>NC_092720.1:89421614-90728362 GCF_047496885.1 Scyliorhinus torazame | reverse complement strand
TTATGTTCACTTTTTGTCATGAATGCAAGGAAAGTTGCTGAAATGTAGCCTGTGGCAGTGTTTAACAGAGCACCAAAATAAATTTTATGATATATTATAATATCTTACTGTAGCACTCCCTTTCCCTCGTGCAAACACAGTGGGTTTTAAACGTTCACTTCCATTTATTAAATTTAATGTAATCCACTTCATCTTCAAGTATGTTACCCATAGTTATGAATATTGTTTTTTCCAGCAAGATTGAAGCATGAATCGTTGTGAGAAAAAATATAAATGTCTGGAAAATATTTTGATCCATTATAAAATCTGGTAACAAAATACTTTTGGTGTTCATTTTTTGTGGAAAGTAGATATTCGCCGTTCATCTTGATGTTGTAATTTTTGAATATCTGTACTTTCCAGATTTTTATGTATTAATATATGACAAAATAGTATCGGATTGTTTTTGTAAGAAAAAATCAACTTTAAAGGTGAACTCTGAATTGGCTTTTTATAGAGCTGTGGTGCAAAGCTGATTAGGTGAAATATTAATCTGATTTCCATCCTTTTCCCTTGGTAGAATAGTGTTTAATTTGTTTTGTCTCTGTCAGGTGCTGTCTCAGAATCACCAGTTGAACCAATTGATAATCGAAGTTTGGAAGAAATGTTAGCTGGCATATCTCCTCCTCCACCCCCAGCAATGACCAATGAACCTGGAGCTCCTCGCCTCATGATAACACATATAGTGAACCAAAATTTCAAATCCTATGCAGGAGAACAAATCCTGGGCCCTTTTCACAAGGTCAGCCTTTTTTTAAAATAATCTAGTTTTTAAAAAAATATGCTGTGCTTAATTTTCACTTGCGGCTGAGAATTTTACACGTTTTGAAACATTTTGGGTGGAGATGTGAAACTGAAAAATGCTTGGTCAGTTCCCCTAAATTTAGAATTGACGTGAATTTGAGATTTAATGTGTGTGTTTATGTTTTTTCAAAAGTAAAGTGAGTTTTTTTGACAAACATATAATAACTTTAATAATTTTAAAATAATTCTGCTGAAAAGTAAGTGTTCAGAGTTGTTGGTGTAAATGGACAGCTGGGAGTATGGCACGTCACAGTTTATGCTGACTACAACTTTAGTATATGGTGCATAGAGTTAATAATGGCCAGAAAAAATATTTTTGAAATATCTACAGTGTTCAGTAATTTTTTTCCTTTTGTACAGAGGTTTTCTTGTATTATCGGACCAAATGGGAGTGGGAAATCAAATGTGATTGACTCAATGCTGTTTGTTTTTGGCTACCGGGCCCAAAAAATCCGTTCTAAAAAATTGTCTGTACTCATTCACAATTCTGATGAACACAAAGATATTCAGAGCTGTACTGTTGAAGTTCATTTTCAAAAAATCATTGATAAGGTAATTATGTTACATGCTTGAATTTTTTTATTTAAAAAAACAATACATTATAATTTATACACTTCAGATATTTTAACCAGCAATTCAATTTTAAAATGTTTAAGTAGAGGGGTTATTTTTTTCCCCCTTACTTCCTGCTATTTTGTTTGTGTTGAATGTGAGGAAGTGCAAATTGTAAATAAGTAATTGTGTTGGCTTTCTAGCATGTAAGTAAAGTATTGAATCAGAAGCCCTATTGGCTTTATTTTTCTGCTTTGGATAGACTTAATGGGTAAAATATGTTAGTGCAACCTAAGAAAGTTTTATTAGTGTTCATTTAAATACTGTAAATGTCTACGAAATGCTTTCTGAGGGTACTGAAATGTAGAAAATAAACAAGTCATTGATGTTCTAGTGTTTTACATCAGTCAAATAGAATCAATGGAGGACACAAGAAGAAAATATAGACTGAAATGATGGGGAAATTTATTTGCCAAAAATACTTTTTAAAATAAGCATTTATATAACAATCTAATTTTCTGCCTGTTCAATCGGATTTTTGTGCGAAAGCGAATGCATATTTGAGCCTCGTGTCCAATAACTGCAGTGTAGATGGGGATGCAGGAATTTTTTTTTACCCCAATAAGAAATTATTTTTTGTAGGGAGTTGGGGCTTGATATTTATATGGCAGCATATAAAAGTAACCATTTAAAAGTCAGTAGACTGATTTTGTACATTGTGAAATGACAGATGTGCTGAGAAGTGAATTAAAATGCTAATCAGTTTCACTATGGCAAACTGAAAATTTGAAATCCACTTTAAAAAATTGTTAAGTGTATAAATTATTTATCTATCCTTTTTCATCATTGTGTACCTGGTGTGATATGTTAAACTCTTGTGTAAAGATGTAAAAATCGCTAAACTTGTAATTATTATTTAGATTTTAGTTTATTTTTGTTATTAATTTTTCAACAATCCTTTTCATGAAAGGAGGGTGATGATTTTGAAGTTATTCCAAATAGCGAGTTCTATGTTTCAAGAACTGCCTCCAAGGACAATTCGTCAGTTTACCAAATTAATGGAAATAAATCAACATTCAGAGATGTAGGAATGTTGCTTCGCAGCCACGGAATTGATCTGGATCACAACAGATTTTTGATTCTTCAGGTAAGTCTCCTTAAGATCACCATGAATAGTTACATATCAATGGAAATATTTTGTGGGGGGGGGGATGGAATCTATGCATGTGGAAGATGTAAACCAGCAGAGTTTTTCCTGTTACCTTATATTGCTGTAGCAGCACATCATGGTTTGCAGGGCTGCTTTCATAACTCAAGCCATTATTTGCTGCTGTAGTGCTTTAAGGCTAAACCAGAAAAAAAATTGCTTCCTATTCAATAAATTATACTTATGTGTCCTTTCTCACTTAATCAAGAAACTTTTGAGTAGACCTGTTAATGAAAATGCCAGTTACACTTTAGCAGCACGTAAATATTGGCGTGGCGATAATCGCCAATATTACTTGTGCTGCTGCAGCGTGACATGGTTTTATCACCCGCCAGATCGATGCATTTCAAAAATGAATTTTTTGGTGTATGCAGCAGAAGAAAAAGTCTACTTGCATTGCTATTAAAGGAATACTTTCTCATGTAAGTATATTTAAATGTTACTTTAATTGAGCTAGTTTATATTTAGTACTTCAAACTGTTTGCTAAGACATGTAAAAAGTAAATGAATTTTCAGCTATAAATTAAAGCTTAATTCAACAGAAGGTTGAGCACATCGTAACTTGTATTAGTGTGGAATTATTTGGGAAAACATCAGTGGCACCAGTCCTCATTTATTAGTACCACTAAATTGCACCTGGGTCATGCTTAATGTGAAATGCTTTTCCTGCTAGGTTTAGTTCACAACCACAGTGTGTGTATATATATATGATTGGAGGGGGCGGGGAGGGTGGAAACCCACCGATTATAGATTTTTAAATAACAAAATTTTTCTTTATCTCCACTTTTTAAATTTTTCACATTTTCCGATTGTGAACATAGAACATTACAGCGCAGTACAGGCCCTTCGGCCCTCGATGTTGCGCCGACCTGTCAAACCACTCTAAAGCCCATCTACACTATTCCCTTATCGTCCATATGTCTATCCAATGACCATTTGAATGCCCTTAGTGTTGGCGAGTCCATTACTGTTGCAGGCAGGGCATTCCACACCCTTACTACTCTCTTAGTAAAGAACCTACCTCTGACATCTGTCTTATATCTATCTCCCCTCAATTTAAAGCTATGTCCCTCGTGCTAGACATCACCATCTGAGGAAGAAGGCTCTCACTGTCCACCCTATCCAATGCTCTGATCATCTTGTATGCCTCAATTTAATTAAGTCACCTCTTAACCTTCTCTCTAACGAAATCAGCCTTAAGTCCCTCAGCCTTTCCTCATAAGATCTTCCCTCCATACCAGGCAACATTCTGATAAATCTCCTGCACCCTTTCCAATGCTTCCACATCCTTCCTATAATGCGGCAACCAGAATTGCATGCAATCCTCCAAATGCGGCCGCGCCAGAGTTTTGTACAGCTGCAACATGACCTCATGGCTCCGAAACTTAATCCCTCTACCAATAAAAGCTAACACACCGTACGCCTTCTTAACAATCCTCTCAACCTGGGTGGCAACTTTCAGGGATCTATGTACATGGACACCGAGATCTCTCTGCTCATCCACACAGCCAAGAATCTTACCATTAGCCCAGTACTCAGTCTTCCTGTTATTCCTTCCAAAATGATTCACCTCACACTTTTCTGCATTAAACTCCATTTGCCACCTCTCAGGCCAGCGCTGCAGCTTATCTATGTCCCTCTGTAACTTGTAACATCCTTCCGCACTGTCCACAACTCCACCGACTTTAGTGTCATCTGCAAATTTACTCACCCATCCTTTTATGCCCTCCTCCAGGTCATTTATAAAAATGACAAACAGCAGTGGCCTCAAAACAGATCCTTGTGGTACACCAGTAGTAACTGGACTCCAGTCTGAACATTTCCCATCAACCCACCATCCTTTGTCGTCTTCCAGCTAGCCAATTTCTGATCCAAACTGCTAAATCACCCTGAATCCCAAGCCTCTGTATTTTCTGCAGTAGCCTACCGAGGGCTGTGCCATTCTCAAATTTTAACTACTGTGTCCTCATTCTGATTTTCTTACACTTCTGTAAGCGGCAATCCAGTTTTTGAATGTTTCCTGATGGAGGAAAGATACTTGGTTCGCTTAAATACATGTTTCCTGTTTTTTTTTAATTGGGTGGGTGATCGGTCAGATTATTTCAATGCAGGGTGTGAAGTATCTTTTGAGGCCAGCTTGTGAGTGGTCACGAGGTGTAGCGCACAATGACTTACGAGAGACGAGAAGTGATGACGTCGATCCAGGCTTTATTAAGCGATGCTTGTCCCCAGCAGCTCAGCAACAGAATGAAGCTGCGGGGAGAAGCTCGGGTTCTTATACTCCGCCTTCAGGGCGGGGCCAGAAGTCGGCAGATCCAACCAGGACTCTGGATCTGTCAGCCAATAGCATCTCGGCTTCACAGGTCCCACATGACCCCTAATACATACCACCACATTCACCCCTTGTTAAAAAGGAACCCGGCGGGGTGGTGGTTCGCATGGTGGTAGGGGTTTACAAGGCTGGCCCTGGAACAAATTTCGGACAGTGTTACTACAGCTTTAGCCCTACACTGGGCTATGTACAAGTTTGTGAGAACTATTTACAATATGAGCAAAAAAAAAATTTTTTTAACAACATTCTTGGTGTCACGCGGATTCCCCGAGTTGAGCGGGCGGTCTGGTCTTCCTCGTCGATCGCCTCAGCCCCGGTGGTGGTGCAGGTGCTTGCTCGGGCGTTGTCGTCTCCGGGAGCGTTTCGCTGTTTGTTCCTGTTTTACTCCTGGGCGGGCACGGGAGGAGGACCGATCCCCCCGGGAAGGGGGCGGTCGCGGGGTGCGCCGGTGGCAGGGAGGGGATGATCGGTGTCGGGGGTGTGTGTGTGTTTCCGGCGGGCGGCAGGTCCCGCAGGGAGACCGTGTCCTGTCGGCCGTCGGGGTACGCCACGTAGGCGTACTGCGGGTTCGTGTGGAGAAGGTGAACCCTCTCGACCAACGGAGGGTTCACCTGTAGCAACAGTCCACTACCTTCCCCCTGTCGACAGAGGCTCGCCAGGCCTTCAGCCGCATCAAAGCGGATATCGCAAAGGCCACGATGCGCGCCATCGATGAGTCCCTCCCCTTCCAGGTCGAGAGCGGCTCGTCACTCATGAAGGAGGACCCCCTGTCGCTATGGATATACGCGGGGCAACCGAACAGTGTGAATATGGTGCCAAGGGCTTTAATGACTGTGGCCGCTGTCATGTCGGAGCAGGGGATGGCGAAGGGGAAACGAGAGTACTCGTCCACCACGTTCAGGAAGTATGCGTTGCGGTCGGTGGAGGGGAGGGGCCCTTTGAAATCCAAACTAAGGCGTTCAAAGGGGCGGGAAGCCTTGATCAGGTGCGCTCTATCCGGCCTGAAAAAGTGCGGTTTGCACTCTGCGCAGATGTGGCAGTTCCTGGTGACTGTACGGACCTCCTCCACAGAGTAGGGGAGGTTGCGGGACTTTACAAAATGGTAGAAACGAGTGACCCCCGGGTGGCAGAGGTCCTCGTGGAGGGCTTGGAGGCGGTCTATTTGTGCATTGGCACATGTGCCGCAGGATAGGGCATCGGGCGGCTCGTTCAGCTTTCCGGGACGATACAAGATCTCATAGTTGAAGGTGGAGAGCTCGATCCTCCACCTTAGGATCTTGTCATTCTTAATTTTGCCCCGCTGTGCATTATCGAACATGAAGGCTACCGACCGTTGGTCGGTGAGGAGAGTTCATCTCATGCCTGCCTGTAGCTCTGTTGCTGAGCTGCTGGGGACAAGCGTCGCTTAATAAATTGTAGCGCACAATGACTTACAAGAGACGAGAAGTGATGAAGTCGATCCAGGCTTTATTAAGCGATGCTTGTCCCCAGCTGCTCAGCAACAGAATGAAGCAGCTGGGAGAAGCTCGGGTTCTTATACTCCGCCTTCAGGGCGGGGCCAGAAATCGGCAGATCCAACCAGGACCCGGGATCTGTCAGCCAATAGCATCTCGGTTTCACATGTCCCACATGACCCCTAACACATACCACCACACGAGGTATGTTCAAGATTGCTGTGTAGCCATGCTCACCTGGAGCTTTTGAGGTAATGTTGGATTTCCCACTGCCTTTTTGACATTAGTATCAAAATAATTGTGCACAGAAATGTAATATTTTCTGTGCCAAAAAAATATTCGTATTGGGAATAGAATTTAGTATGGAATTAAGTAACTGTTCAATGCTATGTTCGTGGCAGCAAAAATATTTACAAATTATTTTAATGGTGTTTCTCGCATTACCAGTGCACCATTTTTCTCATTGTGCCTAATCACTTTTTCTCTTTTAGGAAATTTTGGAACTTGATTGAAAATGACACAGTGGAGTAGTTTTTAACACTAGGCGGGAGGCTGGTTGGGTTTTGTGCCCTGCCTAGTATTACTCCACTGGGTTCAGTGGTAATAAAATCAGTGGACTCTAAAACCAGTGATACGTCCAATCCCAATGGGACAGGTTAAAATGATCCCCATTGTGATTACATCTATGTATTTATACTTTCAGTCTTCTCACATTTAGTCATGCCTTAATCCCTCATTTTATATGTGTAGTTTACAAAGTCCTTTTTGTAAATTTGTCATTTGACTCATTCCGGTACATGAAATGATTCACTTAGTTGTGCAGATGGTGGAGAAAAAAGTGTAGATATGATTTATGCCTGCACGCAATAAATAAGATGTCTTTCTGAAATTACTAAAAATCTGTCCAAGACTTTGGTATCCTGGGTCACCCTGCTCCTCCTATCCCACCTTCCCGCCCTTCCAAAAAACATGCCAGAATTGAAACCTGCTGCTCTGATGTAATAAAGTCACACTTCCTGTATTTTCTTGATTTGAAAGCAAACCACACTCATGAAGTTAGTTTTTTTCAGTCTGTCGAAATTAAAGTGATGTTGATTCTTGCTTCCAACTGGAGCAAACTAACAAATCTTTTACACAAGAATTAGGGGGAGGGGCAGGTCATTTCGCCCCTCAAGCTTGCTGTGCCATTCAATAAGATCATGGTTGATCTGACTGGCCTCAACTCCATTTTTCTGCCTTCACCCCCCCTGCTCCCATAAGTTTTGAGTCTCTTGTCAATTTGAATTTTGTCTTCACTCAGCCTTGACTTAGCCTACACTCACTGTCTGTTTCTCTCCAAAAATTCTGCCAGACCGGCTGAGTTTTCTATTTTTATTTCAGGTAGAGTCAAAATGGTTTTACAAAACGAAAATCAAATGACAATTTATTAGAGATCTTTGAGGTAATAACAAGCAGGTAAAGGAGAACCTGTAGATGTGGTGCACTTGATTTCCCAAAAATATTCGAAAAAGTACCACATCAGAGATTACTACAATGGTGAAGGAAGTAACATATTAGCATGTAGCAGATAGGAGGGATAAATGGGTCTTTTTCAGGTTGGCAGGCCATTACCAGTGAAATGGCACAGAGATCAGTGCTGGGACCTGAACTATTAGCAATCTAATGTCAATGATTTTTAATGAGGAACCTCACCAACAATTAAGTATGGTAGCTGGTGACAACTAACCTTTTCCTACTTATATTAATTTGTGTGAGATTTCTAGCATCTATTATTTTGCTTTGTCTCTGCCTGATCCCATTCTGATTTTCTAAGTATCCTTTCATAATGATTAGAGTATTTTCTCTGTGCCGGATGGTGAGCTGACTAGCCTACTTTCTGTCTCCCTTTCTTGAATAAAGGTGTTACAGTAGCGATTTTCCAGTCCTCTGCGACCCTTCTAGCATTTGTGGAATTTTGTAAGATCATATGCAATGCATCGACTACCTCTGCAACCACTTCTATTAGAATCCTAGAATGCAGACCATCTGATCTTGGGGACTTAAATTAATTGCAGAAAAAGGAAGTTTATGACAGTCACAAAAGTATTGGGGGGAAAAGGTCTAGAGGAGTATAGAAAGTTCAGGGGTAAAGGAAGTTAGGAAAGCAAAGCGAGGATAAGCAAAAATATTTGCAAAAAAAAATCAAAGACAACCCAGTTTTACCAGTACGTTAAGAGCAAGGGAATAACAAGGAACGGGTAGGGCCTATCAGATATACATCGTAACTTGTGTTGATGGTGAAGATATGGTCAGGGTTCGCATGTAAATATATTGGGCTGGATTCTCTGCCCCGCCATGCCGCATTTCTGTTTCACCCTCCGGTGGGATGCTCTGTTCCACTAACTAGTCAATGGGGTTTCCCATTATGGAGCAGCCCCACGCCGTCGGGAAAACGGGAGCACCCCGCTGGCGGAGAACTGAGCCCATTGTCTCTGTCTTGACTTAAGGAGAGGGGTGATGTAGACACTCTAGTTGAAAGAGGAGTGTAAAACATTAGATACAATACTATGAGCTAGGAAGTACTGGAGAGACTGACATTCTTGAATGTGGATAAATCACCAGGGCTGGATGGATTGTATCCCAGGCAGTTCAAAGAGGCCAGGGAGGAAATAGCAGATGCTCTCAGGATCATTTTCGAATCCTCACTAGATGGAGGATTGGAGGTCTGTGACCTTTGTGCCATTATTTAAAAAGGATGCCGGGGAAATGCCAGCAATTATCGGCTAGTCAGCCTGACTTCAGTCATGGCAAATTATTGGAATCAATTCTGAGGACCGGGATAAGCTGTCACTTTAGTAAGGTACCACATGGCAGACTGGTCTGAAAAGTGAGATCGCGTGGGATACAGGGGAATATGGCAGGTTGGATCCAAAATTGTTTCCTGCCAAAACGTAATGGTCGATGGGCGTTTTTGCAAATGGAAAACTGGTTCCAGTGGCATTATACAGGGCTCAGTGTTGAGGCCCTTGCTGTTTGTTGTATATATTAATGATTTGGACTTAAATGTGGTAGGCCTGATTGGGAGATTTGGAGTTGACGCAGAAATTGGCAGTGTATTTGATAATGAAGAGAATAGCTGTTGTCAGAATTAGATCAATGTTTCGGTTGAGCGGGCGGGGGAAGTGGCAAATGGAATTCAATCTAGAAAAGTGTGAACTAATGTCTTTGGCGAGGAAGAAATGCTGAACTCTGCTAAAAGATACTTGGGTCTGCAGCCGAAGTGCTGTAACCTGCAAGGCTACGGACCAGTACCGGAAAGTGGGATTAAAATGTGTAACTAGTTCCTTTTTTTTTATCTTTGGCCAGTACAGACTAGATTGGCTGAATGGCTTCTTTCTGCACTGTAGCTTTTCTATGGTTTTAAAGGACTGGTGACTGCATTAACACCATGTCCCATGTATTTAATGAAAAATGAATTTTGCACGGTAAGAGGTGTAACATAAATCCACAGATCATTTTATAGCTATATTTGACCTTGGTGGGACTGCATTTGTATAATTTTTTTTTTCCAAATTAAGGGGCAATTTAGCATGGCCAATTCACCTACCCTGCACATCTTTGGGTTATGGGGGTGAGACCCACGCAAACAGGGAGAATGTGCAAACTCCACACCGACAGTGACCCGGGGGGCCAGGATCGAACCAGTGTCTTCAGTGCCGTGAGGCAGCAGTGCTCACTACTGCGCCACCGTGCCATCCTTAATGCACACAGTTTTGGTATGCATGTTCAAAAGGTATGGTGCAAAAGAGGGCTGATTCCAGAAGTTTGGGGAGTGAGTTGAGGAATGATTAATTATCTTGTGTCTTTTATCCTTTAAAAAGAGGAAGCTGCAAAGATATAGCAGAAGTTTGACATTTTAAATTGCTAGGTAAATTGGGTCCAAGAAGACTTTTCTGCTATATTCAGAGTGCAAACCAAAAGTGTAATGAGCCAAATCCCTGATCAGGGTGGGGACCGATTTCCAACTCGAACAAACAGTTACCTACCCACTTCCTCCAATTTCCTTGGCCAATCTTCAGGTGCAGGAAACTATGGAGGGAACGGTCGAGATATACAAAAGCCATGCCCTTTTTATAGCTCTAGCTACTTGTTTTGATAAGTAAAGAGTTTAAATCTGTATGGAAATTGTCCCATTTGGCAGACACAGCATGGGTTCATGAAAGGCAGGTCCTGTTTAACTAATTTATTGGAAGTCTTTGAGGACAATATGAGTGCGGTGGACAACGGTGATGTATCTGGATTTCCAGAAGGCATTCGACAAGGTGCTGCATAAAATAAGATATGGGTGCACGGTGTTACAGGTAATATATTAGCATAGGTAGAGGATTGGTTAACTTACAGAAAGCAAAGAGTGGGGATAAATGGGTGTTTCTCTGGTTGATCAGTGGCTAGTAGTGTGCCTCAGGGATCAGTTTTGGCACCGCAATTGTTTACAATTTACATAAATGATTTGGAGTTGGGGACCAAGTGTAATGTGTCTAAGGTCGCAGATGACACTAAGATGAGTGGTAGAGTAAAGTCTGCAGAGGACACAAAGTTGCAGAAGGATATAGATAGTGTAAGTGAGTGGGCAAGGGTCTGGAAGATGGAGTACAATGTTGGTAAATGTGGGGCCATCCATTTTGGTAGGAACAACAGCAAAATAGATTATTATTTAAATGGTAAAAAAATTACAGTGTGCTGCTGTGCAGAGGGACCCGTGTCCTTGTGCATGAAAGCAAAAAGTTGGTTTGCAAGTGCAGCAGGTAATTAGGGAAAATTGAATTTTGTCCTTCTTTGCTAGAGGGATGAAGTTTAAAAACAGGGACGTTAGGTTGTAGCTGCATAGGGTGCTGGTGAAGCCACACCTTCTGTACTGTGTACAGTTCTGGTCTCGTTACTTAAGAAAGGATGTACTGGCACTGGAGGGGGTGCAGAGGAGATTCACTAGGTTGATTCCAGAGTTGAGTGGATTGGCTTATGAGGAGAGACTGGGACTATACTCATTGGAAATACTTATTGGATCTTATAGAAACATATAAAATTATGCAGTGAATAGTTAAGATAGAAGAAGGAAGGTTGTTTCCACTGGCAAGTAAAACTAGAACTAGCTTCAAAATAAGGGGGTGCAGATTTAAGACTGAGTTGAGGAGGAACTTCTTCACCCAAAGGGTTGTAAATCTGTGGAATTTCCTGCCCAGTGAAGCAGTTGAGGCTACTTCGTTGGATGTGTAACGGCAAAGATAGATAGATTTTTGAACAGTAAAGGAATTGAGGGTTATGGTGAGTGGGTGGGTAAGTGGAGCTGAGTCCAAAAAAAGATCAGCCATGATCTTATTGAATAGTGGAGCAGGAGCGAGGGCCCAGGTGGCCTACTTCTGCTCTTAGTTTTTATGTTCTAAATGTCTCAAACCTTCTCAGTGCATTGGTGACTGGACGAATGTGTAGGGTGTGCAAGTGGATAGGGTGGCAGCGAGGTAGGGTGTACAATCAGGTAGCGGGGTAGACTGGATTAGCAGGGTGTGGTGTTGAGGGGAGAATCTGAGAATTCACTGAGTTAGACAAGAATTTTTCTGTCTGACATTAACTATTCAGTTGGAATCTTCTACGGTGTCTCTTACTCAGATTTGAAGGTGTTCTGGGTGCGTACAAGCAACAGGGGAATTGCCCATCACAAGTTCATACTTCCCGGGCAAATTCCTATGGAGTCTGCATGAATGGACCTACCTCCTGGTGGGAGGGGAGGGGGAATATGCCTCGATTGAACCTGCCTCCACCACACTTCCTGGCAGTGCATTCCAGATCTAAACCACTCGTCGTCTGAAAAAGTATTCTCACGTCACATTTTCTTCTTTTGCAATCACTTTAAATCTGCCCTCTTCTTGATCTTTTTATTTTTTTTACATAAATTTAGAGTATCCAATTCATTTTTTCCAATTAAGGGGCAATTTAGCATGGCCAATCCACCTAGCCTGCACATCTTTTGGGTTGTGGGGGCGAAACCCACGCAAACATGGGAAGAATGTGCATACTCCACACGGACAGTGACCCAGAGCCGGAATCGAACCTGGGACCTCGGCACCGTGAGGCAGCAGGGCTAACCCACTGCGCCACCATGCTGCCCTTTTCTTGATCCTTTTATGAGTGGGAATAGTTTCTCCCTGTCAACTCTGTCTGGCCACCTCATGATAATGAATATTTGCATTAAATCTTTTCTTAACCTCTCTTCAGGAGAAACGTCCCAACTTTTTCAATCTATCCTGATAACTGAAGTTTCTCATCTTTTGAACCATTCTTGTAAACCTCTTCTGCACTCTCACCAATGCATTCACATCCTTCCTATGTAGTGTGGCACTCAGAACTGTTCACAATATTCCAGCTGAGGTCTAACTGGTGTCTTGTACAAGTTCAGCTTAACTTCCTTGGTCATGCCTTCTATGACCCAAATAAAGCCAAAATACTGTATGTTTTATTCACTGCTCCCTTCACCAGTCCTGCCACCTATGCACATATACACCCAGATCCCCCTCTTCTTGCACCCCTTTAAGAATGTTCTTCCCACCAAAACGCCTCACCTCACTCTTCTCTGCATTGAACTACAAATAAAAATAGGACATGCAGAACTAATTTTTAAAATCATAAACCTTTAATGATATAACTAGACTGCTTTTGCTGGCAAATGCTTATGCAAATACACCAAAGGAATTATGTGGATACATGATGTCGATGGGCTAATGGTTGTCTGCTGTCTGGAACTATTACACTGTTACTGGGTAGTGAATTCTCAGTTTTGCTAATTGGTGAGAGATTATGCTGACAAAGTTAGCTGTGGCTCAATTGATCACATCCTTTCCTCTAATCCAGGAGGTTCTTGTGGGTTCAAGATTCACGCCACAGACAGGAACACAAAATCTAAACTGACACTCCAGTGCAGTACTGAGGGAAGTGCCGTCCTTTTGCATGAGTCATTAAATTGAAGTTCTTTCTGTCCCCTGAGGCAGATGAAAATCCCATGCCACTATTTTGAAAAAGGGCACTGGTGTGGTTTAGGAGCTTGGGCATGAGTAGGCCATTCAGCCCTTTGAGTTTGCTCTGCCATTCAATGAAAACATTGGTGATCTGCTTGTGATCTTCACTTTGCCATGTGCCCCCCCCTCCCCCATATAACTCTTCACTGCCTTCTCTATCTAACTCCGCCTTGATTAAATTGAATGACCCAGCCTCCACTGCTCTCTGGAGGAGAGAATCCCACAGACTAAAGATCGTTAAGAGAGACACCCACTCCCAACCAGAGGAAACATCTTGGTATCCAGTCCCTCCAGATCTTGTATGTTTCAATAAGGTCACCTCTTATTCTTCTCATCTCTTCCAATGAGTAACGGCTTAACCTTCCTTCGTAAGAGAAATACTCCAACCCAGGAATGGATCAAGTGAACTTTCCGTGAACTGCTTCTAACGCAATTATATCCTTTCTCAAATAAGGGGACCAAACCTCGACACAGAATTCCAGATGCAGCCTCACCAGTGCCCTGTCGAGCTGCAGTAAAACATCTCTACATTTATATTCTATTCCCTTTGCAATAAACACCATTCAATTCGCCTTCCTACACCATGAACACATATTTTGTGTGGTAACCTTTGATATGGCACCTTATTGAATGACTTTTGGAAAGCCAAGTACATCGCATTTACAAGTTCCCCATTATTCACCTTGTTACTTCCTCAAAGAACTCAAATAAATTAGTCAACCACTATTTCCCTTTCACAAAACCATGTTGACTTTGCCTGATCCCATTCTGATTTTCTAAATCTCCTGCTGTAATCTCTTTAATAATGGATTCTAGCAATTTTGCCATGACAGATGTTAGGCAAACTGGCCTATAATTTCCTGCTTTCTGTCTCCTTTTTTTGAATAGAGGAATCGCTTTTCTAAATTTTCCAATTAAGGGGCAATTTAGCGCGACCAATCCATGCACATCTTTAGGAGTGCGACCCACATAGACACAGGGAGAATGTGCAAACTTCACACAGACAGTGACCCTGGATCGTGTCCATGGTGGTGTGAGGCAGCAGTGCTAGCCACCTCGCCGCCGAATAGAGGAATCACAATAGCTATTTTTCTAATCCTCTGGGAACCTTTCTGGTGTCTGCAGAATTTTGGAAGATCGCAATCAATGCGTCTACTATCTCTCCAGCTGCCTCTTTTGGTCCTAGGATGCAGGACATGGAGTCCTGCAGAATTGCCAGCCTTTGGGTCTAATCATTTCCCAAGTACATTTTTCCTGGCCATGGTGATTGTTTTAAGTGCCTACCTGCCTTCAGTTTCAGCAATGAAGACGGACACAAAATACCCTTTCAAAGCTTGCACCATTTCCTTGTTTTCCATTGTCTCCAGACTCGCACAGAGGACTTGCATTTTTAAATACTTGTGGAAACTTTTATATTAGTTTTTATATTTCTAGTTAGCTTTCTCTCATACTCCAATTTTTCCGTCTCTGAATTTTTTTTATCATTCTGTGTAATGGACTAGCAATCTTCTGACCTGGGCTGAGTTTCTTTCAATTTGGTACTCCCTTATTTAGCCACAGATGGTGTATTTATTTCTCAATGGAATAAATCTTTGCTGAAGGTTATTAAATATCTTCTGAAAAGTTTGCTACTGTCTTTTAACCTAGTTTCCCAGTTAACTTGGTAATCAGCTCTGCCTTTGTTTCCTTCTAATTACCTTTATTTAGGTTTAAAATACTAGTCCTAAACCCAGACTTCTCACCTCCGAACTGAAGTGAAATTCATCATATGATTGCTGTCATCTAGAGAAGTTTTTTTAAAGTGCATGTTGCGACCCACGGGTGGGTATCGTGAGGGTTGCGGAGCAATCAGCGGCAATCCCACAGTGGCCCCAATCATGGGAGAAGCGGCCAACAGCCACTACCGCCATTTAAATTGAGGTTTTTAAATGAGAACGAACTGAGGCTGTGGCCATAAGAGGCAGCAGTGAGCAGGTCGCACACCCTGCACGTATATGAAGCGCCCTGCTAGCAAGCAAAGCAAAAGGACAATGAAGATGGATTGGTTTATTACAAGGAAGAGGTGGCCAGAGACCCAAATAGGCAATGTAGCTAAATAAAAGCAAATTACTGCGGATGAAACAAAACCGAAAATACTGGACAATCGAAGCAGGTCTGACAGCATATGTGCAGAGAGAAGGGAGCTAACGTTTCGAGTCTGGATGACTCTTTGTCAAAGCTAGAGTGAGCTGGGAATAGGGTCAGATTTATAGTGTTGCGGGGGGGGAGCTGGAGCGGTGAGGCTGGATAGAGGGCCAGCGATAGGTGGAGATTGACAAAGATGTCATGGACAGAAAGACAAAAGGAATGTAAATGCGGTGATTAAAGCTAAGAAGGGTGCTGATAGTGGCATGTAAAGAGATTAGGGGTTCGACCTAACGCCGCATCACGCCCCGAATTTCCATCCCATTAACAGGAAGAACCCCATATCTGATTTCCTCCCATCATCTCACCCGCTCTCTAGCGGTCACGCGGGCACCGATTAGTACTTGTCCACACAAACGTGGACTAGACATCACAGCACCTGGGCGGTCAGGGATAGGACAGGGTGGCCACCTGGAATATAACCCCTTTGGCATTGCCAGGCTGGCACCCTAGAACAAAGGTGGGTGGTGTGCCGAAGGCCAACTATGAACAGGGAATAGATGGCCGGGAAGGGGGTGGGTGGGACACAGTGGTGAGGGAAAAACATCAATTTTAGAAATGAAAATAAATTGATAGAAATAAAAATGGGGTGAAAGATGGAGGAGAGAGTTCACAGTCGGAAATTGTTACGTCCGGAAGGGGTACCTAATCGAAAGAGTCATCCAGACTCGAAAGCTGTTCTTCCAATTTGCGTTGGGCTTCATTGGAGCAGGCCAAGGACGGATATGAGAGCAGGATGGTGAGTTGAAATGGCAAGCGACAGGAAGATCCTGTTTGCGGACGGACCAAAGATGTTCTCCAAGCGGTCACCCAGTCTGCATTTAATCTCGCCAATGTGAAGTAGACCGTATTGGGAGCAGCAAATGCAATAGACCAGATTGAAGTAGCTGCGCGTGAAGCGCTGTGTTGAAAATGTCACAAATACACTATATAAACTAATTTTCTTGACTACCTTAGCCAATCGGATTCTCTACATGCAGATTAAAGTCACCCATGATTATTGCAGTACCCTTTCTTACAGGCCCTTTCTATGTACTCTGTACTACAATGTAGCTGCTGTTAGGGGACCTATAAATGACTCCTCCAAGTGACCTCTTCCTGTTGCTGTTTCTTAACTCTGCCCAAACTAATTCAATGGCGGAATTCTCAGGCGCCTGCCCAGCGACCGGAAATTCCCGCCCAAGGTTATTTCTTTCTATCTTTGCTGATAATTCATTAATTTTGTGACAAATGCTGAATCTCTCTCCTTCCCCCCCCCCCCCCCCCCCCCCCACGCTATTTAATTTCAAGCACCTTCTATCACCCTAAAAATCAATAAATAATCTTTTATTGTCACAAGTAGGCTTAAATTAACACTGCAATGAAGTTACTGTGAAATGCACCTCGTCGTCACATTCGGCACCTGTTTGGGTACACAGAGGGAGAATTCTCAGCTGGTATGGGAATTGAACCCGCGCTGCTGGCCTTTGCATACCAGCTGTCTAGCCCACTGAGCTATAGGACTAGTCAGAACACTGATCCCAGCGGGATTCTGGTAAAGGCTGTCCTGAACCTACAGCTCCAACTTTCCCCAGTACTGATACCAGTACACCCCAAATCCCTATTTCTCCTATAATCGGTCTTTAATCCACGCATTCACCGGTCTAATCTTATTTACCGACTCCAATTTTCTCACGGCTCAGGTAATAATCAAGAGATTACCTTTGAGGTTCTGCTTTTCCTTTGGTCCCGAGCTGTTCATAACCCTTGAGCAGAACCCCTTACCTAGTTCTCCTACTGCAAGTTTCTTTACAGTCCAGAGCAGAAGCCCCAAACCCTGGTAGAGGTTAGGCAACACAGCCTCTGTGCTCCTGCTCTCTGTTACAGTGTCTATCTGCCTGACTATTCTGTCCCCTACTGCCACTACATTCCTGTTTGCTTCCCCCAAAATGGCTTCTAGATGCTACGGTCGATTCACCTTGCTGCCCCCACTCTAATCAATACAGTCTGTAATAACTTTGAACCTGTTGGACAATTGTAATGGCTGAGGCACCTCCACTTCTACCTTCTCAATCCCCTCACTTGCCTCACTCGCAGTCATACCTTCCTGTCCATGACCAAATCGGAAGACCCTATCCTAAGGACTGTGACAACCTGGAACAAAAGTATCCAGGTAACTTCCCCCTTCCTGATGTATTCCAGTGTCTGTAGTTTAGCCTCCAGCTCATTTGACTCTGAGCAAAAGCAGGCCATTGGTGCATATGCGGTTGTCATGGATCTCACTGGCATCCATGAGCTATCAGATGTGCAGGCAGAACACATCACATACTCTGCCATCTTTATCCTGCATTAATTAATTTATTTTTCTTAATAGACCCGACTAATAATTAATAATATTCCTGGTAAAAATTACAATTATTAATCAAACCGTACTAATTACTTATGTTTTGGAAGTATCTTACTATTATTTCAATTAATGGTATACTTGCCTCAAGTAACATTCCCTAGTTTAGATAAAGAGTGCTCAACAACCAATCACTTACCTTCATTGCTGTAACATCATACTTTGACTTCCTTTGGAATGCTTTGACAACCCCCCCCCCCCCCCCGCCCCTTTCCAAAGGATCACCTCCTTCCCCGTCTGTATCAAGTTTGCAAATATTTTCTGTCCATGTCACACTCTGGGGTGGTCTCTCCATGTATCCCATTATTCTGTAAGAAGTCTTACAACACCAGGTAAAAATCCAACAGGTTTGTTTTGAATCACTAGCTTTCGGAGCACAGCTACGTCCTCATTCACCTGAGGAAGATGCTGCGCTCCGAAAGCTAGTGATTCGAAACAAACCTGTTGGACTTTAACCTGGTGTTGTAAGACATCTTACTGTGCCCACCCTAATCCATTGCAGGCATCTCCACATCATGGCCCTATGTTCTGGTAATTCTAGGTGCCCTGGTCGATATTTGCCTCAACAGATATCAAAAAAATATCTGGTCATTATCACATTTCAGTTTATGGGATCTTGTGAGTAAGTTGATTGTTGCGTTTCCTACAGGATGTTCTGAGTGTTCAATTCCAGAGTGCCAGGTGGTGATGACCGAACTGTAGCCAATTTTTATACACTTTCATGTATGTGTTAACATGTTACAAAAGTGCAACCTTATAGCCACCTTTTATAGGAACAGACAAGAATCATGAATTCCCAGTTTATGGGGGCCATCTGTATACAATTAATGTGGATCCGGAAATCCGCACTATAAATCCTCATCTTTCGAAAGGCACTATGGTATGGAGACTGGAGGAGGAAATTCGTAGTTATCTGTAGAGACTTGTTTGTGCTTGGTTCCAGAAAAGTATATAAACTAATCCTTTTCTACACCAATATGATGGGTAAAGCAGTTTTTTAAATCCACATCGGTCTGACTGGACTTGGATATGGAAATGGGAGACGGAACTTTGCAGTTATCCGTAGACTTCTGGTTCAAGAAAAGATAATGCTTTTCTAGGCCAACATGAGTGGGATGGAGTAAGGGCACATACATGGGATGGAATTTTCCCAAAACAGGAAACCCCCACTGCCCTCCCAATTAGGCTCCCCAGAGGGCATGCCCCAGCACAGGCTGGCAGATCTCACCGGTGAGAATCTAGTTTCCCAACTCGAAAGATTTACGCTTGCAGTGCTGCGGACACAAAATCACCCTGTGGTGCCAGCAGGTGCTTGAGTTAACTGATATATTTTGCCTGGCATCGAAGACCTGGAACCAGTGATACAATTCGAGATTGTGGAAGTGGATGCAATTTTATGGCAAGAGTGCATCTGCAGGTATTTATAAATCATGGACCTTTGACCCTAAATGTTGACACTTTAATTTTTATTTCCTCAAGTCTGTCATCCACTTCCTCATTTATCATCCTTGTTTTTGAGCATATACCTGTCGCCCAGGAAAATGCCACCATTCTGGATCAAACCATTTTACCCTGGCGGGGTGCATTAAAGAGAATATCTTGTTAGAATTGCTTTTAATTTTTTTTTTCCATCTGACTTAAAATTTTAAAATGAAAATTGTCAAAGTTTGTAATTCCGAATCGTGCAATAGTGTTGCAGGTCGATTAAATATTGATATGGTTAACCATGTTCAAATGAAGTATTTGGATTCATTCCATTGGATGAAATGTGTCTATTTTGCAGCTGCTCACCTTGAATGCCAGTAGATAATTCCATCGTAATTGCAGGACAGAAATTGGCTGTTTGATCCAAATGGTCGATGCCAGTGTTTATGCTCCACATAAACCTCTTTCCACCCTACTCTATCTAATTCTGTTGGAATAACCTTCTATTCCTTTTTCCCTTATCTAATACTTATCTAGCTTTCCCTCCGGTGCAGATATACGTTATACCATAACCACTCCAAGATCCGTGATCTAACCCTCTAAAGTTTTTCCTGAATTTCCTATTGGATTTATTTTTTAAAATAAATTTAGAGTACCCAATTCATTTTTTCCAATTAAGGTGCAATTTAGCGTGGCCAATCCACCTACCCTGCACATCTGTGGGTTGTGGGGGCGAAACTCACGCAAACACTAGGAGAATGGGCAAACTCCACATGGACGGTGACCCAGGGCTGGGGTCGAACCTGGGACCTCAGCGCCATGAGGCAGTAGTGTTAACCACTGCACCACCCTGCTGCCCCTCCAATTGGATTTATAAATGACTTGTATTATCACTGCTGCCTCATGGTGCTGAGGACCCGGGTTTGGTCTCAGATCACTGTCCGTGTGGAGTTTGCACATTCTCCCCGTGCTTGCGTGGGTGTCACCTCCACAACCCCCAAAAAAAGATGTGCAGGTGGATTGGCCACACTAAATTGCCCCTTAATTGGAAAAAAATAATCAGCTACTCTAAATTTATAAAAGAAAAAAAAAATACATAAGTGACTTGTATCAGGCCACCCCTCAGCTTTTCTAGGAAGAAGAACCCAGCCTGCTCCGTCTTTTTCCAATAGTTATTTTCATTTTTTGTTTCAGCCTTGGTAAATTATCTTGTACCTCCATCTTTTTTATCGAAAAAGTTGCAGAACAATACAACAACCATACAGTTTGTGGGCATCAGTACAACGGCTGCAGTGCAAACAGTTTGTTTTTTTTGTTTTAGCGATAACCCTGCATGTCCCCCTTCCCCTCTGGGTCTGGCTGCTCTGACACCCTGAAGATCACCAATTGGCATGGCTCTATCTTGACACCCACGACCTTGGGCATGGCTTCGAAGAACCCAGAATCCGACCAGTTTTGGGCAGGACCAGAACATGTGGGAGTAGTTAGCTGGACCCCTCTGGCATCGCTTACAACTATCTTCCACCTCCGGGATGAATCCGCTCCTGCGTGTTCTGGTCTGTGCACCATTTCAATTACATCAGGCCCAGCCTTGCACACGAGGAGGTGGAATTTACTCTGTACCAGATCTTGCTCCAGAGACCTTTCCCCTAACTCGGGGTCTAGTTCCTCTTCCCACCTCTCCCTTGTTTCATCCAGTGGGCACATATTTCCTCTAGCAGTCGTCCTTGGATGTCTACACACTTTCCCTCCCCAAACTCGTCCTATGATATTAGTTTGTCGAGCAGGGTGTGCCTTTGTAACTGAATGAACAATGGGGCTTCCTTGCAGAGCATGTCCCGCATCTGCATGGTATCTGAGTTCGCTCCCTTTCGGGAATTGGAACTTCTTTGGTAGTTCCTCCAAGATTGCCACTCTGCTGTCTATGTACATGTCCTGAACCTCAACACCCCTTATCCAAGTCTTGTATGTGGCATCCGTTCTGGCATGGATGAATCTATGGTTGTTACAAATGGGAGCTGAGTCAGACATGTCTCACAGCGTGAAATGGTGTCATGGTTGGATCCAGACTTTGTGATGCTATCACCATCGGGCTAGTTGAGTGCTTGGCCGGGGAGAATGGTGTCCCCATATTACTTAACTATCTTTTAAGGGGAAAGTATATGCAGGGAGAAATTTAGATTACTCTTGACAAAAAGCAAGTCCAGACATGAAAAGTTGATGGCTTTTTAGCTGTTAATTTCAGTGGTTCCTTGGGTTTGAAAAGTAGTATTTGTTTTTATTCCCTTCTCTTCCGCTTGATTGTCACCAACTCGTTTTGTTATAAATCACCAGCTGTTTAAGACAGAAATGAAAAGGGAGGTGGTTAACAACGTGATACCAAAAATTCAGGTAGAACGTTATGGTACAATTGACATTTGATGCTGAAATCGGACCCTTTTAAAATAGATTTTGTGTTGATACATCTACAAGGCACAAGTCAGCAGTGTGATGGAATACTCTCCACTTGTCTGAGTGTGGCTCCGACACGACATTTGACACCATCCCGGACAAAGCAGCCCATTTGATTGACCATCCTATCCACCAACTTAAACATTCACTCCCCCGCCAGTGACAACAGTGTACACCGCTGTACAAGAATCACTGTAGTAACTCACCAAGATTCCTTCGACAGCGCCTTCCAAACACCTGACCTCCACCACCTAAAAGGACAAGGGCAAAAGACACGAGAACAACACCACCTGTAATTTCTCCAAGCCAGGTACCATCCTGCTGCATCAATATTCCTGCTCCTTAACTGGGTTCAAAAACCTGTAACTTCCTACTGTAGATTTCCCTAGAAGGCACCACCACTTTTATCAAGAGCAATTACGAATGAGCAAGAAATACTGGTCTTGCTGACAGTGCTCATATCAAATTATTTTTTTTACATTTGTTTTGATCTGATTAATGCAATGGCGTAAAACAAACATATGTATAATATATTCTTTAAGGGAACTGCATTAATGGGATGCTGAAGGATTCCATTAATCCATTTGGAGAGTACTGAGTGCAAAAGTGAAGATATCTGTTGTGGTTTCCCTGGCATAAAATTCTGATTGAATGCCCTTGGATTTTGCTGACGATTTCTTGCATCTAAACTCAACAGTGCAGATTATGTACAAGTAACCATTTTGCTCATCTCAATACAAAAGGGACCAAGTGGGAACATGTTAGTCAACCTCCAATCCCCACCTTCCACCACCTAAAGATACTGCTTTGAATCCCAATGGAAAATAACCACTGAAATCTCCATTCACTTTAGTTTTGGTGTTTGGCACCATTTTAATCTCTTCCATCTGTCAGTGACTCCCATATCTGAAATTTATGGGTGCGATTCAACAAAAAAATTGTCATGTTTGGCGGGGTGTTTCCCGCTGACCTTTTGGGTGAGATCCAGATTGGCATTCACCCACACTTAGTTGTGTTTTTTGGGGGGCCTTGGAGAGTTTCACCACGGTCTAGTCAACACTTAGAAATGTTTTCAGCAGTAAGGAGCTGAAATCGTCGGCAAGATCGGGAAGCCATTTTGAAAGGGTGCCCCGATCTCTGAGCTTGAGAATACCCACGGAAAATGCCACCCCTGAAGACATGGGTTGCTGAGGGTGCCCCCCCCACCTTTTGAGGCCTCTTCACCCCCACCCTTCATCCTGCCCCCTTTCGTGGCCATGGCCCCTCTGCCCCCGTGGTCCTGTCCCTTGGCACTCGGGTAGTGCCATCATGCACAGCCAGGATAGTGCCCTGTACCTGACCACACTGGGGGGGCTCCAATGGCTTCTGAGATTCCCGAATGGCCATCATGACTGGTCTCCACTTGTGGAGTGTTGAGCCTGGTCCGGTACAGCCAATGACTCCCGGGCGGCGGGTGAATGCGGTGTCAAGATCGGTGCGCATATTTAAGTTAACCAAATGGATCATTTAAATATCGTTATCTGGATCACGCCCAGCGAGGTCGTGGTCCAGATTACGTCTGGCACAATCTGAAGTCAAGAGACCCGCACAAGGCCCAATTTGAGCCTCCAGCGTTCACCCGGCTCTGCACCGGGCACAATTCGCTGGTAGAATCGCACCCACATTTCTTTCAGTACCTCATTTGTGCTAATGAAATTTAATTTCTATTCTAGGGTGATTGATGGTCATATCATTCACTTTAGTGTATTTGATATCCTGATACCATTGAGGTATTTCAGCGACCCCATTTGTGTACATCTGTTGTTCCCTTTCTATCTTGGTAAGGAAAATTAACATTTGCAAAATACTTCCGCGTGGAAAATCTGAATTTAAATAACAGCTTAAATTGTTATATGGGCGGCACGGTGGCGCAGTGGTTAGCACTGCTGCCTATGGCGTTGAGTGTCCGGATTCAATCCCGGGTCACTGTCTGTGTGGAGTTTGCACATTTTCCCCGTGTCGGCGTGGATTTCACCCCCACAACCCAAAGATGTGCAAGTTAGGTGGATTGGCCACGCTAAATTGCCCCTTAATTGGAAAAAGTAATAATTAGGTACTCTACATTTATATTTGAAAAACATTATTCTCCTGAAGTTTGCTTGTAAAGCAAAAAGCTCAATTATATTACAGCTTTTTTTGCACTTAAGATTTAACTATCTGGTGGCAAAACACAATTGAATTAATCTTAATTGTGTGGGTAAAATTATTAACTTGTGTCAGCCACATATTTGAGAAGTGTCAGATCAGCTTTGGAGCACAAATTATTGGGATGTCAATGATTCTGTTGGTGATATTAAGCAATTAGAAAGTGAACCTAGCTGGAATTTATTCATCCAAACAGATTCAGAATTATCTTTGCGAATCCACGTCCTGCTTCCCTGGATGAGTGCACATTTTAGATTCTGCAGTACTGTTGCATGTGCTGTTTGTTATTGCAATGAAATCATCCTCTCAGTAATATGAAGCATTCATCCAGTAAGTTGATCCAGGTACATGTTAGCTAATTCTAACCATCATTTCGACGAAAAGCATGGATGTAACCCCAGGTTCTTCAATGGTGATAGCAATTGCTTGGTGAACTGAAATGAGCTTTCTCAGTTTGCAGTCTTTTTTTTTAAGCAGTGCCTCGGCTCACTAGTTTTATGTTATCTATGTTGGAAGAGCTTTTTGTCTAAAGTAATTTTTGTCTAAAAGTAAATTGGACTGCTATACCAGGTCAAATCAGTGTACAAATTGTAGAGATTCAGGAGCAACTTGGTGAGTCCAGGGTCACATATCTTATTAAAATCTAGTAAGTGTGGCAATCATTAAACTTGAATAACCTAATTTACACACCCCGTTTGGGGTAAAGAAAAACTTAAAATGAGCTCTAGATGTCTTCCATGCATGGTTGTGATGTGTGCCATCTGCATAAAACTTTGCTTATAGGTACAAGCTATATTTAACTGCAGCACTATTTTGCACCTTGTCCGTTTTTTTACACATTTGTCCATATATGTTCCTATACTGGAAATGTAATTTCAAAATTCTTTGTTACCTTCAGAGTTGTTTAGAGTTTCCCTTTATTCAGAAACATTTTTTGCACTGTTTGGCAACATATGACAACTACTGACTGCAACAATGTGTGTAAACACTATCAAAAGGTATTTATTGTAATTAATGGGCGCTGAATTGCATTCAGATTTCCTTTCAGCTGGAACATATGCTTAAAACGACAGGTTTGTGAATAAACAGTACAAATCATTGAACAACCAAATTAACAAGAGAATACATGCTGTACTCCTCTTTGCCCCCTACCCCCACTGATTTATACGGTTTATTTGTAACAAATAAATTAAACGCTAAGAGTTTAGTGGAGTATAAATGGTGACACACAACTGATTGTGCTGTGGAAATATGTTTTGAGGTTTGGTCAGCTTTTTATGCCAGTTTTTCAGCACTACCTATTAAGATATCAAATATAACTTTCTAGGTACCAAACGTGATTATGTTTCTTAATGTTTTGATTTCAAACATGACTGAGCAATTTGCTTATTGGGAAACAACCAGCAATTAGTTGTGAATTTTCTAAGTATTGAGTGATAAATTTATTTTCTGATAAATTTATTAAATGTCAATGAAATTGATTGTTGACCATCAGCTGTTAAGTGAATCGTGTCAACTGTCGCAAAAATTTGTATTCTGTAAATGATAAATTGCATGCAGATGGATAAGTAATGAGACTCTAAACAAATACCATTTAGATTCTTAAAAAGCTGTGCAGAAAATACATTATCTACATGTGTTTGGGGGCAGGGATTCACTTTACCCATGTTACAGCTTGGGTTTGTCACTCATAGTTACTGATGATGGTTATTACCATTTAACGTACAAATTATAGGTAGGCCATTCAACCCCCCACCCCCGCCCAGCCTGCTCCACTATTCCCTAAAATCGTGGTTAATCTGATTGTCCACATTCTCATCTACCCCAATAACCATTCACCACCTTGCTCATCAAGAATCTTGTTAATTTGGTTGTTTAATGATTTGTACTGTTTATTCACAAACCTGTCATTTGGTGGAAATGGAAGGGGTGGACCCTTGGAGGTTTCTGCGCCCGAGGGAACGGGAGTACTCATTTTTCTCAGCAGCCCATAAGGTATACTCGTGGATCGGCTTTTTCGTGGTGGGGAAGGCTGCTGGCTGGGGTTAAGGGGTTGGAATACTCGGCAATTGCAGTGTCAGATCATGCTCCGCATTGGGTGGATATGGCACTGGAGAAGGGGGTAGCGCAGAGACCGAGGTGGAAATTAGATGTGGGACTTTTGGGGGACCAAGTGTTCTGTGACAAAATTGAATATGTAGGTTTCAACTGTACGGGTGAGGGGTCGAAGGCAGTTGTCTGGGAGGCTCTATAGGTTGGGGGGGGGGGGGGTAATTTTGTTTGATGCCAGGGTGGACAAAGAGGAGAGGTTGGAGTGGCAGAGGGTAACAGATGAGATGTTGGAGGTAGATAGGAGTTATGCAGAAGATGGAGACCCAGCAAAGCTGGAAAAGGGGAAGGAACTACAGGCGAGCTTTGACCGACTATCTACCAGGAAGGCGGTGTGCCAACTGAGACGAGCAAGGGGGCAGTTTACGAACATGGAGATGTTAGCAGGGAAGCAGTGGCAAGGGAAATTGTTCAGGTGAGGGATAGGGCAGGGAGGTTGGTGGTGGCTCCGGATCTGATTAACAAGGTTTTTGAGGAATTTTATGAGAGGTTGTACAAGTCAGAGCCACCTGGGGGAGGCCATGAGATGCAGGAATTTCTAGATGGGTTGGAGTATCCGAGGTTAGGGGAGGGGGACAGGGCTACATTAGAACGAGCGATATCTGAGCAGGAGATAAAGGATGCGATTGGGAGGATGCAGTCGGAGAAGGTGGCAGGGCCGGATGGGTTTCCGGTGGAATATTATAAAAAAAATTCAAGGACAAGCTGGCACCCCTGATGGTGGGGATGTTTGAAGAGGTGATAGGGAAGGGGGTGTTGCCACAAACTTCAGGGCAGGTGTCGATTTCCCTGTTGCTAAAAAAAGATAACGATCTGATGGAGTGTGGGTCATATAGACCCATATCACTTTTGAAAGTGGACGCGAAGGTGCTGGTGGGTAGTGCCTCCCGAAGGTGATAGGTGAAGATCAGACGGGGTTCATGAGAGGGAGGCAGCTCTTTTCAAGCGTTAGATGTGTATTGAACGTCGTTATGGCACCGGCAGAGGGGAAGGAAATAGAGGAGGTTGTGGCATTGGACGCTGAGAAGGCGTTTGATCGGGTAGAATGGGGGTACTTGATGGCAGGTCTGGAGCGGTTTGGGATTGGACCAAAATTTGTGAACTGGGTAAAACTACTATATAAGAAGCCGAGGGTGAGTATCCGCACAAACAACATCAGCTCGAGATACTTTTCTCCTCACCATGGGACTAGGCAGGGATGTCCTATGTCCCCCCTGCTGTTTGCACTCGCGATTGAGCCATTGGCCATCACATTAAGAAGTTCCGGGGTATGGAAAGGAATAATGCAGTGGGGGGATAGAGCACAGGGTGTCCTTGTATGCCGATGACTTGCTGTTATACGTGTCGGAACCGAGTGTGTCGATAGGGGGAATATTGGAGCTACTTCGAGTGTTTGGGTCTTTCTCGGGGTACAAACTAAATCTAGACAAGTGAGTATTTTGTGGTGTCTCGGGGGGTGGGGGGTGGGGGGGCGGAGGAGGACAGGGACTCACTTTAGGTACCTGGGGGTGCAGGTTGCCCAGTGGGGGTACAACCTTTCTAGTTTGGTGGGGAGAGTGAAAGCGGATCTGGCAAGGTGGGATGGTCTCCCTCTGTCACTGGCGGGTCGGGTGCAGGCGGTTAAAATGAACGTATTGACGTGATTTCTGTTTATCTTTCAGTGCCTGCCGATTTTCCTGCCAAAGGCTTTTTTCAGAAAGATTGAGGGAAGGATTACGTCGTTCATATGGGGAGGGAAGGTGGCCCGAGTTAGAAAGGTGCTGCTATAGAGGGGAAGGCAGGCAGGGGGTTTGGGTCTTCCGAACCTGATGTATTACTACTCGGCGGTGAAGGTGCGGAGCTCGGTCAGAGGAGTTGATTCCCAGTAGTTCAGAATGGAGGAGAGTTTGTGCAAGGGGTCGGGATTGAAAGCACCAGCAACAGCACCGCTCCCGATAGCTCCGGGGAAATACTCAGGGAGTCTGGTAATAATAGCCTCATTGAGAATTTGGAGGCAGTTTCACCGACACTTCAGATTAGGGGCAGGGTCAAGGGAAATGCCGATTCGGGGAAACCACAGATTCGAGCCAGGGAGGTGGGATGGACATTTTCGGAAATGGGAGAAGGGGATTAAGACACTAAAAGATTTGTTTCTTAGGGGTCGATTTGCAGGACTGAAGGAGCTGGAGCAGGGGGAAATGTTTAGATACATGCAGGTTCGCGATTTTGCCAGAAAGGAGATACAGAGTTACCCGGGGGAGCCGGCCTCCACATTGCTGGAGGAGGTGCTGACGACGGGGACTGGAGAAGGGGGTAGTGTCAATGGTTTACAAAGCTATTTTGGAAGAGGAGAAGACACCACTGGAAGGGATCAAAGCAAAGTGGGAGGAAGAGTTGGGAGAGGTTCTGGTGTGAGGTGCTCCGGAGAGTGAATGCCTCCACCTCGTGCGCGAGGTTGGGGCTGATACAGCTGAAGGTGGTATACAGAGCACACCTCACGAGGGCGAGGATGAGCTGATTCTTTGAGGGACTGGAAGATGTGTAAACGTTGCAGGGGGGGACCCACTAATCACGTTCATATGTTCTGGTCCTGTCCAAAGCTAGAGGATTACTGGAAGGAGGATTTCCGGGTAATTTCTAAAGTGGTGCACGTGAAACTGGACCCGGGCCCTCGGGTGGCCATTTTTGGGGTGTCGGACCAGCCAGGGTTGGAAACGGGTGTGGAGGCAGATGTTGTAGCCTTCACCTCGTTGATCGCCCAAAGGCGGATCCTGATGGGTTGGAGATCAACCTCTGCATCCTGTGCCCTAGCGTGGCGGGGGGACCTGTTGGAATTCTTGACTCTTGAGAAGGTTAAGTTTGAACTGGGGGGAGGGATGGAGGGGGTCTACAATTCATGGGCATTATTCATTATGCACTTTCAAGAACTGGATAACATCAAACATTAGTTGGGGGGGGGGGGGGGGTGTTAATGGTGACTATGGGTGATTCTTGATTCCTTTTTGTCATTTGTTTATGTGAACATGCAGGCTAATGTTTGGTGGGAGAATGGGATTGTTATTTATATGGGGATTGACATATTTGTTACTGATTATTGTTTATTGTTGGTGGGTGTAAATTTGGGAGAAAATGTGAAAAAGGAGAATGAAAAATATTTTTTTTAAAACAGGTGGCCAGTCTGTAGTGCCACTCTTTTGCCTCGGTAGAAAATTGAAAAGTACCCTAATTGCTTCTGTAATTTTTTCGTGATGATTCTGGTAACCGTTTCAATGTCTATCCCCAAGAGTTATTTTCCAAATTGCCTTTTCCCTTTAAGCTAGTGAAAGTTGATTTGTTTCAACTCATTTAGACATGCTTTTATGTGAAATTTCTTTCTGTGCAGAGTAAAGAAGTCTAATTCCAAAACATGACCTAATGAGTGTTTTTGTGCTACTCTGTTCCACCAATTTACGTAGATCTTATTGATTACAAAAAGTGAATATGCTGTTATTTTATGGCCATAATCTCAAATATGATTAGATATTTGGAGAGTAGACTGTAGTAGCTTTATTTCAGTTCTGAATCTTTTGAATATAAATCCAAATTAAATTAATGGTTTTATTTTTGTACAAGGACCCATTTATCTTCACATTGCTCACTGAGGGACATATACGTGTAATTTATTTCCATTCAATGTTAAAAGCAGCAGTTCCCCAAGTATATATGGTACCTCTTAAAATTGTATTTATTCTTTGCAAACACGAATGAATGTTACAAATCAATAATACCACTTCCTACATATTTGGTCTATCTTCAGGGTGAAGTGGAGCAAATTGCCATGATGAAGCCAAAAGGCCAAAATGA
This sequence comes from Scyliorhinus torazame, assembly GCF_047496885.1. Lineage (NCBI taxonomy): Eukaryota > Metazoa > Chordata > Chondrichthyes > Carcharhiniformes > Scyliorhinidae > Scyliorhinus > Scyliorhinus torazame. Next base: position 90,698,370 of record NC_092720.1, on the reverse strand, counting down.
GCACAGTGAGGGTATGCTGGAATATTTAGAAGACATAATTGGATCAGGACGATTGAAAGAACCAATACAGGTCCTCTGTCGCAGAGTTGAGATTTTGAATGAACAGAGAGGAGAAAAGGTAAATTTGAAACTGTTCTAAGTAAATCATCAAATGTAAAATTCCTAAATGTAAAGTCAACTGTTACCACTATTATGTTAACTAGTGCTAACCAGATACTTCTCAAGATTTTATAGTACTGATGAGTTTTTGTTTGCTCTTCAACAATAGTTGGAAACTTCCAGATATTTGGTTCGCCGGTATAAAGTGGAGTATTAAGCATACCAGTTTATCGTTGGATAATTTATGCATGTGCTTTTGTAATTTTCATGAAGCATAGGTACATTTATAAAATTAACTTCAAGAACCTTAGAGAAACTTTTGGATTGGTTCAAAGATGAAACGTACAGTGGTGTGCATTCATAAACAATTTGTACAGTAGTGATTTGAATTTCATTGTGAAAATTACAAAATTGTTAAACTTTCTCTTTTAGCTTAATAGGGTTAAGATGGTTGAAAAAGAAAAGGATGCATTGGAAGGAGAAAAAAATCATGCAATTGAGTTTCTTACATTGGAAAATGAGGTTGTGAAGAAAAAGAATTGTGTCTTACAATATTACATGTATGTTGAATTTTAACTTGCAAAGTACTGTATTAATTTTATTGTTCAATATGTTAGCTTATTCACATTTTAAAACAATTTAATAGAACCTAATTACTGACTGAGTGAAATACTTACTTATAATTAGTGATATTGTTAGTTCCCACAGTACTAATAAGCACATGCAATGTATTTCATAAAAATGGAGAGCTGTTATTGGTTCTTACAAAACATGTCATTTTCCCAATCAAATTGTAATTCTGCTCTAAAATTGTACAACAGCAATTGGGGAAAACTCAGATTTTTGAGCTCAAACTAGACTCTGCTTTAAATTTTTATCTCACCCTTCCCTCATCAGTCATGATGTGCAGAAAAGGATAGCCGATATGGGGGCACAGAAACAAAAAATCCATGAAGATACGCAAGATACCCGTGACAAAACTGTCAAACTTGTGGATGACATAAAAGTCAAAAATAATGCTTTGAAACATCTTGAAAAGTAAGGCATATGCTTATTTAGAAATACAGAATGGCCATTAATTTGAAATAACTGTTTCTCTGACCACAGATGCTGTCAAACATAATGGGTATTTGCACAATTTTTTATTTATATTTCTTATTCTTTTCATCCATGCTATTTTGTTGATTTTAAGATGTTGGTATCTCGTTTTATATTTCTGTGGAACAGAATCATTTAATGTGTTGATATGTCACTGACATTCGATCCTTTTTGGGTTGAATGTACACAATTTTTTGGCTTTGGTCACCGTAACCGGTTTGTTACCCAATTATTTTTAAACTAATCATTCCGTATCCTAAAATAAAAATTATGGATTTTTAAAAAACATTTTATTTTTAAGCCCTTTTACTTTCAGGGAAAAAATGACTCCACTAACTTCCCCCAAACGTAAATAGAGGGAATTAGCTATTTTACTGGACATTATTTTGATATTCCAAGCTGACTGCATCCTCCCTACAACGTCACTTCATCCCTCACAGACCTTCAAACTTCAATGTCAAACCCTCTCATTTCTCTCTCCTAATCTTAGCTTTACTTGCATAACGTAATTATGTCATTCATTTCTACATTTTGGCTGTAGACCCAACAGAGTTTCTATCTCTTACTGTTCATCTTTATTACAAACCAGACCATCTCTTCCTGTAATCCCTCGCCACTCAAATCACCCTACCTCAGGGGAAGCCATGGTGTGCTTTGGTAAGAAGGGCCACACACTGAACTACAGTGATTAGAGTGGGGAAGATGAAAGTAAATATGGACAGGGAAGGGAGGCTTCAGTAAGAAACATGATCCATGAGCCAATTTTGTCAAAACCAGAAAAACAGTTCAATCCCTTACAATAAGGTCACCGATGCCAAGAGCGGTGTTTACAAGTGAATGGACCTTCTGAGAGGGAATATTGAAAGGGGTGATGATCAGCTGGCAGAGTCCAACGGGTCACTGTTGGGTGGCTTAGCAGGATTTGAAGAATATTGGTGAGTTTAATCCCAAGTGGTGTGCTGTGGGTAAGTTGATGAGACATGTGATATATAATGTTAGTGTTGCTTCTGCTACAGATCTTTGACCACTAAGCCAAACTTCTTCTAAAACTCCCCACTTCAAAATCTTTCTGTCTCCTATTTCTCCTTGTGTCCTCTAATTTTTATCCTAGAGCCACTTTGTGCTCTCACGACCCATTGCCACTTTACTGTTGACCACCAACATCGTTTCCTGTCTTCTGATTGAAAATATTTTTAAATGGTTCCCTCTTAGCTCTGTTCTTACGATTCAAAAACCCTAACCCTATCTCTTCGCCCGCTTCAACCGTTACAACTCCACAAAAATCCATTGACCCTTGCTGTCCTTGCAAAGCAATAACCCATCTCACATCAACCTTTCTTTCCTTGAGCCCTTAGAACATGCTGTCTTCCTCCAAATTATTACCTATTTTCCATTGCCTTCATGTCAGGCCCTAATGAAAGATACACAGCGTAATTCTCCATTAGCCGACGCCGAAATTTGGAAAGGCGATTGGGTGGAGAATCGGTTCCAATGCTGAAATTGCGGCAAGTGTCGATTTGCCAAATCGCAATGCTCCAATGGAACGCATGTACAGTAGACACCGTTTGTATATCATTCGCGGACATGGCCCGGTATTCTCGGGGTCTCCACGATTCTCCGCCTCTGATGGGCCGAGTTCCCGAAGGCGTGGTTCACTTGAGCTTTTAAAAATCGTGAAACCGGCTTGGTGGGGGGCTGCTGGGGGGGGGGGGATACGGAAGGCTCCAACATCGCCATAGTTTGCTGACAGTTGTGCCGCTGGCCGGGGGCTTCTGCCAGGGCGGGGGGGAATAGTGTGGGGTGGCCAGGAGGTGAGGGCGGGGTGGACGGGCAGAGAATACCATTACCACAGCCGGCAAGGCAGCCATGCAACTGCGCACACTGCTAGCAGCCCACTTTAAACTTAGTGCTCGGGTTGTATAGGTGTGTCCCCCCCCCCCCCCCCCCCCCCCCTTCCCAGGGCACTCCCTGGGTGCCCACTGGCCCTAGCTGACGCATCAGCTATATGGGCACGTCCAGCGCAACCAGTGCCATCTTGTTAGCTGGGACGAGTGTGTGTCGGGATTGTAATGTATGTGCGTCTGCAGCTTGTCAGCCTCCCGCGTGTCAATCACTGGCCCAGCAAATCCTGCACCGTTTTTCATTAGAATCGATTGTGTTCCACGCGGCACCGGTGCTAGCCCCTCAACGGTAGTGGAATAGGTCCAGGTGTGGCGCCGGTCTTTCTGTCGTAAAAGTCCAAGGATTCTGCGTCTGCGTTGGCATCTCAGAAACAGAGAATCCCGCCCACAGTATCTACTTTGACAAATATGTATTATCCCTGTGTGGTTTCTGTGGTCTTCGATGTAGTTGGCCATCCTCCAATGCCTCGCCCTCTTCGGTTCAGTAGAAACAATCTCATTGGTTCCACCCAATCATAGCTCGACAATCTCCAAAAATGGCTTCTCTTTTTGCTGCCACACCGTATCCTCTTGGAGCCTCGCTCCTTTTCTACATGTTGTTTTTAGACAGCATTATCCAAAGGCACAGGGTCAGATTCAACATGCATGCTGACAATCCTCAGCTCTATCTCCCCTCCACTAGCCTTATATTATCAGACTGTTTGACTGACATACAGTCCTGGACGGCGATAATTTCTTCCAGTAAATAAAACCACTTGAGGCCCAGAGCAATCTCCAAAGTCCTGACTACTTTAACCTTCCTACTGCTGGAACTTTCATCCATGCTTCTGTCACACTTCATCAACTTCAATACTTGCAAACAATTTATCCTGCCCCATCCATAAACTTCAGTTCAACCAAAATTCTGCAGTCCTATTCTGCACTGCCCCACTCTCTTAACATCCTTGTGTTTGCTGACCTACATTAGTTCCTGGTCCCTCAAAGTCTCAACTTAAAAATTCTGGAAGGGGTCCTTCTATAAATTGCTTTCCGTTGACCTGGAAATTTAGTTTAGCTATGATGCCCTTGTATTAGAATAACATTTTAACTTGCAGACTGAAAATTCAGGATTGGGTATCTGACAATTGTGAACCTACTCCCACTATCAGAATTGGAGTGAGAAGTGAAAGAAAGGAGTGATGGAAAAACTGTTGCTATTCTGATTATTGTTCGGATGAATATAGCCTATATCTATTTATAAGTTATTAATAACAGTGGTTGTATACATGTCTATAATGGTAGTATTTTATAGAAAACTAGGGAAAATTACAAAGTTCATTGAAGAGAAGAAGGAAACGTTTGCACAGTTTGACTTGCAAGATGTCAAAGTCCGAGAAAAACTGAAACATTCAAAGAGTAAAGAGAAGAAACTACAAAAGCAACTACAAAAGGATATGGAGAAGGTAAAGCTTTGTTCATTTGAACATACAAATATTTACGGCAGAGGTGCACAGGTTGTTTAAGAAAAGCAGTCATTTTCATGTGACAGATAACTGATTTTGTCAGCTTAGTAATTAGAGTGAAATATTGGAGCTCACTTGGCATATCTACCTAATCCTTTCCCTATGGAAAATGTCAGATTTGCACCAGAAGATTGGCATATACATGAGTAATTCTACTTCTGTTTGTGATTTTACCATTACTTTCTCAGGCTGTTTTAAGTATTAATCTAATAATCCATTTGCGGTTGTTGCAAGTGTAATTTCCTTGTGGCTGAAACATTTAAATTAGATGTTAATGCTCCCCCTTTTTACATGTACCATTGATTTGCTTCTAAAGAGCTTCTAAACCCATCTGGAAAACCTGGATGTGCATGAGTGAATTTCCCATGGGAAGAGTCATAATCCTATTGTAAAATACCATTTTGTTGTATGTCACATCTACTCATCCAGTACCAAGTTGAAACATCGATAAACATGAGGTATTATTTTTGGAAGATAGTTTAGGATGTCATCTATTATTTGAAAAATGAGAACCTTAATGGGGTTGAGCTCAAAGGAATCTGGGAATACAAATCACTCAAAGTTACAACACCGATCATAAAAGCAAATCGGACACTAGGAATTATTTTTAGAGGAGGAGAATTGAAACGTGCTCAGTTTGGGACTACAGTGCGCAGTTCTGGTATGAAATGGATATAAAGGCATTGGAGGTGGTGCAAAAAGGGTTACAAGGATGGCACCAGAGCTGAGGTTTCCCTAATAAGAAACGGATGAACTGCTTGGATCTCTTTTCCTCTTGAAAACAGAAGTCTTCATAATAATGAATGATTTTGATAGGGTAGACACATAACCAACTCAAGACTGCAGGGAAAAAAAGCAAATTACTGTGGGTGCTGGAATCTGAAACCATCTGAGCTTTGACAAAGGGTCATCTGGTCTCGAAACGTTAGCTCTTTTCTCTCCTTACAGATGCTGCCAGACTTGCTGAGATTTTCCAGCATTTTCTCTTGGTTTCAAGGCTGCAGATCGCCTAGAGGAGTATAGAAAGTACAGGGATCGAATTTAAAAAAAGAAATAAGAAAATCAAAGGGAGGGCATGAAAAATTAGTAGCAAACAAGATTAAGGAAAGCCCAAAGATGTTCTACCGTTGTATAAAGAGCAAAAGGATAATTGAGAAAAAAGTGGGATCTATCAGAAATGAAGAAGGGAACTTGAAAATGCAAAGGATGTGGGAAGAGTTTTAAACATTTTTTAAATCTCCATATTCACAAAGGAATGGGTTGATGCAGATATAATAATCCAAGAGGAGAAGTGTGACATATTGGATAAAATAATCATAACTGGAGAGAGAGTTGGAATCCGTGAAAGTGGATAAGTCGCCAGGGCCGGATGGACTGTTTCCTAGGAGGTCAGGGAGAAAATAGCGGATGCTATGAGGATTATTTTCAAATTTTCACGATACACAGTGGAGGTACCAGAGGACTGGAGGAATGAAAATGTGGTTCTGTTGTTGAAAAAGGATTCAACGGAGAAGCCAAACAATTATAGACCAGTTCGCTGGTGAGCAAATTGTTTGAATCAATCCTGAGAGATCAGATAAACTGACACTTAGAAAAACTTGGGATAGTCAGCATGACTTTGTTATGGGAAGGTCATGCCCTACAAATTTGATTGAACTCTTTGAGAAAGTAACCAGAAGGATCGATGAGGGTAGTGTAGTGGATGCTGTCTACATGGATTTTAGTACGGCATTTGACAAAGTCCCACATGGCAGACTGGTCAAAAAAGTAAACATCCGTGAAATACATGGTAATGTGGCAAATCAGATCCAGAGTTGGCATAGGAACAGGAAACAAAGAGTCATGGTTGATGGGTGCCCTTGCGACTGGAAAGCTATTCCAAGTGGTGTTCCGCAAGGCTCGGTATTGGAACCCCTGCTGTTTGTTTTATATATTAACAATATGGATTTGAAAGTGGAGGGCACAATTGGGAAATTTGCAGATAGCAAGAATTGGTCGTGTAGAGGACAGCTGTAAGCTCCAAAATGATATAGATGGGTTGTTGGAGTTGACAGGAAAGTGGCAGATGGAGTTCAACTCTGATAAGTGTGAGGTAATGCGTTTAGGGAGGTCAAACAGTAAAAGGGAATACACAATAAATGGAGATATACTGAGAGGGACAGATGAAGTGAGAGTTCTTGGCTTGCAAGTGCACCAGCCCCTAAAAGAAGCAGTACAGGTAGATAAGGTTGTAAAGAAGGCATATAGAATGCTCTCCTTCATTGGCAAAGGTATATAATACAAAAGTAGGGATATAATGATGGAACTGTATAAGACACTGGTGAGGTCACAACTGGAGTGTTGTGTGCAGTTCTGGTCATCACATTACAGGAAGGGTGTAATTGCTCTGGAGAGAGCGCAGAGAGGATTTGCTAGAATGTTGTCAGGGCTGGAAAATTGTAGCTACGAGGAGAGATTGGCGAGGTTGGGGTTGATTTCCTTGGAACACATGAGGCTGAGGGGTGACAAAATTAAGGTATACAAAATTGTGAGGGGTAGAGATAGAGTAGACAGGAGGGGAACCTGTTTCCCTTGGTAGAGATTTTTTTTTTAAACGGTCATAGATTCAAGCTAAGTGACAGAAGAATAGGAGGAAACATGAAGAAAAACTTTATTTACGCAGAGGGTGTCTGGAATTTGTTGCGGAGGCATTTGAGAAGTACCTGGATCTACACCGTGGCATCTGCAGGGCTATGGGCTGTGTTCAGGAAGATGGGAGTAGAAAGGGCAACTAGGTATCTTTGGTTTGGCATGGACAAGATGGACCAAATAGCCCCCTTCTTTGCTGCGTCATTTCTATGGTTCTTCACAGAGTGGAGTGTTGGGAAACAGCCCAATGATATGATAGACACCAAAAAATTAGATGGGGAATTCAGAAGAAACTTCTTCACACATAGGTGGTGAAAATGCAGAACTCAACTACGGAGAATGTTTGAGGCACGTTGGAAAGATAAGCACATCAGGGAGAAGTAAATAGAGGGTTATGCTGTCAGTGTTAGATGAGAGGAGGCTTGAATGGAGCATAAATGCCAGCATGGACTGTGGACTAAATAGCTTGTTTCTGTGTTGTATAATCAATTTCCCAGTGGAAAGCTTGTTTTGAGTATCGGGCAAATAGTCTGCTTTGACAAAGAGTCATCCAGACTCAACATTAACTCCCTTTTCTCTCCATAGATGCTGTCAGACCTGCTGAGACTGTCCAGTATTTTCTGTTTTTGTTTCAGATTCCAGCATCCGCAGTTATTTGCTTTTACATACTTAAGGCAGTCTGCTGGACTTGAAAAGTGAAGCAAATGCAAGAAAATTAATGCTGCTATTTCACCCACTTGATTGATGTAGTATCTTTTCCCAATTTTTTTGACTCCGAAAAGGTATCCGTTCTTTCCACAGGTCTCTGTTTTCTTTCAAACATTCACCTTCCATCCCTTCAAAATTCCCTTTTGTAATATCTGGCAAATGCATTTCAGACTTTACCATGTAAATGCTCGAATTCTGTACATAATTATGCAACCATTTGTACTTTATGTATCATTTTACAGTAAAGTATTTGGATTAATAATCGGTGCTATGATGCCTAGCTTGTGATTGTGGATATTTATGAAATAAATTTTGTTTCCATCTGTTTTGAATTTTGTTTTTAGCTAGAGGAATTGAAGAATGTACCTGGTGGTAGTGAGAAGATCATCAGAGAAGCAACTGCTAAAAAAGAACAGCTTGAACAGAATAAAATGAAGGAGGAAGAGAAGCTAAAGAAAGTGATGGACAGTCTCAAACAAGAGACCATGGGATTGCAAGAAGACAAAGAGGTTAGGTATAATTTTAGCTACTTTACATAAGAGGATAGGAATGTGCAAATAAAATGTCATATTTAGGGGTAGAAAAATGAATTTAACTAATAATTAACAACTTTCTCCTTTTGACACTTAAACAGTAGTAAATAATGTTATTTTAGAGATTTTTTTTGCCAATGATATTTGGCCATGGCATAGAAATACATATAAAGTAACGGTAAAGTCGTAGTCCCGGATGACAATAGGCTGCTTTCCCCTTCTGAGAGGGAGAGCTGACTGGTGGTGCTTAAACCTGAGTATCACCACACCTCAGGCGAGGGGCAAGGTTGAGAAGACAGGCCTTCGCGAATAACCTCCGCCGGTACGGGAAATACATATAGGACCCCATTGAAAGACAAGACAGAATATGCATAAGCAAAATAATATTCAGCCAAACAAAGGTATCTTTCAAATCTATGTTGAAATTAAACTGGGAACAAATTTCAAAAGTTAACTTGTATAACTGACATGACCCATATATTAATATTAATGTTTTCTTTGTGATGTTTTTTCCTCATAGGTGAAAGAGAAGGAGCTCATGGAGTTGAGTAAAGCTGTAAATGAGACTAGATCAAAGATGGACGTTGCTCAGTCAGAACTAGATATCTACCTCAGTCGCCACAAAACTGCTTTGAGCCAACTCAATCAGGCTAAAGAAGCCCTCTCTACTAATATTAGTACACTTAAAGAAAGAAAAGCAACAATTAAAGAACTGGAAAACAAAATACCACAGAGTGAACAAGAACTACAAAAGGTGAGATAAGTGAGTTTGTGTGCATTATGATTGCATGTCATTTTTTTAAACCAATATTAAAAACTTTGTACTAAGTATTGATTACTGGCATGGACTGAAGTTTGCATCGAATCAGTACACAATCTTGTTAATGAAAACACCCAGCATATGATTTTTAAATGATTGCAGTTGTGTATTAGGGGACACTGTATAGGGGGAATTTATTTACTTGTTTTATTTACACCACAGGAGGAACAAATTTCCAAACTGCGCCATATGGGGCCCCTCGTTGCAATTTAACTCAATGCTGACAACTTATTCCTGTTTACACTTAGTTACTGGTTTGTTTTAATTTTGTGGGCCGAGATGATCAGAGTACTATTTTTAGCACTTATGCTTTTTGTTGGGTGAAGTCTAAATTATAATGTAGTCCACCTGTAAATATTCAGTTAACCCTCTCGAGGTTTATCCAAATATCCCTGTTCCTGTGTCTTAAAATCTGTAATAACCAAAACAAGTTCAGTGAAAAGGATTTGTTTGTCATTTTTAATGGTATTTTGTAAAATTATGACTAATTTTATTCCTACATTTGACCACTTGTTTTATCTGTCGGTAATTTCAGTTTAATAGTATGATAGAATTAAATTAAATTTTCTTTTGATTCGTTCTATCCTAGAATTTTTCTCCACAGCACTTGAAGTTAAAAGTTACAAATGTTTGGCGCGGTGAGAGGAATTTCATTTGGTCTATCAGCTATTTAACTGCTGAACTTTTAGAATAGTACTTTGCTGAATTAAAATTTTAACAAATAAGTGTGAATTACTTTGTATCCTTTCTAGGATGAAAAGGAACTTGAAAAAATAATCCAATCTGAAGCTCTGACCCGGAATAGTGTTTATGAACTGCGACAAAAGGTTGAAGAAGCAAAGAGCTCCCTAACAGTAAATCATAGTCGCGGTAGAGTTTTGGAGGCAGTAATGCAACAAAAGAACACTGGTAAAATTCCTGGAATTTATGGAAGACTGGTAAGGAGATGTGCTTACAGAAGTAACAAATCTTTTTCTTTACTTTGTCTTTTGGGATTGACTTGTTTGCGATTTTCTTTTTTTTTTAATGTTGAATGCTTGTATTCTTTTAGGGTGACTTGGGTGCTATTGATGAAAAGTATGATGTTGCCATCTCCTCCAGTTGTGGTGCCCTGGATAACATTGTTGTAGACACAATTGATGCTGCTCAAGAGTGTGTTAAATTCCTGAAGAAACAAAATATTGGAGTAGCAACTTTTATTTGCTTAGATAAGGTAACTGAGTCAAGCCTGAATTACAATCCTGAATTTATATTGCTTATTTTAACAATTTAACTTTGTGATTGTTGTAGCATCATTTTTTTTCATAAATTGATCTTCAGATGAAAGTTTGGGAGAAAGGCATTGGCAAGATCCAAACTCCAGAAAAGGTTCCCCGCCTATTTGATATGGTCAGAATAAAGAATGAGGCTATACGTCCTGCATTTTACTTTGCACTTCGTGACACACTTGTTGCTAAGGATCTAGAACAGGCAACTCGTGTGGCATTCCAGAAGGACAAGCGCTGGCGAGTGGTAACAATGCAAGGGCAGATAATAGAGCAGTCAGGTATGGAAAATGTTGGATTTGCAAAATGTAGTGTAATTTGTTCTGTAATTCAATCAAAGGTTGTACAAACTAATGAATTAGGTCTACATTTCTGATCCACACCTTGAAACTTAACCATTTCAATTGTCCTTTTGTCCGGCCTATTAATTTAAGCAAGGATTGGAGATTGTCCTTGATACGTTATCTGAAATGTCTATTCAAAAGTCTAAATGGTCTTCAGTATAATGGTAATGATTTTTTTTGAAATTTCAATGTTATCCAAGAACATCTGGTTAGCTGTCTGCTGCATTTCAAGTGATAAAAGTACTTAAAACGACAATAAGACAATTGCTATTGGTGAGAAATTTACAAACTCAGATAATTTGCATAGTTCCTAGTCGACTCAGATAATTTGCATAGTTCCTAGTCGACATAAGTAATTAACCCCAGACTGTTTAGTTTATGCAGTTCAGATTTCATGACCTATTCGAGAAAGCATAGCTTTAACTAACCTAGCTGCACCTTGGCATATAACACTTTTATTTTGCTGCAAGATAAATCTTCCACAGAGCTGGATTGTTAATATTTAAATTTATATACCATGTATTGGCAATGCAGACAATAGCATACCTGGGCTGGATTATTATGGAAAGGGTGAACACAGGTTTCCCGTATCCTCATAAGATGCACATATGTTCTTAGCCCAGGAAAAAGCTACTGTATACAAATGCTCAGCTAAACAGAGCAAGTAGCCTAGCTCCAGAGGTGAGGAATGTCGCTAAAGGACTTACACAGAAAAAGAGGTTGGAGATTCTCTTAGCCCCATTTTAAAATAGACACTGCACTGAGCATGGCCTCAATCAGGAGGCACGTTGACATTATTTGGGGGAACATTTGGTGCATGTCAGGCCTCCATCCGTAATCTCATATTTTATGAAGATCCGTACAAGTCGTAGGTCAGCAACAGATCTCTGGAATGTTGTGGAGCCAAGAAGCGCTTCTGCTTCTCCAGGTTGCACATCAATAGTTTAAAAATAAAATAATTGTCCTTACGAAGGTGGCCTGCTTCACTCCGGGCATTCCAGTTTCTTTGAGGGGCACCAAAGCAGGCATTGGGCCAATCATTAGCATGTACATATTTAAAATGCCTGTTTTAGGTGATCACTTGAATGCCTGAGAAATGAATGCATTCTTGCTTGACCCCCATTTGAAATGGGGAATAAGATGGAAGTGTCCCAACCATCATTACATCATGGAATTACTTGACCGTTTCAATTAATTGGTCTCGACACCCATATTTAGAGGTAATTTTTTGCTGAAATCTTTTCTACTGGTTCTTGACCCAAGAAAGGCATTAACAAAGAACTAACTATATTACGGCTCCACGTTTTCTGCACAGATTTTGTCAATTATGCTTCTTCCCTTTCCAACCAGCATTGACTGGTAAGATTTATTTCAGTAATGTGTTAAATGATGCAGCTTAAGCATCACTCTGTAAGGATCTTTCAACAAATAAAGACAAAGAGATTCCCTGGTGATCGTCACAGACGTATGTCCCTTGAGAGGTGGACAGTGAAAGCATCTTTGAACTCTTGGGATCTTTTCTGAGTGCCACATAAACTGAAATAGTTATTTGAGGCACTTGGCTACTTAGTCACTCCTGGATTTTTGGTTATAAACTGAGAAGGCACCAGATTTGGCACTTCCAGTCTCTAGTATGGTAGTTTCTTGCAACTTTGTGGCATAATTAAGGAAACTGATAACATCACTGGGAGCTGATTTCTTATTTGGAAGGCATTGGATATAGTTAGCCCATCTTCAAGATCTAAATTTTGTATGCGAGGTGTGACTGACTGCATGGGTATTCATGGCAACGTTGGAACCACTTGGGTGTTGGCCATTTGAGTGTTTTAACCATGTAGAAATGTCTGTCACTGTTTAGCATAGGACTACAATGTTTATTCACGTCTTACTTCAGTTGAAGATATAAATGCTGTTTTTTATTTTGCCTATTGGTTTAAAAAGGCAGGAGAATGCATTAATGAAAAATGCTGCCTATGAGGTCAATGATTGCGCGTGTATTAACCTATTGGGATCAGAAATGCCAGTATCTTGCAAACTACTAAAATGCATTCCCAAGCTTCTGAGACAGACAAACCTGATAATAACATGAAGATTTCAAATTCAAAAGGCAACTCTGGATAAGCTTAATTAGTTATGAATTAGATATTAATTTGTTTTTAGAAAGTGTTTATTAAAGTTACAGTAAAGAAAGACAACGAACAAGGCCATTTGGGAAAATATTTTGAGGAATTTCATTTTATCTCCTTCAAATAGCTCATTTATTTATTCCAATTTACTAATTCTTCCAGGTAATTTTAATTATTTGATGCTTGTCCATGGTAGGTTTAATTGCTCAGTGGTGCAATAAAAAGTTGTGCTTGGGATATGTTGCTTTTTTAAAAATATTTATTAATATTCAACCATGCAAGTTCATCCATCCACACGTGAAAAGCACTTCTTGCCATCAAATTAGATCCTCAGAAATAGGAGCAGAAATAGGCCAATTGTCATCTTGAATCTTTATTGTCATTCAATAAAATCGTGGATGATCTGATTGTGACCAACTCAATATTCCTGCCTGTTGCCCATAGCTCTTGATTCCCTTGTAGATCAAAAATCTGTCTATAATTGAAAATATTCAATGACCCAGCCTCTGTTGCTCCGAGGTAGAGAATTCCAAGGACTAACTACCTCCCAAGGGAAGAAAGTCCTCCTCATCTCTGTCTTAAATGGGAGGCCCCATATTCTGAACTGCTATTAGTTGTAGATACTTCCATGCAGGGAAACAGTCTCTCAACCTGTCAAACCAACTCAGCAAGATCACCTCTCCTCTAAACCCCAATGAATATAGGCCCAATCTGCTCAGCCTGTCCTCATAAGACAGCCTTTCATCTCTGGAATCAACCTGCTGATTGATTCCAATTGAATCCAATGCAAGTATATCCCTCAAGTAAGAAGACCAAAACTACACATAGTACTCTAGGTGCAGTCTCATCAATCCCCTGTACAATTGGAATGAGACTTCCATACTTTTGTACTTCATCTCTCTTGCCTTCCTCATTACTTGCTGTTTCTGTATGCTAACGTGACTGTAGTACAAGAGCACATAGATCCCTCTGTACTGCAGCATTCTGCAATCTCTTTTCATTTAAATGTTCTGCTTTTCTATTTTTCCTGCCAATGTAGACCACCTCACATTAACTCCATCTGCCAAGTTTGTGCTCACTCAACCTATCTGTAGTCCTTCACAGACTATTCTCTTCACAACTTGCTTCTCTACCTATCTCAGTATTGTCAGCAAATCTGGATACAATACCCTCCATTCCTTCATCCAAGTCAAATAGTTGAAGCACCAGCACTGATCCCTGTAGCACCTCATTAATTACAGTTTGCCATCCTGAAAATGATCCATTTATCCCATCTCCGTTTCCTGTTATCTAATCTTTTATCCATGCTAATATGTTATCCCCAATGCCAATGAGCTCTTGTGTAATAATCTTTTATGTGGCACCTTATTAAATATCTTTTTGGAAATTAAAATACAGTACATCTACTGATTCCCCTTTATCCACCCTGCTTGTTGCATCCTCAAAAAGCTCTAATAAATGTGTTAAACTCTCCTTGTGAATCTGCCTGATTATATTATTTCCAAAATGTTCTACTTTTATCTCCTAATGATCTATTCCAGCATTTACAAATGACAGATGTTGGGAATTTTGGAAGATTACAACCAACCTACTGCAAACGTTCTTATGACCGTATCAGAACCTGGGGTCTTGTCAGCCTTTAGTTCCATTAGGTTTTTTTTACTGCTTTTTCTCTCGTGATTTGTTTTTCAATGCCTCCTTTTTGATTTTCTACTATTCTTAGGGTGTTTTTGTGCCTCCTACTGTGAAAGTCTTTGCCATTTCCTTGTTTCCTATTAAATATTCCCCAGTCTCATACTCTGAAGGAACTAATGTCAACTTTAGCTGTTCTTTTGCTTTCAATATGCTTGACGAAGTTTTTAGTGTTTCTATATTGTTTTCTTTCAAATTCCAACTTTTCCCTTTTATTTTTTAGCACCTTTTGTTGGTTTCTAAATTTTTTCAATCTTCCAGTCTTCCATTAATTGACAACAGCATTGTTTGCCTTATCTTTCAATTAGATGCCGTCCTTAATGTTCTTAGTTAGCCACAGATGGCACATCCCCCTTGTAGAGCCTTTCTTTCTCAATGGGATATATCTTTGTTGAAAATTATGAAATATCTCCTTGAATGTCTGTAACTGCTTCCCTGGTGTTTTAACCTATTTTCCCAGTCCACTTCGCCAACTCTATCTTCATACCCTTGTGATGGTCTTTAATTAAGTCTAAGATAGTAGTTTCAGACCCAAATGTCTCTCCCTCAAACCGAATATGAAATTCTCTCATGTTATGACCGCTCTTGCCTAGAGGATCTTTTGCTGTGAGATCCTTAATTAGTCTTCTCGTTACACAGTTCTAAAATAGCAAGCTCGCTGATTGGTTTCAGTATAAATTGTTCCAATAAACTATCCTGAATACTCTCAAGTCATCGTCCAGGCTACCTGATGCAAAATGTGTGTCAAAGTCAGTGTGAATGGAGATGAATGTGTGTATTCATCTCCATGGCTTACCTCTGTCAGGTACTGGGTTATGTCTCTTCCGGTCTGTAGATTTCCTTGCAACCACAATTGACGGTAGCAAATTTATTAAACTATCTTAGCTATACCAGCCTGGCGGAGGAAGTTAAAAAGGACCGACAGAGATGGGATGCACTCCTGCTTTCCCTGGTGGGGGTGCAGACGATCCAAGATGAAAGTGCTGCCAAGGTTCCTCTTCCTGTTCAGATCCATACCGATCTTCATCCCCAAGGCCTTTTTCCAAGGGCTAGACAAAATGATCATGCTGTTTGTATGGCGGGGGGAACCCCAAGGCTACACTGCAAAGGAGAAGAAACATGGGCAGCTTGGCCCTCCCGGACCTGCAATACTATCATTGGGCAGCCACAGCCAAGAGGGTAAGGGGGTGGATATGATAACCGAATATGGAATGGGTGAAGCTGGAGGAGTCCTTCTGCAAGGGAACGACCCTCCAAGCCCTCAGCACGGCAGCGCTCCCATTTCCCGGCAAAATACACATCCTGCCCAGGAGGAGGTAGTTCCGGGTTTGTCTTCCCATTTCTGTCTTGAAGTCGTCTGTAAATGTCCCCACAGTTCCCCTTCTCCCTACCGTCCATGCCCAGTAGTTCCTCCAGTAAAGTGTCTCTGGGGGCCCATGGGTACCTCGTCGTCTCCTTGCGTAGAAAGTGTTTGATTTGTAGGTACCGGAGCTCCTGTCCTTTCGGTAGCTCCAGTTCCTCCGTTAGTTCGTCTTTGGTGCGAGTCTGTTCCCCGTGTAAAAGTCCCTGTACACTACCATCCCCCCGCCCTGCCTCCACTTCGTAAAGGTGGTGTCTAGCATGGCTGGCAGGAATTTGAGGTTACCCCAGATGGGGGCCATGGAGGACACCATTAGACGGGGCAAGACAGAAATGGGAAGACGAACCCGGGACGGAAATAGGGTGGGGACTCTGGAGCAAAGCGCTAAGTAGGGCCAACTCCACCTCCTGCGCATGGCTAAGCCTCATGTAGTTTAAAGTGGTGAACAGAGCCTAACCAGAACCTGAATGAACAGGTTTTTCCCAGAAGTAGAGGACAAATGTAACTGGTGCCAGGGAGGCCCGGCCAACCACTCTCACGTGTTCTGGGCCTGCCCCAAACATGTTGGGTTCTGGACAGCCTTCTACAAGGCAATGTCCAAGGTTGTAGGGGTGAGGGTGGAGCAGTGCCCAGTCTTTGGGGTTTCGGACCAGCTGGAACTACATATGGGGAAGTGGGCCGATGCCTTGGCTTTTGCTTCCTTAATCGCACACCAGAGAATTCTGCTCGACTGGCGATCAGCAGCACCACCCACAGCTGCAGACTGGCTGGCAGACCTGTCGGAATTTCTCCACCTGGAGGAGATCAAGTACACCATCGGAGGGTCGAACGAGAGCCTCCACAAAACGTGGGGATTATTCATCAGCCTGTTCCAAGACCTGTTCGAAGTCAATAGTGATTAGGGAGAAAAGGGGGACTGATGACAGCAGACTAGAGCACACAGAACAGAGAGGAACAAGGGGGTGTACAAGGAAGGAACCCAGGGGCGTGTCGGAGAGACATAGAAAAAGAGTGAGGGGAGGGGGCAAGGAGCCCTCAGCGAACCCATATAAGGATAAGAGCAGCAATCACATAATGAAGGAAAGATGTATAACAGTACGACACCCAGATGAATGATGGGGCCAGGAGGGAGCCCGACTATCAACAGTGGGGGGAAGGGGGAGAGAGTGCAAGGAAAGGGGGAGGGTCGCTAAAAGGGGTATGTGTAAAATTGTACAAAAGAAACATTGTACGCTGTAAATATTAGCTGCTTTATATGTCAAACTTAAAATTGGAAAATGCCAATAAAAACATTTTTTTTTAAACTGGGGGAAAAAAACTAGCTTAGCTATAATTGCACTAACAAATAGCTATTGCCTGAATGGTGAAAACAAAGAGCTTGTTAACTTGAAGAATATTATATTTAATTTCACCGCAGATCCGTTTGCTTATAACTCCATATTGCTTTAGGTACCATGACTGGTGGTGGAGGAAGAGTTATGAAGGGTAGAATGGGATCTTCATTAGTTGTTGAAACTACTCCAGAAGAGGTAAGTCGATGCCCAAAAAATCTTCAATGCACTGTGCACAATTGTCCAATATTCCAGATTGGATGTCAGCAGAAGAAAAGAGCTCAATTGTTCCTGGTGATAACTAGCAGCTATGTAGCCCATTACTCAGCACTTGTGGTGCTTACCAAATCCACTTACCCATTTTCTCTGTTACAGTCCCTTTCTGTTTTTTTGTTCGTTTTGAAGTTCAGTGTAACAAAACTTAATGGAAAAATTCACACAAGTATGCAAAACTTCATACTTTTTGATTTAAAAATCTAGTTTTATACAAGTAATTTTTCCACCTACTGTACGATAATGCGTGAATAAGCCTGCGGTTGGACACCCTATTTTCCCTCACCAGTAGCCACATTGCTGCAAGTTCACCTGGAAATTGCTGTGCTTTGCTTGCTCTATGAAGGCCTATCTGTAGTTTAAAAGCCATTTAGCAAACCTCTGGATTCTTCATAGTAACCAATTAAAGGCACTTAGTCCATTCATATCATTTTGCCTTCATATGATAGATGGTTCAAATTCTGAGAATTGTGAATCGGATGTTTCAACCTACAATCTTGCTCTGAAAGATCTGTCTCTCTCTACTTGTATATCTGCTTTCTGTTGTATTGTAAAATTTACGGTTGAAGTTATATTTTTGCATTCAACTAATTTTCCACTCCTGTAAGTTACCTATACCTTCCCCATGTCCCTTCTACAGTTAAACTGGTGGCAAGAGCAAATGTTGATCCCTGTCCACCAATAATTTATTCATGTGGGTAATGAAAATTCCAATACTGAGCACATCACTGGTCATATCTCACTAATACAGGAAATAAATCCTGTGAATGCTTGACAAAATAAAAGCTGTCTGGTTTCTATGTGCTTCATGACTTGCCTTTAATGAAAACCCAAATAAAGATGGAAAGTAGAGTGGATTATTTTTTTAAAAATTAATTTAGAGTACCCAATTTTTTTTCCAATTAAGGGGCAATTTAGCGTGGATATCCTACACATCTTTTGGGTTGTGGGGGTGAAACCCACGCAGACACTGGGAGGCTGTGAAAACTCCACACGGACAGTGACCCAGGGTCGGGATTCGAACCTGGGTCCTCCGCGCCGTAAGCAGCAATGCTAACCACTGCCACCGTGCTGCCCAGTAGAGTGGATTATTAAAGTTCCTATTGTGGCTGAAGGACCACTTTGTTGCACAACCCTTCTTGGCAAAGAATACATTTTTAAAAATGTCTTTGCAGTTTGTGGATCTGCACTCTCATTTTGATGCAGAACAATCCTTTGTATACTGCTACAGTCACTACACCTGTGTTCCAGATTAAGTAGAATTCTACAACAGACAAGTGTGATCCACCAAGTCTAAATTATAATGATTTCTGGGAAGGCGAATCTACCAAGCTCAGTAGCGATCATCTTAAGAGATCCAAGATTGTATTTCAGAGCTCTTAATTGTGGTAGTTCCCTTGAGCTGCCATAGTCTTGCAAAGCCAATAATCTTTGCAAGCAGAATCATTGTAGGTTTGTGGAGGAAAGCGAGTTAAACTTCTGTCCTTCAAATAAATATTGTGCTGTTTTTTATGTATTTAAATTGCTTAAACTGAAATTTATGCTCAAAAAAATAGATGGACAAGATGGAGGCTAAATTGCAGAAGGATTTAGCAGCAGCACAAAAATATCAAGAACAGAAAGGTCATTTGGAAGAAAAAGTGGTAAAGGAGCAGCAGAGCTTCCGGGAGATGAAAAATATGCTGGAAAAATACACAGCAAGTATTCAGGTATGAAATACTTGGATGAAACCCTGAAATACTTAATGTTGTTAGTGGTGAAATATGGTTCCTTTAAGTGCCAGTGGATCAATTACAATATAGTAATTGAATGTCATTATTTTAGCGTGGGATCTGATTCCATGTTGCCACTATACATACCATGTACACTGTCTATGCTATATACCACTTAGCCAATGGAATATTAAATGTTGGTCTCAAAAATGTTGCTATGGAATGACACAATTTGAATGTCTGCTCTTCTCGTTGAGTTTTGATGCATCATTGTCAATTTTAGTTTTATAAGAGGTTTTTTGGCAGAGTAAATTTATGATGGGATTTCTGTTTAACTGTAGAAAACCAGTTTCCAAAATTTCTATTGAACTTGCACTTTTGTTGTACAATACTGTTGAGGTGCAGATTCAATGCCAACTTTCATTTATCCAATGTCTCAAACGTCTACAAAAATGTTCGGAAGGTATTTGATGTGTAATTTTTTTTAAATTCAAGTCAGTCAAGAACTCAAGTGCCTATACAGGCTGAGGCACATTCAATTTTGGTTGCGCTTTGATGTATGACATAGATGTAATTCGTGAAAGGTACCTGGGAGGAGCATATTTTAAAATTCTATGGAACTTTCCTTTCAAAGCTCCTTTTGTACCATGGCACTTCTGTGCTAACTTCAGCTGCTGGCTTTTCAGCTTGCTAGCTACTGCCTTCTTCAATTGCACTTCTTTCGTTTTAACACCCACAACAGTTGCAGATATGGAACCACTTGCTATGCCATATGTCTGGTTAGTTGGAATGGCTTCCAGGTGTGTGGGAAATGTTTAATGGGAAATCCACCAGAAATGGTATTATCTCTAAGGAACTTAAACTCTTACTATGTAGAGCATATTAACAACTTTATTATAGATTGGACATGGTGAAGAAATATTTCATGATAACGCTGTTAGTTAAGGACATTAAGGGTGGCATGGTGGTGTAGCGGTTAGTACTGCTGCCTATGGCGCTGAGGACACTGGTTCGATCCTGGCCCCGGGTCACTGTCCGTGTGGAGTTTGCACATTCTCCCTGTGTCTGCATGGGTCTCACTCCCACAATCCAAAGATGTGCATGCTAAATTGCCCCTTAATTGGATAAAGAAATTTATAATAATAAGGACATTAAATATAAGCTGTCTGAAACCAACTACTACTACTGAAATCAACTACTGTCTGAAACCAACTCTACTGCGACAACAAGAGGGTCCTTTCTATCTGACCTCAACTGAGGCACGTTATGATCCTGGCTGACACCTTTGTCGTGCTGCCAGGGGGTGGAAGTCCCACTCAACTCTTCTTAATCTGCCTCCATGCCAACGTTGTTTCATTGGGGGGTAGGCATGCTGTCGTCCACATTCACTCCCCCCAATATTATCTTGGCCTCTGCTTCTCATGAGGGATTCCAAAGGTGTCTCCCATTCCAAAGGCCTCAGTGACTGCCTACTACACAGGGTTTTGGTCTTTGTCTCCTGAGATTCTATTATCCTGAATTCAAGTATGCACTCGAGCATCAACTCACAAGCATGACAGCTTTTCGGCTTCACCAAGCAGGATAGTACTGCTCCAAGGGTACCTTCACCCCAAAAGCCCACCGCACTATCTTATAAAACAGTACAGCACAGTACAGGCCCTTCGGCCCACGATGTTGTGCTGACCATTTATCCTAATCGAAGATCAACCTAACCTGCACCCCTTCAATTTACTGTTGTCCATGTGCCTTACCCAAAAGTCAATTAAATGTCCCGAACGACACTGACTCCACCACTTCTGCAGGCAGTGCATTCCACGCACCCACCACTCTCTGTGCAAAGAACCTACCTCTGACATCTCCCTTCCTCCAGTCACCTTAAAATTATGTTCCCTCGTGACAGCCATTTCCGCCCTGGGGAAAGGTCTATCCACCTTGTACACCTCTATCAAGTCACCTCTCTTCCTTCGCTCCAGTGAGAAAAGCCCTAGCTCCCTTAACCTTTCTTCATAAGACATGCCCTCCAGTCCAGGCAGCATCCTGGTACATTTCCTCTCCACCCTCTCCAAAGCATCCACATCCTTCCTATAATGAGGCGACCAGAACTGGACACAATATTCCAAGTGTGGTCTAACCAGGGTTTTATAAAGCTGCAGCAAAACCTCGTGGCTCTTAAATTCAATCTCCCTGTTAATGAAAGCCAACACATGACACGCCTTCTTAACAACCCTATCAACCTGGGTGGCAACTTTGCGGGATCTATATACGTGGACCCCAAGATTCCTCTGTTCCTCCACACTTCCAAGAATCTTGCCTTTAACCCTGTATTCAGCATTCAAATTCGTCCTTCTAAAATGAATCACTTCACATTTATCAAGGTTGAACTCCATCTGCCACTTCTCAGCCCAGCTCGCATCCTGTCAATGTCCTGTTGTAATCTGCAACAACCCTCAACACTATCTACAACTCCCCCAACCTTCGTGTCATCGGCAAACTTACTAACTCACCCTTCCACTTCCTCATCCAAGTCATTTATAAAAACCCATGTATCCCATGCCCCCTGACTTTCTGAATGAGCATACCATGGGGAACCTTATCAAATGCTTTACTGAAACCCATATACACCACATCCATTGCCCGACCTTCATCAATGTGTCTTGTCACATCCTCAAATAATTCAATGAGGCTTGTGAGTCATGACCTGCCCCTCACAAAGCTGTGCTGATATCTTTAATTAAACTATGTTTTTCTAAATAATCATAAATCCTATCTCTCAAGATCCTTTCCAGTATTTTGCTTACCACACATGTAAGACTGACTGGTCTGTAGTTCCCAGAGATTTCCCTTTTTCCCTTTCTTGAATAGGGGTAAAACATTTGCCTCCCTCCCATCATCCGGTACTACTCCAGTGGAGAGTGAGGACGCAAAGATCAACACCAACTGCCTAGCAATTTACTCCCTTGCTTCCCATAGTAACCTTGGGTATATCCCGTCTGGCCCAGGGGACATATCTATCCTGATGCTTTTCAAAGTTTCCAGCACATCCTCCTTAATGTCAACTTGTTCGAGCCTATTAACCTGTTTCATGCTGTTCTCACGATCAACAAGGTTCCTCTCTCTAGTGAATACTGAAGTAAAATATTTATTTAGGGCCACCCGTGCTACCTCCTCAGACTCTAGGCACAATTTCCCACCACTATCCCTGATCGGCCCCACTCTCACTCAGATCATCCTCTTATTTCTCACGTTAATTGTAGAACACCTTGGGTTTTCCCTAATCCTTTCCACCATGGCCTTTTCATGCTCCCTTCTAGCTCTCCTAAGTCAATTTTTGAGTTCCTTCCTGGCTACCTTGTAACCCTCGAGCCATGCCAGATCCTTGCTTCCTCAACCTTAAGTAAGCTTCTTCTTCCTCTTGACTGGAAGCTCCACTTCTCTTGTCATCCAAGGCTCTTCCGCCTTACCATTCCTTCCTTGTCTCAGTGGGACAAAACTATCCACTCACAGCAAATGCTCCTTTAACAACCCCCACATTACTGTTGTGCATTTCCCTGGGAACATCTCTTCCCAATTTATGCTCCTCAGCTCCTGTCTAATAGCAGTATAATTTCCCCTCCCCCAATTAAATATCTTCCCATATTGCCTGTTCCTATCCCTCTCCATGACTGTGGTAAAGGTCGAGGAGTCGTGGTCACTGTCACCGAAATGCTCTCCCACCCAGACATCTGACACCTGGCCTGGTTCGTTGCCAAGGACCAAATCCAATATGGCCTCCCTCCAGTCGGCCTATCTACACATTGAGTCAGGGATCCTTCCTGGACTCACCGGACAAAATCTGCTCCTTCCAAACCATTTGCACTCAGGAGGTTCCAGTCAATATTAGGGAAGTCAAAGTCACCCATGACAACAACTCGGTTACTTCTGCACCGTTCCAAGATTTGCCGCCCATTCTGTTTCTCCTTCTGTGCTGCTTTTGGGGGGTCTTTAGAAAACTCCCAATAAAGTAACTGCTCCTTTCTTGTTTCTTTCTTCAACCCATACTGATGCAGTAGACACACCTTCCTTGACTACTCCCTTTTCTGCAGCTGTGATGCACTCCCTAATTAACAGTGCCACTCCCCCTCCTCTTTTACCTCCCTCCCTATTCTTCTGGAAACATCTAAACCCTGGAACATCTAACAACCATTCCTGCCCCTGTAAATTCATGTCTCCGTAATGCCCACAACGTCGTAGTTCCAAGTACTGATTCATGCTCTTAAGTTCATCTCCCTTAGCCCTGACACTCCTTGCATTGAAACAGCCAATGTCTGTTTAACCCATCCTACTGAGTGCAGCTTTGCCCTATCAACTATCTATCCTTCCTCACAGACCTACTGCATACTATTTCTGCCTGTTCATCGGTTACCCTATTCTCTGATCCGTAGCTCTGGTTTCCATCCCCCTGCCAAACTAGTTTAAACCCTACCGAAGAGCTCTAGCAAACCTCCCGCCCAGGATATTGGTGCCCCTCCAGTTTAGGTGCAACCCGTCCTTCATATACAGGTCCCACCTTCCCCTGAAGATATCCCAATGATCTACATATCTGAAGCCTTCCCTCCTGCACCAGCCCTATAGCCACGTGTTCAGCGACACTCGCTCTCTGTTCCTTGCCTCACTAGCACGTGGCATCGGTCGGTAGCAATCCTAAAATTACTAGTCAGCTTCCAACCTAACTCCCTAAAATCATTTTTTAGATCCTCCTCCCTTTTCTTAGCTATGTCGTTGGTGCCTATGTGCATCACAACTTCTGGTTGCTCCCCCTCCCCCTTAAGAATCCTGTAGACTCGATGCGAGACATCCCTGACCCTGGCACCTGGGAGGCAACATACCTTCCAGGAGTCTCGCTCGCGACCATAGAATCTCCTATCCCCTAACCATTGAGTCTCCTATCACTATCTCTTTTCTATTCTCCCGCCCCCTTCTGAGCCACAGAGCCAGGCTCAGTGCCAGAGACCTGGCCGCTATGGCCTTCCCCTGGTAGGTTGTCTTCTCCCAACAGCATCCAAAGCGGTATACTTGTTTTGAATGGGAATGTCCTTCTGCTGCCTTCTTTGATTGCCAGGACTTCTTATGAGCCTTCACTTCTCTGCTGACAGCATCCCTTTTCCTGCTTGTTGCCTCTTTTTCTGATTCTCTCTCAACTTAATTTGGACCTGTCTTTGTACACTGACTTGGACTCTATTAGGACCTGTCCCTGTTGCCTTTTTGCAATCCAGGTCTGGGACACGTCTACAATGGCACTCTGTTCCCTGGTGAAATGACACAGGTCTTTCCACCGTTTGATTTATATGCACGTGCTCTGAGGCTGTCCTCAACTTAATACTGAATTGCTCATGTGCAGCCTGCTCCCAGTCCACACATGTGCAGGAACTCTTGAGGTCTGTCAGGACTTGGAGTTCCCAACCTCTGTTCTCAGCATTAAGGTCAGTTAGCTTAGGTAACTAGCACTATAATTTTAGAATATCATACTCCTGGAGGTTGAGCTGGAAGAAATTCTTCAAAATCTAGTCCATATTCTGTTATCTGGTGTCGGCAGTTGGAGGACTTTTGAACCGTCTATACCAGTTGCACTGCAATCACTTGAAATAAGTTGCACCTATGCAACAATATTTGAATTTATATAGTGCTTTTAATGTTCTCTATGGGACATTATTAAATTAGGTATGCCACCAAGCCACAAGAAAATATGAGAGCAGATGACCAAAATCTTGATTAGAGGTCATTTTTGAGGAGCATCTTAATGGAGGAAAGAAATGTGAAGAAGTTTTAGGGTGGGAATACCAATGCTCGAGTCCCGGGCAGCTGAAGTCATAGACACTGTTGGATGGTTTAAAATTTTGGATGCTGAAGAGTCAGAATTACAGCAATGCAAATATCTTGAAAGGTTGTGTGGATGGAGGGGATTACAAAAAAGGAATTAAGTCACAGGGACATTTTGAAACTAGAATGAGAATTTTAAAATCAAGGCATTGCTTAAACCAGAGCCATTGTAGGTCTACGAACACATGGATGATGAATGAACTGGACTCGGTGCAAATTAGAACATGGACAGCAGAGTTTGGATGACCTTGAGTTTGTGTCGGGTGGAATGGAGAGGCTGGCTTGCTATGCATTATAATAGTGAGATCTAATGGTAGTGAAGGCATAGATGAGGATTTTAGCAGTAGATGAGCTGAGGGGTGGAGTTGTGCAGTGGTGTGGAGGTAATAAAAGGTAGTCTTAATGATCGCACAGATATGTGGTTGGAAATTCATCTCTGTCCAATATGATGTCAAGGTTGCAAACAGTCTGGTTCAACCTCAGACAGATGCCAGGCAGAGGGACAAAGTTAGTGGCTAGGAAACTGAATTTCTGGCAAGGTTGGAAGACAGTGGCTTTGTATTTCCTATATGTAATCAAATGAATTTCTGTTGCGCCAGTCGTGATAGGAGACAGTGGTGGAATGGAAGTGGGTTACATCCTTGTACCTGTGAAAACTGTCTTGTTTTGGGTGAAGTCCTTCAGTGACAGCATGTAAATAAGAAATAAGAGGGACTAAGAAATAGATCCTGTGGGGCACCAGAGATACTGCAGGTGCAAGGAGAGAAGCAATTGCACTGATTCTGTAGCTACAATGGGATAGATAAGAATGGGACTGGGAAAATGCACTCCTACCCAGCTTAGACAATGGTTGAATGTCATTTGTGACTGAGCCATTTTGATACTGTGGTAAGAGTGGAAACGTGATGGATTCAAACATGGATTTCTGGAGAAAATGGGCAAATTTGAGAGGTAATAACATGTAGAAGGACTTTGAGAGAAACATGAGGTTAGAAATGAGCCAGTTCACAAGGACTAGAGGAGGTGGGAGTTAGTTTTTGGGAGGATAATAACAACAAATTTGAAGAATGAGAGATGAGCCTGAAGGGAGAGAAGCATTAACATTAGCTAAGATGGGAGAAGTTGGGTGATCTGTATGGCCCTGGGAATAGGGTCGAGAGAACAGGATTTGGGTCTTATGGAGGAGATGATCTCTGAGAGGGCATATAGGGAAATTGGAGAAAAACTAGAGGAAAGTACATTCAGGACTACTTCAGAATGAAGCCTTGAAAGAGGTGTTCACTGAGCTAGGTAAAGGGTGGACAGGTGACCGAGGCAGCTGACTGGATGGCCTCGATCTTCGTGACAAATAGGTCCGTGTTCCTATCACAATTGTTGTGGGTGATGGTGAAAGAAATAGAAATCAGAAGGCGATGGTGGGGGAAATGAAGAACAGATGTTAAAAACTGTTTGTAGAACAAGATAATTTCCAGGACACAGGACAACAAAACCAGAGTGATTCCTGTTGCCGCTAAGAGTGATCCTGCCGCACCATTCAGTGGCACTCAAAAAAAACTTGCCCTCAATTGGGTTTTCAGTGCACACCAGAGTTCGCCATGGAACTGGGAAGGGCGGGGCTGAATGTTGCTACAGGTTCTCCTTCCCCCCCCCCCCACCAGCTCTCCCTTACCCTGAGTTGCTGGCAAAGGTGAATCGGGTGTTCCACCTATAATCACATGCAAATCAGCTCTAAAGAACTATTTGCATGTTCCTGCCGGTTCTGGGAGGGGACCTCGGCAGCGTGGGCTGAGAGACTCGGAACGGGTTTCACAGCTGGCGTGAAATCTGCTTTTGTCCCGACACCTGATTCAGCAGGCCATCGGGATTCCCTCCTCTGGTAAGCAGCTCCCGGAAAGTCCCAGCCACGGTCTGTCAACACAGCCATGTGTGAGAATGCCACTGCTTGAGTGGATCGGAAAGGGTATCAAAAGTAAGTTGAACTGTCTCCTTGAGAATCAACTGTTCTGACCTAAAGCAATTGTTGATAGCGATAAAGTGCCTGGATTGACTTGTGGTTTATGGAAACTGCCATTTGGAGAATTTTTGCATAGATCTCCGATCTGTTTGATGCAGTTGTTTATTAATTTAGGGCCTGACCGAGCAGCAAGTTCACTTGACAGTTCAAGTGAAAGACTTTGAAGCAAATGTGGCAGCAGCAGCTCCTGATCAGAACAAACAAAAAGAGCTGCAGAAAACACTGGAAGCTTTTATGAAAGGTTAGTTGTCTTTGCATCCTTTACTATTTCTCATATTTAAGTTTTGGGAGCCGGAAAAGTTGCAATAACTCTTAACTAGCTGAGCAATACTTGCCTTGATAAATAATATCAATTAAGTAAAATATCTAAAGCCGTTGTTTTTTTCTCGACTCTTACATGTCATCTAGGACCCCACTTGACTATGTCCTTTTCTGTACCAAAACAATTAATTATTTCATGGATTAATTTTCATTTGAAGCCCTGATCTTCGGGTCAGTCGGAGAGGGCGCATCGAACAATGATTGCGATTCAATCTGCCCAGCACTACAGCCCCCGACATGACTATCCGCTCAATTACCCTCCTCGCTTTGCCTTCCCACTCGTGCACTGACACATTTATTAAAAGATTGCACCTTTAAATACCTAACACAGAGTACTGTCATGATAAAGCGTCATGTCCTCTTCTTCCTCTGACTCTACCCTGCTTACTGGAGTTAGTCTGGAGATGCTACGCTGCCAGTGCGTCAGCCAGAATTGGAAGATCCTGGAAGAATTAGGCAGTTCTGTCAGGTAGGGGAAATCTTTGTGGGCAGCAGAAATGCTGCCGACTGAAAGATCTAGCCCATGGTTTCAAAATAATAAAATTTGTTTCAAAGACAGATAATTATACCTTTATTTTTGTGTGTATGAAATCAATTATTTGAGATGGAATAGTTAAAAATATATTGAATGATACACTTGGTACCTTATTACAGCTTAGTTTTATTAAGATAGTATGGAGCTAATTGGGTATAAATTATGATAAAGTGTCATGATTAGAAAGGTAACATTCAGAAGGAATTGCATGTGAATGGTTACCGTGATCTATTATTTTAAACGTCTGTTTTGTGGTACAATTAAATAGAATTACTTCTTGTAATTGTGTCTACAATGTTTTAACAAATGCAAACTAACCATTGGACTGTTTTTCCAGAGTACGAGAATGCTGCAGCAATGGCTGGTAAAGTTGAGGCAGAGGTTAAACGGTTGCACACACTCATTATTGACATCAACAATAAAAAACTTAAAACTCAACAGGATAAACTAGACAAAATTAACAAAGAAATTGATGATTGTGTCTCATCCATTACAAAGGCCCAGGTTGCTATCAAAACAGCAGGAAGGTAAGTCCTATCTGAAACTGTTTTGGAGTATAATTAATATTGTTTGTTCAAGCACTTTTATTTACAGTATTCATATTCGCACCTTTTTTCTCTTTTGCTAATGAAGGGAAAAGATGGGGGCGGTTTTCTAGCCACGTTGCGCCCAACGCAAATCCGATGTCAGGAGAATAGCGGGAGACGCCAGAAACGGGGTCTGCGCTGGGTGCCGAACAGTGTGCAATACTCCAGGCCAGCAGCAGCTGGCATGATCGGGTTGTTAAAAGCAGCATTACCATATTGAGAATCGGCTTTAAGCTGAATTCTTCCAGCTGCCATCCATTGGCGCAATGTGAAGCCAGTGGGAATCACTACTGGTCTCCACCACTGGAGACCATGCCGGGTGGGGTGGAGGATCTAAGGGTAGCCCCAGGGTGGTCAGGGATATGGCAGGTGGAATTGAGAATGACCCCATAGTGGGATTCTGTCACCATGGCGGGGGGGGGGGGGGGGGGGGGGGGGGGGGGGGGAGAGGAGGAGTCATTGGGGGTGTCAGTGATTGGGGGGGTGGGGGTTGACAGTGGCAAGGATAGTAGTGGTAGAGGCAGAGATCTCTATGCCGGGGGGGGAGGGTTTACTGTCACTTTTGAGATTGGTGCGCCACAAATCAAATCTCTTTTCTCTCCCCACCCTCCCCATCTCCCTCCAAAAAAAATATTGAAGTGTGGGCAGATTTCCACGGGCTTTGCAATGAATTTCACACCCAATTTATACTTTCATTTTTGGCGGAAATTCTGCCCATAGTTTGTTTTCTTTTTTTATAAATTTAGAGTACCCAATTATCTGGGGGTTTTTCCAATTAAGGGGCAGTTTAGCATGGCCAATCCACCTAATCTGCACATCTTTGGGCTGTGGGGCTGAAACCCACGTAGACATGGGGAGAATGTGCAAACTCCACACGGACAATGACCCAGGGGTGGGATTCGAATCCGTGTCCTCAGCGCCGCAGTCCCAGTGCTAACCACTGCACCACATGCTGCCCTTTTAGTTTGTTTTCTGATTAATTTTCAGGTGTCATATTCATGCAACTTACAGCAAACATTCTCTTCTAGGAACTTTAAAAAGGCAGAAGAAGCAGTGAATCGATCTGAAGAAGAAATTGAAGAGAACAAAAAGGATATTGAAAACCTAACAGAAGAATTAAAGCAAGTGGAGGAAAAGGGTGCCATTGTACTGAAAGAATGCACCGATGCTCAGGTACAACAAAGGGTAGTTCTGTAAATGAACTGTGCCACCCACTAATGTGAATCCACCATCTTGGTTGAAGAATAGTTATAATTTGATGATTGTTACTAAGATATAGGGTGGGATTCTCCGTGAACCGGCAGGGCGGGCCACTCCGGCGCCGAGGAATGGCGTGAACCACTCCGGCGTTGGGCCGCCCTGAAGGCATGTCATCCGCACCTTCAGGGGCTAGGCCGGCGCCGGAGTGTTTGGCACTGCGCCAGCCGGCGCGGAAGGGCTTGGCGCCATGCCAACTGGTGCCAAAGGGCCACTGCCGGTGGGCGCGTGTTTGCGCATGTGTGGGAGCGCCAGCGTGTGCTGGCTTCATCCCAGCGCATGCGCAGGGGGGTTCTTCGCCGCACCGGCCATGGCGGAGGTTGACAGCGGCCGGTGCGGAGGGAAAGAGTGCCCCCACGGCACAGGTCCGCGCGTGGATCGGTGGGCCCTGATCGCGGGCCAGGCCACTGTGGGGGCACCCCCCGGGGCCAGGTCCCCCCACGCCGCGCCCCAGAGGACTCTGCAGGCCGCACGTGAAGCCTGGTCCCACCGGTAAGGACCTGTTGTGATTTCGGCGGCGGAACCCGCCAAAAACGGATGGCCACTCTGCCCATCGCGGGCCGGAGAATCGCCGGGGTTGGGGCGCTGCCGACCGGTGCCGGAGAATTCGGCAGGGGCGGGATTCACGCCCCCCCCTCCCCCGGTGATTCTCCGACCCGGCGGGGGGTCGGAGAATCCTGCCCATGGCCTGCAAACTCTTTTTGATTCAGCACACATAACCGCTGCACTAACCAAAAGGTTGCTTACTGATACAAAGCTGTTGCTATTTGGTTAACATTTGTCAGGTATTGGCCTTATTAGTCAACAAATTTATGATTTATAGGCAGCACGGTGGCGCATTGGGTTAGCCCTGCAGCCTCACGGCGCCGAGGTCCCAGGTTCGATTCCGGTTCTGGGTCACTGTCAGTGATGAGGTTGCACATTCTCCCTGTGTTTGCTTGAGTTTCGCCCCCACAACCCAAAGATGTGCAGGCTAGGTGGATTGGTCACGCTAAATTGCCCCTTAAGTGGAAAAAATGAATTGGGTACTCTAAATTTTATTTTTTTAAATTATGATTTATATAATGTCTTTCATGTAGAATCATGTCCCAAGATGCTTAAACAGATCAAAAAGGACATGAGCCAGAGCAAGACATTTAGGGTGACCAAAAGCTAGATCAGACGTGGACTTTAAGAATGCCCTTGAGGGGAGGTGTAAGGGTTTAAGGAATAACTTCCACAATGAGAGGTTTACACAGTTGAAGACCAGGCTGCCAGTGGAGGAGCACTGGGAGGGTAGTGAATATAAGTTATTTTACTATACATTAATACCTTGGGATGATGGGAGAGAGTTGTACATCCACATTTTCAGATGGCACTTAAACTGGAAGACACTAGACGCTTGTCATGGAAACAAGATGTTATAAGAAGGTTTAATCAAAGGCATTTAAAATAGTGCATTAATCATTTAGATACCGAGAAACTTGCCTTTTGTAGAGAAATTATTTTTTTCATAGAAAATATTTTATTCAAGGCATTTTCACATACGCACAAAAAATCAGAACAGAATAACTCAATGAACAACCGCACCCCACCTCCCATCCTACCTTCCCATTTTAACTCCCTTACCACCCCACCCCCTTTCTGACCCCTCAATCCTCCTTAAAGAAATGAATAAATGCTTTCCACCTCCAGGTGAACCCCTCTGCCGACCCCCTCAAAGTGAACTTGACCTTCTCCAGACTCAGGAATTCTGCCAGGTCGCTCACCCGCAGGGCGGCTCCGAGTCCCGCCACCCTAGCAAAATCTGTCTCTGGGCTATCGGGAGGCAAAGGTCAAAAGATTGGCCTCTCTCGCCCCCTGGATTCCCTGGTCTTCTGACACCCCAAATATCGCCGCCTCTGGACTCGGAACCACCTCCGCATCCAGCACCTCGGACATCACGCCCGAGAGCTCTTGCCAGAACCCCCTCAATCTCGAACATGCCTAGAACATTCTATTCTATCTATAACATGTGGATTCGCACGCACTGCCCACGCCTATCCTCTACCCTTACTCATACGAGCCCTATGTACCACTTTAAACTGGATGAGGCTTAACCTTGCACATGACGAGGACTCGTTCACCCTCCGCAAGCACTCTGCCCACGTCTCAGCCCCCAGCTCTTCCTCCCATTTACACTTGATATCCCCCACCAGGACAAACTGCCACTTCATCAGCTCAGCGATATCCAATACCGTCTCTTCCCCTATTTCGTCCTTTGACAGTTTCTTATTCTGCAACCACAGGGGCGGCAGCCCAGGAAAGGACAGCAGGTCCTCCAGCGTCACAAATCTGCCCCCTATAAACAAGTCATCAAAGCACTCAATCCCTGCCTGCCGCCATCCCCTAAACCTCGCATCCACCCCGTCGGCACAAACCTATGGTTATTACAGAGCCGGCGCCATACCAAGGCACCCTCCAGCCCACAGTGTTGCCTCCACTGCCCCGCATCCTTGGGGCCAACACCACCACTGGGCTTGCGGAATATCTGGCCGGTGAGAACGGTAAAGACGGCAACAGCAAAGCCCCCAAACACGTATCCCTACACAATGCCACCCCGACCTCTCCCCCACAGCCCATTTCCTTACCATTGCAATGTTCGCCGCCCAATAATAGTTAGTCATGTTTGGCAACGCCAGCCCGTTTTCCCCCACCACATCTGTGGGGTCTTCACCACCCAGACAAAACCAGAGATCAGCCCATTGACCTTCCTAAAAAATGACTTGGGAACAAAGATTGGGAGGTTCTGAAATACAAACCGAAACCTTGGCAGCACCGTAATTTTCACTGTCTGCATCTGCCCTGACAGCGGCAGCATATCCCACTCTTAAAGTCCACCTACATCTGCTGCACCAACCAAGCCAGAGAGAGAGAGAGAACATTACAGCGCAGTACAGGCCCTTCGGCCCTCGATGTTGCGTCGACCTGTGAAACCACTCTAAAGCCCATCTACAATATTCCCTTATTGTCCATATGTCTATCCAATGACCATTTGAATGTCCTTAGTGTTGGCGAGTCCATTACTGTTGCACGCAGGGCATTCCACGCCCTTACTACTCTCTTAGTAAAGAACCTACCTCTGACATCTGTCTTATATCTATCTCCCCTCAATTTAAAGGTATGTCCCCTCGTGCTAAACATCACCATCCGAGGAAAAAGGCTCTCGCTGTCCACCCTATCCAATCCTCTGATCATCTTGTATGCCTCAATTAAGTCACCTCTTAATCTTCTTCTCTCTAACGAAAACAGCCTCAAGTCCCTCAGCCTTTCCTCATAAGATCTTCCCTCCATACCAGGCAACATTCTGGTAAATCTCTGCACCCTTTCCAATGCTTCCACATCCTTCCTATAATGTGGCGACCAGAATTGCACGCAATACTCCAAATGCGGCCGCACCAGAGTGTTGTATAGCTGCAACATGACCTCATGGCTCCTAAACTCAATCCCTCTACCAATAAAAGCTAACACACCGTACGCCTTCTTAACAACCCTCTCAACCTGGGTGGCAACTTTCAGGGATCTATGTACAAGGACACCGAGATCTCTCTGCTCATCCACACTGCCAAGAATCTTACCATTAGCCCAGTACTCAGTCTTCCTGTTATTCCTTCCAAAATGAATCACTTCACACTTTTCTGCATTAAACTCCATTTGCCACCTCTCAGCCCAGCGCTGCAGCTTATCTATGTCCCTCTGTAACTTGTAACATCCTTCCGCACTGTCCACAACTCCACCGACTTTAGTGTCATCTGCAAATTTACTCACCCATCCTTCTACGCCCTCCTCCAGGTCATTTATAAAAATGACAAACAGCAGTGGCCCCAAAACAGATCCTTGTGGTACATCACTAGTAACTGGACTCCAGTCTGAACATTTCCCATCAACCACCACCCTTTGTCTTCTTCCAGCTAGCCAATTTCTGATCCAAACTGCTAAATCACCCTGAATCCCATGTCTCCGTATTTTCTGCAGTAGCCTACCATGGGGAACCTTATCAAACGCTTTACTGAAATCCATATACACTACATCAACTGTTTTACCCTTATCCACCTGTTTGGTCACCTTCTCAAAGAACTCTATAAGGTTTGTGAGGCACAACCTACCCTTCATAAAACCGTGTTGACTATCTCTAATCAAATTATTCCTTTCCAGATGATTATACATCCTATCTCTTATAAACCTTTCCAAGATTTTTCCTACAACAGAGGTAAGGCTCACTGGTCTATAGTTACCGGGGTTATCTCTACTCCCCTTCTTGAACAATGGGACAACATTTGCTATCCTCCAGTCTTCTGGCACTATTCCTGTAGACAAAGATGACTTAAAGATCAAGGCCAAAGGCTCAGCAATCACCTCCCTAGCTTCCCAGAGAATCCTAGGATAAATCCCATCCGGCCCAGGTGACTTATCTATTTTCACACTTTCCAGAATTGCTAACACCTCCTCCTTATGAACCTCAAGCCCTTCTAGTCTAGTAGCCTGAATCTCAGTATTCTCCTCGACAACATTGTCTTTTTCCTGTGTGAATACTGACAAAAAATATTCATTTAGCACCTTTCCTATCTCCTCGGACTCCCACTACTGCCCTTGACTGGCCCTACTCTTACCCTAGTCATTCTTTTATTCCTGACATATCTATAGAAAGCTTTAGGGTTATCCTTGATCCTACCTGCCAAACACTTCTCATGTCCCCTCCTGGCTCTTCTTAGCTCTCTCTTTAGGTCCTTCCTAGCTAACTTGTAACTCTCGAGCACCCAAACTGAACCTTCATGTCTCATCTTTACATAAGTCTCCTTCTTCCTCTTGACAAGTGTTTCGGCTGCTTTAGTAAACCACGGTTCCCTCACTCGACCACTTCCTCCCTGCCTGACAGGTACATACTTATCAAGGACACGCAGTAGCTGTTCCTTGAACAAGCTCCCCATTTCCATTGTGCCCATCCCCTGCAGTTTTCCTCTCCAACTGATGTATCCTAAGTCTTGTCTCATCGCATCCTAATTGCCTTTCCCCCAGATATAACTCTTGCCCTGCGCTTTATACCTATCCCTTTCCATCACTAAAGTAAACGTAATCGAATTGTGGTCACTATCACCAAATTGCTCACCTACCTCCAAATCTAACACCTGTCCTGGTTCATTACCCAGTACCAAATCTAATATGGCCTCGCCTCTCATTGGCCTATCTACATACTGTGTCAGGAAACCCTCCTGCACACATTGGACAAAAACGGACCCATCTAATGTACTCGAACTATAGCGTTTCCAGTCAATATTTGGAAAGTTAAAGTCCCCCAGAACAACTACCCTGTTGCTTTCGCTCCTATCCAGAATCATCTTTGCAATCCTCTCCTCTACATCTCTGGAACTTTTCGGAGGCCTATAGAAAACCCCTAACAGGGTGACCTCTCCTTTCCTGTTTCTAACCTCAGCCCATACTACCTCAGTAGACGAGTCCTCGTCAAACGTTCTTTCTGCCACCGTAATACTGTCCTTGACTAACAATGCCACCCCTCCCCCTCTTTTACCACCTTCCCTGAGCTTACTGAAATATCTAAATCCCGGCACCTGCAACAACCATTCCTGTCCCTGCTCTATCCATGTCTCCGAAATGGCCACAACATCGAAGTCCCAGGTACCAACCCATGCCGCAAGTTCACTCACCTTATTCCGGATGCTCCTGGCATTGAAGAAGACACACTTTAAACCACCTTCCTGCCTGCCGGTACACTCCTGCAACTTTGAAACCTTACTCATGACCTCACTACTCTCAACCTCCTGTATAATGGAACTACAATTCAGGTTCCCAAGCCCCTGCTGAACTAGTTTAAACCCTCCCGAAGAGCATTAGCAAATTTCTCCCCCAGAATATTGGTACCCCTCTGGTCCAGGTGCAGACCATCCCGTTTGTAGAGGTCCCACCGACCCCAGAATGAGCCCCAATTATCCAGAAATCTGAAACCCTCCCTCCTGCACCATCCCTGTAGCCACGTGTTCAACTCCTCTCTCTCCCTATTCGTCTCGCTATCACGTGGAACGGGTAACAACCCAGAGATAATAACTCTGTTTGTCCTAGATCTAAGTTTCCACCCTAGCTCCCTGAATTCCTGCCTTACATCCCCATCCCTTTTCCTACCTATGTCGTTTGTGCCTATGTCGTTGGTACCTATGTGGACCACGACTTGGGGCTCCTCCCCCTCAAGGATCCCGAAAACACGATCCGAGACATCACGCACCCTGGCACCTGGGAGGCAACACACCAACCGTGAGTCTCTCTCGTTCCCACAGAATCTCCTATCTATCCCCCTGACTATGGAGTCTCCAATGACTAATGCTCTACTCCTCTCCCCCCTTCCCTTCTGAGCAACAGGGACAGACTCTGTGCCAGAGACCTGTACCCCATGGCTTAACCCTGGTAAGTCCCCCCAACAGTATCCAAAGCTTGTTACTAAGGGGAACGTCCACAGGGGATCCCTGTACTGACTGCTTCCTCCCAGCCCCTCTCACCGTCACCCATCTATCTTTATTCTTCGGAGTAACTACAACCCTGAAGCTTCTATCTATGACCAACTCTGCCTCCCGAATGATCCGAAGTTCATCCAACTCCAGCTCCAGTTCCCTAACGCGGTTTCTGAGGAGCTGGAGATGGGTGCACTTCCAACAGATGAAATCAGCAGGGACACTGATGGCGTCCCTCACCTCAAACATTCTGCAGGAGGAACATTGCACTAGCTTCCCTGCCATCCCCTCTAGATAAAACAAAAAAGAAAGAAAGAGCTTGCCTGTTATTCACTCCCCTTCCCAGCAAGCACTCACTCAGCAACCTCTGCACCCCGCGCGATAATACCTGAGGGAAAATAAATAAAAACTACTTACCAGTCACCAGCCAATCCCTTACCTGCAGGCTGTGAAGTCACGGTTCAACTTTCCACTTCTAACAGCCCTCGAGCCTTCCTCTTGATCCTTACAGCGGTTGTTGTTTTTTGGTTAGAGGAGGGGGTAGGAAGGGAAACACTGAAGAAGTGTTTCGGGTTCAAGTGTCACTTGACAAGAGCTCCTCCACAAACCACCTCCAAGTTAGGGTGAGCACACGGACGTATGCAAATTTTCCCTGCAATGGCCAATCAGCAGCTCTGCTCTACTGCCCTCTGCTGGATGCTTGTCTTGACTTGAACAGCTAGGGTCTCTTGTTCAGGTACGCCTCCAAGTTAGGGTGAGCAAACGGACGTATGCAAATTTCCCCTGCAATGGCCAATCAGCAGCTCCGCTCTACTGCCCTCTGCTGGATGCTTGTCTTCACTTGAACTGCTAGGGTCTCTTGTTCAGGTACGCCTCCAAGTTAGGGTGAGCAAACGGACGTATGCAAATTTCCCCTGCAATGGCCAATCAGCAGCTCCGCTCTACTGCCCTCTGCTGGATGCTTGTCTTCACTTGAACTGCTAGGGTCTCTTGTTCAGGTACGCCTCCAAGTTAGGGTGAGCACACGAATGTATGCAAATTTTCCCTGCAACGGCCAATCAGCAGCTCCGCTCTACTGCCCTCTGCTGGATGCTTGTCTTCACTTGAACAGCTAGGGTCTCTTGTTCAGGTACGCCTCCAAGTTAGGGTGAGCAAACGGACGTATGCAAATTTCCGCTGCAATGGCCAATCAGCAGCTCCGCTTTACTGCCCTCTGCTGGATGCTTGTCTTCACTTGAACAGCTAGGGTCTCTTGTTCAGGTACGCCTCCAAGTTAGGGTGAGCACACGGACGTATGCAAATTTCCCCTGCAACGGCCAATCAGCAGCTCTGCTGGATGCTTGTCTTCACTTGAACAGCTAGGGTCTCTTGTTCAGGTACGCCTCCAAGTTAGGGTGAGCACATGGACGTATGCAAATTTCCCTGCAACGGCCAATCAGCAGCTCCGCCCTACTGCCCTCTGCTAGGTGCGTGTCTTCACTTGAACAGCCAAGTTCAGTTTATGCAACTGCGCCCAACTCTGCGCCACCTCCATAACCAAATACCTGAAACTCGCCTCCACCACCCTAAACGGCAATTCCCCATGTCTCCTTTCCTGTTCCCTGCTCTCAATCGGGAACACCGCCCTAGATTCTCTTATGAAGAAAGGTTGAATTGGTTGGATCCATCCATGCCCATTGGAATTTTGAAGAATGAGAGGCAATCGGGGTTTAAGTAGGGTGCTCTTTTCACGAGCCGGTGCAGACTCGATGGGCTGAATGTCCTCCTGCACTGTAAATTCTATGAATCTTTTTGAAACATACAAGATCCTGAGCTTGATAAGGGGAGGCTAGAACTAGGGGGACACAGTTTAAGAAAGTCTCCATTTAAGGTTGTTAATGTGTAGAATTCTCTTCTCCAGAAAACAATGGAGGCTGAGTCATTGAATTTATTCAAGGCAGAGTTAGACAGATTTTTGATAGACAATGGAGTTATGAGTTATAGGGAGCAGATTGCAACGTTGATTTGAGACCCACGGTCCGATCAGCCATGATCTTATTGAATAGTGGAGCAGGCGCAAAGGGCTGAATCACTTGTTCCTATGTTCCAAAACAGTTGTAAAGAGAAATATATATTCACTATAAAATATATATTCAGTTCTGAAACCTACCCATGTTACAAGCAGTTGGTTCTTGCAAAGATTAATGTGAATGGAACTTTTTTGTGTACAATGTATAATTTGTTTTTGAAACCACATATCAGTTTGATTTACATTTTAAGTATATGTATGTGGGATGTGACATGGAATAGTGTTAGCTCTGTCAAAGCTGCATTGTTTGAGTTTTATCGTCGTCAAATGTTTATTTATTTAAAATTGACTTCCAAGTGAATTGAGCTAAATTTTGCAACCCATCATTTTTCCAAGTAAAATAATTAAAAAATGATGAGAGCAGAGTAAAATAACGTATTAACCATTAGATTAGGGTCTTTTTAACAATCATTCGGTGTGCTGGTGAGGTGTGGCATTGGACTATTCTTATATCTTGTAATTTTACATCTTAATTCGGTTTGTTTTGTACTGTAGCTAGTAGCCACTATGAGGTCTGTCTTATTCTCTGAAAAACAAATTGCAATTCACAAATCAACTGTTCCATGTACAAACTGACATCATTTGACAGGACCATTGAATATAATCTTTGTGAATGCCTGTGTACAAGTGTAGTCAAGTTACTTTATGATCAAAAGTTATTATTTTACCACGTATTTGTTCCGAGTTTTTTCAGCATGACCCATCTTCAGCATTTTACTATAGGTTGAATTAAAGTTGTTACTAAAAGGTAAATGAGCATGATTAGTAGGATGGCTGAAATATTGAACTGCTATCTGGTGTGATTTTAAGGATCCTTTTGGGTCATACATTGAGCATTCCCTTTTGCTGTTTTACATAGGAATCATTAGTAACGGTGACTGAGGAGCATAATTGTTTACTTCAAGAGCTGAAAGCAATTCAGGAAGAACAACAAGCACTTCAAAAAGAAACTCTCAATATACGACTAAAGTTGGAACAGATAGACGGGCACATTGCAGAGCACCAATCAAAGATGAAATTCTGGCAAAGAGAAGTAAGGGTGAACAACTAAAAATTACTTCAGGGGCAACACGGTGGCACCATGGTTAGCATGCTGCTTCACGGCGCTGAGGACCCGGGTTCGATCCCGGCCCTGGGTCACTATCCATGTGGAGTTTGAACATTCTCCCCGTGTCTGCGTGGGTTTCACCCCCCACAACCCAAAGATGTGCAGGTTACGTGGATTGGCCATGCTGAATTGCCCCTTAATTAGAAACAAAAATAAGTGGGTATTCTTTATATTAAAAAAATTAAAATTATTTCAGAATAGTTCAACTCCCCTAATATAAAGTGGCTTTTAAAAAGATTATTTACAGGATGTGGATGTTGCTGGCAAAACCAGCATTTACTGCCCATCCCTAATTGTCCAAAAGAAGGTGGTGAGCCGCCACCTCTGCAGTCCCTGTGGTGGCGGTACATCCCCACAGTTTTGTTAAGGAGAGAGTTCCAGTTTTTTGACCCAGCTGAGCCATAGAGACTATTTTATTGTCTGTGCTAACTTTGCTGATTCAGGAATACCGGCAGTGTATTTTACAGGTGGCTTCCTGAATTAGGAAGACAAAGAAACAGTCTAGAATTCCTTTGACAAAGGGTCATCTGGATTCGAAACGTTAGCTCTTCTCTCTCCCTATAGATGCTGCCAGACCTGCTGAGATTTTCCAGCATTTTCTTTTTGGAGTCTAGAATTCCTACTATTTATGACAAACTATTCTTTTATGTAGTGGATGGGATCTGCCTGGTGAGAGTTTGGTTGTAAAGCCATCTAAAGTGAAGTTCCTACAAACACGGCACGGTAGTACAGTGGTTAGTTAGCACTGATGCTTCACAGCGCCAGGGTCCCAGGTTCGATTCCCGGCTTGGGCTACTGTCTGTGTGGAGTTTGCACGTTCTCTCCGTGTCTGCGTGGGTTTCCTCCGGGTCCTCCCACAAGTCCCAAAAGACGTGCTGTTAGGTGATTTGGACATTCTGAATTCTCCCTCCGTGTACCCGCACAGGCACCGTAGTGTGGCGCATAGGGAATTTTCACAGTAACTTCATTGCAGTGTTAAAATAAGCCTACTTGTGACAATAATAAGATTATTATTATTATTATTATAACACTTAATGTCAAGGCTCACACAGAAAAATGTCCAATTTAGTGAGTTATCAATGATGTCACACCCTAACTTTCCCTCGTACGGCTAACATAGTTAGTTTGAGGGCTTTTAATTCTTTGAAGTAATAAACTAGTATTGCAACTAAAGATGGAGGGGCGAATATCTTCAATAGTAAAAATCTGCTTAATGAAATACCTGACCATGATTCATTTGACTACCTTTGACATTGGAACAAGTATAGAAGTGAATTTAAACTATAATATTTCATTGTATTTTAAAGCTCTGTAATTTAATCCCAGGTATCAAAACTTTCTTTACACCCTACTGACAAACCAACAGATGACCTTCCAGAATTGAGTGAGGAAGATCTTGTGGAAATCAAAAATCCAGATGTGATAAATAATCAGATTGCATTACTCGAAGCTAAGTGTCTGGAAATGAAGCCAAACTTGGGTTCTATTGCAGAATATAAAAAGAAAGTAAGTTTTAGAATATTTGGTTTAATTGCAGTGATTTCTTATTCATTGGTTAAATTTTAATTGTTCTTGTATGAGACCTAGACTACCATTCACAATGTGGTCATTTGTCTGCAGGAAGAACTATATCTAAGACGTGTGGCAGAACTGGATGAAATCACTAATGAACGTGATAAGTTTAGATGTGCCTTTGAAGACTTGAGGAAACAACGACTTAATGAATTCATGGCTGGGTTTAATATGATCACCAATAAACTGAAGGAGAATTACCAAATGCTTACACTGGGTGGAGATGCTGAGCTGGAGTTGGTAGACAGTCTAGATCCCTTCTCTGAAGGAATTATGTTCAGGTAGAGAAACTTTTTTTTCCAAAACAAAAAGTATGAATTACATAACTGGAGCCAAATGCTAGCTGAGCTTTGAAAACAAACACTTCCCTTTTTCTCTTCCTCCAACATGCCAGCCTCGCCCAGAAAAAGTGCTTACCAGGGTGACAGATTGGATAGGTGCATTTTCCTGAGATTTTATTGAAAGATTTACAGCAGGATCTTTAGTCAGTAGTACGGTAGCACTGTTGCTTCACAGCTCCAGGGTTCCAGGTTTGATTCCTGGCACTGTCCGCATATTCTCCCTGTGTCTGCATGG
Source organism: Scyliorhinus torazame (assembly GCF_047496885.1). Taxonomy (NCBI): domain Eukaryota; kingdom Metazoa; phylum Chordata; class Chondrichthyes; order Carcharhiniformes; family Scyliorhinidae; genus Scyliorhinus; species Scyliorhinus torazame. The sequence goes on along the minus strand of NC_092720.1, from coordinate 90,656,608 downwards.
GTTCCAGGCCATCAGAGAGGCAAAGGCCAAAACGTTGGCCTCTCTTGTCCCCGGACTCCCGGGTCTTCCAACACACGAAGTATAGCCACTTCTAGAGTCGGAGCCAACTTCATCTTCAGCACTCGGACATTATGTCAGCGAACCTTGCCAAAATCCCTTCAGTTTTGGGCATCCCCCCCCCCACTTCTCCGATTTGGGCTCCCTCCCAGTCCCACTCCTTGTAAATCTTGGGCACCTTACCCTTACCCACTACGTCCATCGATACCACCTTATCTTGTACTCCGGGGGCGGCACATGCTTCCTCACATAGTCCCGTACCTGTAAGTATCAGAACCCGTTCCCACTGGGCAGCTCATATTCCTCCACTAATTCCTCCAAACGCGAAAACGGGTCCCCAAACCGCTCGATCCCTGCCCGTCGTCACCCCCAAAACCCCGCATCCAACCCCCCGGGTGCAAATCTACGATTTCTTCAAATCGGTGCCCACACCGAGGCACCTTCCAACCTCAAATGCTGCCGCCGCTGTCCCCACACCCGCAGGGCCGCCACCACGACCGTGCTTGTGGAGTACTTGGCCGGCGCGAAGGGCAAAGGCGCTGTCAACAATGCCCCCAAACTCGTACCGCTGCAAGAGGCTGCTTCCATCCGCACCCTTGTTGATCTCCCCCCACTGCCCACTTCCTTACCATAGCAATCTTCACTACCCAATAATAATTCATTATGTTTGGCAAGGCCAGCCCGCCTCCCCCTTCTTTACCCGTGGGGAATTCCCCGCCCACACAAAAACCCCGAGATCAAAGCATCAACTTTCCTAAAAAATAATTTGGGATGAAGATCTGGAGGTTCTGAAAAAAAAAAACCTTGTTAACGCCGTCATTTTCATGTGTGCACCTGCCCCGCCAGTGGTAGCGACAGCACATCCCACTTCTGGAAATCCCCCTTCATCTGTTCCACCAACTGAACCAGATACAATTTGTGCAGTTGTTCCCATCTCCGTGCCACGTGGATGCCCAAATACCTGAAGCTCACCCCCACCACCTTAAACGGCAGCTCGCCCAGCCACCTCCCCTGCCCCCGGCCTCGATCGGCTCTATTGCCAAGGAAAAAAGCAACAGGGAGAATGGGCACCCCTGCCTTGTCCCACGATGTAGCCCGAAGTACTCCGAGCTTACCCAATTTGTCCGTACATTCGCTACCGGCGCCCTATACAAAAGTACCCTCATTCCACCCGATCGAACACCTTCTCCGAGGGGGCATCATTATCACATTCAGTAATCTCCTGATGTTCGGCGACAAATGCCTCCCCTTTACAAACCCTGTTTGATCTTGCCCTATCACCCCTGACACACAGTCCTCAAATCGCGAGACCAAGATCTTTGCCAACAATTTGACATCCACATTTAGCAACAGTATCGGGCGATAGGACCCACACTCCTCCAGGTCTTTATCCTTCTTTAATATTATGGATATGTATGCCTGGAATAATGTAGTGGGGAAGCTCCCCCTTATCCCGAGCCTCATTATATGCCCTTATGAGCAGCTGTCCCAGATCCCCAGCTAACGTATAAAATTCTACAGGGAGGGCAGCACGTTGGCGCAGTGGTAGCACTGGGTTCCGGTTCGATCCCGGCTTTGGTCACTGTCCGTGTGGAGTTTGTACATTCTCCCCATGTTTGCGTGTGTTTCGCCCCCACAACCCAAAGATGTGCAAGGTAGGTGGATTGAACACACTAAATTGCCCCTTAATTGGAAAAAATTAATTGGGTACTCTTTATAAAACAAAATTTTTTAATCTACAGGGCCCAGGGCCTCCTGCTTCCTATGTTGGTGGGCCAGCATACTACTTGCCTTCTCTCTGTACTTATATACTGCCCCTTTGGACCTCTGCAACAGCCCCACTGCCTTCCCTCTGGACACCAGCCCAAACTCCACCTGGAGCTTTTCCCTCTCCTTCAACAATCTCGCCTTCAGGGCCTCTGAATACCTCCTGTCCACCCGCAAAACCTCATCCATCAACCTTGCCATCTCAGCTCGTTCCACCTTTTCCCTGTGCGCCCGGATCGATATGAACTCTCTCTCTCGCCTCCAATGCGGGTGCTGGCCTCCCCGGTCGACTTGTAGGTCCACTCAGTGCGGCTCATGGTCTGAAACCACAATCGGCGAGTCGACGACCCCCGCTAGTAATCAATCCGTGAATACACCCTGTGCACATGGGAGAAGTACGAGAACTCCTTCGCCTCCGGCTTCCTAAATCTCCACGGATCCACCCGCATCCCCCCCCCCCCCCCCCCCCTATACACTCCATGAACCCCTTCAGCTCCTTGGCCACCGCCGGCACCCTCCCCGGCCTCGGACTCGACCTGCCCACACCTGGTTCAATGACCGTTTTAAAATCCCCTCCCATGATCAACTGTTGTGAGTCCAGGTCCGGGATCTTCCCCAACAGCCGCTTCATGAACTCCACGTTGTCCCAGTTTGGGTCATAGACGTTCACCAAGACCACTGGCATCCCCTCCAGCATCACACTCACCATTACGAACCTTCCTCTCGAATCTGCCCCAAAATATCCCACCTCAAATGTCAGCGGCTTATTTATCAGCACCACAAACCCCCCCCCCCCCCCCCCCCCCCCCCCGCGCCTTCATATCTAATCCCGAGTGAAAGACTTGCCCTACCCACCCTTTCTTAGCCTTGTCTGATCTTCAAGTGTGTTTCTTGCAAAAAGGCCACATCAGCCTTTAAGCTCCTCAAGCGTGCAAACACACCCGACCATTTGACTGCAAATTCAGCCCCCCTCTTTCAAAACAACAATCCCAACCCCCTGTGCTACACCAACCACCTGGTCAACCCCCCACCCCATCGTACTGCGCTCCCATTAACTAGCCTGGCAGCCCCTGCCCTGTCGCCTAACCCTCCTACCCCCCACTGATTCCTCACCCCCCCCCCCCCCGCCCCATTCGCCCATCTCCCGAGCACAAACAACATTGAAATAATAAAAAGCTGCTGTCACGCTCATAGCACTTCCAACATCCCGCTACAGAACCCAGCAAAATCTCTCAAAAAAGAGAGGTTCTCCCATAGCCAACAAACAATAGACAATAAAAACGAAAAAGGCAGAGAGAACCAACATCTTTTAACACCTCCTCCACAGTTCAATGTCCTCCTTCTCGTGCCAGTCCATTTGTCGCTTAAAAACTCCATCGCCTCCTCTGGTGTCCGAAAATAAATAGTGTTCTCAGCAGTTGTGAGTCACCCAGAGGCAGGCCAGGTACAGCATCCCAAACCTCACCCCCTTCTTAAAGAGGACAACCTTAATCCCATTAAACCCGGTCCTCCTCTTCGCCAGTACCTCACCCAGGTCCTGGTAAACCCGGATCTCATAATCTTCCCAGGTGCACCTCCTCGTCTGCCTAGCCCACCGCAAAATCTTCTCCTTGTCGAGGAATCGGTGTAGCTGTACCATCATCGCCCTCGACGGCTCGTTCGCCTGCTGCATTATTAGTGCCCTATGCACCTGATTGGCCTCCAGGGGCCGGTGGAAGGCCCTCTTGCTCCAGCACCTTGGCTGCATACGAGCCAGCATCCTCTCCCTCGATGCGCTCGGGCATCCCCACGATTCTTACATTTTGACTCCGGGAACGGTTCTTCAGATCCTCCACCTTCTCCTTTAGCCATTTCTGAGTCTTCCGCATTATTCCGATCTCTGCTGCCAACGAGGTAAGCTGCTCCTCGTGCTCCCCCAACAACTCCAATTTCTGAATGGCCTGGCCCTGAGACTCCAGCCTCCACTCGATCAATCGCCGCTTTTAGCGGTTCCACCACGTTGACCAGGTCCGTCTGTGCTTCCCTCCTCTGCTGGCTTAACTTCTCGTTTAAGAAGTCCACCAGCTGCACCTTTGACCACTGGGCAGACAGGGCTGACCCTTTACCCTCAGCCATCTTCACCTGACCTGTGTCGCACAAAGAATTTCTTGCTCCCAACAAGAATTCCCTTCTCCTCGACCCACTTCTGGTCCGTGGATCCATCCACTAGCTCCACCAGTGGAGTTTAATTTTCCTCAATCACCTCTGCACCTTTTTCCACCAAAACATCTGCCCAACAACGGGGAAAAGGTAAAAAAAAAACGCCTCGAGTGGGAACTACCAAATGTGCGACCACTCGCTCGATGGCTGCCACCTGAAGTCCCGATTTATTCTTAAATTGCTGTCATTAAGCTAACCTATCTGAACTGTAACTGCTAATTATGCTATCAATAAGTACTTGATCTTTCCATGTTGAACAGAATAGAACTGCATACTGACTTGTCTGCATGAGTGGCTGCTTTGGCAACCAGCAGCAAATTTCCTTCCATGTAAGTCGGACAGAAAGAGTATGTATTGTAATTTTAGAACAAGCTGCTGACTAAAGTTAAAATGCCAGTGAGTTGAACGAATTCTGAACAGTGAAAATTTTAATGTCTGTCACAACTCTCTAAGATCTTACTTTTAAATAAAACGGGTTGTGTGTGTGGGGGGGGGGGGGGTGCACCTGAGATTTGTCGTTAACCGTTTTCCACACACCTGCCCCTTGACTTAGGCATTTTAGCGACATTGAATCATTTTATTGGAGCCAGGCTTGTTTGGAAAATAAATTACTGCTAACTAAGCTGAATAGGTTTGGATTTGAGAAACAAATTGCTTTATACAACAGATTTAATTAATTTTTTAATGACCTTAATGTAAACTCTCTCTTCTAGTGTGCGTCCGCCAAAGAAAAGTTGGAAAAAAATTTTCAATATTTCTGGTGGAGAGAAGACACTTAGTTCTCTGGCTCTGGTTTTTGCCCTTCACCATTACAAGCCTACTCCTTTGTACTTTATGGATGAAATTGATGCGGCACTGGATTTTAGAAATGTTTCAATTGTTGCTCACTATATCTATGTAAGTATACAGTAAAAGTGTAAAAGAATAAGCGTTAAAAAATTTATACGATAAGAACATTGAAAAAACTGCAAATGTTATTCCTAACCACTAAGAAGTAATAATGAAAAATACAACCAATTAAGTGAGAACATCAGAAAGACTTTTGGTGTCTCAAGCCTTCTGAGCCATTCAGTAAGAAACCATCCTATACCTGAAATTACGTGGTAAATTAGATTTGTTTTGTATTTGAGGCTGCTTAAAATAACCTGAACTTCTGTTGACTAACATAACATACTACAAATGGGACAATGTTGCCAGCGCTATGTTGCATTTTTTAAAAGCGCTCTCCATTTAGTAATGAATGTGGTTGGGAACGGAAGAAGAATGAATATGGGTTTAATGGGGTTAAGGTTGTCCTCTTTAAGAAGGGGGTGAGGTTTGGGATGCTGTACCTGGCCCGCCTCTGGGTGACTCACATTTCATTTATATAACTCCTTTCACAACATCCCAAAGCACTTTAGAACAATTGGAACACTTCTCTTTGGTGGTATAATGGAGGAATTAGTCATCAATTTTGCACACAGCAAGTTACACAAACAGCAATGAAATAAGTGACCGGATTGAGTATGGGTTTAGTTGAGCAGTGAATGGTGGACAAGATACTGAGGAGAACTCCCTTGCTAATCAAATAGTATCATGGAATGTTTTTGTTTCTACTGAGACAGATGGGGCTGATGTGGGATGTTGGGAGGGGATGTTGCTGTGGGCAGCAGATATAAGAACTGAAAGAACTTGCAGGTAATGAATTTGCACTATCTCTAATTAATTTATGGGATGTGGGCGTCACTGGCTATACCAACATTTATTGCCTATCCCTAGTTCCCCTTGAGACAGTGGTGAGCAATCTTCTAGAACTGCTTCAGTCCCTGAGGTATAGCTACATCCACAGTGCTGTTGAGGGGGGAGTTAAGGAAAATCCCAAGGCTTTTTACACGTACATAAAAAGCAAGAGGGTAGCCAGGGAAAGGGTTGGCCCACTGAAGGATAGGCAAGAGAATCTATGTGTGGAGCCAGAGGAAATGGACGAGGTACTAAATGAATACTTTGCATCAGTATTCACCAAAGAGAAGAAATTGGTAGATGTTGAGTCTGGACAAGGGTGTGTAGATAGCCTGGGTCACATTGAGATCCAAAAAGACGAGGTGTTGGGTGTCTTAAAAAATATTAAGGTAGATAAGTCCCCAGGGCCTGATGGGATCTACCCCAGAATACTGAAGGAGGCTGGAGAGGAAATTGCTGAGGCCTTGACAGAAATCTTTGGATCCTCACTGTCTTCAGGGGATGTCCCGGCGGACTGGAGAATAGCCAATGTTGTTCCTCTGTTTAAGAAGGGTAGCAAGGATAATCCAGGGAACTACAGGCTGGTGAGCCTTACTTCAGTGGTAGGGAAATTACTGGAGAGAATTCTTCGAGACAGGATCTACTCCCATTTGGAAGCAAATGGACGTATTAGTGAGAGGCAGCATGGTTTTGTGAAGGGGAGGTCGTGTCTCACTAACTTGATAGAGTTTTTCGAGGAGGTCACTAAGATGATTGATGCAGGTAGGGCAGTGGATGTTGTCTATATGGACAAGGTCCCTCATGGTAGACTAGTACAAAAGGTGAAGTCACACAGGATCAGGGGTGAGCTGGCAAGGTGGATACAGAACTGGCTAGGTTATAGAAGGCAGAGAGTAGCAATGGAAGGATGCTTTTCTAATTGGAGGGCTGTGACCAGTGGTGTTCCACAGGGATCAGTGCTGGGACCTTTGCTCTTTGTAGTATATATAAATGATTTGGAGGAAAATGTAACTGGTCTGATTAGTAAGTTTGCAGACGACACAAAGGTTGGTGGAATTGCGGATAGCGATGAGGACTGTCTGAGGATACAGCAGGATTTAGATTGTTTGGAGACTTGGGCGGAGAGATGGCAGATGGAGTTTAATTTTTTTTTTTTTATAAATGTTTTATTGAAAATTTTTTCCCAAACAACAATTTTTCCCCTCTTACAAAGCAAACGCAACAATAACAATACAGAAATTTTAAACAATACACAAGTAACAAAACCCCTTTATCTTTGACCTAAACTAAACCCCCCCTCTCCCCCCCCCCTCCCCCTCCCCCTGGGTTGCTGCTGCTGGTCATCTGTCTTCCCTCTAACGTTCCCCTAGGTAGTCGAGAAATGGCTGCCACCGCCTGGTGAACCCTTGAGCCGATCCTCTCAGGGCAAACTTTATCTGCTCCAGTTTAATGAACCCCGCCATATCATTTACCCAGGCCTCCAGTCCGGGGGGTTTCGCCTCCTTCCACATGAGTAGGATCCTGCGCCGGGCTACTAGGGACGCAAAGGCCACAACGTCGGCCTCTTTCGCCTCCTGCACTCCCGGCTCTTCCGCAACTCCAAATAGAGCTAACCCCCAGCCTGGTTTGACCCGGGCCTTCACCACCCGCGAAATCACTCCCGTCACTCCCTTCCAATACCCTTCCAGTGCCGGGCATGCCCAAAACATATGTGCGTGGTTTGCCGGGCTCCCGCCACACCTCCCACATTTGTCCTCCACTCCAAAGAACCTGCTCAATCTTGCTCCCGTTATGTGTGCTCTATGTAGCACCTTAAATTGAATCAGGCTAAGCCTGGCGCATGAGGAAGAGGAATTTACCCTGCTTAGGGCATCAGCCCACATACCCTCCTCTATCTCCTCCCCTAGTTCTTCTTCCCACTTTCCTTTTAGTTCGCCCACCGACTCCTCTCCCTCTTCCCTCATCTCTCGGTAAATCTCTGACACCTTGCCCTCTCCGACCCACACCCCTGAAAGCACCCTGTCCTGTATCCCCTGTGTCGGGAGCAATGGAAATTCCCTCACCTGTTGTCTAGTAAATGCCCTCACCTGCATATATCTCAAGAAATTTCCCCGGGGCAACTTATACTTTTCCTCCAATGCTCCCAAGCTCGCAAAAGTCCCATCTATAAATAAATCTCCCACCCTCCTAATTCCCAACTGGAACCAGCTCTGAAATCCTCCATCCATTCTTCCCGGGGCGAACCTATGGTTGTTCCTGATTGGGGACCCCACCAGGGCTCCCCGCACCCCTCTCTGTCGCCTCCACTGTCCCCAGATATTCAATGTTGCCGCCACCACCGGGTTCGTGGTAAACTTTTTAGGTGAGATCGGTAGCGGCGCCGTCACCAGCGCCTCTAAACTCGTCCCTTTACAGGACTTTCTCTCCAGTCTTTCCCACGCCGCTCCCTCACCCTCCATCATCCATTTACGTATCATTGCCACATTGGCGGCCCAATAGTAATCGCCCAAGTTCGGTAGTGCCAATCCTCCTCTGTCCCTACTACGCTGAAGGAACCCCCTCCTTACTCTCGGAACTTTCCCTGCCCACACGAAGCTCGTGATGCTCCTGTCTATTTTATTAAAAAAGGTCTTAGTGATTAGTATAGGGAGACATTGAAATACAAATAAGAACCTCGGGAGGACCATCATCTTAATTGCTTGCACCCTGCCCGCCAGCGATAGAGGCTGCATGTCCCACCTCTTGAAGTCCTCCTCCATTTGTTCTACCAACCGTGTCAGATTAAGTCTGTGCAAGGTTCCCCAGCTCCTAGCGATCTGAATCCCCAGGTATCGGAAGTTTCTTTCCACTTTCCTTAGAGGCAAGCCTTCTATCTCTCTACTCTGGTCCCCTGGATGTATCACAAATAATTCACTCTTTCCCATGTTTAGCCTATACCCCGAGAAATCCCCGAACCCCCTCAAAATTCGCATAACCTCTATCATTCCCCCCGCTGGGTCCGACACGTATAACAATAGGTCATCCGCATATAACGAGACTCGGTGTTCTTCTCCCCCTCTAATCACCCCTCTCCATTTCCTGGAGTCTCTCAACGCCATGGCCAGAGGTTCAATTGCCAACGCGAACAACAATGGAGACAGCGGGCATCCCTGTCTTGTTCCCCTATATAGTCGGAAATACTCCGATCTATGTCGACCTGTAACTACGCTTGCCGTTGGAGCCCCATAAAGAAGTCTAACCCAGCTAATAAACCCGTTCCCAAACCCAAACCTCCTTAACACTTCCCATAAATACTCCCACTCCACCCTATCAAATGCCTTCTCTGCGTCCATTGCCGCCACTATCTCTGCCTCCCCCTCCACTGGGGGCATCATTATCACCCCTAATAGTCGTCGCACGTTAACATTCAGTTGTCTCCCTTTTACGAACCCTGTCTGATCTTCGTGCACCACCCCCGGGACACAGTCCTCTATCCTCGATGCCAGTACCTTTGCCAACAATTTGGCGTCCACGTTCAACAATGAAATGGGTCTATAGGACCCGCACTGCAACGGATCTTTATCCCTCTTCAAAATTAACGATATCGTCGCCTCCGACATCGTCGGGGGTAGAGTCCCCCCTTTCCTGGCCTCATTGAACGCCCTCACCATCAACGGGGCCAACAAGTCCACATATTTTCTGTAATACTCCACCGGGAACCCGTCTGGTCCTGGGGCCTTCCCTGCTTGCATGCTTCCCAGTCCCTTAATAACCTCGTCCACCCCAATCGGTGCCCCCAGGCCTACCACCCCCCGCTCCTCCACTTTCGGGAACCTCAATTGGTCCAGGAACTGCCGCATCCCCTCCTCTCCCTCTGGGGGTTGAGACCTATACAGTTCCTCATAGAAGGTCTTGAACACCTCATTTATCTTTCCTGCCCTTCGCACCGTGTCTCCCCTTTCGTCTCTAATTCCTCCTATTTCCCTCGCTGCTGCCCTCTTTCGCAATTGATGAGCCAACAGGCGACTCGCCTTTTCCCCATATTCATACCTCCTCCCCTGTGCCTTCCTCCACAGTACCTCCGCCTTTCTGGTGGTCAGAAGGTCAAATTCCGTCTGGAGTCGTCTCCTCTCCCTGTACAATTCCTCCTCCGGGGTCTCTGCAAATTCCCTATCCACCCTTAAAATCTCCCCCAGTAATCTTTCCCTTTCCTTGGCCTCTGTTTTCCTTTTGTGGGCCCCAATGGAGATCAGCTCTCCTCTGACCACCGCTTTTAGTGCTTCCCATACCACTCCCACAGGGACCTCGCCGTCGTCATTGACCTCCAGGTATCTCTCAATACACCCCCGCACTCTTGCACACACTCCCTCATCCGCCATCAGTCCCACATCTAATCGCCAGAGTGTTCTCTGCTCCCTTTCCTCTCCTAATTCCAGGTCCACCCAATGTGGGGCATGATCCGAAACCGCTATGGCTGAGTACTCAGCTTCTTCCACCCTAGAGATCAACGACCTTCCCAAAACAAAAAAATCTATCCGGGAGTACACTTTATGGACATGGGAGAAGAAGGAATACTCCCTAGCCCTAGGTCTAAGAAATCGCCATGGATCCACTCCCCCCATTTGGTCCATAAACCCCTTAAGTACCTTGGCCGCTGCCGGCCTTCTTCCGGTCCTTGAGCTGGATCTATCTAGCCCCGGGTCCAGCACCGTATTAAAGTCCCCTCCTAAAATCAAGTTTCCTACCTCCAGGTCCGGTATACGCCCCAGCATCCGTCTCATAAATCCCGCATCGTCCCAGTTTGGGGCATACACGTTAACCAACACGACCTCCATTCCCTCCAGCCTGCCACTCACCATTACATATCTACCTCCGCTATCTGCTACGATGTTCTTTGCTTCAAATGCGACCTGTTTCCCCACCAAAATGGCCACCCCTCTATTCTTTGCGTCCAGTCCTGAGTGGAACACCTGTCCCACCCATCCTTTCCTTAGCCTAACTTGGTCCGCCACCTTTAGGTGCGTCTCTTGGAGCATAACCACGTCTGCCCTTAGTCCTTTCAAATGCGCGAGCACTCGGGCCCTTTTTATCGGTCCGTTCAGGCCTCTCACGTTCCACGTGATCAGCCTCACTAGGGGGCTACCTGCCCCCCTCCCGTGTCGACTAGCCATTACCTTCTCTAGGCCAGTCCCATATCCCGCCTCCGCGCTCCCGCTCGCTCCCCCAGCGTCGCACACCATCCCCGCCCACCCACTCTTTAGCCATTTCCTTTTGGATTTCCGCAGCAGCAACCCAGTTGTCCCCCCCCCCCCTTCTCCCTCCCTCCTCCCCTCCCCGCTAGATCTCTTTCTAGCTTGATTGCTCCCCCCATATTACTTCCGTAAGTCAGCTGACTTCAACTGACCCCGGCTACTCCTGCTCACTCCTCGACCTCCCCATGTGGGGAACTCCCATCCGCCTTGCGCCTGTCTTCCCGCCTTATTCTTTCTGGTGCGGGAACATCCCTTTACCTGACCCGCCTCTTATGGCGCAGCTCCCTTTCCCCTCCCCCTCCCCTTCCCCATTCTCCAACTATGTCCCGTCTTTCCCCCCTCACCGGCGCCCACATTTCCCCAATGTCTCCCCCTTCCCTGTTTACTTCTCAATTAACTTCCACCGTAACATTAACAATAACATTTCCTGCAGCATCAGTCCCTCAGTTCCGATCCAATTTCTCTTCTTTGATGAAGGTCCATGCTTCCTCCGCCGTCTCGAAATAATGGTGTCTCTCCTGATACGTGACCCATAGTCTTGCCGGCTGCAGCATCCCGAACTTCACCTTCCTTTTATGCAACACCTCTTTGGCTCGGTTGAAGCTCGCCCTCCTTCTCGCCACCTCCGCACTCCAATCCTGGTATACCCGTACCACTGCATCCTCCCATCTGCTACTCCGCACCTTTTTAGCCCATCTCAGGACCTCTTCTCTATCCTTAAGGCGGTAAAATCGCACGATTATCGCCCTGGGTGGTTCTCCCGCTTTTGGTCTTCTCGCCGGAATCCGATTTGCCCACTCCACCTCCAAGGGGCCCGTAGGGGCCTCAGCACCCATCAGTGAGCTCAGCATCGTACTTGCGTACGCTCCACAGTCCACTCCTTCCACACCCTCAGGGAGACCCAGTATCCGAAGGTTCTTCCTTCGCGCTCCATTTTCTAGGGCTTCGATCCTTTCAGTACACTTTTTATGAAGTGCCTCGTGCGTCTGTGTCTTAACCGCCAGGCCCAGGATCTCGTCCTCAATATCTGTCACCTTCTGCTCCACCACACGGAGCTCTGTCTCCTGGGTCTTTAATGTCTCCTTGAGCCCCTCAATTGCCTGTAGCAACGGGGTCAGCACCTCCCTCTTCAGCAGCTCCACGCACCGTCTCACAATTTCATGCTCAGGCCCCCATGTCGCCTGCGCTTTCTCCGCCGCCATCTTGTACTTCTCTCTTTCTGACCCTTTGGTCGACGATTCCTCGCGCTGCAGCCGCCGCCGCCGGTTTTTTCCTCCTTCGTTTGGGGGGGACTCCCTTCTCACACGCCCCACACCGGGTTGCGTCGTCGAAAAATTCCCCGTTGAGGCTCTTAAAAGAGCCCGAAGGTCCGTCGGAGCTGGAGCCGCCGAAGCGTGCGGCTAGCTAGGCATCACCGCAACCGGAAGTCCCTTCAGTGGCCTTGATGAGGTCTTTTCACAGTTGTTCCCTCTGCTGCTAGAATTCACCTTTGATACAGGCCCTCAGGTCAGCTTGCAGCTTTAAGCTTGCCCTTCCCCCGCCTGCATGCTGGAAGAGGCCCTGTTTATCCTGTAGTTGCAGCCAAATCTTTCACTGTTTCTGCGTGTGTCTGGCAACCAAGAGACATACCCTTCCTGGGGGACACTGTCGGGGGAATATTGCCGCCTTCTTCCCACACCGGGAAATGTCAAACAAATGCCGTGGGGGCCCTGTAAAAGAGCCCAAAAGTCCGTTCCAAGCAGGAGCTGCCGAATATGCGACCTAGCTCTGCATAGCCGCACCCGGAAGCCTCCAGATGGAGTTTAATTCGGACAAATGTGAGGTAATGCATTTTGGAAGGTCTAATGCAGGTAGGGAATATACAGTGAATGGTAGAACCCTCAAGAGTATTGAAAGTCAAAGAGATCTAGGAGTACAGGTCCACAGGTCATTGAAAGGGGCAACACAGGTGGAGAAGGTAGTCAAGAAGGCATACGGCATGCTTGCCTTCATTGGCCGGGGCATTGAGTATAAGAATTGGCAAGTCATGTTGCAGCTGTATAGAACCTTAGTTAGGCCACACTTGGAGTATAGTGTTCAATTCTGGTCGCCACACTACCAGAAGGATGTGGAGGCTTTAGAGAGGGTGCAGAAGAGATTTACCAGAATGTTGCCTGGTATGGAGGGCATTAGCTATGAGGAGCGGTTGAATAAACTCGGTTTGTTCTCACTGGAACGAAGGAGGTTGAGGGGAGACCTGATAGAGGTCTACAAAATTATGAGGGGCATAGACAGAGTGGATAGTCAGAGGCTTTTCCCCAGGGTAGAGGGGTCAATTACTAGGGGGCATAGGTTTAAGGTGAGAGGGGCAAGGTTTAGAGTAGATGTACGAGGCAAGTTTTTTACGCAGAGGGTAGTGGGTGCCTGGAACTCGCTACCGGAGGAGGTGGTGGAAGCAGGGACGATAGTGACATTTAAGGGGCATCTTGACAAATACATGAATAGGATGGGAATAGAGGGATACGGACCCAGGAAATGTAGAAGATTGTAGTTTAGTCGGGCAGCATGGTCGGCACGGGCTTGGAGGGCCGAAGGGCCTGTTCAAGTGCTGTACATTTCTTTGTTCTTTGTTTGAGTTCCAGGATTTTGACCCAGTGACAGGGAAGGAACGATGATATATTTCCAAGTCAAGGGTGAGTTGTAGGAGAACATCCAGGTGGTGATGTTACCAGATGCCTTTGTCCTTCTAGATGATAGAAGTCATGGGTTTGGAAAATGTTGTCTAAGGAGCCTTCGTGAGTTCCTACAGTGCATCTTGTAGATGGTACACACTGCTACCACTGTTCGTCAGTGGTAGAGGGATTGAATGTTGTGGAAGGGGTGCCAATCAAGTGGGCTGCTTGTCCTGGATGGCGATAAGCTTCTTGGTCCTGGATGGTGTTGAGCTTCTTGAGTGTGAACATTGTGCAATCACCAGCGAACATCCCCACTTCGGACCTTATGTTAGAAGGAAGGACATAGATGAAGCAGCTGAAAATGATTGGGCCTGGAACACTACCCTTAGAATCTCCTGCAGTGATGCCCTGGGACTGAGATGATTGACCTCTAACAAATTGTGAAATAAAGCCAATAGATATGTTAAAAGACTAAATTATTTTTAATCAAGAAGTAATCTGAAAACTTTAATGCATAATAATTGAAATCTCAATGAAGAGGTGGTAATGCACGTTGTTTAAATTGTCATCTGCAGAAGTTGCTGCATTAGAAAACTGGTGAAAAAATAACTGTTTTATCTAAATTCAGCCAAATTAATTAAATCAATCTTATGCGGCATGTGCCTTCTAAAATGCTTTCAATTATTTTGTGTGAAACCAAATATCAAATGCTTTCAAGCAGCTGCAGTTCCAAGACTGGTAAATGGTGTTAACCTTGATCAGTGCCAATAGTGGTTACCCTTAAGTTAGTACATGTTGGCAGTATTGCTCAATTAAAAGCTTTGGAAAATGGAAGAATCCAAATCATGCCAGCAGAAAACGTAGGCAGCATCCCACTGCGCCATGTTGTGGAATCTCTTGTTTGTGATGTATTTAATGGGAGCGTAAGTTGCTAATGGAGGAGTGCCCTATTCTTAACAATGTCCCTCTCTGATTGAAGTTCACGATGACAATTGGAATTTTGGGGTAATTTATGTTAATTAAAAGATGTGCAGGGTAGGTGGATTGGCGATGCTAAATTGCCCCTGAGGGTCCAAAAAAAGGCTAGCTTGGGTTGCGGGGATGGTGTGGGCCTAGGTAGGGTGCTCTTTGCAAGGATCGATGCAGACTCGCTGTGCCGAATGGCCTCTTTTTGCATTGTAGGAATTCTATGATTCATCCTCATTCATTGATGGAACCTGGAGTGGCAGACCATCTACTTCAGATAGAGCTGTAAGTTAATGCACAAACTGGTCAATAGGTTGCAGAGTTAAAGCTGATTAAATGCAGGTGCAATTCTACTGTACACAATTCAATGCCTTTGTCAGCCTGCACTTAAGTTCTCTGGGGTTTGAGTAAGTAGTGTATCCCTGACAGGAGACAAGGCAAACAAACCACTTGAATGGATCTCAATTGTTTGGTTCCCATGCTTGTCAGACAACTGGCTGGCTGAAAGCAGGTGTAATTTATGCACCACACGTTTCAACAAATGTCTGTCTTGACGGAGTTTACTGTTTCTTTCCCTAGGAACAGACCAAAAATGCTCAATTCATCATCATTTCTTTGAGAAACAATATGTTTGAAATTGCTGATAGGCTGGTTGGAATCTACAAGACTCACAATACAACAAAGAGTGTTGCAACCAATCCTAAAGTCATCAGTCTTCAAGCACTTCCTGAAGTAATTAGTACAGCTTGAGACCAGTTGATAGAAATGCCATCAACTTTTTAATAGACTGATTTTTAAAGAAATCTTTTTTATGCTTCTGATACTTTTGTGCTATCTTTCCTAGTTCATTACAACATAAAGTGGTAGTGTAAATCTTGTACCATGAACATGGAATTTAGTTTCTAAACTTATTTCCATGTTACTCCTTATGCATAACCCAAATACTAACACATATTCTTTAAGTTTTGATACTGTATATATTTTGTATGTGAGCAGAATAAATACTGTTTTAATATACTATAGATAGCTGAATACTTTTATATTAAAGATCATTGCCAAAACATTTCACTGCATGGTTGTCAATCTTTTGAATAAAAATTAGTTGGCATGTACTGCAACCCCAATTTACTGTACAGGCTGAAAGAGGTACAAGTACTTGGTTTTTATAGGAAATATTTTATTGAGGCATTTAGAATTTTAACCATCAGGTATCAAAAGGAACAAAACAAGATAAATAACACACCCACCCAGTAACAAACCCCAGCCAAACATGGCTTACACAAACAGAACCACCTCCTTCCCCAGCCCCCCTTTCCACTGGTCTTCCTAACCTTACTCAACCCCAAGCCTGCTCCCCCGCCCCACTGGCAGCTTAATTTTTCTTGAAGATGTCAATGAATGGCTGCCACCTCCGGACAAACCTCTGTAGTGATCCCCTCAGGGCGACCTTGATTTTCTCCAGTCTGAGAAACCCCGCCATGTCGCTAACCCATACCCCTGACTTCGGGGGCTCCAAGTCCCTCCACCCTAGCAGAATCTGTCTCCAGGCCACCTGGGAGGCAAAGGCCAGGACATCGGCCTCTCTCCCCCTGGGCTCCCGGATCTTCTGATACACCAAAGATCACAACCTCTGGACTCAGTACCACCCTCACCTTTAATACTTCTGACATGATGTCAGCAAACCCCTGCCAGAAACCTCTTGGCCTCGGACATACCCAGAACATATGGACATAGTTCGCAGGTCCCCCCGCACAGTGCCTACACCTATCCTCCATCCCCTCAAAGAACCTGCTCATCCACGCCACCATCATGTGCGCACTGAGGACCACTTTGAATTGTATTAGGCTGAGTCTGGCACACAACAAGGATGCATTGACTCGCCTCGGGGCCTCCTCCCATAAACCAGTCTCCAACTCCCCATCCAGCTCTTCCCACTTTTGCTTCGCCTCCCCTATCGGGGATCTCTCCCACTCCATCAGTTCCTTGTAAATCTCTGAAACTTTCCTCTCCCTTACTCCTAATCGGCACCACCTTGTCCTTTAGCCCCTGGGGTGGCAGGTGCGGGAAGGTCAAAACCTGCCTCCGCACATAGTCCCTCACCTGCAAAAAACGGAACCCAATCCCACCTGGCAGTTCTAACTCCTCCAAGCTTGGGACGCCCTCATCGATAGAG
The DNA here is from genome assembly GCF_047496885.1 of Scyliorhinus torazame. Lineage (NCBI taxonomy): Eukaryota > Metazoa > Chordata > Chondrichthyes > Carcharhiniformes > Scyliorhinidae > Scyliorhinus > Scyliorhinus torazame. Next base: position 90,639,842 of record NC_092720.1, on the reverse strand, counting down.
ACCTCCAAATCTCTTGATCCCTGTCTGCTGCCACCTCCGGAACCCCCCCCCCCCCATCCAGCCCCACCAGAGCGAACCAGTGGTTATCACATATCGGTGCCCACACTGACAACCCCCCTCCTGTGCCATGTGCTGTCGCCACTGTCCCCACAGCCTCAGGGCTGCCAGTACTACTAGGCTTGAGGAGTACCTGGCTGGCGAGAATGGTAGAGGTGCCGTTAACAGTGCCCCATAACTCGTGCCCCAACATTAGGCCTCCACCCGTTCCCAAATCGACCCCTCCCCCGCTTCCTGACTATTGCTATGTTTGCCACCCAATAATTTATAAAGTTCCAAGGGCCAGCCCCCCACCCCACTCTAGCAACACCTTCGCCAGTGGGGTTTTATCTGCCCACAGGTAAACCCTGAGATCACCACATTCACTTTTTTAACACCTTGGGGATAAAAATTGGGAGGCTCTGAAAGACAAACAAGAACCTCAGGAGCACCGTCACCTTCACTGTCTGCACCCTCTCTGCTAATGACGGCGGGAGTGCATCTCACCTCCGAAAGGTACCCCCTCATCTGTTCTATAGCTGCTCCCACTCACGCCACCTGGATGCCCAAATACCGAAAGCTCTCCGCTACTACCTTGAACGGTATCTCCCAATTTCTTCTGCCCCCTCGCCAGAATCGCAAAGACCGCTCTTACCTACATTCAGTTTATACCCCGAAAACCGACCAAATTCAACCCCCCCCCCCCCCCTAAGCGGGTCTGAAATATATAGAAGCAGATCATCCGCGTTTGGAGACCCTGTGCTTTCTCTTTCCCCCCCCCCCCGCACTATTTCCTGCAGACACCCGACATTCTCCTTGCCATCGCCAATGGCTCCATAGCCAGGGCACACAGCAGTGGAGAAGGTGGCCACCCCTGCCTCGTCACCCAGTGCAGCCTAAAATAGCCTGAACCCGCGCAGTTTGTCCGCACACTCGCCACCAGTGCCTGATATAACAACTGGACCCAACAATCCCCACCCACCTGATCAAAGGCCTCTGCGTCCATGGCTTGAACCACCTCTACCTCTCGTCCCTCTTGAAGAAACATGATCATATTAGGTAGCCTCCTGATATTGGCCGCCAGATGCCACCCCATCACGAACCCTGTTTGGTCCTCCCCCATCACCCCTGGCACACAATCCTCCATTCTCGAGGCCAAGATCTTAGGCAATAGTTTTGCATCAACATTTAGCATGTGTGTATGACCCACATTGTTCCGGGTCCTTTTTCCACTTCAGAGATCGAAGCCTGCGACAATGTCGGTGGGGGGGGGGGGGATCCACCTTCGGGAACTCCAACCCCTCTAAAAACCGCCTCATCGCTTCCACCCCAGCCGGAGTTCTGACTCGTGCAACTTGCTGTAAAAGTACCTAAACACCCCATTCACCCCCGCGGGGTCCAAGACCATATTCCCTCCTGCTTCCTTCACTTTCCCGATCTCCCTCGCGGCCTCTTGCTTCCTCAACTGGTGCTCTCGCATCCTGCTCACTTGTTCCCAAACTCACACACCGCTATTCTCAACTGCACCACCGCCTTTCCTGTAGATAGTAGCCCAAACTCCATCTGGAGCCTCTTGTTTGGCTACCCCCTAGTGCACTGTTTCTCCCCCGCCCCGGGTCTTTCCCTCTTTTCTCACATTTTGGCTACTTTCCCCAGGCTCTTGGCTACTTGATTATTTATTCGTTGGCCACAAATAGGTCCCGGAATAGTTGGGTGAATAGCTTCCACGTTCGAAAGAAGCCATCTTCCGTCCCCCGGATGGCGAATTTGATTTTCTCCATTTGGAGAAGTTCTGATAGGTCGGACAGCCAGTCTGCAGCTTTAGGTGGTGCTGCTGACCGGCAGCTGAGCAGGATTCTAAGTCAGGCGATCAAGGAGGCAAAGGCAAGGGCATCTGCCCTCCTCCCCATGAAGAGATCTGGCTGGTCTGATACCCGAAGACCGCCACTTTGGGCACGGCTCCACCCTCATCCCCACCACTTTAGACATTGCCTTGAAGAAAGCTGTCCAGTACCCAGCAGGTCTGGGGCAAGATCAGGACATGTGGGCGAGGTTGGCTGGGCCTCTTTGGCACCATTCACATCTGTCCTCCACCTCCAAGAAGAACCTACTGATTCGGGTTCTTGTTAAGTGGGCTCTATGTACAACTTTTAGCTGCATTAGGTTGAGCCCCAGGTCGTCCTCCCATTTCTTCCTCATCGTGTCCAGTACCGTGTCGGCCCTCTCTACCAGTCGTTCGTACATGTCGCTACAGTTTCCTTTACCCAGAATATTTGCGTCCAGTAACTCCGCTAGTAGTGTCTGTCGTGGTGGCTGTGGGTATGTCCTTGTTTCCTTCTGTAAGAAGTTTTTAAGCTGCAGGTACCCGAGTTTGTTGCCCTTAACTAGCTGAAATCTGTCAGTTTGTCCAGTGTTGTGACCCTGCCGTCAGTGTATAGGTACCTGACTGTCAGTGTCTCCACCCACCCCCTAACACCACTGGGCTGCTGGAGTGTCTAGGGTGGGGATGGGAGTGCCGCTGTGGTGATGTCCCCCTACAGGAGGCTTGATCCGTGTGCACCCACTCTGCTTCTGGCTCCTTAATCCATCCCATTACTCTCTGCTTTAGCAGTGGTTTGGGAGGGTGTTGCCTTTTTACCCTTTATGTGAACCACAAGCTGTTTCTTATATTGACCAAATCACCACACAACCAGTATGTTAGCTCAAAACACAGTTTATTAATTTTGCTGGTTTCTTTTTTTAAAAATATATTTTATTAAAGTTTTTCGATCAAACAAAAATTTCCCATTTTACATCTTTGTAATAATATATACATTGATCGTTTTTAAAAAATAAATAATATGCTAACTAACGGCAACTGCCAACAACAAAATAAGAAACAACAGAAATAGTAACTTCGTAACATCTAATATAAATAACTAATATATAAACACACACACAAAACCCCTGAGGACCCAAATGAGCCCTCCCCCGCCCCTCTCCCCCCTGGGTTGCTGCTGCTACCTTTCCTATTTTCCCTTATCGCTCTGCGAGATAGTCGAGGAACGGTTGCCACCGCCTGGTAAACCCTGAGCCGAACCTCTTAGTGCGTACTTTATCCGCTCCAATTTTATGAACCCTGCCATGTCATTGGTCCAGGCCTCCACACCCGGGGGCTTAGCTTCTTTCCACATAAGTAGAATCCTTCGCTACTAGGGACGCAAAGGCCAAAACATCGGCCTCTCTCGCCGCCTGCACTCCCGGCTCATCTGCAACCCCAAATATAGCCAACCCCCAGCCTGGTTCGACCTGGACCCCCACCACCTTTGAAATCACTTTTGCCACACCCACCCAAAACCCATGCAATACCGGACATGACCAAAACATGTGGGTGTGGTTCGCCGGGCTTCCCGCGCATCTCCCGCACCTATCCTCCACTCCAAAAAATCTACTCAGCCTTGCTCCAGTCATATGCGCCCTGTGTAGAACCTTGAATTGTATCAGGCTGAGCCTGGCACACGAGGACGAAGAGTTTACCCTACTTAGGGCATCTGCCCACAGCCCCTCCTCAATCTCTTCCCCCAGCTCCTCCTCCCATTTTCCCTTCAGCTCCTCTACCATCGTATCCCCCTCGTCTCTCATTTCCCTATATATATCTGACACCCTACCATCACCCACCCATGCCCCCAAAATCACTCTGTCCTGGATCTCTTGCGCCGGGAGCTGCGGAAATTCCCTCACCTGTTGCCTCGCAAATGCCCTCACTTGCATATAGCGAAATGCATTCCCAGGTGGCAACCCATATTTTTCTGTCAGTGCTCCCAGACTCGCGAACGTCCCGTCTAAGAACAAGTCCTTCAATTTCACAATTCCTACTCGCTGCCAAGATTTAAATCCCCCATCTATCCTTCCCGGGACGAACCTATGGTTGTTCCTTATCGGGGACCACACTGAGGCACCCGTCACTCCCTTATGTCGTCTCCACTGCCCCCAAATTTTCAGAGTTGCCACCACCACTGGGTTTGTGGTGTATTTTTTCGGGGAGAATGGTAATGTGCCATCGCCAGTGCTTTCAGACTAGTTCCCCTACAGGACGCCATCTCCAATCTTTTCCACGCCGCTCCTTCCCTTTCCCTCATCCACTTACATATCATTGACACGTTGGCGGCCCAATAATAATCACTTAGACTCGGTAGTGCCAGTCCCCCTCTGTCCCTACTGCGCTGCAGGAACCCCCTCTTTACTCTTGGGGTTTTTCCAGCCCACACAAAACTCATAATACTCTTGTCCACCGTCTTAAAAAAGGCCTTTGTAATCAGTACAGGGAGACACTGGAACACAAAAAGAAACCTCGGAAGGACCACCATTTTAACCACCTGCACCCTGCCCGCCAATGACAGGGGCGCCATGTCCCACCTCCTAAAGTCCTCTTGCATCTGCTCTACCAGTCGTGCCAGGTTAAGCTTATGCAAGGTTCCCCAGTTCCTGGCCACCTGGATCCCTAAATACCGGAAATCCCTTGTTACCCTCCCCAACGGTAAATCGTCTGTTCCCCAGGGTGCATCACAAACAGTTCACTCTTCCCCATATTCAATTTATATCCTGAAAATTCTCCAAACTCCCTGAGTGTCTGCATTATCTCAGGCATCCCCTCCACTGGGTCCGCGACATACAACAACAAATCATCCGCGTATAATGACACCCGATGCTCTTCTCCTCCTCTAAGTACCCCCCTCTATGGCCAGTGGCTCAATTGCCAACGCAAACAGTAACAGGGACAGGGGACATCCCTGTCTTGTACCCCTATATAGTCGGAAGTGGTCAGATCGTTGCCTATTTGTAATCACACTTGCCACCGGGGCCCTGTACAGGAGCTGAACCCATCTAATGAACCCCTCTCCAAATCCAAATCTCCTCAGCACTTCCCACAGGTAGTCCCACTCCACTCTATCAAATGCTTTCTCTGCATCCATCGCCACCACTATCTCCGCCTCCCCCTCCGGTGGGGGCATCATCATCACCCCCAGCAGCCTCCGTATATTAGCATTCAATTGCCTCCCTTTAACAAACCCCGTTTGATCATCATGCACCACCCCAGGGACACGGTCCTCTATCCTCGTCGCCATCACCTTGGCCAAAAGCTTGGCATCTACGTTCAAGAGGGAAATAGGCCTGTATGACCGGCACTGCAGCGGGTCTTTGTCTCTTTTCAGGATCAGCGATATCGTCGCCTCCGACATCGTCGGGGTAGTGTCCCCCTTTCCCTAGCCTCATTGAAGGTTCTCGTCAGAAGTGGGGCCAGCAGGTCCACGTATTTCCTATAGAACTCCACCGGGAACCCATCCGGTCCCGGGGCCTTCCCTGCCTGCAAGTTCCCAATTCCTTTTACCACCTCCTCCACCTCAATCTGCGCTCCCAGTCCTGTCATCTCCTGTTCCTCAACCTTCGGGAACTCCAGCTGGTCTAGGAAACGCATCATTCCCTCTTTCCCTTCCGGGGGTTGAGCCTTATATAGCCTCTCGTAAAATACCTTAAACACCCCTTTCACCCGCTCCGCTCCCCGTTCCATCTTTCCCTCCTCGTCTCTAACCCCTCCGATCTCTCTCGCCGCCCCCCTCTTCCTAAGTTGTTGGGCCAACAGCCGGCTCGCCTTCTCTCCATATTCATACTGCACTCCCTGTGCCTTCCTCCATTGTGCCTCCGCCTTACCTGTGGTCAACAAGTCAAAGTCCGTGTGCAATCTCCGTCTTTCCCTGTATAGCCGTTCATCTGGAGCCTCCGCATATTGCCTATCCACCCTCAAAATCTCCCTCAACAATCTCTCCCTTTCTTTACCCTTTTGTTTCCCCTTATGGGCCCTTATGGAGATCAACTCCCCTCTAACCACCGCCTTCAGCGCCTCCCAGACCACTCCCACCTGGACCTCTCCATCATCATTAATCTCTAGGTACCTTTCAATACATCCCCTCACCCTTACACATACCCCCTCGTCCGCCAACAATCCCATATCTAATCTCCAGAGTGGGCGCTGCTCCTTTTCCTCTCCTACTTCCAGATCTACCCAATGTGGGGCATGATCTGAAATGGCTATAGCCGAATACTCCGTTCCTGCCACCTTCGGGATCAGCACCCTTCCCAGGACAAAGAAGTCTATCCGGGAGTACACTTTGTGGACATGGGAGAAGAAGGAAAACTCTTTACTCCTTGGCCTAGTAAATCTCCAGGGATCCACTCCTCCCATCTGCTCCATAAAGCCCTTAAGCACCTTGGCTGCTGCCGGCCTCCTCTCGGTCCTAGATCTGGACCGGTCCAGCCCTGGGTCCAGCACCGTGTTGACGTCCTCCCCCCATTACCAACTTTCCCATCTCCAGGTCCGGGATGCGCCCCAACATACGCTTCATAAAGTTCACGTCATCCCAGTTCGGGGCATATACATTCACCAGCACCACCGCCTCACCTTGCAATCTGCCACTCACCATCACGTATCTACCCCCACTGTCCGCCACTATGGTCTTCGCCTCAAACAATACCCGTTTCCCCACCAGTATTGCCACCCCTCTATTTTCCGCATCCAAGCCCGAGTGGAATACCTGTCCCACCCATCCTTTTCTTAATCTGACCTGATCCGCCAGTTTCAGGTGCGCCTCCTGAAGCATGACCACGTCTGCCTTTAATTTCTTTAGGTGCGCAAGTACCCTTGCCCTCTTAATCGGCCCATTCAACCCTCTCACCTTCCACGTGATCAACCGGGTTGGGGGGCTCTTTACCGCCCCCCCTCGTCGACTAGCCATCCCCTTTTTTAGACCAGCTCCTCACCCAGTTCCCACGCACCCGCTTATCCCCCCGACGGTGCCCTCCCATCCCTCCCATCCCATCCCGTAACAGCTCCCCCTTCCCCTTAGCAGCAGCAACCCAGTTAACCCCCCCCCCCCCCCCCCCCCCGCTAGATCCCTCTCTAGCTTAGTTGCTCCCCCCATATTGCTTCCGGAAGTCAGCAAACTCTGGCTGACCTCGGCTTCCCCCGTTTATCCTTAGCCTCCCATTATGTGAGGCCCCCTCCTTCCTGCGTCCCCTTTTCCCGCCACAATTTCCATAGCGCGGGAACAAAGCCCGCGCTTCCCTCTCGGCCCCGCCCCTGATGGCGCAGCTCCCTCTCTCCTTCCCCCTCCCCTTCCCCACCGGCGCCCACATTTCTTCGTGTCCCCCCCTTCGAGGGGAAAGAAAATTTTCCCCCATCTGATTCACAGTCCCTTACCACCACCTCACTACTTCATTTCAAACACTCTTTCTCCAATCTAGTCCAACTTCTCCTCTTCAATAAATGTCCACGCCTCTTCTGCAGTCTCGAAGTAGTGGTGTTTACCCTGGTATGTAACCCACAGTCTTGCCGGCTGCAACATTCCGAACTTCACTTTCCTCTTGTGGAGCACCGCCTTGGCCCGATTGAAACTCGCCCTCCTTCTCGCCACCTCCGCACTCCAATCCTGATACACGCGGATCACCGCGTTCTCCCACCTGCTGCTCCGTGTCTTTTTCGCCCATCTCAGGACCATCTCCCTGTCCTTGTAGCGGTGGAACCTCACCACTATTGCTTGAGGTATTTCTCCTGCCTTTGGTCTTCTCACGAGGACTCGATACGCTCCCTCCACTTCCAGGGGGCCCGTTGGGGCCTCAGCTCCCATTAAGGTATGAAGCATCGTGCTCACATACGCCCCAACGTCGGCTCCCTCTGCGCCTTCAGGAAGACCCAAGATTCTTAAGTTCTTCCTCCTCAAGCTATTTTCCAGGGCTTCCAGTCTCTCCGTACACCTCTTATGCAGTGCCTCGTGCGTCTCCATCTTCACCACCAAGCCCTGTATCTCGTCCTCATTTTCGGCAGCTTTTGCCTTCACTCCACGGAGCTCCATCTCTTGGGTCTTCTGCGCCTCCTTTAACCCCTCAATCGCCTGCAGCATCGGCGCCAGCACCTCCTTCTTGAGCTCCTCACATCGCCGGAGGAACTCCTGCTGTTCCAGGCCCCATACCAACTGGCCTCCCTCCACCGCCATCTTGCTTCTCACTTCCCTTCTTTGCCGCTGCTCCAGAGGATCCTCTGCAATCTGGCCACTATTATCTCTTCTGTCCATTCACATCCGGGGGGACTCCCTTCTATGTCGCCTCACAGTGGGTTTAGCCTTCGAAAATTGCCGTTGGGGCTCCCGATAAGAGCCCAAAAGTCCGTTAAAATGGGAGGTGCCGAAACGTGCGACTTAGCTGGTCATCGCCGCACCCGGAAGTCCAAAACACAGTTTATTAATAACACAAGACTTGTATCTCCATGCAATAATACACGCGGCTCCATACTAAACTACACCTAACAACGAAGATGACCTTTTACTTAACTTCAAGTGACCGGCAAGTGCGAGATAAGGCCTTTATCCGGGTCCACGCAGTCGGTTGGAAGTTGTTGGGTTCGTCTCAGCTGGGCTAGTCCTTCGGGATGGTCACAGGTCCTTGAACTTGGTTATTGTGCTACAGTTGGTCATGCACAGGCCAATCCCAAAAGAGACCGATCTCAAGTGCGCAGGGCTTTTTAAAAAAAAAAATATTTTATTAAAGTTTTCAAACACAGTTTTTCCCCCTTACAAATCAACCAAAACGGTAACATGATAACTGATAGATAACATTGTTTAAATAAAATAGTGAGCTAACAAAATAACACGAAATAGTGCTCCCCCACCCCGCCCCTTCACCCCATCTAGAACAAAAACAATCCCCCCACCCCCCCACCTGGGCTGCCGCTGCTGGCCATCTATTTTCCCCCTAACGTTCCGCTATATAGTCGAGGAACGGTTGCCACCGCCTGGTGAACCCCTGAGCCGATCCTCTCAGCGCAAACTTCATCCGCTCCAGTTTTATGAACCCTGCCATATCGTTTATCCAGGCCTCCACGCCGGGGGGGTTTCGCTTCCTTCCACATGAGTAAAATCCTTCGCCGGGCTACTAGGGATGCAAAGGCCACAATATCGGCCTCTTTCACCTCCTGCATTCCCGGCTCATCCGCCACCCCAAATATAGCTAACCCCTATCTTGGCTTGACCCGGACCTTCACCGCCTTTGAGATCACTCCCGCCACTCCCCTCCAATACCCCTCCAGTGCCGGACACGACCAAAACATATGTGTGTGGTTCGCCGGGCTTCCCCCGCACCTGACCTCCACTCCGAAGAACCTGCTCAATCTCGCTCCCGTTATATGTGCTCTATGTAGCACCTTAAATTGGATCAGGCTAAGCCTGGCACACAAGGAAGAGGAATTTACCCGACTTAGGGCATCAGCCCACAAACCCTCCTCAATCTCCTCCCCGAGCTCTTCTTCCCATTTTCCTTTCAGCTCTTCTACCAGCTCCTCCCCCTCTTCTCTCATCTCCCGGTATATTTCGGACACTTTGCCCTCCCCGACCCACACCCCCGAAAGCACTCTATCCTGGATCCCCTGTGTCGGGAGCAGCCGAAATTCCCTCACCTGCTGTCTCGTAAACGCCCTCACCTGCATATGCCTAAAGATGTTCCCGGAGGCAGCTCGTACTTTTCCTCTAGCGCTCCCAAGCTCGCAAACGTCCCATCTATAAATAAGTCTCCCACTCTCCTAATTCCTGCCCGGTGCCAGCTCTGGAACCCTCCGTCCAACCTCCCTGGGGCAAACCTATGGTTGTTCCTGATCGGGGACCACACCGAGGCTCCCAACACACCCCTCTGTCGCCTCCATTGCCCCCAGATACTTAGTGTTGCCGCCACCACTGGGTTTGTGGTAAACCTTTTCGGGGAGAGCGGTAGTGGCGCCGTCACCAGCGCTTTTAAGCTCGTTCCTTTACAGGACGCCATCTCCAGCCTTTTCCACGCCGCCCCCTCTCCCTCTATCATCCACTTACGGATCATCGCCACATTGGCGGCCCAGTAATAGTCGCCCAAATTCGGCAACCAGTACTACAGGTACGTTGGTAGTCCCTGCCTGCTGGCTCCGCCCAGTAGGCGGAGTATAAATGTGTGTGTCCTCCATGCTGCAGCCATTTCAATGAGTCAATCGAACAACGGGTACGGCTTACGGCTATATTTCAGTTCACAATCCCTCTAGATTTGCATGCAAGTCTGATGAGTTTACCTTACCCTTCCCTGTTAGTTATGCATGCCGGTAGTGCACACTTCCAAAATTCGCTTATTTTGGTCAATATGAAACTTACTCGTGTGGTTTGTTCTATTTCCCCAATTTAATGCAAAGTTGTGGGATCCCTCGGAGTAACAGAGTCACTTCTAATTGAGGTCCCACCAGAGTCGCCAATAAATGTTGCCTTTATGTGAACCACAAGCTGTTTCTTATATATTGACCAAATGACCACACAACTAGTATATTACCTCAAAAACACAGTTTATTAATAACACAAGACTTGTATCTCTATGCAATAATATACGCGGCTCTGTACTAAACTACACCTGACAACTAAGATGACCTTTACTTAACTTCGAGTGACCAGCACTGTGCGAGATAAGGCCATTATCCAGGTCCACGTGGTCGATTGGAAGTTGTTGGGTTTGTCTCAGCTAGGCTCGTCCTTCAGGATGGTCGCGGGTCCTTGAACTTGGTTGTTCTGCTATAGTTGGTCGCACACAAGCCAGTCCCAAAAGAGACCGATCTCTAGTGCACTGGGCTTTTTATCCTTCGACTCTTTCGCGCCCTTTTGGCTGGTCCTTACTCCGGGTCCAATGGATCAATAGGGTTTTCAATCACCCTCATCGATCTGAGCCAATTAGGGGCCGGATACCTCGATGGCTGGGCGGGTCCTAGCTATCATTGTCCCAGGCACGTAGGCCTTTCGAAATAAGGGGGGGTGGCGCTGGTTAGTCTGCTATCGTTGATGGCCCTTAATGCAAATGCTATTGTCTTGGGGAAACTGGTAATTGATTCTCAATGGTTGCAAGTTTTAGCCAAGTCTGGTTTCTTTGCACATTACACAGAGGCTGTGTACCTGTCTGTGTCCCAAATTGACCACAATTCCCATGGTCCTTTGCAGGTGGCCATTTTATATGGCTACAAGTGCTAGCCCTCCCCTGGACTTGTTTTTTGTAGGACCTTCTTTGGGATCCTAGCATTCTTACCGCCCCCCCCTCCTCGCCCATTTCAAACGCCATGATTAATTTGTCCAGTGAGTTGGAAAAGGCCTTTGGGGATATAGATCGGGATAGATCTAAGTAGGAAGAGGTACCTGGGCAGCACGTTCATTTTGATTGTCTGCACTCTCCCCGCAACTGAGAGTGGGAGTGTGTTCCATCTTTGCAGGTCCTTTTTGTCTTCCTCTGTCAGATTGGTCAGGTTCCACTTGTGAACCCCCTCTTTCAGGAGCGTGATGATTCCTTCCATGCTGCTTTGTGGGTCCAAGATGTAGAGGAGAAGGTCATCTGCATAGAGCGAGACTCTGCTCTCTGCCTCCCCTCCAGTTATGAGAGCGATCACTAGTGGTTCGATCGCTAGGGTGAACAGCAGTGAGGACAGCGGGCATCCCCGCCTGGTGCCCCTGTGCAGCTGGAAGTACTGGGAGCTTGTGTTGTTCTCCGTACACTCGCCCTGGGAACATTGTACAGGAGCTTCACCCAGGAAGAAAACCCTGATCTGAGCCCGAACCGCACTATGAGTTACTGCCACTCGACTCTGTCGAAGGCCTTTTCTTCGTCTAGGGAGACAATCACATCTAGTGTTTTCTCCCCGGATGGGGTCATTATCACATTTAGCAAGCGCCTGATGTTCGATGTTAGCGGTCTACCTTTGACTAAGCCCGTCTGGTCCTCTGCGACAACCTCTGGGACGCAGTCCTCCAGCCCTTTGGCTAGGGCTTTGGCCAGTATTTTGGCATCTATGTTTAATAGTGAGATGGGTCTGAATGATCCGCATTCCGTTGGGTCTTTGTCTTTCTTAGGTATTAGCCATCAAGTCTGTGAACATCTCCCGCAGGTGCGGGGCCAGTGCTGTCACAAATGTTTTGTAGAAGTCTGTCGGTAACCCGTCTGGTCCTGGCGCCTTCCCTGCCTGCATGGAGCTAATACTCTCCATGATCTCTCCCAGTTCCAGTGGTGCTTCGAAGCCCCGTTTCTGTCCTCCCCACAACTGGCATGTCCAGTCCGTCGAGGAACCGTTTCATCCCCGATTCCCCTGCTGGGGGCTCCGAGGAGTACAGCCCTCGGTAAAAGGCCTCGAAGGTTTCGTTGACCTTATCTGGGTCTGTTTATAATGTGCCTGTTTGCTCTGATTTGCACGATCTCTCTAATGGCTGCCTGCTTTCACAGCTAGTGTGTCAGCAGGCGACTGGCTTTGTCTCCATGTTCGTACAGGGTCCCCCGTGCCTGGCGGAGTTGCTGTACCGCTTTCCTAGTGGCGAGCAGGTCAAAGTCCATTTGTAGCTTTTTCTTCTCCACCAAGAGCTCTACGGTCAGGGCCTCGGAGTATTTCTGGTCTATCTCCAGTATGGAGTCGACCAACTGCTGCCTAGCCATCCTTTCCTCCCTGTCTCTTCGCGCTTTGAAGGCGATAATTTCCCCTCTAATCAGAGCCTTTTGCACCTCCCAGAACATCAAGGGCGAGACCTCCCCGTTCCAACACTACTATTGACAAGTACGCAACATCCACCACCCCCACCAGAAACGTCTTATCAAACACATAAAAGTCTATTCGGGAGTGCAAATTGTGCAGATGGAAGAAGAACAAAAACTCCTTCGCCCTCGGTCTCCCAAATCTCAACAGATCTACTGCCCCCCCCCCCCCTCATGTGCTCCATGAACCCCCTTGGCTCCTTTGCTGTCGCTGACACCGTCCCCGACCTCGACCGATCCAGACTCAGATCTAGAACTGTATTAAAATTCCCCCCCAATAATTAGCCAATGGGATCCTCCCCAGCACCCACCTCATAAATTCGAAGTTGTCCCAGTTTGGGGTATAGATATTCACTAATACCACCGGCATCCCCTCCAATTTCCCACTCACTATAACATACCTCCCCCAGAGTCCGCCACTATATTTCCCACTTCAAACACCACCCGCTTGTTAATCAAAATCGCCACCCGCTTTGTTTTAGAATCCAATTCTGAGTAAAATACTTGCACTCCCCATCCCTTCCTCAGTTTAGTCTGGTCCCCCACCTTGAGGTGAGTCTCCTGCAGCATAGCCACATCCGCCTTCAATCTTTTTAAACATTCGCACACACGGGCCCTCTTGACCGGCCCATTCAACCCTCATATGTTCCACGTGATCAGCCTGATCGGGGGGTATCCTGCTGATCAACCATAGCCCCTCTTGGGCCAGCCTCCAGTCCGCGTCCCGCGCCTCCTCAGGCCCGCCCTCGGGCGCCCACCATCATCGATCCTCCTACCACTTTTTAGAAGACCTTCCCCTGTTGGCAGTTCATCCCCCCGCCAAGGCCCCAGAACAACCCCAACCCCACATCCCCCCCACTAACCACCTGCTCACCCCTCACTGCGCTTCCGTGAACTAGCCTGCCCAGCTAGCCTGGTAGCCCCCGCCCATAGCGCCTAGCATCCTACCCCTCACTGATTCCCCTCCCCCCCTGCCCAACCTTCTGCTAGTGCAAACAAAACAACCCAATCGAGGAGAACAGCCCCCCACCCCCAAATCCCCACCAAAGAACAGAAAACAACCCAAGAACAAAAAAATTGTCCCAAACACAGCATAATAGTGACCCAACCCAACCCCAGAAACACAGTGTAAAAGCGTCTTCACCAAAGCTCAATGTCCTCCTTCTCCTGCCAGTTCATTGTTTCTAACAATCTTCATTGCCTCCTCCGGCATCCCAAAGAACAGTTCCCAAATCTCCATCACCTCCACCGGCATCCCAAAGAACAGTTCCCAAATCTCCATCGCCTCCTCCGGCATCCCAAAGTACAGTTCCCGGCTTTCATACGACACCCACAAGTGCGCTGGATACAGCAGCCCGAACTTCACCCCCTTGTTGAAGAGGGCTGCCTTGACCTTATTGAAGCTCATTCTCTTCTTGGCCAGCTCTGCACCCAGGTCCTAGTACACACGGATTTCACTGCCCTCCCAGGTGCAGCACCTCATCTGCCTGGCCCACCTCAAGATCCGCTGCTTGTTCAGGAATCGGTGCAATCACACCACCATCGCCCCCGGCGGCTCGTTCCCCTGCGGCTTTCTCATTTGCGCCCTATGCGCTCGATCCACTTCCAGAGATCGTGCAAATGCTCTCTCTCCCAGCAGCTTCTCCAACATCTTCGCCACATCTCTGCTGGCGTCTGCTCCCTCGCTTCCCTCCGGCAGGCCCACGCGTGACTGGTTTTCCAGATCCTCAACCATCTCTTGCAGCCGCCTTTGTTGATCCTACATCAACCCCATCTTCGCTGCCATCGAGGCAAGCTGCTCCTCTTGTTCCCCCGCCACCTCCTCCATCTTCTGGATTGCCTGACCCTGGGCCTCCAGCCTTGTCTCCACGCGGTTAATCACTATCTTAAATCGAGTCCACTGCCCAGGCCAGGGCCTCCAGATTCTCCTTTTGTTGCTGGGTGAACCCCGTTCAGGAAGCCCGTCAGCTGCTCTGTTGACCACTGAGCCGGCAGGGCTGCTTCATGCCCTTCCACCATCTCCATGCGTGTCGCAGTCACTGCACCAGCCTTTGCTATCTGTTCCCCTCTTTTGCGACTGCTTCTGGGCCTCGACTCCATGCACCGGTGGGTTACTCTTTCCTACCAGCATTCCTGCACCTTTTTTCCTCCACACATCCACCCGTTAGCCAGGGAGAAGGCCGAAAAAACCACCACGTGCGGGAGCCACCAAATGTGTGACCACTCACACCATGGCTGTCACAAGAAGACAAGTTCTTGGTTTTTAGATACAAAGCTTTTCTTGCACATTTTGTTCAATTGTTGGGATTTTCATAATGTGATACTTCAGTTTGGTGGGTGTTAGGATTCTGGAATCTGGGTTAGGATGTATAAGGTTGCACGGTGGTGAATTTTGGAGGTGACTGAAAAATGTGTCAGCTTTGATAAAGAGTCATTCAGATTCAAAATGTTCGCTCCCTTTTTTCTCCACCGATGCTATCAGACCTGCTGACTATCATCTTTAAACCTAGTTAAATTTCACAAAAGTCGGGCAGCACGGTGGCGCAGTGGGTTTGCCCTGCTGCCTCACGGCACCGAGGTCCCTGTCATAATATACCCCAGTATATCATGGTGCAGACACACACACTGATGGACACACAGTGGGACCGATCAACACACACAACACCGCAGCCAATCACCAGTTAGAGCACACGCATTATAAAGACAGGGGGCACCAGAGTTCCCGCTCATTCGAGCTGCAGCTTCCTAGTAGGTCAGAGCTCACAGCCTGCAGCACAGACATTCACCATGTGCTGAGTGGTTAGGACAAGGCAAAGGTCTTTAGTTAAAGCTAGTATCGTGTTAACCCCAGTGAGAGTATGTTAAACTGCTAATGACTCAATAAAATAGTGTTGCACTCTTTCAAGTGTTGGTGACCTGTATGTGTTCCACGGATCCAGAGCGCCCAACACAACATGATACCAGGAGTTGAGGGATATTAGCACTTCTTAGATCTACCTGCAAGTGATCTGCCTTCCGCCAGCATTCCGTCATCCTGCAACATGGACAACATCTGCCCGCCGCCGCCGCTCCGCATCGCCGGCAACCTAGGGGCCAACTGGAAGATATTCAAACAGCTCTTCCTTGAGGCCTCAGACAGGGAGGACGCCTCGGATACCAGGAAGATTGTTCTCCTCCTATCCACGGCCGGGGACCATGCCATCCACATTTTCAATTCTCCACCTTTGCGGATGATGAAGATAAAACAAAGTTCAAGACGGTCCTCCTCAAGTTTGACACTCACTGCAGCGTAGAGGTGAATGAAAATTTCAAGCGCTACATGTTCCAACAGCGTTTGCAGGGTAAGGATGAACCTTTCCAATCCTTTCTCACTCACCTCCGCATCCTTGCGCAGTCTTGCAGCTACGGGCCCACCTCTGACTCCATGATATGCGACCAGATCGTTTTCGGTGTTCAGTCGGACCCCCTACGACAGCAGCTCCTCAAAGTAAAGCAGCTCACCCTAGCGACCGCCATTGAGACCTGTGTCCTAGACGAAAACGCCGCAAGTCGGTATTCCCACATCCAAGCGGCTGAAATGGCGCGGCAACGTCCCCACGAGGCGGAACGGGTCCGAGCAATTGAGCAACTCCAGGGCCTCAGCCTGGATGAGGACGGCCATTTCGCGCGCTTTTCGCGGACTCCCGTGCTTGTGCGCTCCAAACAAGGGGACGGTGACGTCGAAGAACGTAATGCGCAGGTGCGCACCATGCACGACCGCACCGCGCATGCGCGGTGGTGCAGCAAACGTGCTGATGCTACGACGTGCGGCAATTGTGGATCCGCCCATTTAAAACGGCAATGCCCTGCCAAATCTCGACAATGCCTACGATGTGGCAGACTTGGCCACTATGCTGCCTTATGTCGAGCAGCTCAGCCTGCCAACTCATATCGCTTCAGCCAGCCTCGAAGGAATGTCCGGGCAATTCAACCCACGGTCAACGAGTCCGATGCGGACCTCCCACACAACAGTGACACCGAGGACCCGAAGGCGCCCTTTCGAGTCGGCATCGTGACAAAAAACAGGGTGTCCCCGAAGCAAAGACATCAGCCGCTGTCGGTTTACAGCATCGATCCAGACGATGAGTGGTGTGCCACCCTGACGGTCACCGGAATTCGTTGCCCACCTCGGAGACTTAATTTGTGAACTTTGTGGACTTATAGACATTCTGAATTGTTTTGTTCTTCTGTTTGATCGTTACATGGTTTGTATATAGTGTTTGTCTCGTTATTCTTGTTGCATACTGTTTTTCTGCACCAGGCACCTTCCCATGTAAATAGCTTAGTTCTCATGTACATAGTCCTGTAAATATGTCTTTCGCACACACGTAGTGAAGGACATTCTCACCATACACTATTTATTGACATACATGTACATTCTTTTACAAAAGGGGGGATGTCATAATATGCACCAGTATATCATGGTGCAGACACACACACTGATGGACACACAGTGGGACCAATCAACACACACAACACCGCAGCCAATCACCAGTTAGAGCACACGCACTATAAAGACAGGGGGCATTCGAGCTGCAGCTTCCTAGTAGGACAGAGCTCACAGCCTGCAGCACAGACATTCACCATGTGCTGAGTGTATCGACTGGTTAGGACAAGGCTAAGGTCTTCAGTTAAAGCTAGTATCGTGTTAACCCACAGTGAGAGTATGTTAAACTGCTAATGACTCAATAAAATAGTGTTGCACTCTTTCAAGTGTTGGTGACCTGTATGTGTTCCACGGATCCAGAGCGCCCAACACAACAGTCCCAGGTTCGATCCCGGCTCTGGGTCACTGTCCGTGTGGAGTTTGCACAGTCTCCCCGTGTTTGCGTGGGTTTCGCCCCCACAACCCAAAGATGTGCAGGCTAGGATTGACCACGCTAAATTGCCCCTTAATTGGAAAAAATGAATTGGGTACTCTAAATTTTTATTTTTTTTCACAAAAGTACCATCATCGCATCTTATTTTTGAGTGCATTTCAAGCTTTCAGCCACTTACTGCCCCTCTGAAACAAATGTTTGCAGGATTCTCCCAATTATAATAATAATAATCTTTATTCGTGTCACAAGTAGACTTACATTAACACTAGAACATAGAACGATACAGCGCAGTACAGGCCCTTCGGCCCACGATGTTGCACCGACATGGGAAGTCAAAAAACAAAAGCCATCTAACCTACACTATGCCATTATCATCCATATGCTTATCCAATAAACTTTTAAATGCCCTCAATGTTGGCGAGTTCACTACTGTTGCAGGTAGGGCATTCCACGGCCTCACCACTCTTTGCGTAAAGAACCTACCTCTGACCTCTGTCCTATATCTATTACCCCTCAGTTTAAGGCTATGTCCCCTCATAGAACATAGAACATAGAACAATACAGCGCAGTACAGGCCCTTCGGCCCACGATGTTGCACCGAAACAAAAGCCATCTAACCTACACTACATGCTAGCCATTTCTATCCGCGGGAGAAGGCTCTCACCGTCCACCCTATCTAACCCTCCGATCATTTTGTATGCCTCTATTAAGTCTCCTCTTAACCTTCTTCTCTCTAACGAAAACAACCTCAAGTTCATCAGCCTTTCCTCATAAGATTTTCCCTCCATACCAGGGAACATCCTGGTAAATCTCCTCTGCACCCGTTCCAAAGCTTCCACGTCCTTCCTATAATGAGGTGGCCAGAACTGCATGCAATACTCCAAATGCGGCCGTACCAGAGTTTTGTACAGCTGCAACATGACCTCATGACTCCGGAACTCAATCCCTCTACCAATAAAGGCCAACACACCATAGGCCTTCTTCACAACCCTATCAACCTGGGTGGCAACTTTCAGGGATCTATGTACATGGACACCGAGATCTCTCTGCTCATCCACACTTCCAAGAATTTTACCATTAGCCAAATATTCCGCATTCCTGTTATTCCTTCCAAAGTGAATCACCTCACACTTCTCTACATTAAACTCCATTTGCCACCTCTCAGCCCAGCTCTGCAGCTTATCTATGTCCCTCTGTAACCTGCAACATCCTTCCGCACTGTCGACAACACCACCGACTTTAGTATCGTCTGCAAATTTACTCACCCACCCATCTGCGCCCTCCTCTAGGTCATTTATAAAAATGACGAACAGCAACGGCCCGAGAACAGATCCTTGTGGTACGCCACTTATAACTGAACTCCATTCTGAACATTTCCCATCAACCACCACCCTCTGTCTTCTTTCAGCTAGCCAATTTCTGATCCACATCTCTAAATCACCCTCAATCCCCAGCCTCCGTATTTTCTGCAATAGCCTACCGTGGGGAACCTTATCAAACGCTTTACAGAAATCCATATACACCACATCAACTGCTCTACCCTCGTCTACCTGTTCAGTCACCTTCTCAAAGAACTCGATAAGGTTTGTGAGGCATGACCTACCCTTCACAAAGCCATGCTGACTATCCCTAATCATATTATTCCTAACTAGATGATTATAAATCTTGTCTCTTATAATCCCCTCCAAGACTTTACCCACAACAGACGTGAGGCTCACCGGTCTATAGTTGCCGGGGTTGTCTCTACTTCCCTTCTTGAACAAAGGGACCACATTTGCTATCCTCCAGTCCTCTGGCACTATTCCTGTAGCCAATGATGACATAAAAATCAAAGCCAAAGTGTTAGCAATCTCTTCCCTGGCTTCCCAGAGAATCCGAGGATAAATCCCACCAGGTCCCGGGGACTTATCTATTTTCAGCCTGTCCAGAATTGCCAACACCTCTTCCCTACGTACCTCAATGCCATCTATTCTAATAGCCTGGGTCTCAGCATTCTCCTCCACAACATTCTCTTTTTCCTGAGTGAATACTGACGAAAAATATTCATTTAGTATCTCGCCTATCTCTTCAGACTCCACACACAACTTCCCATCCCTGTCCTTAACTGGCCCTACTCTTACCCCAGTCATTCTTTTATTCCTGACATACCTATAGAAAGCTTTTGGGTTTTCCTTGATCCTACCTGCCAAATACTTCTCATGTCCCCTCCTTGCTCGTCTTAGCTCTCTTTAGATCCTTCCTCGCTACCTTGTAACTATCAAGCGCCCCAACTGAAACTTCACACCTCATCTTCACATAGGCCTCCTTCTTCCTCTTAACAAGAGATTCCACTTCTTTGGTAAACCACGGTTCCCTCGCTCGACGCCTTCCTCCTTGCCTGACCGGTACGTACTTATCAAGAACACGCAGTAGCTGTTCCTTGAATAAGCTCCACATATCCAGTGTGCCCAACACTTGCAGCCTACTTCTCCAACCTACCCCTCGCAAGTCATGTCTAATGGCATCATAATTGCCCTTCCCCCAGCAGTAACTCTTGCCCTGCGGGGTATACTTATCCCTTTCCATCACTAACGTAAACGTCACCGAATTGTGGTCACTGTCCCCAAAGTGCTCACCTACCTCCAAATCTAACACCTGGCCTGGTTCATTACCAAAAACCAAATCCAATGTGGCCTTGCCTCTTGTTGGCCTGTCAACATATTGTGTCAGGAAACCCTCCTGCACACATTGTACAAAAAACGACCCATCTAATGTACTCGAACTATATCTTTTCCAGTCAATATTTGCAATGAAGTTACTGTGAAAATCCCCGAGTCGCCACATTCCGGCACCTGTTCGGGTACACAGAGGGAGAATTCAGAATGTCCAAATTACCTACCAGCACGTCTTTCGGGACTTGTGGCAGAAAACCGAAGGAAGATTTTCAGGCTATGAGTTAAATATGGGAAAGAGCGAGATGTTCATGATCCAGGCACGGGGGCAGGAAAGGAGACTGAAGGAGCTACCTTTTAAAGTGGTTGGGAGGAGTTTTAGGTATCTGGGGATTCAAGTGGCCAAGGATTGGGGGCAGCTTCACAAGTTAAATCTGGGCAAAGCAGTGGATCAAATGAGAAGGGATTTTTGTAGATAGGACATGCTCCCACTGACGCTGGCGGGGAGGGTTCATACAGTGAAGATGACGGTCCTTCCGAGACTGCTTTTCTTTTTTCAGTGTCTCCCGATTTTTGTCCCAAAAGCTTTTTTCAGAAATATGAATGCGGCGATATCGAGGTTTATATGGGCGGGTAAAACGCCGAGAGTAAAGAGGACACTCCTGGAATGGACCCGCGGAGAAGGGGGCTTGGCTCCCCCGAGCTTTATTAACTATTACTGGGCTGCCAACATATCGATGGCCAGGAAATGGGTAGTGGGGGAGGGGTCGGTCTGGGAGCGGATGGAGGCAGCATCCTGCAAAGGTACGAGTTTGGAGGCTTTACTGACGGCGCCCCTGCCGTTCCCGCCGGCTCGGTACTCTACAAGTCCGGTGGTGGTGGCAGCCCTGAGGGTGCGGGGGCAATGCAGGCAGCATATGAGACTGGGAGGGGAGGTCAGTGTGGTCACTGGTCTGTGACAATCACCGGTTTGTCGCGGGGGCAGCTGGATGGGGGCTTTAAGTTATGGCAGCGGGCGGGGGTTGAGAGGTTTGGGGATCATTCATCCGGGAGGGCTTTCCAACCTTGGAGACGTTAGAGGAGGAGTTTGATTTGCCGGGTGGGAACGGGTTTCGGTACCTTCAAGTGCGGGGCTTTGTATGGAGGCAGGTCCCAAGCTTTCCTCGCCTCCCCCTGTGGAGACTACAGGATAAAGTGCTGTCAAAATCAGGGGTTGGAGGTGGGAAGGTTTCGGAGATATACAGGGAATTGTTAGAGTGGGAAGGGGCCCCTATCAGAGAGGTGAAGAGGAAGTGGGAAGAGAAGCTATTAGGGGAGCTGGAAACTGAACTGTGGGAAAAAGCCTTGAAAAGGGTAAATGCATCCTCGTCCTGTGCTAGACTTAGCTTGATTCAGTTCAAGGTAGTCCACAGGGCCCACATGACGGTAGCTCGGATGAGTATGTTCTTCGAGGAGGTGGAGATGTGGACGGTGTGGGAGTAGCCCGGCCAACCATGTTCATATGTTTTGGGCATGTCTGAAACTGAGGGATTTCTGGCAGGGATTTGCAGATGTTATGTCGGAAGTCCTGGAAGGTAGGGTAACTCCAAGTCCAGAATTAGCAATATTTGGAGTGTCGGAGGATCCGGGGGCAAAGGGGGGGGGGGCGATATCCTGGCCTTCTGCTCCCTGGTGGCCCGGAGACGGATCTTGCTGAGATGGGGGGACTCGGAGCCCCCGAAGTCAGGAGTGTGGGTCAGCGATATGGTAGAGTTTCTCAGCCTGGAGAAAATCAGGTTCGCTCTAAGAGGATTCGCCCGGAGTTGGCAGCCGTTCATCGATTTCTTTAACAAAAATTGAAAGGGGGAAAGGGAAAAGGTGGGGGGGGGGGGGGGGGAACAGGAGGCATGGTAATGTTAAATAAGGACAGGGAACTTAGTATACGGGTAACTGGGGACAGGGCGGGAGAAGTGGGGGATGTGGTTTATTGTTTGTTGTTCTTTGAGGGGGTATTTTGTGCGTCGACCCGCGCAGTTGTTTTGGAAATGGCAACATGTTAAATTGCGAAAATTACAAATGCTTCAATAAAGTATTTTCTAAAAAAAAAAGGAAACCCACACAGACACAGGGAGAACATCAAAGCAAAGTGGGAGGAAGAGCTGGGAGAGGTTATAGAGGAGGGGGTCTGGTGTGAGGTGCTCCGGAGAGTGAATGCCTCCACCTCATGTGCGAGGTTGGGGCTGATACAGCTGAAGGTGGTATACAGAGCGCACCTCACGAGGGCGAGGATGAGCCGATTTTTTGAAGGAGTTGAGGATGCGTGTGAGCGTTGTGGGGGGGGGGGGGGGGGGGGGGGGGGGGGGGGGAATCACGTTCATATGTTTTGGTCCTGTCCAAAGCTAGGGGAGTACTGGAAGGAGGTGTTTAGGGTCATTTCCAAGGTGGTGCGTGTGAAACTGGACCCGGGTCCCCAGGAGGCCATATTCGGGGTGTCGGACCAGCCAGGGTTGGAAACGGGAGCGGAGGCAGAAATCATAGCCTTCGCCTCGTTGATCGCCCGAAGGCGGATCCTGCTGGGATGGAGAGCAGCCTCTCCACCCAGTGCCCTGGCGTGGCAGGGGGACCTGTTGGAATACTTGACCCTTGAAAAGGTTAAGTTCGAACTGAGGGGAAGCTCGGAGGGGTTCTACAAGTCATGGGCATTATTTATGATGCACTTTCAAGAACTGGATAACATCGAACATTAGTTTGGGGGGGGGGGCGCGGGTGGAGAGCCGTGTAGATTAAGGGTGACTACGGGTAATCCCTGATTCCTTTTTGTCATTTGTTTATGTAAACATGCGGGCTGATGTTTGGGGGTTGGTGGGCGGATGGGTTCGTTATTATTATGGGGATTGACATATCTTGCTGATTATTGTTTATTGTTGATGCGTCTAAATGTGGGAGAAAATGTGAAAAAGGAGAATTAAAAAATTTTTTTTTTTTAAAAGACACAGGGAGAATATGCAGACTGCACAGACAGTGACCCAAGCCAATTACACCACTGCTAAAATGCTGATTGATTTTTGGGCAGCAACCAGGTTTCAAAAGTACAAAATGAACAGCTCCCATCTCTGGTGGAACCCTTATCCCACCCCTCAAACAGATCACCCAGCCAAGCCATGGCAGTGGAGGGAGACGCTGACCTCCAACCCAGCAGGACCCACTTGCGAGCAATCAACAATGCGAATGCTAGATGGCTGACTTCCTGTTGCGGCTATGCGGAGCTAAGTCGCACGTTTGGCAGCTCCCGACAGAAACGGACTTTTGGGCACTTTTTAGGGCCCCCAGCGGCATTTGTTCGACGGTTCCCAGTGTGGGAAGGTGATAGTAACATTTCCCCGGCACTGTATGGATTGGATCAGGAGTGGAAAAAGTAGTTTTGGAGCAGCGAAAAGTGCGAGGGAGAAAAATCAAGATGGCGGCAGGTGGAGACCAGGCAGCGTGGGAGCAGTGGTCGCAGGAACAGCAGGAGTTTCTCCAGCGCTGTTTCACAGAATTGAAGGCAGAGCTGTTGGAGCCGATGAAGGCTTCGATAGACAAGCTGATCGAGACCCAGAAGGCCCAAGGGGCGGCGATCCGGGAGGTACGGCAAAAGGCCTCGGAGAACGAGGACGAGATCTTGGGCCTGGCGGTGAAGGTAGAGGCTCACGAGGCGATGCATAAGAAATGGCAGCAGTAGTTCGAGGACATGGAGAACCGGTCGAGGAGGAAGAACCCGCGGATTCTGGGTCTCCCGGAGGGAGTGGAGGGGTCGGATGTTGGAGCATACGTGGTCACAATGCTGAACACAATGATGGGCGCGGGGGCCTTCACGGGGCCCCTGGAGCTGGAGGGGGCCCACCGAGTCCTGGCGAGGAGGCCCAAGCCCAACGAGCCGCCGCGGGCGGTGCTGGTGCGGTTCCACCGCTTCGTGGTGAGGGAGTGTGTCCTAAGGTGGGCAAAGAAGGAGCGGAGCAACAGGTGGGAGAATGCAGAGGTCCGGAAATACCAAGACTGGAGCGCGGAGGTGGCCAAGAAGAGGGCCGGGTACAATTGGGCTAAGGAGGCTCTGCATCGGAAGGGGGTGAAATTTGGAGTGCTGCAGCCGGCGCAACTGTGGGTCACTTTCAAGGACTGCCACCACTACTTCGAGACGCCGGAGGAGGCGTGGACGTTTATCCAGGCCGAAAAGTTGGGACTCGGATTGGGGGTCGGTTGCGAGGGGATGTCGGAAGGGGATTGATGTGATTGTTGTGTTTTGGGGGAGATGTTCTGTTCTGTTTGTGTGGGTGTCGGTGGTTGGAAGAGGGGGCCCCATTGGGGGGGGGGGAAGAGGGGAGGCTCGAGGTGGGGGAGCTGGGATCAGGCCGCGAAAGGGAGCTGCCCCTGAGGGGGCGGGGCCGGCTTGGTGGAAAGCGCGGGTTTTTTTTTTCCCGTGCTAGGGAAGGAAGGGGTGGGGTCAGGGGGGAGGGGTGGTGCTGGAGAGGAGCACCCGCTGATGGACATGAGGGGGGGAGGAAATTCTCACACTGGGGGGGTCGATGGAGTGGCGGGAGCGGCCGGGGTCACCAGGAGTCAGCTGACTTACGGGAGTGCTATGGGGTGAGCAACGCAGCTAGGGGGGGACCTAGCTGGGAGGAAGGGGGGGGGGGAACTGGGTTGCTGCTGCATTGGCCAAAGGGGAGCTGGAGCCTGAAAAGAGAGTCGGGGCAGGGGTCTGCCGCTGGGCGGGAATGGAGAGTGCGGGAGGCGCGGGCATGCTGCTGGCCTAGAAAGGGAGATGGCTAATCGGCAGGGGGGGGCGGCGGGCAGCCTCCTGATCTGGCTGATAACTTGGAATGCGAGAGGCCTGAACGGGCCTGAAGGGGGCCGGTGTGTTCGCGCACCTGAAGGGACTGAAGGCAGATGTGGTCATGCTCCAGGAGACGCATTTGAAGGTAGCAGACCAGGTTAGGCTGAGAAAGGGGTGGGTAGGGCAGGTTTTTCACTTGGGGTTGGACGCAAAGAATCGAGTTGGTGCCGGTTTTGATGGGGAAGCGGGTGTCGTCTGAGGCGCTGAGCATCGTGGTAGACAATGGAGGTAGGTACGTGATGGTGAGTGGTAAGCTGCAGGGGGTGCAGGTGGTATTAGTGAATGTATATGCCCCGAATTGGGACGATGCCGGATTTATGCGGCGCATGTTGGGCCGGATTCCGGACCTGGAGGCAGGGAGCCTGATAATGGGGGGGGGGGGGGGGGGGGCTTTAATACGGTTTTGGATCCAGCATTGGACCGCTCTAGATCCAGGACGGGTAAGAGGCCGACGGCGGCCAAGGTGTTGAGGGGGTTTATGGACCAGATGGGAGGAGTAGACCCATGGAGGTTTGTTAGGCCGGGTGCCGGGGAATTCTCTTTCTTTTCCCACGTCCATAAAGCCTACTCCCGGATTGACTTCTTTGTTTTGAGCAGGGCGCTGGTCCCGAGGGTGGAGGACACGGAGCATTCGGCCATAGCCATCTCATGCCCCGCATTGGGTGGAGCTCGAGCTGGGGGAGGAGAGGGACCAGCGCCCGCTGTGGCGCCTGGAGGTGGATTTGCTGGTGGATGAGGAGGTGAGCAGGTGGATCCCGGGGTGCATTGAAAGATACCTAGGGGTGAACGATAATGGGGAGGTGCAGGCAGGGGTGGTCTGGGAGGCGCTGAAGGCGGTGATTAGGGGAGAGCTAATCTCCACTAGGGCCCACAAGTAGGGGAAGGAGAGGAGAGAGGGAGAGGTTGGTGGGGGACATTTTAAGGGTAGATAGGAGGTATGCAGAGGTCCCCGAGGAGGGACTACTCAATGAGTGACGAAGCCTCCAGGCCGAGTTCAACCTGTTGACTACCAAGAAGGCGGAGGTGCAGTGGAGGAAGGCGCAAGGGGCGGTGTATGAATGCGGGGAGAAGGCTAGCCGGATGCTGGCACACCAGTTGCGGAAGCGGGAGGCGGCGAGGGAGATTGGGGGAGTTAGGGATAAAGGGGGGAACACGGTGCGGAGTGCGGTGGGAATAAATGGGGTATTTAGAGACTTCTATGAGGGGCTGTATAGGTCTCGGAGGAGGGGGGGGTGCGTCGTTTTCTGGACCGGCTGAGGTTCCTGAGGGTAGAGGAGGGGCAGATGGCGGGGCTTGGGGCAGGCTGGAGGAGCTGACTAAGGGCTGGGGAGTATGCAGGCGGGGAAGGCACCGGGACCAGATGGGTTCCCGGTGGAATTTTACAGGCAGTATATGGACCTGTTGGGCCCACTATTAGTGAGGACTTTCAATGAGGCGAGGGACGGGGGGGCCCTACCCCCGACGATGTCCAGGGCACTGATCTCGCTGACTTGAAGCGGGACAAGGACCCTTTACAATGCGGGTCGTATAGGCCTATCTCGCTCCTCAACGTGGATGCGAAGCTGTTAGCGAAGGTGTTGGCTACCAGAGTTGAGGATTGTGCTCGGGGGGTGATCCATGAGGATCAGAAGGGTTTCGTGAAGGGAAGGCAGCTAAACACCAATGTGCGGAGGCTCCTAAATGTAATCATGATGCCTGCAGCAGAGGGGGAAGCGGAGATAGTGGCGGCTATGGATGCGGAGAAGGCCTTCGATAGGGTGGAGTGGGGGTACCTGTGGGAAGTGTTGAGGAGGTTCAGGGAGGGGTTTGTTAGTTTGGTGAGGTTACTGTACGAAGCCCCGGTGGCGAGTGTGGCCACAAATCGGAGGAGGTCGGAATACTTTCGGCTGTACCGGGGGACGAGGGGGGATCCCCCCTGCTATTTGCGTTGGCAATTGAACCTTTGGCGATGGCTTTGAGGGAGTCCAGGAACTGGAGGGGCTGGTGCGGGACACACACACCGGGTATCACTGTATGCAGACGACCTGTTACTGTACGTGGCGGACCCGGTGGGGGGGGATGCCGGAGGTGATGCGGATCCTCAGGGAGTTTGGAGACTTTTCCGGGTATAAGCTCAACATGGGGGAAGAGTGAGCTATTCGTGATACACCCAGGGGGCCAGGGAAGGGTGATAGACAAGCTTCCACTGAAGAGGGCAGAAAGGAATTTTCTGGGGATCTAGGTGGCCAGGAGCTGGGGGGCCCTACACAAGCTCAACTTGACGAGGCTGGTGGAACAGATGGAGGAAGCGTTTAAAAGGTGGGATATGCTGCCACACTCCCTGGCAGGTAAGGTACAGTCGGTGAAGATGACGGTGCTCCCGAGGTTCATTTTTATATTCCAGTGCCTCCCCATCCTGATCCCTAAGGCCTTTTTTAAGCGGGTCAGCAGGAGCATCATAGGGTTTGTATGGGCGAAAAAGACCCCGAGGGTGAGAAGGGTGTTTCTGGTACGGAGCAGAGACAGAGGAGGGCTAGCGTTGCCTAATCTTTGTGGGTCTACTGGGCTGCCAATGTGGAGATGATATGCAAGTGGGTAATGGAGGGGGAGGGGGTGGCGTGGAAGAGGCTGGAGATAGCGTAGTGTGTGGGCACGAGCCTGAGAGCGCTGGTGACGGCACCGCTGCCGCTCCCGCTGGCAAGGTACACCACGAATCCGGTGGTGGCGGCGTTCCTCAAAATTTGGGGGCAGTGGAGATGCCACAGGGGGAGGCAGAGGCTTCGGTGTGGTCCCCGATCCGAGAGAACCATCGGTTTGTCCTGGGGAGAATGGACGGGGGGTTCCTGAGCTGGCACAGGGCAGGTATTAGAAGGATGGGGGACCTGTTTATAGATGGGACTTTTGCAAGCCTTGGGGCGCTGGAGGAAAAATTTGGGCTCCCCCCTGGAAATGCCTTCAGGTACATGCAGGTAAGGGCGTTTGTAAGACGGCAGGTGAGGGAATTTCCGCTGCTGCCAGCACGTAGGATCCAGGATAGGGTGCTCTCAGGGGGGGGTGGGTTGGAGAAGGCAAGTTCTCGCCGATCTACCAGGAGATGCAGGAGGAGGAGGAGGTCTTGGTGGAGGAGCTGAAAGGTAAATGGGAGGAGGAGCTTGGGGAGGAGATAGATGGCGGACACCCTGGGTAGGGTAAATTCTTTCAACACTTGCGCCAGGCTTAGCCTGATACAATTTAAGGTTCTGCACATGACGGGGGCAAGGCTGAGTCGGTTTTTTGGAGTGGAGGACACAGCCTCTGCCTCCCCCCTGTGGCGTCTCCACTACCCCCAAATTTTGAGGATCGCCGCCACCACCGGACTCGTGGTGTACCTTGTCGGCGGGAGCGGCAGCGATGCCATCACCAGCGCTCTCAGGCTCGTGCCCACACAGGACACCGTCTCCAGCCTCTTCCACGCCGCCCCCTCCCCCTCCATTACCCACTTGCATATTTTTTTGAGGTGTTCGGGGAGCCCAGCAAATCATGCCCACATGGTCTGGGCGTGCCCAGCGCTGGATGAGTTCTGGAGGGGCGTTGCGAGGACGGTGTCTAAGGTGGTAAACACCCGGGTTAAGCCAAGTTGGGGGCTCGCACTATTTGGGGTATTGGACGAGCTGGGAGTGCAGGAGGCGAAAGAGGCCGTTATTCTGGCCTTTGCGTCCCTGGTAGCCCGGCGGAGGATTCTGCTCCAGTGGAAGGATGCGAGGCCCCCAAGCGTGGAAGCCTGGATCAGCGACATGGCAGGGTTCATTAAATTGGAGAGGGTAAAATTTGCCTTAAGAGGATCTGTGCAAGGGTTCTTCAGGCAGTGGCAACCGTTCCTAGACTTTCTAGCGGAGCGTTAGGAGGTGGACAGCAGCAGCAGCAACCCAGGGCGGGGGGGTTACTTGGTGTTTACTACTGTGTTTATTATCGTTTAATGGGGAGCTTGTATATTGGGGGAATACGTGACATAGCTATAAGATGTTTATTTATGTGTTCTTTGTTTTTTCTTATTTCTGAAAGGTTTGTTGAAATTATGTAAAGAATTTGAATTAAAAAAAACTTTTTTTTAAAACAAGGCGAAGGCTAAAACGCCTGCAGGTCTGACACCCCGAATAGGACCTCGAGGGAACCCGGCTCCAATTTCATATGCAGAACCTCGGACATGGTTTTAAAAAAAAGGATCCTGGTATCTCTCCAACTTTGGGCAGGATCAGAACATATCGATGTGGTTAGCTGGGCACCACCCACACCGCTCACAACACCGGTCACTGTCTGTGCGGAGTCTGCACGTTCTCCCCGTGTCTGCGTGGGTTTCATAGATTTCATAGATTTTACAGTGCAGAAGGAGGCCATTTGGCCC
Organism: Scyliorhinus torazame; assembly: GCF_047496885.1. Lineage (NCBI taxonomy): Eukaryota > Metazoa > Chordata > Chondrichthyes > Carcharhiniformes > Scyliorhinidae > Scyliorhinus > Scyliorhinus torazame. Next base: position 90,610,490 of record NC_092720.1, on the reverse strand, counting down.
ATCGAGTCTGCACCAGCTCTTGGAAAGAGCACCCTACCCAAGGTCCACACCTCCACCCTATCCCCATAACCCAGTAACCCCACCCAACCCCAAGGGCAATTTTGGACACTAAGGGCAATTTATCATGGCCAATCCACCTAACCTGCACATCTTTGGACTGTGGGAGGAAACCGGAGCACCCGGAGGAAACCCACGCACACACGGGGAGGATGTGCAGACTCAGCACAGACAGTGACCCAAGCCGGAATCGAACCTGGGACCCTGGAGCTGTGAAGCAATTATGCTATCCACAATGCTACTGTAGCTACAATGCCTCCGGGTGCTCCGGTTTCCTCCCATAGTCCAAAGACGTGCAGTTAGGTGGATTGGCCATTCCAAATTGCCCTTAGTGTCCAAAAAAGGTTACGGAGATAGGGTGGAAATGAGGGCTTAAGTGGGTCGGTGCAGACTCGATGGGCCGAATGGCCTCCTTCTGCACTATGTTCTATGACTATTCCTCCATGACTAACTATCCTCCACCCCATCAAACACCCCAGTGCGGAACATGGTCTGGTATCACGATTGCCGAGTACTCCGCCTTCTTTACCCCCGCCAGCAACACCTTCCCATCCACAAAAGCCGATCCTCAACTACACCTTGTAAACCGAGAAGAACAAATTCTCCCAGTCTCTTGGATGCAACAGCCTCCACAAATCCGCCCCTCCCATCTCCATAAATCCTAACATCTTTGCCCCTTTCCCACATCAAAAATGAAATTACACCAACTCCAATGCGCCCCTCAGCCCTCACATCCTCATTACATCCTGAAAAAAACCCAAAGTTATCCAAACACCCATATACAAAAAAAGAACCCAAAAAACAAAGAAAAAACTCAGCCAAAAACTGCCAAAAAGACCAATATCAGTCCTATCCCAGGCCTTCTGCCTTCACAAAGGCCTCCACCTCAAAGTAAAACTTCCTGCCATTGTATGTGACCCTCAGCTTCGCCGGGTAGACCACACCAAACTACACGCTGCGCTTATACGCTGCCTTTGCCCATCCGAAGGCCACTCGCTTCCTCGTCAGCTTAGTCATCAAGTCCTGGTATATGCGTATACCCTTGCCTTCCCACTCCACCTCACGCATCTGCTTTGCCCACCTCAGCACTCTCTCCTTCACCTGGAACTTATGAAAACAGGCGATCACTGCCCTCAGCTTATTCATCCTCGGTTTCGGCTGGAGCGACCAGTGAGCCTTGGCTCCCCTCCTTCCCCCATCAGCTTTGTCATCATCTTGGAGAAGTATTCTGTAGGCCTCTGGCCCTCCACCCCTTCGGGCACACCCACGATCCTCAGGTTATACCTGCGCGACCTGTTCTCCAAGTCTTCCACCTTGGCTGTCAGTCCTCTGTTGATCTCCGCCAACCTTCCGCAGCTCCTCATCTGCTGAGGTGAAATGGTCACTATGCCGTGACAAGGCCTCCTCCATCCCATTCAACTTTTCCTCCTGCTCCCGCACCGTCAAAGTTCTCACAAACTCCTCTCATCGGGACAAAGGTCTCTCCCACCCATGCCTTAAGCAAGGCCATCATCAACATCTGATGCCTTTTGAAATGCTTCGAGAGCAGCTGTTCGAACTCCCCAGTCATCACATCCATCATCTTCTACACTGTGATGGGTGCAGCTCCACCATCAGGCTCTCTCCCGCCATCTTTCCTGATGTTGCACCCCTCACCATGGTTGGCGGCAGACTTTAAAAAATTTTAAAAATAAATTTAGAATATCCAATTATTTTTTTCCAATTAAGGGGCAATTTAGCGTGGCCAATCCACCTACCCTGCACATCTTTGGGTTGTGGGGGCGAAACCCATGCAAACACGGGGAGAATGTGCAAACTCCACACGGACAGTGACCCAGAACCGGGATCGAACCTGGGACCTGGGCGCCGTGAGGCTGTAAGGCTAACCCACTGCGCCACCGTGTTGCCCACTGATTGGCAGAAGATTTGTCGGTTGCCGGTTTTTGACATTCTACAAATGCCCCAAACCTTTCCCACAGCTCCTCAAACAGATCTTCACCAAAAACTGGGCTAAAAAGGCCACAAAAGACAGCTCTGCCAGGAGCCAAACATGCGACTTCCTCCTACATGTCACAACCAGTAGTCCATTTATTAAGTTGACTAAAGATGCAAGATGCTCTACATTTAAAATTGAGTGAGATAAAACCAAATGAGGCAGTCATCAATCATCATTGTGAAAAAATACAAACATTAATTCTATGCAAGTAACATCTAATTGACAAAGCTTTATTCTCTAAAAGTGTCATTCTTAACATTTGTCAGCTATTTAAAAAATACATGAAATCTGGGATACTGACTACAATATAGTTTTACAGCAATCTTTAGGAATATTTATCATACTCAAAATATTAAGTAAAATTCTGTAAAAAGGTATCTAAACTCTAGAATATTGTCTTGAAACTTTTATCCTAACAATATTAGTGTTCTAGCATCCTTAATTATTACCTGTGCAATTTGCTAGTCCAAAAATCAGTAAAGAATTTAATTATATACAGACATCTGACCATTATGTGCCAGCGTACCAAATTACTCCTCTAAACACTTGATCTGTTTTTAAGTTTTAAAACAATGCTTCTTTATTGTAGGAGTGCTACGTGACTCATATAGCTCATGTTCCACTCTAGATGGTAGGTAGGAACCAACGTGTATTTTTAAAACATTGAGCCTGGTGGTGGGAACCATTAATTGGTTTTTAAGGCTCTGAGGCTGTTCAATAAAATGTCATTGTTCAAAAAACGTTCCAAAGTAGACAATATTCAGGAGGTATCCATCACCCTAAACTAATGATTGAGGAAAATATATTATAAAATATATTGTTGCTATATCTGGCTTGTGTAAGCTTTTCTTTCCCCATTAGAGAATCCCGGGTACATGAGGACAACCATTATAGACTTTAGCTGGCCTTATTCTTGAGAAAACACAACATTGACAAATTATAGATTACCAGACTGTACTTCCAACAGGCAATTTCACTGTGATGCAATGAAAATTGGACAGTTCTGTTGATCTCACAATTATTGGGGACTTTATATTGTTAATTAAATCTGAAATGCAAAGCATCAATAACTGACCATAAAGCTCATGAATTGTTGTAAAAATCCATCTGGTTCAGTAATGTTCCTTTAAGGAAGGAAATTTGCAGGAAATTCGGGTAGCACAAGTGGATAGCACTGTGGCTTCACAGTGCCAGGGTCCCAGGTTCAATTTCCCGCTGGGTCACTGTCTGTGCGGAGTCTGCATGTTCTCCCAATGTCTGTGTGGCTTTCCTCCGGGTGCTCCAGTTTCCTCCCACAGTCTAAAGACGTGCAGGTTAGGTGGATTGGCCATGATAAATTGCCCTCAGTTAGGAGGGGTTATTGGGTTACGGGGATAGGGTGGAAGTGAGGGCTTAAGTGGGTCGGTGCAGACTCGATGGGCTGAATGGCCTCCTTCTGCACTGTATGTTCTATGTTCTTACTTGGTCTGATTATTCAGTGATTCCAGTCACAGTTGACTAATGACCTCTGAAAGGGCCTAGGAAACAATCATTTGTCACCACCACTTTGGCAATAATTGCCCAGGAAATTCACCTTCCATTTCAGAAGACTCATAAGACACAGTGAAAATGGAAGAGGAGAGAAACAAAGCTGAATGGATAGAAAACTTACAAGTACTTACCCAAGATTGGTAATAGTGCAGCCGAAACATGGACCAGCTCACAGAAATTTGTCCTCCCCATTCTAAACACTGTCGTCCCTGTGCACACATTCAAAACACTGTCGCCCCTGTGTACAATGCTATTTTTTAAATTTTCTCCCAAGTTACTTATGGCAAATTATTCTCATTCCAGGAGATTCCCAACCAATCCAGAAGGATCAGCAACCCTATCTGCATCTGGTCATGTAAGTGTTTAATACCAAGACTGGGAGATTGAAATGCAAAGCATTCCATTCTTCAACACTAATTTTCCTCAAACCATGTTGTACTGCCCGCCTAATAATTAACTTTGAATGTAGTCCAAATTAAAATGAGTTTAGACTGCACAGAACAGCATACAATAACAAAATTATGGCAATCAGTTGGTTAAGGGAGGTGTTAAGAAATGTTCAATAAATTATGAGGGGTATGATTTTGATACTTTTAAATGTTTCCCAATTGCTTTGACAAAGGGTCATCTGGACTCGAAACGTTAGGTCTTTTCCCTCCCTACAGATGCTGCCAGGCCTGCTGAGATTTTCCAGCATTTTCTCTTTTGGTTTCAGATTCCAGCATCCGTAGTAATTTGCTTTTATCTAGTTTTATACTATACCTGACCTAGAAGAACTGGAAGTGCTTGATACTAATGCTGGGTGTTGTTGTTGTAGATTTTACTAATTTCCTCAGCTATAACAACTGAGGATGACGAGGTCATAAAATTAGATTCTTTCCTTTCAAAAACATTTAAAGATGCAACTTTGACTGTAGACATTTTCTGTAAGTAGGGTATAGTATACAGTTAAGTGGTCTACGGATGACTAATCTATTTTTCGATTAAGCTTGTTCATGACTATCTGAGGAAAGTAAACTCTGTAAACTGTTTGAAGCATATTGGAAAACAGTGCTTAATTGAAAACCAAATATTTGATAAATGCAAGGAAAATAAACTGTCAGTTGGCAAAAAAAATTAATCAGCGATTGTACGGAATGTTCCAAAGCAACCTTCAAGGAGTGAAGTCCAGCACTAACTTCTAGCACTATATCACACATCTGCTTCACCTGTGGGAGATCAGTAACTGTGGCATTTAACAAATCAACACAAGAATCCTTGAACAAAACACTCAATAAAACAATGGTTAGCAAGAACAGCAGTGTTAAAAATACAGCTGAAGCAACATATTTCAATTCCTTCATTTGATTGATACATATTGCAAGATCTTTATTCCAGTGATTTTCCAAACAATATTTCACTTGTGGGATTGGTGCATCTTCAATATGGTCAAGTGTAACTTTTGACCATTTCTGCATCAGAAATTGTCCTGCTCGTGGTTGTATATCCAGCAGGCGAATACAGGGAAGCTGTGTTTTCATTAAAGTATTCACCCTCTGGCGGTAGATATGAATTTTCTCAAGAAAATCCAAGGGATCGTTTTCATCTTCCAAATATGTGCTAAATGTTAGAAGGTCATGTTGTTGTTCCTTCAGTTTTTTCATTTCCTGAATTAATGGAACATGTTCATTGGTAATCTTTAAATTGACTTCATCAAATGCAACCAGAAGAGCCTGCTTTTTGCTCTGTATTGTTTTTTGGAGATTCTCAAAATATTGGATGACTGTTTCTTTATCTTGTTGAACAATTTGTTCAGCTTGTGATTTCTGATGCTCTAGTTGTTCAATGAAAATGGACATTTTGGACCAACGTTTATCAGTCAACTGTTCAACAAGTTTGATAGATGTCTCCTTTTCTTTAATATAAGCGTTCTGGAGATCATCAATGGGGTGGCCTTGATGCTGACCCACTGTTAAGCAAAATCCGCATACCAATTTACGGTCCAACAAACAGAACATGTTTAAGGGTTGCCTGAAGTGTTCGGGACAGGTAGGTGTCTTTGGGTGTTCTTCTTTCTGGTATTTCTCAATAATTCCCATCAGTGAAAAGTTTATTGGTAATGAGCTTATGCCCACTGGGGGAAGATCCACAATACTTCTACAAGTCGGACATTTCAGTGGGATTCGGAGGGGTCGCCAAATGGAAAAATTTCCAGATTCATGAACAATGTTTTCCAAACAGGTCCTACAAAAAGTGTGAGAACAAGGCAATACACGAGGGTCTTCAAATATGGAGTAGCATACAGAACAAGTTAAGTCTTCCTCAAAGTTATCCATATTTGCCTGCAATTAAAGAATAAACTCAGTTAATATAACAAAATCTCATGTGTTCCCATTTGTTACAAATTTGATACAAGGATTCCTCGCCTTTGACCTGCCTTGATAGCCACAGTATGAATGTGGCTAGTCCTGTTCAGTTTCTGATCAATTGTAACCCCCAGGATGTTGATTGTGGGGGATTCAGCGATGCATTTGCCATTGAATGTCATGGGGTGATGGTTAGATCGTTTCTTGGAGATGGTCATTGCCTGACACTTGTGTGGCGCGAATGTAACTTGCCACTTGTCAGCCCAAGCCTGGATATTGGCCGGGTCTTGCTGCATTTGGACATGGACAGCTTCATTATCTGAGGAGTTGCTAATGGTGCTGAACATTGTGCAGTCATCCGCAAACATCCCCACCGCTGACCTTATGATGGAAGGCAGGTCATCGATGAAGCAGCTGAACTGGGCCGAAAACACTACCCTAAGGAACTCCTGAAGTGATGTCCTGGAGCTGAGATGATTGACCTCCAACCACCAAAACCATCTTCCTTTGTGCCAGGTATGACTCCAACCAGCAGAGAGTTTTCCCCTGATTCCCATTGACTCCACTTTAGCTGGAGCTCCTTGATGCCATACTTGGTCAAATGCTGCCTTGATGTCAAGGGAAGTCACTCTCACCTCACCTCTGGCATTCAGCACTTTTGTCCACATTTGAACCCAGGTTGTAATGAGGTCAGGATCGAAGTGACCCTGGCGGAACCCAAACTGAGCTCCGTGAGCAGGTTATTGCCAAGTAAGTGCTGTTTGATAGCACTGTTGAAGACTCCTTCCATCACTTTGCTGATGATGGAGAGTAGACTTATAGGGCGGTAATTGGCTGCGTTGGATTTGTCCTGTCTCTATTGTACAGGACACACCTGGGCAATTTTCCACATTGCTGAGTAGATGCCAGTGTTGTAGCTGTACTGGAACAGCTTGGCTAAGGGTGTGGCAAGTTCTGGAGCACAAGTTTTCAGTACTATGCCGGAATATTATCAGGACCCTTGGCGTTTGCAGTATCCAGTGCCTTCAGCTGTTTCTTGATATCACATGGAGTAAATCGAATTGGCGGGAGACTTGCATCAGTGATTCTAGGGACCTCAGGAGGAGACCGAGATGGATCATCCACGTGGTTCATCTGGCTGAAAATTGTTCAGATGGGCTAGGATCCCCCATCATTGAGGAAGAGGATATTTGTGGAACCTCCTCCTCCAATTATTTGTCTAATTGTCCACCATTCATGACTGGATGTGACAGGATTTCAGGGTTCTAGTGATATCTGTTTGTTGTGGGATCATTTTGCTCTGTCTATCACATGCTACCTCTATTGCCAAGCAAACCATATTATCATAAATTTGAATGTAATTATGAGACCTTGACACCTGATAATCACGCACACCTCCCACCACGCCCCCGCCTAGCCCAGTTAGATTATTCATTCATATCAGTGTGAAGACATGCCAACGTGAATTACGGCTGGTCTACCCCCGGCGCACAGACCCGCCGGAGAAGCTCAGATAAGTATACTGCTTGGGGGAAGAGGGTCATAAAAATCACAGTGCAGGAGACCATTTGGCCCATCGGGTCTCCAGCAGCCCTTGAAAAGAACACCCAACTTAAGCCCAAGCATCCACCCTATCCCCGTAACCCAGTAACCCCACCTAACCTTTTTTGGATGCTAAGGGGCAATTTAGCATGGCAAATCCACCTAACCTGTACAACATTGAACTGTGGTAGGAAACCAGTGCACCTAGGGGAAACTCACACAGACACAGGGAGAATATGGAAACTTCACACGGACAGTGACCCAGGGCCGGGAGAGAACCCGGGTTCTCGGTGCCGTGAGGCATCAGTGCTAACCACTGCGCCATTCAGGAAGCATCTTCAATCAGATTGATGAACCCTAATTGAGAGACAGACTGCAAAGCAGGAAGTAAAAAAACAAGAAAAATAAATTACCTTTAACTTAATTGTATAGGAAGCAAAGTAAAGCTTGAGGCTTATGTGATTAAGGGAAAGAGATAAAAGAAAACAAAAATAAAAATATTTAAAATCTGCAATATTAATTTTAATGTGAGCGAATGAGATTCCAAACTTATCTATCACTGAAATTCATTTTAGATGTTCAGAAATATTTGCATATTATAGCATTAGAATCTCAGTTACTCTTGGTAGCACAATCCCTTCTCATTTCCACCAGTCTTTAGAGTGGGAACACAAGAAATAGAGCAAGAGTAGACCACATGGCCTGTGAAGCCTGTTCTCTCATTTAATACAATCATGGCTGATTCAGGGGTACAACTCCACTCTCCCACCCACGCCCCAACCCCTTCGATTCCCTGAGGTGCCGAAAATCTATCCCAGTCTTAAATGTATTCACTCACGGGGCCTCAACAACTCTCAAGAGTAGATAATCCCAAGAATGACAGCCTTTTAAAAAAAATAAACTTAAAGTACCCAATTCTTTTTATTTCCAACTAAGGAGCAATTTAGTGTAGCCAATCCTTCCCTGCACATCTTTTTGAGTTGTGGGGTGAGACCCATGTAGACACGGGGAGAATGTGCAAACTTCACATGGACAGTGACCCGGGGCCAGGATCGACCATGGGTCCTCGGCACCGTGAGGCAGCAGTGCTAACCACTGCACCACCGTGCCATCCTATCACAGCCCTTTAAGTTAAATAATTTCTTCTCATGTTAGTCCTAAATGATCGGCCATCATCTGGAGACTGTGCTCCGCTTTAGATTCCACGACCAGCAGAAACAATCTCTCACATCAACCCTATCAAGCTCCTTCAGAATCTTCTATGTTTCAATGAGATCATCTCTGATTCTATAAATTCTAGAGAATATGGACCCAATTTACTCAGTCTATCACAGGCCAACTCCCTCATCCCAAACACCAATCTAGTGAATCTTCACTGTACCACCTCAACACAATTATATCCTTCCCTAAGTATAGAGACCAAAGCTTCACACAGTATTCACGATGTGGTCCCACTATACAATGGTAGCAATATTTATTTCTTCCTGCAATGAAAGTTAATATGCCATGTGCCTTCCTAATTGCTTGTTGTATCTGCCTAACTTTCTGCATTCCTTGTACAAGAACACCAAGTCTCTCTGAACATCAATATTTACAAGTTTTACACCTTTAAAAAGATTCAGCCTTTCTACTCGATGACTAAAGTGAATAACATCACTTCCCATATTATATTCTACCTGCCATCCTGTTGCCCACTCACTTAACCTGTTTTTATCTCATTTAAAACATCTTTGTATCCTCCTACAGCTTACCTTTCCACCTAGCTTATCAGTAAATTTAGACACTCTCCATCCAAGTTATTAATATAGATTGTGTTATGGACCAGGGTTTAGAGAACCCCAAAGTGTATCATGGAGTTCACCTGACCCACAACTTTTAATAGATTGTGGTATGAGAGCACACCGCCCACTCTACAGGTGTGGTGCAGCAGAAATGGAAAAGTATTTTTTAAAGCAAAACAATGTTTATTCTATGAACTCAAGTTAACCTTTTTAAAACATACAGTGAACATCTTAGCAACCATCAATTCAAATACAATCCCCAAAGACTACAACACTAAGTAATCCTTTAAGCTTTCCTTTTAACACCCATAAGACTTAAAAACAAAACCTTTAACAGAAGCACATCAGGTTAAAGCTGAGAGCAGTTATTAGTTTTAAATCACCAAAGGATCGATTTACAGTTTTAGATTACAGAGAGACTAATACCCCTTCTGGCTGTGACTGCAGCTATCTAGCTCTGAAAACTAAACTAAAACACACACACCCTGCAGCAAACAGCCTAAAACGAAAATAAAAAGCTGACAGACAGCCCGGCTCCACCCACTCTCTGACATCACTGCAGAAGTAAACACCCATTTCTTAAAGGTACTCTCACTACAGATATTTATATACACACCCATGTATAAACACCCATTTCTTAAAGGTATTCTCACATGACAATTGTAAATAACTGAGGCCCCCAGCATTGATCCTCGCAGCACTCCACATGTCACAGCCTGTCAATTTTTAAATGTCACTTTTAAGCACTCTTTGCCTCCTGTCCATTAACTAATCGTCTACCTATGCAGATATGTTACCTGCAACTCCATGAGCCCTTACTTTGCCTGTTAGTCTTTTGAAATGGTCCCTCATCAAATACCTTTTGGAAATTCAGGTACACTACATTTCCTGGTTCCCCCTTATCTACCTTGCTGGTTACAACTTGTCAAACAGGACTTCCCTTTTGTAATACAATGTTGATTTGTTCTAATCGCACTTTTTTTTTAAGGTACAATAAGGCTTCCTTAATAAAGATTCCAATATTTTCCCTTCAATTGACGTTAGCCGAACTGCCCTGGTAGTTCCCAGCTTTTGCTCTCCCTCCTTTCTTGAAAAGCAGTGTTACATTTGCCAACATCCAATATGGTGGAACTGTTCCCTAAAACTAAGGAATTTTGGAAAATCATAGGCAGCACATCCACTATTTCTATAGCTCTAAAGAACCATAGAGGGTAGGCCATCTGGTCCTGGGGATTTATTGAATTTTAATCTCTTGGGTTTCGCCAATACTTTTTCTCTGCTGATATTAATTGTCTTAATTTCCTCATTCTTTGTAGCTCTTGGGCTGCCTTCTATTTCTGGTATGCAATGTGTCTTCTCCTGTGAAGTCAGGCACAAAATATTTGTTCAATCCCTTTGTCATTCCCTCATTCCTTATGATAATTTCTTCTGTCTCTGCTTCTAAGTGGCCACCATTTACATTAGCTACCCATAGTGCAATCTGTAGCTGGTTGATACAACTGAGTGGCATGCCATTCCATTTCAGGGGGCAGTTAAGAGTCAACCGCAATGCCCTGCTATACTATATGCCATATGCAGGCTTCCTTCCTGTGCTATTGGTCCCAGATTCCTCCTGCCAGCGACTGCTCAGAGTCTCTTTTTGCCACTGCCTGAGCACCCTTGTCTGTACATGCACACTGTGCTGCTGTGCATGGGTAGTCTAGAGCTTAAGATAGAGTTGGCCACCCTAAGGATAGCAAATTGGCAGAGTTCCTCCCCTGATTGGTGAACCAGATGGAGTTTTCCCACAATTCTATAGTTGCAGTTCCAGTTGTAGGGTTTTCCCACAATCCTACAAGCAGCACGTAGCACAAGTGGATAGCACTGTGGCTTCACAGCGCCAGGGTCCCAGGATCGATTCTGGGTCACTGTCGGCGCAGAGTCTGCCGTTCTCCCCGTGTCTGCGTGGGTTTCCTCCCACAGTCCAAAGACGTGCAGGTTAGGTGGATTGGCCATGATAAATTGTCCTTAGTGACCAAAAAAGTTTAGGAGGGGTTATTGGGTTACGGGGATAGGGTGGAAGTGAGAGCTTAAGTGGGTCGGTGGAGACTCGATGGGCCGAATAGCCTCCTTCTGCACTGTATGTTCTATGTATGATCATTAACTATGATTTTAATACAGTTTTTTTTATTCGTTATGGGGATGTGGGCGCCGCTGGCTGGGGCAGCATTTATTGCCCATCCCTAATTGCCTTCGAGCTCAGTGGTTTTCGAAGCCATTTCAGAGGGCATTTTTTAAAGAGTCAACCACGTTAATTAAATGAATTTAAATTCCCCCAGTTGCAGTGGTAGGATCTGAACTCATCTCTGGAGCATTAGTCCAGTAACGATACCACTATGCTCTACTATATATAGGCGGTCAGGGCTGATATTATATTTGTTGATACGCAAATTAATCTCAGCAGAAACTTGACAGAAAGAAACTTCTCAAAGTAGCATAGTTTCAGGTACAATTTGCACCCCATGCATTAATTGTGTCCAAAGCAGAAACTCTGCCCCTCAATGTTTTGGATAGAAGTGAGGTATTCATAAAACCATGCATTTGTTTTAATTTGACATGCCAATAAAATGTGTAAATTAATTTCTATTAAACGATAAACCATGTGAAAGGAAATCATGATCCCAGGATTTCTGCTAATTTTCAAATATGAATTTGCAACTAGATCCTAGCGATATTATTTTCCTTAATTGTTAGTCTATCTGAACTTCATTGTTAGTAAAGTCATGTTTTTAACACTGTTGCTTCAATGTGGATACATTTTAAATCCGCCTCTGTTTCATTTCAGGGAGCAAGGAGGATGGTAGCGGCAGCAATGCATTGCCATTTTGAGCACAAAGTTCAAGTTTTAAATCCATTGGCATTAGTTACCTGAGATTCAGGAGTATGATATGAATTTAAACTTTAGATGGCTGGCAACCTGGTCTACAGCATCCAATCGTGATTTGGGCACAAGAACATGTATTATCATCGGGCACAAAAACAAGGGGCTTGCCCTGTGCCTGGTATACCCAGTGCAGGGAAGTTTCTTGGATGATTGAAGCCTATGCAGTGGGTGCAAGATTAATTCACAATACAAAGAGCCCTTGATACAATTGCTGCAGTTGAAAATAGCACTAACTTCTGTGCGGTCATTTTCCATCAGGACCATCCCACCTAACTACTCATCTGGACCTCATTCTTAAGAAGTCAATGCATTGCTGCTAAATCATCATTTCCGCATCGTCAAACAAAAAAGGAGTAATGCACTGAAAACACTACCACCCGTAGAAAGCCACCAATCCTGCAAAATCCTATTCCTGAGATCTTGGTACTGCGAACTGCATCAAGGTTGTTATAAATTGACTTTACATCATCAGAGACATCAGTTCTGTTTCACACAGGAACAGCTAACACCTGACAAACACAAATTATCAGCTTCTGCATGTGCCCTTATAGGAATACATGTAGCCTGGAAAATGCTAACAAGAGAAAACTATTGCTCAATGTGTACCAATTGTACAATTGAAGCACTTTCCGTTTCAATTTCTGATTTTCTTTAACATATGTGTGTGTGTGCACTCACACCTGTGCGTAGCTATTTTCCATTGGATCAGTTCAATTATTTTTTAAATGTGTTCCCACACAATCACACATTGATCTCCAAGATCTATTGTTGCTTTAGGTTTCAAGAATTATTTAAAATGTATCTTATTAACAATATCAAACAAGCTAAATCACCATGAGCTTATTTATCTTGATATGAAAAAATGTTACTGAATTACGGACTTCCTTATTTATTTAATAAATGTAGTACTTTTCAGGTCAACTACTCTCCTTGTTCTTGGAAATATAAACAAAAGGCTGTTAATTGTCATTATAATGTTGGGAGTCAACCATAATGGTGATTGTCGCCAGGCAGGAATGTTCCCTTCCAGTCGGGGAACAATTCAGCAGTCAAGGGCATTCAGCCTCTGATCTCCGGGTAAGCGTTCTCCAAGGCGGCATTCAGGATGCGCGACAACGCAGAATCGCCGAGCAGAAACTTATAGGCAAGTTCTGCACACGAGTGCGGCCTCAACCGGGACCTGGGATACATGTCGCATTACATTCATCCCCCACCATCTGGCCTGGGCTTACGAAATCCTACCAACTGTCCTGGCTTGACACCTCTTTAACCTGGGGTTACCCCATCTCTGGATCTGTAAAGATTTAATCACCTGCTAATGCTCGCATTCTAAGCATTGTCTTGCATCTTTGAATTTGTCTATATATGTGTTTCTGGAACATACCTCTTCATTCACCTGAGGAAGGAGCAGTGCTCCGAAAGCTAGTGTTTGAAACAAACATGTTGGACTTTAACCTGGTGTTGTAAGACTTCTTACTGTGCTCACCCCGGTCCAACGCCGGCATCTCCACATCCAGTATAAGGAATAATGGGTAAACAGTTGAAGCTTTCAGGTGCTTCATTTCAGGTTTATATGACACAACACTGACATTTTTAATGGATTTTATTTATCATGTTAAGGTTAGGAGATGATGCATCACAATTTTGATCAGAAAAGTTGAAGTTTGGTACATTCATGAATAACCATAGCCAGTACAGGAATCGAACCTGGGCTGTTGGCCTCACTCTGCATCACGAACCAGCTACCCAGCCAACTGAGCTAAACCAGCCCCCATATGTATATATGGCATGCGTGGAGCACTTGGTTCAATTTCCTGTTTCAATCCATACATCCTATATAATATATAGGAATCACATCATTTTTCTTCCCTTACTCAGCAGCACAGTGAGGTCAAGTGTAGACAACACAATAATAACACAGCACAGGTTTGGGATCAAATATTGTCCTTGTTTTGTCTATACAGCTGTCAATTACTCAGCCACTGGATGAACTTGCACTGATAGGATTTTAATAGCTTCTGCTGCAAAATAAATTGTTGCTTAAAGCACTAACTGAAAAACAATTCACAAACTAGAGGACTATTTTTCCAACATTACTTTTGGATGTGTAGCATGTAATGTCATTTTAGAAAAAAATCAGGATAGCACGGTGGCGCAGTGGGTTAGCCCTGCTGCCTCATGGCGCCGAGGTCCCAGGTTCGATCCTGGCTCTCACTGTGTGGAGTTTGCACATTCTCCCCGTGTTTGTGTGGGTTTTGCCCCCACAACCCAAAAGATGTGCAGGCTAGGTGGATTGGCCATGCTAAATTGCCCCTTAATTGGAAAAAATGAATTGGGTACTCTAAATTTAAAAACATTTTTTTTTTTTTAGAAAAATCAATTTCCATTATTGATAAGAAAGTGTGTAACTAGGAGAGGGGGGGGTAGATTTTTGAGAATTAAATTCTGTACAGTTCTTAATGAAAGTCATTTTGCTCACGGGCAGCACGGTAGCACTGTTGCTTCACAGCACCAGGGTCCCCGGTTCGATTCCCGGCTTGGGTCACTGTCTGTGTGGAATCTGCACGTTCTCCCCGTGTCTGCGTGGGTTTCCTCCGGGGGCTCTGCTTTATTCCCACAAATGCTGTTATGCGAATTGGACATTCTGAATTCTCCCTCAATGTACCCAAACAGACGCCGGAGTATGGCGACTAGGAGATTTTCACAGTAACTTCATTGCAGTGTTAATGTAAGCCTACTTGTGACAATAATAAGATTATTTTATTTCAACATTTTCTTTGATAGGGTTGTGTGAAGAGAAAGTGGACAAAGAACGTGTGATTAGTGCTGTTTATAGACCAGAGGCACACAATAGAGCATAGTGGGAAAATGTTTTGAAGGATCTTCAGGATCGGTTTGGCTGGAATGTAAAGCAACAATCTGAAATTCAGTCTAGGGACCGATGTGGACTTGTCCCTATTGAAAACAGACTTACAGAAATGGCAGAAAGATTTTAAAGGGAGTTTGATTTTGGATGGAAAGAATGAAGTCCAGGTTGGTAGTCTCTTTACATTATCAGGGCTTCACTGAATGCAGCTTTTACACAATGGACCCAGAGCATCCTGAACCTGCATTGGAATAACTGGTCATTCCAAGACATCCCCTCCCGCCCCCCGTGTGACCTCAGAGTAAGATGCCATGGATGTCCAATCTCAGCTCATTTCACAAGCACGTCCAGATCGCCCAGAGGTGCAGTGAATTGGTCATGTGGTTTTATAATTTTCAGCAAACATGAACCACAGGCGAGACAGAAATGTAACAAAGACTGACAGCAATGGTTTTCCCAACTTGTGCTAAACTATACTGCCCCCCCCGCCCCCCCCCCCCCCCCCCCGTGTTTGTACGATAATTTCTGGTACTTGGGTCATTCATCGTGTACAATACCCTTTAAGACAATGAAAGGCGGCGCAGATCAGTCACCTTCAGCCCAGTTTGCAATTCATGTTTGTTTTCGGACAATGAAGCAGGAAGCCTCGAGCTGCCCGGGTGCTGTTGGTTCCATCCTTCAAAGTTTGTACAGTGGTCACGTTAGGATTGTACCGAACACGGACCGGCTTTCAGCAAATGTTATAACAAAAAAAATGCTTTTGTCCGTTTGTTTTTTAATTTCGATTTCACCTACGCGGGCCCAATTTGCTTTATTGTATTTGGAGCCGTTTGGGGAATGGGCTCGTTTCCCCTCTCCCCTGGAGACGAGCCAGGGTATAGTTTAGAAATGGGGGTCGGCTTCCCTCCTGTGGGTTCCAGCCCCAGCGGGTGGTTTGCTCGGGCCTAACGCTGAACACTGGCGCTGCTTCACTGCTGCAACAGGAGCGCGTCGGGCGGGAACCAGGGACAATGGAGAGGCCACTTACCAGGCGAGAGGGCAGCGCGGAGGCTGGGGGCTCTGCTCTGCTAGCGGCCGGGCCAGTTTGAATGGAGAATCCTCTCCCACCGCTACCCTCCTTCACACCGCAGTTTCCCCAGAAGAGTTTCTGCAACGCGCGCATGTGTGCACATCCCTCCTCCTCCTGCTGCCTTCTCTTCCAAACCAGCGAATAGCCGGGGCAGCCGCTCATATTTGAATCTTAAAAATGCAATAATAAAACCATCAAACCCACGCTCAGCCAAACCGGGGCCAAGTGCGCGGCAAGACCTCAACTTCGCAAATGCACAGCCAGCAAATTGCAACAAGTCAACGCCCCACGGACACATCTTAATTCCACAATGGAAAAAAAACACTGGCAATGTGATAACCTCACAGCATCCGTGGATAGAGAACCAAATGACTTTCGGAAACAAATGAGTCCTGCAGAACTATATAGTTGGAAGGGGCGGAGGAGCTGGGGCAGAATTAATTCCTTATGGTTTTGACCATTTACAGTAAACTATGCCCGCAATATGAAACACTTTCCGATGATTTTTTTAAATGGAGAATTCGGTTTAAAAAGTGATAAATTGGTTGGTTAAAACGACGCAAATTAATTTTCATATCGAATCATAACAATTTCTGACATTTGCTGAATTATCTAGGAAATTGAAACTACGGTGGACCCATCAGCAGTCAGGAGAATGCAAGATGAGTTAAGTTTGGGGGTAAAATGTATGTGACCGGTAAATCTATGCTAAAAGACAGGCGTGCAGCATTTCCTGCTTTTAACTCCAGTTTTCCAGCATCCGCCACATGCTGTACTGCGCACTTGAAATCTGCAGGGTTAGCACCTAATCTTAGATTCATGTGCAGGCCGACAATCACCAAACTCTTTTTTCATTAAATTCAATTAACTGAATTCCTAGAAGGAGAAAAACTGAACTCCCCCATGTGGTGGGGGGAAACAATTATTTATTTCCCCTTCTTAAGCTGCTGTGTAACTTTATAGGATAAAGAAACTCCGAAGCAAAGGTACTTATGTAACGAACACACTTTAATTGAACTAAGAGAATGCACATTGGAAGCACTCCAAAGCCATAAATAACCAGGATTCCCTCAAACTCGCAAGCTTTCTGAACAATTGATGCGACCATCAGTTCACACGAAACAGAGAGTTGAAGTGAACAGTGGCTTTAATCAACTAGAACAGTGCTTGGCTGCAACTGCTCTGCACTGAGAGCCGCCTACAGGACAGCTGCTCTATATACCTCCCCTCAACGGGGTGGAGCCCACAAGGGCGCCAACATGATACAAGTGGTGTAATATAGTACAATGGTCCATAGGTGGAGCCCACATGGGCAACAGCATAGTACAATGTAACACAGTGGTGAATGGTTACCATAATACGTTCACCACAACAACTTAGAGACATGAATTAAAATAATTGTCCATTATTGGCAGGGCTGTTGAAACTAGCAACTTTACTGTTTTTTTTCTGCCCGTAATAGTAAAGGCGGCCAATTTGAGCGTTTAAAGTAAAAACTTGATTAATTAACCATCGGCACTGGGCGCAGCTGAGCAAACTGCTGTGGGAAGCGAAAACCCCGGAGTTTAAGGGTGACCTAAATCAGGGCTTTTGATCCAGCCTTTACAACTTCAACAAGAGGGCACAGGTACACATCAAGATGTGACTGCCAGGAAAGGACGCCATTTTGATTGCTTCCTTTCTCGGTCAAATCCACGGGAATAGAGGACTTTTGAAAGTTCTGGACATGATAACACGTTCTCAGGCTTATCCCCCGTTTCTGCTGAGGAACCTGCAAGGGGTGATACCGTGTGTTTGTTTTTTGTGCGAAAATGAGCTGATATAGCTTTCATTTGGTTCTAATATGGAACGGTGGCGTTTCCTTGTAGTTTAATGGTTAGTGTGACATGTGGAATGTTACGCAGTTGATGCTCAAATCTTATCATTGCTGACCGTTTAATAAAAAATATTCTCAAGCGCAAAAAAAAGGATTTTAGATCTGAGTGTGCAAGGTTGAAGCAGTGAAACCAGCAAATTCTGGGGTTGACAACAGTTTCTCTGTGGATGCTGCCAAGACTGTTGATTATTTCCATCGTGTTTTTGTTTCATATTTTCAGAATCTGCAGTATTTTATTTTTGTGAAAAAGGTACAAGTATTTCAGATCAGAATTGTCTTGCATTAGGAGACACGTTAGGATGCCACACCAAACCGTCATTTAAGACAGTAAAGCTATCATCTCATTAAACTAGAATGGAAAATTCTGATCTGAAATACTTGTACATTTTTCACAAAAGCAAAATTCTGCAGATTCTGAAAATATGAAACAAAGACACGATAGAAATAAGTAACAGGTTTGGCAACATCCACGGAAAATGTCGACCTTTGAATCCTGGGGAAAGTTAGAAATGTATTAAGCAAGTGAAGGAGGAGAGAATGGAATGGGGGTGGGGGGTGGAATAACAGAATGGAAAATAATAGAATAGGGGGGAAGGCGGAGAGATTAAATGACAAAAGGATTAGCAGTGTGGGGCCAGACGAAGTGATAATGGGACAAGCAAAGAAGCAATAGATGTGTCTGGAGAGATTTGACTGGCAGAATTGAAACCTCCCCAAAATCAGTGACACAGACACAGTAGAGACAGTAAAGCAAAAGCAGCAAAGAAAAAGGAAACAAAATGAGGACAGGTTGTGGTTTGGTATTGTTGAACTCAATGTTGAGCTCCAAGATCTGAAAATGCCTAATCAGAGATGAGATTGTCTTTGAGATTACTCTGAGCTCCACTGGAAAACTGCAGGAGGCCAAGGACAGAGAGGTCAGCCTGAGAGCAAGAGGGAGAATTAAAATGACAGGTGACCTGAAACTCCGAGTCACACTTGCAGAATTAAATGGGGAGGGGAGTTCCATAATCAGTCACCCAGCCTGCATTTGGACTTCCTAATGTGGAGGTTACAGCATCGTGAACAGGGAATACAGTATACTAAATTGAAAGTACAAGTAAATTGCTGCTGCACTGAGTTGTGATGAGTCCTTGAAAAGTGAGAAGGGAAGAGGTAGAAGGACAGGTGTTGCATCTCCTGAGCTTGCAAGTAATGGCAATGCTGGAGTGATTGAGTGGATCAGGTTCTTGGGGAAGGAAGAGTCCCCTCCCAAGTGCTGAATCGGGAGGGGAAGATGGATTTATTGATGACACCACGCTGGAGGTGTGTAGGAGTGTTGTCAGAGACTGAGTATTGGGCTGGCTTTTACATGGGGAACCTCCCCACCTAATTGCAGTTCATCTAACACAAAGACTTGCGGATTCAGCAACTCTGGTTAAGCCGGCTTTACTTTCCAAACTTGGTTCAACATACGAGAGAGTATGATTTGCGTAAATGCCAAAACCACTCTGCTTTAGGTTCAACAGTTATGCAATTTCCAAAAATCAGTAGCCCACCCCAGTTGGACGCGATCCAGTCTTTATAGCTGTAGACTTTACCTTGACCAATGAATTTTGCTTTAGGCAGCATAGTGAC
Organism: Scyliorhinus torazame; assembly: GCF_047496885.1. Taxonomy (NCBI): domain Eukaryota; kingdom Metazoa; phylum Chordata; class Chondrichthyes; order Carcharhiniformes; family Scyliorhinidae; genus Scyliorhinus; species Scyliorhinus torazame. The sequence continues at coordinate 90,590,888 of NC_092720.1, read as the reverse complement.
TGTGTGATCAGGTCGTGATTCAGCCCCATCCTGTTCCCTGACCCTCTGTTGTTTTTCAAGACCCTTGCATCCGCTGTCTCTTGCCTTCCCCTACTCCCATTTCTCTTATCTTGTGTGGTCCCTGCTCGTACCATTGTCTGTCTGAGCGCAGGATGCTGGAGCTGCTGATAAGAACTGCTTATTGAGCTCGCTGTGTTATTGCTGACCACATTATATCTGTTTGATTTTGTCTGCCTTCGGAATGTGGTCAAGTTAGCTAGCTTAAATCCCATCATACGTTGCGGCCACTACTATTAGCAAGAGTTTAAATGCTTGTTACCGCTATGTTCTAAGAAAACATGTTTAATGGTCAATAATGATTACTGGATATACTTACTATGATTATTTTCAAACTGGGCGGCACGTGGCGCAGTGGTTAGCAATGGGACTACGGCGCTGAGGACCCGGGTTCGAATCCTGGCCCTGGGTCACTGTCCGTGTGGAGTTTGCACATTCTCCCCATGTCTGCGTGGGTTTCACCCCCACAACCCAAAGATGTGCGGGGTAGGTGGATTGGCCATACTAAATTGCCCCTTAATTGGGAAAAAAAAATTGGGTACTCTAAATTTTTTTTAAAAAATGATTATTTTCAATCCTCAATAAACTAACTTATGTAGAGCTATTCTAGTGTTATCCTAGCTATCCGCTTTTAAGAGGTCTCATCTCAGGACACCCCTCTTCAAGATGGTGTAAATGGTGGAGGTTGGTGTAAATGGTGGAGGATGATCAATTAGATACATAAGTTGGTAGGGTGAAAGGTGAGGACAAAGAGAACCCTGTTGTAGTTCTGGCAGGGGGGGGGGGGGGGGGGGGAGTGTGAGTGCAGAAGTGCATGAAAGGGAACAATGATGGCCGAGCGCCCTGTTAACCATGGTGGGTGGAATCCTCATGAGGAAAAAGGAAGACATATCAAAAGCAGTAGAATGAAAGGTTATGTCATCAGAGAAGATTTGGCAGAGAAAGTGAGAGAAGCAGGTTATAATCAAGTTAACGGTGGGAGTCAGTAAGCGTATAGTAAATATCGGTTGATCCTGGAAATGAAGACTGAGCAGTTGAAGAAGGGGAGAGTTAGAACGAAGACTGGAAATAGGAAGATAAGTTGCTGAAATTTTCTAGTTTAGGCCGGGAGCAGGAAATGGCACCGATACAGTCACTAAGGTATTGGAGAAAGGGTGAGGAAGGGGGCCGAAGAAATAATGTTCCATATCACACAAAAAGGCAAGCATTGCTAGGACCTATGTAGATTTCCTTACCAACAACCACAACCTTTAATTGAAGTAAGTGAGTGAAGTTAAAGGGAACCTTGTTTCATGGAATGTGAACATCACTGGCATTTATTGCCCATCCCTAATTGTCCTTGAGGTGATGCTGAACCATCTTCTTGAACCATTGCAGTCCATCTGGTGTAGTGAATCCATAGCGCTGTTAGGACATAGAATATACAGTGCAGAAGGAAGCCATTCGGCCCATCAAGTCTACACTGACCCACTTAAGCCCTCACTTCCACCCTATCCCCGTAACACAATAACCCTTCCTAACTTTTTTGATCACTAAGGGCAATTTATCATAGCCAATCCACCTAACCTGCACATCTTTGGACTGTGGGAGGAAACCGGAGCACCCGGAGGAAACCCATGCAGACACGGGGAGAATGTGCAGACTCCGCACAGGCAGTGACCCAAGCGGGAATCGAACCCAGGACCCTGCCTGGTTCCTCACTGGGTTGTGCATGGTTCCTCACATTATTCCAAACAGAAATACACATTTAAGTACCAGCGTTTCAAGTTATCGTTTGGGGCTTTGTGATCCTCTTGCAGGTAACATCAGCAGGGTTCTTAACACAGGGTTCCTTGATATTACATTTGGCCAAATGTCAAAGGCAGTCACTTGCACCTCACCTCTAGAATTGGGCTCCTTTATCCTGATTTGGACCAAGACTGTAATGAGGTTAGGTGAGTGGTCCTGGCAAAACCCAAAGTGAAGATTGATGAGCATTTTGTTGCTGAGCAAATGCCTGTTGATAGTACTGTTAACAATGCCTTTCATCACCTTGATGATTGAGAGTAGACTGATCGTTGGTGATTAGTTAGATTGGATTTGTCCTTTTTTTTGTGGACAGGTTGTACCAGGGAACTATTTCACATTGCTGGGTAAATTCCAGTGTTGTAACAGTGCTGGATAAGCTTGGTCAGGGGTGCATATAGTTCTGGAGCACAAGTCTTAATCACAACTACCAGGATGTTTTTGGGGCTCACAGCCTTTCCTGCATCAACCATTTCTTGATTTCATGTGGAGTGTAACAAATTCACTGAGGAATATAATGCTGGCAACCTTGGGAGGAGGTTGAGATAGATCATTCACTCGGCATTTCTGCTTGAAGACGGTTATAGATTCTTTAACCTTGTATGACGACTCAGTAGCAGTACAGTAAGGAATATTTGTTGATTCACCAAAATATCTATGGAATCGTTTTTTTAAATGTCAATGGAATTGGTTTTAACAATGTTTGGAAATGACTAAATGTTTGCATGTATTGTCAAATGATCAATAGTAATATTCTTGAATACTGAGAAATACTGGTCCATGTGACCTGGTGACATTTGACCTAGAATCAGTACCAACCTAACAACAGGAAGGAAAAATATACTGATGCCATGAGGCCAGAGGCAAAGCAGCAGCAGAGGGGAGAACAGAGAATGCACATTCACAATAGCTTTGTGTGTGTGGTATATTTAAATAGGACAGAAAGCCGGGTAGCATGTTGGTGCAGTGGTTAGCACAGCTGCCTCACAGCACCGAGGTCCCAGGTTCGATCCCGGTCTGGGACACTGTCCATGTGCAGTTTGCACATTCTCCTCGTGTTTGCGGTTGTTTCGCCCCACAACCCAAAAAAGATGTGCCACGCTAAATTGCCCCTTAATTGGAAAAAATGAATTGGGTAATCTACATTTTTTTTAAAAGGGGACAGAATGCCAAAGGCAGGGTTGGAGCAGGGATTGTGAAATTGACAATTTTACTGCTGCTGTGTCAGCTTTGTCAGAGCTGACCAGATCATTGACCGGGATTTACTAAAATGTTTGGATAAAGGAGTCTCTGTGGAATCTGTGCCATCAGGACTATCATGAACCTAACCAAGGAAATTTGATGACTTTCTCCAGGGTCATTGGATGGAATATCTGCCAGTAAATGCAACTCGGGATCTCTCACTCAATTGATCTGGTCTCTTATGTACCAGAGGTTGAGTTATAGAACTTTGGAACTGCACATGGGACCATTTGTCTGTGGGGGGAGGGGTGATGTGGATGCGTAAATTGTATCTTTGTTTCCACTTTGTAAGTGAAATTTACCATTTTATTTTAAGTATAATTTGCTTGTTAATTCATGTTTCATTTGTGTTGGTTCTGGTTCGTGGTAAAGCAACACTCATGACTGGATGTGACAGGGCTGCAGAGATTTGATCTGACCCATTGTTTGGTGGGATCACCTTAACTCTGCCTATACCAGGACTTCCGGTGACGGCGGGCGGGAGGCGGCCGTACAATGGAGGGCTCCCGTTCGGGAACAGCATTTTCGGGGCTTTAAGCCCGGTCCCAGGGCCCACAGAGGCGGCAGAAGCAGGGAGAAGGCACGGAGGAGGCACAGTGAAGACACAGGAGGAAACAAAGAAAAATGTCGAGGGTGAGCAAAAAAAACGGCCGAAAAAAAACCAGTTGAAGGTCCGTCAGGGAGTGGAAAGGTCACCAAGGAAAATGGAGGCTGGAGCACCAGGGAAGGCCGCACTGCTTACGGCTGAAGAAATAACTACGGTGATGGCTGCAGAATTTGAAAAACAGTTGGCACAGATTGCGAAACGCATGGAGACGGTGAGGAAGGAGATGAGGGAGGTTTTGAGTGTGCTGGTGGAGGAGGCGGTTTCCCCGGTGAGGACGGAGGTGGCGAGCGCAGTGGAGGAGGTGCGAGAGCAAGGGGAGGCGCTGAAGGAAGTGGAGGAGACGTTATTGCAGCACGGTGATCAACTTGCCTCGATGGGGAAAGAGATGCGAAAGGTGATGGACACTAACAAGGATCTGGGAGGAAAAATGGAAGACCTGGAAAACAGATCCAAGCGACAGAATTTGTGGATCGTGGGGCTGCCCGAAGGAGTTGAAGGACCAAAGCCGACTGAGTATTTTGTCGCGATGCTGGCAAAACTATTGGGGGGGGGGGGGTTGGGGGGAGGATCCCTCCCGATATGAACTGGATCGGGCTCATCGGTCGTGGAGGCCTGTACCAAAGGCGAGTGAGCCACCAAGGGCAGTGACTCTGTGCTTCCGTAGGTACAGTGTGAAGGAGAAGGTCCTGAGCTGGGCCAAGCAGAAGCGGGTGGTGCAGTGGGCTGGAGTTGGTATACGTGTATACCAGGACTTTACAGTGGAGCTGGCAAGGAGGCGGGCTGCCTTCAACCGGGTGAAGAGGACACTACATTAGCGAGGTGCGGTGCGGCATTGTATATCCAGCGAAGCTGAGGGTGACTTACAAGCTCAGGGACTTTTATTTTGGAACGGCGGAAGCAGCGGAGGAGTTTGCGAAAGCAGGATTGTGGCAGAACTGACACATTGACGAATGGCCATGTGCCGATGTAACCTCATGACTGTATTTTCTTCTTTTTTGTATCACTGCGCGCGGGTGTAGAGACTAAAGGAGCCAATGTGGTATATATTTGGACAAGGGAAGGGACGGGACTTTCACTCGAAATGAGGGTTCTTTGGGGTGTAGGTGGATATGTGGGGTTTGTGTGCTAAAAGGGGATCTTTGGGCTTTCCTAGGGCCGGCAAGTGGGAAAGGGACCCGGGCGGGGGCCTCCACGCTGGCCGGTTTAAGCCGGTCAGTGAACGGGAGTGAGGTGGGGGGAGGGGCTGCGGCCATCGGAGCCTGGCAGAACAGGGTCTGAGTGGTCTAGCCGGGGTGGAAAGTTGGGGGGAAGGAACCGAGGTTGGGAGGAGGAGTTTTATAAGAGGCAGGGGACGGGAGGAGCTGGAGACCTGGGGGCGGGGGTTGCTGTGTAAGATTAAGGGTGATTTGCCATTTGTCTATGTAAACATGCGGGTTGAGGTTTGGGGGTTGGTGGGCACATGGGATCGTTGTTATTATGGGGACTGACATATCTTGCTGATTATTGTTTATTGTTGATGGATGTAAATGTGGGAGAAAATGTGAAGTAGCTTTTTCAGGATGGTATCTCATTTTTAGGTATGCCTCCTTCTGCTACTGGCATGCTCTCCTATCCTTCTCAATGAACCAGTATTGGTCTCCTGGCTTGATGGATATGGTAGAGGCATATGCCAGGCCATGAGCTTACAGATTGTGTTTGAATCTGTATCTGTTCTATCATATTGAGCATAGTGGTAGTGTCAGAAAACATGATGGAGTGTCCTTCGTGTGGACCTTATCTCCATAGGACTGTGCAGTGGTCTGTCCAATCAGTATTGTCATGGTCAGAAGCATCCACAACATGACAATTACTGAGAGCACTGTCAAGTAAGTTTTTCCCTCATAAGTTCTCTCTCAAATTGCTGAATGCTCAGTCCATCAGATATGCTCTTCAGGACTCAGTCAGTCATGGTGCTACTGAGCTACTCTTGATGGATATTAAACCAGCCCCCCCCCCCCCCCCCAATAATTGTTCACTCGCTACCCCAAGTGCATCTTCCAAGTGCTGTTCATCATGAATGAACACTGATACATACATTGATGGAGAGCAGTAGACGGTAATCAACAGTAGGTTTCCTTGACCCTATTTGATTTGATGCCATATTCTTTCATGGAGTTCAGAATCAAGTTAAGGATTCCGAGGGCCCCTCCCTCATGACTGAATACCAATGTGCTGTCACTTCTGGTTGGTCTATCTGGCTGGTGGGACAGGACAGATCCAAGAATAGTGATGGAGGATCTGCCATTGGCCGTCTGATTTGGTGAGTCGGACTATGTCAGATGTTGCTTGACTAGTGTGACAAAGCTATCCCAATTTTGCCAGAAGTCCCCAAATGTTAGCAACAAAGACTTTGCAGGTCAACTGGGTAAATGTGTGCCTGTCCTTGTTGGTGCCTTACTCAATGCCAGTTGGTCCATCTGATTTTATTCTTGTTCAACTTGTCTGTAGAAGTTTGATACAACTGAATGGGATGCTAGACCAATTTCAGAGGACAGACAGGTGGTCTAGAGTCACATGTAGGACAGGCCGGGTGACCATGGCAAGTTTCCTTCCCTGACAGACATTCATGAGCCAGATGGGGTTATATGACAACCCCTTTGTTTCATGATCATCATTACTGAAACTCTCAATTTACTCCAGATTTATTAATTAATTGAATTTAAGTTCGTCCAGTTGTATTGGGATTCAAATTCCTGGCTCTGGAGCATTAGTTCAGACCACTAGGTTACTAGTCGATTAACTACCAGCATGTTGAACATGCTTTAAAATGGTTTTGTTCACTGGGCATCGCTGAGTAGGCCAGCATTTATTGCCCATCCGTAGTTTCCCTCAAGAACGGCAGTGAACTGCCTTCTTGAACCACTGCATATGATGTTGATACACCTACAGTGCTGTTAGGGACAGAGTTCCAAGATGTTGGCCCAAGATATTTTGGGGTTGAAGGGGCCATGAGGTTGGAAGATCTCCAGAAACCTTGGCAATGATCACTTAATGTTCAGTGGTGAGGTCATGGTCCAGAGATGTAGGATGACATTTCAGAGAATTGGTACTCAACCTCTGCAAGATACAGGTTGGTATGCCAACAGTACCACCCTTGTCAGCAGATTTGGTGGAGAATGGAATGCTGCTAATTCAAAGGGAGATAGGGAAAACCTGTTTTTTCCCTCCCCTCTTTTGCTTTCGGATGTCAGCAATTCATTTTACAATTTCTTTGGAATATTTTAAGTCTATAGCCGACCTACGTGGCAGAGCAACTATCAAAACCCTTCAGAATTTTGAATACCTCGATTATTCATCCCCTTGATCGTCTCTGTTCCAAGATGAACAGTTCCCAGCTTGTCTACACATAACTGAAGCTACTACTCCAGTAAATCTCAGCACCCTCCATGGGCTTGACATCCTTCCAAAAATGTGGTGCCAAGAATTGTATACAAAGTCTCGTGATTTGAAAAGTGTCAATCCTGTGCAAGCCAGTGATCTAGGTGTAGGAGCCATTCTACTCCAGGATGATGATCCTGAAAGGAAACGCTAGAGTGGCTATTTTTCAAAAAATCTCAAACACCAGAAAATGTACTCCGCAGGGGAGAAGGACATCCTCAGTTCTCGTTAGCTCTCAGCATTTTGAGGTCTACGCTAGCAATGGAATCCGAAATATCCTAATTTACATAACCCATAATCCGTGAAGTATTTCCAGTATGGGAAAAGCTTCCTCTTTCACTGCAGTCTCCAAGACAAGTGAACTACTAACTATTCTGTTTGGTTTTAGTACTAGTAGAAGTACACAACCTCCTTTAACTATCTCTCTTGCATGTTGTGTAATTGATGAAGCATAAACCTTCCAGGATGCATGTGTGAATAAATAATACTCATTGTCCAAATCCATGAAAGCCTGCTTGTTGCTGGTGACTTATTAAATTAACTGCACATTAAATGGGGGCTGCACATTAAATGGGGGTTTAGGGATCACACTTGCAAAATTAAACCATACTGATTACAGACAAAAGTGGATTTCAGTCTCTCTCCCTCCCCTACCCATAAAATATTTAGTGCAAGTCGTTTTCTATTTTCAGTGAAACCAGTTGCGAAGGTAAGTATTCTGAAGTTTCCCTGTCTAAATCATATAAACTGAAAAGCCCAACCTCAGAACAATCTACATGACCTCATGGCTCTGAAACTCAATCCCTCTACCAATAAAAGCTAACACACCGTACGCCTTCTTAACAACCCTATCAACCTGGGTGGCAACTTTCAGGGATCTATGTGCATGGACACCGAGATCTCTCTGCTCATCCACACTACCAAGAATCTTACCATTAGCCCAGTACTCTGTATTCCTGTTACTCCTTCCAAAATGAATCACCTCACACTTTTCTGCATTAAACTCCATTTGCCACTTCTCAGCACTGCTCTGCAGCTTATCTATGTCCCTCTGTAACCTGCAACATCCTTCCGCACTGTCCACAACTCCACCGACTTTAGTGGCATCGGCAAATTTACTCACCCATCCTTCTACGTCCTCTCCAGGTCATTTATAAAAATAACAAACAGCAGTGGCCCCCAAAACAGATCCTTGTGGTACACCACTAGTAACTGAACTCCAGACTGAACATTTCCCATCAACCACCACCCTCTGTCTTCTTACAGCTAGCCAATTTCTGATCCACACCGCTAAATCACCCTCAATCCCATGCCTCCGTATTTTCTGCAATAGCCTACCGTGGGGAACCTTATCAAATGCTTTCTGAAATCCATATACACAACTTCTTTACCCTCGTCCACCTGTTTGGTCACCTTCTCAAAGAACTCAATAAGGTTTGTGAGGCACGACCTACTCTTCACAAAACCGTGTTGACAATCCCTAATCAAATTATTCCTTTCTAGATGATTATAAATCCTATCTCTTATAATCCTTTCCAAGACTTTGCCCACAACAGAAGTAAGGCTCACTGGTCTATAGTTACCGGGGTTGTCTCCACTCCCCTTCTTGAACAAGGGGACAACATTTGCTATCCTCCAGTTGTCTGGCACTATTCCTGTAGACAATGACAACATAAAAATCAAAGCCAAAGGCTCTGCAATCTCCTCCCTAGCTTCCCAGAGAATCCTAGGATAAATCCCATCCGGCCCAGGGGACTTAACAATTCGGGAAAGTCTGAAAATAGATAACAGCTCCTCATGAACCTCAATCCCGTCTAGTCTAGTAGCCTGTAGCTCAGTATTCTCCTCAACAACATTGTCTTTTTCCTGTGTGAATACTGACGAAAAATATTCATTTAGCGAATTTTCTTTCTCTTCAGATAATTTAATGCTCTTTTAGAAGTCACCCAATGTGCCTGTACAATACTCTCAGGTAGTACATTCCAGAGCCTAAACACACTGCCCAAACGTTTTTCAGATTGGCAAAAGAACCAGGGGCAATCAAATTAAATCAGTGTCTTTTGGTTCTTGATCCCTCTGCCAATAGGAAGTTTTGTCCGATCTCATCTCGTCCAGACCCTTAATGATTTTGGATACCTCTACCAAATCTCTAAAGAGAACAGCCCAAGCTTTGTCCATCTGAAGGCTCTCTGCCCTGAATCATTCAATAGATCTTTTCTGCATCCTCTCCAATGCATATTCTTAAAATGTAGTGCCAAGCAAAGATTGGACATGATACTCCAATTTAGGTTGAACCAATATTTTCTAATGGTTCACCATAACATCTTTGCTTTTGTACTCCAAAGTCCAAGATTGCATTTGACATTTTCTTAACCTGCCATGCCACTGAAAATGATTATATAAATAGAACATACAGCGCAGGAGGCCATTCGGCCCATCGAGTCTGCACCAACCCGCTTAAGTCCTCACTTCTACCCTATCCCCGTAACCCAATAACCCCTCCTAACTTTTTTTGGTCATTAAGGGCAATTTATCATGGCCAATCCACCTAACCTGCACGTCTTTGGACTGTGGGAGGAACCGGAGCACCCGGAGGAAACCCACGCAGACACAGGGAGAACGTGCAGACTCCGCACAGACAGTGACCCAGCAGGGAATTGAACCTGGGACTCTGGCGCTGTGAAGCCACAGTGCTAATCACTTGTGCTACCATGCTGCCCAAGTGCATGTATACATTGCAAAACATAGAATATACAACATAGAAACAGGCCTTTTGTCCAACCAGTTAATGCAGTTTTTTTAATGCTTCATTCGTGCCTCTTCCCATCTTTTTCTCATCTATTATACAGTGAATGGTAGAACCCTCAAGAGTATTGAAAGTCAGAGAGATCTAGGAGTACAGGTCACTGAAAGGGGCAACACAGGTGGAGAAGGTAGTCAAGAAGGCATATGGCATGCTTGCCTTCATTGGCCGGGGCATTGAGTATAAGAATTGGCAAGTCATGTTGCAGCTGTATAGAACCTTAGTTAGGCCACACTTGGAGTATAGTGTTCAATTCTGGTCGCCACACTACTAGAACGATGTGGAGGCTTTAGAGAGGGTGCAGAAGAGATTTACCAGAATGTTGCCTGGTATGGAGGGCATTAGCTATGAGGAGCGGTTGAATAAACTCGGTTTGTTCTCACTGGAACGAAGGAGGTTGAGGGGAGACCTGATAGAGTTCTACAAAATTATGAGGGGCATAGACAGAGTGGATAGTCAGAGGCTTTTCCCCAGGGTAGAGGGGTCAATTACTAGGGGGCATAGGTTTAAGGTGAGAGGGGCAAGGTTTAGAGTAGATGTACGAGGCAAGTTTTTTTCCACAGAGGGTAGTGGGTGCCTGGAACTCGCTACCGGAGGTGGTGGAAGCAGGGACATTAGTGACATTTAAGGGGCATCTTGGCAAATACATGAAAAGGATGGGAATAGAGGAATACGGACCCAGGAAGTGTAGAAGATTGTAGTTTAGTCGGGCAGCATGGTCGGCACGGGCTTGGAGGGCCTGTTCCTGTGCTGTACATTTCTTTGTTCTTTGTAATTCTACCATCATTGCCATCTATCCTGTTATCCTTCATAAGCTTGTTTAGTATTCTTTAAATGCAGTCACTTTCTTACCACTGTTTGGATGAAATGTTTCTTCTGAATTCCAACTGGTGACTACCTTTTATTAATGACCTCTGGTCATGCTCTTCCCCACAAGTGGAAACATTCTCTCTATTTATTCTATTAAAATCTTTTATATTAAAACCTTTCATAAAGCAGCAAGGTGGCACAGTGGTTAGCACTGCTGCTTACAGCGCTGTGGATCCGGATTCGATCCCAGCCCTGGGTCACTGTCTGTGGAGTTTGCACATTCTCCCTGTGTCTGCATGGTTTAACCCCCAAAACTCAAAGATGTGCAGGTTAGATGGATTGGCCACACTAAATTGCCCTTTTAGTACATGAGCTTCAACTTGCTGACAAGCCTATTATGTGGCACCTTATCAAACACCTTTCTGAAGCCCATATACATATCAACTGCCGTAGTCTCATCAATTCTCTGAAACTTCATTGAAAACATCAAGTTAGTAAAATAAGGTTTGCCCATAACAAATCTCTGCTGGCTTTCCCTAATTGTACAATGACTGTTTATTTCGGTTATTATTTCTAAATGCTTCCCCACCACTGAGATTAAACTGACTGGCCTGCAGTTGCTTGGTTTATTCTTGTACCTTCTTTGAGCAAGTAACATTTGCAACTTTCCAGCCCTCGTGTATCTCAGCATTGAAACATTATTGCAAATGCCTCTGCAATTTCCATCTTTAGTTCCTCTGATCTGATCCCAGTGACTTAACTTTTAAGTACAACCAGCCTAACAACGCTTTCACAAATCTTAGTCAATCGAGTGTCTCCTCTTTCACTACAATTTTGGCAGCATCTTTTTTTACTACAATTAGGTAGCCTACTCTGAAAACTTAATTAATGTTTCTATTGGAATGTTATTTTTTGTTACTGAAAATACTTTGAAAATGTTAGTGGGATTGGATCACAACACACATCAAAAGAAAAAAATACATTGCATATCCAGAACACATTTACCACATGGGGTCTACCAATCAAATTCAAATGTGATTGTATCTATGGAGAATCTGGGTTCACATTCCAGGTCAATAACCTTCTGTCAGAACACAATCAAAATGTCCTCGACCTGAGTATTTCCATCACATTTTGTTGTAAATATGATTGTGCCTAGTCCTTTACGGCTTTCTTCATTGGTAGTACCTGGCATCCTCCTTGTTGGTTTTCCTCACAGCGATGTAGGCATGAGGCTAGGTTGGGTGCTCTTTCCCAGTGTCAGTGCCGACTGATGGCCAAATGGCCTCCTTCTGCACTGTAGGGATTCTATATGGCATGAGCCTTTGGTTTAGAAATACCATCTTCCTCACTGTGCAGAGGACCGGGATTCATTCCCGGCCCCGGGTAACTGTCAATCTGGAGTTGGCACATTTTCCCAGAGTCTGCGTGGGTCTCACCCCCACAACCCAAAGATGTGCAGGGTAGGTGGATTGGCAATGCTAAACTGCCCCTTAATCAGAAATTTTTAAAGTACCATCTTCACCCAGAACTTCAGGAGAAACAAAGGGCAAAAAGGGGGCGGGAGGGTAGTGCGTTGGTTGCAGCAGACAACACATGGAGATGGCCAAAATGAGGAAGTAGTTGGCAGCCAGCTTGAATGGCCCATGAGCCAGGGCAGCCCAGACAAACAAGGTCAGGCCCAACAGAGTAAATATGGTTGACTCCACAGGAGGGAGGGGGAAGATCACCCCTCCTACAATCCAGATAGCAACATGGGGTGCCTCAACAGGCTGGTAAAGGGATTCACTCGCCCATCTCAAGAGTCTGAGGGTGGACCTAACCTTACCACAAGAGGCACACTTGAGAGAGACCGACAGCGGATCAGGAAGGCTGACTGGGACAAATATTTAATTCATGTTTTGACACCAGACCGGGTTCAAATCCCGGCCCTGGGTCACGGCCCGTGTGGAGTTTGCACATTCTCCCCATGTCTGTGTGGATTTCACCCCCACAAACAAAGATGTGCAGGTTAGATGGATTGGCCACGCTAAACTGCCCTTAATTGGAAAAAAAAATAATTGGGTACTCTAAATTTAAAAAAAAATGTTTTGACACCAGGACGAGGGGGGAGCCATACTAATACTGATCAACAAGACAGTTTCATTTACAGTGATGGACCCAGAGGCGATATGTTATGGTCAGCAGGACCCTAGAAGGGGCCCCGGTGGTCTTGGTAAATATATAGCCCTGAATTGGGACAGAGTTCATCAAAAAACCAATGGCCAAAATCCCCGACCTAGACAGCCACCGACTCATCATGAAGAGCAACATTAACTGCATTCAGGACCGGACAATGGACAGACCTAACACCAGGACAGGAACCGTGTCAGGTATGGCATGAGAATTGAACACCTTTCTGGAGCAGGTGCGGGGGTGTGGGGAAGAGAACAAGTCCCTAGGATACGCAAGACCATCTTACAGTGAGGAAACACAGTGGGAGGCCTGGCCCTACCGAACCTCATTCTACCACTGGGTGGGAAACGTGGAAAGAGTGAAAGGGTGGCTAAGGGAACTGGAGGTCTCCTGCACAGGGCAGTCTCTCCGAGCGTTGGCCACCACACCAGTCTTCTCTGGCCACCCAGGGCCTTGGAGTGGCTCTCAAACCTGGTTGAGTTCCTGGAGCTAGAAAAAATAAAATTCTCGATAAGGGGGTGCAAGGAGAGATTCCACGACATGTGGAAGATGTTCTGAAACCTCTGAAGATCTGTTTGGGGGACAGGGAGGGGAGGGAAATACAGACAGGAATGGGGGAAAAGAAGAGGGGGGCAGGGAGTACTGCCTGGATGAAAGGGAACTTGCATATAGCAGAGACAAAACAGTGAGGAAGGCCACTCACTGATTCCTCCCACACGGGACAAATGGAGAAGGCAGAACACCCTAACCTCCCTAGAGGACTCATTTGGGGGGGGGGGGGGGGGGGGGGGGGGGGGGGGGGGGGAAACAGGACTTCTCTCCTCTCTCCTCCGCCCCCCCCCCCCCCCCCCCCCCCGGAAAACAAATGCAACTATAAATGATGTAAACGGTCCTGGCAATATTTGTAAATACGGATGTAAAGTTGTGTGTAATTCTTATTACTAAATGTTAAAAATCCCAAAAGAATATTTCTTTAAAAAAAACTATGATACACACTAATGTAAATAATATAGGGAAATTATAGTACTGGGACTATGGTCAAGACACGGTGGCAGCTTGTGATACTTGTGTTGGTGTTATTATTTTGGTTACTATTGTCTCTATATTGTTCTGTAAAGTTTTGATATTAAGTGGAAAAATTCTAATAAAACATTTTCAAAAAGTGATAAAAATTCCACAGAACCCCTTGCAACAGTTTAAATATATATAGTAGTTATACAGTTAAACATATATTTGAGTTATAACATGACTCGAAGACTGACGGTATAAACTGTAATGCAGTACAAAGGGAGGGCTGCATGGAGTGTTTGAAAACTGTAGACAAAAACTGAGTGTTTTTGAGACCAGCCAATAAATGTCTTCCTTTAATGTGCTCTGTTGGGACTCACTGGTGTTACAGAATTAAATGATCCTCTTTATTGATACTCATTTTGTGCATTTCATTACACCACTGCTTCTGACCTGATTAACTTGTGGTAACAGGCAAATCAGGAAACCAATCTGAAGATAATGCATTCATGGGGTTCACATGTGAAAAAGTACTACAATGCTTCTCATATTTCAAGTTATATTTTTAAACAAAATTACCTATAATGATAACCTTTATTGTCACAAGTAAGTTTACAATAACACTGCATTGATGTTACTGTGAAAAGCCCCTAGTTGCCACATTCCAGCGCCTGTTCGGGTACACGGAGGGAGAATTCAGAATGTCCAAATTACCTAACAGGACTTTCGGGATTTGTGGGAGGAAACCGGAGCACTCCGAGGAAACCCACGCAGACACAGGGAGAACGTGCAGACGCCGCACAGTGATCCAAGCCGGGAATCGAATGTGGGACCCTTGCATTGCACAGTGCTAACCACTGTGCTACCGTGCCGCCCATAACACAGTCAAAGACTTCAATACACAAATGATTTAAAACCAATGAATCCCACCTCTACTTTAGTTGACAATTAAATTGATAATTGGAAATGTCAATGCAGTTTTCTTGATGCACTATTGCCAAGTTTGAGGCATGAGACAACCTACACTAGACCTACAGCATGAGTGGATAGAAAGAGGAAGTTCATCTTTGGTGACTACTGTTATCGCTGGTTATAATTCACTGGCTGCTGATCTTTACTGAATAAAGTGAAGAAATCCAATATCCTTTTGATGCTGCTGGTAATAACCTGCCCCTCAATATCAGAATCACAATGCCACCCCACGTCTGTCCAAGGGCCGGTGCAGACTCAATGGGCTAAATGGCCTCCTTCTGCACTGTAAATTCTATGATTCTATGATTACACTGAAGCCAAGATGGGAGTAGATTCAGCAGTAAATTTCAAAGCAGAATTGGATAAATACTGACAGGGAATAGTTATAATCTGGAATCCACTGTCTGAAGAATAGAAGGGAGCAGATTCAAAAGTAAATTTCAAATTGGAACCTCGGAAATACTGACCGGGGATTGTTGAAATCTGGAAAACACTGTCTGAAGACATACAAGATAGAATATAGAACAGCACAGCACAGGCCCTGTGGCCCACGATGTTATGCCGACCATTTATCGTAACAGGGCAGCACAGTAGCTTCACAGCTCCAGGGTCCCAGGTTCGATTCCTGGCTTGGGTCACTGTCTAAACGGAACCTGCACATTCCCCTCGTGTCTGCGTGGGTTTCCTCCGGGTGCTCCAGTTTCCTCCCACAGTCCAAAGATGTGCAGGTTAGGTGGATTGGCCATGATAAATTTCCTAAGTTTTCAAAAAAAAGGTTAGGTGGGGTTACTGGGATAGGGTGGCGGCGTGGACCTAAGTAGGGTGCTCTTTCCAAGAGCTGGTGCAGACTCGATGGGCTGAATGGCCTCCTTCTGCACTGTAAATTCTATTCTATGAAATCACTGCGCTAAATGGCAGTGATGCAAAGACGAAGTACCGAATAAACCAAATAACTAGATTGGCCACATCTAACCCGGAACAGAGTTAGACAGGTTACTGGTCAGGAGAGCAGTGCATTGAGACAATAGATGAAACAAGAGCTTCTATTGGTTATTTTTCAGAGGATCCCGTGAAACATTCTCACAATCCCTTCCCCCAGTTGAGAATATCTGATGTAACACATTAATACTACAATGGAACATCAGGCCACACAGAATAATTTCAAAGTTTATTTTTCTCTAAAACAGGTTAGCCTGCACTCTAATGGATAACAGTGTAAGCAAGCCAATTTTCTGCCTGTTCCAATTTTTGTCTAGCTTTCAAAGTATGTGTATGACGACAAGGAATGCTTCAAGGGTAAACCAACTAATTTACAAAGAAAATCACAACTACATATTAATCCAGTCTACAATATTGTAAAACTTTAAACACAAAGTAGGAATCAGGTAATCATTTTCACATTTCCCTTTAGTGACTATTACCTTAGGTTTTAAATACAGCAACACTTGTTCATGCAACACTTGTGCTCTAAGGGAGAAGGCACAGTATTTCCTACAATGAGCCACCTTACCAAGAGGGTAAGCATTTTTTTCTTCTACAAACAAAACTGATCAACAGGCCAAATTTAGTGTGCTGAACCTCTTCATGGAAACAACTACCTTCCAGGCTCCTTTCTTTTTAAAAACTTGCATGGACTGCATGCAAGCCTCTTGAAACACACCAAACTCTTTTTAAAGTGGCTCAGATGGTTCATGGCTACTTGTATCTAATTTTTAAAATGTCCTTCCTAAAAGTATGAAACATGTCACGGTTGTTTTCACATTGTTCATTTATACATACTTCTCTCAATCCTCTTTTAGCAGAAAGTATGCACCAAAATTAGTCACAACTGAAATATTTTAATCAGGAAAAATAACAGGAAAATAGGAAACAAGTATTATAAACAGCATTTACCCCATAAGGTACTGTGCTATATTCCACACAAGAACAAACTAAAAATATAGCTAAAATAAATCAGAAGCAGCCATCAATTAATAGACACATGTGAATTGATTATCTTAGCCAACTTAATTTATCCAAGTCATGACTAATAAAGTTGGTGAGCTCCACAACACTGCTGGTGTTTGAGGTTCCCTGGACTTAAATTATGGTAACTTTTCAAAGTTTAAGCAGCAGTAGAGCGTGTACTATGTTTTATTTTTTTCCTCTGCAGAATTTGTGCATGTGAGCAGCTTACTACCATTACATTTCTTTGTTAATTCATTACTGTATTCGTGATTTATATGGAAAGCAACTCACAGCATTTATTGATTTAACTGGTGCAATTGTTAAGTTGAGGAAAAATTCATAACTACAAATAAAGTACATTTGTATAAACATTAAAAAAATTAGAATGGCTAAGGTGGAAGTAAAACAAGCAAAACATAGGCTGCAAGATTCAACCCAAATTGCCACAGATAAATTATACAATGCACTGCTGCTAAATCGGTTAAATTCTCCAGTGTATGTTAAATATTAATAAAAACAAACTCATTTTGGTGTTTTTCTGGATTTATTCATTAGCCACTTGAAGGCAATCAAGTTTGCATGCGTTCACATACAACATCACGCCCATACACTACTCTCTTCCACACACAACTCCATGGCTAGGAGTTTATTTTCATGAGTGAATACAGAGCCCAAGATTTCAAGTAATGAACCTGGCTCCACAGCACTGAGTCCAGACATTCATACAGTGGGTCCATTCACACAGTGCTTCATAGCAAGGCCTTGACTCGGTCTTCTGACTTGTCGATGTCTCTTTCTTGGTTTATGAAGCTTGAAGTATCTTAACTGCTTCGGTCTTCTAATTATTCTAGATATCTGAATTTGATCTTGGTTTAGTTACTTCGTAGACATTGACCTTTCTTTGACTTTTAGCCCCTTTCTTTAAACAACCTAAATTGCATTCACTGTGAAATTTTATAACATTTTACCACTCTCACGCGCACTCGCACCCACTCGCCAGCTTGACTTCATTTGGGCTTTTCTCGGACACCAAACGCAATCTGCAAAACAGCTCTCTGATTTAATGCAGCAGTGGATCCCACATGAGCCAAGCATGATCGATCAAACCTTCCTTTAGTGCTGCATTATTTCACTTGCTCCAGGAATTATGCCTTTCTAGAATTGGAAGCCTTCTGCTGGAACATTGGTTGATGAGTTGAACCCAAATGTCCCACCCTGAATTGCTTCTGGAACCAGGGCAGGATCTTCATCAATCTTAAAAAGAAAACAAAAATCAACCAAATCTAGCAGTAAAAACATGTAGTCATGGTAGTGAAAGACAAGAAAACCACAAAAATGCATAAGCTTGAAACTGCAGAACACAAAACAGTAAACGAATAGAGGGGTAAGGAGGGAAAGTGGAATTGAGGATGATATCAGATCAGTCACGATCCCATTGAATGGCAGAACACTCAATGGGCCGAATGGCTTACTTCTGCTCCAACATATTATGGTCTATTCTGAACGACTGCAACAGAGTACTCACTGGCGAACATGATCTCACCAGAGTTAACCAACTCAAAGGAAAGATGGTGAAAGGGCTGAAAACAAATACATCTCCAGACAAATTCTATCCTAGAGAGCTGAGATACGTATGGAAAGATGATTTAGTACAAAAAGAGGTTTCTATACCGCCACTTTGAAAGAACTATTTAATTTGTTTTATTCCCTTGTTCTTAGCCTTTAAATCTATAAGCTTGGGGCAGCACAGTGGAGCAGTGGTTAGCATTGCTGCCTCACGGCGGCGAGAATCCGGGTTCGATCGCGGTCCCAGATCACTGTGCAAACTCCGCATGGACATTCTCCCCGTGTCTGCATAGGCCTCACCCACACAACCACAAAAATGTGCAGGGTAGATGGATTGGGCACGCTAAATTTCCCCTTTATTAGAAAAATAAAAGAATTGGGTACTCTAAATTTATAAGAAAAGAAACTCTAATCTTGAAAGTTACTATTGAATTTGCTTCCATTATTTCAGATTATACATTCCACATCACAACAACTCACTGCACAAAAGATTCCCTTGTGTTGCCTCTAGTTGTTTGCCTATTGCTGTAAAAGTTGTGCCCACTAGTTACTGTCCTTCTGGCAGTGGAAACTTTCTCATTTGTTCTATCAAAACTTTCATTATTTTGAACGCCTTGGTCAAACGTTTTCTTAATCCTCTCTAGTTTGAGGAGAACAATCTCAGCTTCCCCAGTCTCCCCATAGAACTGAAGTCCCCCATCTTTAGTGCCATTCTAGTAAATCTCTGCTGCACTCTCTCCAAAGCCTTGATTTCTTTCCTAAAATCTGGCACCCAAAAATGCATTAAGTACTCCACCAAGGCCTAGCAAATGTTTTATAAAGGTTTAGCATAACATTTTTGCTTTTGAACTCCACACATTTACTTAATAAAGTCACCGATTCCATATGCTTTTGTAATCAGCTTTTTAAACTCGTCTTGCAACCTTCAACAATTTATGTACAACTGCGTCTCCAAATTGCCCTGCTTCTGAACCCCGTTTAAAATGTACCATTTTGTTTATATTACCTATTATCTTTCTTCCCATCAAATATATCACTTCACACTTCTTTATATCAAATCAATTTGCCATACATCTGCCCATTTAACTAGGGAATGGGAATGGTGGAGTTAGCTGCACAGAAGTGATCCTGTGCTATGTTAGTGCTCAGGGAATATTTCCAGACTCCAGCAAATACAGGAGGCGAAATTCAGAATTTTTTCAGCATGGGGAAGGAGTTATTTGGACTGGTATTACTGTGGAAGTTGTACCGCAAATTTGGCATATTGGTAAATTTTAAAATTGCGCTTGACAGAAGTGTGCAATATGGGATTTAAATCGCACTTGATTGCTGGTTTCAGGTGGATTGGCCATGCTGAATTACCCTTAAGGTGTCCAACGGTTACATGTGGTTATGGGGGGCGGACAGGGAGTGGGCCAAGCGAGGCCCAGAGGGCTCTTTCGGAGGGCTGGTGCAGATCCGATGGGCCGAATGGCCTCATTCTGCACTTTAGGGATTCTGTGATGATCAGGACAAAGAGCAAAGCACTGTGTTGCTAGCATTCTGGGGATGAGGGTATCCCATGTGTGGGAAAACACATACACACACAGCACACAATAATCAGGCGATATCAAAATATTTAGGATAAATAAAAAAGGTTAGTCACTGAAGCTATTTGCTTCATTTGAATGGTGCATTAACAGACTGTCATAGCAAACTGTTGACGTGTTGAGATATACCTTGCATTCTAAATACTTACATGCTATGTAACATGCATAACCACAAAGCTCAACATTATAAATGCTGACAAAGAACATTGCTCAAAATCTGCAGTAAGATCTTGAGCAAGGAAGATCTGTGGACAAGTTACACAGTTTATATCTTGAAGCTTTAAAAATAAATATTTCACAAGATGTGGAATTGTTGTCTTAGCCAGCATTTATTGTCCATCCTTAATTGCCCTCAAGAAGGTGGTGGTGAGCCACCTTCATGAAGCACTGCAGTCCATGAGACATAGGTACACTGAAAATACTCCTTAAACTTACATCATCTGTTGAGAAATACTGGTCAATGATCTCGTATGCCAATTTATAGATGTCCTCATTTTCATGGTGTTGCAACTGTTCAATCTTTTCCAAACCTGAAGAGAGTTGGGTGTGTATTAGCATACTTTTTCTTTAAAATTACAACACCCTGTAGTTCTGAAACACTTTCATAGGCATGAAACATTTTACAGGGTCAATTCGGCATTCCCAGCGGAGAGCAGTACTTAAGAGACTTGTAAGTTAGGAAATCACAGACATGCAGTCTGCATTGGACAATCACAAGCTGCACCCAACTTTCTGCCAATGCAACAATTTTGGTCAATGAATAATTAAATGAATATCATAAATAATTCCAGAAAACCAAAACAACGCTTTTCTCTTTGCACATTAAATGGGGTACAAGATAATAAGAGTTTTTAGCAATGGTTCATTGCCAGAACTCTCACCAGAGTTCCCAACAGCACTTCACTGGCTGGAAATCATGCACATTTAAAAATATATATATATTTATTAAAGTTTTTTAACACAATTATTCACCCTTACAAAGAATAACCCCCCCCCCCCCCCCCCCCACCGTAACAAAATAACAAGAAATCACGCAGAGCAAGATATATACATGGTGAAAACGATATGTTACATAGCTTTGCACACTGGCTCTCTCCCGCACGTGCCAGTTTCCCCGATTCTTCATGTTTTCTCTTGCTCATCCACCCTCCCAGGCAAGCCCCCATTCCACCCCCCGCCAGGTTGCTGCTGACCGACCTTCCTCTAACGCTCCGCGAGATAGTCTAGGAACGGTTGCCACCGCCTGTAGAACCCCTGTGCAGACCCTCTCAAGGCAAACTTAATCCTCTACAGCTTTATGAACCCAGCCATGTCGTTTATGCAGGCCTCCACGCTGGGGGGCTTCGCCTCCTTCCACATTAGCAAGATCCTTCGCCGGGCTACTAGGGACGCAAAGGCCAGAATGCCGGCCTCTTTCGCCTCCTGCACTCCCGGCTCGTCCACGACTCCAAATATTGCTAGCCCCCAGCTTGGCTTGACCCGGACTTTCACCACCTGAGATATTGCTCCCGCCACTCCTCTCCAGAACCCCTCCAGTGCCGGGCATGACCAAAACATATGGACATGGTTCGCCGGGCTCCCTGAGCACCTTCCACATCTGTCCTCTGCCCCAAAGAACCTACTCAACCTCGCCCCCGTCAAGTGCGCTCTGTGAACCACCTTAAATTGTATCAGGCTGAGCCTGGCACACGAGGAGGAGGAATTAACCCAACCTAGGGCATCAGCCCACAGACCTTCCTCAATCTCCTCCCCCAGCTCCTCCTCCCATTTACCCTTCAGCTCCTCTACCAGCGCTTCCCCCTCTTCTTTCATCTCCTGGTATATTGCCGACACCTTGCCCTCCCCGACCCATACACCAGTGATCACCCTGTCTTGAATTTCTTGTGCCGGGAGCAACGGGAATTCCCTCACCTGTCGCCTCACAAACACCCTGACCTGCATATATCTAAAAGCATTTCCAGGGGGTATATCAAACTTCTCCTCCAGTGCCCCTAGGCTCACAAACGTCCTGTCAATGAACAGGTCCCCCATTCTTCTAATCCCCGCCCGATGCCAGCTCTGAAACCCCCCGTCCATCCGCCCCGGGACAAACCGGTGGTTACCCCTGATCGGGGACCACACCAAGGCTCCCATTGCACCCCTGTGCCGTCTCCACTGGCCCCAGATCCTTAGCGTTGCCGCCACCACCGGGCTCGTGGTATACTTTGACGGCGAGAGCGGCAGCGGTGCCGTCACCAACGCCCACAGGCTCGTTCCTTTACAGGACGCCATCTCCATCCTCTTCCATGCCTCCCCCTCTCCCTCCATCACCCACTTGCGGATCATCGCCACATTTGCTGCCCAGTAGTAGCTCCCTAGGTTTGGCAGCGCCAACCCTCCTCAGTCCCTACTGCATTCCAGGAACCCTCTCCTTACCCTCGGGGTCCTATTCGCCCACACAAACCCCATAATGCTCCTGCCTACTCTCTTAAAAAAGGCCTTGGTGATCACGATGGGAAGGCACTGAAACACAAAGAGAAACCTCGGAAGGAACACCATTTTGACCGACTGCACTCTACCCGCTAGCGAGAGCGGTAACATGTCCCATCTTTTGAAGTCCTCCTCCATTTGCTCCCCCAACCTCGTCAGATTCAGTTTATGTAGGGCCCCCCAACTCCTGGCTATCTGGATCCCCAGGTACCGAAAGCTCCCCTCCGCCCTCCTCAGCGGTAGATCCCCTATCCCCCTTTCTTGGTCCCCTGCCTGTACTACAAAAAGCTCACTCTTCCCTACATTGAGCTTATAGCCCGAAAACTCCCCAAACTCCCTTAGAGTCTGCATGACCTCCACCATCCCCTCCGTTGGATCCGCTACATACAGCAACAGGTCATCCGCATAAAGCGACATCCGATGCTCTTCTCCGCCTCGGACCACCCCCCTCCATTTCCTAGACTCCCTCAATGACATGGCCAAGGGTTCGATCACCCCCGGGACACAGTCCTCGATTCTCGTAGCCAGCACTTAGCATCCACATTGAGGAGCGAGATCGGCCTGTACGATCCACATGGCAGTGGGTCCTTGTCCCGTTTTAGTATCAAAGAAATCGTCACCTCCGACATTGTCTGGGACAGGGTTCCCGCCTCTCTTGCCTCATTAAAGGTCCTCACTAGTAGCGGGGCCAACAGGTCTACGTACTTCCTGTAGAACTCCACCGGGAACCCGTCCGGTCCCGGGGCCTTCCCCGCCTGCATCCTCCCCAAACCCTTACTCAGCTCCTCCAACCCAATTGGTGCCCCCAAACCAGCCACCTCTTGCTCCTCTACCCTCAGGAATCTCAGTTGGTCTAGAAATCCTCTCATCCCCTCTTCCTGTACAGCTCCTCATAGAAGGCCTTGAATATCTCGTTTATTTTCGTCGCACTCCGCACCGTGGCTCCCCTTCCATCCTTGACTCCCCCTATTTCCCTCGCTGCCATCCTCTTACGGAGCTGGTGTGCCAGCATCCGACTCGCCATTTCCCCGTACTCGTAGGTCGCCCCCTGCGCCTTCCTCCACTGTGCCTCTGCCTTCCCTATGGTCAACAGGTCAAACTCCGTCTGGAGACGTCGTCTTTCCCCAAGTAATCTCACCTCAGGGACCTCTGCATTTCTCCTGTCCACTCTTAAAATCTTCCCCACTAACCTCTCCCTTTCCATGCCCTCTGTCTTCTCCCTATGAGCCCTGATGGAGATTAGCTCTCCCCTGATCACTGCCTTCAACGCCTCCCATACCACCCCCACCCGAAACACCCCGTTGTCGTTGGCCTCCAAATACCTTCCGATGCACCCCCTCACCTTCCCACACCACCTCATCTGCCAGCAGTCCCACATCCAGCCGCCACAGCAGGCGTTGGTCCCTCTCCTCTCCCAGCTCCAGTTCCACCCAGTGCGGGGCATGATCCGAAACGGCTATGGCCGAATACTCCGTTCCCGCCACCCTCAGGATGAGCGCCCTGCCCAGGACAAAGAAATCTATCCGGGAGTAGGCTTTGTGCACGTGGGAGAAAAAAGAAAATTCCCTGGCCTGCGGCCTAGCAAACCTCCATGGGCCCACTCCCCTCATCTGATCCATAAACCCCCTAAGCACCTTGGCCGCCGCCGGCCTCTTTCCCGTCCTTGATCTGGAGCGGTCCAGTGCTGGGTCCAACACCGCGTTGAAGTCCCCACCCATTATCAGGCCTCCTACCTCCAGGTCCGGAATGCGCCCCAACATGCGCTTCATGAATCCAGCATCATCCCAGTTCTGGGCGTATACATTTACCAACACCACCCACGTCCCCTGCAACCTACCGCTCACCATCACATATCGCCCCCCCGTTATCCACTACGATAGTCTTAGCCTCAAATGACACCCGCTTCCCCACCGATATTGCCACCCCTCTATTCTTCGCGTCCAGCCCCGAATGGAATACCTGTCCTACCCATCCCTTTCTTAACCTGACCTGGTCCGCCACCTTCAGATGTGTCTCCTGGAGCATGACCACATCTGCCTCAGTCCCTTTAAGTGCGCGAACACTCGGGCCCTCTTCACCGGCCCGTTCAGGCCCCTCACGTTCCACGTTATCAGCCGGATTGGAGGGGCTCGCACCCCCCTCCCCCTGATTAGCCATCTCCTTTTCTAGGCCAGTCCCGTGTCCGCGCCGCCCTCACCCTCCAGTCCCCCAACCGGGAGACCCCCGCCCCGACCACCTCTTCTGTGCCCCATTCCCTTTCAGCCAGTGCAGCAGCAACCCTTGTTCTCCCCCCCCCCACCCCCAGATCCCGGTCTAGCTTTTTTGCTCCCCCCATATCACTCCCGTAAGTCAGCTGACCCCAGCTTCCCCCGCCGTCCCATTGACCTCCCCGTGTGAGTGTCCCACAATCCGTGTGCGTTCCTCCATTCCCCTTCGCACCTTTCTTCCCTAGCGCGGGAAAAACCCCGCGCTTTCCAAAGCCTACCCCGCCCCCTCTGGCGCAGCTCCTGTCGCGGCCTTGTCTCTCTCCCCAACCCCATATAACATCTCCTGCGCGTGGTTGACCCCCTATGTACAACAGCCATCACACATCAAACATCCCCCCCACCCGCACAAACCCTCAGTTTGAGTCCAACTTTTCGGTTTGTATGAAGGTCCACGCCTCTTCAGGCGTTTCGAAATAATAGTGTTGATCCTTGTGTGTGACCCACAGTCGCGCTGGCTGCAGCATTCCGAATCGCACTCCTTTCCGGTGCAACCCGCTCTCCTCTCTGCAACCTCCATGCTCCAGTCCGGGTATATTCGGATCTCTGCATTGTCCCACTTGCTGCTCCGCTCCTTCTTGGCCCATTTCAGGACCCTCTCTCTGTCCGTGAACCGGTGAAATCTCACCACCAACGCCCTTGGCGGCTCGTTTGCCTTGGGCCTCCTCGCCAGCACCCGGTGTGCCCCATCCAGCTCCAGCGGCCTCAAAGGGGCCTCCGGGTCCATCATCGCCCCGAGCATCGTGCTCGCGTATGCCCCGGCATCAACCCCTCCACTCCTTCAGGGAGACCCAGAATCCGCGGGTTCTTTCTCCTCGACCTGTTCTCCAAGTCTTCGAGTCTTCCCGCCCACCTCTTTTGCAGCGCCTCGTGCTCCTCCACTCTCACCGCCAGGCCAAAGATCTCGTCCTCATTCTCACTGACTCTTTTCTGTACCTCCTGGATCTTTACTTAGAGGGCCTTCTGGGTCATCCCCAGTCCTTCAATCGCCGACAACATAGGCGCCAGCATCTCCTTCCGCAGCTCCTCGAAGCAGCGCTTGATGAACTCCTGCAGCTCCGGCCCACACTCCGCTTTGTCCCCGGCCGCCGCCATTTTGCTTTTCTTCCCTCGCTTCTCCCGCTGCTCCAGTGCCGCTTTTTTGGCCGTTTCACTTCTGGTCCGGTCCATAAAAGTTGAAGGGGAACCTCTCTCTTCGCTTCCCCACGGGTTGTCTTCAAAAATATTTCCATTGGGGCTCCTCTAACGGGCCCGAAAGTCCGTGATAGCGGGAGCTGCCAAATCGTGCGGCTTAGCTCCGCATAGCCGCAACCGGAAGTCCAATCATACACATATTATGATGTCTGCAATGACTCGACCCACATTTCAGATGTATGATGGACATACACCTGAAGACCTTCTGTATGGTGAGTAATCGGTGGATCATAACCTGCTGGATGTCTATACCTTTGCTGGAAGGACACCTGAAAGTGAGATATGAAGATGGGCATTGACACAAGATAGTCACCAATGACTGTGGTCTCTGGAGACTGACTGGAGAAACATGGGTAGTAGTGAGGAAAAATGGATGGTTCAGCTGATCGATTAAGTGGGCCCAGAGAAAGAAGTGACAGAATCCTGCAACTTCTCAGCCAAATGTCTGCATTTGCAGCAACTGCTAGATGGCAACGGCCGTTCTAGATGGTAATGGCCATGGGTTTGGACGGTTCTGTCTAATGAGCCACGGTGAGTTCCTGCAGCACATCTTGTAGATGGCATACACTGCAGTCGGAGATGGAGGGAGTGAATGGTGCACCAATCAAGAGGCTTGTTTTGGTCTGAATGACGTCAAGTTTTTTTGAGTGTTGTCAGAGCTGCATTCACCCGAATAAGTGGAGTGTATGCCATCACACTCCTGACTTGTGCCTTGGAGGCTTTGGGGAGACAGGACCTCCTGCTCTTGCAGTATTTATATGGCTAGTCCAGTTCAGTTTCTGGTCAATGGCAAAACCCCCAGGATGTTGATAGCGGGGGAATCAATGATGGTAATGGTTAGATTCCCTCTTGTTGCACATGGTCATTGCCTGGCACTTGTGTTGCATGAATCCTAGGTGCCACTTGTCGGCCCAAGCCTGCATATTATCCAGGTCCTGCTGCTTTTGGACACAGACTGCTTCAGTACATATTGCGAATGATGCTGAACATTGTGCCATCATCAGCGAACATCCCCACTTCTAACCTTATGATGGAAGAAAGATCATTGATGAAGCAGATGATGACAGTTGGGCCTAGGACACTACCTGGAGGAACTCCAGCAGTGATGTCTAGGGACTAAGATGATTGACCTCCAACAACTATAACCATCGTCCTTTGTGATAGGTATGGCTCCAACCAGGAGAGTTCACCCACCATCTTCATTTACTCGTTTTGCCAAGTCTCCTTGATGCCACACTCACTCAAGTGCTGCCTTGATGTGACGGACAGTCACTCTCACCTCGCCTCTGATCAGCTCTTTTGTCCAAGTGTGAACCAAGGCTATAATAAGATTAGGAACTGAGTGAGCCTGGCCTCATTACAGGGATAAGCATTACTGATTCCATAACCATATACAAATATTTCCAGGCCAGCTGATCTCACTGCCTTCCAATTGTCATTCAACATAGGTACCTTTTTCATCAACTGATTAATCCTAGCCACGGTTGGATACTTCAAAAATCATTTGGATAAAGTCTGGCCACACACAGATTAATGTCAAGAATAGCTTATTGATTAGCAAGGATAAATATTTTTTTGTCAGAAGACTGAAGAGTACCCAACAAATATTGATGTACAAGGCACATTGAATCAATGTGACCCCACTGCAGGAATAGAATGTCTACTATGAAGTTACCTATCCATCCTTAAATTAATATGGAGGTGTGCAGAGATAGGGGCACATGCAGGATTAACAATTTGTACATTTATTCATTTTGGAGGCAAGTCAATTGGTGCCCATTGCTAAATTGCTGGGAGGCATTTTTAATCAACCCAGGAAATCATCTACTCCCTACTCTCGGTATGCCTTCACACCCCAGCCACAGGACTTGGGTATTGTAAAAAAAGCTCTACATGGGAGAAAATCTGGATAAAGCATTAATCAAGACTGCAATCCAATGTAGAGGGTCAAAATCTCCAGAAGTACTTTCATAGAGGAATAAAATTATTTTATTCTTACCACCACATTCTTCAATCAGACTAGCTATTGTTTCTGCCTCATCGTCTGCCATCTTGAGGATGTTACTTAATCCGTCCAATACCACTTGCACTACCTGAGAGTCTTTCACTGTAAGCAGGTTACAGAATGGAGGAACTACTTTTTGTTGAATCAGGTATGCAACCTAATGAAAAATAGTTGTCAGTATCACATATTTCTATCTTTTACAAAACAGTAATGACAAAGCATTTGAACAAAGCAATTTACATAAATTCCAAGCGATATTTCAAACTAAAGCTGTACTCCCAACATTACAATACAAGAGTTTAAATTAACTTAGCATAACTTCCTGACTATGTCAGCCGTTTCACTTAAACTTGTGTAGTTTTACCCACCTGTTCTTTCCTGCCACTAATAGTTAGATTACTTATCGCCCAAGCAGCTTCTTTCTGAGTGCCAAAATCACCCTGAGAAGAAAAGGTACACAAGTCAGAATTGAATCGACGCACAGTAATGATACAGAACTGATTTACTTTTCAGAATTATGAGGCGCTATTTTATAATAATTGTTTGAACCCAGTTTTGTTATTTTCCGATTTAAACCTACAATGAATTCACAAAAAGACCACGCTTCATTGCTCTCCTGATGACAATTTTTTAAAAAAAAATTAAATGTAGAGGCCCAATTCATTTTTTCCAATTAAGGGGCAATTTTAGTGTGGCCAATCCACCTAGCCTGCACATCTTTGGGTTGTGGGGGTGAAACACACGCAAACACGGGGAGAATGTGCAAACTCTACACGGACAGTGACCCAGAGCCAGGATCAAACCTGGGACCTTGGCGCCGTGAGGCAACAGGACTAACCCACTGCGCCACAGTGCTGCCACTTATGACAATTTTTTTGGAGATCTATTACAATTTCTCACTACACTTTGAACAGATTTTAAATATGGAATGATTCTAACATTCTCCACATATAATGAATTAGCAGATTTACATAGATAATTGAATTAAAAAGAAAACAGTATAGGGCACTTTACAATGTCTCAATAGACTAAGTAAAAGCAAACAAAAGCATGTGTAGCATCTCACCTTATCTAAGAGGTGTATAATCATAGGAACAAGGTTCGCGTCAATCACTGCTTGTACTTGCTGCTGGTTTCCAGCTGTGATGTTGGATAGGAACCATACCGCCTCCTGCATAATTAGAAAACAGATTGGAGGTCAAGACTTACAAGTGCATTACTTACATTGCCTGTAGACTTCTAATTTTTGGAGACATCTGCACTTTAAGAGCAAGTATTTAAATGTACATTAAATGATTCACTTTTTTTCCCTCTTTTTTTTATTAAATTTAGAGTTCCCAATCATTTTTTTTCCAATTAAGGGGCAATTTAGTGTGGCCAATCCACCTAACCTGCACATCTTTGGGCTGTGGGGGTGAAACTCACGAGGAGAATGTGCAAACTCCACACGGACAGTGACCCGGAGCTGGGATTCGAACCCGGGTCCTCAGCACCGCAGTACCAGTGCTGACCACTGCGCCACATGACGCCCTCAATGATTCACTATTTAAAGTATCTTTGTACAAAGCTGCAGAAAGTGACTTTAGTAAACATTGTACAATGGATACGTTCAAGATTCTACTCAGAAATATATTTTTAGATGCTACCTCTTGCTGGATCTGTTCACAGGATCACATTGCCACCCTGTCAGAGAATTCTGGCATATTCAAGCCGGCTAATGGACTGTTTGAGGTTCAAATCATCAGCAAAATCACACATTGTAAAGCCCCACAAATGAAGTATGATTGCCTTCAGATGCACTTCAGTATCAGCACTGATGTTTACAAATGAAATTAGATCCATACTGCCAGCCAATAACACACATTCCACAATTGTTCACTATTTACATAGATGATTTGGAATTGGGAACC
Organism: Scyliorhinus torazame; assembly: GCF_047496885.1. Lineage (NCBI taxonomy): Eukaryota > Metazoa > Chordata > Chondrichthyes > Carcharhiniformes > Scyliorhinidae > Scyliorhinus > Scyliorhinus torazame. Next base: position 90,561,068 of record NC_092720.1, on the reverse strand, counting down.
AAGTGCAATGTGTCCAAGTTTGCAGACGACACTAAGATGAGTGGTAAAGCAAAAAGTGCAGAGGATACTGGAAGTCTGCAGAGGGATTTGGATAGTTTAAGTGAATGGGCTAGGATCTGGCAGATGGAATACAATGTTGACAAATGTGAGGTTATCCATTTTGGTAGGAATAACAGCAAAAGGGATTATTATTTAAATGATAAAATATTAAAACATGCTGCTGTGCAGAGGGACCTGGGTGTCCTAGTTCATGAGTCGCAAAAAGTTGGTTTACAGGTGCAACAGGTGATTAAGAAGGTGAATGGAGTTTTGTCCTTCATTGCTAGAGGAATGGAGTTTAAGACTAGGGAGGTTATGCTGCAATTGTATAAGGTGTTAGTGAGGCCACACCTAGAGTATTGTATTCAGTTTTGGTCTCACCTGAGAAAGGACGTACTGGCGCTGGAGGGTGTGCAGAGGAGATTCACTAGGTTAATCCCAGAGTTGAGGGGGCTGATTACAAGGGGAGGTTGAGTAGACTGGGACTGTACATGTTGGAATTTAGAATGATGTGGGGGGGATCTTATAGAAACATATAAAATTATGACAGGAATAGATAGGATAGATGCGGGGAGGTTGTTTCCACTGGCGGGTAAAAGCAGAACTAGGGTGCATAGCCTCAAAATAAGGGAAAGTAGATTTAGGACTGAGCTCAGGAGCAACTTCTTCACCCAAAGGATTGTGAATCTATGGAATTCCCTGCCCAGTGAAGCAGTTGAGGCTCCTTCATTAAATGTTTTGCTAAAGATAGATAGCTTTTTGTTAAAATAAAGGAATAAAGGGTTATGGTGTTGTTCGGGCGAGAAAGTGGAGCTGAGTCCACAAAAGATCAGCCATGATCTCATTGAATGGCGGAGCAGACTCGAAGGACCAGATGGCCTATTCCTGCTCCTCGTTCTTATGTACCACAAGTTTCTTACCAAATATTTCATAATTTCAAACCAATCTACTTTCTAGGTAAATGTTATTTTTAAATAGTTGTATCTTACCATTAACAAATAAACCATATTAAAACAGAATTACTGTAAATGTTACTATTTTTGATCATGAGGAACATGGGAACTGTGAACGGTGTAGAATTCATAGGGAAAAGGGAGTGTTACCTTATTGATTTTCTCTTTAGGATGAGCCAACAATCCTGGGAAATGAGAAAGAGCTTCGCAATTCAGGACTACTTGTGTTTGCTCGTCAGTGCCAGTTACAATATTTCCCACGGCTCGCAAAGCTGCAGTCTGGGCAAATGTCAGTATTTTGTTAAAAATATATAGAAATAATTTACATGTTTTATTTCACAAAATGCACAAACTTAAAACATACAAATTTCTCATTATAACTAATCAGACAAAAACAGGCTTATGCATTTTCTAAAAATAGCACACAATTCATTGAAGCTATTAGCTTTTTATTTTAAAGATTCATTCCAACATAGCCCTCATTTTGCAACATTTGCTCAATAGTACCTTCAATTTAAAATCACAAATGTATAGCTAATTTCATTCTCCAAGAAATTGAGGGCGTCAGTGGTTAGCAGGGTATTTTCTTAAACTCTCAGTTTCAGTCTGCAAGGACCCAAGATAGGGAGTGGATACAGAGAGCAGTGAGATAGAGTTTTCAAGTCTCTATGGTTCAACACGCAAAAATGTGGGTGGAAATCTGCACTTGCATGAAACAGAATTCATAATTTAAACAAGACTGGGAAGATTCATCAAGCTTTGCTATAGGAATGAATCTCCAGGTTAACGAACATTGAAAGCCAGTTTGGGAGTTAGAAGTTATCTGGCTGGGAAAGGGGGGAAAAAAAAGTGAAGCAAGCTCTCAGGAGATACAAATCATTTGGACTAGCTCCAAGAAGATAGAATGTGCACTTAAGGACGGGTAAAGTGACTAGAGAGGAAGAATTTTGGTTGCATTAAAGCTTTAGCGAGGGAGCTTTTCTGAGTGCAAGTTGCCTGCAATTTAGTGTTTAATCAAGGTTATTTTTAGCTTGTTTTTTTACAGTAAAAATAAGTGTTGAAACTTAAAATCTTACAATTCCAATAAGTTGCCTACTGGGAATTCAAATTTCTTCTCAAGTTATCAGACTCTATGGGGATCATAACCAGTGAGTCGGTCTTGCTGAGGTGAAGTTGCACTCAAGTTTCACCAAAAAACATTTTAGCACAAGCCCGAACATAAAATCTCTCACGAATAAATGCAATCAAGCAATGTAATCGATTTGTGACTGTAATGTGGCATTTTTCAACAAAGTTGAGTGAGGTTGCCACCAATGAGCCATTCATCTGGCTGATTTAATGCTCTTGGTCTTACATTTCAATTGGTTTCAGCTGACTGCTTAGATTCGATCTGGTACACAAGACCTGTGACCAGTTGTATTACAAAAACTTGAAAGGAAATGTCTTTACAAATAACATTTCATTTAAAACCAAATGGTCAGAGGGAAAAATTCATAACTTAGCTGACTGAATCCTTACCTGAACTTTGACCTCCTGATGGCTGAGAAGGGGCACCAAATGAGGAACAATCCCCGAATCGATAACCATTTGAATCTGTTCATTTCCAGCATCTGTTAGGTAGGATAGGGCCCAAACAGTGTCGACTAAAATCTGAAGTTCACAACAACATTCAGCATGAGTAATATGGAAGTCACAATTAACCCATTGTTATTTCTTTTTAAATTCCAATTAAGGAGCAATTTAGCGTGGTGAATCCACCCGCACATCTTTAGGTTGTAGGAGTGAGACCCATACAGACACGGAGAATGACCCGGGGCCGAACCTGGGTGCTCAGCGCAGTGAGGCAGCAGTGGTTTGACCTTGATATAAACTTGATTCTGCAGGGTATGCTAAACCAACCAAATTACACGAGGCTAGTAAATTATTCAAATGGCACAAGTAGTACATCAGACGGTGAATGCACTGCCAATTTAATAAAAGGACAAATGTAACCTCGTGTGCGAGGTTGGGACTGACACAGCTGAAGGTGGTGTATAGAACACACCTTACAAGAGCGAGGATGAGCCGGCTCTTTGAAGGGGTGGAAGATGTGTGTGATCGTTGCCGGGGTGGGTGGGTTGGGGGGGTGGCAAACCACGTTCATATGTTTTGGTCCTGTCTAAAGGTGGAGGATTATTGGAAGGAAGTGTTTAGGGTAATCTCTAAAGTGGTGCACGTGAGACTGGACTCGGGCGTGGAGGCAGATGTTGTAGCCTTTGCCTCGTTGATCGCCCAAAGGTGGATCCTGTTATGGTGGAGATCAACCTCTCCATCCTGTGCCCTGGCGTGGCAGGGGAACCTGCTGGAATTCTTGACGCTTGAAAAGGTCAAATTTGAACGGAGGGGAAGGATGGAAGGATTCTACAATTTATGGACTTTCGAGAATTGGATTACATTGAACATTGGGGGGGGGGGGGGATTCTCAGAAATTTGGGAGAAAACATGAAAAAGGAGGGGATTTTTTTTAAAAAAGGACAAATGTAAACTATGCTATCTACGGAGAGTAATCTATGTGACTTGTACTACAACTACGTGGGCTAGCACGGACTCTCTTTTTATTCCATTTACTTTACAATAGTTTCTTGTACTCTGATTTACAGTGTGAAATGCCACAGGTAGCTCGCAGTTGTACATCAACTTAAGTGCTCGATGGTCATAAAAAAAATCATTTAAAAAACTTCGAAGTGTTTGGTGAGTATACAAGTAGACAAAAAAAAAGTTTGTCGATATACTTAACAGAGAGACTGCAGAACAAACTATCACCAACATATTTGTGCATATATTTTACTATTTAAAAGGCATGAAGCTTTTACAAATTGTAACTCGCGTGCAAAATTACTTAAAAGCAGAAGTACATGGTCTGAATTTAACCATCACCCAATTTCCTTTTGATTTTCTCTCCCTTGGATTGCTGGCGTCCAACAAGGAAAAGCCACATGGAGAATCATTTTTTTGTTTTAAATTTAGAGTACCCAGGGCAGCACAGTGGGTTAGCCCTGCTGCCTCAGCGCCGAGGTCCCAGGTTCGATCCCGGCTCTGGGTCATTGTCCGCGTGAAGTTTGCACATTTCCCCCGTGTTTGCGTGGGTTTCGCCCCCACAACCAAAAGATGTGCAGGATAGGTGGATTAGTCACCCTAAATTGCCCCTTAATTGGAAAAATGAATTGGGTACTCTAAATTTATTTTTTAAAAATTAGAGTGCCCAATTATTTATTTCCAATTAAGGGGCAATTTAGTGTGGCCAATCCACCTAACCTGCACATCTTTGGGTTGTGGGGGTGAAACCCATGCAGACATGGGGAGAATGTGCAAAGTCCACACGGACAGTGACCCAGGGCCGAGATTCGAACCCGGGTCCTCAGCGCCACAGTCCCAGTGCTAACCACTGTGCCACATGCCGCCAGACATGGAGAATCATTGTTGCTTTTCAGTTACAATTTATCCTTTCATCTGCAAAATTATGATATAAATCTATTAAATGTGTCAACCTAATGGCGATAAGAAATAGCATTTAAACACTGTGCAAAGCTCTGAAAGTTTGACCTCCTAAGTAACAACCTGGAGGGAAAGGTGTTTTGGAGCAAAATAAACTGAATTCAATTAATAGTGATATTTAAAGAGAGATGATTTAAAGAGAGGCATACAAAAAGCACATCATCTTGCAACTATGAAGATGGGGACAAAAGTAAAAACGTAAAATGATTTAGGGAGAAAGTGCCAAAATGGTTTAAAGACAGCCGAAGACTGCCACAAAGGATGAATGTTGGTGGGGCCACAAAGAAAGCTAGATTGGAAGAGTGGGAGCAGCATGCTTTTATGGAGGACTGAAATGGATAAAGAGAGAATGCACTTTTCGTCTTTCAAAAAAATACAAATAACTTGTGCAAACTATGTCACACTATTAAGGAAATAGTTTCTGCACGTGCTGAATTCATGTTACTTACATTAACATCGGTGTGGTGGATGAGCACGCATAAGGCTGGAAGAATCTAGAAAAAAGATTTTTATTCAGATGATTAGTATCAATTTTAGCTTTCAAATGATTCAGCAGAAACTTTAATTTTAAAATCGTGAAACAAATGAATAAGTCTCAAACTACTTACCTCCTGAATTGTTTCCATCGGTGGGGGAGGGTCTTTGTGACGGCAGAGATTAACCATCACCCATGTGACATTTCGAAGAAAAGTAATAGGAATTGATGGACTAATGAAAGAAAGTAGGGGCTTCACAACTCCCAGGCTAATTACATAATCTCTGCATTGAGGGCCATCCCCTATTTGTAACAATTGAGGGGGGAAAATTATTTCAGTTTCATCACACAAAGCATATCATGCAAAATATCAATCCACATGAAAAAGAAACAGCCCACCGCATACAAAGCTAACAGACTACATCAGTCATTTATTTTACATCAAATCAAGTACTTTTTGATGAATAAGCCAGCTGTTTTTGTTAGCAAATACAGCAGTCAATTTGCACAATTCTCACAAACAATGAAATAAATAACTAGTTAAATCGTTTGAGGGATGAATGTTGGTCATTCAATTTGAGAACTCTCTGCTTTTCTCAAAACAGAGTAGTGGCCTTTCGTCACTACCCTAACTGGTAGATGAATCCTAGTTTAAAAACTATGAGCCACAGCTGCTTACTGGCATAAAATACTGTATGTCTTGAGGTGAAGAACAAATTACAGCAATAATGATAAAGAACAAGGTAAGCAAGTAACTTCCTGCTTTGCAATTATTTCTGAAAAGTAGGCCATTGGCTTTCCACAGTAACATGTTGAGAATTTTTCTGTATCATGTAAAACTAAATCACAGTATCTTTTTTGGTGTAACCAATAGTATATACCTATTCGGACACTTGCTACACATTCATAGAATCAGATTCCCTACAGTGCAAAAGGATCCATTCGACCATCAAGTCTGCATCGACCTTCCGAAAGGGCACTCCCTACCCTGGACACTAGAATCATAGAATTCTACAGTGCAGAAGGCTATTGCCCATCTAGTCTGCACCAACCCTCCGAAAGACACCACGCCTAGACCCATGCCCACACCCTATCCCCGTAACCTAAACTTTTATACACTAAGGGGCAATTTAGCATAGCCAATCGACCTAACCTGAACATCTTTGGACTGAGGGGGAAACTGGAACACCGGGAGGAACCCCATGCAGTCACAGGGAGAATGTGCAAACTCCCACAGTCACCCAAGACCAGAAGTGATCCCGAGTCCCTGGTGCTGTGAGGCAGCAGTACTAACCACTGTGCCACCCCATTTGCAACACCTTCACACTAGCCAAATAAAAAGAAAATAGTAAACTAAATCCAAAAGAATAGGAAAAAAATCCACATATTGTTCAGAATACTCCAGGTGTGTTTCAAGTAAATAAAACATCTTAAAAAGTTGAAATGTCTACAAAATAGTCAACAAATTGAATTTATAATAATAATCATAATAATCTTTATTAGTGTCACAAGTAGGCTTACATTAACACTGCAATGAAGTTACTGTGAAAATCCCCTAATCGCCACACTCAGCGTCTGGTTGGGTACCCTGAAGGAGAATTCAGAATGTCCAATTCACCTAACAAGCACGTCTTTCGGGACCTGTGGGAGGAAACCAGAGCACCCGGAGGAAAACCACGCAGACACGGGGTGAACATGCAGACTCCGCACAGACAGTGACCCAAGCCGGGAATGGAACCCAGGTCCCTGGCGCTATGAAGTAACAGTGCTAACCACTGTGCTACCATGCCTGCAATCCCGTTTAACATAGAACTATTATCAAGACACCTCACAGAAATGGATGCCAAGTCAAGTGAGAGAGATTAGGTGATGTGGAAGAATATTTTAAAAGTAAAGATCCAAGAAGAGATGGCCCAAGGAGAATTTCAGAAAGACTAATGTGAGTTTAAAGTTCTAATAATGAGACAGTGATGAGGCAAGAGATAAGGAGAAAGCCAGAATCAGAGTAATTGAAGAGTTGGGAGTTTTTACAAGGTAATAGAACCTGATTGTTATAGAAACATAAATAAACATAGAAAAACATAAAAATAGCAGGATGAGGCCATTCTGCCCTTCAAGCCTGCTCCGTAATTCATTATCATGGCTGATCATCCAACTCAATAGCCTAATCCCACTTTGCCCCATATCCTGTGATCCCCTCTGCCCTAAATGCTATATCTAACTGCTTCTTGAGTCCAATACATTGTATGGTTTCAAGTGCTTCCTGTGGTAACGAGTTCCACAGGCTCACCATTCTTTGGGTGAAGAGATTTCTCCCCCTCTCTGTCCTAAATGATTTACCCCATATCCTCAGACTGTGCTCCCTGCTTCTGGACACACCCACCATCGGGAACATCCTTCCTGCATCTTATAAATGGGCTTGTAGATAATGGTGAGAAATACAAGTTTAAATATATTGGAAATGGAAGGTGAAGGGGATAATGGATGAATGAGAAAGGGCAAATTACATAAATAAGTGTTGGACAAGATATAATTTGTGAGGGCAGGAGGACAAGGGGCCAATAGGCATGCATTGGAACAGTCAAGACTAGAAAGTGACAATGGTTGTAACAAGGGTTCCAATGATCAAGTGGCAAGCAGCAACATTTCAAGCAATCTTTGTAACGGATAGATTATATGGGTTAAAGCTTAGCATCAAACAACAGTGTGGTTCAGTTTGAGAAAACAAGACAGGAAAGGGAAATAGAATTAGTAAGAAAATGGTGCTTGTGACAGGGGCCACAAGTTGATGGCTTCAGAGTGTCCAATAGTAAGCTATAACTGTCAAACCCGCAATCTCACAACATGCAATCAGTCAAGAGAACAGCTTATAGAGGTAAAGTTGGTATTGCTGGTTGAGTCGACCTAAGTTTGAGTTTCAATATCAAACATTACAACTCTTGTGATTCAGCCTCTTAAAGACACCTAGATCCAAGATCTCCCATATAACACAACTTGCTGTCCAACCGTAAAATTGGTGTTGCCAATTCCCCACAATAGAAACTATCCAATTTTCACTTGCACCGGATTCACATCACCAGTTTCATACTTAAGTTGACAAATTGAAATCTACGCCAATAACTGCAAAAGGAAAATCCCAAGCTTTAAATCATCAAAATAAACAATGCCAAATGACAAAACATACCTATGATGTTGCCTAAAGCCCAAACCGCCTGTTCACACACATTCTGATGTGGAGAGTGCAGCAGTCTTAAAAAAAGAGGAACAGCATCTAACAGAAAGAACAATGAAAAAATTATATTGCAGTAAAAGGCAGGACAGGTAGATTTTCCCATCAGACATATTGAGAGTTTCCTTTTAGTTTGTTTTAAGTTATTATAACTTCTGCAATTTTAGAATCAGCTGCAATAATGAAAATGCAAAGATGCGGTTTACAAACCTAACTTTCAAAATAAACTGTGATTTATTCATAAGTCATTTAAAGTATTATTCAAAACAAATGTTCTATTGACCTAAAGGATTCCATTCGTAAAATGCCATAACTTTGACTAAACTAAAATTCTAATTATAGTTTTCAAATTGAACTGTATGCTTTAGAAAATTATTAATTCACGTGCTTTGCAATACTTAAAGGGCTACCCCTGTAACGAGTAAAACCTCGGTATTTAAGAATAAAGCGCCACTCACTTGATTTAACCACAGCCTGTGTTTGTTCTGAAGTGCCAGATGCTATGTTTGTTAAAGCCCATGCTGCTTCAAATTGTAACGAAGGACTGTAAACAAAATACATCAAATTACAAAGCCATCAGGTCATCATCTTGCACTGCATGTTGAAATGCAGTTTTCAGAACCATATGAGACCAAAGGTTTATTTTAAATAAAAATGCCAATGCTCGCCACTTACTTGTCATCTCGTTCTAGACAATGCACAAGAATTGGTAAAATGCCAGAGTTTATTAAATCATCTATTGGTGGATTGCGATCACTTGACAGCAACTTCCTGTTGAAAGCAATAAACAGCAAAAGATAACTTGAAAGCTGGGAACATTTTTCAACAATTTTCCATTATGAGGCTCCTTTAGTGTAGTAAAATATCCCACACCGCTTCACAGAAGCATTAAACAGGATGTAGCCAAATGAAGACATTAGATGACCAAAACCTTGGTTAAAGAGGTAGGCTTAAAAAGACATTTTAAAATAGGAGAGAAAGTAGAGGGATGGAGAGATGAGTTTCAGAGTTTGGAGCCAAGGCAGCCGAAGACATCGCTGCAATGAAAGCTCACGAAAGGCTAGAACCGGTGGAGGAGGCATAGGTATCTCAGAGGTTGTATGGATGGATGGAGGAGGAGATGGGAGGGGCAAGATCATGAGGGGATCTGGAAACAAATAAGGACTGTAAAATTGAGGCATTGTCTGAATGGGAACAAAAAAAATACAGAGATAATGGGTGAACCAGATTTGTTGCAAGTTGGATACGGTCATCAGAATTTTGGATGGGCTCAGATTGATGGAAGATATCAGACTGCCCATTAGAGCATTGGAATAGCTGAGCAACAAAAAGACAGATGAGACCAGCAGCAGATGAAATAAGACAGGGATGAAGACAGACAATATAATGGAGGTGAAAGTTGGCCACCTTGGTGATGGACAGCATATGGCTTAAAAACGTAGATCAGGATAAAATAAATGTCGCTGTTGTCAACATTCTAGTGCAACCTCAGATAGTGGCTAGGAAACAGAATTTGTGGTATGCACTGAAGATAGCCATTTCACTTTTCTCAATATTCAGCTGTGGGAAACGTCTGCACATATAATACTGAATATCAGACAAGCCATGTGACAGATCAGAGGCACTCACATTCTGTTCTCCAGATCAGGAATGTACCTCAAAGATTTGCTCCCATCATTGGTGCACCATGCCTGCAATGTGTGCCGTTTATAAGATGCACTGCACCAACTCACCAAGGCTCATTCACCAGCATTTCCAATCCCATGACCGTTACAACCATACCCTCCCCAACCAGATGAAGGAACGCAAGCGCTTTGCAACACGGCATTTGTAAGTTCTCCTGCACATCAACACCACGCCATCGTGACTTGGAAAGATATCACAATTTATTCCATATCGTTGGGTTAAATTCTGTCCAAGAGAACTGTGATGTAACTTTATTACACTGACTGCAGTGATTTAAGGCGAAGGATCACCACCACCTTTTCAAAAGCAATTAGGATTGGTAAATGTTGGCCTTGCCAGCTTTGCCCACAATCCATGAACAAATATAAAAATGTACACACTCTTGGTAATAAACAATAGCCTAAGTTTCTATAGGAAATAACATTATTTATTTCCAGAGGTAAGTTACATATATCTTGAGATTCTATCAAATATTAGAAAGTTCAGAGTGTGACAATCTCACCTAGCAGCCTGCACCGCACTGAGCTGAAGCCCCTGGTTGTCACTGGAAGCATTCTGTTCAATAAAATTACAATTAGTAAATACTTATTTAAGTTCATGCTATGGAAAATAAAAGTACAACTTTAACATTAAAGTTAGTCACCTGCACTATTGCTTCTAATGATGTATTTTGCTGCAGAAAGGAAGTAAAAGAAGACAACATTAGTTTCCAAATTATTTTTTTTAAAGTTAGTAGTTCAAATTGAGATTGCCTTTTGAAAAAATGTCATATTACAAAACTATTTAATTTAATGTACGATAAATCAAACCCAAGACAAAATGTACAAACATATAAATGTTATATTTATTGCATTCACAGAATTAAATAACCTGTAGGCCACATAAGAAATAAAGTAAGCATATCTGGTTAGGAGGCATACTAAAGAAAAAGGCCATCTTGTTGACAGTAGAAATCTTGTTTGCTGAAACTGCTAAAACTAAAGACCATATAAAATAGCTATAAAACACTCCACAAAGTTTCCCCTAAGGCACAAATATGAAGCCCCCATTTTCGGTGAACAGATTTGAGACCACAAAGTATCTTGCACTCACAATAAAGCGGACGTATAACTTCATCACTAGCTTTTAGCAAGACTGGTTAGAATTACATAAAGATACTTAACAAGTGTTATGAAATATATTTAAGAGGACTGAACCTGGGAGCCCAGCAAACCATGTCAATACGTTTTGGGCATGCCCGAAGCTTGAAGGGTTCTGGCAGGGGTTTGCCAGGGCAATGTCCAAGGTGCTAGGAACATGGATGGTGCCGAGTCCAGAGGTGGCAATCTTTGGGGCGTCAGAAGACCCGGGAATTCAGGGAGTGAGAGGCCGACGTCTTGGTCTTTGCCTCTCTGGTAGCCCGGAGACGGATCTTGTTAACGTGGAGGGACTCAAAGCCCCCCGAGCGTAGAGAACTGGGTTAGTGACATGGTTGGGTTTCTCAATCTTGAGAAAATAAAGTTTGGCTTAAGTGGGTCAATGTTGGGGTTCTCTCGGAGGTGGCAGTCGCTCGTCGACTTTCTTGGGGAAATTTAATTTAAAATGTCGGCAGTAGCAGCTTTTTGGGGGGGGGGGGAAAGAGGAGGGCAGGGGAGTGTTGCGTTTGTTTGTTTTTTGTTATTCTCGATGGTCTGGGAAGACAGAGCCATTCGGGGAATTATCTATTTTTTGTACTATTAATGTTTAACGCTGATTGTTCTTTTTCTGTTTTTGTTGTAAAATTTTACAAATACTCCAATAAAAATTTTTTTTTAATTTTTTTTTTTTAAAAAGAGGACTGAACCAAGAGTGACATCATTGTCCGAACTGAAATATGATCAAATCCTCTTGTGCCTTATTTTATTCACATATTTATATAATTACAATTAAGTAGATCTTAAATGGGGAACAAAATTGCTGTAAATTACCCAGTGATTCTAACAACACTCACATTTTATAACAAGATTGGTTTTCAATTGTGGTATCATCGCTATGAAATAAAAATATTCTCAGTGCTAATAATGAAAATGTTGCTCTAATTGAAAATATTATCTTACACTCGGATTATGTTCGGACCCTGAATTTCAGGATTACATTTCTGAATTACATTTGAACTAAGTTAAAATCGAGAAATCCAACTTTATCATAGGTTAATATACATATAATTACATAAAGGTAAAGTCGCCATAGTCCCAGATGACCATAGGCTGCTTTCCCCTTTGAGGGGAAAGCTGACTGGTGGTGATTTAACCCGAGGATCACCAAACCACAGGCGCGGGGAAAGGTTGAGAAGGTGAGCCTTCATGAATAACCTCAGCCAGTACGGGAATTGAACCTGCGCTGTTGGCCCTGCTCGGCATCACGAACCAGCTGTCTAGCCAAGTGAGCTACAAAAACATGGAAAGCATACAAATGTCCTTTTTAAATAGTGATAACTGTTCAGAAAAATAAACATCAATATCAGCAAATTAACCTCCAAGTAAAATAATACGCTTTCATTATGGACGAGGAAGTAATTTTTAAACTTGTGAAATAACAACGCATTTCGAGGCAAGAGATCTCTACTTCCACAATTAGTGTTGGCATTTTATTAGATTAACTATCAAATGCTGGTCATTTGATCTAACCAGACAATTGTAACTGCTGATGATGTTGCAAAGTAGAAGAGGCTAGCCTACAATGATAATCAGTCAATGTCAGCATCAAAACTTGAGCCTAAATTCGACTGAATATTTATTTATACAACAGCAAAAGTATTTACCACTCGGATGTCACCATCAAGGTCAGAGTCTTCGCAAGTATCCTCTTGAGGTACATTTCTTCGCTTTAATAAATGTTCATCTCTCTTGTTCTAAATACAAACAGAAATACTTTGCTGTTCAGGTGAGAAATAGCAGTTTTTCAGTGCAAGTCTAAAATTGTTAATTATAATCTTTTGACTTGCACCAGTGAACTATTTGTAAGTTCAATGCTGAGTTGATTGAGAAAATAATGTACACAGTATCTGATGATAAATAAAAACTTCAAGTTGTTCTGACTTGTATGGTTTACTCTATTGATATTTCTTCACAGTTATTTCTCCAAGTGGAAAGAGCATCTTAGTGGGATTACTTGCTGTTCTGAATGCCTCCACAATGTTTTTCTTAAACCATTTTCTTTTTTAAAAATGCAGTATTCTTAATAGGCCACTTGTGCAAATTACCACAGTCACAATGAGACCACAAAACAACATTAGGTTGCAATGTTCTGAAAAACACATTTTAATAATAGATGTGTTAAGGATAAGATTCAATATCACATTTTTGTTTTTGAGTATTGAACATTGGATTTTAGCTTGTACCTGTAGTTCAAAATTCTATCTTGCAGACCAGCGATGCCATATTTAGCACACTGCTCTTTCACCTCAGGGACCCGGATTCAGATGCCGCCTATATTAATGTAATGGGAGATTTATTCTGTTTGGCTTTCTGACACCCATGTGAAATGTGTGGGCACTTTTGTGGCATGAAGTTAGCAACTTTGTTCCAATAATTTATGTGGACAATGCAAAATGCCACACAGCTTTAGTAAGGAGAGCTCTTCTGAAGTTTATCGTTGGTTAAAGTAGAAGGAGCCTTTCTCTGCATCTAACCATATTGTTTCCAATTGAGGTGCTGACAGTGAATGCCTGAAATGGACAAGTTCTATTTCAAGACATTGATATTTTCATTTTGAGGACACAAAATTCACTAGAGATAATGGATTTGTAATGTGACCAGACTGAGGTATACAAGATGATGAGGAACATGGACAGGGTGGATAGGGAGCAACTGTTTCCCTTAGTTGAAGGGTCAGTTCGCAGGAACACAAGTTCAAAGTGAGGGGTGGGAGGTTTAAGGGGGATTTGAGGAAAAACATTTTTATCCAGAGTGGTGACTGCCTGGGAGGGTGTCATATCCTTTAAAAAGTACCTGGATGAGTACGTGGCATGCCATAACATTCAAGACTATGGGCCTAATGTTGGCAAATGGGATTAGATGGGCAGGTCAGGGCCTTTCATGCGTCAGTGCAGGCTTGGTGGGTTGAAGGGCCTCTTCTGCACTGTAGTAATCTGTGAATGCCAACAAAAATCCAATGGACTCATATTTAGGGGTGATAATCCAACCTTCTCCAAGCACATGCAATTTCATTTTCTCTACATATATACAAAGTAACAAGCTAACATTCTACACAGCATGTTGTGAGCACTCAAGTGTCAAAAGGTTTCAAGTAACATTTCATTTGTACAAAAAAGTAAACCATAAGCAAATATATATCTGATGTTTTTATACCCTCATTTAGGCAGCATAGATTTTGTTGCTAAATAGCAATTTATTTCTTTTTGTAGCAGAATTGGATTTTAACATGAACGCTTCTTACCTTTCTTAGTTCTACAACCACCTCATTGCGTTGTCTTCTCATAGACTAAAGAAAAAAAAGTTTATAGTAAATTTGTTTTGCCTTCCAGATCACAACAAATTGCAATGTTATTGAAATCATGGAGTTAAGTAAAACTGTTACTCTAGCATGCTGATCACAAAACTCAAAAGTTTACAGTAAACAGAATGCAATGATGAATCTGAACTGAAATGTAAACTAACACCATTCAAATTAATAGTTAAACTGATGCAGATCTTTTCAACCACTTTGTGATAATGCAATACATGTCGTGCTGACCAAGACAAACTAGGATGGTCCGCAGTTTGATGCTATAACTAGAAAGACGAAGACAGCAACTAGAGCTCTTGCTTTTAATTGTTTTCTTACCGAACCCATAGGAAAATGTAATAACATACTGTAGAACTGAATTAGGCGGTTTGTTCAAGGTGAAATACTAACTAACTGATATACACTGGCCACGTTAACATATGTAGAATGACCATTTGACGAGAACAAATTTTGTATGGAACTAAACTCAGTTCCAGGTGACTGGAAGCCAGAAGCAGTTTTGTGGAGTTCAACATACAAAATCAAAATACGTAGCTCCTCATCTTCCAACTAACTGAAGTGGTACTATTCCACAGTTGAAGAACTGCAAGCCTAATAAACTTTAAATCAACACCAAAGCAAAAAATAAACAACTGAATACTCTATAAACCATGCCTATAAACATTATGGTGATGTCCCGTGAGAAAGCATTCAAGCAGAAAACATGTCTTTTTTATACGTGCTTGTTTGACTGGTAACTTCTACTGCATGGAAATATAAACACTGAAAAACTGCAAATGGCCCAAATTATTGGCTATGTATTAAATTAGCACTTGTTATCTTTCCATTCAAAAGTGATATCAGATCATGTCAGTATTTCAATGCCATTTGGGTCCATCCTGGTGTTACAATTTGTGATAATTTAAAATTGAGATGAGAGACGACCTTATTGAGACATATAGGATTATCAGAGGGACAGGGTAGATGGGGAGAGGTTGTTTCCCTTGTGGAGGGTCTAGGACCAGAGGGCATAATCTCAGAGTAAGAAGTCACCCATTTAAGACAGAGATGAGGAGGAATTTCTTCTCAAAGGGTAATAAATCTGTGGAATTCGTTACCACAGAGGACTGTAGAGGCCGAGTAGTTAAGTATGTTCAAGCCAAAGCCAGCACGACGGTTCAGTGGTTAGCACTACTGCTCAAGGCGCCGAGGTCCCATGTTCGATCCCAGCTCTGGGTCACTGTCCTTGTGGAGTTTGCACATTCACCCAGTGTTTGCATGGGTTTCGCCTTTACAACCCAAAGGTGTGCAGGGTAGGTAGATTGGCCACGCTAAATTGCCCCTTAAATGGAAAAAATGAATTGGGGACTCTAATTTTTTTCTTCTTTTTTTAAAGTTTGTTCAAGGCTGAGATAGACAGATTTTTAATCAGTAAGGGAATCAAGGGTTATGGAGACAAGGCGGGAAAGTGGAGTTGAGGATTATCATATCGAATATCATTTCATTTGGAGCAGACTCGATAGGCCAGGCATTGTCAAACGTGCGGGCGGGTGTCAGGTGGGTCGCGGAGCCATCCGGTGCGGCGCTCCCGATCGTGCAAATCTGCGTGTAACAGCCGGCTGTTCATAACACCGGCTGCAAGCGGCCTTCAAAATGGCCAAGAACATGTAAAAAAAAAAGCAGCCGCACTGCGCATGCGTGCCAGATCATCGGCACGCATGCGCAGTGCGGCGGCTTTTTTTTTTTTTTTTTTTAAACGGTCGCAGCTTTTTGTTTTCCAAGTGCAGGGTTTTATAATTCATTTCATTCATTTTTTTTCACATTAATTTTTACAAGTTTCGGGGGGGGGGGGGGGGGGGGGGTTTATTTGATAAAATTTTACAGGAAAAAAATGCAAAACTTTGGACAAATTGGAGACTCCATACTTGCCGGCACCGGAAGGCTTCACCTTCATCCAACAGGTTCCATTGGAGGAGCCTGTATTAGGGCCAAAGGGACCCAAAACCATTTCCTTCATTTTTGTCAGCAGCAAACAAGGTAAGAGATAATGGTGGGTCGCGCAGGCCGGCCAGCGTGGGTCGCAAAGGCTGGCCAGTTGGTAAAAATGGGTCCGTGGAAAAAAAGTTTGAAGAGCACTGCGATACGCTACTTCTGCTCCTACTCTAATAGATTTTCTCTACTTTAATGCAAGTCTGATTTATTAGAACCGTTCAAACTCAGGATTGCGGGGCCATTGGTCGTGGCATTCCCGATCGCGGGAAGAAGTGCCCAATGGTTGGCTTTTTAAAATGCCTGCCGCTACTGGCTTTCAGAATGCCGGCTGTCTCGCACATGCATGCCCCCTCAGCAGTTCGCAGGCCCAGAGCCCGGCAATGCAGGCCACCCCCTCTGAACGTCAGTGCGCTGACCCAGGGACAAAAGAGGGAGTCTTCTCTCCAGAAGCGGCAGCAGAGAGGTCACATGCCCCATACACTGACATCACATGCTCTTGGTGCAAGAGAGATTCCTCCATTTTGTAGCTGAAATCAGGAACAAAGCAGTATAAAGATGATTTCTTGAGGTGGGGTTTATTAATTATGACAATGCAAATCGGGATTCCAAGCTCATACACCCATGCAGGGAAGTACTGGCATTTGAAGACTAAACATGGCGAGTTCAGAGACGAACCTCTTGATTTTTTTTCAAAGGATGTAGTGAGAACTTAAATCATCAGCTGAAGTCCTTAGCAGAAAGCAAGTGAGATCGTGAAGACCAAGCAGGCTCACCTGTCACATTAAAGATAAGCGAAAATGGTGGGTCGCGAAGGTTGGTTGGTAAAAATGGGTCCCGGGCAAAAAAGTTTGAAAAACACTGTTTTAAGTTATGTTGTAGATCTGCATGCAGTTCCAGGCTCCAATCACTGATAGACACTATGTCGCAATTTTCTCTTTGGCCTCTTCTATTTCCCATGCCATCTTGGTTTATTTCGAACCAGAACTTTGATTAGGTACGCCATATTTAAATATATATATTCAAATTTATTTTTTGTTTAATTTTATTAAAACATTTTTATTTTTCCTCCAGGGTTTTACTATTCTTCCCCTCACTTCCCAGCATTCACTGGAATAAAAAGAATCCCCACACTTTTTAGACACTCCCCTGCTGTTTGAACTAATTACCAGGTTATCTGCCCGGACCCAAGCTCACAAATACTCTTTATTTTCAAAGACCAAAAAGGGTGATTCAACTAAGTCTAACCCGAGCAGCCCCCCCACCCCCCCCCCACAATACTGCAACTATTTAACATCACTCCTCCCTATATTGTCCACCACCATCACACACTTTCAAGACATGGATAACCATACCAAAGTTTGCCCACAAACTTTGAATCTATTTAATCACCGAGTACCAGCTTATTTTCTTGGCCTGTTAAGCCAAAGAAAAATTTGTCATGAGTTTTTTTTTCCATCCGTTTCCCTAGACTTTGCCTGGCTGTGACTCTGCCCTTTCTTAACTTTACTCCACTGAATGGTCACATCAGAGTTGAATGTAAAGTGGCAGCGTAACCCCACAGAAATGTTACAGATTGCTGGTGTTTCTTTTTCCATATCTGAACTGTAAAATATATTAAATAATGTTGCTGTACTTAGTACAGTATAAAAACAAGCATTTAACTTCTGAATTCCCCACTGAAAAAGGGTTTCTTTCTATCAGCCTGATTCCTCAGCATGATTTCTTCTTCTTACCCTCACTCTGGAGGTTGTGTGGCATAGTGGGTCCTTGCCTCGGAGCCAGAAGCTAGAGGTTCAAATCCCACTCCAGGACATGATCAAGGAAAGTTTATAATGTAGCCAAACATGTTAAGTACTGACTTGAAAATCCTTCCAACATATGCCAATGGCAGGTGGTAACAGAGAGAGATTCCCGGTCAGCCATGTGATGGAAAGAGATCGGAGCCTCTGCTGTCATTATTCATGCTGTCATTATCCACAGCTCCAGACTACTACCTGCATGTAAAAGTGTATGTTGGCACAGCACCGTTGATTCCTTGGTGGCTGGTTAGCCAATGTGGATCAAATCGATGCTAATAGCATGGGTTTTGATCCCCATTCTGGCCAGGTGGATTCAGGACTGCCTCCTTGCCCTAACAGTAGAGGTTGTGGTGATGTAGGTCAGACCCTGTCTTTGCCAGAGAACTCAAGTAGTATAACCCTCACTTTTATTTGTATTTCTATCACTAACCCTCACTCTTGCGGAGAAAGTCCTCCATTCAACTGAGCATGTCTTTGGCAAATCAAACCCACTAGCCTTAGCAATGCTGAGCTGTTTTTCAGTCCTTGTTAAGATTTACTTCCACCATTTCCACCCCAATACATGCAAATTAAAAAGGCAAAATTTGAACTAAAAGGAATAGGCTAAGAATTAGGGAAGAGGATTGATGAAAGGTTTCCAGCTGAAACTTTCAAGATTAATTACACACACTTGAAATGGTTAATCATAAGTTGGAGTAATTTTGACAGCACATTTTTACTTTAACGTACTTTTTTCAAAATATAAATTTAGAGTACCCAATCATTTTTTTTTTTCAATTAAGGGGCAATTTAGCGTGGCCAATCCACCTAGCCTGCACATCTTTTGGGTTGTGGGGGTGAAACCCACGCAGACATGGGGAGAATGTGTAAACTCCACACAGACAGTGACCCAGGGCCGGGATTCGAACCCGGGTCCTCAGCGCCGCAGTCCCAGTGCTATCCACTGCGCCACATGCCGTCCCTTACTTTAACATACTTAATAATTTTTGTTAAAATTAAAATGTAGAACCACTCCTCAAAGGAGGCAGAGGAATAAACTGATGCTGCAGGTGACTGCACATTCAAAGACGCATCCTGGGAATATGTGGTTTAGACCAATGGAATGAATGTTTCTTTTCTCTGTTGGTAGAAAAGATCGTAAATGAAATGGGCTTGGATTGTTTACCATCAGGCAAGGGTTTTGTTACATTAAAAAAAAAAAAAATTTCCAATGACATTCAGATGACAAGGAGCAAAACAGAAACAGCATTTTGATTCAATATCGGACATTCTTTTTGTCAAACCAAACTATTTTATGTAGCGCAGGAATGGAGCCCTACAGCTGCAGCTGTACCATACCTTATTGATACTAGGTATCTTAAATGGAAATAAATTCTATTCTTTCTCATGTGTTTATGTCCCATGCTTTGGTGTCCACCAATAAACCACTTCCCTTCGATAGAATAATTTGCCAACAGTTATGGCCTATTTTAAGATTTTAGTTTCTCCCTTACCTTTATCTGCTTGCATCCAAGACAGGTCCTTGGCTGAGAGTGAAGAAATATTCTGTTTCTAGACATCTATCAAATATTGCTCCATAAAATTGACAAGACAGAGCATATGCTGTTCTCTCCTATTGGGGCACTTGGCCCTCTCTGCATCTACCGTGAACTTGATCAGTAATTAACTATGTTGGGAATTGTAGCTACAACCTTCAAGTCTGTGATACCAATGCAGTGTGCCACTCAACACATTCAACTTGTACAAGTAATTATGCAAACAAATGCTCATCAATTTAAAGTACTAGTCCTTCTTTTCTATCCTCAGAGGTACTAAATATCATACAGCACAGAACGTATCAGGCTCTAATTTACTTGAAAGATGGAACTTTTGAATCAACTGACAACTTTTAAAAAGTCACATGCTCCCCAGATTATTACACTTTATTCAGTCCAACAATTGTGGAAACCCACCACTAAGTTAAAGAAAGTGAGAAAGTAAAACAATTCCAAGCAGCAAGCAATCAAGAGGTTGAGAAGCTGAAATTTGCATATTTTTAAGTCATGACTGATATAAAGACACTAGAATCTTGAGGCATACATAAATTCTCCAGTTAGGATTTTCAAAAGTCAATGTGATATCAGTTGAATTATCATGGATATAATTTTATGGTTCACCATCCTGTTTTGAATTAAGTGAGATAATAAAGTTACAGTGGTTTAAAATACCAGCTCAGAAATATAAAGGCAAAATGTTGTTGCTGCTGGAAATCTGAAAAAGAAAATGTTGGAAATACTCAGCAGGTCTGACAGCACCTGAGAGAAACTGAGTTACCGTTTCAAGTCGATGGGGCAACAGGGTGGTGCAGTGGTTAGCACTGCTGCCTACGGCACTGAGGGCCTGGGTTTGATCCCGGCCCTGGGTCACTGTCTGTGTGGAGTTTGTACATTCTTCCCGTGTCTGCGTGGGTTTCACCCCCACGACCCAAGTTGTGCAGGTTAGGTGGATTGGCCATGCTACATTGCCCCTTAATTGGAAAAAAAAAATAATTGGGTACTCTAAATTTATATTTAAAAAAACATTTCAAATCGATTACCTTTCATCAAAACCTTGTTGTTTCTCTGTTAGACCTGAGAAAAAGAGATTATGCTGGAAATAATTTCAGATCTCCAATATCTGGAGAATGCTGTTCTTGCTTTAATAACGGTCTCCATTAAACGTATCCAGCATCCAGATCTAGCAATGTATTAAATTAAACCAGTGTGTATTATAGATTTGTATACTACTACAAAATGTTTTCTTCAAAAACATTCAGTTGGGGTTAATTTTGTTCACCAGGCTTAATGAAAGGAAAAAACCTGTGTTTATATTGTGGCCCAGAACTTTGGATCTGCAGATGTCGTATCTTAGATGTGCTCTGGGATCCCTCGGAGTCCAGATGCACTGACTGCAGGAATAGCTCAGGACGATTGGACTTCCGATAGACAATCTCCCCGTTTCCAGGACCCTCTGGGAAAGTCTCGAACTCTGATTTAGAATTGGGAGACTTCAGGGGGTTCTGATTTATTTACCTGGATAGTTAGCCAGGAAATGTTAAAGAAAAAAGTCCTAACTCCTGGGTAACTATACATAATCACTAACAAAGCACCTCCTCTTCTCTCCCCTCCCCACCCCACACCAAAAATACTGTACCTTGGTACACGTGACAATAAACAAATTCATCCATCCATCATTACTAACACAGAGCACCTCCTCTTCTTCCCCCCCCCCCCCCAACAAGCCAACCCTCCAGAGCCCCCAAACAGTTGACTCCACCCTGACCCCACAATTCTCCAACTGCCACTCTACCCATTTAAGTCATTCACACTCATTTACTAACAGTGGAAAAACTATATATTGGATTGGACTGGTTTATTGTCATGTGTACTGTGGTACAGTGAAAAGTATTTTTCAGCATGCAGCTCAATGGGATCATTTAGTACATGAAAAGAAAATACATAATAGGACAACACAAGGTACACCATGTAAATACGTAGACACAGGCATCGGGTGAAGCATACAGGGGTGTAGTATTAATTAGATCAGTCCATAAGTGGGGAAGAAGCTGTTTTTGAGTGTTCATGCGTGTTCTCAGACTTTTGTATCTCCTGTCCGATGGAAGAAGTTGGAAGAGTGAGTAAGCCGGATGGGAGGAGTCTTTGATTATGCTTTCCCAAGGCAGCTTAAGGTGTAGATAGAGTCAATGGATGAGAGGCGGTTCTGTGTGAAGAACTGGGTGGTGTTCGCGACTCTCTGACCTTTCTTGCGGTCTTGGGCCAAGCAGTTGCCATCCCAGGCTGTGATATTTTTTAAGGCCAATTTAGCGTTGCCAATCCAATTACCCGGCACATCTTTGGGTTGTGGGTGAAGCACATGCAGACACAGGGAGAATGTGCAAACTCCTCAATGGCAGTAACCCGGGGCCGGGATCGAACCTGGGTCCTCAGCGCCTTGAGGCAGCTGTGCCAACCACTGCGCGCCTGTTGAAAAACTATTTAAATGCCCAAATGCTATTCACTGTGGTAGTGAATGCTTCTTCCCCTGATGATTATGGCCTACAACAACTCCCTGAATAAGTACGCTCCACATATCTGTGAGAGTTGGAAGTTCAAGTCAGAAATGGGGAGCTCCGATAAGGCAAAAGTGGAGTGGGAATCTGATGGTGACTGTCACTCCTCGGAGGTTTTTGGCCCACTGTCTTGCATGAGCCTGGGAAATCGCAAAATGCATCACGGGCAATTTAGTTTTTTTTTTTGAAGTGCTGCCACTGTTGTACAAAATTCAGAACCAATTTGCACAAAAACAAAAAGCAGTGAATTAAATAATCAGATCATCTGTTTTGATGGTAAAAGCAAATTACTGCTGGTGCTAGAATCTGAAGCAAAAACAGAAAATACTGGACAATCTCATGTCTGACAGCACCTGTGGAGAGAAGAGAGCTAACTTTTCAGGTCTGGATGACTCTTTGTCAAAGTTTTGACAAAGAGTCACCTGGAGCTTTGACAAAGAGCCACCCAGACTCATAACTTAGCTCCCTTCTCAGACCTGCTGAGATTGTCCAGTATATTCTGCATCTGTTTTTTTCATTCCGGTTGAGGGATAAATGTTGGCCAGGGAACTAGGGGAACTCCAATACTCTTTTTAGTGTCATAGGATCTTTACGCCAAAAGAACAGACAGGGCCTTTGTTTAACATCTCCTCCAATATAATGCCATTGACAGTGTTGGACTCAAGAGCCAGCCATGATTGAGCTGAAGGCCTTGGAGTGGGGCATGAACATACAAATCTTTGCCAGAAGCAAGAGTGCAACCACTGAGCCAAGGTCAATATCTTGATTGAAAATTGACTGGAATCACCAGCTGTATTGGTGTACATTTTGGAAGAAAACATTCCTTACCATAATATTTGGGACATTAACAGTAATTGTTCTGATCTTTAACACCAGAATCAATTTACAGATCTGAACTGGCCATAACAAACATGTAAACCTGTTTGTTTGAAGCAAAGTATTAGAATAATTGAAGTCCCATTTGACCTAACCGGAGTTGAACTTCACACTCATGCCACCGACAATCACCCAACTTGCCCAGATCAGTTGATCTGAGGAAACCTTCATTTATGCCATCATTACCTTAAGACTTGACAATTCCAATGCAACCCTTGCTGCATGCCCACATTCTACCCTCCATAAACTTGACATCATCCAAAATTCTGCTGTCCCCTCTTAACTCACATCAAGTACAATTGCCCTATCACCCCCTGTACCTGCTGACCTACACAAGCTCTTAGTTAAGCAACAACTTGATTTAAAAATTATCCTTGTTTTAAAAACTGTCCATGGCCTGGCCCCTTCCTCTCTAACCTTCTCCGGCCAATCAATCCTCTGAAACATCTGCGCTCCTCTAATTCTGCCCTCAATCATCCTCAATTTCAATTACTCCTATGTTGGGCCAGGTGGCCTTATTCAGCCCCACATATTATGGTGGCACCCTTTGCCATTTTGGCCCCAATTTGGAATACCGTCACTACTTCACCTTCCTCCTTTAAAACACTCCTTAAACCCTATCCCTTTGACCAAGCTTTAGGCTAGCTGACCAAACATCACCTTGTGGCTTGGTATCATATTTTCTTTTATAATGCAATTGAAACACTCAGCAGAATGTCTAATGAAACTTTAAACGCTTCAGAAAATAAAAGATACTATTGTCCAAGGCGTCTTCGACAGCCTACCTTTCACTCTCCATAAATATGAACTCATCTAAAACTCTGCTCACCAATCACTGCTTTCTGACCTACTTGGCTCCTGGACCAACAGTGCATCAAATTTCAGAATATTATCCATTAAAAATTTTTTATTTTTATATAAGAGTACCCAATTAATTTTTTCTCCCCAATTAAGGGGCAATTTAGCATGCCAATCTACCTAGTCTGCACATCTTTGGGTTGTGGGGGTGAGACCCATGCAGACATGGGGAGAATGTGCGAACTCCACATGGACAGTGATCCGGGATCGAACCCAGGTCCTCGGCGTCGTGAGGCAGCAGTGCTAACCACTGCACCATCGTGCCGCTCCATTAAGATTTTTATCCACATGTTCATATCTCACAGGCTTCTGCCCTCCCCATCTCTCCCTCCACCAGCTGTATAACCCTTCAATAACTCAGTAATTTTTCAACTATTACTTCCTGCACATCCCTCACTCCTTTTACCACACCAATGGCAGCCATGTCTTCAGCTGTTTGAGTCAAGCTCGGGAATTCCCCGTCTATTCATCGCCACCTTTCCCTCCTCAAAAAACAATAGATTCGGTGAAGCTTTCAGTCACTTGTCCTAATAGCACCTTTGACTCAGTATCAACTTTTAACTGATTACAATCCCATTAAGCATCTTAGGGCCTTTTCTGTCAAGGAGTAGCAGGTTATTTCTTTTGGTCCCTTCATGACCTAGTGGTTCAAAAACCAGAGCACCTGGATACTCAAACTGGAAAGCAACAAATTGATCAGTTGGAAAAGCTCCCTTAGTTCCTCGATGAAGCTAAATTATCCACTATTTTTCACTGATAACGTGCTTCTCAACAATACACTGTCCAGCTACATTTCTATAGTCATTAACAAAAAGGAAACAAACAATTTATCAGTTTGCTCCAAAAAAAGTCTATTTCCTGAAACAAGGTCTTTGCCCCCCCCAATTCCATTACATCAAACACAGTACCTTTAAACTTGTAAAATATTTCTTAAACTGTGTTGTCCAATATCAAGTGTCCACTAGCACCCACGTCTTTTATTACCAAAAGGTATACTGCCCCTTCTCTCAACTCTTCAATGTAAGGAACAGTAAGATTAAGCAGCACAACCCACTAAAATTATTCACAGAGGGGTTCTTATCACCAAATGTTTGATAGCAGGAACCAGCAAGTCTAAAAAGTGATTTTCTTTATGTCTACGGCTGCAGCTGCATTTTGTGTTCAGTTTGTCATCACCATCAATATTACTGGTTTTAAATGATCACTAAGGCAAACTTAAAGTTATAAATTAATAATAATGCTCATGAGCCCAGAATGATTCAGCACCAATAAATTGTTAATTCAATACCACAAAAGCATCAATAGTATTTGCAATGTTATTGAATGTTTAAATCAAAATATTTGAGTCGCCAAACCATTTCGGTTTACATCCCCTGTAACAGATGTCACTTATATTTCACTCTTAAGTGTGCCAGACACTAGTCTTGGGAAGTGAAAAAACAACAAATGTAGTAAAAAGCCAACAGGACTCAATTACATCCACGTAATCACTGTCAGCTCTTCTGGTGAAAAGGGGTGGGAACAGGAGATAAAAGTCCTGTCACAATGGTAGCCCTTATTCTAGCACTGACTCTCAAAGGAGTAATATCTGTAATACAAACACATTTGAGCAATATTTTCCAGGAATCAATGCTATAAGTTTTCAATCTTGCACTGATCGTACATGAACACAAAGTATACTGGCAACAGCCAAGTGATTCCCAACTAAATACAAGTAAAGTGGTACATTACAGTACACATTATGTAAAAATGACTTTAATCTCACCTCAGTTCAGAAAATTAAGATCCACCCTTTTGTGTATTACTTCCATGATTGATCTACAGGTTATTTACAACTCTCAAGGTACCTAATGACTCCTTAAGATGTTATTCTTAATTTAATTAACAAATAAAAACCTTAATTAATAAAACCCTTCCCCATACTGCAGGTTACATAATGATCATCTGAAAATTGTAACAGGGCAACGCAGCCTGCAGTGCTTCATGGGACGATCTGTGTTAATTGGGGAGTTATATTCCTCAGAGAGTAATTGTTTTACTACTTACTTTATACTCTTGAAAGAGTTTGGCAATAATTATTAACAAAAAGAGCATCCGGGTGGAAACTGAGGACAGACGGAGGATTTGCCTTTTAATTTGAATCAGTGCGTTTGTAAAAGTTGTATACCTACCGATAGAAAATAAAATGCGTTGGCCGTGTCCAAAATGACAGGTTGGACCTGCGGCATCGTTTTAGAACACTCAATTTTGTTTTCAAATCGGAAACTTATATAACATTTAAACGCGGGGCAGTTGGCACGGTTTCCCCAAATCGCGTGAAAACGCCAAGTTATGGTCGCCGCCGGTGGGTGAACTGGGTTTCGTGGCCGAAACGGCAGCCCGGAATCCTGCTGCGGAACCAAGTTACTTCAAACCTTCTTTATTGACGTAGCCTCTTAACTTCCAACGTCTCCGCCCGGCTGCCTTGCTCACTCACGCCCGGAGGCTCCAGTTAGGCCCCAGACAGGCCTGACTCGGGTTGCTCACAAATTACTAAAGACGTCACTGCGGCGGCGGCGGCGGCACCGCCACAAACACCAAAAGGAACAATAAAAAAAAACTCATTCACCTCCAAATCCCGCCCTTTGTTCTTGAAATTCTTCAGCCGCTGCTTGTCGTTGTCCGCCATTGCCGTGCGCTTCCCGAGGAGTAAACTTGTCCCTCTGTTTGATTAGTCAAGATGAAAAGGAAACAATGAGGAGCAGCAACCTCCCTCCACCGGCTTTTTTTTTCTCTCTCTCTCCCTCCCCCTCCTCCTCGCTCGCTCACTTTGCTTCACCAGAATCAGGCAAAATGCCGGTAAAACGCTTCAGCCTCGCTTTCACTGCAGCGGGCAGCTCGCAGTAAGAGCGGCGCTGATTGGCTCGCTGCGGCCCAGTGATACGAAGCGGACAATGGCGGCGCGCGAGGCGGTACTCCGGGCGCAGGGGGCGCCGGCACCCCACCCTCCCGCTCCCCGGCGTCAGTCGCTCCACCGTCCCCCTCCACTCTCTCCCCGCTCACCCGTGAGCGGCCGATCCTCATCGAAACTGTGCTTCCCGACCCCTCGCTGCCCGCCCTAGCAACCGCGCCTCCCGCTGCCCCCTTTGCAAGTTGAGTGCACGTTTGGCGCTCTTCAGTTTGGGCCCTGGGGAGGGATTTGCAGTTACAGTCAGACGGGGCCTTGAGGGCGCTGTTTTTCCGTGTGCCCGCCGGGCGAACTCCGGCTGTGTTTCGATGTGAACAAGGCCTTTTTAAAAACTAAATATGGGATTTAAAACATTCCTGTACAATTCCCAGTTATGCCGTCAGGTTTTTTTTAAAATTCCTGTTGTCAGTTCCTTCCTCTGCCAAAAATAGTTTGACTTCTGAAGAGTTTCAGCAAACACCTTCAACAGGTTTTAACGCTGGAATGACACGTTTGATGGTATAATAGGGTGCGATTCTCCCAAAAAATTTCGAAGTTAATTTGTGGCGGGTTTTTCAGGGAGTTTCCTGCCGGCGTGTTCCCCGCCGCTATTCAATGACACTTAGTGGGCGGATTCCTCCCCCCCCCCGCCGGGTGGGAGAATCACCCGGGCGCAGCGTGGTCCCGCCCTCACGCCCACGATTCTCTCCCCCCCCCCCCCCCCCCCAAAGCGGCGCGGCGTAAATCACGTCTGGCCGCTGGGAAAATTGCCGCTTGCCGTTGGTAATGGGCGAGCGGCCTGCCCAACACGACAGGTTCCTGCCGGCACCATCCACACCTGGTCGCAGCGCGGGTACGCTGGGTGGGGGGGGGGGGGGGGGCGGCCTGTGGTGGGTGAGGGGAGTTCCTGCACCGGTGGGGGGGGGCTCAAAAGAGGTCTGGCCCGCGATCAGTGCCCACCGATCGGCGGGCCGGCCTCTCTGAAGGAGGACCTCCTTTACTCCACTGCCCTGCAAGATCCATCCGACATTTCTTGCGGGGAGGACGCAACCGTGCATGCACGGGTGATGTCATTTACGCGGTGCCAGTCGCGTCATTTACGCGGTGCCGCCTTTATGCGGCGCCAAGGCGTATATGACGCGGCGCCGCTCCTAGCCTCCCGGGGGCAGGAGAATAGGGGGCTGGGAATGCCCTCCGTGCCGGAGTGAAACACTCCGGTTTTCACGCCGCCGTCGGGACTTAGTCTCCCGATGGGAGAATTGCTCCCAGTTTAGCCCACACTTTCTTTGCACTGGGGAGCTGAACTCTGAAATCGTGCTGCCATTTTGAAAGGGTGCCCCGACCTCTAAGTGAGCTTGTGGTCACCCCCCCAACCATGGTCAATGTCACTCCCTCCCCCCCCACCCCACACGCATGGACAATTAACACCCACCCCCCCCACCCCAAGTGAGGATATCCCACTATGGGGTCCGTGGGGGTTCACCCCTCTTCAGGCCCCCCCCCAAGGCCCCTTACAGCACCCCCTCCCTTCTAGGACCCCCACCCATTACAACCAACCTCCCGGAGACCCATACTTACCTGCCCTGCACTCCTCCACCCCAAACTGCCTCTGCACTACCCTCATTTCATGGGCATGGCCCCTGACCCTTGGCAGTGCCACCCTGCACTTGGACACCCTTGCACTGGCACCCAGGCAGTGCTCCTGCTGGCAGTGACCCTTGCAGTGACACCTGGGCACCATGGCAATGCCAACTGGGCAATGCCAAGGTGCTCATGTTCCAGGAGGTGGGCCAGGGAGCCACCCTGCACTTACCATGACCATCCATGGGTCTCCGATGGCCCTGGATGCCGTTCCGCCTGGTCCACGTTTGTGTGGGCCAGCACTGATCAGCGTCCGGCTGCAGCCTCCCTGGGGAGGCTAGAGAATTGAAGGAGGCTGATGGATCCCGGGCAGGTAGGCCGTAGGTAGGTTTAAGACCTACTTCTGCGAGCATCATTCGGTCCCGCCCATTTGGGGGCAGAGTTCCACCTATCCTGCACATCTTTTTGGGTTGTGGGGATGAGACCCACGCAGACACTGGAAGAATGTGCAAACTCCACATGGACAGTGACCTGGGGCCGGGATCGAACTCGGATCCTCGGCCCCATGAGGCACCAATGCACCACCGTGCGGCCCAAATTGAGGCATTTTAAAATTAATTTGGGAAAGTAGCAAGGCAAATGAAATGGTCGCAAGATAGTTGCCACTGCTCTTACAGAGTAAACATGTCGGTAGGGCTAGTGAAGCCTCTTCATTTTTGTCAGACGGAAGGAGAATGATACAGTGAAGAAAGCTATATTGAGTGCTTATGAATTAGTACCGGGGGCTTACAGGCAATAGTTTTGAAGTGTAAGAAAAGAGTCTGGACAGTCTTACATTGAATTTAAAATGATTAAACAAAGTATTTTTGATAAGTGAGTAAGAGCCTTAAAATAGAAGAACCTGAGACTTCCTGTGGCGGCATGTAGGTGGAAATCGTACGTTGGGTGGCTCCTGCTCGAGGCTCTGGTTTTTGGAGTTTAATGCCCAGTTCCAGGAGCAGTTTTTGAATAAGCTGGTGCAGGAAGACACATGAAAGGTGGGGAATGTCGAAGACCCAGAAAAAAGCCGCTGGGAAGAAGGGGGCGAGCGAAAGTTCACTGTCGAGTGAGCACGTCTGCCCAGCAGCAGGAAAGATGGAAGAGGCTGGGTCGCTGGGTGGGGCCCTTCATAGTGGAGACTTTGACCAAGGTGATGGCTGGAGAGTTTGAGAGGCAGTTCGGCAAACACATGATGTGATACGTAAGAAGATGATGGCTGCGAT
Source organism: Scyliorhinus torazame (assembly GCF_047496885.1). Taxonomy (NCBI): domain Eukaryota; kingdom Metazoa; phylum Chordata; class Chondrichthyes; order Carcharhiniformes; family Scyliorhinidae; genus Scyliorhinus; species Scyliorhinus torazame. The sequence goes on along the minus strand of NC_092720.1, from coordinate 90,531,307 downwards.
GAAGGAGCTGGTGGAGGAGGCAATTGTCCCGGTGATGGTGGGGGTGTTGAAGACATCGGCCGAGGTACAGGAGCAAGGAGAGAAGTTGAAGGGGGTGGAGGAAGCTCTTGTCGCAACATACCGACCATTTCACCTCGATGGGCGAGGAGCTGCAGGGTGGTGGAGGTCAACAAAGGACTCAGAGCCAAGGTGAAGGATCTGGAGAACAGGCCGAGGCGGCAGAATTTGTGACTTGTGGGCTTGCCTGAAGGGGCGGGGGGGCCCCCGAGGCCGACTGAGTACTTCGCGAAGATGTTGGTGGAGTTGTTGGGCGAGGGGGAAAAACCCAGTATGAACTGGACAGGGCTCATCGGTCACTCAGGCCCAAGCCGAAGGCAAACGAGTCGCCAAGGGTGGTCATAATTTGTTTCCACAAATTCCATCTTAAGGAGAAGGCCCTGAGTTGGGCGTAACAAAGGCGTGAGGTGTAGTGGGAAGGAGATGGTATTTGTATATACCAGGACTTAACTGTGGAGTAGGCGAGAAGGCGGGCGGCACTCGACAGTAATGGTGTGAGGTTTGGCATGGTCTACCCGGCGAAGCTGAGGTGCAAAAGGTGGGGAGATGAAATCATACTGGGAGAGGTGTTTTCAAGAAGAAATGGATGGGGCGATTCTGGGAGCGGGGGGGGGGGGGGGGGGGAGGTTTCTATGGCAATGGACGGGGCAGGTAAGGCCCAGGGTTATGTTGATGGTGGATAGGAGTGCGGGGGAGGGGAAGCGACTCCCCCCTCCCCCACTGAGAACAGTAACATGGAATGTGAGGGGGGCTAGGGGGACTGGTGAAGAGGTTGAGGGTCTTTACACTTTTTAAAAAACTTTTTTTTAAATTCTCCTTTTTCACGTTTTCTCCCACATTTACACCCATCAACAATAAACAATAATCAACAAGATATGTCAATCCCCATAATAACAACGATCCCATCCGCCCACCAACCCCCAAACATCAGCCCGCATGTTTACATAAACAAATGACAAAAAGGAATCATGGATTACCCGTAGTCACCCTTAATCTACACAGCCCCCCTCCCCCCCACCCCCCCAACCAACGCCATCCAGCCTCTAAGAGAGTACCGTACATGATACCCCAAAGTTGTACCCCACCCCCCCCCAAACCCCCAAGTCTCCAGCTCCTCCCGTCCACTGCCTCTTGTAAAACTCCTCCTCCCAACCTTGGTTCCCTCCCCCAACCTCGGTTCCCTCCCCCCAACTTTCCACCCCGGCTAGACCACTCGGACCCTGTTCTGTCAGGCTCCGATGGCCGCAGCCCCTCCCCCCACCTCGCTCCCGTTCACTGGCCGGCTTAAACCGGCCAGCGTGGAGGCCCCTGCCCGGGTCCCTTTCCCCCTTGCCCGGCCCTAGGAAAGCCCAAAGATCCCCTTTTAGCACACAAACCCCGCATATCCACCTACACCCCGAAGAGCCCTCCTTTCGAGTGAAAGTCCCATCCCTTCCCTTGTCGAAATATATGCAACATTGGCTCCTTTAGCCTCTACACCCGTGCGCAGTGATGCAAAAAAAAGTAAATACAGTAATGAGGTTACATCGGCACATGACCATTCCTCAATTTGTCAGTTCTGCCACAGTCCATCTGCCTTCGCAAACTCCTCCGCTGCTTCCGCCGTTCCAAAATAAAAGTACCTGAGCTTGTAAGTCACCCTCAGCTTCGCTGGATATACAATGCCGCACTGCACCTTGCCCTCTTCACCCGGTTGAAGGCAGCCCGCCTCCTCGCCAGCTCCACCGTAAAGTCCTGGTATACCCGTATACCAGCTCCAGCCCACTGCACCACCCGCTTCTGCTTGGCCCAGCTCAGGACATTCTCCTTCACACTGTACCTACGGAAGCACAGAGTCACTGCCCTTGGCGGCTCACTCGCCTTTGGTACAGGCCTCCACGACCGATGAGCCCGATCCAGTTCATATCGGGAGGGGTTCTCCCCCTCCCCCCGGTAGTTTTGCAAGCATCGTGGCAAAATACTCAGTCGGCTTTGGTCCTTCAACTCCTTCGGGCAGCTCCACGACCCTCAAATTCTGTCGCCTGGATGTGTTTTCCAGATCTTCCATTTTTCTTCGCAGACGCTTGTTCGTGTCCATCACCTTCCGCATCTCCTTCCCCATCGAGGCAAGTTGATCACCGTGCTGCAATACCGTCTCCTCCACTTCCTTCAGCTCCTCCCGTTGCTCTCGCACCTCCGCCATTGCGCTCGCCACCACCGTCTTCACCGGGGAAACCGCCTCCTCCACCAGCACATTCAAAACCTCCCTCATCTCCTTCCTCACCATCTCCATACATTTCTCAATCTGCGCCAACTGCTTTTGGAATTCCGCAGCCATCACCTTAGTTGGTTCTTCAGCCGTAAGCAGTGCGGCCTCCCCTGGTGCTCCAGCCTCCATTTTCTTTGTTGACCCCGCGGTGACCTTTCCCCTCTCCAACGGACTTTCAGCCGCTTTTTTCCCGGCGGTTTTTTTGGTGTTTTTCGACACCCTTCTTCTCCTTGCGCTATCTCCCGACTTTTACTCCGTCGCTGGCCCTAGGACCGGGCGTTACTCCCCGAAAATGCCGTTCCCGAACGGGAGCCCTCCAATGTGCAGCTGCCTCCCGCGCGCCGTCACCGGAAGTATCGGTCTTCACTTATTCGAGGGTCTTCAACTTTGAGATGGTGGAGGCGGCGGAGGTGTTTGTGAAGGCCAAAGGACGGGTTAAAATGAGAGATGGGACTGGCTTCGGATTGAATGGGGGGTGCGAAATGCTGTGTACAACTTTATCTCTTATTTCTTGTTTCAGGATGTGTACTTGTTTTGTATTTGTGGGTGCAACAGTTGGTTTGGTTTTGGGGGTTAGTGGATGGGGAACGATAGTGACCCTCTATGGGTTACAGTGGGTATGAGAATATTGGGCTTTGGAGTGATGGCAGTTTCTCTGGAGTGCGGTCTTTGTGCACTGGTTATGTTTGAGTGTCTTTGCTTTCCAGGGATTGGGTCATGGGGGAGTGGATTGGGAGGAGGGGGGCCTGGACAGGTGCCTGTACATTAGCAAGCGAAGGTTGGCTAGTGAACGGAAGTGTGGTGGGGAGGAGCCACGGTCATTGGAATCTGTTCGAACAGGTTTCTGTGAGTCTTGGAGGTGTGAAAGGTGGGGGGATGGAATCGATCCTGGGAGAGGTGTTTTCAAGAGGAAATGTATGGGGCGATTCGGGGGGGGGGGGGGGGGCAGTTCAATGGCAACAAAGTGGCGGGTCAGGCCCGATGCGCACGACCCAGGGTTATGATGGTGGTGGATAGGAGTGGAGGGGAAGAGACCCCCCGGTTAGAATAGTAACATGGAATGTGAGGGGGCTAGGGGTACCAGTGAAGAGGTTGCGGGTCTTTACACATCTAAAGAGCCTGAAGGCCAACGTGGCAATGCTGAGACCCACCTGAGGGTGAAAGATCAGGTGAGGCTTAGGAAGGGTTGAGTGAGTCAGGTTTTCTATTCAGGGTTCGATAGGGGTCAGGGGTAGCGATACTGGTGGGCAAGAGGGTGAGGTTTCAGATGGAGAAGGTGGTGGTAGACTAGGGGGGCAGCTACGTGATTGTGACTGGGCTTTAGAGGGGATGTTAGTGGCACTGGCGAGCGTTTTTGGCCCCAACTGGAATGATTCAGGGTTTGTGAAGAGGGCGCTGGGTGCCATCCCGGATTTGGATACCCAAGAGTTAATGGTTGGGGGGAAGGGGGTGCGCGGAATTGGAATCTGGTGCAAGAGCTGAAAGTGGATAGGTCTCAGCCACGCTCGTTGACCTAGTCGGGGTGGCAAAAGTGCTGGCGGGGGTCATGAGAGAGATGGGAGGAGTGGAGATTCCTGCACCCGAGGAAACGGTAGTATTCGTTTTTATCCCCGGTACATGAAGTGTACTCGAGAATAGCCTTTTTCATGTTTGGGAAAGCATTATTGGCCGGGGTTAAAGGGTTCGAGTAATCAGCGATATTGATTTCGGATATGTGCCCATTTGGGTAGATATGGTTCTGGAGAAATGGATGGCTCAGAGGCCGGGATGGAGAATGGACATGGGGCTGTTAGGGAACATGAGGTTTTGCGTTAAGATTGGGTAGGTGATCAAAGAATATGTGGTGTTTAATTACACGGGGAGTTTCACAGTCGGTGGTTTGGGAGGCTCTGAAGGCAGTAGTAAGGGGGAGGTGATTTCATTTAAGGTTAAGGTGGACAGGGAGGAGAGAGAGGAACGGCAAAAATTGATAGAGGAGATGCTGGAGGTGGATAGGAGGTATGTGGGGGACCCGGGCCCGGCCCCCTTGACCAGAAGAAAGGAGCTTCAGGCGAACTTCGCCAAGATGTCCACAGGGAAAGTAGTGCACCAGTTGAGAAGGGTGAGGGGGGCGTTCTATGAACATGGGGAGAAGGTATGTTGGCCGGCCAGCTCCGGAGGATGGTGGCGAGGAAGATACTTCAGGTGCGGGGTAAGGTGGGGAAGCTGGTGGTGGACCTGGAGCAAATCAACAAAGTATTTGAAGAGTTCTACAAGAAGTTATTTGGTCGGAGCCACTGGGAGTGGTGCGAGAGATGAGGGAGTCCCTGGACGGGTTGGAGTACCCGAAGTTGGCCGGTGAGGGAGCAGGGGGTGAATGGGGCAATTGGGAGGATGCAGCCAGGGAAGGCGGTGGGGCCGGATGGGTTCCCAGTGGAATACGTTTAAAAAAAAAAAAATTGGGGTTACCCAATTATTTTTTCCAATTGAGCAATTTAGTGTGGCCAATCCACCTAACCTGCACATCTTTGGGTTGTGGGGGTGAAACCCACGAAGACACGGGGAGAATGTCTTCCCGTCCACACGGACAGTGACCCAGGGACGGGATTGAACCCGGGTCCTCAGCGCTGTAGGCAGCAATGCTAACCACTGCGCTAACGTGCCACCCTCCCCAGTGGAATACTATAAGAAGTTTCAGGATAAGTTGGCGCCGCTGATGGTGGGAATGTTTGAGGATGCGATAGTAGGGGGGGTCTTGCCACAGATGTTGGGGTAGGCTTCGATTTTCTTGCTGTTAAAGAAGCATAACGACCAGGTGGAGTGTGGGTCACATAGGCCGATATCCCTATTGAATGTAGATGCCAAGATATTGGCAAAGGATATGGCAGCAAGGTTGGAGGAGTGCCTCCCGAAGATGATAGAAGAGGATCAGACTGAGTTCGTGAAAGGAAGGCAGCTGTTTTCAAATATGAGGAGATTCTTAAATGTGACCCTGTCTCCGGCGGAGGGAAAGGAAACGGAGGTACTGGATGCAGAGAAGGCATTTGATCGGGTAGAGTGGGGTTATTTGATGGTGGTACTGGGAAGATTTGGAATCGGGCCGAGGTTCGCGGCGTGGGTACGGCTGTTGTATAAGGGGCCGATGGTAAGCATTCGCATTAGCAATGTGAATTTGGGGTACTTTTCTCTGCACCAGGCTACGAGGCAGGGGTGTCGTATGTTCCCCCCGGCTGTTTGCACTGGCTATAGAGCCCTTAGCCATCGCGCTAAGGTGCTTTGGGTTGTGGAAGGGGATACTGAGGTGGGTTGGGGGGGGGGGGTGGAGAATTGGGTATCCTTATATGCTGATGATCTGTAATTGAACATTTCGGAGCCGAGCACGTCGGTGGGCAGTATAATGGGGCTGCTCCAAGGATTTGGGTCGTTCCCGGGTATAAACTGAACTTAGGCAAGTGTGAGTAGTTTGTGTCCACCAGCCGGGAGTGGGGCGGGGTTGGGAGGGGCTGCCATTTCATTTGGCGGCAACCCACTTTAGGTACTTGGGGGGTGCAGGTCACGTGGGATTGGGGTGGGCTCTGAAGGTATAATTGGTCGGGAGGGTGAAGGCCGATTTGGCAAGGTGGGATAACCTCCCTCTGTCATTGGCGGGTCGGGTGCAGGCAGTCAGAATGAATGTGTTACCGCGATTTTTGTTCCTATTTCAGTGCCTGTCGGTCTTTCTATCGAAATCCTTCTTCAAGTAGGTGGACAAATTGATTGGGAGGAATGGGGGGAGTTGGCCTGGCTTAGGAGGGTGGTCTTACAGAGGGTGACAGGTGGGGGAGGGGGAGGGCTAGGCCTCCCAAACATACTATACTATTATTGGGCGGCGAATGTGGAGAAAGTGCAGGGCTGGGCTAAGAAGGGGGAGGGTTCATGTAGGGGGTCAGGAACGCCGCTCCCGATAACATCAGGTAAGTATTCTGTGTGTCCAGTGGTGGTGGCCACTTTGAAGACCTGGAGGCAGTTTAGGCCATGTTTTAAGCTGGGGGCCGGGTCACGGGAGTTGCCGATTATGGGGAGGATGGATGCAAGGTTTCGGAGCTGGTATGATAGGGGGATTGAGGAAATGAAGGATCTGTTTCTTGGGGGATGATTCGCGAGCTTGGAGGAGCTGGGAGAGAAGTATGGGTTGGTGCAGGGGAAGGGTTTAGGTACCTGCAGGTTCGCGATTTTGCAAGGAAGGTTTCCCCGACTTTCCCAATAGCGTGGGCCTTCTCGTTGGAGGCGGTGCTGTCAGCAGGTGCTGTTACCAAAATTCACTCGACTCTGGGGTGGTCCCGGCGGATTGGAAATTAGCAAACGTGACACCACTGTTTAAAAAAGGAGGTAGGCAGAAAGCGGGTAATTATAGGCCAGTGAGCTTAACTTCGGTAGTAGGGAAGATGCTGGAATCTATCATCAAGGAAGAAATAGCAAGGCATCTGTATGGAAATTGTCCCATTGGGCAGACGCAGCATGGGTTCATAAAGGGCAGGTCGTGCATAACTAATTTAGTGGAATGTTTTGAGGACATTAACAGTGCGGTAGATAACAGGGAGCCAATGGATGTGGTATATCTGGATTTCCAGAAAGCCTTTGACAAGGTGCCACACAAAAGGTAGCTGCATAAGATAAAGATGCATGGCATTAAGGGGAAAGGAGTAGCATGGATAGAGGATTGGTTAATTAATAGAAAGCAAAGAGCGGGGATTAATGGGTGTTTTCTCTGGTTGGCAATCAGTAGCAAGTGGTGTCCCACAGGGATCAGTGTTGGGCCCACAACTGCTCACAATTTACATAGATGATTTGGAGTTGGGGGACCAAGGACAATGTGTCCAAGTTTGCAGACGACACTAAGATAAGTGGTAAAGCAAAAAGTGCAGAGGATACTGGAAGTCTGCAGAGAGATTTGGAGAGGCTAAGTGAATGGGCTAGGGTCTGGCAGATTATCATAGAATTTACAGTGCAGAAGGAGGCCATTCGGCCCATCGAGTCCGCACCGGCTCCCGGAAAGAGCACCCTACCCAAGGTCAACACCTCCACCCTATCCCCATAACCCAGCAACCCCACCCAACACTAAGGGCAATTTTGGACACTAAGGGCAATTTATCATGGCCAATCCACCTAACTTGCACATCTTTGGACTGTGGAGGAAACCGGAGCACCCGGATGTGGTAGTATGCATTAGTGGTCATGTGGGACTGTGAAGCCGTGATGTCATTGGCTGACAGATCCCGGGTCCTGGTTGGCCGTCGACCTCTAGCTCCGCCCTGAAGGCGGAGTATAAGAACCAGGAGTCCTCCCCCGCAGGCAGTCTACTACTGAACTGCGGGGAAACAGTCACGCTTAATAAAGCCTCATCGACTTCACTCTATTCGTCTCTCGGAGTCTTTGTGCGCTACAATTTATTAAGCGTGACTAAAGGACTATGGAGCTCAGGATCATCCCGGAATGCCTGAGGATCAGCCCCCACGCAGTGAACGCAGCAGCAGCTTTCAAGCACTGGCAGACTTGTTTCGAGGCCTACCTCAGAACGGCCCCCGGCCGGGTCACAGAAGACCAAAAACTACAGGTCCTGCACTCGAGGTTAAGCACGGAGATTTTCTCTCTCATCGAAGACGCAGAGGATTTCCAGACGGCGTTCGCAGCACTAAAAAGTCTCTATGTTCGCCCAGTAAACCAGATCTACGCTCGCTATCAACTCGCAACGAGACGGCAAAGTCCCGGAGAATCGATAGATGAATTCTACGCCGCGCTACTAATTTTGGGACGGGCCTGCAGCTGCCCGCCGGTGAACGCAAATGACCACACGGACATGTTAATGCGCGATGCTTTTGTGGCAGGTATGAACTCCTCCCAAATCCGGCAAAGACTTTTAGAAAAAGAGTCGCTAGGACTCTCAGAGGCACGGGACCTAGCAACCTCCCTAGGCATGGCCGCGCGAAACACCCGCGCCTACGGTCCCGACCGCGCGGCAGCCCATTGGGCTCCGTACGCACCCGTCGCGACAAACCCACCCGCCCCCCCCGGACACCCCACAGGCTTGCGCGGTTCAAGCGCCAAGTCGCACCGGGGGAGCCCGCTGCTATTTCTGCGGCCAGGCGAAACACCCCCGGCAGCGCTGCCCGGCCCGCGCAGCGATCTGTAAGAGCTGCGGGAAAAAGGGCCATTTCGCGGCTGTGTGCCGGTCCCGGGAGGTCGCCGCGGTCCCAGGAGAACAGGGAGCCCTGCACGTCTTTTACGCTCCCCAACCCCCCCAGCGCCCCATGTACGACCCGCAGGCGCAACCACCTTGGGTCCCGACCACCGCTCTCCCCGGAGAACAGGGAGCCCTGCACGCCTTTTACGCTCCCCAACTCCCCCCCCCCCCCCCCCCCCCCCCGCGCCCCATGTATGACCCGCCGGCGCTACCACTTTGGGTCCCGGCCACCGCTGTCCCCAGAGAAGAGGGAGTCCTGCGTGTTCCTAACGCTCCCCAACCCCCCCAGCGCCCCATGTGCGACCCGCAGGCGCCGCCATTTTGGGTCCCGGCCACTACGAGGGGAGGAGGGGCGCTACCATCTTGGACCACCCCAGACCTATACGACGCATGGGGCGGCCATTTTGTCCACCCCCACCACCATCTCGTGACCCCCCAGCCATGTGCGATGCATGGGGGCAGCCATCTTGTTCACCCCCGCGCCATCTTGGAAGGCAACAACGGACCCCAGCGTTGACGGCTCCACGGGATTCGAAGAAGACGCTCAACCATTACAACCACGGCTGGCTTCAATGACGTTGGACCAAGCACGGCCCCGGACGCTCCAGACGACGACGACAACGGTGCTGATAAACGGGCACGAGACACCATGCCTGGTCGACTCCGGGAGCACGGAGAGCTTTATCCACCCCGACACGGTAAGACGCTGTTCTTTGACCATCCGTCCCAGCGCACAAAGGCGCGTACCCTCTCCCCCGCATATCCGACATGGTCAATCGGATTGCCCAATATAAGGTCTTCTCCACCGTGGACCTCAAGTCCGCCTACCATCAGCTCCCCATCCGCCCAAGTGACCGCAAGTACACAGCCTTCGAGGCAGACGGGCAATTATACCATTTCCTAAGGGTCCCATTTGGCGTCACAAACGGGGTCTCGGTCTTCCAACGAGAGATGGACCGAATGGTTCATCAACACGGGTTGCGGGCCACGTTCCCGTATCTCGACAATGTAACCATCTGCGGCCACAATCAGCAGGACCACGACGCCAACCTCCAAAAACTCCTCCAGACCGCTAAAGCCTTGAACCTCAAGTACAACGAGGACAAGTGCGTTTTTAGCACCAACCGGCTAGCCATCCTGGGCTACGTAGTGCGCAATGGGATAATAGGCCCCGACCCCGAACGTATGCGCTCCCTCGTGGAATTTCCCCTCCCGCACTGCTCAAAAGCCCTAAAACGCTGCCTGGGGTTCTTTTCATACTACGCCCAGTGGGTCCCCCAGTATGCAGACAAGGCCCGCCCCCTAATACAGACCACGACCTTCCCTCTGTCGACAGAGGCTTGCCAGGCCTTCAGCCGCATCAAAGCGGATATCGCAAAGGCCACGATGCGCGCCATCGACGAGTCCCTCCCCTTCCAGGTCGAGAGCGACGCCTCCGACGTAGCTCTAGCGGCCACCTTAACCAAGCGGGCAGACCCGTGGCCTTTTTCTCCCGAACCCTCCACGCTTCAGAAATCCGCCACTCCTCAGTGGAAAAGGAAGCCCAAGCCATAGTGGAAGCGGTGCGACATTGGAGGCATTACCTGGCCGGCAGGAGATTCACTCTCCTGATGGACCAACGGTCGGTAGCCTTCATGTTCGATAATGCACAGCGGGGCAAAATCAAAAACGACAAGATCTTAAGGTGGAGGATCGAGCTCTCCACCTTCAATTACGAGATCTTGTATCGTCCCGGAAAGCTGAACGAGCCGTCCGATGCCCTATCCTGCGGCACATGTGCCAACGCACAAATTAACCGCCTCCAAACCCTCCACGAGGACCTCTGCCACCCGGGGGTCACTCGGTTCTACCACTTTATTAAGTCCCGCAACCTCCCATACTCTTTGGAGGAGGTCCATACAGTCACAAGGAACTGCCACATCTGCGCAGAGTGCAAACCGCATTTTTTCAGGCCGGATGGTGCGCACCTGATTAAGGCTTCCCGCCCCTTTGAACGCCTTAGTCTGGATTTCAAAGGACCCCTCCCCTCCACCGACCGCAACACATACTTCCTTAATGTGGTGGACGAGTACTCCCGCTTCCCATTCGCCATCCCCTGCCCTGACATGACCGCGGCCACAGTCATTAAAGCCCTGAACACCATATTCACACTGTTCGGTTGCCCCGCATACGTCCACAGCGACAGGGGGTCCTCCTTCATGAGTGACGAGCTGCGCCAGTTCCTGCTCAGCAACGGTATAGCCTCGAGCAGGACGACCAGCTACAACCCCCGGGGGAACGGGCAAGTAGAGAGGGAGAACGGCACGGTCCGGAAGACCGTCCTACTGGCCCTACGGTCCAGGGACCTCCCAGTTTCACGGTGGCAGGAGATCCTCCCGGACCCTCTCCACTCCATCCGGTCGCTACTGTGTACTAGCACTAACCAAACGCCTCATGAGCGCCTCCTCGTCTTCCCCAGGAAGTCCTCCTCTGGAACGTCGCTGCCGACCTGGCTGGCGGTCCCAGAACCATCTTGCTCCGAAAACATGTGCGGGCGCACAAGTCGGACCCGTTGGTTGAGAGGGTTCGCCTCCTCCACGCGAACCCGCAGTACGCTTACGTGGAGTACCCCGACGGCCGACAGGACACGGTCTCCCTGCGAGATCTGGCGCCCGCCGGCAACACACACACCCCCCCGACACCAATCACCCCCTTCCTGCCACCGCCACACCCCGCGACCGCCCCCTTCCCAGGAGGATCGGTCCTCCTCCCAGGCCCGACCAGGAGTGAAGCCCAAGCTGAAACCGTAAGGCTCCCGGAGAGGACAACACCGGAACAAGCACCACCACCACCACCAGGGCCGAGGCGATCGACACGGACGACCAGACCGCCCGACCGACTCGTGGCGTCGATCTAACACTACAATATGTGGACTTTTAACGAGAACATTTTGTCTTTTTCTCCTGACGATTACTGTAAATAGTTCGAAAAAAAACCTTGTACATACTGTAATAACATGCGAAAGTTTTCCTCCCAGGACCAGCCTTGTAAACCCTTACCACCATGCGAAGCATCACCCCGCCGGGTTCATTTTTAACAAGGGGTGAATGTGGTAGTATGCATTAGGGGTCATGTGGGACTGTGAAGCCGTGATGTCATTGGCTGACAGATCCCGGGTCCTGGTTGGCCGTTGACCTCTAGCTCCGCCCTGAAGGCGGAGTATAAGAACCAGGAGTCCTCCCCCGCAGGCAGTCTACTACTGAACTGCGGGGGAACAGTCACGCTTAATAAAGCCTCATCGACTTCACTCTATTCGTCTCTCGGAGTCTTTGTGCGCTACACCGGAGAAAACCCACGCACACACGGGGAGGATGTGCAGACTCCGCACAGACAGTGACCCAAGCCGGAATCGAACCTGGGACCCTGGAGCTGTGAAGCAATTGTGCTATCCACAATGCTACCGTGCTGCCCCTGCAGCAATGGAATACAATGTTGACAAATGTGAGGTTATCCATTTTGGTAGGAATAACAGCAAAAGGGATTATTATTTAAATGATAAAATATTAAAACATGCTGCTGTGCAGAGAGACCTGGGTGTGCTCGTGCATGAGTCGCAAAAAGTTGGTTTTCAGGTGCAATAGGTGATTAAGAAGGCAAATGGAATTTTGTCCTTCATTGCTAGAGAGATGGAGTTTAAGACAAGGGAGGTTATGCTGCAATTGTGTAAGGTGTTAGTGAGGCCACACCTGGAGTATTGTGTTCAGTTTTGGTCTCCTTACTTGAGAAAGGACGTACTGGCACTGGAGGGTGTGCAGAGGAGATTCACTAGGTTAATCCCAGAGCTGAAAGGGTTGGATTACGAGGAGAGGTTGAGTAGACTGGGACTGTACTCATTGGAATTTAGAAGGATGAGGGGGGATCTTATAGAAACATATAAGATTATGAAGGGAATAGATAGGATAGATGCGGGCATGTTGTTTCCACTGGCGGGTGAAAGCAGAACTAGGGGGCATAGCCTCAAAATAAGGGGAAGTAGATTTGGGACTGAGTTTAGGAGGAACTTCTTCACCCAAAGGGTTGTTAATCTATGGAATTCCTTGCCCAGTGAAGCAGTAGAGGCTCCTTCATTAAATGCTTTTAAGATAAAGATAGATAGTTTTTTAAAGAATAAAGGGATTAAGGGTTATGGTGTTCGGGCCGGAAAGTGGAGCTGAGTCCACAAAAGATCAGCCATGATCTCATTGAATGGTGGAGCAGGCTCGAGGGGCCAGATGGCCTACTCCTGCTCCTACTTCTTATGTTCTGGTGAAGGAGATTGTATCAGTGATTTATGGGAGGATCCTGGAGCAGGATTGGGTGTACATGGAGGGGAGGAAGAGTTGGGAGTGGGGGGTGATGAAAGAGGTTCTGTGGTGTGAGGTGCTGTGAAGGGTGATCGCTTCAGCCTTGTGTGCAAGGTTGGGGCTGATACAATTGAAGGTCATGTATGGAGCGCACCTCATAAATTCAAAGATGCCGGCTGTTTGAGGGGGTGGAGGATGTGTGTGAGTGATGTGGGAGGGGCCCCGCAAACCATTTAAAAAAATATATTTTTATTCAGGCATTTATATAAACAAATACAAACCTACACAAGAGTAAGAACAAACAGAAATCTCAGAATAAAATATAACTACCCGAAAGCCCGGCTTGCCTGCTGTTCCCCTCTTCCCTACCTGCTGACACACATCAATTTTCCTTGAAAAAGTCAATAAACGGCTTACATCTCCGGGCAAGCCCATCAACTGACCCTCTCTCCAACCTTAGGTCGCTCACCCACACCCCAGGCTTCAGTGGCCCCGAATCCCACCACTCCAGCAAAATCCGTCTCTCCGGGCTACCATGGAGGCAAAAGCCAAAACATTAGCCTGTCTTGCCCCGCCCCCACTGGACTCTCGGGTCTTCCTACACACCAAATATTGCCACTGCTGGACAGGGGGCCACCTTCACCTTCAGCACCTCGGACATTCCGTCTGCGAACCCCTGCCAGAACCCCTTCAGTTTCGGACATGCCCAAAACATGTGGACATGGTTTGCGGGCCTCCACACCTATCCTCTACCCATAAAAGAACCTACTCATGCTGGCCATATGCGCCCTATGCACTACCTTAAACTGGATAAGGCTTGCGAACGCCGAAGATGCCCTCCTCAGAGCCTCCTCCCTATAGCCGACCTCCATTTCCCCCCCAGCTCCTCCTCCCATTTCCTCTTGACCTATCGGGCCCCCCCCCCCCCCCCCCCCCCCCAAAGTCCATTAACTCCTTGTAAATCTCGGACATCTTGCTCTTCCCTACTCCCTCCTTCGACACCACCTTATAATAATTCATTATGTTTGGCAAGCCAGCCCGCTTCCCCGCGCCCCCGCTCCAACAGCACCTGATTAACCCGTGGGGTTTTCCCTGCCCACACAAACCCCGAGATCAACAAATAAACTTGCCGAAAGAATGATTTTGGGATGAAGATCAAGAGGTTCTAAAAAAAAAACCCTCGGCAGCACCGTCATTTTCACTGTCTGCACCCACCCCGCCAGTGATAGTGGCAGCACATCCCACCTCTTGAAATCTGTTCCACCAATCGTGCCAGATTCAACTTGTTCAGTTGTTCCCACTCCCGCAGCACAGAGATGCCCAAATATCTGAAGCTCACCCCACCACCTTAAATGGCAGCACGCCCAACCTTCTCTCCTGTGTCCTGGCCTCGATCGGGAAGACCTCACTTTTCTCCATGTTTAGCTTGTATGCAGAAAACCGGCCAAACTCCTCTAAAAAACCCATAATTCTCCTGATGCCTCCAAGTGGGTCCGAGATGTGAAGCAACATATAACGAGACCCTGTGCTCAACAACAACCCCCCCCCCGCATAATACCTCTCCAACTCCTTGACGCTCTAAGTGTCATTGCCAATGTCTATATTGCCAAGCATGGTAGCATAGTGGTTAGCACTATGGCTTCACAGTACCAAGGTCCCAGGTTCAATTCCCAGCTTGGGTCACTGCCTGTGCGGAGTCTGCAAGTTCTCCCCCCTGCCTGCGTGGGATTCCTCTGGGTGCTCCGGATTCCTCCCACAAGTCCTGAAAGGCATGCTATGAGGTAATTTGGACATTCTGAATTCTCCCTCTGTGTACCCAAACAGGTGCCGGAATGTGGCGACTAGGGGCTTTTCACAGTAACTTCATTGCAATGTTGATGTGACAATAAAGACTTATTATTAAGGCAAAAAGGAACGGGGAGAGTGGGCCCCCCTGCCTTGTCCCACGGTGTAGCCCAAAGTACTCCGAGCTCACCCGATTCCTCCGTATGCTCACTACTGGCGCTCAATACAACAATCGGACCCAAACCGTCCGAACAATCCGCGAGGCCAAGATCTTTGCCAACAATTTGCCGTCCACATTTAGCAATGATGTTGGGCAATAGGATCCACACTGCTACGGATCTTTATCCTTTAATATTAGGGATATGGATGCCTGCGATAATGTAGGGGGCAGCTCCCCCTTATCATTCTCATTATATGCCCTTACCAGCAGGGGCCCCAGATCCCCAGCAAATTTCATACAATATTCTATAGGGAACCCATCCGGACCCGGGGCCTTCCCCTTGCCCTCCTTCACTTCCACCAGTCCAATGGGTGCCCCCAGCCCCTCCGCCAGGTCCTCCTCCACCTTGGGGAACTCCAACCCATTCAGAAGTCCTCACCCCTCACCCCTGGTTGGTGTCTCCGATTCATAAAGCCTCCTACAAAACATCTCGAAAACCCCATTCACCCACACCGAACCCAGTCCCACTCTTCCCCTCCCGTCCGTCACCCCTCCGATCTCGCTCACCACCACCTGCTTCCTAAGTTGGTGGGCCAGCATCCTGCTCACCTTCTCTCTGTACTCTTATTGCCCCTCTGGCCCTCTGTAACTGCCCTACTGCCTTCCCGTGGACACCAAGCCAAACTCCATCTGGAAGTTCTGCCTCTCATTCAACAATCCCGCCTCCGGGGCCTCCGAATACCTCCTGTCCACCCGCACAATCTCGTCCAGCCTTGCCAGCTTTGCTCGCTCCACTTTTTCCCGATGTGCCCGGATCTATATGAACTTCCCATGACCACTGCCTTGAGCGCCTCCCGTAGCATGGCGGCCAAAACCTCACCTGTATAATTCACGTATCTCCAAATGGTGGCCCTCACCCGCTCGCACACCTCCTCATCTGCTAACAGCCCTACGTCTAGTCTCCACTGCGGGCGCTGCGCCCTGCCCCCGGTCGATTTGCACGTCCACCCAGTGTAGCGGGTGGTCTGAAACCACGATCTCTGAGTACCCTAAGTCGACAACCCCCACCAGCAGCCCCTTATCCACCACAAAATAATTAATCTGCGAGTACACCCTGTGCACATGGAGAAGTAACATGGGAGAAGTATGAGAACTCCTTCGCCCTCAGCTTCCCAAACCTCCAGAGATCCACCACCCCGATGCGCTCCATGAACCCCTTCAGCTCCTTCGCCACCACCGACACCCTCCCCGACATTGGGCTCGACCAGTCCAAACCTGGTTCAATGACCGTTTTAAAATCCCCTCCCATGATCAATTGGTGCGAGTCCAGGTCCAGGATCCTCCCTAGCACCCACCTCATGAACTCCACATCATCCCAGGTTGAGGCATAGACATTCAGCAAGACCACTAGCATTCTCTCCGTCATCCCACTCACCATCACAAACCTCCCTCTTGAATCTGCCACAATGTTTCCCCCTCAAACGCCACCTGGTTGTTTATCAGCAACACCCGCATCATATCTAATACAAAAGAAAGATTTGCCCGACCCATCCTTTCCTTAGCCTGGTCTTGTCCCTGATCTTCAAGTGCGTTTCTTGCAAAAAGGCCACGTCCACCATCAAGCTCCTCAAGTGCGCGAACACACGTGACCATTTGGCCCACTCAGCCCTCTCACATTCCATGTGACCAACCTGGTCGGGGGGGCACCCTGCGCCCCCCCCCCCCCCTTGCCGAACAACTATATCCCTTATTGGCCCAGCCCCGGCCCGTGTCACGCGACCCGCCAGACCCACCGTCACTACCTCCTTTCTTACTGCGCCACAGCAACCACACCTTTGTCAGCAGCCCCCCTCTCTTCCCCTCCCTCCACTAAGCACAACAACAATCACACTCATCTCTGCTACACTAACCACCTGGTCACCCCCCCCACTGCGATCCTGTTAACTAGTCCGCCCAGCTAGCCTGGTAGCTCGCACCCATGGTGCCAAACCTCCTACCCCCCACTGATCCCCCCCACCCCGCTTGCACACCGGCACAGCTCAAACAACAGTGAAATAAGAAAAAGATGCACTCACCCTCCATGTTCCCCAAACATCCTGCCACAGAACGCAACAAAACCTCTCAAAGAAGAGAGGGAGCTGGATTCTCCCAAAATGGGACTATGTCCCCACGCCGGCGTAAAACTCTGGAGTTTTACTCTGGAGATTCCTGGGAACAGGTACAGCTAATTCACGGGCTAGCAGGGACCCGGAGTAATTCATGCAGCTTTAGCTGCGGATATGGGCCCCCGCACTTCCGGTTTTGAGTCCATGCATGCGCATGGTGGTGGCCTCCAGCGGCTGCAATGAGCGCCATGGCGGACTCGGACCGCGGAGGCAGACACAAAAATTAGAGCCCCCCGATCGGCCGCCCACCCGAGGATCTGACCATGTGGATCTCAACCCCGGCTGCCTATAAGGCTACCCCGGTGTCCGATTCCCCCCACCCCCCACCAAGGTGGCTGCGGACTGAGTCTGCAGCCGCCACGAGCATCCCGACTGTTTCACGCCGTCAGGAACTCGGCCTGTTGGGAGTGGAGGATCGCTGGGCTGGCCTCTGTCAATGGGCCCCCAGCCGCGTGGCGGACTCCGCGATCACGCCGATTCTCGGGTCCCAGAGAATCGGCGGGCCCGATTTCAGCGTGAAATTGGATTCTCCGCCCCCTCGTCGAACGCGATTTCGGGGCTGGGCTGCGGAGAATTCAGCCCAGGTTCTCCCATAACCAACAAACAAAAGGCAACAAAAACAAAAAAGGCAGAAAAAATCCAACATCTCACACCTCCTCCACAGTTCAATGTCCACCTTCTCCTGCCAGTTCATTGTCTCTTAAAAACTCCATCCCCTCGTTTGTTATCCCAAAATAATGTTCTCAGTCGTTGTGTTTTGTTTGCACTGAGTGCTGAATTTGGTGCTTTTTGAGTGCTATAGTAAGAGTTTGGTGACCGAGGGAGGATAAGGCTTCATTTTTATCTAAAGTTTAGTCTTTCTTTTATTTAGTTAATTAACTTAAAAGTTGATGTTTGGTTTAGAAGAAGGTGAATTTTCAATCAGCTTTAAACAGACTTCTACTTGTAGGCACTTGCAGCTGGAGCTTGTTAATTAGTTAATTGGATTAGGATTGTTTTCAGAGGCTAGATTCACAGTATAAAAGTGATCCCTTACAGCGCAGACTTTGGTTGCAATGAATGCGGAATTTGGTGCTTTTTGAGTGCTATAGTGAGAGTTTGGTGACCGAGGGAGTGCTGAATTTGGTGCTTTTTGAGTGCTATAGTAAGAGTTTGGTGACCGAGGGAGTTGGGTGAGGAGGGAGTAAGGTGCTCCTTTCATTTTGTTTCTGACATTTCCGCAAAGAGTGCAAAGAGAGCCAGGAGTTTACAGAAAGTGTAGCTGACTGGGAGCAGAGTCGGAGGGCGGAGATCTAGTTAGTCCACACGGCAGCTATATTCTGTAAGGTAAGAGGGGATGGAGGCTAGGCCAGTTGCATGCTCCTCCTGTAGGATGTGGGTGGTGAGGGATACCACTGGTGTCCCCGCTGACTATACCTGCGGGAAGTGCACCCAACTTCAGCTCCTCAAAGACCGTGTTAGGGAACTGGAGCTGAAGCTGGATGAACTTCGGATCATCCGGGAGGCAGAGGGGGTGATTGAGAAGAGTTACAGGGAGGTAACCACACCCAAGGTACAGGACAAGAATAGCTGGGTTACAGTCGGGGGGAAAAAAACAAACAGGCAGACAGTGCAGAGATCCCTCGTAGCTGTTCCCCTTCAAAACAAGTATACCGTTTTGGATGCTGTTGGGGGGGATGACCTACCGGGGGAAGGCCCTAGCGGCCAGGTCTCTGGCACTGAGTCTGGCTCTGGGGCTCAGAAGGGAAGGGGGGAGAATAGAAAAGCAATAGTTGTAGGAGATTCAATGTTTAGGGGAATAGATAGGAGATTCTGTGGTTGTGAGTGAGACTCCCGGAAGGTATGTTGCCTCCCGGGTGCCAGGGCCAGGGATGTCTCGGATCGTGTCTTCAGGATCTTTAAGGGGGAGGGGGAGCAGCCAGAAGTCGTGGTGCACATTGGTACCAACGACATAGGTAGGAAAAGGGGTGTGGAGGTAATAAACAAGTTTAGGGAGTTAGGCTGGAAGTTAAAAGCCAGGACAGACAGAGTTGTCATCTCTGGTTTGTTGCCGGTGCCACGTGATAGCAAGGCTAGGAATAGGGAGAGAGTGCAGTTGAACACGTGGCTGCAGGAATGGTGTAGGAGGGAGGGCTTCAGGTATTTGGATAATTGGAGCGCATTCTGGGGAAGGTGGGACCTGTACAAGCAGGATGGGTTGCATCTGAACCAGAGGGGCACCAATATCCTGGGAGGGAGGTTTTCTAGTACTCTTCGGGAGGGTTTAAACTAATTTGGCAGGGGAATGGGAACCGGATTTGTAGTCCAGCAACTAAGGTAGCCGATATTCAGGACGCCAAAGCGTGTAATGAGGCAGAGGGGAAGGGAACACTGACAAAGGAGAGTACTTGCAGGCACGGAGATGGGTTGAAGTGTGTATACTTCAACGCAAGAAGCATCAGGAATAAGGTAGGTGAACTTAAGGCATGGATCGGTACTTGGAACTACGATGTGGTGGCCATCACGGAAACTTGGATAGAAGAGGGGCAGAAATGGTTGTTGGAGGTCCCTGGTTATAGATGTTTCAATAAGATTAGGGAGGGTGGTAAAAGAGGTGGGGTGGGGGGGTGGCATTATTAATTAGAGATAGTATAACAGCTGCAGAAAGGCAGTTCGAGGAGTATCACCCTATTGAGGTAGTATGGGTTGAAGTCAGAAATAGGAAAGGAGCAGTCACCTTGTTGGGAGTTTTCTATAGGCCCCCCAATAGTAGCAGAGATGTGGAGGAACAGATTGGGAAACAGATTTTGGAAAGGTGCAGAAGTCATAGGGTAGTAGTCATGGGCGACTTTAACTTCCCAAATATTGAGTGGAAACTCTTTAGATCAAATAGTTTGGATGGGGTGGTGTTTGTGCAGTGTGTCCAGGAAGCTTTTCTAACACAGTATGTAGATTGTCCGACCAGAGGAGGGGCAATATTGGATTTACTACTTGGTAATGAACCAGGGCAAGTGATAGATTTGTTAGTGGGGGAGAATTTTGGAGATAGTGACCACAATTCTGTGACTTTCACTTTAGTAATGGAGAGGGATAGGTACGTGCAACAGGGCAAGGTTTACAATTGGGGGAAGGGTAAATACGATGTTGTCAGAGAAGAACTGAAGTGCATAAGTTGGGAACATAGGCTGGCAGGGAAGGACACAAGTGAAATGTGGAACTTGTTCAAGGAACAGGTGCTACGTGTCCTTGATATGTATGTCCCTGTCAGGCAGGGAAGAGATGGTCGAGTGAGGGGACCATGGTTGACGAGAGGTTGAATGTCTTGTTAAGAGGAAAAAGGAGAATTATGTAAGGCTGAGGAAACAAGGTTCAGACAGGGCATTGGAGGGATACAAGATAGCCAGGAGGGAACTGAAGAAAGAGATTAGGAGAGCTAAGAGAGGGCATGAACAATCTTTGGCGGGTAGGATCAAGGAAAACCCCAAGGCCTTTTACACATATGTGAGAAATATGAGAATGACTAGAGCGAGGGTAGGTCCGATCAAGGACAGTAGCGGGAGATTGTGTATTGAGTCTGAAGAGATAGGAGAGGTCTTGAACGAGTACTTTTCTTCTGTATTTACAAATGAGAGGGGCGATATTGTTGGAGAGGACAGTGTGAAACAGATTGGTAAGCTCGAGGAAATACTTGTTAGGAAGGAAGATGTGTTGGGCATTTTGAAAAACTTGAGGATAGACAAGTCCCCCGGGTCTGACGGGATATATCCAAGGATTCTATGGGAAGCAAGAGATGAGATTGCAGAGCCGTTGGCCATGATCTTTTCGTCCTCACTGTCAACAGGGGTGGTACCAGGGGATTGGAGAGTGGCGAATGTCGTGCCCCTGTTCAAAAAAGGGAATAAGGATAATCCTGGGAATTACAGGCCAGTTAGTCTTACTTCGGTGGTAGGCAAAGTAATGGAAAGGGTACTGAAGGATAGGATTTCTGAGCATCTGGAAAGACACTGCTTGATTAGGGATAGTCAGCACGGATTTGTGAGGGATAGGTCTTGCCTTACAAGTCTTATTGAATTCTTTGAGGAGGTGACCAAGCATGTGGATGAAGGTAAAGCAGTGGATGTAGTGTACATGGATTTTAGTAAGGCATTTGATAAGGTTCCCCGTGGTAGGCTTCTGCAGAAAGTAAGGAGGCATGGGATAGTGGGAAATTTGGCCAGTTGGATAACGAACTAGCTAACCGATAGAAGTCAGAGAGTGGTGGTGGATGGCAAATATTCAGCCTGGATCCCAGTTACTAGTGGCGTACCGCAGGGATCAGTTCTGGGCCCTCTGCTGTTGTGATTTTCATTAATGACTTGGATGAGGGAGTTGAAGGGTGGGTCAGTAAATTTGCAGACGATACGAAGATTGGTGGAGTTGTGGATAGTAAGGAGGGCTGTTGTCGGCTGCAAAGAGACATAGATAGGATGCAGAGCTGGGCTGAGAAGTGGCAGATGGAGTTTAACCCTGAAAAGTGTGAGGTTGTCCATTTTGGAAGGACAAATATGAATGCGGAATACAGGGTTAACGGTAGAGTTCCTGGCAATGTGGAGGAGCAGAGAGATCTTGGGGTCTATGTTCATACATCTTTGAAAGTTGCCACTCAAGTGGATAGAGCTGTGAAGAAGGCCTATGGTGTGCTCGTGTTCATTAACAGAGGGATTGAATTTAAGAGCCGTGAGGTGATGATGCAGCTGTACAAAACTTTGGTAAGGCCACATTTGGAGTACTGTGTACAGTTCTGGTCGCCTCATTTTAGGAAGGATGTGGAAGCTTTGGAAAAGGTGCAAAGAAGATTTACCAGGATGTTGCCTGGAATGGAGAGTAGGTCTTACAAGGAAAGGTTGAGGGTGCTAGGCCTTTTCTCATTAGAACGGAGAAGGATGAAGGGCGACTTGATAGAGGTTTATAAGATGATCAGGGGAATAGGTAGAGTAGACAGTCAGAGACTTTTTCCCCGGGTGGAACAAACCATTACAAGGGGACATAAATTTAAGGTGGAAGATATAGGAGGGCTATCAGAGGTAGGTTCTTTACCCAGAGAGTAGTGGGGGCATGAAATGCACTGCCTGTGGAAGTAGTTGAGTCGGAAACATTAGGGACCTACAAGCAGCTATTGGATAGGCACATGGATTACGGTAAAATATAGTGTAGATTTATTTGTTCTTAAGGCCAGCACGGTAGCATTGTGGATAGCACAATTGCTTCACAGCTCCAGGGTCCCAGGTTCGATTCCGGCTTGGGTCACTGTCTGTGCCTGCGTGGGTTTCCTCCGGGTGCTCCAGTTTCCTCCCACAGTCCAAAGGTGTGCAGGTTAGGTGAATTGGCCAATGATAAATTGCCCTTAATGTCCAAAATTGCCCTTGGTGTTGGGTGGAGGTGTTGAGTTTGGGTAGGGTGCTCTTTCCAAGAGCTGGTGCAGACTCAAAGGGCCGAATGGCCTCCTTCTGCACTGTAAATTCAATGATAATCTATGATTAATCTAGGACAAAGGTTCGGCACAACATCGTGGGCCGAAGGGCCTGTTCTGTGCTGTATTTTCTATGTTCTATGTTGTGAGTCACCCAGAGGTGGGCCGGGTACTGCATCCCAAACTTCACCCCCTTAAAGAGGGCAGCCTTCATGGCTGTCCTCTTCGCATGTTCTGTGCCCAAGACCTGGTACACCCGGAGCTCATCACCTTGCCAGGTACTTCTCCTCATCTGCCTTGCTCACCGCAATATCTTCTTGTCAAGGAATTGGTGGAGCCGCACCACCATTGCCTCAGCAGCTCGTTTGCCTGCGGCCTCTTCATCAGCATACTATGTGCCTGGTCATGTTCCAGGGGCTAGTTGAAAGCCCATGCCCGCATCAATTTCACCAACATTCTGGCTACACATGAGCCAGGATCCACTCCTTCGATGCCCTCGAGCATCCCCACGATTCTTAAGTTTTGTCTCTGGGAGGGGTCCTCCAGATCCTCCACCTTCTCCTTTAGCCGCTTCTGGGTCTCCTGCAGCATTCCGATCTCGGCTGCCACCGAGGTAAGCTGCTCTTCGTCCTCCTCCACCTTTCAAATAGTCTGGCCTTGGTTCTCCAGGCTCTGTTCCACCCGATCAATTCCAGCTTTTAGTCGTTCCACCACCTTGGCTAGGTCTTCCTGGGCTTCCTTCCTCTGCTGGCTGAACTTCTAATTTAAGAAGTCCACCAGCTGCTCCGTTGATCACTGGGCAGACAGGGCTGACCCTATACCCTCTGCCAACTTCACCTGACCTGTGGCGCATGAAGAATTTCTTGGTCCAACAGCTCCCTTCTTCTCAACCCACTTCTGGTCCATGGATCCATCCACCAGGACCGCCAGTGGAGTTTAACTTTCCTCAACCACCTCTGCACCTTTTTCCACCAAACAACTGCCCAACAAATGCGCAAAAGGACCAAAACAAAACTTCTTGAGCGGGCGCTGCCGAATGTGCGACCACTCACTCCATGGCCCCCACTAGAAGTCGGGGCCCCGCAAGCCACGAAAGCTGGAAAGGTATTGGAGAGAGCTATTTAGCACTATTTTGGGGGTTTTGCATACCAATGTGGAGCCCGGTCCCCTGGAAGCCATTTGTGGAGTATCGGACCTGCCCGAGTTGTAGGCGGGTGTGGGGGCAGACGTTTTAGTCTTTGCCTCGCTGTCGCTCATAGGCAGATCGTGTTGTGGTAGAGGTCAACCTCTCCGCCTTATGCCTCGTCGTGGCGGGGGGACCTGCTGGCGTTCTTGACCCTGGAGAAGATGAAGTGTGAGCTGAGGGGGACGAAAGAAGGGGACTACAATTTTTTGGGTTTCTTTATAATGCACTTTCGGGAGTTGTTGATGAATGCTAAGGGGGGAGGGCGGAATTTCTTTTTTGTCTTATGAGTTTATGTTTTAGGTATATTGTTGGGGTTATTCTGTTTTTGTTTCCTTTTTATATTGCGAAAATTATGAAAATGTGGTGAATAAAATTATATATTTTTAAATAGCAGAACCTGTGAAGCTCTTAAAGAAGTAATTGTGTTGGAAGATTTCAAAGATTAATTAATTACCTGCGATGATAAGAACTCATGAGGAGAAAAAAGAGTTAAAACTGCGAGGCAAGCCGTCAAAATTGCGGATGGTTATGAACTGGTTCATAGGTCAAACCTTTCTTTCAACACACTTTTAAAATTTGAGAAAGATAGAAAATGTGAAGGTACGAGAAAAGACAGTCAATCAAGAGAGGGATTGGTTGAAAAACCAAAGGGACTTCACCTTAAAGTAGAAAAGATGGTGTTGAGGGAATGAGAGACATGAGGAAAATTAGGTGCTTCTATTGTATTGAATTGGGCCAAATCATTATGCTGGGGGTTACGCAGAAAGCCATTTGGAGGTACAAACCTTAAAGGAAATAGTAAATCAGAGACTGGAGAACAAGAGAAGCTGGTAGAGTTTGTACACAGAGAAGAACAAACAATAGGAGTGAATGAAGGTTGAAAACGTGCACAACCTGTACAGAAGCAGAGTAAACAGCAGGTGGCTGATGTATTTTTGTATGTGAAGGTAAAGGTTTTTCATGTTTACCCAATGGAATGGGGAAATATATTAGAATTCTAAGAGATACAGGAGCAAGCATTGATTAATAAGGGGAGCAGGGGTAATGGGGAGAAGGCAGGAGAATGGGGATGAGAAACATATTAGCCATGATTGAATGGCGGAGCAAATTTGATGGGCCGAATGGCCTAATTCTGCTCCTGTGTCTTTTGGTCTTAAGCCAATCCCTAATTATGTGGGATAAGGATATTTATTGTCCAGATGAGATATTGAAGGAAGAAGTTCTGATATGCAGCATTCACGGTGAGACAAAAAAAATTCCACTGGTGAAAATAAACTTAAGTGGTAGCTTGAAGACGGGAGAAGTGTTTGTAGGAGTGGTAGAAGCATTGCCTATTGCAGGGATTCAATTCATTCTCGGGAACGATATAGCTGGATCACAGATCGTGCTGATGCCTACTGTGGTTAACCAACCGGTAGAATATCAATCTGCAGAAAAATTGCAAACAGACCATCCTGGGAGTTTCCAGATTGTGTGGTAATACGATCACACACAAATAAGATGAGACAGGAGGAGTTAAGAGCAGAGGATGAGAAAAGTGAGATACAGTTATCTATGAAGATGGAAAAGATGAAGGGAAAGAAACAGATGGGTTTAGCTCAAAGAATTTGATAAAATTACAGCAGGGCAATTTCAAATTAAAACAAATCTATCAAATGGCTTACTCAGAATTGGAGGCTCAGTGTATTCATGAATGTTTTTATGTAAAGGATCACATATTAATGAGGAAATGGCATCCCATGCATAATAGTGCAGATGACAAATGGGCAGAAAGTCATAAAATTGGTATACTTCTTGAGTGTAGGAAAGATTCCAAAGAATGCTCATAAAATTCCATTAGGAGGTAATTTATGAATAAAGAAAACCTAAACGAAGATACAGAAACAGTTTTACTGGTTGGGATTGCTTAAAGATTTAGTTAATTTTTAAAAAAAATTTAGCATACCCAATTCATTTTTTCCAATTAAGGGGCAATTTAACATAGCCAATCCACCTAGCTGGCACATTTTTGGGTTGTGGGGGCGAAACCCATGCAAACACAGGGAGGATGTGCAAATTCCACATGGACAGTGACCCAGAGCTGGGATCAAATCTGGGACCTCGGCGCCATGAGGCCACAGTGCTAACCCACTGTGCTGCCCTATTTAGTTAAATTTTGATCAAATGTGGTGAACCACTGTAATAGGAGATGTAAGGTAGGACCTGCACTACAGGTTCGCCGGTAGCTCCTACCGGCTGGCTCCGCCCATGGAGAACTGTATAAATATGCATGACCTCCAGTCCCCTGCCATTTCACCAGCTGCAGCAGGAGGCCACGCACCTGACTGTAATAAAGCCACAGTTGTACCCAACTTTAGTCTTTGTGCAATTGATTGTGCATCAATTTATTAGTCAGATTTTCCACAGAATGGATATCAGAATTAAGCCCGATCGCCTGCAGCTGGATCCTCACTCGCCCGACGCCAGAAAAGACTTTACTCACTGGCTAGCATGTTTTGAGGCCTACATCAAGGCTGCGGACCCCGAGCCAACGGAGGCTCAGAAGATAAACGTCCTGTACTCCGGAATGAGCTCCAGTGTGTTCCCGTTGCTCCAAGACGCCACGAATTACACAAAAGCAATCGAATTCCTTAAGGAACACTACGTGCAGAAGGCGAACACGCTCTTCACCAGGCATGTACTCGCCACACAGTCGCAATTACCTGGTGAGTCCATCGAAGACTTCTGGCGGGCCCTAATTCCACTCGTCTGGGACTGTGACTGTCAGGCCATCACAGCCGGCGAACACGCGAATCTCCTCATGCGCGATGCCTTCGTGATGGGGATTGCGTCAGACCGTATCCGAGAACGATTACTGGAAGGGGCCACGCTCGAACTGGCGGAGACGAAAACCTTGCCGCTCTCCATGACGGTCACATCCCGTAACGTACAATGGAACCCCTCCCCCCGCGCTGCCCACCCTTCTACTTCCTACCCCTCCTGGACCCCGCCGATGACATCCTCAGCCGGGGCCCTGCCTTCCCAATATGCATGCGCCGCACGCCGATCCGCGCACCCTGGGGGTCCCCGCTGCTACTTCTGTGGTCAGCAGAAGCACCCCCGCCAACGCTGCCCGGCTCACACTGCAGTTTGTAAAGCCTGCAGTAAAAAGGGCCACTTCGCGGCTGTGTACCAGGCCCGCGCAGTCACTGTGATCGCGCCCACTATCGCCCCCTCCCCCATGCCAGACGCACAATGGGAGCCGCCATCTTCTCCTCCCGGGTCCATGTGCGACCAATGGGCGCCGCCATCTTGTCCCCCTTCGGCCATGGGCGCCGCCATCTAGTCCCGACCCCGCAATGTGCGCACCATGGGCGCCGCCATCTTGTCCCGACCCCGCAATGTGCACACCATGGACACCGCCATCTTGTCCCCCACAGGGTCTCCAGACATCGGAACCTCACACGCTCGCCACCCGAAGCATCCGATGGCTACCCGCAGTTCGCTTCGATGACGCTGGACCAATCTTGCCCGCACAACCTGGCCACCGCTTCGACGACGGTTAAAATCAACAGCCACGTGACCTCGTGCCTGCTGGACTCCGGGAGCACCGAAAGCTTCGTTCACCCAGATACGGTAAGGCGTTGCTCCCTCGCGGTCTACCCTGCCAATCAAAGGATCTCCCTAGCATCCGGATCCCACTCCGTCCCGATCCGAGGCTTTTGTACAGTCACCCTCATGGTCCAGGGCGTAGAATTTAGTAACTTCCGCCTCTATGTCCTTCCTAATCTCTGCGCTGCACTCCTCTTGGGCCTGGACTTCCAGTGCAACCTCCAGAGCCTCACCCTCAAATTCGGCGGGCCCTTAACCCTTACCGTTTGCGGCCTCGCGACCCACAAGGTCGATTCCCCCCTCCCTTTTTGCCAATCTAACTGCGGATTGCAAGCCCATTGCCACTAGGAGCAGACGGTACAGCACCCAGGACAAGACCTTCATCAGGTCTGAAGTCCAGCGTCTGCTTAAGGAGGGTATTATTGAGACCAGCAACAGCCTCTGGAGAGCCCAAGTGGTAGTGGTTAAAACTGGGGAGAAACACAGGATGGTCGTGGACTACAGCCAGACCATCAATCGGTACATGCAGCTCGACGCGTACCCCCTCCCACGCATATCTGATATGGTCAATCAGATTGCGCAGTACCGGGTCTTCTCAACAATTGACCTGAAATCCGCCTACCACCAGCTCCCCATCCGGAAGTCGGACCGGCCATACACTGCCTTTGAGGCGGACGGTCGCCTCTACCACTTCCTTAAGGTCCCTTTTGGTGTCACAAATGGGGTCTTGGTCTTCCAAAGAGAGATGGACCGAATGGTCGACCAGTACGGTTTGCGGGCATCCTTTCCGTACTTAGATAATGTCACTATCTGCGGCCATGACCAGCAGGACCACGATGCCAACCTCGATAAATTCCTCCGCACTGCCACTCTTCTCAACCTGACCTACAACAAAGAGAAGTGTGTGTTCAGCACGACCTGGTTAGCCATTCTCGGCTATATAGTCCAAAACGGACTTCTCGGGCCCGACCCCGACCGCATGCGCCCCGTCATGGAACTTCCACTGCCCCAAGGCCCTCAAACGCTGCCTGAGGTTCTTTTCCTACGACGCTCAGTGGGTCCCAAACTACGCAGACAAGGCCCGCCCACTCATTCAGTCCACCCAATTCCCCCTTGCGGCTGAGGCACAACACGCTTTCGCCCGCATCAGAGCAGACATCGCCAAGGCTGGGATGCGTGTAGTGGACGAGTCACTGCCTCTCCAAATAGAAAGCGACGCTTCAGATGTCGCCCTTGCCGCCACTCTAAACCAGGCAGGCAGACCCGTGGCATTCTTTTCCCGCACCCTTCATGCCTCTGAAATTCGACATTCATCCGTCGAAAAGGAGGCCCAAGCTATCGTTGAAGCTGTGCGGCATTAGAGGCATTACCTGACCAGTAAGAGATTCACTCTCCTTACGGACCAACGGTCGGTAGCCTTCATGTTCAATAACACACAGCGGGGCAAGATCAAAAATGATAAAATCTTGCGGTGGAGAATCGAGCTCTCCACCTATAATTACGAGATCTTGTATCGCCCCGATAAACTCAACGAGCCCCCAGACGCCCTCTCCCGAGGTATATGTGCCAGCACACAAGTGGACCAACTCCGAGCCCTACACGACAGCCTTTGTCACCCGGGGGTCACTCGATTGTACCATCTGGTCAAAGCTCACAATCTGCCCTACTCCATCAAGGAAGTAAGGACAGTCACCAGGGACTGCCAGGTCTGTGCGGAGTGCAAGCCGCACTTCTACCTGCCAGACCATGCGCGCCTGGTGAAGGCTTCCCGCCCCTTTGAACGCCTCAGCGTGGATTTCAAAGGGCCCCTCCACCGACCGTAACACGTACATTCTCAGTGTGGTCGATGAGTACTCCAGATTCCCCTTCGCCATCCCATGCCATGTAGAATGGGACGGTTTGGAGGGCCGTCCAGCTGGCCCTACGGTCCAGGAACCTCCCAGCCTCTCGCTGGCAGGAGGTCCTCCCTGACGCTCTACACTCCATCCGGTCACTATTGTGCACCGCCACTAATAACACACCCCATGAACGTGTTTTTACCTTCCCCAGGAAGTCCACATCCGGGGTGTCGCTCCCGACTTGGCTCGCTGCTCCAGGACCAGTCCTTCTCCGTAGGCACGTCCGACTCCACAAGGCGAACCCCTTGGTGGACAGGGTTCACCTGCTCCACACCAACCCTCAATATGCCTACGTTGAGTTCCCCGACGGCCGCCAAGATATTGTCTCACTCAGGGACCTGGCACCGTCAGGTTCCACCCCAACACCCCCCCCACCAATGGGCCCCCCCCCCCCCCACCTCCCACCACGCCGCCAATATTGACCCCACCAGAGCACTCCCCCTCCCCTTTTCCGTACAAAAGGACGAAGAGGACCTCTGCACGCTCCCGGAGTTCCCCGATGACTGGCCAGCATCAGCATAGCCACCACTGCCATCAGTGCCACCTCCACCACCGCCAGCACCGACTTCACTGCCACCGTTATGCCGCTCCCAACGAAGCACCAAAGCACCGGACCGGCTGCACCTTTGACGGACTCCGGACCGTCAACATGGACTTTTCTTTCCCTAGCGCTGTACATAATTGCACTAATTGTATCTAGTTTCACGTCACCCCCGCTGGACTCATTTTTAACAGGGGGTGAATGTGGTGAACCACTGTAATAGGAGATGTAAGGTAGGACCTGCACTACATGTCATGTAATAAGGAAACCACGCGCTGGAAAGAGCAAACACTTTGGATCCCTATTCCAGCTTTGAAGAATGTTTTACATGAGTTCTAATTGATGGCATTGGACCACTCCCGTGAACATGAAGTGGAAATCAATACTTATTAATTATTATGGGTGTATCCACTAGATATCCTGAAGCCACACTGTTAAGAAGTAAGAAACTACAGAGAGTCATGAACACAGCCCAGTTTATCACGTGAACACGCCTCCCATCCATTGACCCTGTCTACACGGTCCGCTGCCTTGCGAAAACAGGCAGCATAATCAAAGACTCCTCCCACCTGGGTTATTCTCTCTTCCAACTTCTTCCATCGGGCAGGAGATACAAAAGTTTGAAAACACGCACTAACAGTTTCAGAAACAGCTTCTTCCCCGCTGTTACCAGACTCCTGATGGATTGATCTGATCTCTTCACGCATCTTCTCTACTGAGTAGTACTGCACTCATAGAACATAGAACACCTGTGCCTATATATTTACATTGTGCATTTATGTATGTCCTGTATTTTTCCATGCATGGAATGATCTATTTGAACTATACGCAGAACAATACTTTTCACTGTACCTTGATATACATGACAATAAATTAAATCAAATCCAATACGATAAACATTGCAGCCAAGAGAGTGGTAGAGGAATGAACCAAGTTCTTTACTAGATATGGGCCGGGATTATCCGAGCCCGCGCCGGCTCGGAGAATTGGAGTTGACTCCGAGATGGCCCGCGACGTCGGGATGTGATTCTCCGCCGACCAGAGAATCGCCGCGCGCGCGTGATCGACGTGCGCTGGTCGGGGGCCGTTGAAAGCGGCCCCCACGGCGATTCTCCGCGGTCGACTGGCTGAGTTCCGGCATGGTTCTAACATGGTTCCACCCGGCGGGAGCTCGGACCTCGTGGCCGTGGTGACTGTCCTGGTGGGGGGTGGGGGATCAGACTCTGGAGGGGGCCTCCTCGACGGCCAGTCCACCGATCGGCAGGCACCCGATCTGGGGGGGGGCCTACCTTCTTCCGCGCCGGCCCGCTGTGTGGCTCCGCCATGTTACGCGGGCCCGTCATGGAAGCGGCAGCCACGTGCATGCGTGGACCCGCGGCCGGCAGTGCAGGGCCGTGTATCAGCACCGTCGCTGCATGGGGCACTCCAGCACCGCGCTGACCCCCTGTGGGCCACTGAATCGCTGGGGCAGGAGGCCTGTTGACGCCGGCGTGAAACACTCCGATGTTTATGGCGCCGTCAACACTTAGCCGCCATATTGCAGAATCCCGGCCATGGTTTACCAACAGAGATACAATCCGATCAAGGGTCAAATTTCATGTCAGGACTATTTAAAGAGGTCATGAATAGCTTGGAAATAAAATGGTATAAATCATTGGTGTATCATCCAGAGTCATAGGGAGCATTAGAGAGATGGCATCAAACTTTGAAAAAAATGATGTGAGTGTTAGCCAAGATTACCCTCATGATTGGCGTGCACAGTAAGAAGTTGTACAACACCAGGTTAAAGTCCAACAGGTTTGTTTTGAATCGCAAGCTTTCGGAGCGCTGCTCCTTCCTCAGATGAATTGACCCCAGTCCAACACCGGCATCTCCACCTCATGATTGGGACAAAGGGATTCCATTTTTACTATTTGCCATTAAGGATGCACCAAATGATTCAACAAGATTTACTCCTTTTGTATTAGTTTACGGACATGAGATTAGAAGACAACTGAAAGTAGTCCAAGAAAAATTGTTAAATAAGAAATCAGAGACTACACTTTTGAACTTTGTATCAAATTTCAGAGAAAGACTGAATGGGGCATGTGAGGTGGCAAGGAAGCATTTAAAGATAACACAGTAGGGAATGAAAGCAATGGCTGATAGGAGAGCACACACTTATAGTTTTGTAGCAAGGGAAAATGTGCTAGTCTTATTACCTGTGTTGGGCAAACCATTGAAAGTTAGTTTTAGTGTCTGTATCCAATTGGAAGAAAACAGTCAAGTAAATTATCTGGTACGCACACCAAATAGATGTCATATTAGTATACTTAAGAAGCACTGGGATGGAGGAGATGAGGACAAACATGAGGGGCTGGATTCTCCATTATTGAGACTAATTATTGAGGTGCTGGTTTAGCACACTGGGCTAAATCGCTGGCTTTTAAAGCAGACCAAGGCAGGCCAGCAGCACGGTTCAATTCCCGTACCAGCCTCCCCGAACAGGTGCCGGAATGTGGCGACTAGGGGCTTTTCACAGTAACTTCGTTTGAAGCCTACTTGTGACAATAAGCGATTTTCATTTCATTTTCATTTTATTTTATTTTCATATGTCCCTATGCCGGCGTAAAAACGGTAGAGTTTTACTCCTGAAATTCCTGTAAAAAAGTTAAATGAATTCCATGCCCTGCAGGAGGCTAGCAGTGACCCGGAGTGAATCTCACAGCTTTTGCTGCAGATATGGGCCCCCACACCTCCGGGTAAGAGGCCGCGCATGCGCACGGTGGCGGCCTCCAGCGGCTGCGCTCCATGACGGACTCTGACCCCGGTGCCAGACTGAAGAAAGAGACCCCCCGATCGGCCTCGCGCCCGACCCGCAAACCCCGCACATTAAACCCTGACCGCCTATAAGGCACCCCCTGGTCTCCGATCCACTCGCCCGTGACCAGGGCGGCCGCGGACTGAGTCCGCAGCTGTCACGCGAGCATCCCGACTGATAATAGGTGGTTGGGAACGCGGCCGATCGGGAGCGGAGGATTGCTGAGCTGGCCTTTGGCAATGGCCCCCTGGCGATGCAGCGTACTCCACGGTGATGCCGATTTTTGGTCCCTGGAGAATCGGAGAACTGAAAACTGGATTCTCCGGCGCCGGCCGCGTAATGAAGTAGGGCGAAGAGGAAGGGCTAAATTCTGTGAGTGACTTTCCTCTAATTCATTTGGGTAACAAGGAAGTACTGGGAAATGTGAACAACTGGTTATCTTCCAGATACGAGCCAAGATGAAGTGGAAGAGTTACTGCAGATTTATTAATATATTTGTGAAAATAAATTAGGTAGAACAGAGATAGCGATGCAAGATGTAGATGTGGGAAACAGTTCCCATAAAGCAACATCCATGTAGATTAAATCCAGCAAAGTTATCACAAATAAAGAAGGAAATTGAATCTCTGCTCCAAAATGACATTATTGAATTGGATTGGATTCACCGATCAGAATGGTGCTGAAGCCAGACGGAACACAAATACTTTGTGTGGATTATAGGAAAGTGAATGTCGTCACCAAGAGGGATTTATTTCCTATACCACGGTTGGAATATTACATTGAAAGAGTTGGACAGTCTAAACTCATCACAAAAAGGTATGTTGACAAGTATTTTTGTCCAAGAGGGCAAAGGATATTTCAGCATTTGTGACGCCAAATGGACGTTATCAGTTTAAATATATGCCGTTCGGGGTGAAAAATGCGGCCACAATACTTTAGAG
This sequence comes from Scyliorhinus torazame, assembly GCF_047496885.1. Lineage (NCBI taxonomy): Eukaryota > Metazoa > Chordata > Chondrichthyes > Carcharhiniformes > Scyliorhinidae > Scyliorhinus > Scyliorhinus torazame. The sequence goes on along the minus strand of NC_092720.1, from coordinate 90,497,986 downwards.
ATGAATGGATAAAGTTATTCATGGACTGAGTCACATTGATGATTTAATGAGGTTTCGCCGAAGTTGAGAAGAACATCTGCAACACTTAAAATAACTGTTTGAACGTTTAAAAGAAGCTAATCTTTTAAATTTGGCAAAAAACAGATTTGCTAAAGCTCAAATTTCATATTTAGGATATATCCTGAGATATAGTCAAATGGCTCAATGAGATGCGAAAATACAGGTCATTTGGGATTTTCTAGAACTCACAACAAGAAAGATTTTAAGATTTCTGGGAAGAGTGGATTTTATTGTAAGTTTGTGCCGAACTTAACAGTGTGTTAGCAAGCACACTAACAGAACTCTTTAAGAAGAACAAGAAATTTAACTGGATGGAAGACTGCCAAACTGCATTCCAACATTTGAAAACTGTGTTGACAATAAAGTCAGTGTTAGCCATGCCAAATGATAACACAGTTTAAACTGGCTGTGGATGCTGGTGACATTGGTATGGGAGCTGTATTGTTATATGAAGATGAACTTGGAATTGAGAAGCCTGTCAGATGTTTCTCAAGAAAATGTTTTTAAAAAAATATATATTAAGAATTTTTCAACAACATGTTCAACCATAAACCCCCCCCCCCCCCCGCCCCCGTAACAAAAAGAAAAGAAAAGTTGCATAGCAAGACATAAGCATATCAAATCAACATAATACAGAACTTTGTACATTGGATTCCTCCCGCACATATCAGCTTTCCTGAACATTTATGTATTTTCTTACTCAAGTGCCCCCAGGAAAAAACCCCTTCCCCGTCCACCCTTCTTCCCCCCCCCCCCCCAAAGGGATGTCCCCCCTCCCCTCCCCCCCCGGGTTGCTGCTGCTGCTGACCGAACTGCATCTAACGCTCCGCGAGATAGTCTAGGAACGGTTGCCACCGCCTGGAGAACCCCTGCACAGACCCTCTCAAGGCAAACTTTATCCTCTCCAACTTGATAAACCCTGCCATGTTATTTATCCACATTAACAAGATCCTTCGCCGGGCTACCAGGGACGCAAAGGCCAGAATGCCGGTCTCTTTCGCCTCCTGCACTCCCGGCTCGTCCGCCACTCCAAATAGTGCTAGCCCCTAACTTGGCTTGACCTGGACTTTCACCAACTTAGATATAGTTCTCGCAACACCCCTTCAGAACCCATCCAGTGCCGGGCACGACCAGAACATATGGGCATGGTTCGCCGGGCTCCCTGAGCACCTCCCACATCTGTCCTCCACCCCAAAGAACCTACCCAGCCTCGCCCCCGTCATATGCGCTCTCTGAATAACCTTAAACTGTATCAGGCTAAGCCTGGCACACGAGGAAGAAGAATGAACCCTACTCAGGGCATCAGCCCACAGACCCTCTTCAATCTCATCCCACAGCTCCTCCTCCCATTTACCCTTCAGCTCCTCTACCAAAGCCGTTTCTCAAGAAAATGAACTCATCACCAACAGAAATATTCTACAATTGAAAAAGAGACTTTATGTTTGGTAGGCATTACAACATTTTGAGATTTATGTTGCCAGTAATTCAGAAGAAACAATCATATATACAGACCATGGGCGGGATTCGCCCGCAATTGGCGGGATGGCCTGACGCAGGCGCCAAGAGTGATGCGAACCACTCCGTCGTAGGGCCAACTGGAAGTTGCGGAATCCTCCGCACTTCTGGGGGCTAGGCTGGTGTCGAAGGGCGCATGCGCAGAACCGCCGGCGTGGTTCGACTGGCCGCCGATTTTTGGGCATGCGCAGGGGGGTGTCATCTCTGCAGCAGCCATGGCAGAGCCCTACAGAGGCCAGCGCGGAAGGGAGGAGTGCCCCCACGGCACAAGCCCGCCCGCAGATCGGTGGGCCCTGATCGCGGGCCAAGCCACCATGGAGCCCCCCAGAGGACCACACCAGCAGGCCTACCAGCCAGGTTCCGCTGTGTGGGACCAGGTCTATTTCACGCCGGCAGGACTGGCCAAAAACCGAAGACCGCTCGGCCCATCGGGGTCCGGAGAATTGCCGGGGGGCCGCTGCCAAAGGCTCCCAACTGGCACGGCGTGTTTCCTGCCCCCTGGGACCCTGGAGTTGTGAAACAACTGTGCTAACCACTGTGCTACCGTGCTCTCCAAATTACCGTGCTCCCCAGACTTATGGGGCGCGATTCTCCGACCGCCCGCCGGGTCGGAGAATCGCGCCCCATAAGTCTGGGGAGCACGGTAATTTGGAGAGCACGGTAGCACAGTGGTTAGCACAGTTGTTTCACAGCTCCACGGTCCCAGGTTCGATTCCCGGCTTGGGTCACTGTCTGTGCAGAGTCTGCACGTTCTCCCCATATCTGCGTGGGTTTTCTCCGGGTGCTCCAGTTTCCTCCCACAGTCCAAAGATGTGCAGGTTAGGTGGATTGGCCATGCTAAACTGCCCTTAGTGCCCAAAAAGGTTAAGTGGGGTTACTGGGTTACGGGGATAGGGTGGAGGTGTGGGCTTGAGTAGGGTGGTCTCCAAGGGCCGGTGCAGACTCGATGGGCCAAATGGCCTCCTTCTGCATTGTAAATTCTATGATAATCCCCTAAAATATCTGGAGAGATTCCGAAATCAGAACATCAGGTGATTTAGGTGTAGTTTGTTACTACAACTGTTTAATTTGAAAATTATTTATGTGGATGGGAGAGAAAACCTCATTACGGAGGCCTTATCACAAGTATAAAAAAAACTATTGGGAACCTTGTGTGTAAATACTTTGGGGTATATTTTATGTTAGTTCATGTTTTTAAACCTCTGTAATGTTCTATAAGGTAGGACTGATAAGAAATGGTTGAGAAATGAAATCATCTTTTAGATTAAGATGTTTCATTTTTTTAAAACGGGGAACGTGTTAAGAATTGGGTAAAATTAAGATTTAAAAAAGTGAAATTGGGATGAAAGAAAATAAAACGGAGAGGTCTGAAGAGATATTGAGATGCAAATTAGCATATCAATGAGAAAAGCACACTGTCTGTGTGGAGTCTGCACGTTCTCCCCGTGTATGTGTGGGTTTCCTCCGGGTGCTCCGGTTTCCTCCCACAGTCCAAAGATGTGCAGGTTAGGTGGATTGGCCATGCTAAATTGCCCTTAGTGTCCAAAATTGCCCTTAGTGTTGGGTGGGGTTACTGGGTTATGGGGATGGGGTGGAGGTGTGGGCTTGGGTAGGGTACTCGGTCCAGGGGCTGGTGCAGACTCGATGGGCCGAACGGCCTCCTTCTGCACTGTAAATTCTATGAAACAATGGGTTATAGAAAAGGTAACTTCAAAGTGGAAAGTAAAGGAAATTGACAAGTATATGCAAAAAGCCAACTTCACAGGGTGGATAACTAAAAATGACAAGTGGTATATCCCAACCCAATGACTGGGGAAAAAGGGAGACAGGGCAAAAACAGACACAGCTATCATCAGTCAAACCCAACTGCAGAAACGGTCTCCTGAAAACAACTAAACAGGCAGCCAGTTAAGATCAAAACTTGACCGACCAGACATGGCCTTCGCTGAAACTGAAGGCGGTTTTCCCAAATGTAGCCACATAACCTGTATGTGGTAATTATTTGTTGGATGTAGCTCATCAAGTTATATAATATTGGATGTTGTTTGGGAACAGAGTTCAGGGAACAGGAGTTGGAACCATGGGGTAATTTCCTGTAACACTGTGTGGCTATAGCCATCAGTGTACCTCCGTGTTGTAGTGTATTATAGTCCTTGTAGTGTGTTTTTTTCATTTAAGTTAATTATTCTTTATTAGTTGTTCACACAATGATTGGACTATTATTCCCTGGTTCACATACTTTTCTCACAGTATACCAAATTGAAAATATACACCACTCAGAACCGGTGTTCCAAGTTACCTTTCTGGATTTTTTATACGCTCGTATTTAACATCAGTGAGGTTGTTAACAAAAGTAAATGGTTCCTTTAAAAAGAATTTAAAATTTGCTAAAATGTCCACATTCAATATCAATACTTTCATAGAGCAAGATGAGATAACTGCTGAGATGTTAAAGCTACTGTCCTTGGAAGAATTGAAGGGTGTAGCCAAGGACTTAATGGTGGAGTTCCATTCAAAAACAAGAAAAACGGAAATGTTAAAATGGGTGGTGGAACATCTGGAGGTGGAAACAGAGGACCAGACTACAGATAAATTGGCTGCAGAAAAATTATGATTGAAGCAGCGAAAATCAGAACAAGTACTTGAGAAAAAGGAAGAAGGGCCAGGGCAGTTGAGAGAGGCTGAAAAAGCTGGAGAAAACAGTAATTTGTAACAATATAGGGAACGTAGAGAACTTTGGACGTCCAATGGCAGGGCTGTGGGGTGATGGGGTAACTAAGGAAGGGCTATTTGGACTTTAAAAGGCTGTTCCCAAATACACCGAGATAGAGTGAGGGTGCTGCCTCACTCAGTTGAAAAACCACAGGGGAGTACAGCAGAAATTGACCATCCAATTGGAGGCAGTCGTGTTCCAGGGGATATGGAACAGGTTAGGGGTATGCTGAAACAAAAAAGGAAGAGAAGAGAACTTTCCTCTTTAAGCAGGCAATATTTATAGAAATCATCAGGGGGATAAAACTCATACTCTTAACCACTGATTAGCAAGCTGACACAGACCAAGTTTTCAAATTCATAACCAGTGAAGTACCGGATGGAAAACCAGAATTCCTGCAGAAGGCAAACATTTAATTACAGCCACTAACTTCCTCAAAATCAGATTTTTTAAGAGTGCCTGCGATGAAGCTGATAAATCCACGGTTATAGAGATGGACAGCGAGGGGTTAAAACCAATCTGAGCAAGCCAGGCTAGCAATCTGAAACATTTGCATGCTAAAAGCCTCTGTACTAAATAGCATCAAGGCAGGGCCAGTGAGAAACACAGAATGTCCCTACATGTTACCAGGAGCAGCTTGGCTGTGCAATATTGGAGCTAACAGCCAGGTAAACCAACCAAACCCCTGACACAATACTCAATCTAGAGCTACAGCGTTGAACAGGCGCAGGGTTGCTGACAAAATGGTCATGCATACCAATGAAAATATAAAGCAACTTCAGAACCTTGATCCCAGCTTAATCTTTTCAAATAAGGGCAAGTTTTGTTTGTAACCAACCACCTGAAAAGGAAAAAACAGTGTAGGAACATGTTATTCAGGGCCAAACACAGTTTAGGATCATCTGGATATCAAGACCACAGTAGAACAAAATGGTTGCAATTTGAGTATGGGAGTGAATGTGTTCTTTTATTACCTTGTACTGAAATGAGAGTGAATCTATTTTCTTGTGATGTGTCAGGAACCTGCTAAATCCTTGCCTTTTTCGTGTTTCTCTTTTAAAATTCCTGTCCTGCAATCTTGCAGACTTTGTTTAAAATTGCAGACTTTGGTCAAACAGGAAAAGGCCTCTGGTTTAATGTACTGGCCCAGGATCTCCGTTGATGCTCTTTGGCATAGCCCGTGATGTCATTTTGATGGACTTGGCTAGCAGCCAATAGGTGCCTCTGAAATTCTGGGATATGTTCTGTTCTCATTTGGTCAAGCTTGTCAGAGAGTTTCTAGAAGATTCTGAAACACCCAGGAAAGCTCCATTTTGTCTCTCAGTTCTGGTCAGACATCAAGAGCAGCCAGGAACTGGGTTAAGCACTCTCTCCCTATCAGGTCTGTGAAAGTTTAAATCTCTGATTGAAAGCAAGGGAGCTGAAACTGACCTTCTTCCCTGCTGTCAGTTTCACCTGTGGAAGCTTCACTGGAAATAATCTTGATCTGCAAAAATGCCAGGCAAGCAGTCGAAGTGTGGAACGGATGGACAACCTTTGTTTAAATTATCAGGTAAGAATACTAAGATTGTCTGAATGAGACTGGGAGTAAATCTGGTGGAGGCCTGTCAGGACTGAGTCAACCTCAGGGGTGGGATTCTCAGTGTGAAGACCCCGATTGTTAAATGTGAAAGTGACTTTCCAGAGAGAATTTTATAGATTCTTGTTGAAGACCACCATTAGAAGATCGCTGTCTACAGAGACTGCTACCTCGGCAGCAAAGAACCATCTTACGCCCTTTTAATTCCTGTTTTTTTCAATCCGTTCCCTACCCCCACTGTAGGTCTGTCTTGTGTGTGTCTGGGTTGAGGGTGGGACAGGGTTTGGGGAATAATTAGCATAGCAGACCATTGTTCCATTCTTACCATTATACGTTCATCATTTTCCTTGTTGTAAATAAACTTTTTTAATGTTGTACTTACAACTCTGGTGCCTATAACTCATTGGAGTAGTCAAGGGTCAAAACCTTCAGGAAAATACACAAAGTATTGGTTAGTTCCTTTATGTTAGGACTCCGGGGTCTGTGGGGCTGGAATTGACTGCCCTGGGTGTCATAACAGATGAAGAAGGGTCATGGGTTTATGCAACCTTTAATCCTGAAAAAACAATTTTCAAACTGTCAAATGAGTGAAAATGTTGTAATTTGAGATGAGACAGAACAAACTACTTAAAAATGCAAGGTCACCTTTGTAGCCACCTGAGTTGGGCACTTCCCGACTTAAAATGGAGAACTGCAAAGGCTGAAGGGAAATTCAGCCAACACAGGCAAAAACTAGCAGGTGCAAGTTTACTGTGTATTAGACTCTGCAGAAACCCAGATAGCATCAATACAAGCAGCCATCTGCATAGTAATGTAGCAGCCATCTACATAGTAATGAGCGATCCCCGGGAACAATCGAAACATTTTGAGGTAAACAAGGCCAAGTCAGACTCCTCGGCACCAGCAGGAGCCAACACAAAAGAGGTTAACGGACACTTAAAGACCGCCCAACGATCAGGGAACCGCTCCAGCATTGGACAAATCGAACCAAGTGATTGGAACACAGTCCAATCACTTGAAACCAGGTACGGGGTCCGCCCCAAAGGGCGGAAAGCCCCTGGGGCCTATAAAGTAAAGCCCCCAAGTTCAAATCGTCCTTCTTGACAGGGTAACTCAGCAACACGAAGCAACCCCTGAGAGTGAACTGTCCGGTGGCCTCCAAGAAAGTAAGTCTCAAGTCAACGCTCACTACGAGATAGGCGCTCCTAGCTACCAGTCCATACCAGCTTTTGAATCCCGCAGACTCAGAACCCGAATGAAAGGCCATTTGTTCCCCTGATCTGGTGGGCCAGTCCGAAGCTAAGTATAGGCCTGTTAGTTATAGAAATAGCCTGGAAAGTAGAGTTTATGCATGAGTAGCGATTTACTGTGTATAATAAATGTGTATTGATTTGAATCTTACTAATTGGTGTGTTGAGTTATTGATTATTACTTGAACTTGAACCTCGTGGCGGTATCATAAAGATTCCTGGTGACTCTAGAGCAAAGGTTATAAAACAGAGCCAATTGAAGCAACCAAAAGTTAGCACCACCTTCCAAGGCGAAGTTGAAAAACAAACAAACGTTCAGGCCCATTGAAGCTCATCATTGACTGAGAAAAATACATTAAAATTTATAAAGTGCTGAATATTGAAACAATGGTTGCCACAAAACCACTTGGAAATACACAATGGGTGGAGAATAACAGGCCAGGCTAGACTGCTCACTGCATAAAGAGTTAAATACATGCTAATTTGGAAAAGGCATATTCTCGTGAAAAAAAACTTGACCCTTTGTTGTAACCAAGAAAAGGGTTGAAAAGAGGCGGGCCAATTCAAACCTTTCAGCTTGGTCATAACAATGTTCTTTTGAGGTTCTACACTAGCCTCGCATTTCAAAATACTTCCAAGTTTTGTATCAACCACAAATTTAGAAATTGTACCCTGTACAACAAGTTTCTAGGTCATTAATATATATCAGGAAGAACAAGGCTCCCAATCTTGACTCTTGGGGAAATTTCACTACAAACATTCCTCCTGGCCAAAAAACATCCATGAACCACTACTCTCTGTTTCCTGTCGCTCAGCCAATTGTGTATCCATCATCTAACTGTTCCTTTTATTCCATGGGCTGTAACTTTGCTCACATATCTGTTGTGTGGCACCTTTTGGAAATCAATGAAAAACACAACAGTATTGCTGTTACCAACCCTCTCAGTTACCTCATAAAAAAACTCAATCAAGTTGGTTAAACATGATTTACTCTCCACAAATCTGTGCTGACCTTCCTTAATCAATGCATTTATCCATGTGACTATTAATTTTGTCCTGAATTATTGCTTCTGGACGTTTCCCCACCACTAAACCTAAACTGACTGGCCTTAGTTGCTGGGCTTATCTTTACACCCTTTTTTGAGCAAGGGTGTAACATTTGCAATTCTCCAGTCCTCTGGCACCATATGGAAAATTATGACCAATTGATCACAATTTCCACTCTCACTTACCTGCATCTCATATCATTCTTGTGCTTTATCAACGTTAAACACAGCCTATCCAATACCACTTCCTGATCAATTTTAAAACTCTCTAGAGTATTAATTACCTCTCTTTACATCATGACCTGGGTAGAAGCTTCTTCCTTGGTAATTATGCAAAGTATTCATTTGATAGCTCAACTATTCCACCACCTTCATCCGTAAATATCCTTTTTGGTTCCTAATCGGCTCTACTCCTTTTACCACAATTTTTCTATTTATATGCCTACAATTTCTTTTTATTCCTTCAGGCCCCACAAGGGACCGTTTGTGGTCAGTAGCAGTTCCTGAGATCTCTCCCCCTAACATTAATGTTCTTCAGATTCACCTCCTCCTGACCACTTTGCCTGATTGCAGAGGCCCATTCGTTTGGATTCCCACCAGGATCTTCATGCTTCCCAGAATACTGGTCCTGCCAGCTGGCAAGCTAGAAATTTGAAGGAAAAAAAAGTGATAAACTGGAGCTGAAGATGATAATTGCTGATGAATACATTTTTGACCCTGAAAAATTACTTTTTTTAAAAATATGTATTTATTAAGATTTTTAACACAATTTTTCACCCTTACAAACCCCCTCGTAACAAATAGAGAGAAAGCGCACATGGCAAGACATAAACATGGTAAAACGATATGTTACAGAGCTTTGTACAATGGATTCCTCCCGTACAGGTCAGTTGTCCAGATCCTTCATGTATTTTCTTGCTCAAATACCCCCCAGACAGACCCCCCCCCACCCCCCACCCCAACGCATGACATCCCCCCCCTGGGTTGCTGCTGCTGACCGTCCTTCATCTAACGCTCCGCGAGATAGTCTAGGAACGGTTGCAACCGCCTGTAGAACCCCTGTGCGGATCCTCTCAAGGCAAACTTTATCCGCTCTAACTTGATAAACCCTGCCATATCATTTATCCAGGCCTCCCTGGGGGGCTTCGCATCCTTCCACATTAGCAAGATCCTTCGCCGAGCTACTAGGGACGCAAAGGCCAGAATGCCGGCCTCTTTCGCCTCCTGCACTCGCGGCTCGTCCACTACTCCAAATATTGCTAGCCCCCAGTTTGGCTTGACCCGGGCTTTCACCACATTAGATATTGTTCCCGCCACTCCCCTCCAGAACCCCTCCAGTGCCGGGCAGGACCAAAACATATGGACATGGTTCGCCGGACTTCCTGAGCACCTCCCACATCTGTCCTCTACCCCAAAGAACCTACTCAGCGTCGCCCCCGTCATGTGCGCTCTATGAACCACCTTAAATTGTATCAGGCTGAGCCTGGCACACGAAGAAGAGGAATTAACCATACTTAGGGCATCCGCCCATAGCCCCTCCTCAATCTCTTTCCCCAGCTCCTCCTCCCATTTACCCTTCAGCTCCTCTACCAACGCCTCCCCCTCTTCTTTCATCTCCTGGTATATCGCCGACACCTTGCCCTCTCCAACCCATACGCCCGAGATCACCCTGTCTTGAATTTCCTGTGCCGGGAGCAACGGGAATTCCCTCACCTGTCGCCTCACAAACGCCCTCACCTGCATGTATCTGAAAGCATTTCCCGGGGGTAGCGCAAACTTCTCCTCCAGTGCCCCTAGGCTCGCAAACGTCCCATCAATGAACAGGTCCCCCATTCTTCTAATCCCTGCTCGATGCCAGCTCTGAAACCCTCTGTCCATCCTCCCTGGGACAAACCGATGGTTACCCCTGATCGGGGACCACACCGAGGCTCCCATTGCACCCCTGTGCCGTCTCCACTGGCCCCAGATCTTTAGCGTTGCCGCCACCACCGGACTCGTGGAGTACCTTGTCAGCGAGAGCGACAGCGGTGCCATCGCCAGCGCCCCCAGGCTCGTTCCTTTGCAGGACGGCATCTCCAACCTCTTCCATGCCGCCCCCTCTCCCTCCATCACCCACTTACGGATCATCGCCACATTTGCTGCCCAGTAGTAGCCCCCCAGATTCGGCAGCGCCAACCCTCCTCGGTCCCTACTGCGCTCCAGAAACCCTCTCCTTACCCTCGGGGTCTTATTCGCCCACACAAACCCCATAATGCTCCTGCCTACCCTCTTAAAAAAGGCCTTGGTGATCACGATGGGAAGGCACTGGAGGACCACCATTTTGACCGACTGCACTCTACCCGCAAGCGAGAGCGGCAACATGTCCCATCTTTTGAAGTCCTCCTCCATCTGCTCCACCAGCCTCGTCAGATTCAGTTTATGTAGGGCCCCCCAACTCCTAGCTATTTGGATCCCCAGGTACCGAAAGCTCCTTTCCGCCCTCCTCAGCGGTAGATCATCTATCCCCCTTTCCTGGTCTCCTGTCTGTACTACAAAGAGCTCACTCTTCCCTACATTGAGCTTATAGCCCGAAAAATCCCCAAACTCCCTTCGAGTCTGCATGACCTCCACCATCCCCTCCACTGGATCCGCCACATACAGCAACAGGTCGTCCGCATAAAGCGACAGTCAATGCTCCTCCCCCTCGGACCACCCCCCTCCATTTCCTAGACTCCCTTAATGCCATGGCCAAGGGTTCAATTGCTAATGCAAACAACAGGGGGGACAGGGGGCACCCCTGCCTCGTCCCACGGTACAGACGAAAATACTCCGACCTCCGCCGATTCGTAACCACACTCGACACCGGGGTTCTGTAAAGAAGCTTAACCCAACTAATAAACCCTCCCCCGAACCCAAACCTACGCAGCACTTTCCAGAGGTACTCCCACTCTACTCGGTCAAAGGCCTTCTCCGCGTCCATAGCTGCCACTATCTCCGCCTGTCCCTCCACCGATGGCATCATTATCACGTTTAGGAGCCGCTGCACATTGGTGTTTAGCTGCCTGCCCTTTACAAATCCCGTCTGGTCCTCGTGAATCACCCCCGGGACACAGTCCTCGATCCTCGTAGCCAGCACTTTTGCCAGCAACTTAGCATCCACGTTGAGGAGCGAGATCGGCCTGCACAACCCACATTGCAGTGGGTCCTTGGCCCGCTTCAGGATCAAAGAGATCGTCGCCTCCGACATTGTCGGGGGCAGGGTCCCTCCCTCCCTTGCCTCATTAAAAGTCCTCACTAGCAGCGGGGCCAACAGGTCTACGTACTTCCTATAGAACTCAACTGGGAACCCGTCCGGTCCCGGGGCCTTCCCTGCCTGCATACTCCCCAGACCTTTGCTCAGCTCCTCCAACGCAATTGGTGCCGCCAAACCAGCCACCTCTTGCTCCTCCACCCTCGGGAATCTCAGTTGGTCCAGGAATCGTCTCATCCCCTCTTCCCCCACTGGGGGCTGGGATCTGTACAGCTCCTCGTAGAAGGCCTTGAATGCCTCATTAACATTCGTCGCACTCCGCACCATAGCTCCCCTTCTATCCTTGACTCCAGCTATTTCCCTCGCTGCCATCCTCTTACGGAGCTGGTGTGCCAGCATCCGACTCGCCTTCTCCCCATACTCAGACGTCACTCCCTGCGCTTTCCTCCACTGTGCCTCTGCCTTCCCTGTGGTCAACAGGTCAAACTCCGTCTGGAGACGTCGCCTTTCCCTAAGTAATCCCTCTTCAGGGGCCTCTGCGTATCTCCTGTCCACTCTTAATATCTCCCCCACTAACCTCTCCCTTTCCATGCCCTCTATCTTCTCCCTATGAGCCCTGATGGAGATTAGCTCTCCCCTGATCACCGCCTTCAGCGCCTCCCATACCACCCCCACCCGCACCTCCCCGTTGTCGTTGGCCTCCAAGTACCTTTCGATACATCCCCTCACCCTCCCACACACCGCCTCATCTGCCAGCAGTCCCACATCCAACCGCCACAACGGGCGTTGTTCCCTCTCCTCTCCCAGCTCCAGTTCCACCCAGTGCGGGGCGTGATCTGAGATGGCTATGGCCGAATACTCCGTTCCCTCCACTTTCGGGATCAGCGCCCTGCCCAGAACAAAAAAATCTATCCGGGAGTAGGCTCTGTGCACGTGGGAGAAAAAAGAAAATTCCCTGGCCTGCGGCCTGGCAAACCTCCACGGGTCCACTCCCGCCACCTGATCCATAAACCCCCTAAGCACCTTGGCCGCCGCCGGCCTCTTTCCGGTCCCAGAACTGGAGCGATCCAGTGCTGGGTCCAACACCGTATTAAAATCCCCACCCATTATCAAGCTTCCTACCTCCCGGTCCGTAATGCGCCCCAACATGCGCTTCATGAATCCGGCATCATCCCAGTTCGGGGCGTATACATTTACCAATACCACCCACGTCCCCTGCAATTTACCGCTCACCATCACGTATCGACCTCCCTTGTCCACTACAATATTCTTGGCCTCAAACGACACCCGCTTCCCCACCAATATTGCCACCCCTCTGTTCTTCGCATCCAGAATGGAATACCTGTCCTACCCATCCCTTTCTTAACCTGACCTGATCCGCCACCTTCAAATGTGTCTCCTGGAGCATGACCACGTCTGCCTTCAGTCCCTTTAAGTGTGCGAACACTCGGGCCCTCTTTACCAGCCCATTCAGGCCCCTCACATTCCACGGTATCAGCCGGATTCCCTCCCCACCCCTCCCCCCTGCCGACTAGCCATCTCCTTTTCTAGGCCAGTCCCGTGCCCGCGCTGCCCTCACCCTCCAGTCCCCCAGATGTGGGAATCTCCCAGTCAGTGTGCGCTCCTCCATTCCCCCCCCCCCCCCTCCGTTCTTCCCTAGCGTGGGAAAAAGCCCGCGCTTTCCTAAGTCTGCCCCGCCCCCTCTGGCGCAGCTCCTGTCGAGGCCTTGTCTCATTTCCTCCATCCCCGAGCCTCCTCTCCCTCCAGCACCAGCGCCCACCGTCTCGTACAGTCTTCTTACCCGGTCCCTTTCCCCGTCCCTTTCCATCCCCCAGCCCGTGGAACATTTCCAGCGCGTGATTAACACCCTATGTACAACAAACATCAAACATCAAACATCCCCCCCACCCTCACAAACCCTCAGTTTGAGTCCAACTTTTCAGTTTGAATAAAGGTCCAAGCCTCCTCAGGCGTTTCGAAATAATGGTGCTGATCCTTGTGTGTGACCCACAGTCGCGCTGGCTGCAGCATTCCGAATCTCACTCCTTTCCGGTGCAGCACCGCCTTGGCCCGGTTGAAACCCGCTCTCTTCTTTGCAACCTCCGTGCTCCAGTCCGGGTATATTCGGATCTCCACATTCTCCCAGCTGCTGCTCCGCCCTTTCTTGGCCCATTTCAAGACCCTCTCTCTGTCCGTGAAACGGTGAAATCTCACCATAATCGCCCTTGGCGGCTCATTAGCCTTGGGCCTCCTCGCCAGCACCCGGTGTGCCCCATCCAGCTCCAAAGGCCTCGAAGGGCCTCCGCGCCCATCATCGACTCGAGCATCGTACTCGCATGTGCCCCGGCATCGGCCCCCTCCATTCCTTCAGGGAGACCCAGGATCCGAAGATTCTCTCTCCTCGACCTGTTCTCTAGGTCTTTGAATCTTCCCGCCCACCTCTTGTGCAGCGCCTCGTGCGCCTCCACCCTCACCGCCAGGCCCAAGATCTCATCCTCGTTCTCATTAACTTTTTTCTGCACCTCTTGGACCTTTACCTCATGGGCCTTCTGGGTCATCCCTAGTCCTTCAATCGCCGACAGCATAGGCGCCAGCATCTCTTTCCGCAGCTCCTCAAAGCAGCGCTTAATGAACTCTTGCAGCTCCGGCCCGCCTTCCACTTTATCTCCGGCCGCCGCCATTTTGTTTTTCTTCCCTCGCTTCTCCCGCTGCTCAAATGCCGCTTTTTTGGCCGTTTCGCTTCTAGTCCGGTCCATAAACGGTGAAGGGGGACCTCACTCTTCCCTTCCCACACGGAACGTATTCAAAAAATTCCCGTTGGGGCTCCTCTAGAGAGCCCGAAAGCCCGTGATCGCGGGAGCTGCCGAATCGTGCGGCTTAGCTCCGCATCGCCGCAACCGGAAGTCTGAAAAATTACTTTTATAAGTGTGGAAGATCATTACCTCTGAAGAAATTTAGTGTTGGAGTTTTTTTTTAAATGTTTGCTTTTCTTGTCTCTTATTTCTCTCCCTTAATCTCACTCGTGTTCCCAATATTTATTTTGCCTTTACACATAACTTAAATCAAACTGATATTCCTGTTTTATACTTCCTGGTTTGCACTCCATTTCTCAGTGAAGATTCTTCAATCTTATTGGTCGAAGAACCTTACTATTGGCCTGTTCAGGGGTCACCGCGTATCCTTGCAGGCTGAAAAAGATGCCGAATCAGAGGAAATCTATGTTGAAAATCCCACAAGTATTTGTGGCCAAGAGCCGGAAAGGTGAATGGTGAATGTTGTTTCTTCATCACTGACCACAAAATGCAAGCTATGTCTTTCTAGTTACAATCCTTAAGCTCAATCTTCCCGGGTCAATTCCTGAGTTTGTAAATGCTGCTTTAAACACACCAGTTCCTTACTCGATTCTTAATAAGCATGATGTCTTTTTTTTTAGCATATCAGTCTGGCAGCATGAGCTCAGCCTCCCTGATTTACATTCTGAGCAACAATCTACATGGCACAATCATTCTATGATATGGATGAAGCTGACTCAGCCTGCAATCATCCTGTTATCTACCCTCCTGTAAACTTAAGCAAGTAAGCCACTCTTATCTTCCTTTTCTGCAGGTTTCCAGACTATTCATTAATTAAATTTCAGATGAGTTATTAACCTGAGGCCCCTTTGGCTCCTCAGATTAAACATCATCAGTTTAAAGGTGGGCAGTGGAATTCTGCCCAGTGGCCTGGTTATTGTTTATCCCTTAACCAACATCACAAAAAAGAGATTATTTGGTCATTTTTCATTGCTGTTTGTGAGATCTTGGTATGTGCAAGTGGCTACCACATTTCCTACATCACAGCAGTAATTACATTTCAAAATAACTTGGCTATAAAGCATTTTGGGACATCCCAAGGTCATATAAGGTGCTATGTAAATGCAAGTTCTTTCTTTTGGTATTAGTGAATGTAATATATGATTGTTTTCAAGGTCTGGAGAATATATGTTGAATTAACGATTTCAAATGCTGTTTCAACAGAGGATTGAGTTTTCTGCCCACATTTGTATGAATCTTGTTGGAATACTGGAATCCGAGTTCCATATTTTGTTAGCAATATGGAACAAAATGATTGCCATGTGCCAGCAGTTAGTAGAAAATTGAAAAGTTTTCTACTTTTTACAAGTTTGTGCTTGTTTTGTAGCTAGCGGCAGCTATTGAAAGTGTAATTGAAGAAGCAGCACAGTGGCGCAGTGATTAGCACTGCTGCCTCATGACCCTGAAGACCCGGGTTCGATCCCGGCCCTGGGTCACTGACCATATGGGGTTTGCACATTCTCCCCATTCCTGTGTGGGTTTCATCCCCACAACCCAAAAATGTGCAGGGTAGGTGGATTGGCCAAGCTAAATTGCTCCTTAATTGGAAAAAAAAGATTTGGGTACTCTAAATTTAGAAAAAAAGAAAATGTAATTGTACTGGAGTATTGTGCACAGTTTTGGTCCCTTATTTGAGGAAAGATGTAGTGGCATTGGAGGCAGTTCAGAGAAGGTTCACTAGGTTGATTCCAGAGATAAAGGGCTGAATTCTCCACCGTCGGGATTCTCCGTTGCGCCGGCAGCCCTGGGGTTTCCCAATGGCGTGGGGCTGCCGCACAAATGGGAAACCCCATTGACCAGCCAGCGAAACAGAGAATCCCAACGGCGTGCTGCAGCAGAAATCTGGAGTGGCGGGACAGAGAAATCCACCCAAGGAGTTTGTCGTATGAAGGGAGATTGAACAGTTTAGGACTATACTCTCTAGAGTTTACAAGAATGAGGGGAGATCAAATTGAGGTATACAAGACAATAAATGGTATGGCTAAAGTAGACGTAGAGCAGATGCTTCATTTTGTGGGGCATTCGAGAATGAGAGGTCATTGTCTTAGGATAAGAGGTAGCAAATTTAAAACAGAGTTGAGGAGAAACAACCTCTCCCAAAGGGTTGTGAATCAGTGGAATTCACTACCCCAGAGTGCGGTGGATGCTGGGACAATGAATAAATTTAAGGAGGAATTAGACAGATTTTTAATTGGTAATGAGTTGAAGGGTTATGGAGAACGGGCAGGACAGTGGAGTTAAGGCCAGGATGAGATCAGCCATGATCAAATGGAGGAGCAGACTTGATGGGCCAAGTGGCCTAATTCTGCTCCTATATCTTATGAACTTATGATATGGCCATCTGATCCCACTGTTGTATGGACTTGTGCAGCAGTCAAGTCTGGGTTAAAACAGTAATTAGATGTTTAAACTTCTCGTCTAAGTACCACCCATGTGCCTGTGCATGCTCTTCCTCAGGGAACCGAGGTATAGCAATAACTTAAGTTGAGTTGTTCACTGCTCTCCTCACAGGTTTGGGTCATTATTTTTCTCTATCTTGATGCTCTATCTTCCTGTATTCCTATTCAGAATTGGAATTCTTTGTATTATTCAGCTTCTTTTCATTATTAGTGAAGCCAAGTTTAATTCAAACTTCTCCATTATAAATCTGTCAAATACCGTTTTCTTTCATAATGCACATTAAATTAGGCCTCTGGACGGAAGAAATAGTTTAAAGTGCTTAATTACCAAGAGGTTAAGCATCATCAGGATTGAGAGCTAAGAGGAAACTTCAGTTGGGGAGGCTGACACAACTATTCTAAAACCTGACTGATTTTTTAATTATTTATATTGGACGAGCAATCAAACAGGTTCTATTAATGGTGTGCACTATGTATTTTCAGGGTGGATGAAGAATGTCTGTTCGACTTTGACCTGATAATGTCATACAGGGAACAATTATTGAGTTCCAATATAAATTTTGAGAACCAGAACTAAACACTATACCACAGAATGAAGTATTTCTTGGTTAGGTAAAACATTTTGCTGGAACAACTTAATTTATTGAAAGTACCCTCAGAATTTAATAACTAGGGTAAAGGAATTGCAAGTCGCTTCATTGTGTGATTAAAATAGGCATCTATTGTAAAATATATTATCCATCAATTGATTTCAATTTGGAAAGAGTGCAAGTTAATACCAGAATTTGTGTCAATAATCTTGTTTTTTGTATAAGTTATTACAACCAGGTTAACAGGGGTGAACTGACTCCTCTCTTTATCCCATTCCCGAGTTGGTTATAATGGAGTTTGGGTGGCATGGTGGCACAGTGGTGAGCACTGCTGCCTCACAGCGCCGAGGACTCGGGTTCGATCCCAACCTAGGGTCACTGTCCGTGTAGAGTTTGCACATTCTCCCCATGTCTGCGGGGGTATCACCCCCACAACTCAAAGATGTGCAGGGTAGGTGGATTGGCCACCCTAAATTGCCCCTTAATTAGAAAAAAATAAGAATTGGGTACTCTAAGTTTATTTTTCAAAAATAACAGAGTTTGAATTTAAAAGGAAAGTGATATTGCCAACTTAATATATATTTAACTCTATATAACTTAGTGAATTAAATATGCCAGCTAGGTTCCTTAAGTTAACAAGTAAATAGTTTTATTGCTAAAATTCACTCAGGTAAAGGTGCGGAAATGATTAGCACAAGGTTTAAAATGTACAAATATGTCCAACTGCCCATGAATGCAAAAATAACACATACTCCTCCCAAGCATGAAAAAAAGAAATGAGTACCAGAGCTTAAAGGGTTGGTCAAGTAACAAGTAAAGTCAGAAAAAGCTATTCATGGATTGTCCAGAGTCTTGTTTACAGCTGGAAAACTCCGCCCTTAGTCTCCATAAAAGCAACATGTTTCCTTTGCAAATGCAACATAGTAGCTGCTGTAGCCAGTGTCCTTTGCTTAGCAAAAAGTGTCCTTTTCAAAATAGTTCAATACAGATATATATATCCAGCTGATGACATTATAAATGAATATTTTATGTAACACATCTTCACAACAATGTACACAAAAAGGCCGATGTTTTGGCCTTTGTGTCCCTAGTAGCCCGGCGAAGGATTCTACTTATGTGGAAAGAAGCTAAGCCCCCGGGTGTGGAGGCCTGGATCAATGACATGGCATGGTTCATAAAATTGGAGCGGATAAAGTACACACTAAGAGGTTCGGCTCAAGGGTTCACCAGGCGGTGGCAACCGTTCCTCGACTATCTCGCAGAGCGATGAGGGAAAATAGGAAAGGTAGCAGCAGCAACCCAGCGGGGGAGGGTGGGGGGGAGGGCTCATTTGGGTCCTCAGGGGTTTTATGTGTGTGTTTATATATTAGTTATTTATATTAGATGTTACGAAGTTACTATTTTAGTTACTATTTCTGTTGTTTCTTATTTTGTTGTTGGCAGTTACCGTTAGTTAGCATTTAAAAAAAAACTATCAATGTATATATTATTACAAAGCTGTAAAATGGGAAATTTTTGTTTGATCGAAAAACTTTAATAAAATATATTTATTAAAAAAAACAATGTACACAAATACGCTTTACTATTGGAACCATCCAGCTCTTTGTTATTTGAACTTGCTTCATAGAACCTTTGGCAAAATAAATTCTTGCTTCCTGAATAAAGTTGAATGAGAGATTAACTTGTCAACAAATTTGATTTTAGTGGTAACTGGAAAAAAACAGATTAATTGGAAAAGTAGCTGAAGTTTGCTGGTGACTTCAAATAATTTTTTATTGCAATTGTGTTAATTTTTAACTTTTGTTAAATAGGGTAGTGTGAGTCTTAAAATGCAATGTCTTGAATAATTAATTGATGCTACAATTGTACGGCTGCACAGCAGTCCTAAGATGCTAAAAGTAAAATACTGTGGATGCTGGAAATCTAAAACATAAACATAACATGCTGGAAAAACGCAGCAGGTCTAGCAGCATCTATGGAAAGAGAAATAGAGTTAACATTTCAAATCTGTATGATGCTTCTTCAATGTCTACGCTGATGGCCACGGAACATTTGAACTGAAACTAGTCCTCATAGCACTGGCAATTTTTATATGCATGTGCAAAGTAATTACCTGATAAGATGTATACAAGGATGCCATTGTTAGTCCTGTATAACAGAACATCAGTATAAAATATCACCTTTTGAATTGCAATTTATATAGAATGGAAGGATCAAGGAAGTGGTGAGGGATGTAGAATCAAAGGTAAGAACAGATTCACGAGATTTTAAACATTACAGGAACTAAATGTGTAATACAATAACAACAATAAATAGGTATATTGATTTTGTTAGCTGAATAGAAAAGGAGCGTATTAGTGAGGAATTCTGCTTGTTGACTGTTAATTGCAATAAGGTCTAGGTGCCTTATTACTTTGTCATTATGTGGAGTTGCTTTTAACTTTTGGTGTAACAATGTTATTTAGATATAAACAGTTTGCATGTAACAGGAGTTAGTAAAAGATAAGACCATTTTTTGTAATGAGAATTTGGATTTGATAGTTTGATGACATGAGTATCGAGCTCTGAACTATGATGTACTGATTTCCTCAATCATCACCCAGTGTAATTATGAATACTATGTTAAGTGAATAGTATTAAGCTTGATAAATCTATGAGAATTTGATCTTAACGTTTCAAGACCTTATTTATTTAAAGGGAATGGATAGAACATCTAAACATAGCTAAATACACCCACTGGCATTTTGTATTGACTTGTGTTTCATTTATTGAATAATATCTTGGTTTGTTCACCTAAGAAAAGCAAAGTTAAGCAATTTCACATCCCACATAGGACCAGCCCAAACAAGAGTGTTGTTTTCAGTATTTGATGAAAAGAGAAATACCCCATTTAAACCTCATATCCTAAATGAAAAAATAGCCTTTTAAAAAATTCTCTCTCAGGCATGGGCACCACAGTCATGGATTACATTTACTACTGTTTAGGTGGCGTTTGTGAGCCTTCTTTCTGAATTGCTGTAACCACACAATGACGGTACTCTCACAATACTACTAGGTTGGGAATTCCAAGATATTGACTCTCCAACAATGAAGGAATGCTGATATATTCCCGAATCAGGATGGTGTGTAATTTCAAGGTGATAGTCATTTCATGCACCTGCTGTACATGTCCTTCTAGGTGATGGAGGTTGTGGATTTGAGAGTTACTAATAGACTTGTTGACTTGCTTGAATACATAAGAACATAAGGAATAGGAGCAGGAGAAGGCTATTTGGCTCTTCACAACTGCTCCACCATTCAATACAGTTATGATTGATATACTACCTCGATTCCACCATCTTAAGCACACCCAATATCCCTTAATTCTCTAAGTATCCAATAGTTCCTGCCTTGAATATATTCAATGACTGAATATCAAAAACTCTCAGGAGTAGAAGATTCCAAAAATCAAAAACTCTGAGTGAAAAAGATTCTCCTCATCTCAGTCCCAAATGGGTGACCCATTATTCTGAGACCGTGCCTCCATTTTCTAGACTTGTAAGCCAGTGGAAACATCCTCCAGCATTTATCTTATCATCTCCCTTATGAGGTTTATATGTTTTAATGAAATCACCTAATTCATCTAAGTTTCAAAGAATTGAGGTCTAATTTACTCAATCTCTTCCCAGAGAATAATACCCTCACTTCAGCAATCAGTCTACTCAACCTTTCTTGCTCACTCCTAGCCAAGTATTCCTTAGTTAAGGAGAACAAAAGTTACATAATACTCCAGTTTGGGCCTCACCAATGCGTTATACAATTCAATTAAGACTTCTTCACTTTTACTGAAATGGATTTTGTGAGGCATAAATTCTCAGAAGATCTGGATTGCCAGCTATTTGGTATTAAATTTCTCTCACGGTGTGGAGGATGACTGGATAGCCTTCAGAGACCTGGTGCACTTTACCGTCCTAGGACATTGGAATCCAGTTGCCATAGCTATCAGAACTGGCTTGACACTGCATCTCGAAGAAGACCTTCTACCAAAGAGTCAGCATGGCTTCAGAAATGATTATGGCACAGTTGACATCAAGAGCATAACTTCAACTTGTACTCAACATTTGTTGATTTGACTAATTCCTCCAACACAGTAAACAACAAAAACCTTTGAAGTTCATTGCAAAATTTGGCTGTCCAGAAAAATTAATAATTATGATAGAGTAATTCCACGATGACATGTTTTTTCATTGAGATGTCTTACAACACCAGGTTAAAGTCCAACAGGTTTGTTTCAGGTGAGGAAGGAGCTGTGCTCCGAAAGATAGTGATTCAAAACAAACCTGTTGGACTTTAACCTGGTGTCGTAAGACTTCTTACTGTGCTCATCCCAGTCCAACGCCGGCATCTCCACATCATGTTTGTTCATGTCCTAGACAGTGGAGACTCATGCTTTCCCAGTCACAAATGGACTGTGTTAGCTCCTATCCTGTTCTTGGTCATGTTTTCTGAAGCATTCCGTGTTAGTAAAAGTGGAATTCATGTTCAATATCACACATGGACAAAGGCTTCAATTTGATGAGACCACAAAATGTAGTTTGTGATTTTCCTTTTGTTGAAGACTGCGTCCTAAATCCCTGTTCAGATTAAGAAATTTAACACAGCCTGGACTGCTTCTCATCTTCATAGAATTTACAGTGCAGAAGGAGGCCATTCGGCCCATCGAGTCTGCACCAGCTCTTGGAAAGAGCACCTTACCCAAGGTCAACATCTCCACCCTATCCCCATAACCCAGTAAACCCACCCAACACTAAGGGCAATTTTGGACACTAAGGGCAATTTAGCATGGCCAATCCACCTAACCTGCACATCTTTGGACTGTGGGAGGAAACCGGAGCACCCGGAGGAAACCCACGCACACACGGGGAGGATGTGCAGACTCCGCACAGACAGTGACCCAAGCCGGAATCGAACCTGGGACCCTGGAGCTGTGAAGCAATTGTGCTATCCACAATGCTACCGTGCTGTCTTCATGTGGTAACTTTGGTCTCTCTGCCAGCATCAAAAAGACTAATCATGTACTGACCTGTCCCATAAAAATATTATGTGTGTGAAACTAACTATTACAGTCAGTGTCAAAGGCTTGAAGCAGTTGACAAATTTACTTATCTCACCAGCACCCTCTCCAGAGTAATTCACATTGATGATAAGGTTAACATGAAATAGCTAAGGTCACCCAGCATTGCTTTTGGCATGTTATGAAAATCTGTCCAAAGAGTGAAGAGGAATTAGTCTCTCAACAAAAGTGAAGGTTGTCCTTCCCACTCTCTTGTACATTTGTGCAATTTAGTTTACTCTTGGCAAGCAAACAAGTTCCACCACTTTCGTAAGACCTATTTGCAGACTCTACTCAAGATCAGATAGCAAGACAAAGTACCTAATTCTGAGATTCTCTCCCTGACATACTCAGTATCCACACCCTGCTGAAGAGAGCTTAGATAAGATGGGGAGGCCATGTCGCCAGAATGCCAGATGAGCTCTTGTCAAAAAAGCTCCTCTATGGTGAGCTAATTGAAAGGAAATGCTCACGTAAGGAGAAGGCCATTTGGTTCCTCAAGCTTTCTCCGCCATTCAATAAGATCATGGTTGACCTTAACTTCATTTTCCTGCCTTTGTCCCCCATATCCCTTGATTCTTTCGTAGATCAAGGATCTGTCTAACATTGGAGCCAGAAAATGTGTTTCAAGGATACCCCCCCCCCCCCAAAGGTCTCATTGTCGATACTGTCCCTGAGGCATGGGAGAACCTTACACAGGATCGCTTTATATGGTGCAGTCACATGAGCAAAGGAGTCACTTCCTATGAAAAGAACAGTTACACCTGCCAACAGGAAATGTGAAATTTACAAGTCCTAAACCACAAGCACTTTTACTGCACTAACATTACATCTGTGTTCAACATCCAACAGATCATTTTGCATTCAAATTGGAATGACTAGCCATCTCTGAACACATCACACCTAAAACCTGAAATTCTAGTGGTCATGGCCATCGTCAACTACAAAGGATGAACACAAAAAGTTCAATTGAAGTAAGACTTCTTGAGGACCATTAATGAGGCTAGAGAGAAGGGACCCCCCCCCCCCCCCCCTACAATGTCGCAGGCCTCGATCTCACTCATTCTTAAACGGGAGAAGGACCCTGAGCAGTGTGGGTCTTACAGGCCAATCTCGCTTCTAAATGTTGATGCCAAGCTATTGGCTAAGTACCAGGTCCCGCTCTACGCGGATGATCTCCTCCTGCATATTTCGGACCCACTGGCGGGG
The DNA here is from genome assembly GCF_047496885.1 of Scyliorhinus torazame. Taxonomy (NCBI): domain Eukaryota; kingdom Metazoa; phylum Chordata; class Chondrichthyes; order Carcharhiniformes; family Scyliorhinidae; genus Scyliorhinus; species Scyliorhinus torazame. The sequence goes on along the minus strand of NC_092720.1, from coordinate 90,474,452 downwards.
ATGGGGGAGGTCATGCAGATCTTGAGGGAATGTGGCAGTTTTTCGGGGTACAAACTGAACGCAGGGAAGAGCGAGTTGTTTGTGATCCAGGCTAAAGGGCAGGAGAAGAGACTGAGTGAGCTGCCGCTTAGGAGGGTAGAGAAGAGCTTTCGATACCTAGGAATACAGGTGGCTCGGAAGTGGGACTCGTTGCATAAGCTTAATTTGACCCGGCTGGTGGAACAAATGGAAGGGGACTTTAAAAGATGGGACATGCTCCTGCTGTCACTGGTGGGGAGGGTACAGACCGTGAAAATGACGGTCCTCCCCAGGTTCTTATTTGTATTCCAGTGCCTTCCTATCTTCATCCCTAAGGCCTTTTTCAAGCGGGTTAATAAGATCATCTCGGGATTTGTGTGGGCGAACAAGACCCCGGGAGTGAAGAGAGTGTTATTTCATGTGGTTTGTGAAGATAGAGTTGATTGGGGAAATGTCTATTTTTTTTTCACCATGTTAATGTTTACTGTTCTCTTTTTTGTTATTGTTATAAAATTTTACAAATACTTCAATAAAAATATTTTTTAAAAAAAGAATTAAGACTTCTTCATTCATACATCCCAATCTCTTTGTAATCAATGTTAGCATGCCATTTTTAATTGCTTGCTGTACCTTCATGTTAACTTCTTGTGATTTGTGGCATCCAGTTCCCTTTAAATACTAACATTTAATCACCATTTAATGATCTATTATTCCTACTCTCCATTTTCCGTATGTTAACTAATCCTTAATTAATTTTAATATTTAACCCCAATCACGCAAGGCCTAATTTTGTGTAGTAACGTGTTCTATGGCACCTTAGAGTGCTTTTCAAAAATATAAATACACTACACAACCCCTTATCCACTCAACGAGTTAAAACCTCAAATATTTCAAATTATTCAAATAGGTTTCCCCTCTCATAAATAAAAGTGTTGATTTTGCTTAATTCTATTATGATTTTCCAAGTGCCCTGTTACCACATTCCTAATAATAAATCTCAGCATTTCCCATACTGTTAATGCTAAGCTAATTGGCCTGTAGTTCACTTTTTTCTCCCCCTTTTTTTTCCTGAATAGCAATGTTACTTTCCAACCCATTGAGACAATCCTGGAATTTAGTGACTTCTGTAGACATAAGAATTCTGTAGATTGTGCATATCATTGCACATTATGCAGAAGGTGGGGGATCTGGATGTTTAAGTCAATGGATGGGTGGAGATTAAGTGGAGTGCTTTGTTCTGGGTAATGTTGAACTTCTTGTTTGTTCCTGGAGCAGCACCCTTCCAGGGAAAAGTGTCTTGGAGGTGTTAGAGAAATCCCAATCCTGGTTGTGAAGAAGACATTGAGACTGAAATGCTTTGTTACAGACTGTTTATTGTTTACCACAGAGCTTTATTATGCACTCTGACACCAGACACCCAATGCTGGTTGACTCTTCTTTATAGACACACTTGAGTATAATTAACTAATCAATACCCAACATTTGTTCACCTTATTACCATAAACTACTGGGTATTTAACATCCATCAACAGAACCTATTTGATACTAACAGGTGGTGGTAAATCCTTGCAGCAGAGGATCCAATCTTTGACTTGCTTGAGTAGCCATGACATTTATGTCTAATCCAGTTTCTAGTCAACTTGGGATGTGGATGTTAAGGGATTGATAGTACTGCCATTGAATATCAATGGGAGATGGTTATGTCCTCACTAGTTAGACATGGTTATTGCCAGGCATTTCTGTACTGTGAATGTTACTTGTCTCTTTTTAAAATTTGTTCTGGGAATATGTCACCAGCAAAGCAAGCATTTATTGTCCATCCCTACTTGCCCTTGAGTCCTTGGGGTTAGCAGTCCATTTTTGGCTGCCTTTTGGCCTAGACTGCTTATTATTTGAAAAACTGTGAATGAAACCCATGTCAGTGAACAGCCTTACTTCTGAAGATAGTTGGATCTAAGACACTGCACTGAAGCATTCCTCCAACAATGTCCTGGGCCATGATAATTGGGAAGTTCAACATTACACATCATCTTCATACCACTCCAAGTCAAATGGAAAAGCTGACACAATGGTGCAAATTGTCAAAGGGATCCTCAAATGTCGAGTAGATCCAACACAGATGTTTACAAGATGATCTTAAAAGTTGAGAAACACACCTACTGAAGGCATGGAAAGTAGTCCAGTCCAGCATCTAATGTCACGCTGCACCTAAATTACTCTTCCAATCGCTAAAAATGTTCTGAAGCCATACAGGGTAACAGGAATGAGTGACAAAATCAAAGTGAAATGACAGAAAGGCAAACTTTACACTGCTAATACTGCTAAATCAATGCCAGAGTTGGAGACCCAGTCAAAGTGCAAACATTCAACACACTCAGCAAAAGTCAGTCCGTTTGGCAACCTTTGAAAAGCAGTTGTCACTTTGACCGGACATCATGAAAGTGAATAACCAGACATATTGTCACAACCGCAGACATGTGTGCAACCAGCTGGTTACAGCAGGTAGCTGATGAGGAAGAGTTAATTTTGCCAACTGAACCATTAGTCCCAGGGGTCAACTGTTTCCCAACAAATTCCATGAAGCAGCAGCAACTCTCACCACCGGAACAACTTTCTCCAGAGAAGCAAAGTCACCCCAGGAACCAGCAGACACCAGATGAACAATCAATAACAACCCACTCACATCCTATTAGAAGAACTGAACAATTTAAAGATTCTGTGCAATGCCTGTGCGGAGACAGGCAAAAGTGAGACAGACTGAATAAATTGTGTTCAGTTTGTGTGTGACTTTCTTTATAGATGGTGTATTTGGGCAACTTGCAGCTACAAATGATACTGCATGAAATGTGTTTTTTCCCTTTGTACAAAAAGGGGAGATTTGGAGAAATGCCTTTGTGCGGTTGCCTGTGTCTACTGTGGCTTGCCATAATCATGTGCCCACAAATGTTATTCCTTTGAGTGTAAAGGATTCAGGCAGAAGCAATTTATCTACCACATGGAACCACCCCTAATTTTATTGGTTAGAAAATAACGATCCTAGCCCAGACTACCAGGATGTGGAATCAGTATAGGTGAAGCTAATAATTAGCAAAAGATAGAAAACAATGGTGGGAATAGATTATAGTTTCCCCAAACAATAATTAGAGTGCTGGACAGAGTATAAATTAACAAGATGGAAAATAATTATCAGGCACTTTGATCTCAATTTAGACTGGACAAACCAAAGTAGCAAAACGTAGTTTGGAGGACAAGTTAATGGAATGCCTTTGAGAGTTTTCTAGAACAATATATCAAGAAATAGGATATGGGCTATTTAAGATCTAATATTAGGGGCAGCACGGTGGCGCAGTGGTAGCACTGCCGTCTCACGGTGCTGAAGTCCCAGGTTCGATCCCGGCTCTGGGTCACTGTCCGTGTGGAGTTTGCACATTCTCCCCGTGTTTGCGTGGGGTTTTGCCCCCACAACCCAAAGATGTGCAAGATAGGTGGATTGAACATGCTAAATTGCCCCTTAATTGGAAAAAATGAATTGGGTACTCTAAATTTTTTTTAAAATCTAGTATTATGTAATAAGACAATTAGTTAGTAATGTTACAGTATGGAGAAGATCGATGATAATATAACTTCATATTGAGCTTTAGATTGATGTGAGTAAGTCTGAAACTAGAGTCTTATTTTTAAATAAAGCCAATTGCTAAGTATGAGGCAGTGAGTTGGCTAAGGTGCATTGGGATATTAGATTAAAAGACATGGTAAATAAGAAATGGGGAATATTTAAATAAATAATTTTGGAATCAAAGAACAGATGGAAATAAAAAATTATTGGGGAAAAATAACCCAGCAGTGGCTAACTATTGAAGCTAAAGTATTAACTTGAAAGGGAAGGTTACAGAGTTGCTAAAAGGTATATTAAACTGGTGTATTGAGCCAGGAGGGTTGGATAAAACGGTAGCACAGTGGTTAGCACTGTGGCTTCACAGCTCCAGGGTTCCAGGTTCGATTCCCGGCAGGGTCACTGTCTGTGCGGAGTCTGCACGTTCTCCCCGTGTCTGCGTGGGTCTCCTCCGGGTGCTCCAGTTTCCTCCCACTAGTCCCGAAAAGACGTGCAGATAGGTAATTTGGACATTCTGAATTCTCCCTCTGTGTATCCGAACAGGAGCTGGAATGTGGCAACTGTGTTCTCTGATTTACTATTTCTGGGTCTTCCACATGGTTTCTGTGATTCATAGATTCAATGATGTAAAATTAAAATGAGGGTCTTGTAAAGTGAAGGCTTCATGGCAGGTTGTGGGTTTTCTTCTCGTTGATTATCTGGGAGATTGGTTCTCAGGTGAACTTTGAAACTGGGGCAAATTAAGTAATTTGGCTGCTTGACGATTTTCAGCTAAGTTTCAGAGTCTGGTTCTCGGACTGGCAGATGACTGATGGCTCGAATTATCTGTTGGACCCTGGGATAATAAGGGTGTAGTCTTTGAAACTGGGGTGCTGCAAGGATCAATGCTTCACAGCTTGACACATGCTTGACATTGCTTCACAGTTCCAGGGTCCCAGGTTCGATTCCGGCTTGGGTCATTGTCTGTGCGGAGTCTGCACATCCTCCCCGTGTGTGCGTGGGTTTCCTCCGGGTGCTCCGGTTTCCTCCCACAGTCCAGATAAATTGCCCTTGTTGTCCAAAATTGCCCTTAGTGTTGGTGGGGTTACTGGGTTATGGGGATAGGGTGGAGGTGTTGACTTTGGGTAAGGTGCTCTTTCCAAGAGCTGGTGCAGACTCGATGGGCTGAATGGCCTCCTTCTGCAATATAAATTTTATGATAATCTATGATGCTGGGGCCTCATCTATTTACAATCCATTTCAGTGATATAAATGGGGATGGTGAGCTTAACGTACCCAAGTTTGCTGAAGATGCAAAGAGACTACAAAGGGTGCCTCTTGCGAGATTTGCGAGGCTCAAAATGTTTCGCAAGAATCAATGGAATCTCGCGAGACATTGCGATCTGGATCTCGCTCTCGATGGGCGAGATCCAGATATGCATTCACCTGATTCTCCCAGGGCCCGGGATTCACCGGTGGTGCTGTTTAGTACTCGTCCTCACAAACATGGACCAGTCATAACGGCACCGGGGGGGGGGGGGGGGGGGGGTCTTCCAAGCAATTGAAGACCCCCTATGGTCGGCATTGGGCAGGGTGGCACACTGGCACTCCCTCTGACATCTGGGCACCTTGTCACTGCCAGAGTGACAGGGGAACTGCCAAGGTCCCAAGCTGGCAGTGCCAAGGTGCCAGGTTGACTCTGCCAATGGTCAGGGTCTGAGGGGGCCACATCCATGAAAGGGGGGGTGAGGGGGTATGAAGGGGAGGGTGAGGGGGGTATTAAGGGCCTTCATAATGTTGGGGTGGGTGAATTGAATTTGAATTGAATTTGATTTATTGTCAAGTGTACTGAGGTACAGTGAAAAGTATTGTTCTGCGTACAGCCCAGACAGATCGTTCCATACATGAAAAAACATAGGACATACACAAATACACAATGTAAATATATAGCTACAGGCCCACTTTTCCAAGGCAGTGGGAGGTGTAGACAGAACCAATGGATGGGAGGCAGGTTTGTGTGATGGACTGTGTAGTGATCTTTACATGGGTATGTACATAAGGGGTTAATGGGAAATTGGAAGATCATTAGGGGGCAGCACTGGCGGGTATACAAGCAGACGCAAACGGCTCTCGGCCGCTCTTGGTGATTAGACTGTGACGAGAGCAGAAGCATAGATCTAGCTCAGGGCTACTAGTGTCGTCAGACATAGCTCCTGCATGTAAATGTTGTAACCTTTCTACTGGTACTGATCTTAAAGTAAGAACCCACGCAGTTGTTAAATTCTGTTACTCAATAAACCTTTCAATACTTCTGGATGACTTCGAGCCTTCTTCATCAAGCTGCAAAAAGCCTCTGCAGCAACTGGATTGAGTAACACATGTTACGTACAGTAATGCTACCAAACACACTACAGTCAGGTAACAAAGGATGGTACCAGGCTGGCTTTAAACGAACAATACTAGCTAGATTAGGTTAGAGAAAAGAAAGAAAAAGAACAGAAATTAAAGTACCGACCACTCGACTGTGGAAGACTTCGCAGCATTTGGATCCTAGACAACCAACCGACGCGATGGAACAAGTGCAAGCTCCACGGCGGCAGAAAACTACCAGTAACTTAAATAGTAACTGGACAATGTTTAAACAACAGTTCCAAATATACATGGCAGTTACTGACTTAAACACAGCCTCCGATGAGAGAAAGATTGTGCTGGTACTAGCAAGGGCAGGCCAGCAAGCTATAGACATTTATAACTCTTTCACTTACGTTGAAAATGAAGACAAAAACTAAATTTCAAGTCATACTCGCAAAATTTGAAGAACACTGTCAAAAACAGTCTAATGAAATCCTGGAAAGATTTAACCTACGCAACAGGTTCCAAAAAAACGGCGAGACAATCTCTAATTTTGTCACAGATCTCAGATTAATAGCACAAGGCTGTAACTGTACTGATTTAACAGATTCCATCATCAGAGATCAATTAATCTATGGACTCTCCGATGAACACTCAAGGGAATCACTAATGCAACAAAATGATCTAACTCTAAAAACCACCATGGCAAAGTACACAGCGCAAAAACAAAAGAAACAGCAGTACCTTGAGTTTCTTCAGAAAAAAAAAGGGAGAAATTCCTCCATGAGGTGGAAGAAGTTAAAATGGTGTCCTCTCCTCACAGGCATCTTCTTCCGGCCACCGGCTCCAATTCAAATATGTATGCGCATGCGCACAGTCAAGAGAGACGCGACCCGGCGAGATCCCGTTCTGCGCATGCACAAGAAGCTGCGCATGCGCACTACTCAAAATACCGAACTCAGCCAGAGAAGCGTTTTGCGCATGCACAATCGCTTCCTACGCATGACGTCACGAACGTCATGACATGCTACCGCTGTGGCAACGCCCACTTAAAAAGGAAATGTCCTGCACAAAGGAAAAGATGTTTAAAGTGCTCCAAACCGAATCATTTCTCCTCCCAGTGTAAGTCAACAGCAAAATATCACTCTCCAACACAGAAACATGCAAACTTCAAGGTTCGCACAGTGGATACAATGGAAAACCAAACACCCAAAGAAAATTTTTCCGACCACGAAGATTTCCACTCCTGGGAGAACCCATACTTCCTCGGAATAATAGATTCGGCAGAGGAACTTCAAGTGCCGACCACGAATCCTCAATACGTTAATGTCATTGACTCCGCAAGGGAATGGAATGCCACGGTGCAAGTGAACAACTTCCCAATTATGTTCAAGCTCGACACGGGAGCGTCCGCAAACTTGATGACAAGCAAAGGTCTCGCATCCATCCCAGGGCCACATGAGATGATACCTGCTGCATGCAAGTTAAAAGACTACAATGGCAACCAGATCACCTCAAGAGGATCAAGCCACCTACAAGTAGTCAATCAGAGGGCCACGAAAGGACTACGCTTCGAGATTGTGGAAGACAAAAAGACATCGCTGTTAAGTGCTCAAGCCTGCAAGGACTAGCGGCTGGTCCAGAAAATATTCATGCACACGAATGTCTCATCCTAGACGATGACATCCAGCTGCTGCTCAGCGAGTATCCTGATGTTTTTCGTGGCATGGGTATGTTACCTTACAAATACAAAATCCTGCTCAAGGAAGATGCAAAACCTGTCATTCATCCACCCAGGAGGTACCAGCTCCCTTGTGGGACACGCTAAAATCAGAGCTCCTACGCCTACAATCTCAAGATATCATATCAAAGCTGTGTCAGCTCGCTGGTGTGTGTCAAGAAGCCATCAGGTGACCTCAGAATCTGTTTAGATCCCAAAGATCTGAACAAAAACATTTGCAGGGAACACTACCCCATCCCCAAGTGAGAGGAGATAACATGTGGAATGGCAAACGCTCGCATCTTCACCAAACTTGATGCTTTCCAAGGCTTCTGGCAGATGCAGTTTGATGCTTCCAGCCGACTGTTGTGTATGTTCAACACTCCGTTTGGACGATAATGCTATAATCGCATGCCTTTCAGGATCATCTCCGCATCCAAAATCTTTCACAGAGTCATGGAGCAGATGACGGAGGGCATTGAAGGCATCAGAGTATATGTCGATGACATCATATGGTCAACGACAGAAGAAGATCACATTGCTCAATTAAGACAAGTCTTCAAAAGAATTCACCAATTTGGGTTGAAACTCAACCAATCCAAGTGCACCTTTGCACGCTCATCTCTGATTTTCCTGGGTGACATATATCAACGCAAGGGTCGAGGCTCGATAATGAAAAGATTGCGGCAATCCAGAACATGCAGCAGCCAAGAGACAAGAAAGCTGTGCTCAGGTTTCTTGGATTCATTAACTTCCTCGGCAAGTTTATACTGAACTTATCAACAAGGACGTCAACATTACGAAACATGATAAGGAAGGACACAGAGTTTGACTGGACTCCACGCCACCAAGAAGAGTAGGTGGATCTAAAGCACCAATTGATGGCAGCTCCAACTCTGACATTCTTCGACCCAACGAAACCCACAAAGATCTCCACCAATGCCAATGAACATGGAATTGGTGCGGTACTCCTCCAACAGGATGACCAATCGGACTGGGTCCCAGTTGCATACGCGTCTAGAGCGATGACCGCCACAGAGTGCAGGTATGCACAGATAGTGAAGGAGTGCCTGGGGCTGATCACAGGTATAACAAAATTTCACCACGTTCTAGTTGAGACTGATCATAGACCACTGGTGAACATAATTGAAAGAAATCTCAATGATATGGCGCTGCGCCTACAACGCATGATGATGAAGCTGAGGAGGTATGACTTCACACTGGTCTACACGCCTGGGAAGGATCTCCCGTAACAGCCTCCCTGAACAGGCGCCGGAATGTGGCGACTAGGGGCTTTTCACAGTAACTTCATTTGAAGCCTACTTGTGACAATAAGCGATTTTCATCATAGCTGACACACTGTCCCGAGTCATTGACACTGACAGCTCACCTCCTGCGTCCATTGACGATGTAGAAACTCAAGCACAGTTGTGCAGAGAGAGTCTCCCGGCATCTGACGAGCAGCTGCAGCAAATTTGTCTGGCGGCACGAGAAGATACGACCTTGCTCCAGGTCATGCACAACCTTCAGCATGGCAAAAGGACGGTGCCTGCAGTTCTAAAACATCAAAACTGAACTGTCAGTAGTGGACGGATTAATATTGAGATATTCAGGGCAGCACGGTAACATTGTGGATAGCACAATTGCTTCACAGCTCCAGGGTCCCTGGTTCGATTCCGGCTTGGGTCACTGTCTGTGCGGAGTCTGCACATCCTTCCCGTGTGTGCGTGGGTTTCCTCCGGGTGCTCCGGTTTCCTCCCACAGTCCAAAGATGTGCAGGTTAGGTGGATTGGCCATGATAAATTGCCCTTAGTGTCCATAATTTCCCTTAGTGTTGGGTGGGGTTGCTGGGTTATGGGGATAGGGTGGAGGTGTTGACCTTGGGTAGGGTGCTCTTTCCAAGAGCCGGTGCAGACTCGATGGGCCGAATGGCCTCCTTCTGCACTGTAAATTCTATGAGAAATGACAGAATCGTCATTCCACTAACGCTCAGGTCAGACATACACCGCAGGATTCCCGAGGAATGTCTCGGAATCGAAAAATGCAAAAGAGCAAGGCAATCTGTGTACTGGGCTGGGATAAATGAGGACGTTACAAACAAGATACTCACATGTGACACGTGTCAAAAACACCAACCGGCACAATGCAAGGAGCCACTCCAGCAGCATGAGATGGCTACGTCATCGTGGAACAAAGTTTGCATAGATTTGTTGCACTCCATGGGTCGAAACTATGTTCTTATCATTGACAATGACTCCAACTTTCCGGAAGTAATGAAACTCCTGGATCTCACGTCCGCATCAGTTATCAAAGCCTTCGAGGCATGGTATTCCGCAAACAGTCATGTCCGATAATGGTCTTTGCTTTGCGAGCTGGGAGTGGACGGAATTCTCCAAGAAATACAACTTTAAACACATGACATCGAGTCCACACTTTCCCCAATCCAACGGCAAAGTAGAGAAAGGTGTACACATTATCAAACAACTCATAAGCAAGGCCACTGACCCGAATTCTGACATACACTTGGCTCTATTATCATACAGATCATCACCGTTGAGCTCAGGGCTATCACCAGCTCAAATGCTCTTCAATCGAGATGTGAGAACAACGCTACCAGCGTTACACTTCAGCAATCCGGATCACTCACAAGTGCTTGACAAGATACGACATCAACGTCACAAACAAAAACAGCACTATGACCGGTGCATGCAAAATTGCTCGAACTATTAGCGGTCAATGACATGGTTCGACTGCGACACCCAGGTGGAGGATGGTCCAATGCGGCAACAGTGCCACGACAAGCAGCGCCACGATCCTACATTGTAAAGTCCGACGAAGGTGTGCTGTTCAGCTGCAATCGATGAAACCTGCTAAAGATTCCACTTCCTGAACCTGTCTTTCCGATGTTAAATCTACAGGACTCACTCACTCAACAACACTTGACACCATCAGCCGGTGAACAGACGGGCATAAAAACTTCAGTGTCTCCATGCCCACTTAGGAGGTCAACTCGAATCAGACGCACACCCAACCGTCTGAACCTGTAAACATTGGACTGATGCAATCATTGATTTCTCTAATGCATTTGCACACGATACCAACTATGTGTGTTCCATTCTAGTAACAATACTGAAACTATGTAAAAAAACTTTTTTAAAAGGGGGGAATGTAGTGACCTTTACATGGGTATGTACATAAGGGGTTAATGGAAAATTGAAAGATCACTAGGGGCCAGCACTGGCAGTTATAAAAGCAGACGCAAGCGGCTCTCGGCTGCTCTAGGTGATTAGACTGTGACGAGAGCAGGAGCATAGATCTAGCTCAGGGCTACTAGTGTGGTCAGACATAACTACTGTATTTAAACGTTGTAACCTTTGTACTGGTATTGATCTTAAAGTAAGAACTCACGCAGTTGTTAAATTCTGTTACTCAATAAACCTTTCAATACCTCTGGATGACTTCGAGCCTTCTTCATCAAGCTGCAGAAAGCCTCTGCAGCAACTGGATTGAGTAACACATGTTACATACAGTCGTGCTACCAACACACTACAGTAAAGTAGCAAAAGATACTGGGCTACGCTCATGACTCTGTGTAGTTTCTTATGGTCTAGGGCCAAGCAGCTGCCATACCAAACTGTGATGCAGCCAGATAGGATGCTTTCTGTGGTGCATCTGTAAAAATTGGTAAGAGTCAATGTGGACATGCTGAATTTGCTTAGTTTCCTGAGGAAGTATAGGCGGTATTTTGCTTTCTTGATCGTAGCGTCGACGTGGGTGGACCAGGACAGATTGTTGGTGATGTGCACACCTCGGAATTTGAAGCTGCCAACCATCTCCACCTCGGCACTATTGATGCAGACAGGGGTGTGAACGATACTTTACTTCCTGAAGTCAATGATCAGCTCTTTAGTTTTGCTGATGTTGAGGGAGAGATAGTTGTCGTTACACCATGCCACTAGGTTTTTTATCCCCCTTCTGTATTCTGATTCATCGTTGTTTAAGATCCGAGCCACTACGACCATGTCATCAGCAAACCTGTAGATGTCCGCGAACGCACCCGCCAGTTGGTCTGCGCAAGATCTGAGTGCACGACCAGGGACTCCGTCAGGACCCGTCATTTTCCGAGGGTTCACTTTCAAGAAGGCCAATCTGACTTTGGAAGCTGTGATGGTAAGTATGGGTGTGCCTGAAGCTGCTGGGCAGTTGACAGTGGTTTGATGGTTTCCTGCTCGAACCGAGCATAGGATGCATTGATTTCATTGGGGAGGGGTGCGCTGCTGCAGAACATTCTACCTGGCTTTGCTTTGCTTTGTTTTGCTTCAGGGGGTCCTGAAAGGGGGAGGGGTGCAAAACGGGGTGGGGGATCAAAAGGGGGGGGCCCTCAACGATCCCATAGCAGGGTGTCCTCACTTGGTGGGGAGTTATGCCCATGTCTGTGTGGGCGTGGAATTGCCCATGTGTGGGGGATGTGGGGAATCCTGAAGGTGGGGATGTGGGGAATCCAGGAGGTAGCAGATTATAATATGAGGAAATGTGAATTTATCCACTTTGGAAGAAAAACAGATAAAAGCAGAATATGTTTTGAAAGGTGAAAGACTAGGAAATATTAGTGTGCAGATATGTCTGAGTTTCCTTGCAATTTATGTAAATTGTAAATAGTCGAGCCCCCAGCACTGATCATAGTGGCACTTCAGTAGTTACAACCTGCCAACCTAAAAGTAAACTGTTTGTTTCTACCCTCTATCTTTTTTTGGGCTGTTGTGCACAGGTGAGTCCTTTTTAATTATTTTGCATGGCTGCGCACTGAAACTTAAAGGGGCCAATTTGTGCGTGACCTGCATGGGAACTTTTGGGTAGTTGCACAGCTTAGAGGGAACATTGTTTCCTTGTCCATGAATCACAGAAAGTTAATGTGCAGAAAGAGCAAACAATGAAGAAGGCCAATAACACATTAGCCTTTATTGCAAGGGGCTTGAAATGTAAGAATCTTGATGCAATCATGCAGGGCCTTGGTGAGACCACATCTGGAGTACTGTGCGCAGTTTTGTTCTCCTTACCGAAGGATGTACTTGCCTCAGGATGTACTTGCCTTACAGGGTCCAACAAAGGTTCATTAAATCAATTCCTGTGTGAGAGCACTGTTCTCTGAGGGGAGATTGAGGGGAATAGGAATATACTCTCTGGAGTTTAGAAGAATGAGAGGTGATTTAATTTAAATGCATGTGATCATAAGTGGGCTTGACAGGGTATATACTGAAATGCAATTCCCTTTGTTAGATAGCCCAGACTAGGTCTCATAGGCTCAGGACAATGGGTCAGCGATTTAAGACTGTGATGAGGAGAAATTTCTTCACCGATCGTGTGAATCTTTGGAATTGCAGAGGGCTGTGTTAGCTCAGTTGTTGAGTATATTCAAGATTGAAATAAATAAATCTTTACGAAAGGAACCACAAGATATGGGGGTCGGGCAGCTGTCAGGAGATCATACATTAGCTGTGATCCTATTGAATGGCGGCGCAGGCTCAATGGTCCATATGGCCTACTGCTAGTCCTATTTTGTATGTTTGCATGGCCTTAGAGAAGAGATGTTCAAATACGGACTGGGATATATGTGTTCTTGGAACAACAGCTTTCAGATTTATACTCAACTGGAAATTGCAGGTGGGAAGCACAGTTTTATTCCTAAATGAGATGACAATATTTAGCTCAGTTTAAAAAAAACTTTATATGTAAGAAAAATAAATGGAAATGAAAATAATTAAAATTCCCATGTGTGCTTAGTATTTTCACCTTTGTGCTCGTTACAAACGTTAGTTGTATTGCTATAAAATCTAACATGACTTTTGCTAATAACTTTGCAAGGAGAATTACACAGACAGGCATGAACCTAAAACTGTTCATGTGAATTCTAGATGCTGTAATGATTCAATTGCCTGTGGCAGCAGAGTTTATCACATAGCAGAATTTATTTCTCTGTATACTTTAGACGTTAGCAAGTTTGGAATAGTCCTGACAGATTAAGAGGCCACTAATTTGAGGGCAGCACGGTGGCTCAGTGGTTAGCATTGCAGTCTCATGGCGCCGAGGTCCCAGGTTCGATCCCGGCTCTGGGTCACTGTCCGTGAGGAGTTTGCACATTCTCCCCGTGTTTGTGTGGGTTTTGCCCAACACAAAGATGTGCAGGGTAGATGGATTGAACATGCTAAATTGTGCCTTAAATTGGAAAAAAATGAATTGGGCACTCTAAATTTAAAAAAGACGTCACTAATTTGCATATTTTTAATTGTTACACACCTTGTTCATCACACATTTGCTTCTTGGTTACAATAGATGAGTTTTAGGTTTTGCATAGCTGCTTCATTCACTGAGTTATGTAGGGCAGGGAGCCAACTCCTTTTTACAGTACATTGCTTCATAGATAATAAAATTTTAGTAATGATCATGAAGCTTTCAGAATTTGCCATCATTACTCCACTGAAACTGACAGCGAGTTGAAAGTGAAGGAATAACAAGGGGGCAGCCACATTGCTGGCAATGTCCTATAGGCCCCCAAACATTCAGCAGGAAATAGAGATGCAGATATCCATAGAATCCCTAAAGTGCAGACGGAGGCCATTCGGTCTACCGGGTCTGCACCAACCCTCTAGAAAGAGCTACTAGGCCCAATCCCCCACCCTATCCTCACAACCCCACCTAACCTGCACATCGTTGGACACTATGGGGCAATTTCAGCATGGCCAATCCACCTAACCTGCACATCTTTCATCTGTGGGAGGAAACTGCAGCACTCAGAGGAAACCCATGCAGACACAGAGAAAATCAAGGTGTTGCTAGACCAGGAGCCAATGTAAGTCAGTGAGCATAGGGGCGGATGGTGTATGAGACATTTTCTTTCTTTAGGCCAGACTAGGTATGAATGGCAATTTTCCTTCTCTGAAGGACATTAGTGAACCAGATGTTTTTTTTTATAATGATCGACAATGGTTTCATGGTCATCATTAGATATTTAATTCCAGATTTTTGTTGAATTAAAATTTCATCATCTGCCATGGTGGGATTTGAACCCGGGTCCCAGAACATTACCCTGGGACTCTGGGTTACTAGTCCAACAACAATATCACTGTGCATTACGCCACCATCTCCCCTTGTAGACAATTCACTGAAGTGTGTAAAAATAATGATGTGGAGATGCCGGCGTTGGACTGGGGTGAGCACAGTAAGAAGTCTTACAACACCAGGTTAAAGTCCAACAGGTTTGTTTCAAACACTAGCTTTCGGAGCACTGCTCCTTCCTCAGGAAGCAGCTGTGCTCCAGAAGCTAGTGATTCAAAACAAACCTGTTGGACTTTAACCTGGTGTTTTAAGACTTCTTACTGTGTAAAAATAATAATATTGGGTAATTATAGCAGTGGATTTTCAACTTCCCCAACATGAATTGGGACAGTCATAGTGGAAATTGTTTAGAGGGGGTGGATTTCTTGAAAGTATTCAGGAGAGCTTTCCTTGTCAATAAGTAGAAAGTCAACAGGGGATGGCGGCACAGTGCTGGATCTAATTCTAGAGAATAAAGCCAGACAGGTTCAAGGTGGCAATGGGAGAACATTTTAGTGATAGCGACCACAACAAAGTACAATTTATGTTTGTTATGGAAAAGGAAAAAGATGGTCTTCAAAAAACGATTTTGTATTGGGGGAAGACAGGCGGGATCTGGCCAAAATAGACTGGAAACAGCTTATTATGGGAAAATCTACAGCAAAGCAGTGGGGGGTGTTCAAAAAGGAAATGGGGAGAGTAGAGGCCCAACATGTTTCCTTTTAGGGTGAAATGTAGGAGCAACAAGCCCAGAGGACTCTGGATGTTTTAAGAATATTCAGGATTGGATACGAAAGAAAAGAGAGGCTTTTAGCACGTACAAAGGGTGAAAATCAGTGGAGACCTTAGTGGAGTGTAGAAAGTACAGGGGGGAACTTAAGAAAGCAATTAGGAGAGCAAAGAGGGTGCATATAAAAGCACTGGTGGGTAAGATTAGGGAGAATACCAAGATTTTCTATAATTATATTAAAGGAAAGAGGATAACCAGGGAAAGAGCAGAGTCCATTCGGGACCATAAGTAGCAGTCTGTGCAAGGAGCCGGAGGATATTGGTAGGGTGTTAAATGAGTGCTTTGCATCTGTCTTCACTCGGGAGGAGGAAGATGTCAATACAGATTTCGGGGAGAGGGATTGTGAGGTTCTTCAACAGTTTGACATATGAAGTGTGGAGGTTTTGCTGAGCTTAAAAGTGAACAAATCCCCAGGTCTGGATGAGTTGTACCCCAAGCTGCTGTGGGAGGCAGAAGGAGGAAATTACAGGGGCTTTGACCCAAATTTTTAATTCTTTTTTAGTCACGGGAGGTGTCAAAGGATTGGCGGACAGCTAATGTGGTTCCACTTTTCAAGAAGGGTGATGGAGATAAACCAGGGAATTCCAGTAAGTCTCACATCAGTGGTAGGGAAACGACTGGAGAAAATTTTGAAGGAGAAAATTGATTTCCACTTGGTGAGGCAAGGTTTGATCAGCATGGCTTTGTCAGAGGGATGTCATGCCTAACGAATTTAATTGAATTTTATGAGGAGCTGATTGGATGTGTAGATCAGGGTGGTGTAGTTGATGTAGTTTATATGGATTTCAGTGATGCTTTTGACAAGATCCCACATGGGAGACTGACAAAGAAAGGAAAACCATGCTGCCTCACTGCGCCGAGGTCCAAGGTTCAATCCCGGGTCTGGGTCACTGTCCGTGTGGAGTTTGCACATTCTCCCTGTGTTTCGTGGGTTTCGCCCCCACAACCCAAAAGATGTGCAGGCTAGGTGGATTGGCCATGCTAAATTGCCCCTTAATTGGAAAAAAATGAATTGGGTGCTCTAAATATTTTTAAAAAGAAAGGAAAACCACATGGGATCCAGGGTAACTTGCAAGTTGGATCCAAAACTGGCTTAGTCATGGGAGACAGAGGGTGGTGGTAAAAGGCTGTTTGTATGACTGGAGGCCGGTGTCCAGTGGTATCCACAGGGATCAGTGCTGGGTCCCTTATTGTTCGGGATATATATAGGCGATATAGATGAGGATGTGGGGGGGGGGGGGTGGGGAATGATAAGCAAGTTTGCAAATGACACGAAGATTAGCAGGGTGGTTAAGAATGTTTTGTGGGTGGCTTCCTTCAAGGTCAGTAGGGGGGCGAGTGCTACAACTTCACCACTAACGATAAAATCCTGGCCACGTTTTGCATCTTTGCAAACTGACTCATCAATGAGCCAGGAAAGGTGAACTTCTGCAGGGGTTAATGGCCAATGAAGTACATCAACATAGTTTCATCAAAGTACTGTTTCCTCAGTTACAAGGAAGTATTCATCATATATTTCCAGTTACACAATGCACTTTTTTTTGAATAAACCCTCAAACAATTAAAGTTGTAATTCTGAATCACGCAAGTTGAAGTTAATTTATTTATGAATCTCTCTCAGAGACCCCTATAAACTAACACAGCTTATACCGGTCATAACAACAATTTGTACCTTTAAGCAAAACTTTCCAAGGAGGTAACCGAATGAAAATTTGACATAAAGCAAATAAAGAAATAGTTTTAAGGAGAGTTTTAAAATGAGTCGATAGCTGGGGGTCCAGGCAGTTACAGACATGACCGTACAGTTCTTATCATACCAACATACTGTTTCCAAAATGATCACAATGATTTTTCTGTTTTCTTAATTAACTGTTTCGTTTTGACGGTCGTACAATTCATAGAATCATAGAATTTACAATGAGCAGGTGGCCATTTGGCCCATTGAGTCGTCACCAGCCCTTGGAAAGAGCACCCTATCTAGGCCCACACCCACACCCAATCCCAATAACCCAGTAACCCCCACCTATCCTTTTGGACATTAAGGGGCATAAAGATATGGTCAATCCACTTAACCTGCACATCTTTGGACTGTGAGAGGAAACCGGAGCACCCAGAGGAAACCCACGCAGACACGGGGAGAACGTGCAAACTCCACACCGTCACCTGAGGCCGGAATTGAGCCCGGGTCCCTGGAGCTCTGAGGTGGCAGTGCTAACCACTGTGCCACCGTGCCACCCATAAGGATAAGAGTAATAAATAGGGATAGAAAAAGAGCCTTAATCGTCGAGTTTGGGATTCGATCTACAGCATCAACATACCACCACTAAAATATAGGAGGATGTAGTTCTGATTCTTGTTTCCCGAGACAGATGGACAAGAGTCATGACAATTCCGCAGAGTTTCGAGACCTCGAGGTCACAATCTGTTCTCTTGCAAATCACTGCGTGATGCTTCATCTTTACAGTTCATTTTCTTTTTGACGTACGAGGTTATTATTTTAGTGGCTGCAGGTAAGCCTTCGCCCGTTCTTGCACAGCAGGGCTGCACATACCAGTCTCGATCAGAGCACCATCTCTTCATGTGCAACCGTTTGGTGATTTCCTCTGCAGACATCGCGTCGATTAGATCTTGCTTGTTTGCCATTACCACCACGGGGATCCCTTTCAAACACTCGCTTTTCAGCATCCGTTCAAATTCCCTCCTGGAGTCTTCCATCCTCCCCTGATCCGCACTGTCCACCACAAAAACAAGTCCATCCGTGTCCTGAAAGTAGTATGGCCAGAACTGCCGCATCTGGTGCTGTCCCCCCACATCCCAAACTGTCAACGCGACCCTTTTGCTGCTCTCCAGCATTTCCACGTTGAAGCCGACAGTCGACGCTGTGAGAAATTCAGTGTTGCCGAATTTAAGCTTGTACAGCAAAGTGGATTTACCTGCTGCGTCCAGGCCCAGCATCAATATGCGAGCTTGTTTCATTTTAGATTCTTTTGAGGTCAGCAAACCCATTTGCACTCAACAATGTGCCTCTGTGCTGCAACCGTCCGGTCGCTGCCAAGTTACCACCAGATACTGGGCGTGTTCTGTGAGTACTTCCGTGTCTTAGCCACAGAGCTGTGAAGCATATTGATACAAAAGTCAGCACCTGCAGCTACTTATACAGTGCCCGCCTCCTGATCAAATACTGAAAGAGATATGATGATGTTTGGTTTGAGCTGTCGACATTGATACACCTGAGCAGAGGGCTAGCTCGGGTAATGTGCGCGTGTGTGTGGAATGAGGGGAAAGTACAAACAGGCAAACAAGGAACCGCCTTTCGGAGAATTGCCTGGCTTTCAGGTTTGGCACACTTAGCAAGGCATCGTCCAGCTTGCAGTTGCAATCTGTTTCATTTAACTGATCATGAAATTGTATGATTCATGTCTTACCGATTTATTCTGGGATATACACTCCAATAAATATACTGAAATTAATGTATCCAATCATCTTTCAAACCTTTTCACAGTAACTTCATACTTGTGACAATAAAATATTATTATTATATTCTCCACGTGCAAATATCTCCTGAAAGTTCAGCACCTCACATCTTAACTCACTCTCTTTGCAAATAGATTTTACCAAATCAAAATGCAATTAATTGATAATTCAGTCAAAGCGTCTCTTTGGATTGAAACCGGATGCAGTCTTCTTTTGACACCATGCAACATACTAATTCCCTTCTTCGTCTTCTGCCATTATTTCACCCTCTAATCGAAACAGGGATCGGACCAAGTGGTACTGGGTGTAGTAAGTATGCCGCTCCCAGGTAGGACTCATTAAAAATATATCTGGGTATAAATTAAAAATCCAAACATTTCAGAGCAAGAGAAGTCAAGCTCCCAATTGTAACACAGTTCCCACTCAGAAAGACAACAGATAGAGTTGCATGGTGAGTCCAGATCAAGGGACATGAATATGAGTCACTATCGGTTCGAAGCGTGATTTAGAAACAATTTATATACACGGACGAGTGGGAATGTGGAACCTGGCTGCCACGTGGAATAGTTGAACAGATAGCATTGACACAGTTGAAGGGAAGCTCCATTGCACCCATAGGGAATGGAGAGTCCAGCCAGAAAGGAATAGAGGCTGAGAGGCAGGATGGAAAGATAAAGCAAAGGTAATTCACGTGGGAGGAGGGTCTTGTGAAGCATGAATGGCGAATGGCCTTTTTCAGCGCTGCACATTCTGTGGTTATCCTGATTGAAAAGATAAATTAGGAAATTGCCCATTATACCTTAAACAAAGTCAGAGGGAGAAATAAAATCAATGTATAATCCATGTCAGGAAACAAATGGAAAATGCTTCAGTGATCAGCTAGAAGTCTTTATGAAAGCAACCAAATGGGTAAACGTGACTCCAAAAGAGAAAATGCTGGAAAATCTCAGCAGATCTGGCAGCATCAGTAGGGAGAGAAAATAGCGAACGCTTCGAGTCCAGATGACCCCTTTGTCAAAGCCTTTGTAAACAAGACTGTCTAATGCTGCTTCTACTGAGTGAATTATTTTAAAATTCTGCTAAATAGAGACCATCTGAATAACATACGTTTCCGCAAGCAATCTCAGTTAAACAGTGTCCCTTTAACCTAGTCCTTCTATGTTCGCACATAATCCCCACAGTCCAGAAGGAGGCCATTCGGCCCATCGAGTCTGTAAGAACACCCTAAACCCACACCTGCACCCTACCTCCATAACTCCAGCTAACCTGCATATCATTGGACTGTGGGAGGAAACTGGAGCACCTGGAGGAAACCCACACAGACACGGGGAGGATGCGCAAACTCCACACAGTCACCCAAGGTCGGAATTGAACCTGGGTCCCTGGCGCTGTGAGGCAGCTGGTCTAACCACTGTTGATGAATGGATCCTTAAAAAAGGAACATGTCTTTTAAACAATAATAAAAGTAAAATACTGTGGGTGCTGGGAATCTGAAATATAAACAGAAAGTGCTGGAAAGGTTCAGGCTGAAAGCATCTGTGGAGAGGGAAACAGAATTAACGTTTCAAATGCATATGACACTTCGTCAGAGCTTTTTAACATTTGGTCATATCCTTAAAGGTGGATGGGCAGCCATAAATCCTGAAATATGGGAACTGTACTAGTGCTCTGCAGTAGAGGATGTGGATAGGGGATGCACGGTGGCCAGAAAACCAGGAGTGCTTCCTACTCTGCTCGAACTGTTGTAACAGTATCTTTTACATTAAACAGGTGGATGGGGCCTTAATTTAACATATTATTTGAAGAATAATACTTTTTCTAAAAATGCAGCACTCTCTTATTACCGCAATGTGAGGATAAACTATGCACTCAAATCCAGGAGTGGGGCTTGAGCCTACAACATTCTACAGCACAAAAGTGTCATTAAGTGAGCCAAGCTCATATGTATAAAGAGATTTGCCAAAAATCCTCCTTTGAAGGTAAAATTAAAGAATAAAAGACGTTTCGCCGGGGGTTCTCTCAATCTCCTGCCATAACCTTTGTGCAGGTGATTGGAAACACTGGAGAAATGAAGGGAACCATTGATATGTAATTTCTCCTGGGTTTCTCTTAATCATTTTACACAGAGTGTGGCGAGATCCTGGAATGTGCTGCCAGGGGAGGTGGTGGAAGGAGATATGATAGTGGTGTTTAAGGGGCATCTTGACAAATACATAAATAGGATGGGAAAAGAGGGATACGGACCCCAGAATTGCAGAATGTTTTAGTTTAGTCAGGCATCTTGATCGGCGCATGCTTCGGAGCCAAAGGGCCTGTTCCTGTGCTGTACTATTCTTTGTTCTCTTTGTATCCACCAAAGGTAAGGCATGATCCCTTGAATTTATCTGAGCACCAGTGCCTGGACTTAGTCTCAGGCATCCTGCATTTTGTCTTCTGTCCACTGCAGCACCGTCACTGCAGGGATTTGAGAGCTGTTGGCTAATTTGATGGGATGGCAGCCGTTTAAGGTAGGACTTCCTCCCAAGTGAGGGGTGGAAGTCCTGCCTGCAACCACAACATTAATTCAAGCATGAAATGGCTCCAGGGTACTCGAGCTAGCGGGGAACAGAGGGTGGGAAGCGAGACCCCGCCATCCAAAAGATTCAGGGCCCACGTTTCACGCAGGAAACCCTTGACCTATTTACATCACAGGAAAGAGTAGTTGAAGATGTTAGAATGTGGAACTTGCTGTCACAGGAAATGGCGGAGAAAATTAGAGGTTTTCAAAAGGAAATTAGATGAGTAAATGAAAGAATATGGAATAGAATGACATGCTGGGAGGAGATAAGTGGATTGGAAGGAGATTTGTGTGAATTATAAACATTAGCACACACTAGTTGCACCAAATGGTCTTTTTCTGTGCTATAAGTTGGAAATATATCACCATTTCTTCACTGTTGCTGGATCAATGTCCTGGAACTCCATCTCTAAACAGCACCGTGGGTACATCACATGGGCTGCAGCAGTTGAAGGGGGCGGCACACCACCTCTTTCTAAAGGACAGTTAAAGATTGGCAACAAATGCAGGCTTACCCAGCTATGCCCACATACTGTGAAATGATTTTGAAAAATCTATGAATTAGATTCCTATGGCTTTCCTTTCAGATTTTATATTTGGAGTGCCTACTGATAAGTAGGCTGCACCAAGACTAAGGATAGCATGATGTTGTATTATATTTTAAAATGTTTTCAGTCTCAAAGTCACATAATGTGGGAGAAATTAAGACTTCCTCTGGTTTCTGTGGTGATGTGCAAAAGGCTAGTTTGTATATAACGTAATGTATGACCTCCGACCACTAGGTGGCATTGTAACCCCATCATGTCACCGTGCGATTTTGGAGTTGGGCGTGCTGGGAGATAGATGTATTTGCAGTAGTTCCTTTTAAAAAAAAAAAAAAATTAGCGTACCCAATTCATTTTTTCCAATTAAGGGGCAATTTAGCGTGGCCAATCCACCTACCCAACATATCTTTGGGTTGTAGGGGTGAAACCCACACAAACATGGGGAGAATGTGCAAACTCCACAATGACAGTGACCCAGAACCGGGATCGAACCTGAGACCTTGGTGCCGTGATGCAGTAGTGCTAACCACTGCACCACCGTGCTGCCCTTGTTTGCAGTAGTTCCATAATAGTTGCTTCGTGTTAGTTGTTTATTATTTTATTTATCCTAGTTATGTGACCACGCAGATGTTTTACAATAAATTATTTTAAACCACATGTTCTGCAGTTCATCATTCACTTCGGCCAGTCTACAGAACATGACATGGTGCCAGTTCCTTGTTTTGACTGCTGTGAATGGATGGAATTTGCGTGGCAATATGATTTCTGGCATGTTACTTACAGCCCGCATTACCCTCAGTCGAATGGCAAGGCTGAAAAGGGAGTCCACATTGTCAAACAACTCTTAAAGAAAGCACTCGACAATCATGAGGATACATATCTTGCGCCCCTCGGCTATCATTAGACACCGCTAGTCACCGCTAGTCAATGGCCTCTTGCCTGCTCACGTCTGTGAACAGGCAGCTATGCATGACCCTACCTAGTTTTCCTAATGGGCCCGTGAACCACTCGTTAGTGAGACAATTGACCTCTCAGAAAAAGAGGCAGAAAGGGTTGTATGATAGGTCTGCCAAGAGTCATCAACCACTGCAGCCGGAGGGTACAGTGAGATAGAAGACTACAAAGGCAATGGACACTCTAAACAAGCAAAGGTACTGCAACTAGCAGGTTCAAAATTCTATCTTGTTATGACAGGTAAAGGTGTTGTTCTGAGACGGAATAGAAGAGCTTTGCTTAAAATACAGCAATCATTTGTGATGCAACCACCAGAAGAAGCATACATCAGTCCTAAAACATCTGAAGTCCATAAGGAACCAACACAAGAGAAGAAACCAACACAAGAGGATGATACGTCAACACATGAACAATGTCAAACGTAAACGATAAATATTAAAGAGCATGAAGAACCTGTGCCAGTTCAGTAGACACTAAGAAGATCCACAAGAATAAGGCGCAAGCCAGAAAGACTGAACTTGTAACAGACAGTAAAGTAAAATAAAAGATATCTGTACATGTATATAGTTATGCATATCATGATGAAATGCAAAAAGTAATTTAATTCTTGTAAATAATTTTATTTTCCAAAGGAAAGGGGATGTGATGTTTTGCATAAGGCTAGTTTGTATAGAATGTTATGCATGACCTCCAACCACTAGGCGGCATTGTAAACCCATCACATCACCATGTGATCTGGGAGTTGGTTTGTGCTGGGAGATAGACTTATTTGCTGTAGTTCCAT
This sequence comes from Scyliorhinus torazame, assembly GCF_047496885.1. Lineage (NCBI taxonomy): Eukaryota > Metazoa > Chordata > Chondrichthyes > Carcharhiniformes > Scyliorhinidae > Scyliorhinus > Scyliorhinus torazame. The sequence goes on along the minus strand of NC_092720.1, from coordinate 90,450,574 downwards.
AATAGTTGTTTAGTATTAATTGTTTATTATTTTATTTATCCTAGTTATCGTACCATGCAGTTGCTTTACAATAAATTATTTTAAACTACATGTTCTGTAGTTCATCATTCACTTTGGCCAGTCCACAGAACATGACAGTTTCCAGCACAAATAGACAGTTTGATTTGAACACGTGCCTGAACATGAGTCATGGGGGCCGAAGCCAAATTGGGCCTTGGGCCTCATTAAATGAAACTGACAATCTGCAGACACCAATCAAATGTCTCAATGCAATTTATGTGTCAGAGACTTCAGAATTACAGCCAGCAGGTAGATCCTGAGATGGAGACTAGAGTCTGGGCCTGCAGTATCTTGCAAGGCCTTGGTATTCTTTTCACAGAAAGGAAAGTGTTAAACAATCTTTTTTTTATGCGCACAGTCTACAGCAGTCCCTGCTATTAGACTGTTGAAAACCCCGACCAACTCTGCAGAGCATGCTTCTGATCAATTTTAATTGGGGTCTTGCAACCAATCTTAAGACCTCATTTTGTACATGTAGGGTGCCTAACAGCTGCTTGATGTGAGTACCCTATCCACTTAAAGTTGCCAGCTTCCAATTTAGCAGCTAGCACACTTCTGAAGGAGATCAGGGATGGGAGGTCACAAACTCAAATTCATCCCCCGCATTCGAGTTACCAGTAGCTTCTGTTTTCAATTGCCTGTAAATTCGGATGGAGCTTCAATTAATGATAAAGTGCTAGCTCGAGACAGGGTACAGGCCAAAGTACTGCATTTTTATGACCAGTTCAATAAGAATCCTTACAAATTTGGCCAATCAGCGAGGACCGATACTTATCAAATCCTTTATTACCAATTCGGCAAATACTTGGAGCACATGACAGGATTCAATGCAATTCTATTTGTTCTCCTTTGCACATGCACCACCTGGTACTAGACTTTGGAAAACAATAATTAAATAAACACAACTCCTGAATGCATCACACTTCAATGAACTTTGAACTTTACTACAGGAAAAGTAATTGTTAAATCTAGGATTCAGTAAACAGGGATACTGCATAATATTCTCACATAAAACTGAGGAATGCTGGTTTTGTCAGAGGAATTTTACTTTATAAGATAGCTTTAATGTGCTTTGAAAGAAGATACGTTGTAAAAAGAAAGTCAGCAGCGCAAAGTATAATATGATCTCAAAGCACATTTGAAAGAATTAAAGATATATTTAACACTTGTTTTACTGGTGCCATCACCCTTTAACCTTCACATTTCACCATCATTTTACTCAGGCCCACACTCATTTTTCACCGTGACAAATTAAAAATGTTACCACATATTAATCTATGAAGCTTTGGAGTATGGACTTTGGAACATCAAACTCGTTAAATCTAACTAAGGTAGGACGAGAGAACAGACACATTTTGTTATCTTTTCAAGGACAACTGCAAAGAAACCCAAAGAACACAATTTGTTCATTGACTTTTTTTTTCATTTGTTGTTTCAATAATTGTTAACTCTAACTGTCATGTTTAATAAGAGATGCTTATAGAAGACTTGCATCTGCCATTGGAGCTACAGATACAAACTCATAAAATGAAAAGCATCAGTGGAATTACTGACAGACCGACCAAAATCACTGTGACTTTACCTCCTTCTCCAAAATCTGAAGGACCTCACCAGCGTTTTGTTGATGAATTTGATATTAAACAAATAAATCTTTAGCAGTTTGTATTGACTTAAGATTTTTTGACATTTATGGGGGTGGAAATGGTCAATGGCATTAGCACAAAATGAATTGATAACCAATCAAAAGAAGGTATGGCAGGTTATGAAATGGTCTGTCAAATTGCTATCAGCTCATTTTATTCTCTTGTTGCCGAGAAAATTAACCCACAATGTATCAAATGTGTGTTTCCCATCAATTGTTGCAATGTAAACAGATAACCTGTTTAGCTTTGGCAGGTGATGTGAGTACTGCTGTTATTGTTTTTCCTGACCAAAGATGGTAATATTGCTCTTTTTTTATTTGTAAGAAGTCTTACAACACTAGGTTAAAGTCCAACAGGTTTGTTTCGAATCACTAGCTTTCAGCGCACTGCTCCTTCCTCAGGTGAATGAAGAGATAGGTTCCAGAAACATATATATAGACAAAGTCAAAGATGCAAGACGATACTTTGAATGCAAGTTTTTGCAAGTAATTAAGTCTTTACATGTCCAGACGGAGCAACTGGAAAGAGATGTGAATTGTCTCAAGCCAGGACAGTTGGTATGATTTTGCAAGCCCAGGCCAGGTGGTGGGGGGTGAATGTAATGCAACATGAATCCAAGGTCCTGGTTGAGGCCGTACTCATGTGTACGGAACATTGTTATAGGTTTCTGCTTGGCGATTCTGCGCTGTTGTGCATCCTGAAGGCCGCCTTGGAGAATGCTCACCCGAAGATCAGAGGCTGAATGCTCTTGACTGTTGAAGTGTTCCCCGACTGGAAGGTAACTTCCTGCCTGGCGATTGTCGCACAATGTCTGTTCATCCGTTGTCGCAGCGTCTGCATTGGCTCGCCAATGTACCACGCTTCGGGACATCCTTCCCTGCAGCGTATAAGGTAGAAAATGTTGGCCGAGTTGCACGAGCATGTACCACGTACCTGGTGGGTGGTGTTCTCATGTGTAATGGTGGTACCCATGTTGGTGATCTGGCATGGCAGGGTTGTATGGTGTTGTGGTCGCTGTTCTGAAGGCTGGACAGTTTGCTGCAAACAATAGTTTGTTGGAGTTTGCGTGGTTGTTTGAAGGCAAATAGTGGGGGTGTGGGGATGACCTTGGCAAGATGTTCATCTTCATCGGTGATGTATTGAAGGCTGCGAAGAAGATGTCATTGTTTCTCCGCTCCGGGGAAGTACTGGACGACGAAGGGTACTCTGTCAGTTGTGTCCCGTGTTTGTCTTCTGAGGAGCTTGGTGCATTTTTTTGCTGTGACCCGTTGGAACTGTCGATCGATGAGTCGAGCACCATATCCCGTTCGTACGAGGGCATCTTTCAGCGTCTGTAGATGTCTGTTATGCTCCTCCTTGTCTAAGCAGATCGTGTGTATATTTGCCCATGAGATGTGGGCATCACTCAGCATTTATTGCCCATCCTTGAGGGCTTGTGGGTCTGGAGTCACCAGACCAGGTAAGGTCGACAAATTTCCTTCTCTAAAGGACATTAATGAGCCAGTTGGGGGTTTCCCGAACAACCGACAATGATTTCATGTCATCATTAGACTTTTAATTCCAGATTTTTATTGAATTCAAATTTCCCCATCTGCCACAATAGGATTCGATCCTAGGTCCTCAAAACATTACCCTGGGTATCTGGATTACAAGTTTGGGTATCTGGATTACAAGTTCAGCGACAATACCAATGTGCCACTGCCTCCCCTGTGCTATAAGTTGATTTATCACACTTTTTATCTACTATCCCACTTATTCCATTATACCATTTTCCCAAGCCGTCCAACCCCTCAACTCCACTCCAACAGGCTTTTAAAATTACTAAGGATGGAAACTTGTGGCTCGGCTGCAGTTCCTGATGTCAGGTCACAAGCAGGCGCCGTCTGCAATCAGGCATTGGGCACCTGGTGTTTGCCTTAGTTTAATTGCTCCGTTTTATCACCTTGCTCTTGAGTCACCAGGTATCTTTATGATACCGCCATGTGGTTCAAGTCCGAGTAATGATCAATAATCCAATACACCGATTAGTAAGATTTAAATCAAAGCACACTTATTTATTTTAAAAAATATATTTTATTCAAGATTTTTTGGCCAAACATAACAGTACGTAGTGTTTCTTTTAAACAACAATAAAGCAATATAAATAACAGTGGCCAGTTTTAAACAAATAATAAATAATATATGAACAGAAACAAAAACCAAACTAAATGGCAACTGCCTTGTCAAAAATAAATACTCTCCAAAGATACAATCCAACAGTCCAATATACATTGCCTAAAACAAGTGCGTATACATATACAATAACATCCCTGAGAGTCCATCCGATTCCTATGGTTATTTCTTATCAGGGACCGCACCGCGGCTCCCGTCTTTCCCCTATGCCGTCTCCACTGCCCCCAAATTTTCAATGTAGCCACCACCACCGGGCTTGTGGTGTATTTCTTCGGTGAGAACGGCAACGGTGCCGTCACCATAGCTTGTAGGCTAGTCCCCCTGCAGGATGCCCTCTCCAATCTCTTCCACGCCGCTCCCTCCTCTTCTCCCATCCACTTACACACCATTGAAATATTGGCGGCCCAGTAGTACTCAATTAGGCTCGGTAGTGCCAGCCCCCCCCTGTCCCTACTACGCTGCAAAAATCCCCTGCTCACTCTCGGGGTCTTCCCGGCCCACACAAAACTCATAATACTCTTCTCGATTCTTTTGAAAAAAGCCTTCGTGACCACCACCGGGAGGCACTGAAACACAAAAAGGAATCTCGGGAGGACCACCATTTTAACCGCCTGCACCCTACCTGCCAGTGACAGGGACACCATGTCCCATCTCTTAAAGTCCTCCTCCATCTGTTCCACCAACCGCGTTAAGTTAAGCCTATGTAATGTACCCCAATTCTTGGCTATCTGGATCCCCAAGTACCGAAAGTCCCTTGTTACCTTCCTCAACGGTAAATCCTCTATTTCTCTGCTCTGCTCCCCTGGATGCACCACAAACAACTCACTTTTCCCCATGTTCAATTTATACCCTGAAAAATCCCCAAACTCCCCAAATATCCGCATTATCTCTGGCATCCCCTCCGCCGGGTCCGCCACATATCGCAACAAATCATCCGCATACAGAGATACCCGGTGTCCTTCTCCTCCCATGAGTACTCCCCTCCACTTCCTGGAACCCCTCAATGCTATGGCCAGGGGCTCAATCGCCAGTGCAAACAATAACGGGGACAGAGGACATCCCTGCCTCGTCCCTCTATGGAGCCGAAAATAATCAGACCCCCGTCCATTCGTGACCATTCAAAGCACATTTATTATACACAGTAATCACTACTCATGCACAAATTCTACTTCTAAGTTACTTCTACAACTAACAGGCCTATACTTAACTTGGAACTGGCCCATCAGGTCAGGGGAACAAATGGCCTTTCGTTCGGGTTCTGAGCCTGCGGGATTCGAAGTCGGTACAAATTGATAGCTAGGAGCACCTATCTCGTAGCGAGCGTTGAAGTAAGACTTACAGGTTCGATCGGCTGCTGAAGAGTGACGAGAGCTGGAAAGAGCTGGAAGCGAGCCGAAGAAGAAGAGAGCGACTTGAACTTGGGGCTCAATTCTTATAGTCCCCAGGGGCTTCCCGCCTTTCGGGGCGGACCCTGTACCTGCTCCCAAGTGATTGGACTTTGTCCCAATCACTTGGTTCGATTTTTCCCAATGCTGGAGCGGTTCCCTGATCGATGGGCGGTCTTGAGGTGGTCGTTCACCTCCTTTTGTGTAGGCTTCTGCTGGCGCCAAAGAGTCTGGTTTTGCTTTATGTGTCTAAATGTTGCTTATTGTTCCCGGGGATTGCTCATTACTATGCAGATGGCTGGTGTTTTGTTATGCTGATGGTTGCTGGTATCGATCTTGTCTGGCCTTTCCAGAGGTAATTACACAGCCAACCTGCAGCTGCTCGTTTTTGTCCTGTTGGCTGACTTTCCCATCAGCCTTTGCCGTTCGCCATTTTGAATCGGGAGTTGGCCATTTTAAGTGGCTACATTGGCCACACACGATCTTACTGTAGAAGTATTGGGTTCCACTAACTGGTGACCAGGGACTAACAACAGTGGATGATTATTACTAGTCACTGAGCAGTTTAAGATGGGACACCTGGTAGTACTGAGGTGTAACAATGTAGAAGAACCGTTACAAATGACAAACTATTTATACATTTGGATTGAACGGGGCTAATAATGCACAACTATTTACAATGTGCAAAATACTGATTAGGTTACTGCACCTGGCGCATTGCATATCACGTCTCCTCTCCACCACCGTCCCCCCGTCCCCCCCCAACACACCACATTGAAAACAAAGTCCATTTGTAGACTAGTTCGTCACATAGTTCTTCAACCTTGGATTTGGTTTGCTCAGGCACCCTGAGCATGTGATTGTACCAGATGGCTGTGTTTCAGATACCCTCAGGTTGGTTTCTTCAGTGTGAATGGCAAGGCTTGCTGCGTTGACCTCTGGAGGGACTTCCATTTCCATTGGTGGCCTAGATTGCAGGCTGGATATAAGTTAAGAGCCCATGGTGTTAAGGGTAAGATCCTGGTATGGATAGAGGATTGGCTGACTGGCAGAAGGCAGAGAGTGGGGATAACGGGGTCTTTTTCAGGATGGCAGCCGGTGACTAGTGATGTGCCTCAGGAGTCTGTGCTGGGACCACAATTTTTCACAATATACATTAATGATCTGGAAGAAGGAACTGAAGGCACTGTTGCTAAGTTTGCAGGTGATACAAAGATCTGTAGAGGGACAGGTAGTATTGAGGAAGCAGGGGAGCTGCAGAAGGATTTGGACAGGCTAGGAGAGTGGGCAATGAAGTGGCAAATGAAATACAATGTAGAAAAGTGTGAGGTTATGCACTTTGGAAGGAGGAATTTAGGCATAGACTATTTTCTAAATGGGGAAATGCTTAGGAAATCAGAAGCACAAAAGGACTTGGGAGTCCTTGTTCATGATTCTCTTACGGTTAACGTGCAGGTTCAGTCGGCAGATAAGAAGGCAAATGCAATGTTAGCATTCATGTCAAGAGGGCTAGAATACAAGACCAGGGATGTACTTCTGAGGCTGTATAAGGCTCTGGTCAGACCAGGGTTTGGTGTATTGTGAGCAGTTTTGGGCCCTGTATCTAAGGAAGGATGTGCTGGCCTTGGAAAGGGTCCAGAGGAGGTTCACAAGAATGATCCCTGGAATGAAGAGCTTGTCGTATGAGGAACGGTTGAGGACTCTGGGTCAGTACTCGGAGTTTAGAAGAATGAGGGGGGATCTTATTGAAACTTACAGGATACTGCGAGGCCTGGATAGAGTGGACGTGGAGAGGATGTTTCCACTTTTAGGAAAAACTAGAAGCAGAGGACACAATCTCAGACTGAAGGAACGATCCTTTAAAACAGAGCTGAGGAGGAATTTCTTCAGCCAGAGGTGGTGAATCTGTGGAACACTTTGCCGCAGAAGGCTGTGTAGACCAAATCACTGAGTGTCTTGAAGACAGAGATAGATAGGTTCTTGATTAATAAGGGAATCAGGGGTTATGGGGAGAAGGCAGGAGAATGGGGATGAGAAAATATCGGCCACGATTGAATGGCGGATCAGACCCGATGTGCCGAGTGGCCGAATTCTGCTCCGATGTCTTATGGATGCATAGAGTATGGCTGATGTGTGGTGGTTCAGGTACCAGCAGTAGCTGACGTTAATTTTGTACGTACTAACAACAATCGAGGAAACCACATTGCTGTTTGGCTGTGGGGCATGGCGGTGTATCGCCACCAATTTGCCGTGGCCACATGTGGTCTGGATCCTGACCACCTGAACACGTTGTAGAGGACAAAATATGCGACAATTTAGGTTGTAATACCTCTTTCCCCTTTGTTGCCACTTCATTAGGGCACCACTCATGTTGTTAAAATTTTTTTTTAGAGTAGCCAATTATTTTTCTTTTCCAATCAAGGGGCAATTTAGCGTGGCCAATCCACCTAACCTGCACATCTTTGGGTTGTGGGGGTGAGACCCACGCAGACATGGGGAGAATGTGGCAAAGTGTTCCACAGATTCACCACCTCTGGCGGGTCCTCAGTGCCGCATACTCACGTTGGTTTTGACTTTTGATTGCAAGAGGGACTTGGCGATGGAGTCATTGTCCTGGTGTGGCGAGAGAACATGTACTGTGCGGATGATAGCTGAGCCAGTCTAGGCATATTTCACAGCATAGAAATCGGTGTGGTCTTGGGCACATTTCTCAAGCAGCTGTTTGGCTGAACCCACCGCCCTTTCTGCTAGGCCATTGGATGTGGATATAGTGGATATACTTTAAAAAAAAGGTTTCCACCTACACTGCACATCTTTGAGTTGTGGGGGTAAGACCCACGCAGACAAGGGGCGAATGTGCAAACTCCATACGGACAGTGGCCCAGGACCGGGATTGAATCTGGGTCTGCAGCGCCGTGAGGCAGCAGTATTTTATTTAAAAAAATTTTTTTTTAGAGTACCCAATTAATTTTTTCCAATTAAGGGGCAGTTTAACGTGGCCAATCCACCTAGCCTGCACATCTTTGGGTTGTGGGGGTGAGACCCATGCAAACACTGGGAGAATGTGCAAACTCCACACAGACAGTGACCCAGAGCCGGGATCGAACCTGGGACCTCGGCGCTGTGAGGCTGCAGGGCTAACCCACTGCGCCACTGTGCTGTCCTGTGAGGCAATAGTATTAACCACTGTGCCACCTGCCAAATACAGTGGACTACTTGTGATGTGCTCAAAGTCTCATGCACATGCAAAGACCCTGAACATTCTAAGAACGTGATGCACTATCAATTACCAAACAGTGGTGACTACCACAGAACGAACTGACAAGTGGCCGGATAATTGACTCTGGAGGCAGGAAGTGAAGCAGGAAGTGAGGCAATGAAGGCAACATTAGCTGTCACACAACAGGTGCTGGGGCCATATTTAAAGGGATATCCCTGCATTCACTGCCATCTTCCAGTCTGGAGCTACAGTCTACCTGCCTTCCAGAAGCTTCTGCCTGACTGCCTTCCTTGTGATCAGATGGGCTGGCACCGTTGGATGAGGATCCTGCGGGAGAATAGACATGTGGTCAGTGGGAGGGATGGGTCATTCTGTATGGCATTAACAACTCTTGTGTGACAGTTCATTTGCATGGGGCTGCTGGACCCTCACCTCTGCAACATACGTCGACCTCTACGTTGGTGACAGAACTGTCCTCGGCCACCCCTGCAACCTCCGGAGTCCGTTCCTCGTAGGGGGTGAGGAATCTGATTTCTGGCACCCCGCCGCCCGTCTGGGCTCTCTCCCATATTTTCTGGGCCAACGTACCCTGCGGGGACACAGAGGGATTGTTAGCTGTATGGCCCCAGCACCTGCTGCGTGTCGTTGTTAGCTGTATGCGCCATCGCAGGGGTAGGGGTGACTCGGGTGGGCATTTCGGCTGGAGGTGGTGATTAGGGAGATGGGCCATATGGGGAGTAGAATGGAGAGTAGGGGAGGGGTTGGGGTGGCATGGCATGGGTGGTACTGATGTACATGGGTGGGCTGGGACATGGAACGGTGCTGGGTGGGGGCAGTGCCAGGCATACTCCCAGTAGCAATCCACCCGTGCAGCAGAGTGGAGGTCATTGATCTTCTTACGGCACTGGGTGGCAGTCCTCCTGGTCAAGCTCCCCGAGCTGATGGTCGCTGCCACTTCCTCCCAGGCCACACTGGCTGCCCTGTGGCTGACCCTCTGAGACCCTTGGGGGAACAGGGCATCCCATCTGGCCTCGACCGCGTCCAATAATCTGCTCAGGTCTGCATGCCCGAATCATGGGAGCCGGCCTTCTTGGAGGCATAGCTGTGGGGTTGGCTGTGCAGGATCGGTTTAAGTGGTGCTCTCCATTGTCAGTAGTGGGGGGCTGGCGAGCACGGTCCTGGTGAATCATCCGACGAGACCATCATTTGCGGCGTGAAGCCAGTAGGGCCTCATTAAGTGGAGGAAACCCACATAGACACAGGGACTCAAGCCGGGAATCGAACCCGGGTCCCTGGCGCTGTGAAGCAACAGTGCTAAACACTGTGCTACCGTGCCCTTAGTTCCTCATGTGCTAGAATCATAAATAATCATAGAGTTTTTACGGGACGGAAAGAGACCCTTCGGCTCATTGTGTCTGTGTCGGCTATGAAGCACCTATTTACTCTAATCCCATCTTCCAGCACTTGGCCTGTAGCCTTGTACGCGATGGCGTTTCAAATACTCATCTAAATACTTCTTAAAAGTTGTGAGGGTTCCTGGGCGAAATTCTCCGGTATCGGCGCGATGTCCACCGACCGGCGCCAAAAACGGCGCGAATCAGTCCGGCATCGCGCCGCCTCAAAGGTGCGGAATCTTCCGCATCTTGAGCGGACGAGCCCTAACCTTGAGGGGCTAGGCCCGCGCCGGACTAATTTCCGCCCCGCCAGCTGGCGCGGAGATGACATCTCCGGGTGGCGCCTGCACGGGAGCGTTAGCGGCCGCTCACGGCATTCCCGCGCATGTACAGTGGAGGGAATCTCTTCCGCCTCCGCCATAGTGGAGACCGTGGTGAAGGCGGAAGGAAAAGAGTGCCCCCACGACACAGGCCCGCCCGCGGATCGGTGGGCCCCGATCGTGGGCCAGGCCACCGTGGGGGCACCCCCCCGGGGCCAGATGGGCCCACGCCCCCCCCAGGACCCCGGAGCCCGCCCGCGCCGCCTTGTCCTGCCGGTAAGAGAGGTGGTTTAATCTACGCCGGCGGGACAGGCATCCTAACAGCGGGACTTCAGCCCATCCGGGCCGGAGAATCGTGGGGGGGGGGGGGGCCGCCAACCGGCGCGGCGCGATTCCCGCCCCCGCCGAATATCCGGTGCCGGAGAATTCGACAACCGGCGGGGGCGGGATTCACGCCAGCCCCCGGCCATTCTCCGACCCGGCGGGGAGTCGGAGAATCTCGTCCCCCACTTCTGCCACACTTTCAGGCTGAGTTCACATCCCCTTTAGACCTCCTGCCCATTACCTTGTATCTATGCCCCCTAGTTATTGACCCCTCCATTAATGGGAAATGTTCCTTCCTACCCACCCTATCTATGCCCAGATAATTTTATACTCCTCAGTCAGGTCCCCCTTAACCTTCTCTGCTCCAAGGAAAACAACATCAGCCTATTCAGCCTCTTGATGGCTGAAATGCTCTCGCCCAAGCAACATCCTGGTGAAATTCCTCTGCACCCTCTCTAGTGCAATCATAGAATCATAGAATCATACAGTACAGAAGAGGGCCTTCGGCCAATCAAGCCTGCACCGTGATGCACGATCAATTGTACAAAGACTCAGGTTGGATACAACTGTGGCTTTATTGCAGTAAGATGTGTGGCCTCCCAGAGCAACTGGGGAAATGGCTGCTGAATAGAGGACACACATATTTATACTCCTCCTTACGAACCGGCAGTGGTCAGAGTACTTTCAGCTGTACCGGGGGACGAGGCAGGGGTGTCCCTTATCCCCCTTGTTGTTTGCACTGGCAATTGAGCTGCTGGTCATGGCACTGAGGGAGTCCAGGAAATGGAGGGGATTTGTTCGGGGGGGAGAGGAACACCGGGTGTCGTTGTATGCCGATGACCTGTTGTTGTATGTTGCGGATCCAGTGGAGGGGATGGCGGAGGTCATGCGGATCGTTAGGGAGTTTGGGGACTTTTCAGGGTATAAACGTAACATTGGGAAGAGTGAGCTCTTTGTGGTGCATTCAGGGGACCAGGGAAGGGGGATAGATGAGCTACTGCTGAACAGGGCAGAAAGGAGCTTTCGGTACCTGGGGATCCAAGTAGCTAGGAGTTGGGGGGCCCTGCACAAGCTCAATATGACGCGGTTGGTGGAGCAGATGGAGGAGGATTTTAAAAGATGGGATATGCTGCCACTCTCACTAGCGGGTAGGGTGCAGTTGGTCAAAATGACGGTCCTTCCGAGGTTTCTTTTTGTGTTCCAGTGCCTTCCCATTTTGATCACCAAGGCCTTTTTAAAACGGGTAAGCAGGAGCATCATGGGATTTGTGTGGGCAAATAAGACCCTGAGGGTGAAGAGGGTGTTCCTGGAGCGTAGCAGGGATAGGGGGGGGGGGTGCTGGCGCTGCCGAATTTGTGTGGCTATTTTTGGGCAGCCAATGTGGCGATGATCCGTAAGTGGGTAATGGAGGGAGAGGGGGCGGCGTGGAAGAGACTAGAGATGGCGTCCTGCGTGGGCACGAGCCTGAGGGCGCTGGTGACGGCACTGCTGCCGCTCTCACCGACAAGGTAGACCACGAGTCCGGTGGTGGCGGCGATGCTGAAGATCTGGGGGCAGTGGAGGCGACACAGGGGCGAGGTGGGAGCCTCGGTTTGGTCCCCGATTCGCGAGAACCATCAGTAAGTCCCGGGAAGGATGGATGGGGGGTTTCGGAGCTGGCATTGGGCAGGGATTAGAAGAATGGGGGACCTGTTCATTGATGGGACGTTTGCGAGCCTAGGGGCGCTGGAGGAGATGTTTGGGCTACCCCCGGGAAATGCTTTCAGGTACATGCAAGTGAGGGCATTTGTGAGGCGGCAGGTGAGGGAATTCCCGCTGCTTCCGGCACGTGGGATTCAGGACAGGGTGATTTCGGATGTATGGGTTGGAGAAGGCAAGGTTTCGGCGATTTACCAGCAGCTGCAGGAAGAGGAGGAGGCCTCGGTGGAGGAGTTAAACGGCAAGTGGGAGGAGGAGCTTGGGGAGGAGATAGATGAGGGTCTGTGGGCTGATGCCCTGAGTAGGGTTAATTCGACCTCCTCTTGCGCCAGGCTCAGCCTAATACAGTTCAAAGTTACTCACAGAGCGCATATGACAGGGGCGATGTTGAGTAGGTTCTTTGGGGTGGAGGACAGATGTGGGAGGTGCTCGGGGAGCCCGGCAAATCATGTCCATATGTTCTGGTCATGCCCGGCGCTGGATGGGTTTTGGAGGGATTTTGCGAGGACTATGTCCAAGGTGGTGAACGTCCGGGTCAAGCCAAGCTGGGGATTAGCATTATTTGGGGTATCAGACGAGCCGGGAGTGCAGGAGGCGAAAGAGGCCGGTATTCTGGCCCTTGCGGCCCTGGTAGCCCGGCGGAGGATTTTGCTACTATGGAAAGATGCAAAGCCCCCTAGTGTGGAAGCTTGGATCAATGACATGGCAGGGTTCATCAAGCTGGAGAGGATAAAGTTTGCCTTGCGAGGGTCTGTGCAGGGGTTCCTCAGGCGGTGGCAACCGTTGCTAGACTATCTCGCAGAGCGTTAGGAGGAGGTCAGCAGCAGCAGCAGCCCGGGGGGGTTCTTTTGGGGGGGCGTTTGGGTGGGTGGGCTTTTTTCCCTATTTGTGTTTTTTATTGTTATATGGGGGGTTACTAGATATGGGGGAAATCCAATGTATAATTTCTGCTTGTTGTGTTCTTGTTTCTTTCTTCTTGCTGGGGGGGGGGGGGGGGTGGTTTGTTGAAAATGTGTTGAAAAACTTGAATAAATAAATGTGGAAAAAAAAAAATTATACTCCTCCTACTGGGTGGAGCCAGCAAGCAGGGGCTACCGGCGAACCTGTAGTACAGGTCCTACCTTACATCACCTAATACAGGTGTAACAGTGGTTTACCACATTCACCCCCTGTTAAAAATGAGTCCGGCAGGGGTGGTGGAGAACTATATACACTAGTGAATTTATGTACAGTGTTTTATTAGGAGATGTTGAACATGAAGGTTACCGACAGTTGGTCAGTGAGGAGAGTGAATCTCCAATGCTGCACAGCTTCAACGATAGCTTGGGCCTCTTTTTCGACGGATGAGTGTCGAATTCTGAGGCATGAAGGGTGCGGGAAAAGAATGCCACGGGTCTGCCTGCCTGGTTGAGGGTGGCAGCAAGTGCGACGTCTGATGCGTCGCTTTCTACTTGGAAGGGCAATGTCTCGTCTACTGCATGCATCCCGACCTTGGCTATATCAGCTCTGATACGGGCGAAGGCCTGTTGTTCCTCTGTCGTAAGGGGAAATGGGTGGACTGAATGAATGGGCGGGCCTTGTCCGCGTAGTTTGGGACCCACTGGGCGTAGTAGGAGAAGAACCCCAGGCAGCGTTTGAGGGCCTTGGGGCAGTGGGGAAGGGGGAGCTCCATTAGAGGGCGCATGCGGTCGGGATCGGGCCCCAGAACTCCGTTCTGGACCACATAGCCGAGGATGGCTAGGCGGGTTGTGCTGAACACGCACTTCTCCTTGTTGTAGGTGAGGTTGAGGAGAGTGGCGGTGTGGAGAAATTTAGAAAGGTTGGCATCGTGGTCCTGCTGATCATGGCCACAGATGGTGACGTTGTCTAGGTACGGAAAGCTGGCCCGGAAACCGTACCGGTTGACCATTCGGTCCATCTCCCTTTGGAAGACCGAGACCCCGTTAGTGACACCGAAGGGAACCCTGAGTAAGTGATAGAGACGACCGTCCGCCTCGAAGGCAATGTACGGACGGTCCGATTTACGAATGGGGAGCTGATGGTAGGCGGATTTTAGGTCTATCGTTGAGAAGACCCGGTACTGCGCAATCTGATTGACCATATCAGATATGCATGGGAGGGGGTACGCGTCGAGCTGCGATTGATGGTCTGGCTGTAGTCCATGACCATTCTGTGCTTCTCCCCAGTTTTAATGACTACCACTTGAGCTCTCCAGGGGCTGTTGCTGGCCTCGATGACACCCTCCCGAAGCAGCCGCTGGACCTCGGACCTGATGTAGGTCTTGTCCTGGGCGCTGTACCGCCTGCTCCTGGTGGCGACGGGTTTGCAATCCGAAGTTAGATTGGCAAAGAGGGAGGGTGGGTCGACCTTTAGGGTCGCGAGGCCGCACACAATGAGGGGTGGTAGGGGCCCGCCGAATTTGAGGGTGAGGCTCTGGAGATTGCACTGGAAGTCCAGGCCTAGTAGTAGTGCAGCGCTGAGATTAGAAGCTCGTAGAGGCTGAAGCCGCTGAGTTCTACGCCCTGGACCATGAGAGTGACCGTGCAGAACCCCCGGATCGAGACGGAATGGGATCCGGAGGCCAGGGAGATTCTTTGATTGGCGGGGTGGACCGCGAGGGAGCAGCGCCTTACCGTATCCGGGTGGATAAAGCTTTTGGTGCTCCTGGAGTCCAGCAGGCAAGAGGTCACATGGCAGTTGAATTTCACCATAGTCGAGGCGGTGGCCAGGTTGTGTGGACGAGACTGGTCGAGCGTCATTGAGGCGAGCTGCGGTTGGTCCTCGCTGATGTCCGACGATGGAGAGCGTGGGGGGCCCAGGTCATGGAATGTCGGCGTCCATGCCCTGTGGGGAAGACAAGATGGCGGCGCCTGAAGATCCTGCGGGGGACAAAATGGTGGCGCCCATGGGCCACCGTTGCGGGGGCTAGAGAAGATGGTGGCGCCATGGGCCGCACGTGGACTGCGCGGGGGGGGGGAGATGGCGGCGCCCACTGGCCGCTCACGGCCCCGGGAGGTGAAGATGGGGGTGCCACTGGCCGCGCGTGGTCCGGGACGAAGATGGCGGTGCCCATTGTGTGTGGGTCAGGGTGGAGGGAGAGATAGCAGCGACTGCGCGGGCTTCGCACACCGCGACGAAGTGGCCCTTTTTGCTGCAAGCCTTGCAAATGGCAGTGCGGGCTGGGCAGCGTTGGCGAGGGTGCTTCTGCTGGCCGCAGAAGTAACATCGGGGACCCCCGGGGTGCGCGGATTGGCGTGTGGCACAGGCGTATTGGCTGGGTAATGCCCCAGCTTGGGTGGCCGTTTGTGGGGTCTTCGAGGGATAGGAGGGGGTGGGCCACACGGCCGGAGGGGTATGCCTGAGCATTATGTGAGGCGACCGTCATGTGCTAGCTTCTTAGTCCCCGCTAGGTTGAGTGTGGCCCCTTCAAGCAGCCTTTGGCGAATGAGGTCCGACCCAATCCCCGTTACAAAATCATCGCGCATAAGAAGGTTAAAATGTTCGGTGGCCGTAACGGCCTGACAGTCACAGTCCCGGACGAGTGGGATTAGGGCCCGCCAGAAGTCTTCAATGGACTCACCAGGGAGTTGAGAGCGAGTGGCGAGTACGTGCCTGGCGAAGAGTGTGTTCGCTTTCTGTGCGTAGTTTTCTTTGAGTTGCGCCATGGCGTCCGCGTAGTTCGGGGCATCCTGGATCAGCGAAAACACACTGGAGCTCAACCTTGAGTACAGGATCTGTATCTTCTGAGCCTCCGTCAGACGGGTGGTCGCTGAGTTGCTTTATGCCTCGAAGCAAGCTAGCCAGTGATTAAAGTCCTTTCTGGTGTCGCTAGACTGCGGATCCAGCTGCAGGCGATCTAGTTTGTTCGGAGGTCCATCTTCTAGAAAATCTTACTGCAATAAATTGATGCACGATCAATTGCACAAAGACTCAGGTTGGATACAACTGAGGCTTTATTGTAGTAAGATGTGTGGCCTCCCAGAGCAGCTGGGGAAATGGCTGCTGAATAGAGGACACGCACATTTATACTCCTCCTACTGGGCAGAGCCAGCAGGCAGGGGCTACCGGCGAACCTGTAGTACAGGTCCTACCTTACATCCCCGAATACAGGTGTAACAGTGGTTTACCATACAACGACAAAAAAACCGACTCTAATCTACACTAATCCCACTTCCCAGCACTTGGCCCATAGCCTTGAATGTTATGACGTTACAAGTGCTCATCCAAGTACTTTTTAAAGAGTGTGAGGTTTCCTGCCTCAACTACCCTCCCACGCAGTTCCTCAATTCCCAATTAAACCTCCTGCCCTTCATCTCAAATCACTTCCTTCCTGTAGTTTGTCGACCAGAATGCACACAATACACAATATACCTAACAGCATTTTATACAGCCCCAACATATTCTCCTTGCTCTTATATTCTATACCTCAGCTAATAAAGGCAAGTATCTACTAAGCATTCTTAAACTCATCTACCTGTCCTGCTGTCTTCAGAGATCTATGGACTTGCACACCAAGGTCCCTCTGATCCTCTGTAATTCCGAGGGTCCTACGAGGGTCCCGTAACAGCCTCCCCGAACAGGCGCCGGAATGTGGCGACTAGGGGCTTTTCACAGTAACTTCATTTGAAGCCTACTTGTGACAATAAGCGATTTTCATTTCATTTTCATTGTATATTTCCTTGCCAATTTATTCCTCCCAAAAAACATTAGAGATAAAAGGGAGATATTACACCTGAGATTCCTTCTTATCCAAGAGAATCTTGATACACTGAATATCCTAAGAGGTTTTATTGACTAAGATTAAAATGAATTAAATATGTATTAGTCAGGAAGCACGATGGTGCAGTGGTTAGCACTGCTGTCTCACGACGCTGAGGTCCCAGGTACGTTCCCTGCTCTGGGTCACTGTCCATGTGGAGTTTGCACATTCTCCCCGTGTCTGCGTGGATTTTACCCCACAACCCAAAGATGTGCAGGATAGGTGGATTGGCCACGCTAAATTGCCCCTTAATTGGATAAAATGAATTGGACACTTAAATTTATTAAAAACGAGAATATGTATCAGTCAAAACGAATAAATATGAGTGAATATACATGAGATTAAGGGTGCTACGGTGGCAGAGTGGTTAGCACTACTGCCTCACGGCGCCGAGGACCTGGGTTCGATCCCGGCCCTGGGTCACTGTCTGTGTGGAGTTTGCACATTCTCCCCGTGTCTGCATGGGTCTCACCCCCACAACCCAAAGATGTGCAGAGTAAGTGGATTGGCCACACTAAATCACCCCTTAATTGGAGAGAAAAACAAATTGGGTACTCTAAATTTTTTTTTTTTTAAAAGAGAATATTCACCATCGACTTGTCACTGCTTGGCATCATTAGATAGCTGCTGATCTATGTCGATCTAAATCTGTTGCTCCACTGTCCAACTGCTGGTCTGACATTAAAACATGGATGAGTCAAAGTTTCCTTCATCCCAATTTCAACAAAACTGAAGTTATCATTTTGGCAGCATCTACGTGCCTCCAGTTCCAACTCCATCAGTCACTGCAGCTGCCCACTCAGGCTGAAAGTAGTGGTGAGCTCAGCATTCTATTCAACATTTAGCTAAGCATTTTACCCCAGAGTCCACCATCAAATGTCCATTCAAAGAACTGTAGCATATTTATTTTAGATCCATTAATACCCCCGTTTCTCTCCCTGCTGAAGTCCTAATGCATACCTTCATCACCTCAAAGGTTAAATTCCCCCAAATTCTGCTCTCTTCCCTCCAGCCTTACAAAATTCAACTAATCTGGATATCTGCCACCGGAATTATTTCCAACATAAAGTCCTGCATGCCAGCACTCCTGTCCTGCCTTCACTCAAGTGGTTTTCAATGCCACAACCAATCAATCTCACTATCCTCATTCTAGTTATAAAATGCTTGCCCAGTCTATCTGGGTTGATCTTCTCCAGCTGTACAGCCCAGTACCAGTCTGCACCCTCTACTTCACTGACCATTACAGCCCCATCATTCAGATAATATGTCTCTGCTTACTGGAATTCTCACCCTAACATTTCACCGTGCTGCTCTATTTTCTGCTTCAAAGATCTAAAGGGTATTTTTTTCACCTCTAGAACCCACCTCCAAATTCTCCCCACACTGCTTGGTGTCCTTCTTTCCCCTTCTAATATGTTGCTGCATCATTCTTTTATGTGAAGGATGTCCTCTTTCGGTAAATGCAAACCCCTGTTAATTGTATACAGATGATTCAATTCTAACCCGCGGCTGTGTATTCTCTTGAGACAGAAAAAAAAGTGGGTAATTGTTTATCGTGTGATTTCGGTCCCTAACCACCCTATTCAGACACGATTCAACACAATGGCAGTAATGTTGCATATTTTTGAGGTGGAAAAAGAATACAAATCAGTAACAGTTGACTGAACAATTTGAAAATGAAATGAAATGAAAATCGCTTATTGTCACAAGTAGGCTTCAAATGAAGTTACTGTGAAAAGCCCCTAGTCGCCACATTCCGGCGCCTGTTCGGGGAGGCTGGTACGGGAATTTCATTCACAATCCGCCAGTGACATAATCAGTTGTTGGCTTTGTCATATTTATAAGAAGCTGCAGTCCTCAATATACTTTCTTCCCATTTGTAAATGCATTTGTTTCTTCTATTTTCAGGTATCTGTGTCGTCCCTGGGATTTGCTTACAGGGTAGACAGGCAATCTGCTTCTGGGCCTCTATCAATATTCCTGCAAAATTGTCCATGAGGGGCTTGAGATGACTTATCTATACATTTAGCAATATCAATTTGCTGCAGGTACAATTGCTCATGCGTAATCAAAGTGTAAAAAAGTGAGTTACATCAGTAGTACCACAACCCATGCTGCTACCAAGTGCAGCTCAAACACTGCTGCCTAAAATTAGAATTAAGAGAGGGGGGAGAAACAGAGAAAGGGCTTTGATGCACTATCAATTACGACGAGATAAGTGCAGAGTGTAATCGAGGCTTTATTACGCAGAGATGTGTAGCCTCCTGCAGCTGCTGCCGAAATGGCTGCAGCTCGGTGAGCACACACATTTATACTCCGCCTACTGGGAGGAGCCAGCAGGCAAGGATCTACCCCCGTACCTGTAGTACAGGAGCCTTACCGTATTACATCTCATATGTGATATATACAACAGTGGTGACTACCACATTCACCCCCTGTTAAAAAAGAGTCCAGCGGGGGTGGTGGAAAACTATTTACATGCATTTTAAGGTTAACATTTTGGGGAAAGTTGACAAATTCAGCCGATCGGGTGCCTTGATCCTCCGTTGTGAGCGCCGCAGTCCCGGTGGCGATGCAGGTATCGGCTCAGTCGCTGGTGACTCCGGGAGCGTGTAGACCTCATCTTCATCCCCGGGTGGGACCAAGGGCAGGACGGATCATCCTGGAGCGGGGGCTGTGGTGAGGTGCGAAGGGGGGAGGAAGGGTGGCGCCGGGGCAGAGGTGGGGGGGGGGGGGTGGGGGGAACCCAGCTGGTGCCAGGTCCCTGAGGGAGACTGTGTCTTGGCGACCGTCGGGATACGCCACATAGGCGTACTGTGGGTTTTCATGGAATAGCTGTAGCCTCTCGACCAACGGGTCCACCTTGTGGAGCCGCACGTGCTTGCGGAGGAGAACGGGTCCTGGAGCTGCCAGCCACGTTGGGAGCGAAACCCCGGAGGTGGACTTCCTGGGGAAGGCAAGGAGATATTCATGGAGGGTTGCATTAGTCGCCATGCAAAGTAGCGATCGGATGGAGTGAAATGCGTCGGGGAGGACCTCCTGCCAGTGGGAGACCGGGAGTTTTTGGACCGTAGGGCCAGATGGACGGCCTTCCAGATCGTCCCATTCTCCCACTCCACCTGCCCGTTTCCCCGTGGCTTGTAGCTGGTCGTCCTGCTCGAGGTGATGCCCTTGCTGAGCAGGTACTGACGCAGCTCGTCATTCATAAAGGAGGATCCCTGTTCGCTGCGGATGTAGGCGGGGAAACCGAACAGGGCGAAGGTGGTGTTGAGGGCTTTGATGACGGTGGCAGACGTCATACCGGGGCAGGGGATGGTGAAGGGGAATCTGGAGTATTCGTCGACCACGTTAAGGAAGTACGTGTTTCAGTCGATGGAGGGGAGGGGCCCTTTGAAATCCACGCTGAGGTGTTCAAAGAGGTGGGAGGCCTTCACTAGATGCGCGTGGTCTGGCCGGTAGAAGTGCAGTTTGCACTCCTGGCAGTCTCTGGTGATAGCCCTGACCTCCTCAATGGAGTAGGGCAGATTGCGGGTCTTTAGGAAGTGAAGGAACCGGGTGACCCCTGGGTGACAGAGAGCGTCGTGTCGGGTCCGGAGTCGATCCACTTGTACACTGGCACATGTACCTTGGGATAGGGCTTCGGGGGGCTCGTTGAGCTTACCTGGGTGATACAAAATCTCGTAATTGTACGTGGAGAGCTCGATTCGCCACCTAAAGATTTTATCATTTTTGATCTTGCCCCGCTGTGTATTGTTAAACATGAAGGCAACCGACTGTTGGTCAGTGAGGAGAGTGAATCTCCTGCCGGCCAGGTAATGCCTCCAATGTCGCACAGCTTCTACGATGACTTGGGCTTCCTTTTCGACGGAGGAGTGCCGAATTCCGGAGGCATGGAGGGTGCGTGAAAAGAATGCCATAGGCCTGCCTGCCTGGTTGAGGCTGGCGGCCAGAGCGACGTCTGATACATCGCTCTCGACTTGGAAGGGGAGCATCTTGTCGACCGCGTGCATCGCGGCCTTGGCGATGTCAGCCTTGATATGGTTGAAGGCCTGGTGAGCCTCAGCCATCGGGGAAAACGGTGGAATGAATGAATGGGCGGGCTTTGTCTGCATAGTTAGGGACCCACTGGGCGTAGTATGAGAAGAACCCCAGGCATCGTTTGAGGGCTTTGGGGCAGTGGGGGAGGGGGAATTCCATGAGGGAGCGCATGCGATCGGGGTGGGCCCTAGAACTCCAATTTGCACCACATAGCCGAGGATGGCTAAGCAGTTGGTGCTGAACATGCACTTCTCCTTGTTGTACGTTAGGTTGAGGAGTTTGGCGGTGTGGAGGAATTTGGAAAGGTTAGCATCATGGTCCTGCTGGTGGTGGCCGCAGATGGTGACATTATCCAGGTACAGGAAGGTGGCTCGCAGTCCATACCGGTCAACCATTCGATCCATCTCCCATTGAAAGACGGGAGATCCCATTAGTGACGCCGAAGGGAACCCTAAGGAGGTGGTAAAGGCGGCCATCTGCTTCAAACGCGGTGTACGGGCGGTCCGCCTTGCGAATGGGGAGCTGGTGGTAGGCGGATTTCAGGTCCACTGTCGAGAAGACCCGGTACTGTGAAATCTGATTGACCATATCAGATATGCGTGGGAGGGGGTACGCGTCGAGCTGCGTGTACCGATTGATGGTCTGACTGTAGTCAACGACCATCCTGTTTTTCTCCCCAGTTTTCACCACTACCACTTGGGCTCTCCATGGGCTGTTGCTGGCCTCGATGATGCCTTCCTGCAGCAGCCGCTGGACCTCAGACCTGATGAAGGTCCTGTCCTGGGCACTGTACCGTCTGCTCCTGGTGGCGACGGGTTTGCAATCCAGGGTGAGGTTTGCAAACAGAGAAGGTGGGTTGACCTTAAGGGTCGTGAGACCGCAAACAGTAAGGGATGGTAGGGGCCTGCCGAATTTCAGGGTTAGGCACTGTAGGTTGCACTGGAAGTCCAGGCCGAGTAGCAAGGCAGCGCAGAGGTTGGGGAGGACGTAGAGCCGGAAGTCGCTGAACTCTATGCCCTGGATGGTGAGGGTGGCAGTGCAGTACCCCCGGATTTCCACGGAGTGGGATCTGGAGGCCAGGGAGATTCTCTGGTTAACGGGGTGTACCGCGAGGGAGCAGCGCCTTACCGTATCGGGGTGGATGAAGCTCTCTGTGCTCCCGGAATCAAGAAGGCATGATGCCTTGTGCCCATCGACCTTTACCGTCGTCGACGTGGTTGCGAGGTTGTGCGGCCGGGACTGGTTGATCGTGATGGAGGCGAGCTGTAGCTGGTGTTGGAAGGCCCCTGGCTGGTTGGCAGGTGATGAGCGGCCCGATGAGGTGCCCGACGAGCAGGGGTCCTGAGGCGGGGAAGATGGTGGCGGCCACGGGGCGCACGTGGCGGGCGGCGTTAAAGATGGTGGCGCCCATGGGCTGCACGTGTCCTGAGGCAAGCAAGACGGCGGCGCCCACGGGCCGCACGTGGTCTGAGGCGAGGAAGATGGTGGCACCCAGAGGCTGCATGTGGGTTGCGGGGGCGAAAATGGCGGCGCCCACGGGTCGCACGTGGGGGGGTGCAGGAACAATGGGCCTGGTTACAGCGGCGACCGAGTGGGCCTGGAACACAGCAGCGAAATGTCCTTTCTTCCTGCAGGCCTTGCAGAGTGCGCTCCGCGCCGGGCAGCGCTGCTGGGGGTTCTTTGTCTGTCCACAGAAGTAGCACTTGGGTCCCCCGGGGTTGGCTGGCTGCCGCGCAGCGCAGGCTTGGGGTTGGCTGGGGGCGATCGCTGGTGGGGTCCACGATGGGGTGTTCGCTGGTGGGGTCCACGATGTCCAGGAGGGGGGCGCCATGCGGTGGGGGGCGTACGCTTGTACATTACGGGAGGCGACCGTTAGTGAGATCGCGAGTTTCTTGGTCGCCGCAAGGTCGAGGGTAGCCCCTTCTAAGAGGCGCTGGCGGATGTACGTCAACCCTATGCCCATCACAAAAGCGTCCCTAATTAGGAGTTCAGAGTGTTCAATGGCCGAAACAGCCTGGCAATCGCAGTCCCTCGCCAGGGCGTGCAGGGCACGCCAGAAATCTTCCACAGACTCACCGGGGAATTGATGCCGCGTGGACAGGAGGTGCCTGGCGTAGAGCTTGTTGGTCTGCTGAGTGTAGTTCTATTTCAGTAGCGCCATGGCCTCAGCGTAGGTAGGCGCGTCCCGGATGAAGGGAAAGATATCGGAGCTCAGAGCGTACACAGGATCTGGAACTTCTGTGCCTCTGAGGGTGGTTCAGTCGCAGAGCCGATGTAGGCTTCAAAGCAAGCTAGCCAATGTGCGAAGGCCGACTTGGCGTTGTCTGCTTGAGGGTGCAGCTGCAGGCGATCCGGCGATGCGGAGGTCCATCGTTGTAAAATCTCTGCTTAATAAATTGATGCACTATCAATTACGACGAGACAAGAGTAGAGAGTAATCGAGGCTTTATTACGCAGAGATGTGTAGCCTCCTGCAGCTGCTGCCGGAATGGCTGCAGCTCGGTGAGCACAAATACTTATACTCCGCCTACTGGGCGGAGACAGCAGGCAGGGATCTATCCCCGTACCTATAGTACAGGAGCCTTACCGTATTACATCTCGTATGTGATATATACAACAGTGGTGACTTAGGGCTTTATGCTCCTTTCCTGGTACCGATACAACCATGTCCTCCAAACTCTCTCCTCGATCAGGCATAGCTGATGTATTGGGAATGGAGAGGAAGCAAAATGCAGACTTTTGGGAAGCTCTCTGATCCCAGGTAGCACAGTGTGTCAGCAGACACCCGGCCAAGCTTGAAATACTGCTATTCCTCTGCTCTGGAAATCTCCAGGCCGAGGAGGCTGCCTGCTGTTGATGGTTCAGCCCACCCTCGAACTGAGCCAGCCCCAAAACCCCCCATTAAGCAGAAACATCTCCCGTGCAGTGACAATTATCTCGGCCGTGTGGTTGCAGGTCCGGCGATGACCGAAGAGCCGATCTGTAGAAGTAGGGAGTTGACCACTGTGCTGGAACCCCCCCAAGTTACAGCTGATAAAGCCTTGCAGAACTGGGCTGCACCCGCATGATCAATCACGGTTCCAGAGTCTTCATCTCCCTGTACGTGCAGAGCCCGCTCTCAAACTGTCACCCTGTTAACATCATTGCAAAGGAAAACTTACCCTCAAACTTTCTCGCACTGGCTTTATGATTCATCCCCAGTTGACATTTTTCCTGGTGAAACATGGGAGATTGAGAACTTATTAGGGTAAACTTTCAGCTTCAACACATGGACGGTAACCTCCGAGAGCAGATTGCTTTCCCATGCAGAACCCATTTGATTTTCATTCCATTGAAATCAACTCTGTTCAGCCAGATTACTACTCATTCGTGAACACAAAAAATAATCCTAATGAGTGAGCCAAATGAGTAGGCCAAATGCTGTGTGCATAAATGTATTGCGTTAGTATACCACTCCTCCATCTCTTTGTCGTTTTCCCTAAATGTAGTTTAGACATCAATTTTTAACTCACTAGATTTTTGTGTGGAGTCCTTTCCTGTTGTGTTTTTAATTCTTGATCATTTATCTGAAGGCAATAAGGCATCTGCTGACTTTATTAAAATGGTTATTCACTGAGGATCTCTTTAAATGATAGCTTACTTCCAGGCTATCTTTTGTAAGGGCAATGAAGAGTCCACATCAAGTTAGGTCAAAACAAAAACTTCCTTTATTTTACAATTATTATTATTATATACAGCTCCAGTAGTTCCCTACTGGGTCTATTCTAGTCAGTGCCTTACTGGCCGACTCTATTTATACAAAGTCAAGTATTGTTAAGGGTCCCCTGCCCCTTTACTGAGGGAGCTCGTATTCTGCAAGGTCCACTGGGTATTTGATCATCCCTACCCCTTATGATCCGTATGGGCTATAACACAATCCCTACTGTTGGCTTCTATGTCTCAGATATCTGACCTTGCCTGATAATGGAAAGTCAACTATTTCTGTGGTGCTCCCATTATTTAGGGCATGAAATGGTACATATATCATTGGAACGGGAAATAATATTAAAGGGTTGCTGGCTATCCTTAAAACTATGCATAACAATCCAGTTAAAGGATTTAGTTCGGATGCTAAACAAAGGAAGATATAGCAACTAAGGTAAGGCAAGGGCCACCACACGAGAGGAAAGGACTGCAGTGGTTGCAGGTCTTAATGAGCCTTGTGCACAGTCTGCTTTTCACACTCAATGTGCTTTCCATCACATTATTTGAGGCTCGGCAGATGATACACAGAATAAGCCTTTGGCCCCAACAACCTATGATGCAGATAATCAGCATCAGTTTGGAAAGTTTTCAGTGCATTTTTGGATCTTTAGGTCTAAATTTTACTGGCCCGCTCCATGTGGTGGGAATGGGAGAAGGAGGCCTATAAAATAGCAGGGAGCAAGGTTGGGATGTTTCCCTGTCACTATCCCACCATTGGGGAACTTTCCCAGTGATGGGCAGAAATCAGGTTGCGAGGTGGATTGGTTGCCTGTTCTACAGAGATGCAGCCCCTGTGGAAAAACAATCCCCTAGAAGGGTTTCTCCCCATCCTGTTGGGAAAAACCCCCCTCAGCCCCCTACCTGTGTGATGGCACCTTCATTTTGAGGCTCTACTGAGGTTTCCTGTGTGCCTCATCAGCGCCATCCACTCCTGCTGGTACTGCTGAGGCGTCAGACCTGCTGGCCTTGTGACTAGGCACGAGGAGCCTGCCTGTTGTCCTTAATTGGACGACAAGCCCACAGGCAACTAATTAGAAGGGCAACAGTGGAAAAATTGCCATGTCAATCCAATTGCCAGCAAGCATGGCTTCGGGATCAGCTTTGCAGGGCTCGATGGGGTCCTGAAGTCTACAGTAAAATTCAGATGGGCAGGTATGGGCTGAACGGAGAACCTGGAACTCCATTTGGTATATAGTGAGGATTGAGGAAAGAGAGGCTGGGACAAGATACGAGTCAGCAAAATAACCTTCATAATGAAGCCAAGGTACAATCAGACTGTACAGGTCAAACAGAATCAAGCAAAGTGCTGCAATGAAATGTCAGCCTGGATTATGTGCTCAAATTTCCAAAGTGGGGCCTGAATCCAGGACCTTCTGAGTCAGAGAGGGAATGTTACTACTGAGTCAGGGCTGAGTAAAGAAATGAATTGCTAAATCTGTGCCACAAGAGGGAAGAGGAGTGTTTCCAATATAATTATGCTGTAGGATATTAAGAATAATCAATTTCTATTTTACTTAAATTATATGTTTATATTATGATTTCAATTTCAAGACTTAAATGAATTAGAAATGCTTCTAAATTCCAGCAGACTTTAAATACGAACTAAAACACATCACCAACCTGTTTGACCGTTTCACAGTTTGGCTGTTTCAGTCTATTTGAACAACTCTTTCTGTGCCATTCATCTCCTCCACATAATTCATTAGCACTTTTCATAGGGCTGAATTTTAACTTCAAAGAATGAGTGGATTGCGTTTGAGTCAAACGCATTAATAGAAAATATCTGAATCTGGATCTCCGACATTCCCACTTCTTGGTTTAATGAAGGTGGGACAAGGGGCAGGCAGCCAACCTGTTCACAGGAGACGGGTTGGCAATTGAAATATTGTAGTGTGGCTGGCAATCTCTGACTTAACCTATTTTGCAGGTGTAACTTTGGCTGGCTGTGTTTTCTAAGCTTCAGGAAGCTCGACAGTTCAAATGAGGTAAAGACAGTTTCATGAAGAAACACTGCACGTAGACCAAGAGAGCTTCCCCCTGGCTTTGCAAGATCTCCTCATCACAACACTCCACCATACAAAGACCCCAGGATTCCCCCCCCCCCCCCCCGCCCTCATGCCCACAAAACCCATCTCTGTGTTAATATTCAGCCTCTTTGCGTTCACCATCTGCTTGGTATTGCCATCTGGTGGTTTAAAATGGAAATCCGGTAAATCTATCATTACATAAAATAAGATTTATTAAGGCCTTTGGTGAGTCACATCAGCTGTCAATTGACTGAAGTGATAACAATTGAAGAAACAATAACTTTGTTGCATTTTTTATTGAAATAACAAACACCCTGACCAATACTGATAACTTTGTACTTTAGGTTCCCTGTTTTGTTTACTTCTCAACTCTGATGTCATCATGCCAGCAAAACACATCCCTGATGGTTGAGTGAAGTGGGTAGAGTAAAAAAATGTTTGAAAAATTTACCTGAAAGTGGTTCCATCAGTAAAGCAAGTTTAAAAACCAACTCGTGTGATTGTGAGGGGGAAAAACAATCTATTTTTCTTGCAAATTCCAACATTTTAGTTAGCACCTTACGTGACAGTCAACTAACCTGGTCAGTTTATCACTCTCCAGTAACGCTGTTCAAGAAAACTACAGTAGATGTCAAAACAACAATGCTTAAACCCAGGCATATATCATTTTTGACAGGGTGGTGTTAACTTCTAAATCTACTTGTGGCATTCACCATCAACCTAGTCTTGATTTTTGTAATGTTTTTGAGTAATTTCAATCATGCATTCTTAATGATTATTATGCTTGTTGATAATGTACAGCAGACACATGAAGGTAATACTTTAAATTCTCATACTCTATCTGTATAATAACCAAATATTATCCAGTTTCCTATTTTCTCCGTAGATAAATTTGGACCTTCATATTCTGGAGCATAACACTTCAGCAGAAGATGTTTGCACGGGACTGCAGCAATCACAGCCTAGAATCAGAGAGCTCTGTGCATCTACAACCCAATGAGCACCATACAAAATAACTTACAGCACATGCAGGAGGTAGAGTTTCTGTTATTAAACGTGATTTGGAAATGCCAGTGAGGAGTCACCAATATCCGAAAACTGACATCAATACATAGGGAGCGTCTGACACAGAGGTCTATATGCCTGCCCTTAATTGAGCTCAATGGAACATGATTGCCACATACATCCAAACCTAGAAAGCTAGCAAAACTGACAAAATAGTAAAGCTGATAGCTCAAGATGTGTGTTCATCGCAGGTCTGCATTATGTGATCTCAGGTAGACTTTGTAACCTCGTTTGTAAGTATACCTTCAATCAGTAGGAAGATGGGGGATAAAGCATGATTGCAGGAAGGCCTAAGAGGAGAAATCTGAGTACTGAAGGCACTCACTGGGTGATGTATTTCTGAGGGGGGTGTCTGGGGTCATGCTTAAAATACTCGATTGAAATCAAGTCCTTGGCTGAAATTTACAACTTTATGGGTGCCTCCCCACCTGTATGAAATGCCCAAATCAGTCATTTTGGAACCTGGTCTGTCCAAATGGATCTATTAAAAGGGTACCAATGCGTCCTCAGTTATTGTTATATTTTGTGGGGAATTTTCAGTTAGAATTTGCTCTTTTTGCTGGCTAATGTACCATTTCTCACATAAATGTGAGAGATGGATATTTCTTTAGATGTTACACCTCATGGACTAATTTTATCGAGTCTATCGAGTTAGGTCACTGATCTGCCATACCTTAAATAAATTAGCCATTTTCTGTCCGTCTGTCTCACTGGTTGCAACCTTCAGGTAAGCCCCAGGGACAAGGTCAGCAGATAGTAACTAGCTGCCAAACCTCCAGGACTGTTCTGAAGTCTCTAGGAATTGAAGATCAATCTCCAAAACACTGCTGCAAGAAGCCTGTGAGAAAATTCATAAAGGGCATTAAACAAATGTGTTTATATTTTTATTTAAAATATTGGGATTAACAGTGAAGATTAATCCAATTGGGTAATAAGGGGCAGGATTCTTCAGTCGCTGATGCGATCGGCCGCAGAATCACAGTTCCCGACCAAATCGAGGGCGGCGCTGCTTTCGCAATGCTCCGCCCCTCCAAAGCGGCGTACTCAAGGGTACGCCGTGTCACGTATTGATGGCCTCAGGACATTGCCTGAGGTCCGCCCCCGATGCTCTGCCTCCGACAGGCCGAGTTCCCGACGGCGTCGGTCGTATGTGGTCTCATTCATCAGGAACTCGGCCTGGCCGCTGCGGACTAAGTCCAGCGCCGTCGCAGTCGCGGGAGGGCCTATCTGTGGGCAGGGGGGAACTTTATTCGGGGCTGAGGGAACTGGGGGCTGCAGGCCATCGCCGTGCGCATGCGCTGCCACGGGCCCGGCAATTCTCCAGGCCGTATCGGCAGTTAGAGCTCCACGCTGCCGGCATGCTAGCCCCCAGCAAAACGGGGAATTGGTGGCCGTTTTACGCCATTTGTTCTGGCGTAAAACCCCACCGTTCCCACGCCGGCATGGGGACATAGCCCCAGAATCGGAGAATCCAGCCCAAGCTGTCTGGTTCCATTTCCAATGGTGTGGGAAGGCAATTCTCCTGGAGGTTGGGCCAATGGATGGGGGGAGGGTGGGGGCTGAGTGGTTTGTGGCAGGAGATTATGTAATAAAATCTTTAGGGTTGCACTCAGGCACAGTTGGCAACTCGGATTCCCCAAAGAGTTTCCAAGAGGAATGAACGGTGAGGTGATGGTTACAACAGTAATGTGGCTTCCACTTGTGGAGTAAAACTTTATTTTCTCTTCCTAAATGTTCTTTAACAACATCACCTGCTTTAATGTTGGACCCTAGTGTCTTGGAATTTGCAGTGATAATGGCAAGTAAACATGTTCAGTGTCACTATTTCATTGAAACTGACAGCAACTCCGGGAGTCCAAACTTGCACAAATTAATGAGGAAATCCAGAAATTGAAGTCAGTGACTGTATGCTTCTCCAGATGTTGAATTGTTTTGCTCCCCACAGACTGCAATCAATGGGAAATCTTTAAACTGACATGAACTTCCTCTCCAACACTCCTTGTCTCACTGTAAAAGCTCTTCATTGACACCTTGTTCAATGAGGCATATTTAATTCATAATTACTGCTAAACATGCCCAGTGGCCTCAAAAACCTAATTTTATAAGTGTGTAATATCAAATTTCTCCATGATGATTAAAAAAATCCACACATATTAAAAATAATGCCCGTGATCTAACCGAATGGGTACCGAGTCCCATAGAACATATAACATAGAACATAGAAAATACAGCACAGAACAAGCCCTTCGGCCCACGATGTTGTGCCGAACCTTTGTCCTAGATTAATCATAGATTATCATTGAATTTACAGTGCAGAAGGAGGCCATTCGGCCCCCTGAGTCTGCACCGGCTCTTGGAAAGAGCACCCTACCCAAACTCAACGCCTCCACCCAACACCAAGGGCAATTTTGGACACTAAGGGCAATTTATCATGGCCAATCCACCTACCCTGCACACCTTTGGGCTGTGGGAGGAAACCGGAGCACCCGGAGGAAACCCACGCAGACACGGGGAGGACGTGCAGACTCCGCACAGACAGTGACCCAAGCCGGAATCGAACCTGGGACCCTGGAGCTGTGAAGCAATTGTGCTATCCACAATGCTACCATGCTGCCCTTAAGAACAAATAAATCTACACTATATCATTTTACCGTAATCCATGAACCTATCCAATAGCTGCTTGAAGGTCCCTAATGTTTCCGACTCAACTACTTCCACAGGAAGTGCATTCCATGCCCCCACTACTCTCTGGGTAAAGAACCTACCTCTGATATCCCTCCTATATCTTCCACCTTTCACCTTAAATTTATGTCCCCTTGTAATGGTTTGTTCCACCCGGGGAAAAAGTCTCTGACTGTCTACTCTATCTATTCCCCTGATCATCTTATAAACCTCTATCAAGTCGCCCCTCATCCTTCTCCGTTCTAATGAGAAAAGGCCTAGCACCCTCAACCTTTCCTCGTAAGACCTACTCTCCATTCCAGGCAACATCCTGGTAAATCTTCTTTGCACCTTTTCCAAAGCTTCCACATCCTTCCTAAAATGAGGTGACCAGAACTGTACACAGTACTCCAAATGTGGCCTTACCAAAGTTTTGTACAGCTGCATCATCACCTCACGGTGATGGAGTGTGTTTAGTCGGGTGTTTCCCGATGCTCGCAATGTCGAGAAACACCACGCTATCTATCAGGACTCTGGTTCTATTGGGGCCTTAGCAGGGAACGGCAAGATGAAGCCGCACTTTGTCCCATTTCCTGCAATGAGGAGCTTCGTTCATCGGAACGCCTCTCAGTGCAGGAGGAGATTGGGACGCCATTTTAAAATGCCAATCCCTTGGCCCCCCCCTCCCCATCCACGACCCCCTCAAGCTCCAACCCACCTATAAAGGGTCCTCTGGGGCCCCCCCGCACTCCACCACACCCACCCAGGAGACCCTGGACCTGATCCCCGGCACATGAAAGATGCCGGCTTGGCACTTAGCACTGGCACCCTGGCAGTGCCCCTGCCAGCTGGCAGTGCCACCTGGGTACCTTGGCAGTGCCAGGCTTGCTGTCCTCCTGCCTTCTGTCTTTCCCCGCTTAACGTATTATGGCGGCAGAGGTGGAAAGAGGGCTATATCACAATGAGTAACCATGTTTCTTGCTGTTCTGACCAACATTTATCCCTTAACCAAATGCTAAATATCTGTCTTTTGTCTCACTGATATTCTGAGTGGGTTTGCAAATTAGTTCTTACAAGGACTGCCGTGCATGCGCTTTAAGAAGTGAGTCATTGGTTGAGAAATGCTTTGGGGTTATATTCTGTTTCGCGAATGCTTTTTTCCTAGATTAGAGCTACATATTATTATACTGCCTTTGAAATTTGTTAAGTTGTAGCTATTAATTATTTGTCTGGCCCTTCAAAAACAAAGCTGCAACTAATTGAATTAATCCGTGGTTGAATACATTTGCGTTAATGTTTTCCTCAGCTCAGGTACCACTTAACACTGTTAATTACATTCTGAAAATATACCAGATTGCATTATATTTTTATACTACTTTATAAAACCACAGAGTTTTACAAGAAGATAGGATAGTTCCAAATGCTACGTGTTATTTCCTTTCTCGGCCTGCTCTACAAATAACAGATCTGGTTCAAATTTCTCAAACGCGATTAACACCTTGAAGGTGGCAGGGCAACTTGGTAAAGTGGTTTTAAAAAGCATATAGGTTACTTGACAGAGGAATAGAATGTGAAAAAACAAAGAGAATCATGAGTTAGGTCACACCTGAAGTATTGTGGACAATTTTTCACAGCTAACTTCAGAAAAGACTTTAGAAAGGGATATAAAAATCTTAGAAGAGATTTACCAGCATGACAATGACCAAGGATAAGGGACTTCAGTTATGAGAATAGGTTGGTAAATTTAGGACTGTTCTCCTTGGAACAGAGAAGGTTAAGAGGTGATCTAATTGTGGTTTTCAAAATGTTTTTAATTGAGTAGATAAACAAAACAAGAATCTCTCTGTGATGTGGTGTGGTCTGTTATACAACTAGAGATCATGGTTTAAACATTTTTGGCAAAAAAACCTGGAAGGGAGATGATGAGAAATGTTTTCACACAGTTGTTGAGTGCTGGAACATTCCACCTGAAAGGTAGGTGAAAGCAGTTGGCATAAATAATTTTAAAAGTGAATCATAGAGGTACTTGAGGATAATGAACTTACATGGCAAGGGACAAAAAAGCAGTGATGTGGGACTAAGTACAACTGCGCTTTCTCAGTGGCAGCACAATAGGCCAAATGGCTTCCTTCTGTGCTGTAAGCTTCTGTAGGCCATATTTTAATGCAGCTTACAGGAGTCTCGCACACTGTGGCTGCTGTGGGTAATGTGATCCAGATTGCAGAGGGACCCAGAAAACAGGTGAATAATCAAGGGCGGGGGGCTCCTTGGATGGGGGAGGGGGGGGTCACAGTAAGAGCAGGGGGGAGTGACTCTTAGTGGGTTACCTCCTTTCCAGATGCCAGTGTGATGATGTGCATAAGGCAAGTTTGTACATAATGCCATGCAAGACCTCCGACCACCAGATGGCAGTGCAAACCCAGCACGTGACCCTGTGGTTTGGGAGTTGGTCGTGCTGGAGGATAGTCGTATTTTGCAGTAGTTACACAATAGTTGATTAGTGTTAGTAGTTTATTATTTTATTCATCCTAGTTATTTTATCACGCAGTTGTTCTACAATAAATGATTTAAACTAAATGTTCTGAAGTTCATCATTCACTTCAGCCAGTCTACAGAACATGACAACCAGGTCCCTCAATTAGATACTGAGTGCCTTTGAATGAAGGACCCCCATGGACACTCGAAAACAATACCCTGTCAGGTTTTGTTTTTCAGGCTTCCCACATGGTGAGACCCTGGCTCACCATTGGCCGAATGCTATTGATGGCAGGATGGACATTAATTGTTTACTTAAAGGGTCTCAATTGGCAACAGGATGGGATGGCTGTCCATGGTCCTTCCCGCCACGGACTTAATCGGGGCAGAGGCTGAATGTCAGCAGGGTCCACTCTTCCACCATCATCAAATTCGCCACACGGAGGGCATCAAATTCTGCCCTATGATTCTAAACCCTATCAGTATATGTTATTTTACAAAATAAATTTACGTTTAGAACGGCAAATGAAGCTGAAGAACAACAGACAAAGTTACGTGGACCAGCATCTTCACCCTAGAGACACCCGGGTGACCACTGTATAGGTTCTTCAGCAGGGACTCCTGACCCTGGGGTGGGATGATTCCACGAGCTCCCCACAATATGGCACCGTCCTCCACGCTGAGTTCTGAGAGCTTCTGTCTGTCATGCCAGAGGACAGGTCCCATGCACTCCGCCACTCAAAGCATGTGGCGGAGTTTTGCCAGACTTCAGTCCCGCTGTGTCCATGAACGCACCTGAGTATCCGTCACTGGCAAGGTGTCCATAAAATTAAAAGTTGCAACCACTTCCTCTGCCACTGATGGGGATGGAGAGCTCATGGGCAATGATAGACGACCAAGAGCGTCGGTATGAACAATCCGCGTCTCCATATAGTGTTGAAACAAATGTTCATACACAGTGGGTAGAAGCGCCCGACGCTGAATTCTGACTGATGCGATGGATGGGATTCCCTTATCCTCTCCACCAAGGCCGAGCTGGGTCTTGTGTCACAACAGAGAAGTGCCCCCCATAAACATATTGGTGGAATTTCTTGACTATATTACCGCCAAGCCCGCCTTCTCAGTTTGAGTGTTTTGTCTTTCAGCTTCCACCAGGGTCCGTGAGGTGAAAGCAATGTGGCGTTCCGTGCCTCCAATACATCTGTGCACCAGCACCGCCCCAATGCCATAGGGGGAGGCATCACATGTTAGGATTAGCAGCCGAGCTGGATCATAGTGAGTGAGGAGCTGTGTGGATGACTGACGCTCTTTTACCCCGGCGAATGCTTCATCTTGCGAGGCGCCCCAGAACCACTTCTGGTCTTTCTTCAACAGTATGTGAAGTGGAGTCAATAAGGTGGCCAGGTTGGCATGAACTTTCCATAATAATTTATCAGGCTGGGAACAGCCGGGGTTCAGTGGATGTTCTTCTGGTCGGGCCCTTTTATGGCCCGAACCTTGGGCTAGATTCTCCGTTTCAGAGACTAAGTGTTGACGCCAACGGAGCATGTGTGGTCTTTTACGACCCAAAATTCCTGATTCTGGGACCCGTGTGGAACTAGCAGCAACGCTGTGTGAAACTCCTGGCTCCATTGCTGAAAAATGCCGGAGAATGGCCGGGTCCCGGGGTGCGCAGGAACACGGCTGACAAACTGCAACGGTCGCGCAGTACAACTTGACACTGGCCGTGCGCGGACCGACCCGCCATCCACCACCCCACAGCTCACCCCCTGGCCACCCCCCACCAGTCCCACCAGCCCTCAGGCACCATGGGTGCAGCCCAGTTCACAAATTGTACAAGGTACTAATGGATAGCACTGTGGTTTCACAACGCCAGGGTCCCAGGTTCGATTGCCCGCTGGGTCACTGTCTGTGCGGAGTCTGCACGTTCTCCCCGTGTCTGCGTGAGTTTCCTCTGGGTGCTCCGGTTTCCTCCCACAGTCCAAAGGCGTGTGGGTTAGGTGGATCGGCCATGCTAAATTGCCCTTAGTGACCAAAAAAGTTAGGAGGGGTTATTGGGTTTCAGGGATAGGGTGGAAGTGAGGGCTTAAGTAGGTCGGTTCAGACTCGATGGGTCGAATGGCCTCCTTCTGCATTGTATGTTCTACGTCTACGTCCATGTTATATATTTTGTCCTTTTTCAGATGAGCAATTTGGCTGGTATTTCCTTTGGGTCATATCCTATCCCACACCTGCTGCCACAAGAGAAGAGCTTGTGTGCTTTTAACATAGAGAAAGGTAATAGCATGAAATGAGACATTGATTGCCTCCAGCTGTCTGTCCATCTGGTCTTCAAGCTGTTGAAGCTCCATGGCCAAGAAGCCATCATGCTACTATGCATTATTAAAATATGGTTGATCACAGTGATGATGCTCCTCAGTCAGGGGTGGGAACAGCAAAATAAAAGGTATAAACTGTTTTAATATTCATATACTGATTTTAGGTGGGGAATAGTATACGGACACACGGGTGAACTGTGTTTTATTCTGCTCTACTTGGGAATCAATATTTTTTATTACAACTTGCAAATGTAATTCTTGATGTACATGATCCTGTTTGGCACCATAAGTGACCAGAGGAGATGAGAGCGTGGACTGAAGAATTGGGCCCAAAGTTCAGCATATCTGATTCAGGTCACTTAGTCTTCTTGTGATTAGTTTGAATAACCAAGTGTTGGGAACCAGGTGTGTTGTCCAGTTTTCTAATAAATGCCAAGAATCTCACCTCATAAACCTTAAGTTCCTCGTAAAGCTCCAATAAATGAATTTTAAACAAATTACAGTGTTCTGATTTATGACTTTATTCATAAAGCCTTTCACAAGCTTACCAAAAGGGTTTCTTTAATTTCAATCTTTCTTGAATTCCCAATTTGCAGGAACTTTCCACATGGAAAGTATAGTAAACCTCACTTTTTTGTGGTGCCTTTAAACTTTTGTGAATACAGTGGTTAATCATAGAATCCCTATAGTACAGAAGGACTAGTTCGGCCCATCAAGTCTGCACAGACCCCCTGAAAATGCGCCCTACCTATGCCCACTCCCCCACCCTATCCCCGTAACCCCACCTAACCTGCCCTGAAGGGCAATTTTAACATGGCCAATCTACCTAACTTTGGACTGTGGGAGGAAACCAGAGGACCCAGAGAAAACCCACACAGACATGGGGGGAAAATGCAAATGTCACACAGTCACCAAGGCTGGAATTGAACCTGGGTATCATGCGCTATGAGGCAGCTGTGCTAACCACTGTGCCAGTTGATTATATGATCAAGTGTATTGGTAGCACTGGCAATGTGCCATTTGATGGGTGTATTATCGAGCATGTTGGCTGTATGTCTGTTTCTCACCTGATGTGCACAGAGTGCCATCCTGTGGTAAAGCCATGATATAAAACCAGGGGGCATTTTCACTTTCCTCTCGCTGATGATGCCTTTCATTAAGACTTTTCCAAAATTATGTTAATCAACTTAAAGTACTTTTGGAACGTAGAAATTGCTAAACAATGCAAAACCAAGGTCCATATAATCCACATGTTACCATCCCGAAAGTCACATGATACAACAATAATGGAGATGTTGACTAGGAATATAAATCAATCTACAACAGACCCGGGCATGAGGTGGGGAGCTTTGGGAACCAGTGGTTAAATGTTACCAATTCCTTCCAAACATGTTACAACTATCAATTGTTGCTCTGTTTACTTGCTATAAATATGGCGGTTAATAAGGTCACCTTTCTTAATCCTAATTATGAGTTGCTTTCAGAGTCGCCAGGTATCTCTCGATACCGCCACAAGGTTCAACCCGAATACCGATCAAAGTGCCAATACACCAGTTAGTTAGTTCAAAGTCAATACTACTTTATTTACACACAGTATGATTTACTCATGCACAATAACACTATAGGCTAAACTATACCTATCACTAACACCTATACTTAACTTCGGGTGCCCACTTAGGTCAGAGGAACAATGGCCGTTGTTCGGATCTGGGCCTGTTGGGTTCGAAGAAGTAACAGGAGTACAGCTAAGGTCGTCCGTCTGGTAGCGAGCATTGAACTTGAACTTACATGTTTCTGGTGGTGCTGGTGGAAGGGTCTCTCCGCTTGAGAGCCAAATCCAAGAGAGCGAACCTTTCACGGGGGTTCCTTCTTATACTTGGTGGGGCTTTGCGCACTTTTAGGCGGGCCTTAAACTTGGTCCCAATTAATTGGGCAGTTTCTTGATCATTGTCATTGATCTAAGCCAATAAAGGGGCGGGTGCCTTAATGGCTGGGCGTGTCCTAGGTGGCCGTTGGTCTTGCTTTGTTTGTGCCTTCTGGTTGGGGTAGTAGCACCGGAATGTCTGAGACAGTATCAGCTACCTGAGCTTTAGTCCTTTGTTCCCGGAGATGGGCCATCAATATGTAAATCAATCCAGAGTTTCGATTCCATCTGCTGACTGTCTTCCAAATATACATTCAGGCTTGGTGCCTGCTTGTTGCTTTGTATTGTCCATTTTTCCCTATAGGCTCTGCAAGTGTCCATTTTGTATACTGAAAGTGGCCATCCCAGATGGCTACACTCCCTCCTTGTGATCCTCAACGCGAAGCGTGAAGGATCATATTACTGAATCTTCTCTGTTCTCTGCCTAAGTCAAGCACCCGCAATCAAGGACAGGTTCTATTCTACTCTGTCCTATGGATTGGAACCTTTACCTAAATTGCTTTATGTACATCACATTATTATAAAATCCTAAGGGGCGCTATGACATTCAAGCATGCATTACAATTAAAACACAGGAACCTCTAACTATTCTTATCTAAACTATTCTTAGTCAATCAAAAGAATTTACAAACAGTATAAACTATACAATAGCAGCATTACATTTCTCTGTATCTTGGCGGTCAAGTACAGAATTTCATATCTTTCTTTTATTGGAACAAACAAAAAAATTAGTCGATGCACTTTATTTACTTAGAGTGGAGGGTTTGCTGGAGTCCAAAAATAGGGGGTCTGAGTGTATATACCGGAGTGTGGGAGGCTTTCCTTTGCCATTTCCAAAGTCTCAGTGTCTGGATGACACTGAAGAGTATTGCTATGACTAACAGTGCTTCCACGATGTAGGACAGGGAATACCAGGTGATAAATTTGTCACACCAGGTTGGTGTATCAGTGGCTGTCTTTGGGTGTGGCGTATGGCAGGGATGGGAAACATTCACGGCCTGTGGGGTAGGGGTCAGGGGGGTCGCGTCCGCTCGCAACTGTAGTGATCCCACGAAGATCCAAATGTAGATAATGATGTCTTCATGGTCTCTTTTTCCTTCTTGGTCTTCCTTTGGCTTCTGTTGTTCTGGATTTCCTGTGGACACAAGCATAATATCTGTTATTACCTTGTTTAAGATCTCGTATGTCTGTCTGTCTCTCTTTTTATTATAAATTGCCCATTAGAATTGTCGCCATATGTGACTCCCTCTTTTTTTTTAAACCACATATTTTTGGGGACAAGACATGCAAAAAAGAAATACTGTCACAGTGCGAGCAACGTTGCAGCCTGTGTGATCGCTGCGCTGAGTGGGCGGACAATTTCTCCGTCCAGGAGCAAAGCGTTTCATCCAAGTGTTTGAGGATGTAAATAGCATATGGGAGAGCGACCTAAGGGTCGCTGGAGAACAAACAAAACGTGTGGCAAAGAACATTCTTTAAACCGCAGACTAAAAGAACAGTAAAAGAGTTTCGAACCAAAAGCTCCGAATGGGGTGCGTATGGGCCGCAGCGGGGCAAGAATGTGTGGAATCCCCGGGTAGGATGGTGACCAGTGCCGTAGGTGCACTACCCGAGCGTAGCTGACCAGATGGGGGTCCTCAGGCAGGGCGGTGACCAGTGCCATTACTCCACTGCCTGGGTGACCGGACAAGAACGGAAAGAATTTGTGTTCGTCTTGGAGAAACTGCCTCTTATGATTGCCGGCGGATCAGAAGAGTAGTTATGACTGTATTAGAAGGACTTCCGGTTGCGGCTATGCAGAGCTAAGTCGCACGTTCGGCAGCTCCCGCTTGGAACGGACTTTTGGGCTCTTTTCAGGGCCCCCAACGGCAGTTTTTCAACATTTCCCGGTGTAGGAAGAAGACTGTAACATTCCCCCGACAGTGTATGGCTTGGACCAGGGGCGACTAAAAAAGTGATGGTGAACCCAAAAAACGTGCGAGGGAAGAAGAGCAAGATGGCGGTGAGCGGGGACCAGGCAGCGTGGATGCAGTGGGCGCAGGAGCAGCAGGAGGTTATCCAGCGCTGCTTCAGGGAGCTCAAAGCGGACCTCCTGGAGCCGATGAAGGCTTCTATCGATAAGCTGCTGGAGACCCAGACAGCTCAGGGGGTGGCGATCCGTGAGGTCCGACAAAAGATCTCCGATAACGAGGACGAGATCTTGGGCCTAGCGGTAAAAGTGGAGGCGCACGAGGCGCTCCACAAGAAATGGCAGGAACGGTTCAAGGAGATGGAGAGTCGGTCGAGGCGGAAGAATCTGCGGATCCTGGGCTTCCCGGAGGGGCTGGAGGGGTCGGATGTGGGGGCCTATGTGGTCACCATGTTAAACTCGCTGATGTGGGATTAGGTGCCCCGATTGGGCTGGAGGAGCTGGCCAAAGGGATAGGGAGATTGCAGGCGGGGAAGGCACCGGGGCCGGACGGTTTCCTGGTCAAATTCTACAAAAAATATGTGGACCTGTTGGGCCCGTTGCTGGTTAGGACCTTCAATGAGGCAAGGGAGGGGGGGCATTGCCCCCGACGATGTCCCGGGCACTGATCTCCTTGATCCTGAAGCGGGGCAAGGATCCCCTGCAATGTGGGTCTTACAGGCCGATTTTGTTGTTAAACGTAGATGCCAAGGTGCTGGCGAAGGTCTTAGCCACGAGAATTGAGGATTGTGTGCCGCAGGTCATCCACGAAGACCAGACGGGGTTTGTGAAGGGGAGACAGTTGAACGCGAATGTGCGGAGGCTCCTGAACGTTATCATGATGCCGGCGAGGGAGGGGGAGGCGGAGATAGTGGTGGCGAGGGATGCTGAGAAGGCCTTTGATAGGGTAGAGTGGGGGTACTTGTGGGAGGTGCTGAAGACGTTCAGGTTTGGGGAGGGGTTTGTCAGGTGGGTTAGGCTGTTGTACGAAGTCCTGATGGCGAGTGTGGCCACGAACAAGAGGAGGTCTGAGTACTTTCGGTTGCATCGAGGGACGAGGCAGGGGTGTCCCCTGTCCCCCCTGCTCTTCGCACTGGCGATTTAACCCCTGGCTATGGCACTGAGGGAGTCGAGGAACTGGAGGGGGTTGGTGCGGGATGGGGAGGAACATAGGGTGTCGCTCTATGCGGACGAGTTGCTGCTATATGTGGCGGACCCGGTGGGGGGAATGCCGGAGGTAATGAGGATCCTCAGGGAGTTCGGGGATTTCTCAGGGTACAAGCTCAACATGGGGAAGAGCGAGTTTTTCGCGGTTCACCCAGGGGACCAGGAGAGGGCGATTGGCGAGCTCCCACTAAAAAGGGCGGAGAGGAGCTTCAGGAATTTGGGGGTCCAGGTGGCCAGGAGCTGGGGGGCCCTGCATAGACTTAATTTCACGAGGCTAGTGGAGCAAATGGAGGAGGAGTTTAAGATGTGGGACGCGTTGCCGCTGTCCCTAGCGGGTAGGGTGCAGTCAGTTAAGATGACGGTGCTCCCAAGGTTTTTGTTCCTGTTCCAGTGCCTCCCCATTCTTATCCCGAAGGCCTTCTTTAGGCGGGTCAACAGGAGCATAACGGGGTTTGTGTAGGCATGAGGGACTCCGAGGGTGAGAAGGGTGTTCCTGGAGCGGAGTAGGAATGGGGGGGGGGGGGCTGGCACTGCCCAACCTCTGTGGGTACTATAGGGCCGCCAATGTGGCGATGGTGCGCAAGTGGGTGATGGAGGGGGAGGGGGCTGCATGTAAGAGGCTGGTGACGGCGTCTTGTGTGGGTACGAGTTTGGAGGCGCTGGCAACGGCACCGCTGCCGCTCCCTCCAATGAGGTATACCACGAGCCCGGTGGTGGCGGCTACCTGCAAAATCTGGGGGTAGTGGAGGCCTTGGTGTGGACCCCAATACGGGGGAACCACCGGTTTGTCCCAGGGAGAATAGATGGAGGGTTTTCGGAGTGGCACAGGGCAGGGATAAAAAGGTTGGGGACCTGCTTGTGGATGGGAAGTTCGCGAGCCTGGGTGAGTTGGAGGAGAAGTACAGGCTCCCCTCAGGGAACACCTTTAGGTATCTACAGGTAAGGGCGTTTGCCAGGCGGCAGGTGGTGGAATTCCCGCGGCTGCTGTCACGCACAGTACAGGACAGGGTGCTCTCGGGGGGGTGGGTTGGAGAGGGGAAGGTCTCGGCAACTTACCAGGTGATGCAGGAGGAGGAGGAGGCCTCGGTGGTGGAGTTGAAAGGTAGGTGGGAGGTGGAGTTGGGGGAGGAGATCGAGGAGGGGACATGGGCAGATGCCCTTGGGAAGGTGAACTCTTCCTCTTCGTGCGCGAGGCTCAGCCTCATACAGTTTAAGGTGCTGCACAGGGCACACATGACCGGGACAAGGATGAGCCGGGGGTGAAGACAGGTGTGTTAGGTGCTCAGGGAGCCCGGCAAATCACACCCATATGTTCTGGGCATGCCCAGCACTGGAGGAGTTTTGGAAGGGCGTAGCAAGGACGGGGTCGATGGTGGTAGGGTCCAGGGTCAAACCGGGCTGGGGGCTCGCAATATTTGGGGTTGCAGGGGAGCCATGAGTGCAGGAGGTGAAAGTGGCCGGTATTCAGGCCTTTGCGTCTCTGGTAGCCCGGCAAAGGATCTTCTTCAGTGGAAGGATGCGAGGCCCCCAAGCGTGGAATCCTGGGTCAATGATATGGCGGGGTTTGTTACATTGGAGAGGGTGAAATTTGCCTTAAGGGGATCGGTACAAGGGTTTTTCAGGTGGTGGCAACCGTTCTTGGACTTCCTGACAGAACGGTAGACAATGGTCAGCAGCAGCAGCAGCAACCCGGGTGGGGGGGGGTTCTATTTTATTTTTGTTTGTCTACATTGGGGGATCTGAGGGGGTGTACATATTTGCTATGTTTGCTATGTGATAATTTATTATTTATGTATAAGGGGGAGGCGGGCACGGGGTTGTTTTATTTTGTTTTGTATTTAATTCTATTGGGTTCCTTTTTCATTTTGTTGTTGATATTTTGTGAATATTTTGAGGACATGGCTGCCCTCTCACAGGAAGCCATGAGCCAGAGTCAGCAGCAGATCACAGAGGCGCTCAACGCCGTGGCCCAGTCTCTGCAGGCCGTGGCTGAGGGCATCGGCGCCATTGCCCAGGTGCTGGCCGGCGTCGCCCAGACACAGGGATGGCCAACTCCCTGAGCTCCATGGCTGCAAACTTGCAGACCCTTGTTGACAACAGGGCGGGCCTCCAGGACTGGCAGCGCCAGGTGTCGGGGGGGCGTCGGATGCTCGATCCGTTCACATCCCCGACCCATGTAGAGGCCCGGGGGCCACTGGACACCCCGAGGGAGGGGGAGGTGCTGGGGCCCGTTCCCGGTACCCGTGTAGGGGAGGTCCCGGAACACCGCAACACCTAGGATTCCCCCCCTTCCGTCCCAGGTGCACCTGGTGGGCAACGGGCAGGATAGGCTGGCAGCTTGCCATCCCCGTCGCCCGAGCCGCAGTCTGGCCCATCTAGGCTGGGCCGTCCCAGGAAACGGCCGCCAAAGGGGTGCCTAGTCACAGGGCCGGAATCACAGCAGTCCACCTCCAGTTCTGCTGTATCATCTGGGGAACCACCTAGACATAGTCAAAGGGCCCGTAATGCCAAAAAATTAGACACTGAGTAAGTTGGCACGGGTGCAGGGCACAGATTAGTTCTGGGGCTAGGGCACGTGTATGAACTCGTTTGTTATTAAAATCACTTTCACACCTACAGAAGCTGCCTTTGTGCTCTGTCCGATGCGTGCGGGGGTGTGGTGTGAGGTGAGAGCCAGTGTGTGTGTGAGGCGTGATAGAACATTGGCCTCAGGTGAGTGTGCCACCTCTCCCCCCGGGACGCCCTCGCCATCTCCCCGGGCAAACGACGGGACCGTGCGCTGCAGTGTCACGGCCACATGCAGGGATGGTCCGGGTGGATGGTGGTACTGTGGCCATGGGTCAGATATTGTCCAATGATGTGGAGCCCAGAGCTCATCGCAGAGCGGGTTGTCATCATCCTGCATGGCCTGCAATAGACACACTTCCACCGGCGACCGTGTGAGCCCGGCCCGTTGTGCCGCAGGTGGATGTGCAATGGAGGGGTGATGTACATGCGAATGGGTCGAGGGTGGTTGGTGGTGGGTGGGTGGGGTGAGGGTGGTAGGCTGGTGGATCGGTTGGGTGAGGATGGTAGGCTGGTAGTGTGCACCCATACCCCGTGATTCCCACGCCCCCCTAGACCGTGAACCGGGTGGCTATCAGCCTGTCCCGTGCCCGCTGGCCCAGCCGGTAACGGTGGGCAGCCTCCCGTCCGTGACCAGCCCGTCTATCCTGACCATTGCCCCCATCCTCCTCATCTGGGGAGGTCTGCGCCTCATCTTGCTGCTCCTCCCTGATGTGTTGGGTGTTCTGGATCACATACAGGTCACTAACACTTGAAGTAGTGCAACACTATTTAAACATACTTGAACTGTGGGTAAATACAATACTAGCTTTAACTAAAGACCTTTGCCTTGTTCTAACCAGTTGATGC
Source organism: Scyliorhinus torazame (assembly GCF_047496885.1). NCBI lineage: Eukaryota > Metazoa > Chordata > Chondrichthyes > Carcharhiniformes > Scyliorhinidae > Scyliorhinus > Scyliorhinus torazame. The sequence goes on along the minus strand of NC_092720.1, from coordinate 90,406,818 downwards.
ACTCAGCACATGGTGAATGTCTGTGTTACAGGCTGTGAGCTCTGTGCTCCCAGCTAGCTGCAGCTCGAATGAGTGGGAACTCTGATGCCCCCTGTCTTTATAGTGCGTGTGCTCTCACTGGTGATTGGCTGCGGTGTTGTGCGTGTTGATTGGTCCCACTGTGTGTCCATCAGTGTGTGTCTGCACCATGATATACTGGTGTATATTATGACACTCCCCTTCCCCCTCCTCTGCCTGCAGCACATCACCCCCCTGCTGGGCTATGTTGTGCAGGACGCAACACACCACAACAATGCGGCCGACCCTATATGACGGGTACTGGAGGGCTCCTCCAGAGCGCTCCAGGCACCTGAAGCGCATCTTTAGCAGCCCAAAGCACCTCTCTATCACAGCCCTGGTTGCTGCATGGGCATCGTTGTAGCGGTTCTCCGCGTCAGTCAGTGGCCTCCGTATAGGCGTCATCAGCCACGACCGCAACGTGTAAACCCTGTCGCCCAGCAACCAGCCCCTCCCTCAGCTGGGGGGGGGGGGGGGGGGGGAGGGGGGGCCGAACATGGTGGGGATGAAAGATTGTGCCAATACGAATGAGTCATGTACACTGCCCGGGTACTGGGCGCAGACGTGCAGGATCATCATGCGGTGATCGCAGACCACCTGAATGTTCATGGAATAGGTCTCCTTCCTCTTGGTGAACACGGCTCTGTTATCCGCAGGTGGCCACACGGCGACGTGCATCCCATCGATCGTCCCCTGGACCATGGGCATCCTGGCCGCCGCAGCGAAGCCCACGGCCCGGGCATCCTGGCTGGCCCGGTGCCCAGGGGACTGGATGTAGCTGTCCACAATGGCCTATAGGGCATCTGTCACTGCCCGGATGCACCGGTGCACTGGTGCCTGCGAGATACCGGACAGATCCCCACTCGGCGCCTGGAATGACCCCGTGGCATAGAAGTTCATGGCCACCGTAACCTTGACGGTCACGGGGAGAGGGTGTCCTCCCCCAGTGCCAAGCGGTGCCAGGTGTGCCATCAGGTGGCAGATGTGTGCCACGGTTTCCCGGCTCATCCGGAGTCTCCTCCTGCATGCCCGGACCGTGAGGTCCTGGTATGACTGCCGGGGGCGGTACACACGGGGCCTCATCGGGCGTCTCCGTCGCCGTGCACCAGCACCACCTCCTCCTCCTCCTTGTCCTGTCGTGCGGGCTGAACTCCAGCCTGGGCAGCCTCCCCCGCCTCCCTGGCATGCTCCTGCTCCAGCTGCCCCAGGGCACCATGTAGAAGTGCGGCTTCTGCCAGGGCGGCCAACATCGCTGGGTGATGGCCAAACATAATGGCCTGCAGGGGATGGGGGTGGGAGGGTAAGACGACATGCCACCATTGCCCATCCCCCCCCCCCCCCCCCCGCATTCAGGTGCCATGGGCTGCATGGTTGTGACTGTTGCCAGCTGGCACAGGGCCAGACGGACCCCCCCCCCCTCCCCGGCACGCACCCTCCCCCAACCCACCCCCCTCTCCTCCCCGGCCCGCACCCGCACCAAACCCCCCTCTCCCCTCCTCCCCAGCACGCACCCTCTCCATCACTCATCCTCCCCGGCCACCCACCCCTCCTCCTCAGCGCGCATCCTCCCCAAACCTCCCCAAACCCCCCCTCTCCTCCCCGGCACGCACCCTCTCCATCACTCGCCCTCCCCGGCCCACCCCTCTCCTCCTCAGTGCGCACCCTCCCCAAACCTCCCTCCCCTCCCTGGCCCGCAACCTCACCAAACCCCCCCCCCCACTCCTCCCCGGCCCGCACCCTCACCAAACCCCCCTCCCCACTCCTCCCCGGCACGCACCCTCTCCATCACTCATCCTCCCCGGCCCCCCACCCCTCCTCCTCAGCGCGCATCCTCCCCAAACCTCCCCCCTCCTACTCCCTCCTCCCCGGCATGCACCCTCCACAAACCGCCCCCTCTCCTTCCTGACACGCACCCTGCACCCTCCACAAACCCACCCCTCTCCTTCCCAACACGCACCCTCCCCAAACCCCCACCCCTCTCCTCCCTGGCACGCACCCTCCCCAACCCCCCCTCTCCTTCCTGGCACGCACCCTCCCCAAACCCACCCTCTCCTTCATGTCACTCACCCCCCCCAAACCCCCCCCCCCTTTCCTTCCTGGCACGCACCCTCCCCAACCCCCCCTCCCCTTCCTGGCACGCACCCTCCCCAAACCACCCTCTCCTTCCTGGCACGCACCCTCCCCAAACCCCCCCCCCCCCCTCCTCCCCGGCATGCACCCTCCCCAAACCCCCCCTCTCCTCCCTGGCACGCACCCTCCCCAAACCGCCCCCCCCCCTCTCCTCTCCGGCACGCACCCCCCCCAAACCACCCCTTCTCCTCCCCGGCACGCACCCTCCTCAACACCTCCCCCATCTTCCCCGGCACGCACCCTCCCAAAACCGCCCCCCCCTCTCCTCCCCGGCACGCACCCTTCCCAAACCACCCCCTCTCCTCCCCGGCACGCACCCTCCCCAACCCATCCCCCACTCTTCCCCGGCACGCACCCTCCCAAAACACCCCCCCCCTCTCCTCCCCAGCATGCACCCTCCCCAAACCGGCCCCCTCTCCTCCCCAGCACGCACCCTCCCCAAACCACCCCCTCACCTTCCCAGAACGCACCCTCTCCAACCCCCCCTGTCCCAGCCCCTCCCTTGCCCCAGCCCTTCCCTCACCCCCAGCCCCTCCTCCCTCCCGGCACGCACACTCCAACGGCTCCTGCGGCCCCTCCCCCCGACCACCTGCGGCCGTGCCGTCACTTCTCCGGCCGCCGCCCCACGCCAACCCCCACCTCCGCGCTGGCAGGCGTCAACCATCACGACCGGCTGACTCCGTTAAATAGATGTTTTGATTTATGCTGGCGTGACTCGTGGTCACGTCGGCGGGACTTCAGCGCATCCGGCCGGGAGAATTGGGGCGGGCCCGGGGCCCGTTGCGTCGCGCTGGTCCTCGACATCCTCCGATTCATGGCGCGATTGACGTCGACGGGATTTTTGGGGGCTGGAGAATATCGTGGGGCGGCCGGGCGGGATTTACGCCGCCCCCCGGCGATTCTCCAGGGGGGTCGGAGAACCCCACCACTCTGGATCTTTCACCCTGGTGCCTTCTATATTTACGATTAATCAGAAAGAAAGATTTGCATTTATAATGCACATTGCACTATCCCAGGATGTTCCAAAGTGTTTTACAACTGACCAAATAATTTTTACAGTGTTTTCACCGTTGTCATGTTGGAAAGCATCAGCAAGATGATTTGTGTGGTAGTGTGGCCCCTTTAAGGGGGCGGGACTTGTGGCCGATGGGGCCCATATGCCTGGCTCGGGGCTAGTTTATAAATTTTTGTGTTTCATTTTAAGAGGCTTTTATGAATGTGTCTGAATGGAACATAAAGATGACATTGATTATTGTCTGGAACAAGAAATTAGCTTTCATAAGAACAGGAACAGGCCGTTTCACCCCCTCGAAAATAATATTCCAAAATCCGACACACGACACACACTCGGCCCCAAGTATTTTGGATAAAGAATGCTCAACCTGTACATTTCATGTGATTCTACTAAACAACAGAAATGAACAATGTAACATTTTGTCCAACCCCTCCCGTGAATACATTTATTGAACTACGTTTGCTCTTCATATTCCCACCTCTCTTACATGCAACCCTCACGGCTTCAGCAAGGATAGAACCAGGTAGCTTACATCCTTGCTCTGGCTGTAGAGGTGCTCTTGGCTAATGTCTTCTGGGTTTTGGAGCCTGTGAGGACATGTCTGCCTGCAAATGTGCAGGAGGAAATTCTTTTAAAAAAAACCTTTTTATTGGCATTTTCTAAATTTATAAACAGTTGTGTACATTGTTGGCCGTGTTTATTTACTGTATTATACTGAAAGGTTTGTCTTTTCTTTCCCTTAATTTCCCCTATTTACATTCTGCCGCTCTCTGGTTCGCCGTGAGGTCCCTCCTGCCCCCCTCCCCCCCCCCCTCAGCCCGCCACTCCTTGCCCCCTCCCCCCACCCTACCTTGTGTCCCCTGGTCTGTTTGGGGGGGTTGTTTCCCCCCCCCCCCTTTTCCCCCTTTCTTTTCTTCCCCTGTCAACTTTGGCTGTGGTTCCCCTGTGATTGGGGAAGGGAGAGGTTTCCCCCTCCCTCCCACGTTGTCTCTTTTGTGTCCCTCCAGCCTTTTCTCCTCTTACCCCACCCCCCCTTCACCCTGGATGCACGTCCTGTAGTTCCCCCACTGTCTTTCTTTTTCTTTTTCCTCTCCCTTTTCTTTCTAACTTTTCCATTTCCCCTTCTTATTCGTTGTTGCTGGCCTCGAACAGGTTCTGGAACAGGCCGACAAACTGCCCCCATGCGTTTAGGAAGCCTTCCTCCGACCCTCGGGTGGTGTACTTAATCTTCTCCGGATGGAGAAATTCCGAAAGGTCAGCGAGCCAGTCTGCAGCTGTGGGTGGTGCTGCCGATCGCCAGCCGAGCAGGATTCTCCGGCGTGCGATTAGGGAAACGAAAGCTAGGCTATTGGCCCTCTTCCCCATGTGTAACTCTGGCTGCTCCGATACCCAAAGATTGCCACTATTGGACATGGCTTCACCCTCACTCCCACAAACTTGGACATTGCCTCAGAGAAGGCTGTCCAGAACCCAGCAAGTTTGGGACATGCCCAGAACATGTGGGTGTGGTTGGCCGGGCCCCTCTGGCACCGCTCACATTTGTCCTCCACCTCTGGGAAGATCCTGCTCATTCGGGTTCTGGTCAGGTGTGCTCTGTGCACCACTTTGAACTGCTGAGCCTTGCGCAGGACGAGGTGGAGTTGGCCCTGCTCAGTGCTTCGCTCCAGAGTCCCCACCCCACTTCTGTCCCCAGTTCGTCCTCCCATTTCCGTCTAGTCTCGTCCAGTGTTGTTCGGGCTCTGTCCAGTAGCTGTCCATACATTTTCCCACAGCGTTCTTTATTGTCTGTGTTTATCAGGTCCTCTAATAATGTACACTCTGGGGCCCCGGGGTACCTTACTGTCTCTTTGTGGAGGAAGTGCTTTATTTGCAGGTGTCACATTTCCTGTCCTGTCGGCAGTTCCCATTCCTCCGTCAGTTCGGCCAGTGCCGCTAGTCTGTGCCCGACGTAAAAGTCCCTAACTGTCAGTGTGTCCCCGTCCTGTCTCCATTTCCTGAAGATGGTGTCTAGCATGGCTGGGGGGAATTTGTGATTGCCGCAGATGGGAGCCATGGGGGACATTCTAGTCAGCCCGAAGTGCTGCCTTAATTGGGCCCACGTTTTCAATGTGGCCGCTACCACTGGGCTTGATGTGTATTTTGCAGAGGTGGGTGGGAGTGCTACTGTAGCCAAGGTCGTCTCCTTGCAGGTGGCCTCCCCCATCCGCATCCGCTGAGTTGGGTTCGTATACCCATCCCCTTACTCTTTTCGCCGTTGCTGCCCAGTGGTAGCACTGCAGGTTTGGTAATGCCAAGCCACCTTTGATTTTCCTCCTTTGCAGTGCCAATTTGTGAACTCTCGGATCCCCCCCCACCACCACCACCACCAACCCCACACAAACGGCATGATTAAGCTGCCTTCGTTTTGTAAAAAGGCCTCATGGATGAAGATCGATATGGATCGAAACAGGAAGAGGAACCTCGGCAGCATGTTCATCTTTTAAAAAATAAATTTAGAGTACCCAATTCATTTTTTCCAATTAAGGGGCAATTTAGCGTGGTCAATCCACCTACCCTGCACATTTTTGGGTTGTGGGGCGAAACCCACGCAGACATGGGGAGAATGTGCAAACTCCACACGGACAGTGACCCAGAGCCGGGATCGAACCTGCAACCTTGGCGCCGTGAGGCAGCAATGCTAACCACTGCGACACCGGGCAGCACGTTCATCTTGATCGTCTGCACTCTCTCTACCAGGGAGAGCGGGAGTGTGGCCCACCTCTGTAGGTCTTTTTTAACTTCCTCCACCAGGCTGGTCAGGTTCCACTTGTGGATCTGTGATGCAGGGGGAAATTCTACCATCAGGACACAAGGTGGCCTGTCAGATACTGAGGGATGGGAAATTGGTGTGAATTTGTAGCATTTTGATTAGAGCTCCCACTTCCATGACTGTTTTCGCCATCCTTCCACTCATCAGCCAACCAGGCTTCACTCTTACCTCCCTGCTGGAGTGCAGCTTGTATCGGATCAGTGATCTGATGTAAGGCCTAGGTTACTAGGTTGTCTGTAACTCTGCAAACTTGATAGTCATGGATGTTCCACAGAGTTGTTCAATCTATCCGTGGAAGAAACCACCCTTGCAATGTCCTGCAACATCAATATATTTATGCTGGAGCTGGACACCTCCATTCTTTCTGCAATTGTAATCATGTGCATGGAAGATCTTCTAGTACATCACAGATTTTCTGCTGCCCCGCAATGGGTATCCTTTTCATCAATGGCCCTTGAGGTACAACATCTGTATCCAGCCGAGCAGGGCTTGGAGAGTGCTACACCCTCCGACACAGTCTCTTCACAGCTACCCCTATCACTTATCTTGCGAACATTAAATTCCAACTAACTAGGCCCATCAAAGTGTGAGCGTCGGCACTGGTTCTTGGTAAACATGACTCCTATGACAGTGCACGCTCAGTGTGAATCAGCTCCTTTGCTGGTTCATTGCCTGGGATGTCCATTGCTGTATGTGTGAGGGCCCCGACAGACAGAAAACAAGCAAATTTGCACTGACATAATAAGAATGTTACGGATCAGCATTAAGGAGACGATGATATTTCATTTGCTGTTGAAAACAAGTCAACATTGTCGTGTTAGGTACACTGGTCTAACACTGGCTGCAACTGGATGCAGCTTAGATCAGAAAGATACTCCAGACCTTGAAGTTAGTTCAATCAGGTTTATTGAACTAATAGCACAGTTAGCACAGTTCTCTGTGAGTTCGACTCTCTGCTAACTTAAGTGTGGTTACTCTGACTGAACCAGACTAACTCTTAGCCACGTGGTGGAGGTGTGAGATTGTAACAACACCCTTGACTGACTCTCTAGATGTTCATCAGTGGAAAGAGGCGGAGTGTGAGTGCCTCGTGTCTTTTATAGTCAGATCCCACCCCTGAGTGTCCTGCCTGCTTATTGGCCTGTCCTGTTCTCTGTGTCCATTAGTTGCCTGTCTGTATATCATTATGTGTGTGTCTGCATATCATTAAAAATTTTTTTTTTTTTAAGAGTACCCAATTATTATTTTTTTCCAATTAAGGGGCAATTTAGTGTCGCCAATCCACCTAACCCGCACATCTTTGGGTTGTGGGGGTGAAACCCACGCAGCCACGGGGAGAATGTGCAAACTCCACACGGACAGTGACCCAGGGCTGGGATTCGAACTCGGGTCCTCAGCGCCTTAGGCAGCAATGCTAACCATTGTGCCACGTGTCGCCCCTGTGTCTGCATATCATGACAAACATAGTGGGTTGTTGATATTTAAAGTCTGTCACTGGGTATCTGCAAGGCCCCAACCTATCTATATTCAATGGTCAGGGATGCCGTGACACCATTAATCTCCAGCATTTTGTCCTCTGCAGCTGTCAACCGTGCAATCTGTGCCAGCCTACGTCTAGCCCTCTGCCTCTCCCTTGTGTTTTTGCGTCCTCTTCTCTCACAATTGGAAAAAGCAAACTTATGAGTAACTGCAATGGCATATGTTCATCCAATAGTGAGGGTGAATATCAGGAAGAATTGCATTCGGATCAAATTGCACATAAAGAGAAGGATGAGTGTACTTGCAGGGTAGGTGGATTTGAGGAGTGGGATGGAGTAGACGTGACAAGACAGAGAGTTGGGGAGGGGGTGCAGCTGATGTGCGCAATAGGATGTAGGTGAATATACAACTGTACTCGCCTTCCTGAGCTGGTTTGATCAGTAAAGGTCTTCTTGCTTCCTCCTGACCTCCTCAGTCACTTCATGCCTTCACACAGCAGCACGCTCATTGTTAGCGACGATTTTAACTCTCGCCTACTTTTCCATGCACACGGCACGGTAACAAGGGATGCATCATTAAACTTTGGTGCACGCATAGCTATCTGGAATCCATTGCGTAACTTTTCTGCGACTCCTAACTCCTCCAGACTTGGATTAGCCCTTTAAATATTACCTTACTGGGTCTGCACTATGTCCAGTGAAGTTTATAAACCTTAATGTAACATTATACTGAGTTGACCCTGTTGAAATGCCACTGACTGACACATTAACATTCCTGAATTTCTCTTTCAATCTGCCTCTGAGTTATTATCAGGGCCAATGTTTCTGCAGATCAGTTTTGAATTTGCCTTCTTTAAGCTTAGGCTGAGTTTTTTGATTCTGCAGTTGACAAGGTGAAACAAGGTGGTATATATTATCTAATCCTTTTAAAATCCGTCGAACAGCAACCATGTCACATTTTTTTCCATTGAGTGCAAGCTGAATTTAAATGTACTCACCTCATAATCCCCTTGATCTTCTCAACCTTTCAGGCTGCTCTCTTCTGTATCCTTTCAATAGCTGAATATTCTTTTTGTACTGCGGGGAGCAAAACTGTACACAATATTCGAAGTGTGGTCGCACAGATAATTTATGAAGTGACAGGTTGACCGTACTATTTTGGCTCAATATTGACCTTTTAGCATATCATATTAGGTGATTTGCCTTAGTCATTGCCACCAAACATTGTTGCAATAGCTTCAACGCATTGCCCAGATCACTTTAATTTCCTCGGCACAATATGAAGAAAGAATAAGGGGCAGATTCTCTGATCCTGAGGCTAAGCGTTGACGCCGTTGCGTTTCCCGATGACGTCAACATGGCCTCAGGATCAGCAATTCTGGCCCCGACAGGGGGCCAGCACGGCACTGGGGCGACCCACGCCACTCCAGCTGGTGATCCCGGCGTCAACTGGGTGCCGCGGGGTCCGCACATGCGCAGTGGCACCGGCGCCAACATGCGCATGCGCATTGGTACCAGCGCCAATGCGCGCATGCGCAGTGGTTCCCTTCTCCGCGCCAGTCCCGACGCAACATGGCGCAGGGCTACAGGGACCGGCGCAGAAGAAAGGGGCCCCCCAGCCCGAGAGGCTGGCCCGCCGATCGGTGGGCCCCGATCATGGCCAGGCCACAACGGAGGCCCCCGCCCCGGGGTCGGACCCCCCTCCCCCCCCCCCCCCCCACAGGCTGCCCCCGGACCCTTCCATGCCGAGGTCCCGCCAGCTAAGAGCAGGTTAGAACGGCGCCAGCGGGACTCAGGTTTTTTGTTATGGCCGCTCGGCCCATCCCGGGCCGAGAATCGCCGGGGAGACCCATAGAGCGGCCCCCGACCGTCGCCGCGCCAACCGGGCTGGCACCAATGGCACCGATTCTCCGCTCTTTGGAGAATCGCGTCCCGACGTCAGGGCGGTGTGGCGTGATTCACGCCGTCTCGGCGATTCTCCGGCCCGACCCGGCCCTGGGCTGAGAGAATCACGCCCAAGATGCTTAATGGTTACCCTGGGACAGTTTTACAATAAATGAGAAGGTTTATTTATTAGCCTGTAATTCCCAAGCTACTAGTGGGGTAAGTAAGTTCGCGGATGACACCAAGGTTGGTGGAGTGGCAGATCGTGTTGAGGATTGTCAGATGAAATGACAGGACATAGATAGGTTGGAGACTTGGAAATGGGAAGTGGAGTTGTGAGGGGAGATCAATTGGGGAGTATGGATTGAGGCACGGAGTAGGGTAAACAGGACCCCTTGTGCACGGATGAGCCTGATACAGTTCAAGGTGGTGCACAGGGTGCATTTGACTCGGGCGAGAATGAGTGGGTTCTTTCAGGGGGTAGCAGATGAGTGTGAGAGGTGTGGGCGGGGGCCAGCGATATTTGGGGTTTTAGAGAAGCCGTAGCTCATGGAGAGGAGGAAGGCCGATGTCTTGGCCTTCGCCTCTCTGATTGCACGGCGACAAATTTTGCAGGAGTGGCGGTCGGCATCGCCACCAGAGATAGTGGCTTGGTTGGGTAACCTGTACGACTTCCTGCGATTAGAGAAGATAAAGTAGGAGTTAAGGGGCTCTTCAGGGGGGTTTGAGGAAAGGTGGGGGATGCCTGGAATGCGTTGCCAGGGGAGGTTATGGAAGCAGATACATTAACGGTGTTCAAAAGGCATCTTGACAAATACATGGATAGGATGTTTGTGACCGTGTTTGGGGGGATGTTTGTGACCGTGTTTGAGGGGCTGTTCGTCGCGTGGGAATGGGGGGGATGAAAAAGCGGAACAGACTGTGCAGACTGTATAGTTGATTGTTGCGAAGTATGTTTCCCTGGGTGTTTATTCGCTGTAACTTGTTTTGATATATGTTTGTAATAAAATTCCAGACAAATGTGAGGGTATGCATTTTGATAGATCAAAGTTAGAGGGGAAATATACAGTCAATGGTAAAACTCTTGGGAATACAGTCAGAGTGATCTGGGCGTGCAGGTCCACAGATTGTTGAAAGTGGCAACACAAGTGGACAAGGTAGTCAGGAAAGCATTCGGAATGCTAGCCTTCATTGGACCGGGTATTGAGTATAAAAACTGGTAAGTCATGCTACAGTTGTATTGAACCTTGGTACGGCCGCACTTGGAATATTGCTCACAATTCTGGTCGTCACACTCCCAGAAGGATGTGGAGGCTTTAGAGAGGGTGCAGAGGAAGTTTACCAGGATGTTGCCTGGTCTGGAGGGTGTTAGCTATGTGGTGAGGCTGAATAGACTCGGACTGTTTTCATTAGAATGATGGAGGTTGAGGGGCGACCTGATAGAGGTCTACAAGATTAGGAGGGGCATGGATAGAGTGGATGGGCAGGCACTCTTTCCCAGGTTGGAGGGGTCATTCACTAGGGGGCATAGGTTTAAGGTCAGTGGGGCAAAATTCAGAGGAGATTGCGAGGTAGGTTTTTTTACATAGAGGGTGGCGAGAGCCTGGAATGCGTTGCCAGGGGAGGTTGTGGAAACAGATACATTAACGGTGTTCAAAGGCATCTTGACAAATACATGGATAGGATGGGTAGAGAGGGATACGGCACAAGGAAGTGCTCAGGGTTTGGCCAAGGGTGGTATCATGACCGGTACAGGCTTGGAGGGCCAAAGGGCCTGTTCCTGTGCTGTATTGTTCTTTGTTCTTTAGTTCTCCGGGGCACTGTCAGTGGGCGGTACCCCAAAGATGCTCTGGAGAACACCCCTTGGAAGCCCCAAGTAAGGATTGCACACCAATTGCCCAGGGAGTTCAAACATCTGTTAGGTAAATGTCCTGCAACGGGAACCATCCAGAAATGTGATTTAAATCGCACAGTTTGGATGGTTTCAACAGTATGACAGTAATAGGTACCCAGGAAAAGTTAGAAGAATTAAAACCACTTCTAACTCCGGATAACAATAGTACTGACGATCCCTGCCCCCTCCCCTCCCGCCCCACCCCTAACCTCCATGGGGCAATCTCAACTGCCCCCCTCCTTACCCTTCACACTAACCCTCCCACACACCCCTGAAACCCTACTGGACCAGCTATCTACCCCACTGACCATCCACAGGATTGCCCCCACCCCCAGTGAACACATACTCCCTACCCCTACAGGACTTCCCCAACTGCTCACCCCACTGACTACCCCACATGGCCACCTGACCCCCCCCCCCCCATTAACTACCCTCCATTGACCACCCAACCCCCTTCAATGAACAGCCCCCACTAACCATCCCCAACCACCTGCCTCTCACTGACTGCACCCCCTGACTACTGACCACCCCTCCACTGACCGCACACCCCGACTGCTGCCCCCCACCCATTGACCACTCTACCCCACTGACCATCCTCCCTGACCACTGGACCCTCCCATTGACTCACCTGACCACCCCCAACCCCACCCACTGACCACCTGACTCACCCCCCCTCCCATTGATCAGTGCCCCCCAACCAGGAGCTCTCCCACGACTGACCACTCCCCATTACCACCCAACCCCCACCACTGACTACCTCGGCTAATCAGCCAACCCCCGACCACCACCCCCTGCCCACTGCCCACCTGACCTTCCCACTGACCAGTCCCTGGACCACCCGAGCCCCCAAATCCCCAACCGACTCTCCCCGACAAACTGATCCCCTCCAATAACCAACCTTCATTGTCGCTGGATCAAAATCATGAAATTCCCTCCCCAGTAGCACAGTGCTTAGCACAGTTGCTTCACAGCTCCAGGGTCCCTGGTTCGATTCCCGGCTTGGGTCGCTGTCTGTGCGGAGTCTGCACGTTCTCCCCGTGTCTGCATGGGTTTCCTCCGGGTGCTCCGGTTTCCTCCCACAGTCCAAAGATATGCAGGTTAGGCGGATTGGCCATGCTAAAATTGCCCTTATTGTCCAAAAAGGTGGGGTTATTGGGTTACGGGGATAGGGTGGAGGTGTGGGCTTGGGTAGGGTGCTCTTTCCAAGGGCTGGTGCAGTCTCGATGGCCGAATGGCCTCCTTCAGCACTGTAAATTCTATGATGATTCTATGTGTGTTTCTACACCAGCTAGACTGAGGTGGTTCAAGAAGATGGCACACCGTCACCTTCTCAAGGGCAATTAGGAATGGGCGATTAATCCTGCCCTAGTCAGCAACACCCACACCCTGTGAATAAATTTAATTGAAACTTTCACAGCAAAGGCAATGCGACCAGTCAGATAAATGTAGCCTGTAGACGTTGGTGAGCTTGCCCACAGCCTCTTTGGTGAATGGTTTTCTTCTCATGCTGACCTCTTTTGGGGATTGGGATGGGGTGGTAGTAAGACAGTACAATAATATAGCTCTTCCTTAGATTCTGCCTTATTGTTCTTTCCCACTATCCATGAGAGTTAGGAACCAAGTGAATAATCTTTTTTAAAAAAATATTTTATTGAAAATTTTTGGTCAACCATCACAGTACATTGTGTATCCTTTACACAATAATATAACAGTATAGATAACAATGACCTGTTTTATAAACAAAGAATAAATAATATATAACAAAAACGAAAACTAAAACTAAATGGCAACTGCCTTGTCTCAGATAAACACTCTCCAAAAATATGATTTAACAGTCCAATATACAATTATTTATAGCAACGACCTATACATATTATACATATATATTAATAACCCTGAGACTCCTTCTGGTTCCTCCCCCCCCCCCCGCCCCCACCCCCCTGGGCTGCTGCTGCTGCCTTCTTCTTTTCCATTCCCTCTATCTTTCTGTGAGGTATTCGACGAACGGTTGCCACCGCCTGGTGAACCCTTGAGCCGATCCCCTTAGGACGAACTTAATCCGTTCCAGCTTTATAAACCCTGCCATGTCATTTATCCAGGTCTCCACCCCCGGGGGCTTGGCTTCCTTCCACATCAACAGTATCCTGCGCCTGGCTACTAGGGACGCAAAGGCCAAAACATCGGCCTCTCTCGCCTCCTGCACGCCCGGCTCTTGTGCAACCCCAAATATAGCCAACCCCCAGCTTGGTTCGACCTGGACCCCCACTACTTTTGAAAGCACCTTTGTCACCCCCACCCAGAACCCCTGTAGTGCCGGACATGACCAGAACATGTGGGTGTGATTCGCTGGGCTTCTCGAGCATCTCGCACACCTATCCTCTACCCCAAAAAATTTACTGAGCCGTGCTCCAGTCATATGCGCCCTGTGTAACACCTTAAATTGAATCAGGCTTAGCCTGGCACACGAGGACGATGAGTTTACCCTACTTAGGGCATCCGCCCACAGCCCCTCCTCAATCTCCTCCCCCAGCTCTTCTTCCCATTTCCCTTTCAGCTCATCTGCCATAATCTCCCCCTCGTCCCTCATTTCCCTATATATATCTGACACCTTACCGTCCCCCACCCATGTCTTTGAGATCACTCTGTCCTGCACCTCATGCGTCGGGAGCTGCGGGAATTCCCTCACCTACTGCCTCGCAAAAGCCCTCAGTTGCATATACCGGAATGCATTCCCTTGGGGCAACCCATATTTCTCGGTCAGCGCTCCCAGACTTGCGAACTTCCCATCCACAAACAGATCTTTCAGTTGCGTTACTCCTGCTCTTTGCCATATTCCAAATCCCCCATCCATTCTCCCCGGGGCAAACCTATGGTTATTTCTTATCGGGAACCCCACCAAGGCTCCCGTCTTTCCCCTATGCCATCTCCACTGTCCCCAAATTTTCAAAGTCGCCACCACCACCGGGCTTGTGGTGTATTTCTTCGGTGAGAACGGTAGTGGGGCCGTCACCATAGCTTGTATGCTAGTCCCCCTACAGGACGCCCTCTCCAATCTCTTCCACGCCGCTCCCTCCTCTTCTCCCATCCACTTACTCACCATTGAGATATTGGCGGCCCAGTAGTACTCACTTAGGCTCGGTAGTGCCAGCCCCCCCCTATCCCTACTACGCTGTAAGAATCCCTTCCTCACTCTCGGGGTCTTCCCGGCGCACACAAAACTCATGATACTCTTTTCGATCCTTTTGAAAAAAGCCTTCGTGATCACCACCGGGAGGCACTGAAACACAAAGAGGAATCTCGGGAGGACTACCATTTTAACCGCCTGCACCCTCCCTGCCAGTGACAGGGATACCATGTCCCATCTCTTGAATTCCTCCTCCATTTGTTCCACCAATCGCGTTAAATTTAACCTATGCAATGTACCCCAATTCTTGGCTATCTGGATCCCCAAGTAACGAAAGTCCCTTGTTACCTTGCTCAGCGGAAAGTCCTCTATTTCTCTGCTCTGCTCCCCTGGATGCACCACAAACAACTCACTTTTCCCCATGTTCAGTTTATATCCTGAGAATTCTCCAAACTCCCGAAGTGTCCGCATTATCTCTGGCATCCCCTCCGCCGGGTCCGCTACATATAACAACAAATCATCCGCATACAGAGATACCCAGTGTTCTTCTCCTCCTCTAAGTACTCCCCTCCACTTCTTGGAACCCCTCAATGCTATTGCCAGGGGCTCAATCGCCAGTGCAAACAGTAACGGGGACAGAGGGCATCCCTGCCTTGTCCCTCTATGGAGCCGAAAGTATGCAGATCCCCGTCCATTCGTGACCACACTCGCCACTGGGGCCCTATACAACAGCTGCACCCATCCAACATACTCATCTCCAAAACCAAATCTCCTCAGCACCTCCCACAAATAATCCCACTCCACTCTATCAAATGCTTTCTCGGCATCCATCGCCACCACTATCTCCGCTTCCCCCTCTGGTGGGGGCATCATTATTACCCCTAGCAGCCTCCGTATATTCGTATTCAGCTGTCTCCCCTTCACAAACCCAGTTTGGTCCTCATGGACCACCCTCGGGACACAATCCTCTATCCTCATTGCCATTACCTTGGCCAGAATCTTAGCGTCTACATTTAGGAGGGAAATAGGTCTATAGGACCCGCATTGCAGCGGGTCCTTTTCCTTCTTTAGGAGAAGCGATATCATTGCCTCAGACATAGTCGGGGGCAGCTGTCCCCTTTCCTTTGCCTCATTAAAGGTCCTCATCAGTAGTGGGGCGAGCAAGTCCACATATTTCCTGTAAAATTCAACTGGGAATCCATCCGGTCCCGGAGCCTTCCCCGCCTGCATGCTCCTAATTCCTTTCACTACTTCCTCTATTTCAATCTGTGCTCCCAGTCCCACCCTTTCCTGCTCCTCCACCTTGGGAAATTCCAGCCGGTCCAGAAAGCCCATCATTCTCTCCCTCCCATCCGGGGTTGAGCTTCGTATAATTTTTTATAAAATGCCTTGAACACTCCATTCACTCTCTCCGCTCCCCGCTCCATCTCTCCTTCCTCATCCCTCACTCCCCCTATTTCCCTCGCTGCTCCCCTTTTCCTCAATTGGTGGGCCAGCAACCTGCTCGCCTTCTCCCCATATTCGTACTGTACACCCTGTGCCTTCCTCCACTGTGCCTCTGCAGTACCCGTTGTCAGCAAGTCAAATTCTACGTGTAGCCTTTGCCTTTCCCTGTACAGTCCCTCCTCCGGTGCCTCCGCATATTGCCTGTCCACCCTCAGAAGTTCTTGCAGCAACCGCTCCCGTTCCCTACTGTCCTGCTTTCCTTTATGTGCCCTTATTGATATCAGCTCCCCTCTAACCACTGCCTTCAGCGCCTCCCAGACCACTCCCACCTGGACCTCCCCATTATCATTGAGTTCCAAGTACTTTTCAATGCACCCCCTCACCCTTAGACACACCCCCTCATCTGCCATTAGTCCCATGTCCATTCTCCAGGGTGGGCGCCCTTCTGTTTCCTCCCCTATCTCCAAGTCCACCCAATGTGGAGCTTGATCCGAAATGGCTATAGCCGTATACTCCGTTCCCCTCACCTTCGGGATCAACGCCCTTCCCAAAACAAAAAAGTCTATTCGCGAATAGACTTTGTGGACATAGGAGAAAAACGAAAACTCCTTACTCCTAGGTCTGCTAAATCTCCACGGGTCTACTCCTCCCATCTGCTCCATAAAATCTTTAAGCACCTTGGCTGCTGCCGGCCTCCTTCCAGTCCTGGACCTCGACCTGTCCAGCCCTGGTTCCAACACCGTATTGAAATCTCCCCCCATTACCAACTTTCCCACCTCTAGGTCCGGGATGCGTCCTAGCATACGCCTCATAAAATTGGCATCATCCCAGTTCGGGGCATATACGTTTACCAAAACCACCGTCTCCCCCTGTAGTTTGCCACTCACCATCACGTATCTGCCCCCGCTATCCGCCACTATAGTCTTTGCCTCAAACATTACCCGCTTCCCCACTAATATAGCCACCCCCCTGTTTTTCGCATCTAGCCCCGAATGGAACACCTGCCCCACCCAACCTTTGCGTAGTCTCACCTGGTCTATCAGTTTCAAGTGCGTTTCCTGTAACATAACCACGTCTGCCTTAAGTTTCTTAAGGTGTGCGAGTACCCGTGCCCTCTTTATCGGCCCGTTCAGCCCTCTCACGTTCCACGTGATCAGCCGGGTTGGGGGGCTTTTTACCCCCCCCCCCCTTGTCGATTAGTCATCCCCTTTTTCCAGCTCCTCACCCGGTTCCCACGCAGCTGTGTCCCCCCCAGGCGGTGCCCCCCCGCCCATCCCATCGCATACCAGCTCCCCCCTCTCCCCAGCAGCAGCAGCCCAATAATTCCCCCCTCCCACCCCCCCCCCCCCGCTAGATCCCCCAGTAGCGTAGTTACACCCCCCATGTTGCTCCCAGAAGTCAGCAAACTCTGGCCGACCTCGGATTCCCCCCGTGACCTCGGCTCGCACCGTGCGACGCCCCCTCCTTCCTGCTTCCCTGTTCCCGCCATGATTATCATAGTGCGGGAACCGAGCCCGCGCTTCCCCCTTGGCCCCGCCCCCAATGGCCAACGCCCCATCTCTTCCACCTCCTTTCCTCCCCCCACCACCTCCTGTGGAAGAGAGAAAAGTTACCACATTGCAGGATTAATAACATAAAACTCCTCTTTCCCCCCTTTTTACCTCCCTCTTCGCCCCCCAAACTCGCCCCACCACTTTGTTTCAAACGTTCTTTTTTTTTTAATAACCCGCTCATTCCAATTTTTCTTCCACAATAAAAGTCCACGCTTCATCCGCCGTCTCAAAGTAGTGGTGCCTCCCTCGATATGTGACCCACAGTCTTGCCGGTTGCAGCATTCCGAATTTTATCTTCTTTTTGTGAAGCACCGCCTTGGCCCGATTAAAGCTCGCCCTCCTTCTCGCCACCTCCGCACTCCAGTCTTGGTATACGCGGATCACCGCGTTCTCCCACTTACTGCTCCGAGTTTTCTTTGCCCATCTAAGGACCATCTCTCTGTTCTTAAAACGGAAGAATCTCACCACTATCGCTCTAGGAATTTCTCCTGCTCTCGGCCCTCGCGCCATCACTCGGTATGCTCCCTCCACCTCCAGCGGACCCGCCGGGGCCTCCGCTCCCATTAACGAGTGCAGCATCGTGCTCACATATGCCCCGACGTCCGCTCCCTCCGCACCTTCAGGAAGACCAAGAATCCTCAGGTTGTTCCTCCTCGCGTTGTTCTCCAGCGCCTCCAGCCTTTCCACATATCGTTTATGGTGTGCCTCGTGCATCTCCGTCTTCACCACCAGGCCCTGTATGTCGTCCTCATTCTCGGCAGCCTTTGCCTTCACGACCCGAAGCTCCCACTCCTGGGTCTTTTGCTCCTCCTTTAGCCCTTCGATCGCCTGTAATATCGGGGCCAACAGCTCCTTCTTCATCTCCTTTTTGAGTTCTTCCACGCAGCGTTTCAAAAACGCATGTTGTTCAGGGCCCCTTAAACTGCCACCTTCCGACGCCATCTTGGTTTTTGCTTGCCTTCCTTGCCGCTGCTCTAAAGGATCCACCGCAATCCGGCCACCTTCCTCTCCTTTTTTCATACGTATCCAGGGGGGATTCCCTTCTGGTTCACCGCACAGTACTTTTAGCCGTTAAAATTGCCGTTGGGGCTCTTATTAAGAGCCCAAAAGTCCGTTCCACCGGGAGCTGCCGAAACGTGCGACTCAGCTGGTCATCGTCGCACCCGGAAGTCCCCAAGTGAATAATCTTTAGGAACGCTATGAACTGAAGACCTCCCACTATTGTGGGAGTGACGCTTCCCCCAGATTTTCAGTGACTGGTCATCTATATTTTAGGCTCTAAACAAGTCACTGAGATGCTGAGTTGCTGCTTGTGAGTTAAATTGCAAAGCACTTCGAGAAATATGTGTTAATCAGGGTTGTGAAAGAGTGCTTGGAGCAGGTAGATAAGTTGGAAAGGTGGGTAGATTGATGGTAAATGGTTCGATCCCGGCTCCGGGCCACTGTTCGTGTGGAGTTTGCACATTTTCCCCATGTTTGTGTGGGTTTCGCCCCCACAACCCAAAAGATATGCAGGGTAGGTGGATTGGCCACGCTAAAATTGCCCCTTAATTGCAAAAAATTGAATTGGGTACTCTAAATTTAAAAAAAAGAACATGGGATATATGGGGGAATGAGCTAATAGGAAATACGGGCCCATAGGTAGTGGGCAAGGGAAAGATCTCAGAGATAAATGGACCAACAATACACGGAGGTTTATGAGACTTAGAAAAACGGAAAGGGTGAAATCTGCTCCCCCCCCCCACCACCAGCCCGGTGGCAGTTTGGAGGTGGGGGGGGGGGGGGGGGGGGCATTTCATTGGGAGGGAGGATGTAGGTTGGGTGCCCCACCTGACTATGTCTGAGACGGGAAGGCTTGTGGACAGTCTTCCCATTCATGCATTAATTGAGGAGCTTAAGTGGGCAATTAATACCCAATGAAGGGCCTCAGCCTGCCGCTGCTGGTATTCAACCAGTGGTGGGTGTGAGTGTTGCCGTACAGGGCACCCGAAAATCAAATCCAACAGTGGCCGTCCGAGGGTTGGGGAGCCCCTTATTCAAAGGCACTCATTGGCTGGTCAAGATACATAAGAACTAGGAGCAGGAGTGGGCAATTCAGCCCCTCAAGCCCACTCCGCCATTCAATACGATCATGGTTGATCTATCTGGGCCGCAACTCCATTTTCTGCCCATTCTCTATTTCCCTCCAACCCATTACTAATTAAAATTCTTGGGCAGCATGGTGGTGCAGTGGTTAGCACTGCTGCCTCACGGCGCCGAGGTCCCAGGTTCAATCCCGGCCTGGGTCACTGCCCGTGTGAGGGAAGCTTAGAACCTGCCTCCGGACAAAGTCCCGTACCTGCAGGTACCGAAATCCGTTCCCATCCGGTAACTCAAACTCTTCCTCTAATCTCTCCAGGCTCGGAAAACCCTCTTCAATGAAGAGATCACCAAATCTCTCAATCCCTGCCCGCTGCCACCTCATAAAGCCCTCGTCCAGCCCTCCCGGAACAAAACGGTGGTTGTCACAGATCGGTGACCACACCGACACCCCCTCTAATCTCATGTACTGCCTTCATTGCCCCAACACGTCAGGGCTGCCACTACCACTGGGCTTGTGGAGTACCGAGCCAGCGATAACGGCAGAGGTGCCGTTAACAAAGCCTCCAAACTCGCTCCCTTACAGGATGCTGCCTCCACTCGCTCCCATACTGACCCCCCCCCACTACCCACTTCCTAACCATCAATATATTCGCCGCCCAGTAATAATTGATAAAATTCGGAAGGGCCAAGCTCCCCATCCCCCTGTTCCAAAAGGACCTTCCTCACCCTCGGGGCCTTACCAGCCCTTACAAAACCCGAGATCATCGCGTTCATCTTCCTGAAAAATGCCTTAGGGATAAAAATTGAAAAGACATTGAAACACAAACAGCAATGTCGCGAGGACTGTCATCTTCACAGTCTGTATCCTCCCCGCCATTGACAGCGGGAGCGTGTCCCACCTGCGAAAGTCCCCTTTCATTTGCTCAACCGCCCTGCCCAAATTTAACTTATGGAGCTGACCCCAGTCCCTTGTGACCTAGATCCCCAGGTACCTAAAACTCCTTCCCACCACTTTAAACAGTAACTCCCTCAGTCTCCTCTTCTGCCCCCGTGCCTGAATCACGAACACCTCACTCTTACCCATGTTTAATTTGTAGCCCGAGAACTGACCAAATTCCTCCAATATCTCCATGATCCCAGCGACCCCCCCCCACACACACACAACGGGTCTGTTATGTGAAGGAGCAAGCCTTCCACGTCGAGTGAAACTCTGTGCTCCACCCCTCCTCTCATCATCCCCTGCCAGATGTTCGATGACCTAAGCGCCATTGCCAAGGGCTCTCTGGCCATGGCAAACAGTAGTGGGGAGAGTGGACATCTCTGTCTTGTCCCCCTACACAGACTAAAATATTCTGACCGGACCCGATTTGTCCTTACATTCACCACCGGTGCCTGGTATAGCAACCGGATCCAATCCACAAACCCCTGCCCGAACCCAAACCTTCCCAGGATATCCCACAGGCACTTCCACTCTTCCCGATCAAAGACCTTTTCTGCGTCCATGGCTACCACCACCTCGACCTCACGCCCCTCCGCTGGCATCATTATCACATTTACGAGCCGTCTAATGTTGGACGTCAGGCGACATCCCTTCACAAACCCCGCCTGGTCCTCCCCTATCACCTCAGGACACAGTCCTCCATGCGCGTGGCCAGGATCTTTGCCAGCAATTTCACATCTACATTTAAAACGGAGATCGGCCCGTACGATCCACAGTCCTCAGGATCCTTATCCCACTTCAGAACAATGGAAATCGAAGCCTGCGATAACATTGGGAGGGAGCATTCCCAGCTCCATGGACTCTTAAAAGCCTTTACGAGGAGCGGCCCCAGCAGCCCGGAAAAGTTTTTGTAGAACTCAACCAGGTATCCATCAGGTCCCGGAGCCTTGCCCGATTGCATTGCTCCTAAGCCGTCTATAATCTCCCCAAGCCCGATTGGGTCTCCCAAGCCTTCCACCAACTCCTCATCTATCCTCGGGAACTCCAGCCCCCCCAAGAATCGCTTCATGCTCTCCTCCTCGGCTGGGGGTTCCGATTTGTATAGTCCACTATAAAATTCCCGAAACACACCATTCACCCCTGCCGGATTCACAACCACCTTCCGCCCTGTATCCCTCACTTTCCCAATTTCTCTCGCCACCTCCTGTTTCCTCAGCTGATGCGCCAACTCCCTGCTGGCTTTTCCCCCATATTTATACACCGCCCCTTTCACCCTCCTCAGCTGTTTCTCCGCCTTACCTGTGGACAGGAGTCCAAATTCCATTTGCAGTCTCTGACGCTCCTTCAGAAGCCCGCCATCCGGAGACTCCGCATACCTCCTGTCCACCTGTAAAAGTTCGCCTACCAGCCTGTCCAACTCCACCCGTTCAGCCTTCTCCTTATGGGCCCGAATTGAGATGAGTTCTCCCCTGATAACCGCTTTCAGTACCTCCCACACCTTTATGTATCCTCGAATGGTATACCTCACCCGCTCACACACCTCATCCTCTGCTAGCAGCCCTACATAACCTCCATTGCGGCCGCTGGGCCTTTCCTTTGCTCACTTGCAGGTCTACCCAGTGTGGGGCCTGGTCTGACACCACAATTGCTGAGTATTCAGTGTCCACCACCTCAGCCAGCAGCGTTTTGTCCAGCACAAAGAAAACCATCCGGGAGTACACCTTATGCACATGGGTGTAGAATGAAAACTCCTTATTCCCTGGCCTCCCAAATCTCCACGGGTCCACCCCTCCCATGTGCTCCATAAACCCCCGTAGCTCTTTTGCCATAGCTGACACCTTTCCGGACCTGGAACTCGAACGGTCCAGTCTCGGATCCAGGACCGTGTTAAAGTCTCCCCCCATAGTCAGTCGATGTGAATCCATTTCCGGGTTCTTCCCTTGCACCCTCCTAACGAACTCAGCATCGTCCCAGTTTGGGGCATATATATTCACCAATACCACGACCATTCCCTCCAGATTCCCACTAATCATGATGAATCCATCCCCCGGGTCCGCCTCTATCCTCCCCACCTCAAATGCCACCACCTTTTTATTGACCAGGGTTGAAGTTTGCACATTCTCCCCGTGTCTGCATGGGTCTCACCCCCACAACCCAAAGATGTGCAGGGTTCGTGGATTGGCCATGTTAAATTGCCCCTTAATTGAAAAAAAAAGAATTGGATACTCTAAGTTTAGAAAAAATGTCTATCTCCTTAAATTTACTCTGTCCTGGCATCCACCGCACTCTGGGGCAATGAATTCCACAGATTCACGACTGTTTGAGAGAAGTAATTTCTCCTCATCTCTGTTTTAAATCTGTTGCCCCCTATACTAAAACTATGACCTCTCCTTCTAGATTGTCCCACAAGAGTTAGCATCCGCTCTATGTCTATTTTGTCAATACCTTTTATCATCTTATACACCTCAATTAGATCGCCTCTCATTCTTCTCAACCCATATAGGCCTAAACTGCTCAATCTCTCTTCATAGGACAGACCCTTCATCTCCCTGAACCTCTGAACTGCCTCTAATGCCACTACAGCCCTCCTTAAATAAGAGGACCAAAACTGTAGACAATACTCCAGGTGCAGTCTCACCAATACCATGTATAATTGCAGCAACACTTCCCTACTTTTATATTTTATTCCTTTAGCTATAAATGCCAAAATTTGATTTGCCTTCCTTATTACCTGCTGCACCCATATACTAGTTTTCTGTGAATCAGCTCACCCAGATCCCTCTGCACTGAAGCATTCTGAAGTTTCTCTCCATTCAGATAATAAGTTGTCTTTCCATTTTTCCAACCAAAATGGATAACCTCACTCTTTTAAAAAAAATAAAGCTAAGAGTACCCAATTCATTTTTTCCAATTAAGCGGCACTTTAGAGTGGCCAATCTACCGAGCTTGCACATTTTTGGGTTGTGGGGGCAAAACCCACGCAAACACGGGGAGAATGTGCAAACTCCACACGGACACTCCAGAGCCGAGATCGAACCTGGGACCTCGGCGCCGTGAGGCCGCAGTGCTAACCCACTGCGCCACCGTGCTGCCCTGATAACCTCACTCTTTTTTTTTTTTAAATAATATTTTATTGAAAATTTTTGGTCAACCAACACAGTACATTGTGCATCCTTTACACAACATTGTAACAATACAGATAATAATGACCTTTTTTAAATTTAAACAAAAACAACAACAAATAAATAAATATTAAATAACAAAACAAAAACAAAAAAAAAAAAACTAGCCCTAATTGGCAACTGCCTTGTCTCAGGCCATACCCCCCCCCCCCCCCCCCCCAAGTCCTGGGCCGCTGCTGCTGCCTTCTTTGTTCTCCCCTGTCTATCTTTCCGCAAGATATTCGACGAACGGTTGCCACCGCCTAGTAAACCCTTGAGCCGACCCCCTTAGGACGAACTTAATCCGCTCTAACTTTATGAACCCCGCCATATCATTTATCCAGGTCTCCACCCCCGGGGGCTTGGCTTCTTTCCACATTAGCAATATTCTGCGCCGGGCTACTAGGGACGCAAAGGCCAAAACATCGGCCTCTTTCGCCTCCTGCACTCCCGGCTCTTGTGCAACCCCAAATATAGCCAACCCCCAGCTTGGTTCGACCCGGACTCCTACTACTTTTGAAAGCACCTTTGTCACCCCCATCCAAAACCCCTGTAGTGCCGGGCATGACCAAAACATATGGGTATGATTCGCTGGGCTTCTCGAGCACCTCGCACACCTATCCTCCACCCCAAAAAATTTACTGAGCCGTGTTCCAGTCATATGTGCCCTGTGTAATACCTTAAACTGAATCAGGCTTAGCCTGGCGCACGAGGACGACGAGTTTACCCTGTTTAGGGCATCTGCCCACATCCCCTCCTCAATCTCCTCCCCTAGCTCTTCTTCCCATTTCCCTTTTAGTTCGTCCATCATAGTCTCCCCTTCGTCTCTCATTTCCCTATATATATCCGACACCTTACCGTCCCCCACCCATTTCTTTGAGATGACTCTGTCCTGCACCTCTTGTGTCGGGAGCTGCGGGAATTCCCTCACCTGCTGCCTCGCAAAAGCCCTCAATTGCATGTACCTGAATGCATTCCCTTGGGGCAACCCATATTTCTCGGTCAGCGCTCCCAGACTCGCAAACTTCCCATCCACAAATAGATCTTTCAATTGCGTTATACCTGCTCTTTGCCACATTCCATATCCCCCATCCATTCCCCCTGGGGCAAACCTATGGTTGTTTCTTATCGGGGACCCCCCCAGTGCTCCGGTCTTTCCCCTATGTCGTCTCCACTGTCCCCAAATCTTCAGTGTAGCTACCACCACCGGACTCGTGGTATAGTTCCTTGGTGAGAACGGCAATGGGGCTGTCACCATAGCCTGCAGGCTGGTCCCCCTACAGGACGCCCTCTCTAATCTCTTCCACGCCGCTCCTTCCTCCTCTCCCATCCACTTACTCACCATTGAAATATTAGCGGCCCAATAATACTCACTTAGGCTCGGTAGTGCCAGCCCCCCCCTATCCCTACTACGCTGTAAGAATCCCTTCCTCACTCTCGGAGTCTTCCCGGCCCAAACAAAACCCATAATACTCTTTTCTATCCTTTTGAAAAAAGCCTTCGTGATCACCACCGGGAGACACTGAAACACAAAAAGGAATCTCGGGAGGACCACCATCTTAACTGCCTGCACCCTCCCTGCCATTGACAATGCTACCATGTCCCATCTCTTGAAATCTTCCTCCATCTGTTCCACCAACCGCGTCAAATTTAGCCTGTGCAATGTGCCCCAATTCTTAGCTATCTGGATCCCCAGGTAACGAAAGTCTCTTGTTACCTTCCTCAACGGTAGGTCTTCTATTTCTCTACTCTGCTCCCCTGGATGCACCACAAACAGCTCACTCTTTCCCATATTCAATTTATACCCTGAAAAATCCCCAAACTCCCCAAGTATCCGCATTATTTCTGGCATCCCCTCCGCTGGATCCGCCACATATAGTAGCAGATCATCCGCATATAAAGATACCCGGTGTTCTTCTCCTCCCCTAAGTATTCCCCTCCATCCCTTGGAACCTCTCAGCGCTATCGCCAGTGGCTCAATCGCCAGTGCAAACAGTAATGGGGACAGAGGACATCCCTGCCTTGTCCCTCTATGGAGCCGAAAATATGCCGATCCCCATCCATTCGTGACCACACTCGCCACTGGGGCCCTATACAACAGCTGCACCCATCTAACATACCCCTCTCCGAACCCAAATCTCCTCAACACCTCCCACAGATAATCCCACTCCACTCTATCAAATGCTTTCTCGGCATCCATCGCCACTACTATCTCCGTTTCACCCTCTGGTGGGGCCATCATCATTACCCCTAACAACCTCCGTATGTTCGTGTTCAGCTGTCTCCCCTTCACAAACCCAGTTTGGTCCTCATGAACCACCCCCGGGACACATTCCTCTATTCTCATTGCCATTACCTTGGCCAAGACCTTGGCATCTACATTGAGGAGGGAGATTGGTCTGTAGGACCCGCATTGTAGCGGATCCTTTTCCTTCTTTAAAAGAAGCGATATCGTTGCTTCTGACATAGTCGGGGGCAGTTGTCCCCTTTCCTTTGCCTCGTTGAAGGTCCTCGTCAGTAGCGGGGCGAGCAAGTCCAAATATTTTCTGTAAAATTCAACTGGGAATCCGTCCGGTCCCGGGGCCTTTCCCGTCTGCATGTTCCTAATTCCTTTCACCACTTCTTCTACCGTGATCTGTACTCCCAGTCCCATCCTTTCCTGCTCTTCCACCTTGGGAATTTCCAGCCGATCCAAAAACTCCATCATTCTCTCCCTCCCATCCGGGGGTTGAGCTTCATACAATTTTTTATAAAATGTCTTAAACACTTCATTCACTCTCTCCGCTCCCCGCTCCGTCTCTCCATCTTCGTCTCTCACCCCCCCTATTTCCCTCGCTGCTCCCCTTTTCCTCAATTGGTGTGCCAGCAATCTGCTCGCCTTCTCTCCATATTCATACTGTACACCCTGCGCCTTCCTCCATTGTGCCTCTGCAGTGCCTGTGGTCAGCAAGTCAAATTGCACATGCAGCCTTTGCCTTTCCCTATACAGTCCCTCCTCCGGTGCTTCCGCATACTGTCTGTCCACCCTCAAAAGTTCTTGCAACAACCGCTCCCGTTCCTTACTCTCCTGCTTCCCTTTATGTGTCCTTATTGATATCAGCTCCCCCCTAACCACCGCCTTCAACGCCTCCCAGACAACTCCCACCTGAACCTCCCCATTGTCATTGAGTTCCAAGTACTTTTCAATGCATCCCCTCACCCTTAAGCACACCCCCTCATCCGCCATTAGTCCCATATCCATTCTCCAGGGTGGACGCCCTCTTGTTTCCTCCCCTATCTCCAAGTCTACCCAGTGTGGGGCATGATCCGAAATGGCTATAGCCGTATATTCCGTTCCCCTCACCCTCGGGATCAATGCCCTACCCAACACAAAAAAGTCTATGCGTGAATAGACTTTATGGACATAGGAGAAAAACGAGAACTCCTTACTCCTAGGTCTACTGAATCTCCACGGGTCCACCCCTCCCATCTGCTCCATAAAATCCTTAAGCACCTTGGCTGCTGCCGGCCTCCTACCAGTCCTGGACTTCGACCTATCCAGCCTTGGTTCCAACACCGTGTTAAAGTCTCCCCCCATTATCAGCTTTCCGGTCTCTCGGTCTGGGATGCGTCCTAGCATTCGCCTCATAAAATTGGCATCGTCCCAATTCGGGGCATACACGTTTACCAACACCACCATCTCTCCCTGTAATTTGCCACTCACCATCACGTATCTGCCCCCGTTATCCGCCACTATAGTCTTTGCCTCGAACATTACCCGCTTCCCCACTAATATAGCCACCCCCCTGTTTTTCGCATCCAGCCCCGAATGGAACACCTGCCCTACCCATCCTTTGCGCAACCTAACCTGATCTATCAGTTTCAGGTGCGTTTCCTGTAACATGACCACATCTGCTTTAAGTTTCTTAAGGTGTGCGAGTACTCGTGCCCTCTTTATCGGCCCGTTAAGCCCCCTCACGTTCCACGTGATCAGCCGAGTTGGGGGGCTTCCCACCCCCCCCCCTTGCCGGTTAGCCATCATCTTTTTCCAGCTTCTCGCCCAGTTCCCACGCGGCTGTATTTCTCCCAGACGGTGCCCCCCCGCCCATCCTTTCCCGCACCCACTCCCCCCTTTCCCCAGCAGCAGCAACCCAGTAATTCCCCCCTCCCCCCCCCCCCGCTAGACCCCCCGCTAGCGTAATTACTCCCCCCATGTTGCTCCCAGAAGTCAGCAAACTCTGGCTGACCTCGGCTTCCCCCCGTGATCACGGCTCGCCCCGTGCGGCGCCCCCTCCTTCCTGCTTCTCTATTCCCGCCATAATTATCATAGCGCGGGAACCAAGCCCGCGCCTCTCCCTCGGCCCCGCCTCCCATGGCCAACGCCCCATCTCCTCTCCCTCCCCACCTCCCCCCATCACCACCTGTGGGAGAAAGAAAAGTTACCATACCGCAGGATTAATCATACAATCCCTCTTCACCCCCCCCCCACTCGTCCCACCACTTTGTCCAAACGTTCATTTTCGTAGTCCAATCATTCCAATTTTTCTTCTACAATAAAAGTCCACGCTTCATCCGCCGTCTCAAAGTAGTGGTGCCTCCCTTGATATGTGACCCACAGTCTTGCCGGTTGCAGCATTCCAAACTTTATCTTTTTTTTGTGAAGTACCGCTTTGGCCCGATTAAAGCTCGCCCTCCTTCTCGCCACCTCCGCACTCCAATCTTGATAGACGCGGATCACCGCGTTCTCCCATTTACTACACCGAGTTTTCTTCGCCCATCTAAGGACCATTTCTCTATCCTTAAAACGGAGAAATCTCACCACTATGGCTCTGGGAGCTTCTCCTGCTCTCGGTCCTCGCACCATAACTCGGTATGCTCCCTCCACCTCCAACGGACCCGTCGGGGCCTCCACTCCCATTAACGAGTGCAGCATCGTGCTCACATATGCCCCGACGTCCGCCCCCTCCACACCTTCAGGAAGGCCAAGAATCCTCAAGTTGTTCCTCCTTGCGTTATTTTCCAGTGCCTCCAACCTCTCCACAGATCGTTTCTGGTGTGCCTCCTGTATCTCCGACTTCACCACCAGGCCCTGTATGTCGTTTTCATTCTCTGCTGCTTTCGCCTTCACGACCCGAAGCTCCTGCTCCTGGGTCTTTTGTTCCTCTTTCAGCCCTTCAATCGCCTGTAGTATCGGGGCCAACAACTCTTTCTTCATTTCCTTTTTTATCTCCTCCACGCAGCGTTTCAAAAACTCTTGTTGTTCAGGGCCCCATATGAAACTGCCACCTTCCGACGCCATCTTGGTTTCTGCTTGCCTTCCTTGCCGTTGTTCCAAAGGATCCGCTGAAATCCGGCCACTTTCCTCTCCTTTTTCCATCCGTGTCCAGGGGGAACACCCTTCTGGTTTACCGCACGGTGTTTTCAGCCGTTAAAATTGCCGTTGGGGCTCCTATCAAGAGCCCAAAAGTCCGTTTCACAGGGAGCTGCCGAAACGTGCGACTCAGCTGGTCATCGCCGCACCCGGAAGTCCGATAACCTCACTCTTATCCACGTTAAACTCCACCTGCCAAATTGTGGCCACTCATATTCTGAAGTTTCTCTCCATTTGAATAATAAGTTGTCTTTCCATTATTTTTCCGAGCAAAGTGGTTAACCTCACACTTATCCACGTTAAACTCCATCTGCCAAATTGTGGCCACACACCTAAAATATCTATTTGTAAATTTCTTATTTCTTAATTCCTAATTGCAACTTACTAGCCCACCTATTTTAGTGTCAGCTGGCACTGTCATTGAAATGAAATGAAATGAAATGAAAATCGCTTATTGTCACAAGTAGGCTTCAAATGAAGTTACTGTGAAAAGCCCCTAGTCGCCACATTCCGGCGCCTGTTCGGGGAGGCTGTTACGGGAATCGAACCATGCTGCTGGCCTGCCTTGGTCTGCTTTCAAAGCCAGCGATTTAGCCCTGTGCTAATTGGGAAAGGAGGGAGGAGGTCTCCTAAGGGCCTTTTTAAAGGGCCTGCCCTTTCTTCTGACACCTTGTCCAGGCAGAGGCCCCCTCCCCATGACCCTCAGCATGCCCTCAATCATTTTTGGCCTTTGACCCTTGACGATCCTAGGCCTCTCCCCCAACCCCGTACCTGGTGGTGCTGATGGGCAATGGAGTGCTGCCAGTAGGAGCGGGTTATTTTGCCCCTGGGGTCCTAATTCTCCAGGAGGTCCTGACTCTGGCCAGTTAAATGCTTGGTGGGCACTTTATTCTAGTGGGCTTTCTCCAATGGGGGTGACGTGGACTCCTGCTGGTTTTGAAGTTGGTGGGTGAGACCCTCATCATGAACAAATAGTAGGAGACCAATAGAGATAAAGAATGGCAAACAAGCAGAGAAACATTTACAGGAAGACAAAGACTAATTGTCAAAAAACACAGCCATTTAGAAAGAAAAGCACATTTCTGTGATGATTCAATGAACGTATCCAATGAGTAGCTGTAACAAAACCACAAAAATCTCAGTAACAATTTATTGGTTACACACCGTTAGCTAATGTTAGTGTGCGAAAATTAACCTGAAAATCTTCAGACAAACAAAGGGAAATTGGCTAAGGTTCCAGCTCCTAATTACTATTCAGTCAGTATGTCTGTGCATATATATGCAAGTGTGCATCATGCAAAGACATCTTTGAGGTCCCCACAGGGTTCTCCTGATATGTTGCCTTAACTTTGCTGACAGATAGGTTAAAATCCCTGGAGAAGCTGCATTAATTGCCTTTTTCGGCCATTTATGCTGTTTATCAGGAATTCCACTGATATTTCACCAGATGACTCCAAGATTCCAGCCATCATTGTCAAAGCTCACAAACAAATATTAGCTGCTCGGTGTGGTGTCAAAAGGTGTCCTCTTGGAAATCTGAGAGCCAGTACCGTCAGTAGGATATATAAGTGAAACATTTGATTAGAATGCATCCCCCCCCCACCCCCCCACCCCCAAACCACACCCCAAAGTCCCACAGGGCAGCATCTAAACCAGGCCATGTAGAAACAAAGATCAAATGAGATCAGGGCTGATAATTCACTTTGAAAAGCAGTGAGAAATTATATGATAACAAACATAACTAACTAAAGATATGTTTACATGACAGTTACTGATAGCTGCAGTTTGAATTGACAGCAGAATCATGTTGAACATGTTTATTTGTCCCGTTTGAGAACGTATGTGCATAGCAGATACGTGCCTATGCAAAACTCTCTCCAGGCACTTAGACTTGTAAATGTTTAGAGAGCTGAGATGTGAGGTTTGTCACTGTTCTAGGTAGCTAATTGAGATAAAATAGGCTGGACAGCACCCAGAAAATCCAACCAATCCCCTTCAACATGTATATGCCAGACTTGACAATATGCTAGATTTACACTCCACCCAGTGTCAAACCAAAGCAGTCTGATTGATACTCTGTGGTGTGGATTTTTCTCACCGTCTTTTGACTGACAGCAGCTGAATAAAGAAATATTATTGGAAATTCTGCTCATCCTAAATAATGCCACATTTGCTTCTTTTTAAATTTTCTGGTGGACTGGACCAGTGTCAGTGAAAGTGCTGGCCTTAAATTGATGGACAATTCATTTGACTATTGATTGGTGAGGTGTTGATACCATGCTCCATTTTCTGCCGTACTGGAGTGCATGACCCCTGAGAAAAAATAATTTACATTCATAAAGTGATTTTCATTCCCTGAAGATATTCTCAAGTACTTCATAGTCAATAAATTACATTTAAAGTGGAGCCACTGTTGTGTAGGCAAACGCAACAGTCAATTTGTGCACAGTGAAGGACCACAAACTGCAATGAGATTAAAGACTAGGTAATCTGTTTTTGATGGTTGATTGAGGGATGAATGTTTGGTTAGGAAACCAGGAAATCTACAAGGCAAATCTGGGGTCAACATTTCAACTGGAAAACAGCTTGTCTGACAATACAGGTGTCTCTCAGATCTTCAATGAAGTTTCAACCTAGAATATGTGCTTAAATTCACACTAAGGTTTGAATTTACAAACATCTGATATAGAGGTGAGCATGCTAACATTGAGACAAACTTTTACTTGGTGTAAACAATGCTTGGTTTAAATGGGTTTCCAGGGTTACTTGACAACAGTAAGCAGGTCGCATAGTGGTTAGCATAATTGCTTCACAGCTCCAGGGTCCCAGGTTCGATTCCCGGCTTGGGTCACTGTCTGTGCAAAGTCTGCACGTTCTCCCCGTGTATGCGTGGGTTTCCTCCGGGTGCTCCGGTTTCCTCCCACAGTCCAAAGATGTGCAGGTTAGGTGGATTGGCCATGATAAATTGCCCTTAGTGTCCAAAAATTGCCCTGTGTTGGGTGGGGTTACTGGGTTATGGGGATAGGGTGGAGGTGTGGGTTTGGGTGGGGTGCTCTTTCCAAGAGCTGGTGCAGACTCGATGGGCCGAATGGCCTCCTTCTGCACTGGAAATTCTATGTCTATCCTGACAACATTCCACATAAAAGTAAGTTTATTTTAACCGTTTTAAAAATGTTTTCTGCATTTCAATGAGAAGCTCTTCTTTCTTATGTCTGGGGAAGAGGAGAACTTTTAGAGGGATGTTAGGCAAGTCAAAATGCATAAGGTAACTAAGCCCTCTGCACCAGCTAGTTGTCACACAATAGCAACAACTGTCAGGGGTAAAAAAAAGTTACTCTTGCGGATATGTAAGGCCAGATTTTGCCTTCCAGACAAAGCTGAATAGCCGAAAATAGGAACAGAAGGACCGCAAATTTAAATTTTCCAGCAAATTGTCTAAATTGTGTAGAAAAACTGGTGGGTGGTGACCCAACATGTGCTGAAAGTGTTGTCCGGTTCAGGCTTTTTATGAATCTGTTTCAAATTTGAATTTATTTGACTTGTTAAGTTTCAGTGAGGTAGATGGGATCCTGAAGACAGTCTGAAATGCATCAGTTAGCTCTTTAACCCTCAGGAAAACATGGAGTTGGTAACCTTTTTCAGGCAAATTAAAAGGCCATGCCAATTTCACAAGTCATAATTTAATGCTGTACTAAGTTAAGTATGTTTTTAATGTAGCAATTGATTGTTGGGGCTCTGTCCTTAAAAGGTAAGTAACCATTAAATTGACCAACTTGTGTAGGTGTTTAGAGGCATTGGTGTGCTTTCACCAGTGGATAAAGTGTTCTACTTCATTCAAAAGTATTGAGAGTACAGGTATCATCTCGACCCTGTAATTAGAATTGTAGAATTTACAGTGCAGAAGGCTCCCTCTCACCTCAGTTCCCACCTCGGGATGCTCAGCCCCGAATCAAGCCCACCCCTAACTACCCAGGAGTAAATTAACATGTCTGTGTGTGAGTTCATTCAGAACTTGGGAATGGCTCCACTCTCGATTCCCGGGTGTATTGGCTCAATTGGCTAGACAGCTATTATGTGAATCAGAATTTCAGAATAACAGCAATAATGTGGAGTTTGATCTTCAGTCAAGATGAGATAAACTTGGGGCCTGCCTTCTCGGTGAAATCATAGCATTAGCTGTAGCTTGGTGACCCTCCAGTAATCAAGGATGTGGAGAATGAGAAATGCTGATAAAGATTGGTGAGACCATCCTCCAGTGACAATAACTCAGGTATGTGAATGCCCAGCTGTAATGCTAGATGCTTCCTTGGAAACATCTCTATCTCAGTGGCACTGGTACTCCTGGTAACCCTGCGTCATGAGGATCAGTGTTACTTCATTGGCTCTATCTGTTAAAGAACCAACCATTTCTGAATCCTTTAGCACAACTTTCTGCTAATGAATGTTTCAAAGGTCTAGATCTGCAAAGAGGCAGGTGTATTTTGTACCATCAGCTGCAAGGATACTTGCAGATGATACTTAACATTAGACTGGCTTATAATAATGATCAGCTATGGCATGGAAATGTGTTGCACCTCCTTGTAGACATAATACTGTACTGACTTATAGAGATGGTACTTTGGAGTGGTTCAGGAACGAATAACTCAAGCAGCAGCTCCTCGACTTCAGGAGCCATCAAACAGTGAGTTGTTGCCCGGCTGCTCCATCACATGCCTCCAGATACCTGCTTGCACTGAGCATTTTCTTGCCCTTAGCTTTTCTGTTAGCTTTCTGCCCCTAAAACCTGGGCAGAAAATGCTGATCAGTTGAGAAGATGTTGAAATTTCTTGTATGGTGCTATTTTCCTTAATTGTTCCCATCCCTTTAAGCTTCATTGATTCATTTTCATTTCCACAACTGGGTTGTTTTTTCATAGATCAATTCAAATTTAAAGCTGAAGTCATGCTGATCAGATGGCCTAGGGAACCTTTCAAATCTGAAGTCGTGCTGATTAGATGGCCTAGGGAAATTTATGCAAACAGTTCATGTCTATGCAGCTCTGGCTAAAAGCCGCCAATGGTCATTTTGACAGTAACAAGCCATGTGCTCAGCTACAAATTTACTAACCAAAAATTGCTTGGCACAGTGAATGTGCAACAAAAGCAACTTAAATATATCTATAGCACCATTAAACATAATGAAACATTGCAAGTTACTTCACAGGTGTATTATAAAACAAAGTAATGCATCGAGTCACAGAAGGAGAGATTAGGTCAGGTGACTAAAAGCTTGGTCAAAGAGGTAGGTTTAATAAGTATCTTAAAAGAGAAATATTAGGTTCAAAAACGGAAGGTGTAGGGAGGGATTTCCACAGTTTGGGGCCTAAGCAACTGAAGTAGCCATTAGAGGAGCGATTGTGATTGGGAATGCACCAGAGGCCCAAATTAGAGGAATGCAGATATCTCTCTCAGAGTGTTGTGGGTTGGAGGAGATGAAAGAGGTTGGGAGGGACTAGGCCAATGGAGGAATTTGAAAACAAGGACGAGAACCTTAAAATTAACGTGTTGCTTGATGGGGAGTCAGTGAACACAGGGGTGACTCAATGTACCTGAACCGGCTCCGCAGTGTGGCGACTAGGGGATTTTCACAGTAACTTCATTGCAGTGTAATTAAGCCTATTTGTGACACTAATAAAGGTTATTATAGGGGAATGGGACCCGCTGTGAGTTAAGACAGGAGCACACAGCAGAGGTTTGGGTGGCCTCAAGTATATGGAGGGGAGAGTGCGGGAGACCAGGCAAGAAGGCATGGGGATAGTGGAGGGGAGAAGTAATAAAGGCATGGATGAGGGTTTCAGCAGCAGATGAACTGAGACAGGGGAAAAGTTGCACAATGTTAATGGAGCCTGAACTTGGCTGTCTTTCAGAGATGTACAGGCACAGTGCACTCTCAGAAGCTCAGCAATAATGTTGTGCATTTCTGCTTCTCAGCTCGCCAAACCCATTCATTTGAATGGCCTGAGTTGCTGGCCAGCTCATCAGAAAACGCGGGCATGGTGTCAGGAATGAGTTGCAATCTTTTTCACCAGTAGCTATTTGTCACTCTTCTTATGTGACCTTCCATTACCCCCGCAGTTTAAAGTATTGACGTCAAAGCAACGTCAAAGCATGTATTGCTGGATTGAGAAGGGTATATTACAGACTGGAAATGTTTGCTCTTGCACTAGAGTAGCAAAGTCGTAAATGAATGTAAACGCCTTTGTTACCCTCTGCACAATGAGGGAAAATGGAAAGGTGGATGATTTTATAAATGTAATGTTTGGTGATATTTCATCATTCCAGTAGGTAGTGTTTTTTTTATTCGTTCATGGTATGTGGGCATTGCTGGCTGGGCCAGCATTTATTGCCCATTCCTAATTGCCCTGCTAGGCCATTTCAGAGTCAACCACATTGCTGTGGATCTGGAGTGACATGTAGGCCAGACCAGGTAAGGATGACGGATTTCTTTCCCTAAAGGGCATTAGTGAACCAGATGGGTTTTTACCGCAATTGACTGATTTAATGGTCACTTTTAATTCCAGATTTTATTGAATTCAAATGTTACTATCCGCCCTGGTGGGATTTGAACCCAAATCCCCGGAGAATTACCCTGCGCCTTTGGATCAATCACTGGTCCAGTGACAATACCATTACCATTTTTGCACAGCTGATATGTAGTATAAAATGTTAATGTTTTGTGCAATATATCCCCGAGTGGTGGCGTTACCACCCTTCGGAGCTGTGATTGCCCAAGGACAGTGCTTGAAACTGTCGACAGTGAAACTGATCCAGTGCCATAAAGGGGTAGGTGTTTTAGTGATGGCTCATTCGCGCCTCAGATCGTTCGCAGATAATGAGCGGGGAGGGAGGGGGGCGCGGAGGGGGCAGGAGTTGAAACAATGACACAAACGCGGTGCAATCTGGCTGATGGCTATAAACTCCCGATCAGCTCGAATTTACCTCTCGCTATCGGCAAAATTACAGTGGAACTGTATCACCAGCGCAACATTGAGAGAGGCGTCAATCTCCGCTTGTGGTGTCAGGTGTAGGAGTAATGTGAGAAAAGGAGATGCTTAAAGTGCCGTCAATGATCAAAATAGCTAAATGTTCCATCACTCACACCCATTGGAGCTCGAACTGAAAACTGCAGGAGCATTTTTTGTAACGTGCACAGTTTACCCCATCAGCAGTGAGCAAACATAAATCCCATTAGTTTTTGTTATTGGATGAACTGCACCGATTGCTGATTTGGAATTCTGGCCAAATCTTTGGGTAAATAATGGGAGGGAGGGGGCACTGCATTCTGCTAACCAACCGTTATTAATACATGGAAATTATTCAGACCTGATTTCCACCAGTAAAATGTTCGGATTTTGTGGGCATTGAATTGGCAGAAGTTAATTTTGAACTGGGACTCTGCGGAGTCTCCATGCGGCTTTAGTGTTGTACATGCCTTGCCGCTGTTATATGCACACATCATGCACACATATATTTTCAAAACATCCTCAAATATTTACTTAATAGACGCAGTTAAAAACTGTTATTAAATAAATAATATTATCCAACATTATATACCATTGCACATTCATAGGAGCTGGTGATTAATTAAATCGCAAGCAATTAAAACAAATTAATTTTAGCGTTAAAAAAGGCACAGATTAAGTTGGTGCATCATCTGCAAGAATCGTATGAATTAATATGGTTTGTCATTTAACTTAACTGCTTCTTTTAAATAATTGGCTGTTTTTTTGAGTTTTAGTAATGATTGGTAAACTGGATATGTCGTGAGTACAGGAAACAGCTATTGATAAGCAGCACAATTGAACTCCATGCAATGAGAAATAATAGTTTTTATTTACAGCAGTGGCCACAGATACGGTAGTGCCAATTGTTGGAGCATAACGCGGGAATCAGTGAAAGAAAGCAAAAAAATACTTTAAGAGGGATGAATTTTAGTTATATCGTATTTCAGCAGGTTTTCAGGTTTGCTTGGTGAGATATTTTTGAATTTATTCATTGCAAAATAGGCAAAACTATAATAATAATAATCACAAGTAGGCTTCAATGAAATTATTGTGAAAAACCACTAGTCACCACATTCCGGCGCCTGTTCGGGGAGGCTGGTACGGGAATTGAACCCGCACTGCTGGCCTTGGTATTACAAGCCACCTGTTTAGCCCACTGTGCTAAACCAGCCCCTGTCACACTATGTCACACTATTGCTGTGAAATGGTAGTTGTACAAGGCAAATCACAGCTCAAAAGGGAAAAATTATACTGTGGACTCACACTTTGCTCTGTGGGCTCTCCAACTGCTGAACAGTGCCCCGTTTCCTCAGCTGCTGATTTTTAGTGTTAAAAGAGAACAGAAAAACTATACCCATTTTCTTATGTCATTGAACAATCAGTAGCAAAAATAAGAAGGCAGATTATTATTTGAATGGGTGTAAATTGAGAGAGATGGATACTCAGCGAGACCTTGGTGTTCTTATGCGTCAGTCGCTGAAAGTAAGCGCGCAGGTACAGCACGCAGTAAAGAAAGAGGATTTGAGTATAGGAATAGAGATGATTTACTACAATTGTTTAGGGCAATGGTGAGGATACACCTGGAGTATTCTGTGCAGTTTTGGTGTCCTTATCTGAGGAAGGATGTTCTTGCGATGGAGGG
Source organism: Scyliorhinus torazame (assembly GCF_047496885.1). Lineage (NCBI taxonomy): Eukaryota > Metazoa > Chordata > Chondrichthyes > Carcharhiniformes > Scyliorhinidae > Scyliorhinus > Scyliorhinus torazame. Next base: position 90,369,211 of record NC_092720.1, on the reverse strand, counting down.
AGTGCAGCAAAGGTTCACCAGGCTAATTTCAGGGATGGCAGGACTGTCATATGAAGAGAGACTAAATCGGTTAGGATTCTATTCATTATAGTTTAGAAGAGTGAGAGGGGGTCTCATAGAACCTCTCAAAATTCTGATTAGACAGTGTAGATTCAGAAAGAATGTTCCCGATGATGGGGGAGTCCAGATATTTCAATTTTCAGAAATATTTTAGTGGGATGTGGGTGCCGTTGGTAAGGCCAGCACTGATTGTCCATCTCTAATTGAGAAGGTGATGGTGAGCTGCCTTCTTCAACTGCTGCAGTCCCTGTGGTGCAGGTATACCTACAGTGCTGCGAGGGAAGGAGAGCCATGATTTTGAGCAACAGTGAAGGAATAGTAATATCATTTTATGTCAGGATGCCGTTTAATTTGAAGGGAGACTTGCTGGTGATGTTGTTCCCTTCTAGGTGGTAGAGGTTGCAGGCTTGGAAGTTATTGTCATAGGCAGGTGATGAGTGCTGCAATATATCTTGTCGAAGGTACACACTGCTGCTACAGTGCACCAACAGTGCAGGTAGTGAATGTTTAAGATGGTGAATGGGGTGTTGATAAGTGAGCTGCTTTATCTTGGATGGTGTTGAGCTTCTTGAGTGTTGTTGGAGCTGCACTCATCCAGGCAAGTCAGACTCCTGGCTTGTGCCCTGTAAATAATAGACAGACTTTGGGGAGTCAGAAGGTGAGTTACTCACTGCAGAATTCCCAGCCTTTGACTTGCTCTTTTGGCGACAGTATTTGTATGGCTTGTTCTGTTAATTTACTGGTCAATGATAACCCCCAGGGTGTTGGTAGTCGGGGATTCAGTGATGGTGCTGCCATTGAATGTCAAGGGGCGTTGGTTCGACTCTATCTTGTGGGAATTGGTCATTGCCTGGCACTTCTGTGGCACAAATGTCACTTGCCACTTATCAGCCCAAGCCTGAATGTTATTCAGATTCTGCTGCATGCAGACACAGCCTGCTTTATTATCTGAGGAGTTACATGACCTCACATTGGTCCAAAACTTCTGATCCGCTTTGGAACTGTTGCATCCATCGCTGATCAGACTAAAAACTGCCTACATGTCTGCCATGATATGCAGACATGCACATAATGAGATACAGACAGGCAGCTAATGAACACAGAGAACAGGACATAACCAATCAACAGGCAGAACACTTGGGGGTGGTTTCCCATTATAAAAGGCACGAGGCACTCACACTCCACCTCTTTCCACTAGGGACATCTACAGAGTGAGTCCGGTGTATGTATCACGTAACGCATACAGCACGTGGATAAGAGCTAGTCTGGTTCAGTCAGACAGAGGGATCACACTTAGGTTAGCAGAGAGTCGAACTCACAGAGAACTGTGCTAACTGTGTGACAGGTTCAATAAATCAAATTGATCTAACTTCAAGGTCTGAGTCTATTTCAGTTATAGCTGCATCCAGTTGCAGCCTGTGTTATCTCAGTGTGCTTAACACAGCATGGTACCAGTAGAAGACTGCTATCATGAGATGGTTTACTTCAATCTGTTCCGTGACGACCAGCAAAGGCATCCCGGCACCATGGAGAAGATCCAGCCTCCTCAACTGCTGCAGACCTCCGGCAATCTCAGTGCCAACTGGCGGACTTAAAAGCAAAGGTTTCTGCTGTACATCGAAGCCTCAGACCTCGAGGGTGCGTCTGATACAAGAAAGATCGCGCTTCTCCTCTCAACTGCGGGGGATCAAGCCATCCAAATCTTTAACTCGTTTAACTTTGCCGTAGACCAGGAGAAGACAAAGTTTCAGACAATCCTGGACAAGTTTGATAGTTATTGTGAAGTGGACACCACTGAAATCTTCGAGTGCTATATATTTTTATTTTTTTAATAAATATTTTATTGAAAATTTTTGGTCAACCAACACAGTACATTGTGCATCCTTTACACAATATTATAACAACACAAATAACAATGACCTATTTTATAAACAAAAAATGAATAAATAATAAATAACAAAAATGAAAACTAACCCTAATTGGCAACTGCCTTATCACAAGTAACACTCTCCAAAAATATAATTTAACAGTCCAATATATAATTATCTGTTGCAACGACCTATACATATTATACAGTATATATTAACAACCCTGAGAGTCCTTCTGGTTCCTCCTCCCCCCACTCCTCCCCCACCCTCCTCCCCCACCCCCACCCCCCCACTCCCCACCCCACCCCCCCGATCCTGGGATGCTGCTGCTGCCTTCTTTTTTCCATTCCATCTATCTTTATGCGAGGTATTCGACGAACGGTTGCCACCGCCCGGTGAACCCTTGAGCCGACCCCCTTAGAACGAACTTAATCCGCTCTAGCTTTATAAACCCTGCCATGTCATTTATCCAGGTCTCCACACCCGGGGGCTTGGCTTCTTTCCACATTAACAATATCCTGCGCCGGGCTACTAGGGACGCAAAGGCCAAAACATCGGCCTCTCTCGCCTCCTGCACTCCCGGCTCTTGTGCAACCCCAAATATAGCCAACCCCCAGCTTGGTTCGACCCGGACCCCCACTACTTTTGAAAGCACCTTTGTCACCCCCATCCAAAACCCCTGTAGTGCCGGGCATGACCAAAACATATGGGTATGATTCGCTGGGCTTCTCGAGCACCTCGCACACCTATCCTCCACCCCAAAAAATTTACTGAGCCTTGCTCCAGTCATATGCGCCCTGTGTAATACCTTAAACTGAATCAGGCTTAGCCTGGCACACGAGGACGACGAGTTTACCCTGCTTAGGGCATCTGCCCACAGCCCCTCCTCGATCTCCTCCCTCAGCTCTTCTTCCCATTTCCCTTTTAGTTCATCTACCATAGTCTCCCCTTCGTCCCTCATTTCCCTATATATATCTGACACCTTACCATCCCCCACCCATGTCTTTGAGATCACTCTGTCCTGCACCTCTTGTGTCGGGAGCTGCGGGAATTCCCTCACCTGTTGCCTCGCAAAAGCCCTCAGTTGCATATACCTGAATGCATTCCCTTGGGGCAACCCATATTTCTCGGTCAGCGCTCCCAGACTCGCGAACTTCCCATCCACAAACATATCTTTCAGTTGCGTTATTCCTGCTCTTTGCCACATTCCATATCCCCCATCCATTCCCCCGGGGCAAACCTATGGTTGTTTCTTATCGGGGACCCCCCCAAGGCTCCAGTCTTTTCCCTATGCCGTCTCCACTGTCCCCAAATCTTCAGTGCAGCCACCACCACCGGGCTTGTGGTGTAGTTCCTCGGTGAGAACGGCAATGGGGCTGTCACCATAGCCTGTAGGCTAGTCCCCCTACAGGACGCCCTCTCTAATCTCTTCCACGCCGCTCCCTCCTCCTCTCCCATCCACTTACTCACCATTGAAATATTAGCGGCCCAATAATACTCACTTAGGCTCGGTAGTGCCAGCCCCCCCCCCTATCCCTGCTACGCTGTAAGAATCCCTTCCTCACTCTCGGGGTCTTCCCGGCCCACACAAAACCCATGATGCTCTTTTCAATCCTTTTTAAAAAAGCCTTCGTGATCACCACCGGGAGGCACTGAAACACAAAGAGGAATCTCGGGAGGACCACCATCTTAACCGCCTGCACCCTCCCTGCCAGTGACAGGCATACCATACCCATCTCTTGAAATCCTCCTCCATTTGTTCCACCAACCGCGTTAAATTTAACCTATGCAATGTGCCCCAATTCTTGGCTATCTGGATCCCCAGGTAACGAAAGTCCCTTGTTACCTTCCTCAACGGTAGGTCCTCTATTTCTCTACTCTGCTCCCTTGGATGCACCACAAACAACTCACTTTTCCCCATGTTCAATTTATACCCTGAAAAATCCCCAAACTCCCCAAGTATCCGCATTATTTCTGGCATCCCCTCCGCCGGGTCTGCCACGTATAGTAGCAAATCGTCCGCATACAAATATACCCGGTGTTCTTCTCCTCCTCTAAGTACTCCCCTCCACTTCTTGGAACCCCTCAACGCTATCACCAGGGGCTCAATTGCCAGTGCAAACAATAATGGGGACAGAGGGCATCCCTGTCTTGTCCCTCTATGGAGCCGAAAATATGCAGATCCCCGTCCATTCGTGACCACGCTCGCCATCGGGGCCCTGTACAACAGCTGCACCCATCTAATATACTCATCTCCAAAACCAAATCTCCTCAACACCTCCCACAAATAATCCCACTCCACTCTATCAAATGCTTTCTCGGCATCCATCGCCACTACTATCTCCGTTTCCCCCTCTGGTGGGGCCATCATCATTACCCCTAACAGCCTCCGTATATTCGTGTTCCGCTGTCTCCCCTTCACAAACCCAGTTTGGTCCTCGTGGACCACCCCCGGGACACATTCCTCTATTCTCATTGCCATTACCTTGGCCAGGATCTTGGCATCTACATTTAGGAGGGAAATAGGTCTATAGGACCCGCATTGTAGCGGGTCCTTTTCCTTCTTTAAGAGAAGCGATATCGTTGCTTCAGACATAGTCGGGGGCAGTTGTCCCCTTTCCTTTGCCTCATTAAAGGTCCTCGTCAATACCGGGGCGAGCAAGTCCACATATTTTCTATAGAATTCGACTGGGAATCCATCCGGTCCCGGGGCCTTTCCCGCCTGCATGCTCCTAATTCCTTTCACCACTTCTTCTACCTCGATCTGTGCTCCCAGTCCCACCCTTTCCTGCTCTTCCACCTTGGGAAATTCCAGCCGATCCAAGAAGCCCATCATTCTCTACCTCCCATCCGGGGGTTGAGCTTCATATAATTTTTTATAAAATGTCTTGAACACTCCATTCACTCTCTCCGCTCCCCGCTCCATCTCTCCTTCCTCATCCCTCACTCCCCCTATTTCCCTCGCTGCTCTCCTTTTCCTCAATTGGTGTGCCAGCAACCTGCTCGCCTTCTCCCCATATTCGTACTGTACACCCTGTGCCTTCCTCCATTGTGCCTCTGCAGTGCCCGTAGTCAGCAAGTCAAATTCTACATGTAGCCTTTGCCTTTCCCTGTACAGTCCCTCCTCCGGTGCTTCCGCATATTGTCTGTCCACCCTCAAAGGTTCTTGCAGCAACCGCTCCCGTTCCTTACTCTCCTGCTTCCCTTTATGTGCCCTTATTGATATCAGCTCCCCTCTAACCACCGCCTTCAACGCCTCCCAGACCACTCCCACCTGGACCTCCCCATTATCATTGAGTTCCAAGTACTTTTCAATGCACCCCCTCACCCTTAGACACACCCCCTCATCAGCCATTAGTCCCATGTCCATTCTCCAGGGTGGGCGCCCTCCTGTTTCCTCCCCTATCTCCAAGTCTACCCAGTGTGGAGCGTGATCCGAAATGGCAATAACCGTATACTCCGTTCCCCTCACCTTCGGGATCAACGCCCTTCCCAGCACCAAAAAGTCTATTCGCGAGTAGACTTTATGGACATAGGAGAAAAACGAGAACTCCTTACTCCTAGGTCTGCTAAATCTCCACGGGTCTACACCTCCCATCTGCTCCATAAAATCTTTAAGTGCCTTGGCTGCTGCCGGCCTCCTTCCAGTCCTGGACTTCGACCTATCCAGCCCTGGTTCCAACACCGTATTAAAATCTCCCCCCATTATCAGCTTTCCCATCTCTAGGTCCGGAATGCGTCCTAGCATCCACCTCATAAAATTGGCATCATCCCAGTTCGGGGCATATACGTTTACCAAAACCACCGTCTCCCCCTCTAGTTTGCCACTCACCATCACGTATCTGCCCCCGTTATCCGCCACTATAGTCTTTGCCTCGAACATTACCCGCTTCCCCACTAATATAGCCACCCCCCTGTTTTTCGCATCTAGCCCCGAATGGAACACCTGCCCCACCCATCCTTTGCGTAGCCTAACCTGGTCTATCAGTTTCAGGTGCGTTTCCTGTAACATAACCACATCTGCCTTAAGTTTCTTAAGGTGTGCGAGTACCCGTGCCCTCTTTATCGGCCTGTTCAGCCCTCTCACGTTCCACGTGATCAGCCGGGTTGGGGGGCTTCCTACCCCCCCCCCCCCCCCCCCTTGTCGATTAGCCATCCCCTTTTTCCAGCTCCTCACCCGGTTCCCACGCAGCTGTATCTCCCCCAGGCGGTGCCCCCCCACCCATCCCCTCCCATACCAGCTCCCCCCTCTCCCCAGCGAGTGCTATATATTTAAACAACACCTACAAGGTAAAGACAAACCTCCTTCCTAACTAATCTCTGTCTACTCGCGCTATCCTGCAACTTAGGTGATATTGCTATCTCCATGATCAGGGACCAAATCATTTTTGGCGTTCACTCTGATCCTCTGAGAGAGCAGCTTTTATAAATCAAGCATATGACACTGTCAGTCGCGATTGAAACATGTACACTGCATGAGCACGCCAAAAATCGGTATTCCCAAGACAAATCGGCTGAAACTGAAAAACTTGCCTCCCACGAGGCAGAGAGTGTGCAGGCCATCGCCCGGATGCAGCACCTCAGCCTTGATGAAAGAGGACATTTCGCGCGCTCTTCCCGGGGCCCCACGCATGCGCGATGCGAATGGGATAACGAAGCTGCCGATGACCACACTGCGCAGGTGCAAACATCTGCCGACCGCACTGCGCATGTGCGACGATGCATGGAGCATAACGAGGTCATGACGTGCCCGAACTGTGGCACCGCCCACTTAAAGAAACACTGCCCTGCAAGAGGCAGGCGCTGTTTAAATTGCGGGAAGCGGGACTTCTGGTGACGGCGGGCGGGAGGCAGCCGCACAATGGAGGGCTCCCGTTCGGGAACGGCATTTTCAGGGCTTTAAGCCCGGTCCCAGGGTCCACGGATGCGACAAAAGCAGGGAGAAGGCACAGAGGCGGCAGAGTGAAGGCACAGTGAAGAAAAATGTTGAGGGTGAGCAAAAGAACATCCGTAAGGAAAACAGCTGAAGGTCCATCAGGGAGTGGAAAGGCCACCACGGGGTCACCAAGGAAAATGGAGGCTGGAGCACCAGGGGAGGCCGCATTGCTTACGGCTGAAGAAATAACTAAGGTGATGGCTGCGGAATTCGAAAGGCAGTTTACAAAATACATGGAGACAATGAGGAAGGAGATGAGAGGTTTTGAGTGTGCTGGTGGAGGAGGCGATTTCCCCGGTGACGAAGGCGCAGTGGCGGAGGTGCGAGAGCAAGGGGAGGCGCTGAAGGAAGTGGAGGAGACGTTATTGCAGCACGGTGATCAACTTGCCTCGATGGGGAAGGAGATACGGAAGGTGATGGACATTAACAAGGATCTGCGAGGAAAAATGGGAGACCTGGAAAACAGATCCAGGCGACAGAATTTGAGGATTGTGGGGCTGCCCGAAGGAGTTGAAGGACTGAGGCCGACTGAGTATGTTGCCGCGATGCTGGCGAAACTATTGGGGGAGGGGGAGGATCCCTCCCGATATGAACTGGATCGGGCTCATCGGTCGTGGAGGCCTGTACCAAAGGCGAGTGAGCCGCCAAGGGCAGTGACTCTGTGCTTCCGTGGGTACAGGGTGAAGGAGAAGGTCCTGAGCTGCGCCAAGCAGAAGCGGGTGGTGCAGTGGGCTGGAGCTGGTATACGTGTATACCGTGACTTTACGGTGGAGCTGGCGAGGAAGTGGGCTGCCTTCAACCGGGTGAAGAGGGCACTGTACATTAGCAAGGTGCAGTGCGGCATTGTATATCTAGCGAAGCTGAGGGTGACTTACAAGCTCAGGGACTTTTATTTTGGAACGGCGGAAGCAGCGGAGGAGTTTGCGAAAGCAGGACTGTGGCAGAACTAAGAAATTGAGAAATGGCCGATGTAACCTCATGACTGTATTTTCTCCTTTTTTGTTTCACTGCGTGCGGGTGTATGGGCTAAAGGAGCCAATGTTGTATATATTCGGACAAGGGAAGTGATGGGACTTTCACTCGAAATGAGGGTTCTTTGGGGTGTAGGTGGATATGCGGGGTTTGTGTGCTAAAAGGGGATTTCTGGGCTTTCCTAGGGCCGGGCAAGGGGGAAAGGGACCCGGGCGGGGGCCTCCACTCTGGCCGGTTTAAGCTGGCCAGTGAACCCGAGTGAGGTGGGGGGAGGGGCTGCGGCCATCGGAGCCGGGGTGGAAAGTTGGGGATAAGGAACCGAGGTTGGGAGGAGGGGCTTTACAAGAGGCAGTGGACGGGAGGAGTTGGAAACTGCGGGGGGGGGGGGGGGGGGGGGGGGGGGGTACAACTCTTGGGTATCATGTACGGTACTCTTTCAGAAGTCGGAGGGCGTTGAGTGTAGGGGGTGGAGGGGGAGTGGACTCTATGGTGACCATGGGCGGTCACGGACTCCTTTTTCTTTTTCTCCTTTGTTTCTTTTGTTGCCACCGTGGGAGGGTTTGTTTTATTGGATGCATATATTGACAGGTGGGCCGGTGTTTGGGTTGGTGGGCGGATGGAATCGTTGGTATTGTTAAGGGGATTGATTTTGTATTTGTTACCGTTTACTGTTTGTGGGTGGGGTGTAGATTTTGAAGGAAAATGTGAAAATGGAGAAAAAAAACATTAAAAAAAAAAAAAAAAATTGCAGGAAGCCTGGACACTATGCAGCCATGTGCAGGTCTGCACCACCAGTCAAGGGCCAGCGCTCCCAATTCCAACGCAGGCGCGTTCGGAGTGTGCAACAAAGATTACAGGATTCTGATCCTGGCAGCATTACGGATCCAGAGGACGATTGCCTGGAGTCCCCCTACCATGTGGGCATCACCACCACACGTGAACATGCCTCACCGACATCATCCCGGAGCCTGCCCATCCTCACTGTGGATTCTGCGGATGAATGGCGTGCGGTGATGCAACTAAATCAATGCTCTATCCAGTTCAAGCTGGACACAGGTGCTTCTGCCAATCTCCTTTCACAGGCAGATTTCAACCGCATCAAGAAGCCACCCAAGCTCCTTCCAGCAGCCTGCCAGCTCCTGGACTATAACGGCAATGCCATCACAGTACTGGAATCCTGCCATCTGCTTGTCTCCAACAAGGGCATTCACGCAAGGCTAAGGTTTGAAATCGTCAAGCCAGACAGGGCCTTCCTGCTCGGCGCACATGCATGCAAGCAGCTAAACCCTGTGCAGCGGGTCTACACAATGACCTCCCCCAACGTGGATCTTCAAGCCGGCATTGATGACATCCTCGCTCAGCACCCGCATGTGTTTGACTCTGCCATATCGGTACAAGATCCTGCTGCGGCTTGATGCCACGCCTGTGGTCCACGCTCCACGCCGGGTCCCGGCTCCACTGAAGGAGCGCCTGAAGGCGCAGTTGAAGGATCTTCAGGACCAGGGCATCATCTCCAAAGTCACAGAACCGACTGACTGGGTCAGCTCGATGGTCTGTGTAAAAAAGTCTTCGGGGGAGCTGCGCATCTGCATTGATCCCAAGGATCTCAATCAGAATATAATGCGGGAACACTACCCCATCCCGAAGCGGGAGGAACTAACAAGTGGGATGGCACACGCCTGGTTTTTCACAAAGTTAGATGCATCGCACGGGTTCTGGCAAATCCAGCCGAATGAGTCCAGCAGAAGGCTCTGCACCTTCAACACACCGTCTGGCAGGTACTGCTATAATCGTATGCCGTTCGGCATTGTCTCGGCCTCGGAGATCTTCCATAGAATCATAGAGCAGATGATGGAGTGCACTGAAGGGGTTCGTGTGTATGTGGACGACGTTATCATTTGGTCCACGACCCCTGAAGAGCACATCTCTCGTCTCCAGCAGGTATTCCGCCGTGTCCATGCCAATGTCCTCAAGCTGAACAGGGCCAAGTGTAGCTTTGGCATGTCGATACTGAGGTTCTTGGGTGACCAGATATCTCAGCAAGATGTGCGCCCGGACACAGACAAGGTCAAGGCCATCGAAGCCATGAAGACCCCTGAAGACAAAAAGGCGGTGCTGCGCTTCCTAAGAATGGTGAACTTCTTGGGCAAGTGTATCCCAAACCTGGCCTCACACACCACGGCCCTTAGGCACCCGGTGAAAAGGTCTACTGCCTTTGAGTGGCAGGCAGCTCATCAAGCAGAGTGGTTGGAGCTGAAAGCCAAGCTCACCACTGCACCTTTATTGGCATTTTTTGACCCTGACAGGGAAACAGAAATCTCGACAGATGCGAGCCAGGATGGCATCGGCGCGGTGTTGCTCCAGCGCGATGACACCTCATCCTGGGCACCGGTTGCCTACGCATCACAGGCGATGACACCCACCGAGCAGCAGTACGCCCAAATTGAAAAGGAATGTCTGGGCCTGCTTACTGGAATACTCAAGTTCCACGATTATGTCTACGGCCTGCCGACGTTCACTGTCGAGACGGACCACAGGCCTCTGGGCCACATTATCCACAAGGACCTGAACAACATGACGCCCCGGTTGCAGCGCTTCCTCCTCAGACTCCGGAGGTATGACTTTGAGCTCGTGTGCACGCCGGGCAAGGAGCTCATTATTGCGGATGCTTTGTCCCGCTCCATAACCTTGCCTGCTGTCCCACCGGCATTCGTCCAACAGATCGAATCACAGGTGCAGTTGTGGGCCAGCAACCTCCCGGCGTCGGATGAAAAGGTGACCCGCATTCGCGATGAGTGTAAGGTTTTCGGGCAATTCGGCCCTTTTTGGACTGCCCAGGAATAAAACCCAGAGACTGTAAACTGGACACTTTTCAGCCAAAGGAACGTAACCAAATTTCCCAGCAGGCTTGGTCCGCTGAGCTGAGTAGGGGCATAGGTATTTACAAACCCCCCCCCAGGAGCTACAAGGAAGAAGGAGCCAGACAACTAGATAAGATTAAACACAGAGACAAAGGGGCATGGTAATGCTGTAAGGGGCCTGCCTGCAAGCAGGACAATGGGATGGTCATAGCCCCATGCAGATGTAAATGACTTTGCCTCCACCAGAGTAGAATCCAATCAACACCCCATCAACATAGCAGCGATCTCCAGAGCAGATGGAAGACTTTGAAAATCTTCACAAGGGAGTTCAACCTCGTTATCTCAAAAAGCAGACTGGAGGCGGACCTAGGGGAGGTACTCATATCTTGACAGGTCTGACCGGCTCAAAGGGGGCAGGACCAGCGGGAACTTTAAACCTTATGGATTCAATGCAAAAGGGGCTGGCCGAACACAGGAAAAAGCCAGGTAAAACGGATATAAAAGGGGCTGTGTTTCGATTGAGGGCCTCTTGGCTTGACCTCTCCACCTTTGACTTGACCTCCTGCAGCCTGTGACTGTAAGTACCCTGCAGCAGCTTGCGAAACTCCCTTGACTTTGATAGTGGTTGAGGCTTTGGGGAAGGGGTCTTGATTTGTGTTTTGTGCCATTGCTAAACTTGTGTAACAATAAGATTTTACGTTGTGTCCGTTATAGTACTTCTTGAATAGACTTAGTTTGTGTTAGAGTTTAAGATTTTATTATAATTTCTTCTGTTTGATGATTTTGACCTGGGTTTTGCAATAAACCTCGATTTGCTGATAATTGGAGTCGTTTCAATTCTTCAATTTCTCACCAGCGATCTCTGACCAAGTCATTGTTAAGATATTCCTCACCTTAATTCCGGGGTCGAGAATCTAGGGTCATTTTGAACGATTCGAACCCGTTCACTCAGGACAGGCTGCTGGTTAGGTAATAAACAGCAGTGTCCTATTCTCTCTCTTGGGAAAGCTACTCCAGCGAAGTAGGAACCGGGTGGGTGTTGTACCACCGGCAAGAGAGAGAATCACCTGGGCATTGGTGGGGGTCTGGATATCTGTGTGATATAAGCCTCAGGCTTCCGGTTAGGGATAAACGGCAGGCTTGATTCAGTGCTCTCTCCCGTGGAGGTGTCCCAGTGCGGCATCCCCTGGCCTCTGAAGTTTCAGTGCCAGCTGGAGAGAGACACACACAGATACTCAAACCCCAGATATCGGCCCAGTAGTGGAGTAGCAGAGATGGAACCCTCTACACGAGACGGCCAAAGACCCGCTTCTGCAGCGTGTCAAGCGCCACCTCACCAATGGGTGGCAAAAAGGACAATGCCCTCAATTCTTCAATGTGAAGGACGACCTGACGGTGGTTGATGGCATTCTCCTCAAGCTGGATCGCATCGTCATCCCACGCAGTCTCCAGAGCTTGGTGCTCCGGCAAATCCATGAGGGGCATCTGGGTGTCGGGAAGTGCAGGCACAGAGCCAGGCAAGCTGTCTACTGGCCTAGGATTAGTCAGGACATCTCAAAAATGGTCCTCAACTGTCCAGCCTGTCAACGCTTCCAGCCAGCTCAGAGCAAGGAGACGCTTCAGCAGCACAAAATCGTGACCGCCCCATGGTCCAAGATGGGCATCGACCTCTTTCACGCCAATGGTCGTGATTATGTGCTCATCATCGATTATTTTTCCAACTACCCAGAAGTCATGAAGCTCTCGGACCTCACATCCAAGACCGTCATCAAGGCCTGTAAGGAGACGTTCTCCTGGCATGGTATTCCACTCACTGTCATGAATGACAACGGTCCTTGCTTCAGCAGCCAAGAGTGGTCAAGATTTGCCCAGTTTCATCACATCACTTCCAGCCCACATTACCCGCAGTCCAACGGGAAGGTTGAGAAAAGAGTGCACATAGGGAAGCAGCTCACCTGCAAGGCTGCGGATTCTGCTTCTGACGTCAACCTTGCGCTGCTTGCGTACAGGGCAACCCCTCTGTCAACCGGCATGTCACCGGCTCAACTCCTGATGAACAGGGACCCGCGGGCGACTCTTCCAGCCATACACTTGCCTGATCTGAATCACCTCCCGGTGCTGCAGAAGGTGCAGAAACTCAGGGACCGGCAAAAGCAGGACTATGATGCTCATGCCACCGATTTGCCTGTGCTATCCCCGGCGGATGTTGTTCGGATCAAGCTACCTGATGGAGGCTGGTCAGCTCCAGCGGTTGTTGTCCGATAGGCTCCTCCTCGATCGTACGTTGTGCGTATGGCTGATGGCTTTGTGTGCGGCGAAACAGATGGGCACTGCACACAGTTGCCCGCTCGCAACCACATTCTTCGTTGTTTCCATCTGTTATTGTGCCACCTCCTGACACTTCGAACCATGAGGCTACCAGTTGTTAGACGTTTTAGTTGCTGTGATATGAAGAGTTTAAAGTTCTGTTCAAGTTCAAACACACATTTATTTCATTCCAACAGCCTTTGCACAAAACTCGAACTATACATCACCTGCCAGAGGCCACCTGAAGCCCCTTTGCATATCAGTGTCAATTAATGGATACTTAACATAAATGAGACAACTAATTGCAATGTCTCTTAATCCATTATTTACCAGTCTCCCCTTCCTTGGAGAAGAAAATAATTAGGTGCAAACAAAATTTCAAGAAACTCAAAAACAACATACATGATTTCCCCCCCTTTTTTTTTGGACGAGAAAAAAAAAAAAACAGTCACAGAAACAAGCACCCTTCATTAACAATATCCAAAAGTTTCTGTGATCTCGCCCTCTTTTCGTAAAACAGTCTGACAGTTGATAGCTCCTGTTGACCCATTTAATTTTTGTTATTTCCCCTCTGTCCAACATCTGCTTAAAACTTGTGATGTCTATCTGTAACCTCTTTTCATTGACACTTCTTGTAGAGTGCACATTTTCCCACAGGGATTTAGTGTCAATGTGACAGTCAATAGGTATATTACCCAAATCCCCTAATCCCAAAATTTCTGTCAATATCATACTTATATAAAAGGCCATATCCACCGCCTCTACAAGGCTTAACATCTCAGCAGCCAAAGTGCTTTTTGCCATTCTCCTTATTTTCTTTGTTTCCCACACAAGCGGGCAACATTTACCATTGTTCCCCAAAAGGAAAATTATAAAACCTCCTGCGCTTGAAACCCCATCACATAAATTTGCGTAGGCCGCGTCACTATAAACTATGAGTTTCAAGTGCCTAAAGGTCACCTAAAACCGGGAACTTCAAAACACACTCGTGCATTTTTAGTTTGGCCAACGCTTTATTTGCTCTTATTATGTCTTCCACTTTGGGATCATTCATTTTTGTACTCAACTCTAAGACATCAAAACTCACGTCCAGTCTAGTCTGTCTACCTAACCAGTAGGTTAGGTATAATTAAACTTCGCAGTTGCTCTTTTTCTATCTTTGAAACCATTGCGTCTTTTTGTGAAACTCGGCCACGACTAATTGCTATTGGGCTGATGCTTTCCAAATAAGATTGCTGACGTAAAGTTGCCCTTAACTTAGTCTGTCCAATTTCCAGTCCAATATATTTAAATGCACCGGAAGCCTGCCTTCCAACCCTGAATTCTTTCCTCAAACCAGAGATTACAATAGCTTCAAAATCACTAGTCCCACCTCACAAAAAATCATCGACATGCATCATAAAAATGCCAGAAAGATTTCCTTTATAGTGCCAGTAAAGCATTGCAGGATCTGCTTTCAACTGGCAACAGCCTAACTTTAACAAAACTGACCTTACCGAAAAATACCAGACTCTCGATGCATCATTTAATCTATATACATATTTGTTCAACTTCCAGAGTACCCCTTCTGTGTTAGCTGCTTCTTTAGGAGGACGGAGAAAAATGTCTGGAGCTGATGCCCCTGCAAAAAGGCAGCTTTTATATCTATAGATTTGCATTCCCGTGCCTTTGTGGCTAATAGAGCCAAGAGGATCTTTAAAATAACCTTTCCTGCTGTAGGTGAATCTACCCTTAAATCCTGATCTAAGTTTTCTTCAAATCCCCTTGCCACAAGCCTGGCCTTTGCCTTATAAGTTCCACCCGGAAGAACCTTTTCCGTGCAAATCCATCTGTGGGATAGAGCTCTTTGTCCCGTATCCGGTACTTCCGTGTATACCCCAAATTCACTCCAACTATGCAATTCTTGCTGTTTAGTTTCTTTGATAACTTTTTCATCTAATTTATTTGAAGCCACCAAAATCTCACATGCATGTGGGCTTCTACTCCTATTAGTATTCATATTCTTACTCATGTTCCGAGATCTTGATAAACTACGTCCCCTCTCCCGCCTGGTATCACGTTCTGTACTGCTACTGCTTGATCTTTCCCTTCTGCTGTGAGATGTCCTTTCAATAGTTCTCGACCTTTACTTGCGGACCTGTTCACTATCCGATGTACTATCTGAACTGGCACTGCGTTTCTGTGCCCTCCATTTTTGAACTTCGTTTTCCCAATCCATTGTCTTGACTCCTTCCCCTGAAGGCTGTACATTCAACCAATGTTTATACTTTCCAGTGGCCTTCCCTGCTCTACTAATAACAGTTGCATCCTTCCATTGACTAGACCCTTCAGGCAAGTATGTCACTTTTGTACCAACTTTTGGTAGTTGCCCTTTCGGAAAAATGGCCTGTTCTAATTCATCAGAAGTGATGTGTTCCTCCACAGAAACCCTGTCTATATCAGTTAATTGGTCCTCATAGTTCTGTATCACATGCGTACCAGATGACTCTGGTTCCTCGTCATGTCTGTCTGCTCTGTCTAAATTTGAAAACTTGTAATCTGTACCCATTATCCTTGATGAATGTACCCTAACAGTTTGATTACCATGTTGCAAAATAATTGTTTTACCATCTATGCCTATGATCTTCCCTGGGCCTTTCCATTCATTAGAATTGTCTCTCTTATAGTATACTATGCCTCCTTGCTGAAAAAACGGCATCTGATGGCCGTACGTTATGTCTTAAAGCTCTGCGAATTCTTTCAGAGACTTCTGCTTCCAAAAAAGCTTTCCTACTGCTATGTAATGCATTTAAATGTTCAGCAAAACCAGAGCTAATTGTAGTCCCCTCCTAAGCTGGAGGCTGGTCATCCAAAATGGATGGAATTTTAGGATTTCTACCAAACACTAATAGATAAGGACTATAGCCCCCAACCATCTGCAATGAATTCTTTGCATGTATTGCCCATGCTAAAGCTGAATTTAGCCTGCAATTTGGTCAATCTGCCAAAATCTTCCAAAGCATGTCATCGATGACAGCATGATTTCTTTCACAGACACCATTACTAAGTGGGCTTTCTGCAGCCGTATTCATAACTCTGATATTCATCTTTTCACACATATCCCTGAACTCATCATTAGCAAATTCTCCCCCATTGACCATAAGGAATTTTGCCGGTGGACCCATTCCTGTCCCTATCCATATTTCCACGATTTGATCCAGAATTACTCTCTTTTCTTTACTTCGTACAATCGTTGATTGACTAAATCTGGTTGCTAAATCTACAAAATAAATATATTATTTGCTTTATCCCAGATCTTAAGGTCCATGGCCACGTTGTTAAAATCCCTGGCCAAAGGAGGGTTACTATCGGTCGTGCTGGTGTCCTTCTGTACGTCCTACAAACTTCACAGCGGTCACTAACCTGTTCTATCAGTTTAGTATAGTCGTCATCCTTTCCCCCTGCATCCTTTAATAACATTTTCAGCCTCCGAGGAGGCGGATGTGCAAATTGCCTATGCAGTTTTAATACCACAAGCTTTTTATCAGCTAAAGTCTCATTTTCTACTGCCATTAACACATCCTTAACCACTCTACTTGAAATATTATTTGTCAGTAATGGAATACAATCGTGTCCCGACTGTGTAAATTGTAAGTCCACCGTCTTTCCAAAAACTGTTGCCTTATCCTGTTCCATATCCAGTTTCATGTGTGCTTTCTTCATCGACAATCTGCTCAGAAGCAAAGGTATCTCGCTTGATACAACATCCGCGCTAATGAAATGATTCAATCCGGCAATATTGCAAGGGATCACCACTCTTTTCAGCGACTTCAGAGTATTATCATCCCCAAACCTGAAACTTGTGGAACTTTCAAATTCCTTTACCTTGTTACGATTTTCAGCATTCAAAGAGTCCAGGTAACATTTTAACCAGTCAATTCCACACACAGTAGATGTGCAGTCACTGTCCAATACAGCACAGTTGAAGGATTCTGCAACAAACACCCTCATTACTGCCAGTGGGCAGCGCGGTAGCATTGTGGATAGCACAATTGCTTCACAGCTCCAGGGTCCCAGGTTCGATTCTGGCTTGGGTCACTGTCTGTGCGGAATCTGCACATCCTCCCCGTGTGTGCGTGGGTTTCCTCCGGGTGCTCCTGTAAGGTTTTCGGGCAATTTGGCCCTTTTTGGACTGCCCAAGAATAAAACCCAGAGACTGTAAACTGGACACTTTTCAGCCAAGGGAACGTAACCAAATTTCCCAGCAGGCTTGGTCCGCTGAGCCGAGTAGGGGCATAGGTATTTACAAACCCCCCCCCCCAGGAGCTACAAGGAAGAAGGAGCCAGACAACTAGATAAGATTAAAACACAAACAAAGGGGCACGGGAATACACAAGGGGCCTGCCTGCAAGCAGGACAATGGGATGGTCATAGCCCCATGCAGATGTAAATGACTTTGCCTCCACCAGAGCAGAATCCAATCAACACCCCATCAACATAACAGCGATCTCCGGAGCAGATGGAAGACTTTGAAAATCTTCACAAGGGAGCTCAACCTCGTTATCTCAAAAAGCAGACTGGAGGCGGACCTAGGGGAGGTACTCCCATTTTGACAGGTCTGACCAGCTCAAAGGGGGCAGGACCAGCGGGAACTTTAAACCTTATGGATTCAATGCAAAAGGAGCTGGCCGAACACAGGAAAAAGCCAGGTAAAACGGATATAAAAGGGGCTGTGTTTCGATTGAGGGTCTCTTGGCTTGACCTCTCCACCTTCGACTTGACCTCTCGCAGCCTGTGACCGTAAGTACCCTGCAGCAGCGTGCGAAACTCCCTTGACTTTGATAGTGGTTGAGGCTTTGGGGAAGGGGGCTTGATTTGTGTTTTGTGCCCTTGCTAAAATTGTGTAACAATAAGATTTTACGTTGTGTCCGTTATAGTACTTTCTGAATAGACTTAGTTTGTGTCAGAGTTTAAGATTTTATTATAATTTATTCTGTTTGATGATTTTGACCTGGGTTTTGCAATAAACCTCGATTTGCTGATAATTGGAGTCGTTTCAATTCTTCAATCTCTCACCAGCGATCTCTGACCAAGTCATTGTTAAGATATTCCTCACCTTAATTCCGGGGTCGAGAATCTAGGGTCATCTTGAACGATTCGAACCCGTTCACTCAGGACAGGCTGCTGGTTAGGTAATAAACAGCAGTGTCCTATTCTCTCTCTTGGGAAAGCTACTCCAGCGAAGTAGGAACCGGGTGGGTGTTGCACCACCGGCAAGAGAGAGAATCACCTGGGCATTGGTGGGGGTCTGGATATCTGTGTGATATAAGCCTCAGGCTTCCGGTTAGGGATAAACGGCAGGCTTGATTCAGTGCTCTCTTCCGTGGAGGTGTCCCAGTGCGGCATCCCCTGGCCTCTGAAGTTTCAGTGCCAGCTGGAGAGAGACACACACAGATACTCAAACCCCAGATATCGGCCCAGTAGTGGAGTAGCAGAGATGGAACCCTCTACACTCCGGTTTCCTCCCACAGCCCAAAGATGTGCAGGTTAGGTGGATTGGCCATGATAAATTGCCCTTAGTGTCCAAAATTGCCCTTAGTGTTGGGTGGGGTTACTGGGTTATGGGGATAGGGTGGAGGTGTTGACCTTGGGTAGGGTGCTCTTTCCAAGAGCCGGTGCAGACTCGATGGGCCAAATGGCCTCCTTCTGCACTGTAAATTCTATGATACATTCTATGATCTATGATCATTTTCTACCTGCAGGCAAAGGGACAGGTAAAAACATGGGAAACATGCTTTGTGTTTTGCAAAGGACCGATTACAATTACATCAAGTTCAACAGAACTAAAATAAAAGCTGTTGTGTTACAGAGTAATATCTTGGGGCCAACGTTTTCAATTGTTCAATGAACCTAGACACTCAGATCCCAGACTTACATGGTAGCACCTGAATCAAAAAGCAAAACAGGGACACGATTGTGAGTGTGCTAATCCATTAGGAGGGCCCTTGAGAAAATACATGATGTACCAGCATGCATAGAAATTGATTCTTTCAAAGCTGTAAAGATATAAAAAAGGCATGACTGTGGGTTAATGTTATCCAGAAGATTTTCTATATTTACCTCCATTGCCCCCAATACTATGGACACCAGTCGGCAGTGGGGCCCATTCCAATTTTAAAGGCTCCTTTTTTTCTGGTAATAAGTTGCCTCAGGGTAATTGGCCTGTTTGGAAACAGCTGACTTTTTTCAAAGCTTTTGCTGTTGCAACTGGTATTCCAATGTTGTGGTATTATCTCACCGCACATGGTGGTGTAATCCAGTAAACCTAGTCTCTGGAGACGTGTGTTCAAATCCCACCACCACAGGAGCTGGTGAAATTTAAATTCCATTAATTAATAATCAGGGATTTAAATTCTAGACCAGGAAGCTGTGCTGGATTGATGTAAAATCCCAGCTGGTTCATTAATGTCCTTTAGGGCATTTGTTAGCCTTCCTTTTGGCTCTACACAGCAATGAGGTTGATTCTTTACTGCCGTCTGAAATGCAACCACTCAGTTGAACCAAACGGCACACCAGATGGACAACAGTGGTTCACCACGATTAGAGATGGGCAACAAATGCCAGCCTTGTTGGCATGCCACATCCCATGAAAAAGTGAGAAAAAAAAACCACACCAAGCAAGCATCTCAATGAAATGTCCCTCATCCAAGGAAGCAGGATGGGAAAAGAGACTGGAAATTCTGCTCTGCCATTGTTACAGGTACTTTGTGCAAAGTGATGCGAGGAATTGTTGCGGTTGACATTTGGTGCCATCTTCTTTTTAAAAAAAAAATATTTATTAAAGTTTTTTAACACAATTTTTCTCCCTTACAAACAATAACACCCCCCCCACCCCCCCGTAACAAAAACGAGAAATCGCGCAGAGCAAGATATATACATGGCAAAATGATATATTTACACAGCTTTGTACACTGGCCCTCACTCGTACGTGCCAGTTTCCCCAACCCTTCATGTTATCTCTTGCTCATCCACCCTCCCAGGCAGTCCCCCCTTTCCCCCCCCCTCCCAGGACGTCCCCTCCACCCCCCCCATGGTTGCTGCTGCTGCTGACCGACCTTCCTCTAACGCTCCGCGAGATAGTCTAGGAACGGTTGCCACCGCCTGTAGAACCCCTGCGCAGACCCTCTCAAGGCGAACTTAATCCTCTCCAACTTTATGAACCCAGCCATATCATTTATCCAGGCTGGGGAGCTTCGCCTCCTTCCACATTAGCAAGATCCTTCGCCGGGCTACTAGGGACGCAAAGGCCAGAATGCCGGCCTCTTTCGCCTCCTGCACTCCCGGTTCGTCCACTACTCCAAATATTGCTAGCCCCCAGCTTGGCTTGACCCGGACTTTCACCACCTGAGATATTGCTCCCGCCACTCCTCTCCAGAACCCCTCCAGTGCCAGGCATGATTTGGTGCCATCTTCAATTACCCGTTAACTCCTCAAGTAGTCTCTGCCACATGAAGGATTCATTCAACTCAGAAATACAAATCCATATTTGTATTTTATTGTTTGCACAACACAGCTGTTTGCCCACATTTTCAGTAGTTTGACACTTTCAGATGTCCATCGTCACAGTGATTTACATATAGTTAGTATTTATACATAATCATTTCACCAGTTCTATCTAGCCACTAACTTTAGTAATGTAATTAATGTCCTGGAATCATGTACTGTACAATCTAGGCATACAAAGAATGATACTTTGTCATCCAGTACGTAACTAAGACAGTATGGTTTATTTACATCCAAAACACCCTGTCAGATTCATTACTTGCAGTCTGTACTGTCTCCTAGAGACAAATATAGAGCCATGCAGGTCTTCAGAACCTAAAACAAGAAATTATTGTATATTTTAACCATGTTTATCCGAGACTCCATGTTCAGATTCATTAAACAAAAGTAAGTGTTCAACAATAAATAAAATAGGATTTAAAATAAGGCAACAATAGAAACAAAACTGGAACCAGTGGTTAAAAATACACAAAGACCTAAACCGTTCTGTTCAGAAAGTTTTGGGATTTGGATATTATAGTTTCAGACTTGGAAATACACAAATGACTAATGCACCCTTGATGATGTTAAACGTATTCTCTGTGTAATGCAATATTTCCTTCCCCAAATTCGATTGATGTATAATGTTATAAATCTGAGTGTTTTGAATTAAGACAGAATTTTAAAAATCGGTATGCTGGTAACATATTTCACAGTGGTAATAAACAGGGAAAATAACAATGCATTGTTACAATTTTGAATCTGTCCTATTTGCGTGCCCTTTATATTCATGGACACTATATGGCACAAGTTTGTGTGAAGCCCAAATCCCATCCTATCATAGAGATGCGTGAAGTACTGATGGTGTTCAATATGAGTTTGTACGTATTTATCCTCTGTTGGCCGGGAAGCAGTTTAAAAAGACATAGGGGAAAACTTTGATTTTTACTGCTTGAGCATTATTTGGAGTGCAGAAAAAAAGAGCAGGACCGGGGGGGGGGGGGGGGGGGGGGGCGCGAACGACACATTCCCATGACACAACACCCCAGTTCCCCAGTTCTCTTTAAAAGAATGAAAAACCTTGCAACCTCTGTTATATTCATGAAACCCTTTTTCCCTCATCCCTGCACTCTGCCCAGGTAATGCTCATTGCATAGGTGGTGAAGACAAATCTCCACGCCATATATTGTGTGACAAGGTCTGATTGCAATAAAGAATTCGGCACATACTAGTCAGAAAGAAATGGCATAAAACATTTATTTTTTTCAAGTTGATTTAATCTGCTTTATGAAATTGTGGAAAGATTTGTGTCTGTGCAGGCTGAAATATAAAAATGAATGCATAAGTACCCTATTAATCAGATACTGTACCACTCATATGATGCATTGTGAACATGTCCATAGGTTCTGCGTTCAAGCATGTAATAATGTAAATACAATGCACTATGCAAATGGTGAAATTGGTTGTATATTAATTATGTACCATTTGCTATCTTCACAGATTAAGGAAAATCACTCAGTCATTACTCATATCCAAGTAGTACCATACAGACCTGTGCACCAACAGTCACTAACGACACTTGAAGTAGGGAGTAGCACAAATACACATAATTCAGCAGATGTTGACAATAATGAGGATGCCAAAAAACAGGGGACTGTCGGCGGGATCCTCCGTTTTGTCGGCAGCGCACTCACACCAGCGGATTTCCTGACGGCATGGGGGTGCCCACAATGGCAAACCCCATTGGCCAGCTGCCAGGGCGGAGAATCCTGCCCAGGGTAAGGGTATTGGCAGTGATATTGAGGTCCGAACTGATTTTCGGTCTAGCATGTTGCACATTCCTATTGAGGTTTCTTGAGACTAAGTCGAAAGTTATCTGCTTTCATCTGGAGCAGCAGAAATATTGGGTGTGATTTTAACTCAGTCAAACCCACCCATTCACAAAGTTAAAATTGGGCTCGAAGAGTCAATTACTAGGGGACACAGGTTTAAAGTACAAAGTTTAGAGGAGATGTGTGAGGGAAGTTTTTTACACATAAGGTAGTCGCTGTCTGGAACTCGCTGCCAGAAGAGGTGGTGAAAGCAGGGACGATAGTGACATTTAAGGAGCGTCTTGACAAATACATGAATAGCATGGGAATAGAGGGATACGGACCCCGGAAGTGTAGGCGGTTTTAGGTTAGACTGGCGGCATGGTTGGCGTAGGCTTGGAGGGCCGAAGGTCCTGTTC
Source organism: Scyliorhinus torazame (assembly GCF_047496885.1). Lineage (NCBI taxonomy): Eukaryota > Metazoa > Chordata > Chondrichthyes > Carcharhiniformes > Scyliorhinidae > Scyliorhinus > Scyliorhinus torazame. The sequence goes on along the minus strand of NC_092720.1, from coordinate 90,346,456 downwards.
CTGTGCTGTACCTTTGATTGTCCTTTGTTCGTTGAGTTGCTGTTTACCTCCTTCTGAGTGGCAATAGAATATGGTTTGGTAGTGGGAGCAGGATGACCAATATAAAGATTTTCAATAGTAACTCCCCCATGAGTGAGGTCATGGATCAATGGTTGCTTGGACTGCAACCTGCCATTATGTATATGGCATATTCGAGCTCTACAGACCATTGGACCAGAAGGGGGATTTTTCAAAAAGCTGCACTGCTGCAATGGACGCTGTGGACTTCAAACGCTTGTAAGAGTCCTTCCTGTTTATTCCCTTTCTTTTATTTTGCCATTCATATTTTGATCCATGGATGATTAATGGACATGACTCTCTGAGGCACGCAGCCTATGTCTTTAATTCCAACAGAAGATTCCAGAAATTTAAGGAGAGATGACTGGCTGGTTTAAAGTGGAGCTGCAGGCTTTAAGGCACCAGTGCCAGAGATGGGGTTGGGACTTGGTTTGATTGATTGGCTGCTGGCCAATGAATAGGTCTGAAGGGCTGTGCTCTGCCTGATGACAGGTGGTGAGTGGACCCAATCCCACTGGTAAGCTTTTCAGAGTCCTAAGATTTCAGTTTTGATTCTGGCAGCACAGAGAAAAGATCCAGCTAACTCTCTCCAGAATGCTGTGTTGAGAGCTATTTCTCTCTCCAGAAATCATGTGGGGGCTGTAATCCTGAAACTATAGACGCCTGAATACAAACCATGAACTGAAAGCAAGCTTTGAACAGAAATAAGGGTCTGGATTCTCCGAAATCACGTCTGGCGCAGGGGCGGAGAATCAAATTTCTTGACGGAATCGGGCCCGCGCCGGTTCGGCAATTCTCCGGGCCCCGAATATCCGCGCATTACGCCGTGCGGCTGTGGGGCCATTGCCAGAGGCCTGCCCAGCAAACCTCTGCTTCCGATTGGCCGAGTTCCCGAAGGCATGGTACTAACATGCTTAGCCGGTTGGGACTCTTGTGTGGCGGCTGTGGACTCAGTCAACGGCCGTCCTGGTGGGGGCGGGGGGATCTGGCACCGGGGGGGGGGCCTTATGGGTGGCTGGGGGCGAGATCAGGCCGGACAGATCCTCAGGCGCGCGGCCGATCAGGGGGGCCTAGTTTCTTTGTGTGGGTCCGCTGTCCGAGTCCGCCATGGCGATAGCGCGGCCGCTGGAGGCCGTCGCCATGTGCATGCGTGGATTCGGAACCGGAAGTGCGGGGGCCCTTATCCACAGCCAAAGCTGCATGAATCATTCCGGGTCCCTGCTAGCCCCCTGATGGTAAGTGAATCGGCTGGCATTTTTTTCTGGAAAGTCGGGAGTGCAATGCCTGTGTTTTTACGCTGGCGCGGGGACATAGCCCCATTTTGGGAGAATCCAGCCCAAGGTGCCTCACCAGGATAGTTGTGAGTCCTGCATTTCTAAACCACAAAGCCTGAATGAATGGATCTACAGAGAAAACCATTACAGGCTACAACCAAAGACTTGAACCTGCAAGATTACTGTGAAGAAAACTGTGCTAAAACCATCATCTGAACTAAAGACACTTTTTCCTTTCACTTCTGACTTTTATTCCATTCCTTTGTCTTTGTCGGTATTGTGTGTGTGTCCAGAGGGTGTAGGGAAAGTTTACGTGGAGTTGCGAATTAGTTAATAGTTAAGCAGCTGTCTAGTCTGCAAATTTCATATAGTTCCTTTTATAAATAAACAGTAATTGTGTTTATAATTACAAACCTGGTGACTGTAATTATTCAACAGCCATGGGCCCAAAACCTCGGGCATTTTTATAAGATTTATTGGTAAATTCACTTGTGTTGTGACTCCGGGGCACATGGGACTGGAATGGGACATGTCGTAACACTCTGGCTTTCAATAATTTCTGCCTTCAAATTGTTTGGAGAATAGTGATTGGCAACTGAGGAAAGATGTCCACTATTTTCTACCCGCAATGACCAATATCCATTATGAAAGAGATGTCCTGCAGTGGCAACATGGAGTAGAATAAGTTATTGCCAATTAGCATGCATGCCAATGGCAATATTATGTCCTTGTGTAGCCTTGTACATTAGCACTGCCTCAGAGTCCATTGAAATATGAGGTCATTTCAGAATTAGCCCCATGAATCCTTCAATATGAGGAGCATGTTATAGGACACATTGACCAGCAGTAAAAGGCTCACAACACACATGAATCAAACGTGACATTAAACATATACACCACTAACACTGAAGATTAATATTCCATGTAGTCTGTCATTCTTTAATTGTGCAGAAATTACACAATACATGGGAAATAAATATGGATCCCAAACACCTGGGGCGGGATTCTCCGTTGGTCAACGCTGGAATGATGAAACACAATTGGGTGGAGAATCACGCAACAAGCGAAAATCGAGGCCGGTGCCGGGCACACGACGGAATGCCATGCTCCGGAGCCTCGACAGCAGCATGAATGCATTCTATGCCACACGTACAGTAAACGCCATTGGCATATCATTAACGGGCCTGTCCCAATATTCTCCGGCATACCGTGGCTGCTGAGCGTGAGAGCGGAGGTAGGGCATGTTCCCAAAGGCGTGTCCGCGAGCTGCCAGTCCGCCGCTGCCATGGCTGGCTGGGGGATCATCTGCCAGGACATAGGGGTGACCAGGGGATGGGCCGTGACATCGGGGTGACCCCCGAGACTGGGATGTCCAGGAACCGACTGCCATTGCTGCAGCCTGCAAGGTAACCACCTTGCTGTGCACCCCACTGACTGTCCACCATGACCCGTGGATGCGTAGAGGGACACCAGCCGAATGGGTGCACCCATCCAACCCTTATCGCCACCTCACCAACCCACCCCCCCCAACCGAGAGCCACCTCCCGGTGGGGTATCATCTGGCCCTCCCAAGGGCAACGCCACTACAGGAAGGTGCTGGATGGGGGCCGCAAGGCATATCTCTGGCGTGGATAGTGCCAGCCACTGGTGCACCTGCCGGCAGGGAGGTGCCGGGGCCAAGTTACACTGAACATTGTTCAATCATCAGCAAACTTCCCCACATCTGACCATATGATGGAGGAAAGGTCATTGATAAAACAACTTAAGGTGGTTGGGCCTAGAACACTATCCTGAGGAACTCCTGCAGCGATAACGTGGGACAATGATTGGCCTTCAACAACCACAACCATCTTCCTTTGTGCTTTGTATGACTCCAATCAGTGGAGAGCTTTCCTCCTGATTTCCATTGATTTCAGTTTTGCTCAGGCTCTTTAATGCCACAGTCACATGCCTTGATGTCAAGGGCAGTCAGTCTCACCATACATCTTAAGTTCAGACCAAGGCTGTCATGAGATCAGGAGCTGAGTTGTTCTGATGGAACCCAAATTGAGCTTTAGCAGATTATTGTTGCGTAAGTGCTGTTTGATAGCACTGACAACAACATCGTGAATGATAATCGCGAGCCGACTGATGGGGCAGTAATTGGTGGGGTTGGATTTGTCCTGCTTTATTTTGGACAGGGCATACCTGGGAAATTTTCCATATTGTTGTGTTTTTGCCAATGTTGTACTGGAATAGCTTGGCTCGGGGCTCAGTTAATTTTGCAGCACTATTGCCGGAATGTTGTCAGGGCCCAAAGCTTTTGCAGTATCCAATGTCTTCAGCCCAGCCCCAGAATTTAGGAATTTGGAACGGACAGTTCGGGGTTCTGCTCCACTGTACTTAGATCGGAGTGGTGCCTCAGGAGTTTCCAGACATTCTTGTTCATAATCATCATTTACATCAGATCTGATTAAAGGTAAAATAATAAACTTTAAAATAGTCTTTGTAGAAAACTCTTGGAGGGAGCAACTGTGGCGGAAACACAGCAGGACGATGACCACCTCACTGAAGCACCGAGATTTTGTGGCAGAACCCATGGGGGAGAAGTCGGTGAAGTGCTAGGCGGGAATCAGAGACGCCCTTGGTGGAAGGCTGGAGGAGCAGGGATTTGACCGGGCGTACGTGGTACTCGGGCAGTTCCTGGTCCTGAGGAAGAACGAGGATCTCTTCAAAGAATGGCTGAAGGACACGTGCCACGCTAACACCAAGCAATGCAACAACTGTCACACCTGCCTGCGCGAGTGATGCGACGCGTTCCTGTGAAGCTCCTGAGGGCATCGCATCCCCTCCCCCTACTCCCTCGCCCCCTCCCCCCCTTGTACTTTTATTAATCTTAAAACGTTAAATTATCTGATGTTGCTTGACGTCCCCGCGGTCCCCCCCCCCCCCTTACCAACCTTAATTGTTTAAAAATTCATCCCCCCCCTCCCCCCTTTTTCGGATCTTGTTCTCCTCGTGTTTTACACAGTGGCGAGACTCTGCCGCCACGGAAGCCAGTTATTATTTTTTATATAATAAAACGTATTAAAGGTGAAAAAAAGTCTTTGTAGGCACAGAACATTTGTTAGTTTTGTGGGACGACACGGTGGTACAGTGGTTATCACTACTCTGCCTCACAGCGCCAGGGACCCGGGTTCAATTCTGGCCTTGGGTCACTATCTGCGTGGGGTTTGCACGTTTTTCCTGAGTCTGCGCGGGTTTCCTCCGTGTGCTCTGGTTTCCTCTCACAGTCCAAAGATGTGCGGGTTAGGTGGATTGGGCATAATAATTGCCCCTTAGGGTCCAGGGATGTGCAGATTAGGTTACGGGGACAGGGCGGGGTGGATGTAGGAGTGGACATGAGTAGACTGCTCATTCAAAGGGTTGGTGCAGACTCGATGGGCCAAATGGCTTCCTTCTGCACTGTGGGGATTCTATGTCTACTTTTCCCGCCTGTCCCTGAACAAAGTTATGTCAGACACAAAGGTTTCTTAATTAACAACACTTCACACTGTTAGAAGGCTTCCAATATCGTATGTTGGAGCTCCTGCATTCATCTAAGAATTATGGACAGATTTAAAATTGACTTTTTTTTCAGGAAATGTCAGAAATCACTCATGCGATTGGATCTGATCCAGGCAAAAGGTTTCGCAATAGTGCACCATGGACAACATATCGTTAATTTTATTTTGTTAATCTGAGTGAATGAGTCAGTGGGCAAAGTTGACAAGTCTAGTAGTCATACAGCTGGTACCGGTAGGGCCCTGGTAGAGAAATCATTTTACTTTAAACAATGGCTTTCAAATGTTATACATTCTCCAAGCTGATAAATTAAGCTAATGTTACACCTGTTCTGTTGATGTAAATTTAACAATTACTATATATATTCACTTTGGTCTTGCAGTGTGTCAACAGACTAAGGTGTATATTTTTGATGAAAAAGTAGTAAAGAACATAAAACAATTGTTCCATATTCATGTCTACCTTTTCGCTAAAATCAAGAGATGAAAGAAAATGTTGTCCTACCTTTTCTATTTGTCTTAGTGGCATAAAGATATTTCATTTAATTGGGTTTTAAACTTAATCCTATTAAAACTGGGAATTCGCTACTGTTGATAGCAGAACAGTATTCTGTGTTCATTCATACAGTCTTAGCAATGCACAATTTCTGTTCAGCCTGAACTTTTAAAAAATAGTTTGGAACACATTAAATTCACACTGAGATGATTTTTATGGCAAAACAATAGCTGACTGGATCACCATGTAATTTAATACAATATTTGTATTCATTTTTTGCAATGTTAGATGCTTTCTGTAAGATACAAGACATTCAGCACCAGAGGGCACTTGTTTAACCTTTCTCTTCTCCCTTTACAACGATGAGGATACATCTACATACCGTCCCACTCAAAATGTGACTACCTTATTACTTTAACAGGACAATTCATGTTCTTATGAGGTAGCAGAAAACTGAGCAGTTCAAAGAACAAAGAACAAAGAAATGTACAGCACAGGAACAGGCCCTTCGGCCCTCCAAGCCCATGCCGACTATGCTGCCCGACTAAACTACAATCTTCTACACTTCCTGGGTCCGTATCCCTCTATTCCCATCCTATTCATGTATTTGTCAAGATGCCCCTTAAATGTCACTATCGTCCCTGCTTCCACCACCTCCTCTCTTGTTATAGAGATTTATAACAAGTTCTCTCTTGTTATAAATCAATATAGTAATTAGACTTTTCAATTTGTACTGTATCTTTATTCACTCTGAATTAGATGCCCCAGTTCTAGATTTATGTTTGCTTTTTCTTTATTGAATGTATACGATTCTGATGTAATGATCAATCAACTATATATGATAAAGAAATATTTTTAAAATTGGGATATGTACTCTATGGACCAGTGAGAAAAAAAAAGTCAATTTAATTGTTCTCTATTCTTGATGCATTGAAATATTATATCATTAACTTTGAAATTTTCATGCTCTAAAGTTATCATTAACTCAGCATGCCAAATTTGATATTTGTTCAGTGTCTGTTAGGTTGTTTTTTTCAGCACTGTATTTGATTCATGTGGAATATAAATCCTTTACGGGGAATTGGCTCTCTGAAGTTGCTGAGTAAATCCTTAGGCACAACACGGACTGCCTAGATGTGACACTGAACCAGAGATTTGATGCATAATAGAGATCCCATTAGCCCAGCAGTAAAAACAAAATCCTGGCCTATTTTTTCATTGACTGGTCAACCAGTTCCAACTGGGTTGTTAAATGGAGTGCTCCATAAAACCTTGTTGACACCAGGAAGAGAGGAAGAGAATTCTATCACAAAAGCCTATTAACACAATGCCATAAACTTTTCCTGTAAGACCTACATAATAGCTGGGACAATTCGGAAAGCAGCCCGATTTGATTACTTGCTTCATCCTGCTTTTCATAACAATCTTGTTAGCATTGCTATATTGAAAAGACTCCTGAAAGTCTTGCCACGTCGTCAAACCTGCCAATCAAAAGCAGAGTTGTGATTGACTGACAATGATCTTGAGAGTTATCCTGAGAAACAGATCTTTATATTAAAATATGGGGGTAGTATGACAGATCAAGCATACTTTATTAATGTCTGAGGATGCCATTTCAAAATATCTGTAGTGTCAATATAATCAGAGCACGTGTGGGAGTAACTTTATTTTGGGTGATAGAGCAGAAAGGGCAATGGCGGGTCTGCCGCAAGTTATGCATTTCTCCCAATTTAATTTGTATTGGCACTACAGTCAAAATGGACTCGAGAACATAGCTTGAATTTGGTGGACTATATAACTATGGGATTAGTTGGAAGAATTTGTGCAGGCTGTCTTACAAGCCATCGTTGTCCATTGTCAGCTGATCACAGAGCAGCAATGATGAAGGCCACAGAGAAGTTAGTAAGTTATATCACCCTGTTATCCTATCTAAAGAAAGAAATCTGAAAGTTATGGTGTGTGTGGCATGGAAGAGCTAAAAAAGGAGCAAATCTTAAACCACTAAATATGTGTCACATGTCAATTGCCCATGTGTTATGTGCCTAAGAATTTATGCTACAAACTATGCAGATACATCTATTCTCCTTTATCATGCAGTTTGTTAAAAGAAGTGCCCTTTTGTCAGGGTTAGTTAGATTTATTCAGCTTTTTTAATTCACAGTTACTCAATGAATGGCTGCTCAGTAGCTGTTCTACTGATTATATAAACCACTGAATTAGGATCAGTGTTCCTGAATGTTAATTAGTTTTTGCTTTATTGCTTAAATTGGCTATTCTTTATAAAACTGTTGATCACAATTGGTTTAGTATTGTAGCATAAGATTTGCACTGTGCATGGTATTATATATAATAGAAATATTATAAGAAGAGACTTGAAAATGATTATAGATAAAAAGAGTGATTTTTAACCTTAGCCAGTTAAAATGAATATGCGGCTACTTGGTTTGTCCAATTCTACAAGCCGTCTAGCACTGACCATTCGGATGTGAATATTATGACCGTTACTATTATTATCACACACATTGCTAACATTTGCACAGCATTGCTTGAAGAACCTTGCTCTCATGTGCTCAATGCCATTCACTGGTCTTCAGTCTTACTGTTGTTTCTGAATTTTACCACCATTACAGTTATGTTATCAGGACATCCTCTGTAAAAAGATTGCAGAACAATGCTCTTTGCACCAAAGTGTGGCTCATCAAGACGTTCTTTGATGAATCTCACTGCTTCTTCATTGCTGAAAGCATCCCACAGACCATCTGAAGCCAGGATCATGAACTGCGGCTGTAGTTTATCCAGGTCAAAAGACAGGATATCAGGGTCAGAAATGATGACATTGAGGTTTTTAAGAGGGTAATCTCCTAGCGAACGAGACATTGCCAGAATTCCTTGGACCCTCCAAGAACCATTGAAACTTATGAAACCACCTATAAGACAAAAAAGCATCTATATACTTAAAATGTTTGTGTTTATATTATTATAAGGTGTTCCATTGCAGTAATAGAAACTAATTTGTAAATTTTCTGATTGTATTATCGTTTCATGTGATCAGTATGGATCCAAATCTAATATTGGTCCATGGGAGCCATGTAATATCATAACCCAAACAAGTTGCAGGATAAAATTAAGCTCTTTTATTTCAAATTTAGTTATACTTTATAAATGATTACAGAGTACCCAATTCTTTTTTTTTCCAATTAAGGGGCAATTTAGCGTGGCCATTCCACCTACCCTGCACATCTTTTTGGGTTGTGGGGGTGAGACCCACGCAGACACAGAGAGAATGTGCAAACTCCACACAGTGACCTGGGGCTGGGATCGAACCCGGGTCCTCGGCGCCGGGAGGCAGCAGTGCGTGTCACTGTGCCGCCCGTAAATGATTACTGTTATTTAGTTACATATTAGGTATTTGTGTAGAGCTGTAATAGTTGTCATCTGTGTTTAGGAACATAGGAACAGGAGGAGGCCATTTAGCCCCTCAAGCCTGTTCAGCCGTTCAATGACCACATGGCGGACTTGTGAACTAACTCTATTTATCCACCTTTGCCTCATATCCCTTACTATCTTTGGTTAACAAAAATCTGTCAATCTCAGAACTAAAATTAACAACTAATCTAGCATCAATTCCATTTGGAGAATTGAATTCCAAACTTCTACAAAACTTTGTATGTAGAAGCATTCCCTAATTTCACTCCTGAGATCCACCTTTGCCCCGAGTCTGGGACTTCCCAACCAGCGGAAATAGTTTCTCCCTATTAGTTCCCCTTAATGTCTTGAAAACTTTGATCAAATCACTCCTTATCCTCATAAATTTCAAGGAATGGTCTAGAATATGATATTAATTGATGAGACCCTGTTAAAAATCAAACCAATTAGAAGAATGTATCTATGATGAAGGGCAGGGAACATTTTGTGGTCATTTAGTTTCCACACAGCAGCAGTTCACCACAAAGGGCCATCCATTCACTCATTTCTCATAAAATAATGATGGGTAAAGTACTGAACACACAAGCCAAATTTATATAGAATGTATATGTTCTTACAGGCAGCAAATGCAGAACTCATTGTGACAAAAATGCATAACCAGCCATGTTGATTAAGGTAGAAAAATCACCATGCAATGCCCACGTTTCAAACAGGCATAGGCTCATTGCACATCCAAAAGACATGGGCTTATCGCTTGTTTGAGGCCCTCCCTGCAAAGTTTGCTTGCTTAGGTCTGCCTGCAGCCTATCAGCTGGTCCTTAAAGGGACAGTAAAGGGGGTGTCTGTTCGATTGCAACTGTAGAAAGAAAATACAGCCTTGAAACAGGCCTTTAAGTCCATCATGCTCTTAGAAAGAACTGTCTCATTAGTCCAACTCACCATTGTGCTGCAAATTTTCCCCTTTCAATTCTGGGTACTGGCCACCGCACTACAGGAAAGATGTGATTGCACTAGAGAGGATGCAGAGGAGGTTCACCAGGATGTTATCTGGGATGGATTATTTAAGCTTATGAAGTGAGGCTAGATAAGCTTGGGTTTTTTTGGAGCAGAGAAGGCTGAGAGGGGACCTGACTGAGCTGTATAAGATTATATGGGGCATGGACAGTGGTTAGCGCTGCTGCCTCACAGCACCAAGGACCTGGGTTCAATTATGGCCTTGTCTGTGTGGAGTTCGCCCTTTCTCTTCCCGTGTCTGCATGGGTTTCCTCCGAGTACTCCGGTTTCCTCCCACAGTCCAAAGATGTGCAGGTTAGGTGGATTGGCCACAATAAATTGCCCCTTAGTGTCCAGAGATGTGTAGTTTGGGTGGGGTTATGGGAATAGGGCGGGGGAGTGGAGCCTGAGTGAAGTGCCCTTTTGGAGGGTCAATGCAGACTCAATGGGCAGAATGGTCTCCTTATATATATTTATCCAATTGTCTTTTGGAAGTTATTATTGCATCAGTTTCTTCCAGTATTTCAAGCAGTGCATTTCAATTCATAACAACACGCTGTTTAAAAGAATGTCTCCTCATCATGTCTCTGCTTCCTTTACATTATTAAATTTGTGTCCTCAGGATTTTGTCCTCCCTTCTGCCACTGGAAACAGTTTCTCTTATTTACTGTATTAAAACCCTTTATGGTCTTGAATATCTCTATTACACCTTCCTTTAAAGGACAGGAACCTAAGCTTCTCTAGTCTCTCCATGTAACTGAAGTCCAACATCTGTGGTACCATCCTGGTTAATATCATCCCATACATTCCCCCCGAGAATGTTCCTGCTTTTGTACTTATTCTCTGTTTTGTTTATTACTAGACTCCTCAACTTGACATGCCATATAGAATAATAGTAATATTTTAAGATATAATTACCTGAATTCATGCCACTGTCAGCCATAACCCCCCCCTTATTGCCCTCCTATTAACACCATTAACTTCCCCTTGATTGTCACGGGCAGCAAGGTAGCACAAAAGGATAGCACTGTGGCTTCACAGCGCCAGGGTCCCAGGTTCGATTCCCCGCTGGGTCACTGTCTGTGCGGAGTCTGCACGTTTTCCCTGTGTCTGCGTGGGTTTCCTCCGGGTGCTCCGGTTTCCTCCCACAGTCCAAAGACGTGCAGGTTAGGTGGATTGGCCATGATAAATTGCCCTTAGTGACCAAAACGTTTAGGAGGGGTTATTGGGTTACGGGGATAGGGTGGAACTGAGGGCTTAAGTGGGTCGGTGCAGACTTGATGGGCCGAATGGCCTCCTTCTGCCCTGTATGTTCTATGTTCTATGTCATAGCAACCTCTCCCTCCATCATTATCTCCTTCCTTGGCTATGATTGCTCCCCTTCCTGATCTCTCACCTTCACTTGGCTGAGGGCCATTTCAGACATCATAGTAGCCCAATCTTCAATTACACTAGTGGTGAGTTGTCTGTTACTGTTTATAACATGCCAACGCAATGGTCAATATGAGTTGTGACAAGGTTTCACCATTCAGGAGCAGGAATTGAATTAAGGGACATCAAACAGCCAACAGGACTGATACACAAATGTCCAAATCAACGGCATCCAGGATAATGATAAAATTACATCCTATGGTATTTGATACTGATTGTAGCTTTTTCAGAAATACAAGATTTATAAGATTCTTTTTCGCATTACCTGCTCGTTTTATCCTCTTTCTTTCCTTCAACTGATAGGGTTTGTGATCATGTGAAAGGGGAACTGCATTTCCCTCTTTGTCACATAGTACGCCACGAGAATCTCCAACATTTGCAACTGTTAACTCTTTGTCTGACAGTAGTGCAATTAGACAAGTTGTGCCTGTAAACAAAATACAGATATTATTGTCAGAAGTAAAGAAATGAAGCAAGCCGAGCAGTTTTGATATTACAAATTTCTGCATGGGGGTTTACTACCAGCAGTAATAATGTTAGCTCCAACACCAGCCAATTCTCTAGTGAGGAATATAAAACATTGAAACAATTTTGAAATACTCCCTCTGGGAGGTGAGTAGCGACGTTAAAACCACTTACCTTTACAGGAGCAGCCCTTTGGATCTCGGCGGCAGCGGTGCGCAGGGGCCCTCTGGGAGGTGAGTACTTACTTTAAAAAGCCTTGCCTTTACAGGAGCAGCCCTTTGGATTTCGGCGGCAGCGGTGCGCAGGGGCCCTCTGGGAGGTGAGTAGCGACGTTAAAACCACTTACCTTTACAGGAGCAGCCCTTTGGATTTCGGCGGCAGCGGTGCGCAGGGGCCCTCTGGGAGGTGAGTACTTACTTTAACAAGCCTTACCTGGTCCCGTGTCTGTTCTTCTTTTCTGTTTTATTTGTTTTTGTATAAGGCGGGAGCCGGAAATTCGACCCGTGGACCTCTGGGAAGTCCCCCGTCCCCCCAACCAATAAATTCTGGTGGAGAGGAAACCCGAGACACTACACGTGTAGTGTCTCCCACCCGCCCTCCTCCTCTAACCTAATAATAAGAGCCATTGGTGTAAGGTAAGTGCCATATTATATTATTATTATATTATTAGCATTGTGCAGGTCAAGGTTCGGAGGTGGAGGAGCAGTCTCTGTCAGCGAGAGAACCTGAGAACATCTAAGACACTCAGAAGGTAAGAAGGTAAGTAAGTGATTTTTACTTATTTTTACTTTTATACCTTTTTTCAAATTGTGTGTGTCGGGGGGAAACTGAAGTGACATCACAGAAAAGCTGTGGCCAGAGTGGCTGGTTGGGATTCTACCCTAAATTTAAAAAAAATTTGAGTATTTGGTAACTAATTAAACATAATAACTTAATTATAATTTAGAGGGATATCTAAGCCAGAGATCGGAGAGTATTATAGTTAGCTATCGCATTTCTATTAGAAATCTAGTGCTAGGAAACAGATAGTTGACAGTAACTTTGAAATTTTTATAAAAATATTTTTTTTAAAAAGACAAATTTAAATTTTAATTAATTGACGCAATGTCAGTTAGAGGGGTGCTGTGCTCTGACTGTGAGATGTGGCAGGTCCGGGAGGCTTCCAGCCTCCCGGATGGCTTCATCTGCAGAAAGTGCACCCAACTGCAGCTCCTCACAGACCGCATGGTTCGGTTGGAGCAGCAATTGGATGCACTTAGGAGCATGCAGGTGGCGGAAAGCGTCATAGATCGCAGTTATGTAAATGTGGTCACACCCAAGGTGCAGGCAGAGAAATGGGTGACCACCAGAAAGGGCAGGCAGTCAGTGCAGGAATCCCCTGTGGTTGTCCCCCTCTCGAACAGATATACCCCTTTGGATACTGTCGGGGGGGATAGCCTATCAGGGGAAAACAGCAGCAGCCAGAGCAGTGGCACCACGGCTGGCTCTGATGTTCAGAAGGGAGGGTCAAAGCACAGAAGAGTAATAGTAATAGGGGACTCTATAGTCAGGGGCACAGATAGGCGCTTCTGTGGACGTGAAAGAGACTCCAGGATGGTATGTTGCCTCCCTGGTGCCAGGGTCCAGGATGTCTCCGAACGGGTAGAGGGAATCCTGAAGGGGGAGGGCAAACAGGCAGAGGTCGTTGTACATATTGGTACTAACGACATAGGCAGGAAGGGGCATGAGGTCCTGCAGCAGGAGTTCGGGGAGCTAGGCAGAAAGTTAAAAGACAGGACCTCGAGGGTTGTAATCTCGGGATTACTCCCTGTGCCACGTGCCAGTGAGGCTAGAAATAGGAAGATAGAGCAGATAAACACGTGGCTAAACAGCTGGTGTAGGAGGGAGGGTTTCCATTATCTGGACCACTGGGAGCTCCTCCGGGGCAGGTGTGACCTGTATAAGAAGGACGGGTTGCATCTAAACCGGAGAGGCATAAATATCCTGGCCGCGAGGTTTGCTAGTGTCACACGGGAGGGTTTAAACTAGTATGGCAGGGGGGTGGGCACGGGAGCAATAGGTCAGAAGATGAGAGCATTGAGGTAGAACTAGGGAATAGGGACAGTGTGGCTCTGAGGCAGAGCAGACGGGGAGAAGCTGCTGAACACAGCGGGTCTGGTGGCCTGAAGTGCATATGTTTTAATGCAAGGAGCATTACGGGTAAGGCAGATGAACTTAGAGCTTGGATTAGTACTTGGAACTATGATGTTGTTGCCATTACAGAGACCTGGTTGAGGGAAGGGCAGGATTGGCAGCTAAACGTTCCAGGATTTAGATGTTTCAGGCGGGATAGAGGGGGATGTAAAAGGGGAGGCGGAGTTGCGCTACTTGTTCGGGAGAATATCACAGCTGTACTGCGAGAGGATACCTCAGAGGGCAGTGAGGCTATATGGGTAGAGATCAGGAATAAGAAGGGTGCAGTCACAATGTTGGGGGTATACTACAGGCCTCCCAACAGCCAGCGGGAGATAGAGGAGCAGATAGGTAGACAGATTTTGGAAAAGAGTAAAAACAACAGGGTTGTGGTGATGGGAGACTTCAACTTCCCCAATATTGACTGGGACTCACTTAGTGCCAGGGGCTTAGACGGGGCGGAGTTTGTAAGGAGCATCCAGGAGGGCTTCTTAAAACAATATGTAGACAGTCCAACTAGGGAAGGGGCGGTACTGGACCTGGTATTGGGGAATGAGCCCGGCCAGGTGGTAGATGTTTCAGTAGGGGAGCATTTCGGTAACAGTGACCACAATTCATTAAGTTTTAAAGTACTGGTGGACAAGGATAAGAGTGGTCCGAGGACGAATGTGCTAAATTGGGGGAAGGCTAATTATAACAATATTAGGCGGGAACTAAAGAACATAGATTGGGGGCGGATGTTTGAGGGCAAATCAACATCTGACATGTGGGAGGCTTTCAAGTGGCAGTTGAAAGGAATACAGGACCGGCATGTTCCTGTGAGGAAGAAAGATAAATACGGCAATTTTCGGGAACCTTGGATGACGAGTGATATTGTAGGCCTCGTCAAAAATAAAAAGGAGGCATTTGTCAGGGCTAAAAGGCTGGGAACAGACGAAGCCTGTGTGGAATATAAGGAAAGTAGGAAGGAACTTAAGCAAGGAGTCAGGAGGGCTAGAAGGGGTCACGAAAAGTCATTGGCAAATAGGGTTAAGGAAAATCCCAAGGCTTTTTACACGTACATAAAAAGCAAGAGGGTAGCCAGGGAAAGGGTTGGCCCACTGAAGGATAGGCAAGGGAATCTATGTGTGGAGCCAGAGGAAATGGGCGAGGTACTAAATGAATACTTTGCATCAGTAT
Organism: Scyliorhinus torazame; assembly: GCF_047496885.1. Lineage (NCBI taxonomy): Eukaryota > Metazoa > Chordata > Chondrichthyes > Carcharhiniformes > Scyliorhinidae > Scyliorhinus > Scyliorhinus torazame. The sequence goes on along the minus strand of NC_092720.1, from coordinate 90,331,421 downwards.
TCACCAAAGAGAAGGAATTGGTAGATGTTGAGTCTGGAGAAGGGGGTGTAGATAGCCTGGGTCACATTGTGATCCAAAAAGACGAGGTGTTGGGTGTCTTAAAAAATATTAAGGTAGATAAGTCCCCAGGGCCTGATGGGATCTACCCCAGAATACTGAAGGAGGCTGGAGAGGAAATTGCTGAGGCCTTGTCAGAAATCTTTGGATCCTCGCTGTCTTCAGGGGATGTCCCGGAGGACTGGAGAATAGCCAATGTTGTTCCTCTGTTTAAGAAGGGTAGCAAGGATAATCCCGGGAACTACAGGCCGGTGAGCCTTACTTCAGTGGTAGGGAAATTACTGGAGAGAATTCTTCGAGACAGGATCTACTCCCATTTGGAAGCAAATGGACGTATTAGTGAGAGGCAGCACGGTTTTGTGAAGGGGAGGTCGTGTCTCACTAACTTGATAGAGTTTTTCGAGGAGGTCACTAAGATGATTGATGCAGGTAGGGCAGTAGATGTTGTCTATATGGACTTCAGTAAGGCCTTTGACAAGGTCCCTCATGGTAGACTAGTACAAAAGGTGAAGTCACACGGGATCAGGGGTGAGCTGGCAAGGTGGATACAGAACTGGCTAGGCCATAGAAGGCAGAGAGTAGCAATGGAGGGATGCTTTTCTAATTGGAGGGCTGTGACCAGTGGTGTTCCACAGGGATCAGTGCTGGGACCTTTGCTCTTTGTAGTATATATAAATGATTTGGAGGAAAATGTAACTGGTCTGATTAGTAAATTTGCAGACGACACAAAGGTTGGTGGAATTGCGCATAGCGATGAGGACTGTCGGAGGATACAGCAGGATTTAGATTGTCTGGAGACTTGGGCGGAGAGATGGCAGATGGAGTTTAATTCGGACAAATGTGAGGTAATGCATTTTGGAAGGTCTAATGCAGGTAGAGAATATACAGTGAATGGTAGAACCCTCAAGAGTATTGAAAGTCAAAGAGATCTAGGAGTACAGGTCCACAGGTCATTGAAAGGGGCAACACAGGTGGAGAAGGTAGTCAAGAAGGCATACGGCATGCTTGCCTTCATTGGCCGGGGCAGTGAGTATAAGAATTGGCAAGTCATGTTGCAGCTGTATAGAACCTTAGTTAGGCCACACTTGGAGTATAGTGTTCAATTCTGGTCGCCACACTACCAGAAGGATGTGGAGGCTTTAGAGAGGGTGCAGAAGAGATTTACCAGAATGTTGCCTGGTATGGAGGGCATTAGCTATGAGGAGCGATTGAATAAACTCGGTTTGTTCTCACTGGAACGAAGGAGGTTGAGGGGAGACCTGATAGAGGTATACAAAATTATGAGGGGCATAGACAGAGTGGATAGTCAGAGGCTTTTCCCCAGGGTAGAGGGGTCAATTACTAGGGGGCATAGGTTTAAGGTGAGAGGGGCAAGGTTTAGAGTAGATGTACGAGGCAAGTTTTTTACGCAGAGGGTAGTGGGTGCCTGGAACTCGCTACCGGAGGAGGTAGTGGAAGCAGGGACGATAGGGACATTTAAGGGGCATCTTGACAAATATATGAATAGGATGGGAATAGAAGGATACGGACCCAGGAAGTGTAGAAGATTGTAGTTTAGTCGGGCAGCATGGTCGGCACGGGCTTGGAGGGCCGAAGGGCCTGTTCCTGTGCTGTACATTTCTTTGTTCTTTGTTCTAATGATTGTGTGACCTTCATCATCTATTACAGCATGGTGGCGCAGTGGTTGACACTGCTGCCTCACAGCGACAGGAACCCGGGTTTGATTCCGAGCTCGGGTTACTGAGCGGAGTTTGTACATTCTCCTCGGGTCTACGTGGGTTTCCTCTGGATGCCACAGTTTCCTCCCTCAGTCGAAAAATGTGCAGGTTAGGTGCCCTTTTGGAGGGTTGCCCCTTGGTGTCCAAAGATTAGGTGGAGTTATGGGATAGAGCAGGGGATTTGGCCTAGGGAGGGTGCCCTTTTGGAGGGTTGGTGCAGATTTGATGGGCCACACGGCCTCTTGCTCCAATGACTCTGAGTTGTGACTGGTGCTTGTTGTTTGTTGTGCCACTGAGTCAGGGAACATTGTGCATCAAATACATAATACTATTATGCAGGTGCTGTTTCTCAACAGAACACTTCAGGCTATGCTATAATTATAGGAAGGAATTGATGTAACCTTTACTCAGGGAATTTGATTTATGTATTCTGTACTGTAGCATAAACTATACAAGGTACTCCCGAAGGCTTAAATTTAATTTATACTAACATATGCCTGACTGCTTAATTTCAGTCTTTATGAAACAACACTTTGATGAACAAATATCAATTAGCAACATTTTGGCTCAGATTTCTTGCACGACAGGGAGCCTCTCCGACTGGGCAAAAATAGTGGAACAGTCTGGAAATCTAAGACCCTCCCCCAAACACGATACTCCCAATTCTTCACGGGCGGGGTGCGTTTCATACATTTTACAGAGACAGCTGGCAATTTAATTCATCAGCTGCCTCCACTCTGGTCAGATTTTGGTAGCCCAGGAGTGTGGAACCCAGTGTGTGCAAAGCAGACCTGGTAAGAGCAGCTCTGAACTTGGCATATTTCTTTGGGTAGGTACTTTGAATAGATTGGATACCCCTGTTCTCAGCTCCAGAGTGGCACAAAACAAATTCCAACTTTCTTGCCTTAACCCAAGGGAACAGGAGTGTGGGGATCCTGGTGTTACAAGGCAATCATTTTTGCCACGACTGACTCATGTACGCAGGTGCTAGGAATAACGTTTTGATGTAGAAGGGGCATAGTACTTTGTGTGAAGGAACATAGAAGATGGACATAACACCCTTGCATTTACAAGCCATAGAAGTCAATCATCATGAACAGCTAGAGGTGAGAAGGGCAGGAGGAAGAGGCTGCTGCCCTCACACCTGGAATGAAGAGAAGCCAGGCAATCAGCTGCTATTCTGTGGGAAGGGTGCTTACAACATCCTACCTCAACCTCACTGGAAAACCAGTGTCAAAGGCAACAGAGGCTAAGCTGTGAAATGATGACAAATGTTTGAACCAGGAGCAGGAGTAGGGAATACAGCCCCTCAAACCAGCTCCACCATTCAATACGATCATGGCTGATCTCATCCCAGCCTCATCTCCATCTTACTACCCACTCTCCATAACCCTTCATCCCACTACTAATTAAAAAGCTATCTCTTCCTTAAATTTATTTAGTGTTCCAGTGTCCACTGCACTCTGCGTTAGAGAATTCCACAATTCACGACCCTTTGAAGCAATGCCACTCCTTAGCCTAAAAGTATGGCCTCTTGTTCTAGAATGTACAACAAGGGGAGGTATCCACTTTACGCCTACCCTGTAAATCCCCTTTAGACTCTTATACACCTCAATTAGATCTCCTCTCATTCTTCTAAATTCCAGCGAGTAGAGGACTAAACTGCTCAAGACTAAACTCTCTCCATAAGATGAGTTCTTTATCCCTGGAATCAATCTAGTAAACCTTCTCTGTACTGCCTCTAATGCATTTACATCCTTCCTGAAGGAGACAAAAAATGTGCACAGTCCCTCAGATGTGGTCTCATCAATGCCCTACCCAGTTGCAACAGCACCTCCCTATTTTTATACTCTACTCCATTAGCAATGAATGCCAAAATTCCATTTGCCTTCCTCATTACCTGCTGCACCTGCATACTAACTTTCTGTGATCCATGCATGAGAGCACTCAGATCCTTCTGCACCAAAGAATTTAGAAGTTTCTCCCCATTTAGACAATAAGTTGCCTTCTTATTCCTCTGACCAAAATGGATAACTCCATACTTATCCAAATTAAATTCCACCTCTCAAATTTTGGATGCATCACTGCATCCAAGTCATTAATATAGATTGTAAACAGTTGGGACTGGAGGACCGAACCGTGTGGGATATCTCATTTCCAGCTTTTCAACCAAGAAAAGACCTACTTATCCCCACTCTCTGCTTTCTGTTGGTTAGCCAATCCTCCATCCAAGCTAATTTATTACCCCGAACCCTGTGGGATCTTACCTTGCGTGCTATCCTTTTGTGCGGCACCTTATCAAATACTCCGGATACAATTCATCTACAGGACCCCCACTATCCACAATGCATATTACATCTTCGAAGATCTCCAGCAAACTATTCAAACTCGATTTACCCTTCATGAAACCACGCTGACTCTCATAGGTTGCGTTTTGTCTTTCCAAATGTCCCATTACTACTTTCTTAATAATGGATTCCAACAGTTTCCCAATGATAGATGTTAAACTAACTACTCTATAGTTTCTTACTTTCTGCCTTTCTCTCTTTTTGAACAGGGGTATTATAGCAGCTTTTTCAAACCCATTGGAACCTTTCCAGAATCCAGGGAGTTTTGGAATATTATAACTAATGCCTCCACTATCTTTGCTGCCACTTCCTTTAAGACTTTAGGATGTAGGCTATCAGGCTCTAGGGAACTTTTTTGCCTTTAATCCCAATAGCTTGCTCAGTACTTTTTCCCCAGTGATGGTGGTTGTTTTAAGTTCCTCCTTTTCAATAACCTCTGCATTTCCTGTTATTATTGGGATGATTCTAATGTTCTCCACCATGAAAGCCAAGGCAAAATATTGATTTAATGTCTCTGCCATTTCTGTGTTCCCCCATTATTAACTGCCCAGTCTCGTTCACTAAAGGACCAAAGTTGACTTCAACCTCTTTCTTCCCTTTTATGTACTTATAGAATCTTTTTGCTATCCGTTTTCATGTTTTGCATTATATTTCTTTCTTAGTTTACCGTTTCATTTTTTATTACTTTTTTAGTAATCCTCTGTTGGTCTTTAAAAGTTTCCCAATCCGCTAGCCTGCCACTGACATTTGCATTATGCATGCCTTAGTTTTTGCCTTTATGTTATCTTCAAATTCCTTGCTAAGCCATGGATGCATTTTTTCCTCTTAAAATATTTCTTCCTCTCTGGAATATATTTTAGTTGGAAGGAATTGAATATCTCCTTAAATATCCGCCACTGTTCATCAACTGTCCTACGTTTTAGTCTTTCTGCCCAGTCCACTAGGGCCAAATCTGTCCCCATGCCAGTGTGATTACCATGGTTTAACACCAGAACACTGGTGTGGGACTAAAGTTTATTGCCCGCAAACTGAGTTTGAAATTAAAGCATGCAATAATCACTCCTCCCTAGTACACAATATTACATCCAAAACAGACTCTTCCCTGGTTGGCTTGACAACATATTGTTCCAACTAACAATCTCTAATATACTCTATGAACTCTCCCTCAAGGCTACCCTTGCTAGTTTGAATAATCTAATCTATATACATATTCAAATCATCCATGATTATTGTCATACCTTTCTTTCAATCCCCCAGTATTTCCTGGTTTATACTGTGGAGCTACTATTAGGGGATCTATAGATTACTCCCACCATGGACTTCTTTCCCTTGCTATTTCTTATTTCTACCCAGACCGATTCTACATCTTGATCTTCAGTGCCAATATCATTGCTCCCTGCAGCACTGATCCCTTCTTTTACCAACAAAAATACACCATTTCCTTTTCCTTTCTGCCCATCCTTCCAAAACAGTGAGTACCCTTGAATTTTCAACTCCTAGACTTGGTATCCTTGTAACCATGTCTCCACAATCGCCACCAAATCAAACTCGATTGTCTCTATTAGCGATGTTAACTCAACTAATTTTATTCTCAATGCTACGTGCATCCAGATACAACGGGGTTGGATTCTCCGATTTCCGACTAAGTGTTTTTAAAAATAAATTTAGAGTACCCAATTCATTTTTTCCAATTAAGGGACAATTTAGTGTGGCCAATCCACCTACCCCGCACATCTTTGGGTTGCGGGGGTGAAATCCACGCAAACACGGGGAGAATGTGCAAACTCCACACGGACAGTGACCAAGAGCCGGGATCGAACCTGGGATCTCGGCGCTGTGAGACAGCAGTGCTAACCACTGCGCCACGGTGCTGTCCCTCCAGACTAAGCGCTGATGCCAGCATGGGAACAGTGTTGTTTTATGGCAGAAAAAACGGCACAACAGCTGCACCGATTCTGGGACCATTGGGGAGCTAGCCAAAAACGGCTGGAGAATGGCTGGGTCCATGGCCGCACATGCGCATGGCGGCGGCTGCGCCGTGCAACATGGCACCGGCTGGGCGCGGACCCGGCCTGCCAAATAATGACCCCCAGTAGCCCCCCTCGCCATCCCCGGACCAACCCCCACCAGTCCCCCCAACCCTTGCTGAAGCCCCCGCGGCCACCGGTGCGGCCCCCCCCCCCCCGATTGTGGCAGTGCTGGACACATTTGCAACTGCAGCGGGGTCGACGGAAAAAAATAGCAAAGTGTCATGTGAGAGTACCTTTAAGAAATGGGTGTTTATTACTGCAGTGATGTCAGAGAGTGGGTTGAGCTGGGCTGTCTGTCAGCTTTTTACTTTCGCTTTAGGCTTTTTGCTGCAGGGTGGGTTTGGTTGCATTTAAGTTTTGGAGAAGCTGCAATCACAGCAGGATGTGTGTGAATCTCTGCAAGCTTATGAGTGTTCATTTGCTGATTTCAACATGGTAACTGTTCTCAGTAGTGAAGTTAAGCCTGATGTATTTCTGTTAAAGGTTGTTTTTAAGTCTTATGGATGTTAAAAGGAAAGCTTAAAGGATTACTTAGTGTTGTAGTCTTTGGGGGTTGTATTTGAATTAACGGTTGCTAAGGTGTTCACTGTTTGTTTTAAAAAGGTTAACTTGGGTTCACAGAATAAACATTGTTTTGCTTTAAAAAATATTTTTCCATTTCTGCTGTACCACACCTTAGAGTGGGCCGTGTGCTCCCCATACCACAATGTATTAAAAGTTGTGGGTCAGGTGAACTCCGGGATACACTTTGGGGTTCTCTAAACCCTGGCCCATAACAAATGTGTTCCGCCCCGTCGGGAACTCAGCCCATCGGGGGCGGAGCATCGAGGGATGTGGCAACGCCTTTCCAACGGCATGCGGCGCACAATGCGATGACGCCATTTCGGAGGAGGCGGAGACTCGAAAACCGGCGTCGGAAGGGATTCTCCGCCCGATCGCCAATTACGATATCAGCTCGGGTAATGGAGAATCCTGCCCAAAGCCTTTAATCTTGTCCTATTACTAATTTTCCTTACTCTTGTACGACTCCCTGGTGTAATATGATATTCACATGCTTTGGCCCGTCCTTTCATGATCTGGTAACAATTAGCCTCGTCATTAACCTGTAATCCTACCTTCTCCTTACACTTCGATTTTTAAAATTTCCATGCAATCTCACCCACCCCCCACTTTTTAAAAGCCATATCTATAACCTTACTTATTCAATTTGCCAGGAATCACAGAATAATAGTGTAGAAGAGGCCCATCGACTCTTCGCCAATGTGTGAAAGACATCTGACCTGCCTAATCTCATTTGCAAGAACTTGCCCCATAGCCTTGAATGTGATAATGTGCCAAGTACTCATCCAAGTACTTTTTAAAGGATGTGAGACAACCTGCCTCTACCTCCCTATCAGGCAGTGCACTCCAGACCGTCGCCACCCTCTGGGTAAAAAACCTTTTCCCAAGGGCGGCATGTGGCACAGTGGGTTAGCACTGCTGCCTACGGTGTCCCGAGTTTGAATCCCGGCTCTGGGTTACTGATCTTGTGGAGTTTGCACATTCTCCTCGTGTCTGCGTGGGTTTCACCCCCACAAACCAAAGATGTGCAGGTTAGGTGGATTGGCCATGCTAAATTGCCCCTTAATTGTAAAAATAAATAATTGGGTACTATTATGTGATGTGTTAGGCAGGTAGGTTCGATGTGGACTGCACTCGATGCAGGGAAGCTAGAAACAGACATTTAACACTGGAGAAGATCCAACACTGTTTTATTCAACGATAGAACTGATATACATATTCAGCTGTGGGTTGACACTATACTGAACTGACTGGAGACCTTTTAGTAGCCTGACCAGACTTACTAGCTACCACGTGGTGTTTGCACTTGCTAGCTCGTGGACTCTGACTGTCTCAGTGGCTGGGTTCCGAAAGAGCGGGAAACCTAGTGCCCTCTGGCTTTACAGTGGTAGTGTCCTGTCTGGTGATTGGCTGCACTGTGTTGTGTGCTGACTGGTCATCCTGTGTGTCAATCACTGCCTGTCTGCATCTCATTATATGCATGAGTGGATATTATGACATTATGGGCCAGGGTTTAGAGAACACCAAAGTATATCATGGAGTTCACCTGACCCACGGGGCACGATTCTCCGAGACCCGCGCCGGGCCGCAGAATCGCCGCAACCGCCCCACAACGCCGGCGTGCGATTCTCCGAGATGTGGAGAATCGGCGCCATTTTCACCGGCGCGTTTGATGCGGCGCCGGCCGCTGGAATCAGCGGGGCCGCCGAATCTCCGGCCCGGGTGGGCCGAGCGGCTGCGCGGAAAAAGCAAAGTCCCACCGGCGCCGTTCACCCTTGGTCGCTGCCGGCGGGAACTCTGTGCGAAGGGGGATGGCCCGTGGGGCGGGGAAAAGCGCTCCTTCACCGGGGGGGGGGGGGGGGGGGGGGTGGCCTCCGATGGGTTCTGGCCCGCGATCGGGGCCCACTGATCGGCGGGCCAGCCTCTCCCCCCCCTCCCCCGGGCTTACTTTGTTGCGTGGCCGGCCCCTGAACCCCTACGCCGTGTTGTGTCGGGGCCGGCGTGCTGAAGAAGTCCTCCGCTCATGCGTAGGTTGGTGTGAACCGCTCCAGCGCTGTGCTGGCCCCTTGTGGGGGACAGAATCAGTCATCCCCATGCCCGTTTCGCGCCGTTGTGAAACGCGACAGCGTTCATGACGGCGCAATCACATTGTCTCCATTTTGGAGAATCGCCCCCACAATTTTTAATAGATTTTGGTTATGGGGAGCATAAGGGCCCACTTTACAGGTGTGATGCAACAGAAATCTAAAGTATTTTGAAACAAAACAATGTTTATTCTATGAATCCAGTTAACATTTTACAAACACACAGTAAATGTCTTATCAACTACCAACACTGATACCCCCTCCAAAGATACAATACTGTATTGGTAACCCTTAGTAACTTTCCTAACAATTTCCATAAGTCAAAGACCCTTTTTAACAAGGACAGTAGGTTTGCATACCTTACAGAAACAGGTATTACTTTGAAATCATCAAATGATCTGGAGACAATCTTTAGCATGCAGAGAGAAGCCAAAATACACCTCCTTGGTTTGAATGCAGTTCTCCAACTGAAAACGAAGCTAAAACTCAGAGCCAAAAACTGCTACCAGCTCAAAACGAAAGTAAAAAGCAGAGCCAGTCCCCCGCTCCACCCACACAATGACATCACTGCAGCCACTTGAGAAGACAAACATTTCTTAAAGTGACATTCCCATGACAGGTACTCTAAATTTAAACAAAAAGCTTTTGCTCAAATCCCGCCTAAATCTGGTGTCCCTTACCTTGAACTTGTGTTCCCTCGTAACTGACCCTTCAACTAAGGTCAACAGCTGCACCGTATCCATGCCCCTCATAATCTTGTACACCTCGATCAGGTCGCCTCTCATTTTTCTCTGCCCCAGAAAAAATAACCCAAGCCTGTACAACCTCTCTGCATAACTTAAATGTTATCATCCCCAGGCAACATCATGGTGAATCGTCTCTGCAACCCCTCCAGCGCAATCACCTCCTTCTATAATGTGGCGACTAGAGTTGCACACAGTACTCCAGCTGTAGTTCATGGTCACCGTTATGGGAGGCATGGTGGCTAGCACTGCTGCTTCACAGCACCAGGGATCCGGGTTCCATTCCGACCTCGGCTGACTGTCTGTGTGGACTTTGCACATTCTTCCTGTGTCTGTGTGGTTTCCTCCCACAGTGCAAAGATGTGGTTATTGGATTGGCCATGCTAAATTGCCCCTAGGTGTGTTACGGGGTAGGGTGGGGTTTGGGCCTAGGTACGGTACTCTTTCAGAGGTTCGGTGCAGCCTCAATGGACCAAATGGCCTCCTTTTACACTGTAGGGATTCTATGATTCTAACACTTTGGCCAAATTTAATGTCCTAGATTGCTTTGCAAAGCCAAAAGACTTTTTGAAGTAAAGTAAAAACTGCCGAGAGCTGCAAATTAATTTTCACAAATGGGAGAGCTCTTGGGCAGGAGCGTCTCGCCTGGTATGAGAAAGATAAGAACATCTTCAGGTCTGACCTCAAGGCCAGATGATTTAATAAACTAATGATAAAAATAATTTTTTGTTGGAAATAGAAAATGAATGGAAGGTGGGTAACATAAGAATGGGCTTACCCGATAGCTTAGAAATTAACATATTATGAGCCATTTTGTATTAAAGGGGCAGTAAGCTCCTGTCAATAATAACATCCAGCTCCAATGAAAAAGGATAAAAAAGACATTGTAAAAAGACACTTGGAGTTGCTGTCAGAGGGTAACTTGGTTGGCTGCCAGTTAAGCTGCTACATCGAGCCAATGGCAAACTGAACACTCCCTGCAGTTGCATATATTTATGAGGTTTTTGCTTATATCTTGATCTTAAAGTAAAGGGGTGGATCTGCATATGCTTACGTGTAATCTGGAATTACTATGTGACAGTATTATTGGATGCTTAATTATAATGTCTTGCTGATTTTTAAGTAAAAGAAACTTAAAAAAAGCACTTGTGACAACATTTAAAAAAAAATATTTATTTCCAAACACTTCTCTCAACAGTTGTTTAAACTATTGGTACTGAACGTTATTTCAAGAATGCACAAAGATGTTCTTTGAAACACTGGCAATCCTAATCTGTTGGAAAGATTGATGATGACAGGGAGATTAATCATGAGAGAAATGATTGTAGCTGGACTGTAATGAAGCAGTGATGAAGAAATAGGATAGTGATGCATTTAGGCACAGTCTTAAGTTATTCTGTAGAAAGCAACCATGAGAACTGGTTTGATGGGTTTGGTGCATCATCTGGTCTGAGTAAGGGAAACATTGCCAGTACAACATAGGTGACAATGTCGTTGTTAAAATATCATCGGCCCTGTTTCAGGATTCTTGATTTAAAGGCATGTTTGGCAAGTTTCCAGTGAAAATCAAATGAGTTTACTGCTGAGTTGATTATCACTCGTCTTAGACTTCACTAGAGATATTGCTGATGGTCACGTCTACCTTTCAGAATTTGCAACTCACTCAAAACTGCCACTTGTGCTATGTCTTGCTTCCAATTATTCCTGTTTGTGTCAACTATTATTAGCTCCTCATCGCATAATGGATCAATTTCAAATTCTCTGTCATGCTTAGAGACCCCTCCATTACCACAGCCCATACTATCTCAGAAACCTCCTTTAGCACTCTGTTTCAGCATGGATCCTTCAGTGATCATAGGCTTCTGGTGGATGCATTATTGGCAGTTGTCATCACTCCTGGTGGTGCTATCAGTAATGGAGAGCTGTTGGCCACCAGAGGGGGGGGGGGGGGGGGGGGGAATCTTGGAGTACATTCTGGGGAAGGGCTGCCATTGGCCACTTAAGTGTCTGAACTACTGTTGGCCTTCCCCAATGGGGCTCTTAGGAGCTCTCTAGCTGATTGCCGATATAGCTGTCGCCTAAATTAAATTGCACCGTGTGTAGAACCGCTCTGAAAGTGCAGATCTTTTACATACATGTGAAATGTTGAGGTATAACTGCAGCAACTTTGATATTCAGAGAATGTATACAGAAGCATTGTTTAATCTTGGTGATGCTCTCCATGGCCTTATAGATCAACAACCCAACCAGCTCCCTCTAGTGTTGGAGATAGTAAGTTCAAGGATTACATTAACACTGCAATGAATTTACTGTGAAAATTTCCTAGTCGCCACATTCCGGCGCCTGTTCGGGTACACAGAGGGAAAATTCAGAATGTCCAATTCACCTAACAGGCACGTCTTTCAGAACTTGTGGGAGGGAACCGGAGCACCCGGAGGAAACCCATGCAGACACAGGGAGAACGTGCAGACTCCGCACAGACAGTGACCCAAGCGGGAATCGAACCTGGGACCCTGGCGCTGTGAAGCAACAGTGCTAACCACTGTGCTACCGTGCTGTGGTAGACCTTCTTCATTCTGTCCACCAGTGATCTGGCCAATATTTATTCCTCAATCAACACCACCAAAACAGATTAACTGCTCATTTATTTCACTGCAGTTAGTGGGATTTTGCCTTGTTCAAATTGGTTGCTGTCATTAACAGGGATCACACATTAAAGGTAATACAATGACTATGAAGAACTTTGCAATGTCCTTAGAAACTGAAAGGAGTTATATGAATATTACTTGTTTCTATTTCTTTCTTTTGTTCAAGTAAATTTAATAGCAAAATGTCTTTTCAATAAATTATATTCCCTGTTTAAAATATAAAGGCCCGGATATTGCTCTCAACAGCGAAAGAATGGCCCTCATTTTACAATGCTGACAACTGCCCACAGGGTTTTTGCAGTCTTGTCAGCTGAGATTTCCTCTAATCTGGTGTCTATTTCATCGTGACACTCTACTGGGCTATGAGGCGTCCCTTAGCAGAGGAAAAAGTAACAAGGCTCTTCAACCAATCAAATTGAAGAATCCTCACTGACAAGTGCTAAGAGTCCAGTCTAAGCCAGGAGATATAAATTAAATTTATATGATGTACAGAAAACAGGTGGGATTAGGGGAGAGCGATAAAGATCAGAAAAAATGTTTTTGAAAAGCTTGGGTGGGATTCTCCATCACGGGACGCCCTGAATGCATTCCCCAGCCCTGATCGGAATGCCCTGCTCCCATCCCACGCCCCCGCTGGCAGCGTGAGCAAAGTCCACAATGCATACTGGCAGGGGGGGATGTAAATAAATGCAAATGGGTCTTAATAACCCATTTACATCTATTTAGTGGGCCCGGCACCCTATGCTTCAGCCTCCCGCGATTCTCTGGTCCCCGCGGCCAGGAGTCATGTGGGTGCAGCTCACTTGAGATTTCAGCACTTATGAACATGACATTGTGGACCTAGTGGCGGGCCAAGGAGCCCATGTAATGGGGGACCCCTCCCCAGGGTCTCCTGAAATAGGGAGACCTCCACAGGGACCCCCTGTCTAAAGGAACCCTCTCCATAGAACCTCTATACACAGACACCCCCTTTCCCCACAAACACAGACCCTCCTCCCCCACAGAAAAGGGACCCCTGTCTGGAAGCTAGAGACATCCAGACAGGGGCATTGGGAAGCGTTATATCTGTAATACTTACCTTGCAGCTCCACATGGCCATTCCTCAAAGGAGAGCAGCTGTGCCTGCCTCTAGTTCTCACAGATCCATTAGCTGCAAGCCATTCATAGCTTTCAATCGTGGTCTGTGATTGACAGCGTGTAAAAACCACCTGCAGCTTTGATCCATTCCTATCCTTTTACACTCCAGTGGCTTAAGTGGCGAAACCCCAATGTTTGTAAACATTGACCACATCAAAGGGAGGTAAGTGCGTGAAATCACATGCTTGAGTGATTGGAATGTAATCATAGAATCCCTAAAGTACAGGAACAGGCTATTCGGCCCACCAATCCTTTGAAAGACCACCTCACCTTCGCCCTATCGCCCACCTAGTAACCTTAGCCTGACGGGCAGTTTAGCATGTCCAATGTACCTAACCTGCACATCTTTGGACTGTGGGAGGAAACCAGAGCACCCGGAGGAAACCCAAACAGACACGGGGAGAAAGTGCAAACTCCACACAGTCACCCAAGGTCGGAATTGAACCCGGGTCCTTGGTGCTGTGAGGCAGCAGTGCTAACCACTGCGCCACCGTGCCGTACTTAGTGCTTGGAATGCTCTTAAATTTGCATGGCATGGAATACTGATTTGCATCCTGTTTTACCACCACAAGAGGATCGTAAAACTAGTGCAATTCAGCTCCGGCAGGAGAACACAGGCCGAGTTCCCGAACGCGCGATTGACGTGTGGTTCGAGCGGTCGAGAACTCAGCGTGGTGGCTGTGGACTGTGTGCAGAGCCGCCACACTCGGCCGGGTGCTGTGCTGCTGGCCGGGGGGTGGGGGCCTTCTGTGAGAGCCGGGAGGACTGGTGGCCAGGGGGTTCCCTGTAGGGTCGCATTTGGCGGGTCGGATCCGCGCATGGCCGGCGCCATGTTGTACGGTGCGACCGCTGCAGGTCGTCGCCGCACGCAGCCATGAACCTGCCCATTCTCCAGCCATTTTTGCCGTGGGAGGCGGGAGTTTCACCTGGCACCGCTGCTAGCCCCTCACCGGTCCAGGAGTCGATGAGGGTTCAGCACCAATTTTGGCATCGTAAAACGGCACGTAGCCGAATGGAGAATCACGGCCCTTAATTCCAATGTATTTTTAAAAATCTCCAACATTAATTTTCTTCTGAGGGAAATAAGATGCCACATTTGTAAAATTAACTACTTCAGGACCAGAGAGGTTGTTCAGAAGTAATTATTACTAATTGTGTTGGCCCCATTTCCCACATTACAGCAATTACCACAATCCCAAAGTTCTTCATTAGCTATGAATTCTTTTTGGGACATCCTGGGTGATGAAAAGAGCTATATAAATGTAAAATCTAGAATTGATTTTAGATCCAGCATTAGCAAACATTCCTTGCTCTGCTTCCAATGCTACTCCTCCAATCATAAGGAGATACCTCACTGCAATTTATTTTGCTTGAACTAGCACATTCAAGACTTGTTGTTATCCATTAACTACTTGCCCCCTTACTGGTTCCTTTCACAATGTGCACTATGTATTGATTGACTGATCAGCATTAAACTTGATTGTGCACAAGTTTCTTCTGCATCACAATTGAGTAAATTAGGTGAAGGTTAACAATTAAGCAAGGTCTCCCAGGTGATGTTGGGAAACTGATATAAGAAATCTGGTGACATTGTCCTGTTAAACTGGAAGAAAGGGTTACTTTTGTTTTGCATGCAAGTAAGTACTATTAGGCAAGATGGCAATACATTCTGCAAGATCCTGACTACATAGGAGCTGGTTTAGCACAGTGAGCTAAACAGCTAGCTTGTAATGCAGAACAATGCCAGCAGTGCGGGTTCAATTCCCGTACCGGCCTCCCCAAACAGGCGCCGGAATGTGGCGACTAGGGGCTTTTCACAGTAACTGTATTGAAGCCTACTTGTGACAATAAGCTATTATTATTAGTGAATTGGAATGCAATTAAAAGTGTTAGTTTTACAGTGCAGAGATGGTGGTGTAATAGTCATGTCACTGGAGAAGTAATCCAGAGTTCCAGGTTAATGCTCTGGAACACAAGTTCAAATTCCACCATGACAGTCGGGGGAATTTAAATGCAATTAATAAAACCTGCAATTGAATGCTGGTATCAGTA
Source organism: Scyliorhinus torazame (assembly GCF_047496885.1). NCBI lineage: Eukaryota > Metazoa > Chordata > Chondrichthyes > Carcharhiniformes > Scyliorhinidae > Scyliorhinus > Scyliorhinus torazame. Next base: position 90,316,043 of record NC_092720.1, on the reverse strand, counting down.
ATGTCATAGTTACTGAATTTACAGTGCAGGCCCTCGGAAAGAGGGCCTGTGCAGGTTAGGTAGATTGGACATGCTAAACTGCCCGTCAGGCTAAGGTTACTAGGTGGGCGATAGGGCGAAGGTGGGGTGGTCTTTCAAAGGATTGGTGGGCCGAATAGCCTGTTCCTGTACTTTAGGGATTCTATGATTACATTCCAATCACTCAAGCATGTGATTTCACGCACTTACCTCCCTTTGATGTGGTCAATGTTTACAAACATTGGGGTTTCGCCACTTAAGCCACTGGAGTGTAAAATCTACAGTTACAGTCTGCACCGGCCCTCGGAAAGAGCACCCTACTTAACCCCATGACTCCACCCTATCCCCGTAACCAGTAACCCCACATAACCTTTTGGACACTAAGGGGTAATTTCGCATAGCCAATCCACCTAACCTGCACATCTTTGGATTGTGGGAGGAAACCGGAGCACCCGGAGGAAGCCCACGCACACACGGGGAGAACGTGCGAACACCACACAGTCACCCGAGGCTGGAATTGAACCCGGGACCCTGGAGCTGTGAGGCAGCAGTGCTAACCACCGTGCCTCCCAGAATGGTGACCGTGAAACTATCTTGGATTGTTTAGCCTGGAGAATCACTGGGGGGGGTCTTCCAGCCGCGCCGCGTAATCCGCGTAGGAGCGATTCTCCGGGACCGGAGAATCGCAGGAGCGATGTCGGGCACGATTCCCGTGTAAACATGGATTCTCTGCCCCCACACCAAATGCGATTTCGGCGCGGGGCTGCGGACAATCCAGCCCCTAATTTTTCTATTTCAGTGACTGTGTAAATACTTAATAAAATTATCCATGTGGAAATCACTGTAGTGATTCTTCATTGTGTGGATTTGTTAGGAAAACAAAGGTAGTTTTAAGTAATTTATATTTGTATCGGTAACCATTAGAAAGAAGGTATAACTTTAATTAAGTTTAATTTAATGTTGCTATGCCTGGACAAAGGTGTTTTTATGTGTTAGGGTTGGTTACGTTCCAACTCTGTTTCTGCTGTGCTTAGAGAGAGTTACGGCATGAAGAGTGAATAGAAGTGCTGAGCAACAGGGCAAAGGGATGTTCGGTTTCGACGGGACAGGACGGGAGCTTCCCCACCCATTTGTTTTAGGGTAAAAGAGCGTGTGAGTGCCCAGGGAAGGTAATATTCCTCTGGTGAGGCTCGTGTATGGATCAAAGGACGGGAAGTGCAATGAGAAAGAGAGAGCAGCTGGAGCAGGAAAGATTTTGTGGTGTGCCACAGATTAAGAAGTCGGAGGGCAGGGGGACAGCGCTGCCCACCAAATGGCAAATTCCAGCAGCAGATGAAAGAGGTTTTGGAAGATGGTGGAGCCGCTCAGAGCTGCAATTGAAAGAGTGTAGCAGCGACTGGAGGCTCAAGGCCTGGCGATCCAGAAGATGGAGGTGGCAGTGGGGGAGCATGAGGAGTGGATCGTCTCTTTAGAGATGGAGTTGAGGATGGTTTTGGACAGCCAGAAGAGACTGAGAGAGAGATTGGAGGATCTGGAAAACTGCTCCTGGAGACAGAACCTGAGGATTGTCGGGATGTCTGAGGGCATTGAGGGAGCGGAGGCCGGCATGTATGTGGCGAGGATGCTGGAGAAGTTGATGGGGGTGGAGGCCTTCAACTGGTTCTTCGAGGTGGATCGGCGCTGAGGAGGAGGCCACAGATGGGGGAGCCGCTGAAAGCGATGGTGGTGAGGCTGCATCAATTCTTGGAGACAGAGACAGACCAGGAAATGCACCTGGGAAGGGAGTGAGCTGCAAGTCGACCAGGGCCTCGGTGTGGAGTTGGTGAAGAGGAAGGCCAGGTTCAACCGGATAAAGGCTGCCCTCTTTAAGAAGGGGGTGAAGTTTGGTTAATAAGAGGGTGGCGTTTGAGGTGGGGAGAATTGTGGCCGACCCGGCAGCAGGGTAGGTATGTGATGGCTAGTGGGAAGCTGGAGTGGAAGCCGGTGGTCCTGTAAACGTTTGAAGTGAAAATTGCTTAATTGTCACAAGTAGGCTTCAAATAAAGTTACTGCGAAAAGCCCCTAGTCGCCACATTCCGGCGCCTGTTCGGGGAGGCTGGTACGGGAATATGCTCCAAATTGGGACAACATGGACAACCCCCACTCTGAGGTGTTGGGGAAGATTCTGGACCTGGACACACATTGGCTGACTATGGGGGTGATTTCAACACAGTCCTAGTCCCGGGTCTCGACAGGTCACGGCCTAAGTCGTCAAGGGTGTTGCCGGGTTAGGGAGCTGAGGGTGTTCATGGAGCGCATGGGGGGGGGGTGGACCAGTGGAGGTTTGGGAAGCCTAGGGCGAAGGAGTTCTCATACATCTCCCTGTGCACCGGGTGTATTCCGGGATTGTTTTTTCCGTAGTGGTGCTGCTGGCGGAAGTGGCCGACCCGGAGTACTCCGCAATTCTGGTTTCTGACCACGCGCTACATTGGGTAAATTTGCGGGTGGTTCAGGGGGAGGCCCAACGGCTGCAGTTGAAGCTGGAAGTGGGGCTGTTGGTGGATGAGGGAGTGTGTGAGTGTGTGTGTGAGGGCTGCCATTCGGGGCTATGTGGAGTTGAACAATGTGGGCGAAGTCACAGCCAACACGTTGTGAAGGTATTTTTTGTGAGGGCCACGAAGAATCCAGTACGTGTTTTAAGGATACAAAGTAATAACATTTATTTACAATAACATATATATATAACAGCAGCAGCAGCGTCCCTTGCTGCACACACCTTCCTGCTGGTTCCTAAACTGGCCAGCTTTATTTATACTAAGAGTTTACTAATGGTTTCTCCGCCCCCCTCATTGGGGAAGCTCATACTCCCACAGGATTGTGGGATTGTCATTAGTCCCCAGCCAATGGTAAGTAGGCAGGTAATAACATCCCTCCCCCCCAAAGTCCAAGGAATCCACCGAAGACCCTGGCGAAGGAGGGCATCGGACTTGTTTTGCCGCAGGCCGGACACCATTTGCACGCGGCGCTGGATCAGGCGCCGTGTATCGAGACGGAGACTGCTGCTTCCGTGATGAACGGCGCAACGGTTGTACATCCACGGCCCGTGGACCTGAGGATTCCCCCTCTGATGCATCCTGTGTCTCCATCTTGGAGTCAGAGTCTGCTGCCTCCGTCATGCCAGCGTCTCTATCTCCATTCGGTTCGGTAACGACCTGCGCAGGCTTCGAGTGAGGCACCAGTGGAAGATTGTGAGGACTACCTTCCCTTGTCTCTGGTCTCTGGGGCTGTAGAAATGAGCTCTTGGGGCGGGGAATCTTTTGAGGGGATAGTCTTCTGGACCGAACGTGGTCTACATGTTTGCGCTGGAGACGACCCTGGGCTTGCACCTGGTAAGATATAGGGCCCGTTTGGCGAAAGATTACACCAGGAACCCACTGGGCACCACCAGCAAAATTCAGAACGAACACTGGGTCACCGGGCGCAAACTGCCGAAACGGCTGATGCCGAGAAAATCCCTGTCCCTGCCGTTCTTGTGTGCGGCGTACTTTTGCGCCAATGTCCGGGAAAACCATACTAAGGCGGGTGCGAAGTCTCCGGCCCATTAGGAGTTCTGCGGGAGCTACCCCAGTCACTGCATGGGGGGGCGGTCCTATACGTAAACAAAAAGCGAGCCAGTCTCGTGTCCATTGATCCGGAAGACTGCTTCTTTAGGCCTCTTTTGAATGTCTGCACTGAATCTCTTTTGAATCTCTGCCAACCCATTTGAAGCCGGGTGGTAAGGGGCAGTGCGGATATGGCGTATGCCGTTCATCTTCGTAAACCTCGCAAACTCCTCACTCGTGAATGGAGTGCCGTTATCCGTGACCAGCACCTCGGGGAGGCCATGCATACTAAACGACAAACGCATCTTTTCAATTGTTGCGCAGGACGTTGTCCCCTGCATCTTATGCACCTCGAGCCATTTGGACTGGGCGTCAATTAATAGAAGGAACATGGATCCTTGAAAAGGGCCTGCGAAATCTGCATGCAAGCGTGCCCAAGGCCGCCCTGGACATTCCCAGTGATGTAGGGGTGCAGCCGGTGGAAGCTTCTGATGCTCCTGGCAAATGGAGCAGTTTTGGGCCACCTTCTCAATGTCGGTGTCGAGGCCTGGCCACCAGACATAACTCCGGGCCAACATTTTCATTTTGGTCACACCTGGATGCCCATTGTGCAAGTCTGTTAGTATCATCTCCTGGCCTTTTTCCAGGACAATCACACGCGTCCCCCACAAGAGGATGCCGTCTTCCACGCTGAATTCTGACAGCTTGGAGGAAAGTGCCCGCAACTCGCCTGGGAGCTGTCTATGCTGCCCACCATACAGGACTATGTGCCGAACCTTTGACAGGACTGGCTCCGCCTGGGTCCACTCACGGATCTGTGATGCCGTGACAGGCAAGGTGTCCATATAATTTAGGGTTGCAACCACCTCACCGGTCGTGGGGGTCGACATGGGGCCGGTCGATAAAGGCAATCGGCTCAGTGCGTCGGCATTTGCTATCTGCGTACCTGGTTTGTGCTCCAGAGAATACTCGTATGCAGCAAGCAACAAAGCCCAGCGCTGGATCCGTTCGGAAGCAATGGGCGGTATTGGCTTATCCTCTCTGAAAAGTCCCAGCAGAGGCTTATGATCAGTCACGATAGTGAAATGGTGGCCATACACGTACTGGTGGAAGCGTTTCACCGCAAAAACCACTGCCAGGCCCTCCTTCTCGATCTGCGCGTACTTTTTCTCCGCTGCAGTCAATGTGCGGGAGGCGAAAGCTATCGGTCGCTCGGCCCCGTTCTCCATCTTGTGGGACAGGACGGCCCCATTACCATACGGGATGCATCACATGTGACGAGCAAAGGCTTTCCAGGATCATAGTGGGTTAGTAACCCAGACGACGACAATTGTTGCTTTACCCGCCGGAAAGCGGTTTCTTGCGGCTGACACCAACCCAGGTGTGATTTTTCTTTAGCAGAGGGTGCAAAGGGGCCAGCGTAGTTGCCAGATTGGGGAGGAACTTCCCGTAATAGTTTACGAGACTGAGAAAAGAACGAAGATGCGAAGTGTCAGTCAGGGTGGGGGCCTGTTGAATCACGCGCACCTTCTCTGCGACAGGGTGCAACCCTTCGCGGTCCACCCGATAACCTAGGTAGACCACTTCCTTTGCCTGAAATACGCACTTTGTGCGACGTAAACGGACTCCAGCCTCCGAAAGGCGTCTAAGGACAGCCTCCAGATTTTCCAAATGTTCCTGCTCCAACGTCCCTGTCATCAAAACGTCATCTAAGTAGACAGCAACACGTGGAAAACCTCTCAAAATGCCCTCCATAACACGTTGAATAATTGCGCAGGCAGAGGATACTCCAAAGGGCAACCTTGTATATTCATACAGGCCCCGGTGTGCATTAATCGTTACATATGGTCGGGAGGCAGGGTCCAGCTCCAACTGCAGGTAGGCGTGACTCATATCTAATTTTGTGAACGAGAATCCACCTGCAAGCTTCGCGTAGAGATCCTCTATGCGAGGCATTGGATATCGGTTGAGTCGGGAAGCCGTATTCACTGTAAGTTCATAGTCGCCACACAAGCGAACTGTGGCATCTGGCTTCATTACAGGTACAATTGGTGCTGCCCAGTCAGCAAAACGGACAGGCCTGATAATACCCAAACTCTCCAAACGAGTGAGCTCCCTTCTACCTTCTCGAGCAAGGCGTAAGGCACCAGGCGCGCCCGGAAATAGCACCGCGTGGCTCCTGGTTCGACTTGGATACGGGCTACGGCCCCTTTTATTTTCCCCAAACCAGGCTGGAATACATCTGGGTATCGTATTAGCACCTCAGTCAACCCTTCAGAAACTGTTTGGAGGAAGTGCTGCCATTGCAACCGCAAATGGCGCAACCAGTCCCGACCCAACAGGCTGGGCCCATGGACGCGCAGCACGATAAGTGGGAAACGCCCCTCCGGGCGTCCATAAACAACAGGGGTCATTGTAGTTCCTGCAATGTCCAGTGGTTCCCCCGTGTAGTTGGCCAACCTGGCCTGTGAGTCGGTTAATGTAAGGGTCTGTATACCCTGCTTGATGCGGTCGAATGTCCTCTGGGCGATCACGGAGACCGCTGCGCCAGTGACCAACTCCATCTCTAGCGGGTGGCCATTGACCCGTACTGTCACCTTAATGGGGGCCACACGGGGAGCTGTCACACAATGCTGCAGGCAGTCGTCCTCCGTCTCCACATCCTCAGGAGTAGTCACCGCAGGTTCATCCACATGGAAGGTACGGCCCCTGGGCTGGTCCCAGTTACGGCCCCTGGCTGGTCCCAGTTTCGGTCGGAACAACGGCGCCTCTGGCGCCCCCAGGACCGCCGTCCACGATGGGGTCGGCGCCTACAAGTCTGACACGGACATGGCTCCTCATCCATTGGTTCTGGAGAAGGCTCCCTTCGGGGAGGAATGTCCGACGGCCACTGGCGTCGGTCCGGACGTTGCCTCGCCCAAGGTACCGCAGGAGTGCGGGGGGGACTTTTTCGGACGGAAGGGGTTGCGCCCCAAGGCATGCACTTCCATTCCCTGTAGCTCCTGCACTCCTCGTTCTGCGCTCTCTCGGGACAATACTATTTGAATGGCCTGTTGAAAAGTCAATGTTGGCTCAGCTAACAACTTTCTCTGGGTGGCTGCATTGTTAATACCGCAAACCAAACGGTCGCGTAACATTTCTGACAAGGTCCCACCATAGTCACAGTACTCCGCAATCCTGCGTAGCCTGGATAGAAAATCGGCAAGGGATTCTCCAGGGGTCCTCTCAGCGGTATTAAACCGGTAACGCTGGACTATCGTGGACGGGGTTGGGTTAAAATGTTGCCCCACTATAGTCACAAGTTCATCAAGCGTTTTGGTGTCCGGCGCAGCTGGGTACATAAGGCTCCTAATCACCCCAAACGTATGCGGGCCGCAGGCGGTGAGCAATATGACCACCTGGCACTCGTTTTCGGTGATATTGTTTGCCCGGAAATAGTAACGCATCCGTTGTGTGTACTGGTTCCAGCTTTCCAGCGCAGCATCAAAAACATCCAAACGTCAGTACAGAGGCATGGTATAATAGAAAACAACTTCCAACCTGTATCCAACAAAAATCCAGGGAGGTTGCTTCAGCAGTGTAGACAGCTGTTCACTTTAACCCTCGTCGCCAGTTTTGTGAGGGCCACGAAGAATCCAGCACGAGTTTTAAGGATACAAAGTAATAACATTTATTTACAATAACATATATATATAACAGCAGCAGCAACTTCCCTTGCTGCACACTCCTTCCTGCTGGTTCCTAAACTGGCCAGCTTTATTTATACTAGGAGTTTACTAATGGTTTCTCCGCCCCCCCTCATTGGGGAAGCTCATACTCCCACAGGATTGTGGGATTGTCATTAGTCCCCAGCCAATGGTAAGTAGGCAGGTTATAACAGTATTCAAGGCTGTAGTTAGGGAGGAGTTTATAGATTATCAAAGAATTTACAGTGCAGAAGGAGGCCATTCAGCCCATCGAGTCTGCACCGGCTCTTGGAAAGAGCACCCTACCCAAGGTCAACACCTCCACCCTATCCCCATAACCCAGTAACCCCACTCAACACTAAGGGCAATTTTGGACACTAAGGGCAATTTATCATGACCAATCCACCTAACCTGCACATCTTTGGACTGTGGGAGGAAACCGGAGCACCCGGAGTAAACCCACGCACACACGGGGAGGATGTGCAGACTCCGTACAGACAGTGACCCAAGCCGGAATCCTGGGACCCTGGAGCTGTGAAGCAATTGTGCTATCCACAATGCTACCGTGCTGCCCCGTTATCAGTGGGTGAAGCACTGAATACCGCCGATGTATGAATGAGGATGTAGGATTGAAGAAGAATGAAATTATTGTTCTTCCATGGAGAAATAATCACCCCTAGTTGAGGAGTTTAAAGTCCCAGATCTCATAGGCCCGTTTCTTCAAAAGAGACGTGATGATGGTGCCTCATGTGTAAAATGGGAAGCTCACAATATTGCAATTTTTTTCATTTTCAAAGAGAATCTACTGTTAATTTTAAACCAAAAAAATAATTTGCAGTAGACTTAAATCGGACCGTTGGTTAATTAAACTTGAGCAGGATGCTATGGATTATGAAGGGATAGAGTTTATTAAAGTACAAATAAGTCACAGGATAGAGTTTCCATTTGTTTCCACGTGTTATTTTAGTGCAATCTGGGTGAATCTGTTGAACCAGCCTAAGAGTTGGGGGAACTTTAAATGTAAGTGACATATAACTAAAACCAGCATTCATGTTTTCTGTATACTATACACTTGTTCAAGATTCAATTCAGTTGAATGATCCATGCTCCACCTTTTACACTTGTGCAAGATTCAATTCAATTGATTCATTCGTGCCCCACCTTTTACACTGGTTCAAAATTGTAATAACCCCCCCCACAAGCCCAGATGGATACCCTAATTGATCTCCCTATGGGAATCGTGGATTATGAGCTTTCCTGCTAGTGGGCGGAGGCCTTCCCAGCTGGGGTTCATAATTATCTTGCATTAAGGCCGGCCCAAACAGGGACCAGTATGTTGGTAGTTCCATAGAACCATAGAAATGTTACAGCACGGAAGAAAGCCATTCGGTCCATTTTGCCCATGCCAACCCGAGGATACCCGGGTGCTCTTTCTAATCCCACTTTCTTGACCTGCAGTTTACAGCACTTAAGATGCAGATCCAGATACTTTTCAAAAAGAGTTTAGGGTCTCTGCCTTCACCACCAACTCGGTAGCAAATTCTTGAGTCCCACTGCCCTCTGAAAAAAAACATCCTTCCTCATGTCCCCTCTGCACCTTCTGCAACTTATTTTGAATCTATGTCCCCTGGTTCTAGAATTCTCCACCAAGGGAACCAATTTTATCCTTCCACTCTATCTCTTCCCCTCAACGCAGCCATCAAATGCTTGGCCTCCTGGACCTTTATAAAGATTCAAATCAGTTGATTCATCCATGCCCCACCTTTTACATCGGTTCAATAAGCCTCTTCAAATTGCACTTATTTTCTTAGGCCCACAAAAAATATTTAGTTTACAACAAATTGACCAGCCTGCACCAGTAAAACCAGTCAATGGTTGAATTTAGTTCTCTTCTAAAACATTTTTAGTGATTTCAATCAGGTTATTCACGGTGAAATAAGTTCCCGAGTTATTTACAACTAGTTTGTCGTTTGGTTATGGGTAATAGTCAAATAATAGAAGTGTGCCAACCCAACATGGTTTAATGCTGAATTCTGGGACATGGACACATCATATGACTTGGTCTTGTTAGCTTCACGCTCGCACTTGGTAAGCGAAAAGAACCACATGGCCCCAAGATGGTGATGCAACTTCAAGGTTAAACAGTGTTGTCTGGGACACCCATCGCCCCCCCCCCCCCCCCCCCCCCAGCCAGCCAACGCCATGGGCAGCCACCCCCCTTCTCTGCACGTCCCTCCCACACCAATGGCAGCCCATCACGACTGAGGCGGGACACCAGGGGGCTCCCCCACCCCCTCAGAGCACCGGGCCAGTAACCGGGTTCAACTTCCCTGGACATCAGTTTGCATTCCCTGAATTCAAAAGTCTATTGTGCAAAGAAAAACAGGTGTTAGAGCATGCAGCCTTGTGTCTTACATTGTTGCAGTAAGTTTTCAATAGAAGCAGTTTATTTTCCTTCACACTACGTAACCATCTTTAGTTTTGTAAGTTTAGAATTATGTCTTTAGTAATTGGACAGTTGACTTTTATTATTTAGTAATGTGGCATGGTTATATTTTTAAAATCAATCTCACTGCCGTAACTATTGCACATCAATCACTTTCAAACACCGATCTTAAATGTATTTTATATAGACTTTATGTGACAATTCCGTAACTTTGTAATTTTTGTAAGGATATGCATTTTTAGGAAGTAGGTACATCTGTAAGATTAACACACTCTCGTTAAACATTATTAATATCCAGAGAAAGCAGATTCTTTCTCACAAAACTAAATAAGGAAAGTATGAATTGTGTAACACAGCCAGCATTTTATTTGCATTCAAAAAGCTTGAGCAGAAAGTGAATAATGGCGAATATAGGGATACAGACCCCGAAGGCGCAGAAGGATATAGTTTAGACAAGCATCCTGATCGGGATAGACTTGGAGGGCCGAAGTGCCTGTTCCTCTGCCGTAGTGTTCTTTATTATTTTCCAAAACATTTCTTGTATTCGTACAGGTCACAGCATTCCCGCGGCTTTCCTGATGCTTTGGAAACTTAGAATACTCTTGTATCCGGGCTGACAGACTTTCCGCAAACAACCAGCTGGATTGCACTCGCAGCGACTTGGGAGGGGGCAACATTCGCCAGGGGGCAAATCCTTCGATCAGGAAGAAGTCTTCTGGGCAGCGGGGGGAGAACTGGATCTCACATCTGGCTTTGGAGCAGTCTGGCTTCTCTTTCTCAATTGCTTAACGCCGAAAGGCAGCTTCCCCGGCTGGGAAAAACAAATGAATTGCTACAGGTCCGAATGGTGCCGCACTCACACTTCCCACTGATTATGTTGCAGCCGGTTACTAGGTTCTCATTGCAGCGCTCACGTCCAAGAAATTGGTCGCCTTCCCACTCTCATCTCTGCAAAGCCCGCCGTGGATAGAATTGCCACCGAGACTCACACACCGGAGGCCGCGGTCACAAGTCCCGTATATGCCGAAAATCCCGCCGCAGATCTCGCTCTTCTGCCTGGCGCAAATGGAGCAGCAGCCGCAGGAGGCCAACACCAAACCCCCGGGGCAGTTGTGGGGCGCCTTGCATCTGGATTTGTCGCACGGTGAACATGTCAGTGCCTGGCCATCATGAGCCAACAGTTGGAGAAGGAGCAGGGCTGCCAGCAGCTTGGCAGCCAGGTACGCCCCAGAAGGAAACATCTCCCCAGCCGCTATCTTCAACTTCCAAACAAACAGAAAACCCCAGCAAACCCCCCAAAATGTTTGGGCGAAAGCTTTCAACACCAAAAGGAATTCTTCTCGAAATGGATTATTTCACAGATACCACTCCGACACAAGGCTGCAACATGCAAAAAAACCCAAATTGTTTTTGCATATGTTCCACCCCTGAATAAATAAAATAAAAATAAAACATGCACCCAGACTCTTATTTTCTTTCTTCCACCCTCTCTCTCTTCAAACTGAATGGGAATTGTCTGCTTACAACTTTCCACAATTTTTGTCCAGCAAGAGAAAGGGAAGGGGGACTGTTTGAATTGTTGCTTTCTTTCTCAAGGTGTGGGGGAAGGAGGGGCAGGGGGGGGGGGGGGGGGCGGGTAATCACCACTCTGTATTTTTAACTGGCTTGTACCAAGCACTGGGGGATACAACAAAACATACAGGCCAGAATACAGGTGCGCCAGTGGGTTTCACGGCAGCATGGGGTGGTTACAATGGGAAATCCCATTGACTGCGGTGGGGGGATAGAATCCCACCACCAATGAACGGCCAAGAAACACATGGCTGGCGGACCGGAGAACCCTGCCCACCATGGCAAAACTGCATGTAATACTGATACTTATAGATCAATTACACATCTGGAATGACAGGTCTGCTGTTACTGGACATTATGTGCTCCCTTATCTCAAATAAACAGACATTAAAACCATCCTAAGGTCCCCAGTATCATAGAAGGAAGTTGTAAAGTTTAATGAAATAACAAAAGCAACTATAATGAGAAGAGGGGGTCCCACAAATAATTGACACCTTGATGGGCCAATCAGGAGATAATACGAATTACATCAATAGATGACCATCGCCCACTTGAAACCAATCATAAACTGATCATGCAACACCTGGACGAATCTGTGCCTGAACAAATGCCATATGTATCAATCAGGAATCAGTAACATTATTTATCATCCACCGGAGTTGTGATTTGGGAACAGTTAAAAATCACCAACTCGAGCTACGAGGTGCATGTTGAATTTGAAACTGGAGAGCGGGCAGGTGAGAGCAAGAGAAGATTCCATGTCGCCTTGTGCTCTAGGCTGAGACGGCAACAGGAACCGTGTGCCGCTGGCTTTCACGTATTTTCTTTGATTTTTTGAAAGGGTGGATATCAAGAATCTGTGCTTGGCTCTTACATGTGTGCCGAGGGATCTGGGATCCGAGGAGAAGGGGTTGTGGCAGGTCATTGCTGCTAGAATTCGAGGAGATGTACGTTAGTGCACATGGCATGTAAAATTTACCCTGATTTCTCATAGTAATTGCAGGCTGACACAGCGTGGGGGGGGGGGATGTGCACCGTTTTACCATGAGTGAAATTCGTCATTTGGGAGACTAAGGACTGGATTTTCCATTCCTGAGACTAAGTGTTGACACTAATGCAGGATTTGTGTACTTTCACGGCAGCAAAACTAGCCCCGCACCTGCGATTCAGTGACTGTAAAAAGGCTGGCACCAGCTCCACGTGGAACACAATCGATTCCAATGAGAAACGGTGTGGGATTCTCCGGATTCGCGATTGACACTCAGGAGGCTGACAAACTGCAGTCACATATACACACTTCACTCCCCCACACACACCATCCCAGCCAACAAGATGGCAGCGAGGAGATCAGCTCCACGATTTATGGGTACTGGGCTGGTGAACCTCCTGGATGCCTCCTGGATGGAGGAGAGGCGAATGACTCTGTACCCCGGCCGGGAAGGAGGCTGCCCAGCAACATGGTCCGGACTGACCTGCAGTGCAAGAAAAAATTGCACCACATGTCGGCACCCATAATGGCTGCCATGGCCGATTGCCATTGTCATTGAGATCATCAGTTACCCACCCCCTGGGCTGCATGCGTTGGGACTGTCTAACACTGTTGTTTTCTGTTCCCTCCCCGCCCCCAGGAAAAGGCCACGCATAACCGCCGGGAGCAGGAGAAAACTGGAGGGGGATCGCTGAACCTGCAGCCCCTCACTGTGGTTGAGCAGAGAGCCCTGGACGTGGTCGGCAGCCCAGAAGAAAGGGAGGTCGCCAGGGTAGAGATCAGCGACGGGCGAGGAATTGAGACCCTGCTGAGTTGCAGTTCCCTCTGACAAGTGTGCCGAACTGCATCCCCCCAAAAACACCCCCCCCCGGGCCTAATCATGTGTCCTTGTGCCTTGCAGGACCTGCTGGTGATGAGTGCCACAGCCAGAGTCTTGGGTGCCCGGCAATGATGAGGAGAACGGTATGGCCGCAAGCCATGGACCTGAAACCCAAGACACCCAGGAGCTCATCCAGGGATTACACTGATTTCCAGTCACTGTTGTCTCCAACATCTTCCACCATCCCAGTGACATTCACCTCGGTTGGGCACTTTAGTGAAAAGGCTCTTGGGACACTATCTGGTGTGCACCACACAGTTGCTCTGGTACATCAAATACCTCAGGTGGAGGTAGGGACTCCCATGGAGGCGGATAGTCAGAGGGCGGGCCGACCCCAGGAACTAGCTGCCCTCCAGATAGGTTTTGGGCTTCTGGAACGTACAGTCCCATCGATTGTGTAGCAGTCGCAGAGCCAGAGACTACACGAGGGGTTGTCAGCGAGCATCCAGCACCTTGCAGGTGGACGAGTCCAACCCCGTGCAGGACAGGAGGTGGTGCTGACCATGCGTGCCACCAAGGCCAACACCGCACAGGTGGCATCCGCAGCGGAGGCATTGGGACAATGGTTTTGGCTATGGATCAAAATGTCCAAGGCCTGGGCCATTCTGTGCAGGTGCTGGCCAAGGTCCTGGGCAGTGTTGCCGTCTCACAGGCAACCATGTGCAAGAGCCACCTGGAAATTGCAGCAGCGCTTCTGAGTGTGACCCAGTCACAGAGTGCCATGGCTGAGAATGTCGGTGGCATTGTCCGGGCGCTGGCCGACATGGCGCAGACACAGTGGAACGTGGCACAGACACTGGCTGATGTGACACAGACCCAGAAGGTGGTGGCACAGTCAATGGGCGATGTGACGCATCCCAGATGCCGATGGTCCACTCCTTGTGCTCCATGGCCACCAGTATGCAGACCCTGGTTGAGAACAGAGCAGGCCTCCAGGACTGGCAGCGCCATATGGTGGGGGAGCCTCGGGATAGGTTCGCTCGCACCCCCGGGACCATCGGGCACCCCAAGGGAGGAGGAGGTGATGAGGCCTGTGCCGGTGATTCCCGCTGGGAAAGTGCCGGAACACCGCAGCATCTCGCCACCTGTGACACCCGAGCAGCAGCCAGGCCCAACCATGGTTGATCGCCCAGAAGACAGCCGCCAACGGGGATGCAGGTCGGGAATCACAGCATGCCACGTCCACACCTGATATACCACCTGGGGATCCACCTAGATGTAGCGTTAGGGCCTGTAAGACCAGGAGGATAGTCACCATTTACGTTAGCACCGGTGCAGGGCACGTTTTAGTTATGGGGCTAGAGCACGTACCTCTAAATAGTTGTGCACATTAAACACCTGTTGACACTGTTACAACCTGCCTCGGTGCCCTAACTGATGGATGTGAGGGTGGGCTGGACTGAGCTGGCCAGGGAGGGGATACGGGGGGTGGGGTAGGATAATGGGCGGAAGTTGTGAGTGAGCTGTGCTGGGCTGGGCTTTCTCCCCATCCCACCGTCACCCCAGGGATCCAATGGGACAGTGTGATGGAATAGCGAGGTTCATCGGGTCCAGGCGGACAATGGAAAATGCTACCGTGGGTAGACATTGTCAAATAATGTGGAGCACAATAGCTCATCTCAGAGCGCGTTGACAACATCCTCCATCCAATGGGCCACACCCAGTGCTACTTCTAACCCAGGGCCCGCACTATATGTATCACGGAGAAATTTACAGGCAGGGGGATATGGTGTCCGTGCCCCTGGCATGTCCCCCCCCCCCCCAGTCGGTGAACCTCGAGGCGATCAGAGCATCCCATACGCATTGGCCCTGGTGTACACGGGCCTCCCATGCCTGCCTGTGCCCGGTGTCCTGCCTGTTCCCTCTCTCCCCGCATCCTCCTCGTCGGATGGGGCCTGACGTTCATTCTCTTCCTCCAGTACATCGCCCCTCTGCTCTCAGCATCATACTAGAGGGCCCCTCCAGAGCGGTCCAGGCACCTTAACCGCATCTTCAGGAGGCCAAAGCACCAATCAATCACACCTCTGGCGTTGCATGGGTATCGTTGTAGTGGATCTCACCACCGATCTGAGGCTTCCGGATAGGTGTCATCAACCACGACCGCAGCATATAACCTCTGTCACCCGGGAGCCAACTCCCCAGCCGAGAGGGGGGGGGGGGAGAATCTTAAATGTCACAAATCATCGGGTGTGCCAGAGTGAAGGTGTCGTGCACACTGCCCGGGTATCGGGCGCAGACATGCTTAATGAGCATCTGATGGTCACATATCAGCTGCACATTCATCGAGTGCAACACCTTTTGGTTTGTGCAGGTGCTCGGAGGGGGACATGCATCTCATCCATCACCCCCTGGACCCAGGGCATCCCGTCGATGGCAGTGAGCTCCTGGTGAACTCGGTCCACAATGAAGTGGATGTATTGCGCCGACTGGGAATGTAGGGCCTCCGTGACATTGTGGATGCACCTGTGCACCGAGGTCTCTGGGATTCCGGACAGGTCCCCACTTGGCACGTCGAAGGGCCTCGTGGCGTAAAAGTTCAGGGCGTCTGTCACCTTGACGGCCACCGGGAGTGGACGTCCTCCTTCATTTCCCCCGTGGTGCCAAACGCACCATGATGTGGCAGATATGTCGCACTGTTTCCCTGCTCAGCTGGAGTATTCGACGCCATGCCTGATCCAGCAGCTCCTCGAATGACAGGCGCTGCCGGTACACACAAGACCTCATGCAGCTCCTCCTCCTTGGCCTGCTGGGCAGCCGGCTCTCCATTCTGGGTGACTGCCTTGGTTCCTCTTGGACACACTCCACTGCTGCAGATTCCTCCTCCTCGAGCAGCTCCAGCTCATACAACCGCAGGGCATCCCCCAGGGCTGAGGTGACTAGGAGGAAGGCCACCGTTGCTGGTTGAATTCCAATATCCATTGTCTGTAGGGGGTGAAAGGTCGACATGTTAGCATGTCCCAATCAGGTCCAACGGGGTACATGGTATCCCTGGTTGGCATTGGGGGTCCTGCCCCTGTATGTTACCCCACCCCCCACCTCTGCATTTCTGGCCCTGACAGTGCCCGGCACTGTGGAGCCTCTGGCCCTGGTGCCCACCCCCGATGCCAGGGATACTGTCGGCTGGTGGGGCCCTTGCCAGCTGCTGCTCCTGTAAGGGTTATAGTGGGCGTTGCCCTGAGTGGGCAACCTGATGTCCCACCGGCAGATGGTGGGCGGCTGGGTAGTGCGGGGCGTGACAGAGGAGGGGTTCGGGGTTGGTTACTGGGGTGCAGGGGTGGGGGCAGCCAACCGGCCGATGTCACTCTGCAGAACCAGGGGCCAGGGTGGTTATCCTGTGGGGTACGCAACACGATGGCTGCCTTGCAGGCCACAGCAATGGCGGTCCATGCCTGGACATTTCCCCAGTTCTATAGGGGGTCACCCCAGCCAGTCAGCCCTCCCCACCCCCGCAGCTCTCAGCCACGTCTCTCGGTGTCCTATCTCCTCTCTGTCCTTCATCAGCTACGATGCCGGTTTCACGACTTTTAAAAGCTCAAGTGAACCCCGCCATCGGGATTTCAGCACAGCGGAGGTGGAGAATTGCGGAGGCTCCAGAGAATACCGGGTCAGGCTCGCTAATGATATGCAAATGGTGTTTACTGTAAATGCGTTCCAGAACGCATTGGCACCGTTGGCGAGCCGACGTGGAATTGCGATTTGGCATCAAATCCGGGCCTGCCACAATTTTAGTATCGTAACCGATTCCCTGCCCAATCACTTTTCCCAATCTCGCTAACAGAGGAACCCACCCTAAGTGTTGACGCTGGGATTGAATTGTGTGTGGTTCATGTTCCCGTTAGGGCGCTATTCGGGGAAAAATTCAGGACGTGCTAATGGGCCAGCACTCTGCTGCCATGAATTCTGTGCAATTCCTGCCACTGGGGCGGAGTTAGCAATTCCTTTGAGGATCTGAAAGGAACGATAATGCAAATTTTAAAATCTATTTTAAGAATTGTAAGATTTGGAAAGTAAATAAATATTCCTTTGTCCTTTGCCAATATAGGTTATTCAAATTGATGGATTTCATGGAGATGAAAATTAATGAGCTTACAGTAAGGGTTGTACTCCAGGTGGATATCTATTTACCAAATTAGGCAACAGAAGCCATTCTGATGACTCACAGCTGTTTTATTCTGATAGTGCGGTTTAGCTGGTTTCCACTCTTGCCTTCTGGATCCTCTCCTTTAGGGCAGCATGGTAGCACAGTGGTTAGCAGAATTGCTTCACAGCTCCAGGGTCCAGGTTTGATTCCGGCTTGGGTCACTGTCTGTGTGGAGTCTGCACATCCTCCCCGTGTGTGCGTGGGTTTCCACCGGGTGCTCCGGTTTCCTCCCACAGTCCAAAGATGTGCGGGTTAGGTGGATTGGCCATGATAAATTGCCCATAGTGTCTCCAAAATTAGTGTTGGTGGGGTTACTGTGTTATGGGGATAGAGTGGGGATAGGGGATAGAGCACCCTTGGGTAGGGTATTTAAAGAACAAAGGCAGCACTCAGAAGTGTGAGCAGCCGGGAGCCTGTAAGTATCACTAAAGGGGTGCATTTAAAAGACAGACTGCCAAAATTGCGGTCTGGGCCAGGCCATCCCAATCTCAAGAGGGACATCCCAAGTCCACAAACTTGGCAGCAGTCACTGCCTACTACTGCCCCGGCCTGGGCAGCCATTCTCCGACAGGACGGATAGTTTTCAATGGTTTTTCAGTGTTCTTGTAGCCTCCCGCACCCTCTCCAGCCATGGCATCCAGTCCATGTTTGTCAATGCGCGTAGTAATTCACGCCCACAGGACCTCAGCCTGAGAGGAGTGGAGCATCGCCGAAGGGTGAAGCATACTGTGTCCAACCACATTTTTGCATGCTGCCGCCGATGTAGGCGAACACCCAGGCCAGAGGTACCTGCAACAGATACGTGTGTGTTGAATGCATTTCCATGAACAATCTATAGACACACACTAATCACAAATACACAGTAATAATGCACATACACACTAACTATAATTTACAGACTTCCTAACACTCATACGAAAATACACAGTAACAATCTTAGAGAATCCTAAAACCTGCTTCAAACATAGCAGTTTGTGAGGCATCATTGGGTTTATGGCTAACGGATTTGACCATTTGTGAAATCATGTCAGTTCCCACAGGCATACATGGGAGCTGTACCCAGGCAACAGGCCAGTCATCATCCCTTCCGGAGAGGCTGCACGCACTTCCCGTAAACCTGGAGGCTGAGGAACCACCTCTACCGCTACACTGTGTCACGGTCCCCAGGACCACGCCCATCCGGGTGACTCTGCGGCTTAATGGACACCCCACCGAGATGGAGCTTAACATAGGGCAGCGCTCTCCATCGTCAGCCACCGCATGTTTGTGGCAATCCGGACCAGCATCCTATCACTGGAACCCAAGGACATGGGAGCCCGGCTAGCCATCTATACTGGGGAACCGTCGGTGATCGAAGGCGCTTCCCATGTGCCCGTGGTGTACGGGGATCAGTCTGTATGCCTAACATTGGTGATAGTGCGCGGCGACGGGCCGAGCTTATTGGGGTGCGATTGACTGTGACATCTGCGACTGGATTGGCAACGCTTTCGCCAGATGTACCCCTGCGGGCCAGAAGGGGCGCTGGCAAAATTGCCGTTGTTTTTTTCCGAAGGCCTCGGGACATTAAAGGGAGCGGTGGCCACAATTAGTGTGGAAGAGAACGCCCAGCCCAGGTATTTCCAGGCCTGCCCCGTGCCGTATGCACTTCGACCTAAGGGCGACCAGGAGTTGGACTGATTGGAGCAGTTGGGTATTATCCGCCCCATCCATTTCGCCGATTGGGCCGTGGCAGTGGTCTTGGGGTGACTATGTGGCGATTATAAGATAACTGTCAACTGAGTGTCCTGTATCGACCAAAATCCAGTCCCACAGATTGAAGCCTGGATCGGCAGAGCTCATCCCAATCAGAGGCCACCTGCACCGCAGCCTTTGGAATCCTCCCTGGTTCTCTCCCCTCTCAGGGCAGAGGACTCACCGGTCCACCTCGGACACCCACCCTTCTTCTCTGAGCCATCTTGGTGGCTGCAGTGAGTATGTGTTAAGTGGAGCTTTAAAGAACAGCTCCAGCTACCAGACTCGTTTATAGAATCATAGAATTTACATTGCAGAAGGGGGTCATTCGGCCCATCGAGTCTGCACCGGCTCTTGGAAAAAGCACCCTACCCAAGGGTGCTCTATCCCCTATCCCCACTCTATCCCCATAACACAATAACCCCACCCAACACTAAGGGCAATTTTGGAGACACTATGGGCAATTTAGCATGGCGCCTGGCTCAGAGGGAACAAGACATTTATGGAGTTGGACATGCCTACAGCTGCTGCTCAACCCAGGCTCATGGGAGCACTAAAAATCAACACCCATTAGGGTCTATACAAATTCCCCTGTTTGGAGTCTCCTCGCCCTGTGCCATCTTCCGGCGTGTCATGGAGAACATAATTTGTGGATTGCCACAAGTGGCCGTTTACCTGGATGAGGTCCTCATCACCAGAATCTCATACAGGGAGCACATGGAGAACATCAGCGAGGTCCTCGAGCGGTTTGCTCGGGCTGGGGTCCTCCTCCGGAGAGAGAAGTGTTTCTTTCATGCGCCCGAGGTCACGTATTTGGGCTACCGGGAAGACTGCAGGGGCCGCCATCCGGTGGAGGACCAGGTGCAAGCGATCCGCCAGGCCCCCCATCCCTCGCGACCCCATGGAGCTCCGCTCTTTCCTAGGTCTGGTGAACTATTATAGAAAATTCATTCCCCGGTTGGCTATGTTGCTCAACCTGCTCCACCTACTGCTGAAGCAGGACAGCATTGGGACTGGGGTCCCTTACACCAGAAAGCTTTCCAAGATGTCAGACGGTGCCTCGTCGGCCGAGGTACTTACCCACTTCGACCCATCCAAACCGTTGCTTGTCATGTGCGGTGCCTTACCGCATGGCGTGCTGGCACATTGCAAGCCCGACAGCTCGGAGCGGCCAATCGCTTTTGTAGACGCCGAACGAAACTATGCGCAGGTGGAAAAGGAAGATTTGGCCGTCGTATTTGTGGTGCGAAATTTCCACCGATATGTTTATGGACGCACGTTCACGATATACACGGACCACAAGCTCTTGCTGGGGTTATTTAAAGAAGACCGAGTGATCCCGCCAATCGCGTCTGCCCGGGTCCAGCGATGGGCGCTGCTGCTCACCATTTACGAATATACCCTTGAACATCGTCCGGGCACAAGGATTCCGCATGCAGACGCGCTAAGCCATCTGCCTCTCTCCACAAAGCCGCCGGCACCCGATGCGGCCACGGAGATGATAGCTGCCCCCCACTTCTTAGACACCCTGCCGGTGATGGCGGACCGCATTAAGGAATGGACCTAGACAGACCCAAAATTGTCGCGCGTCCAACTCATGGTCCAGCACGGGGCCCAGCCGGATGAGCTGAAGGCCTACACCTCGAAGCTGACAGAGATGATCAGCACAATTGCTTCACAGCTCCAGGGTCCCAGGTTCGATTCCGGCTTGGGTCGCTGGCTGTGCGGAGTCTGCGCGTCCTCCCCGTGTCTGCGTGGGTTTCCTCCGGGTGCTCCGGTTTCCTCCCACAATCCAAAGATGTGCAGGTTGGGTGAATTGGCCAATGATAAATTGCCCTTAATGTCCAAATTGCCCTTGGTGTTGGGTGAAGGTGTTGAGTTTGGGTAGGGTGCTCTTTCCAAGAGCCGGTGCAGACTCAAAGGGCCGAATGGCCTCCTTCTGCACTGTAAATTCAATGATAATCTATGATTAATCTGGGACAAAGGTTCGGCACAACATCGTGGGCCGAAGGGCCTGTTCTGTGCTGTATTTTCTATGTTCTATGATCGTCGATGACGGCGTCCTCTTGTGGGGGACGTGGGTGGTCATACCGAAGCAGGCCTTTATTGGTCGACCTGCACAACAGACATCCAGGGGTGGCCTAAATGAAAAAGCTGGCCCGCAGTTATATTTGGTGGCTCGGGTTAGACTCCGAGATTGCGAAGGTGGCTCACAACTGCGTTCCGTGCCAAGAACATCAAAAAGGCCCACCGGCAACCCTTGGGAGTGGCGAGAAACCATGGTCGCGGGTCCACATATACGTTTCCGGTCTGCTCCACGGGGGCCACGTTCCTCATACTCGTGGATGCCAACTCTAAGTGGTTGAAGGTACACCGGGTTCCAACTGCAAGTACACAAACCACTGTGGATAGACTACGGGGCATCTACAGTACGCACAGATTACCCGAAATCAGGTGTCTGACAACGGAACGGCGATCACCAACCAGGAGTTTGTAACATTCATGGCTTCAAACGGCATCTGGCATGTACCACCCGTCATCAAATAGGTTAGCCGAATGAAAAAGATGCCCGCAGTATTCTGGGAGACGTAGTTGGTGCATTTCCATGTTTAGTTACCGCACAATGCCGTATACCACCACCGGGATCACGCCAGCGGAATTGCTCATGGGGTGACGGCTCAGGACTTGCCTCAGTCTAGTCTAGTCCTCTAGACTAGAAGTCCCCACCGATGTTGGGGTGTGGGTCTGTCAGTGCCAGGACCGCTGCAGAAGGGACTCGCGTTGGGGCCCAGAGATCCGCACCTTTGAAACAGGTGACGCGGTCTGCGTATAAAACCTTGGGACGGGACCCGCATGGATCCCTGGCGTGGTCGTCTGCGCAACAGGGCCAGTGTTCTACATGGTCCAGGCCCAGGGAAATGAAGCACACCAGCCCCTGGGCCACATGCGTCAACGGGGCCAAAAGCCACTGGAGCAACAACCAGAGGCCCCGTTACGGAACCGGACACCATCCGCCTAGGGGGATCCCCAAAGCCCCACCAGGTCAGACCCCCTCTGACTGTACCCGCTGGCTGTCAGGAAACTGATACAGCTGCCGCGTCCGCAGGTCCCTCCAGAGATGATGATGACAGTGATGCTGGATCAGACAGGTACACTGGGTCTCCAGACGACCACGCACTGACGCCGATAGCACCAACAGCCTCACCAGCTGAACAGCCCAACTTCGTTGCTCTTCATGAAAATGACATTCTCTGATGTGCTACGCATCTCCCTGACCAGCTGTGCAGCCTTAGGACCCTCGACGTCTGCCCATGCGATCGAGGGATCCGCCGCCAGAAGGCATGGACATTTCTTTTTATAAATTTAGAGTACCCAATTATTTTTTTTCCAATTAAGGGGCAATCTAGCGTGGCCAATCCTCCTAACCAGCACATCTTTGGGTTGTGGGGGTGAAACCCACACAGACACGGGCGAATGTGCAAACTCCACACGGACAGTGACCCAGGTCCTGGATTCAAACCCGGGTCCTCAGCGGCGAAATCCCAGTGCTAACCACTGCGCCACCGTGCTGCCCGACATGCACATTTCTTCTGACTTGGCAGCCGGGGGAGTTCCGACCCCAAAGGGGCTTGCACCTGTATTGTATTCGATTCACCTACAACTATTTTAAATTTATTGACAACTCAATTCAAAAGAAATAGCAACATTCTAAAAAGTCACAAAAATCAGTAATATGCTAATAGCATTTACAAGATACCAGAAAACAAAATACCAGCTCTCAGGTCAGCACACTCACACCCCACCAGCCCCAAAGGTAGCTCGACACCGAGCAGCACAGACCACCGGAAAATGACATGCGGTGCAGGGCACGGTGCGAGAGGGAGAGAACAGCCCCTCCCCTCCCAAGATCAGGCACAGTCAGAGAGAGAGAGATAGAGACAAGAGCAACCACAAGAAACCCAACAATTAAGTACACGGCAAACATGCCGGCGCACGCTGCCCCCCCCCCCCCTCTCCAACCCCTCCCCCCGACTCCAACAACAGCCCCACATCGGTGGAGAGGTGCCCGTAAGCAGCACAATCCACCGGAAAAGGACAAGCAGCGCACAGTTTAGGAGAGAGAGCGAGAAAACACCCCTCCCCCTCACCCCCAGTGCACTGAGGCAGGCGCCGTGACTGGCGAGCACCCAGCCGCTACGCACAAAACAACCCACAACAAAATAACAACAAAAAACTAATAACCGTACGATCCCCCAACAACAAAACAAAATAGACATCAGTACAAGCAGTACACAGTCAATTGGGCCACCACGCTGCTGCTTTCACAGTTCCGACATCCGGTCTCCGGATACCAACCGGTCCAGAACTGCAAAGGTGAGTCCGTTCTCCTCCACTTTCAGCCCGACAGCAGGCCAGCCAAATTCCGCCCCGTGCTCCACTCCCAGCCGATAAGCAGAAAGGCAGCTGGTAACAAGTACGAGAGCCCGGCGTGGCGACTGCAGGCAGGCCAGCTCTCTCCTCTCCCTCCCCTGCAAGCAACTGGCAGCAGCAACAGGCTCCACTTCCCCTCCATCCAACCGGTCGTAGCACAGTTCTCCCTTGCTGCAGTCCAGGCTTCAAAGTCCGAAAAAAGCAGCCAGCGTACAGAATAACACACCAGGTCCGGAAGCAGGGTTACAGCCAGAAGCAGCAGGAGCTCAGAGACAGATTCCCCTCTCACACCTCAAGAGTATGAGCTCCCCAGGTGATCAGGGGGCACAGCTGCCTCCTAATTGCAGAATCCCCCACACGATACAAACTCTGGCTTGGGAGCAATTTTGGGAAGAGAACACTGAGGGGGAGTGGTGAGTGGGAGAGTACTGTATTGAGTAGCTGAATAAACCTAGTTTTATCCCGTCGGCCACACCAAAACTCTATTCCAATGTATGTCCCAAAAGTTAAACCAAGGACATATGGCAAAAATGAAAAAACTAAATGTGTGGTCATACAAAAGACAAATTGTACTTTAGCAAAATTGTTTTCTATTAAAATAATGTAATTCTTATAAAAACAGATATATGCGTAAATATGAGCAAGCAAGGGGGTTAGGGTAGACAAGTGAATGGGGTTTCTGATAATTCTTTAGTGAAATTTGTTTTATAAAGTGAACACACTTTGACAACACAGAATTCGGAGTTCACTTCTGTACGTACTTGCAACTTTTGGGATTTGGACGATGGTATAAGAAATAAATAGTCTTACGAAGGGAATAGGCAGAAGTCTTAGCTACTGAGTAACAGTGTTGATACGTGAATGGGTAAGCAAATTGCTGTTAAATGCCTTTATTTGGAATAGTAATTTTTATGTGTCAAGTGTGAAGTCTGAAATTACACTCCACCTCTGAATAGCACGTTGTGACTTTAAACCCTCTCCAGAGAATTGAGCACATGGCCTTGGTTGAGATTTCAATGCAGTACTGAGAGGTACTAAATTAAGGTGCAAGGCTAAAATTTAATGTGCAGCAAGGCATGGATTTGGGAGCTGGTGGGGTTATCATTAAGGACACCAACAGCAGGTTAGGCAGCCAGCTCCAACCTACTGATTTGCATATTTAACTGCAGCGCATTATATTGCAAGTAAGCAACTCGTTTAGAAGAGCTGGGCTGCCAATTACAGCATAGTAACTACTCAAGTACAGCCATATTATCATGACATACAATTTAACGGAGAGCCCCTTTGTCTGAAACACCCAGTTCATGGTTCATAGTAAGATTTTAGAGGTAATATTTAGTTCTGGGAAGATTAAAATTAACTATAAAAAATGGAATAAATGCAATTAATGCAGCTTGAAGACTATTAAACTTTAAAGGGTGCAGCAATGTTGACTGAAGGGGTTAACAGCTAGAAAGAGGAGATTATAAAACAGGTGAGCTTACTGAGCTGGAGAATTGGAGACTGGGGCCAGGACTTTCCACCCCCCCGTTCACATTGGGCGAGCGTAAATATATTGTGTGAAATGCAAAGTTGTGTTTTATGTTGGCGTGAAAGCATTACGTAACTGCCCCCCCCCACGTGAAAGCATTACGTAACTGCCCCCCCCCCCACGTGAAAACATTATGTAACTGCCCCCCCCCCCCACATGTTAACATAAACAAATAACAAAAGGGAATCAGGAATCACCTATAGTCACCATTAACACAAACAGTCCCTCCCCCCAACCCTCCCAGCACCCCCCCACCACCAATTCTTGAAAGTGCATAATGAGTAACACCCATGAATTGTAGAATCCCTCCATCATTGCCCCCAGTTCAAACTTAACCGTCTCAAGAGTCAAGAATTCCAACAGGTCCTCCCGCCACGCCAGGTCACAGGGTGGAGAGTTTGCTCTCCATCTCAACAGGATCCGCCTTCGGGCGATCTGCGAGGCGAAGGCTACAACATCTGCCTCCGCACCCGTTTCCAACCCCGGCTGGTCTGACACCCCGAATATGGCATCAAGAGGGCCCGGGTCCAGTTTCACATGCACCACTTTAGAGATTACCCGAAACACCTCCTTACTGTAATTCTCCAGATTTGGACAGGACCAGAACATATGAATGTGATTTGCCCCCCCCCAGCAACGCTCACACACATCTTCTACCCCCTCAAAGAGCCGGCTCATCTTCGCCCTCGTGAGGTGTGCCCTATATACCACCTTCAGCTGTACCAGCCCCAACCTCGCACACAAGGTGGTGGCGTTCACTCTCCGGAGATGAACCCTGAATATTAAGAGTATAAAATAGATATTGATATTGTTTTATTTTTCAGACACTGTATAGTAAAGTTCACTTTTGTTTGTTCAAAACCTGTGGAATATTTATCCCCTTAGCAAGTGTTTTGAATCTCAAACATTGTCCATTTTAAACAAAGTGTTACTGGCCCCCAACCCGATCTTACCACAAATCTGAGGGTTGGGTCCAAGATCATAACACATATTAGCCTTCCTAGAACATGCCAGTAAAAGCAAGGTGAGCATAGAAGGGCATTGAAGGAGATGAAGTCATTACAGGGAAATTGGTAATAAGCACTGAAGCCTTACAGCTATTTTATTGCCTTCCAATGTGAAAGGCTTTGTTCACAGTAGCAGTGTTGAGCGATTACTTTTGACAAATTTGTAGATTATTTTGACAAATTTGGTAGAACATAAGAACTAGAAGCAGGAGTAGGCCATCTGGCCCCTCGAGCCTGCTCCACCATTCAATGAGAACATGGCTGATCTTTTGGTGACTCAGCTCCACTTTCCGGCCCGAACACCATAACCCTTAATCCCTTTATTCTTCAAAAAACTATCTATCTTTATCTTAAAAACATTTAATGAAGGAGCCTCTACTGCTTCACTGGGCAAGGAATTTCATAGATTCACACCTCTTTGGGTGAAGAAGTTCCTCCTAAACTCAGTCCTAAATCTACTTCCCCTTATTTTGAGGCTATGCCCCCTAGTTCTGCTTTCACCCACCAGTGGAAACAACCTGCCCGCATCTATCCTATCTATTCCCTTCATAATTTTATATGTTTCTATAAGATCCCCCGTCATCCTTCTAAATTCCAACGAGTACAGTCCCAGTCTACTCAACCTCTCCTCGTAATCCAACCCCTTCAGCTCTGGGATTAACCTAGTGAATCTCCTCTGCACACCCTCCAGTGCCAGTTCCTCCTTTCTCAAGTAAGGAGACCAAAACTGAACACAATACTCCAGGTGTGGCCTCACTAACACCTTATACAATTGCAGCATAACCTCCCTAGTCTTAAACTCCACTCCTCTAGCAATGAAGGACAAAATTCATTTGCCTTCTTAATCACCTGTTGCACCTGTAAACCAACTTTCTGCGACTCATGCACTAGCACACCCAGGTCTCTCTGCGCAGCAGCATGTTTTAATATTTTATCATTTAAATAATAATCCCTTTTGCTGTTATTCCTACCAAAATGGATAACCTCACATTTGTCAACATTGTATTTCGTCTGCCAGACCCTAGCCCATTCACTTAGCCTATCCAAATCCCTCTGCAGACTTCCAGTGTCCTCTGCACTTTTTGCTTTACCACTCATCTTAGTGTCGTCTGCAAACTTGGACACATTGCCCTTGGTCCCCAACTCCAAATCATCTATGTAAATTGTGAACAATTGTGGGCCCACACTGATCCCTGAGGGGCACGACCAGCTACTGATTGCCAACCAGAGAAACACCCAGTAATTCCCACTCTTTGCTTTCTATTAATTAACCAATCCTCTATCCATGCTACTACTTTCCCCTTAATGCCATGCATCTTTATCTTATGCAGCAACCTTTTGTGTGGCACCTTGTCAAAGGCTTTCTGGAAATGCAGATATACCACATCCATTGGCTCCCCGTTATCTACCGCACTGGTAATGTCCTCAAAAAATTCCACTAAATTAGTTAGGCACGACCTGCCCTTTTGAACCCATGCGGCGTCTGCCCAATGGGACAATTTCCATCCAGATGCCTTGCTATTTCTTCCTTGATGATAGTTTCCAGCATCTTCCCTCCTACCGAAGTTAAGCTCACTGGCCTATAATTACCCGCATTCTGCCTACCTCCTTTTTTAAACAGTGGTGTCACGTTTGCTAATTTCCAATCCGCCGGGACCACCCCAGAGTCTAGTGAATTTTGAGCACTCTGGGATGCATTCCATCAGCGTCAGGAGACTTGACTACCTTTAGCCCCATTAGCTTGCCCATCACTACCTCCTTAGTGATAACAATCCTCTCAAGGTCCTCAACTGTCATAGCCTCATTTCCATCAGTCACTGGCATGTTATTTGTGTCTTCCACTGTGAAGACCGATCCAAAAAACCTGTTCAGTTCCTCAGCCATTTCCTCATCTCCCATTATTAAATCTCCCTTCTCATCCTCTAAAGGACCAATATTTACCTTAGCCACTCTTTTTTGTTTTATGTATTTGTAGAAACTTTTACCATCTGTTTTTATATTCTGAGCAAGTTTACTCTCATAATCTATCTTACTCTTCTTTATAGCTTTTTTTAGTAGCTTTCTGTTGCCCCCTAAAGATTTCCCAGTCCTCTAGTCTCCCACTTATCTTTGCTACTTTGTATGCTTTTTCCTTCAATTTAATACTCTCCCTTATTTCCTTAGATATCTACGGTCGATTTTCCCTCTTTCTACCGCCCTTCCTTTTTGTTGGTGTAAACCTTTGCTGAGCACTGTGAAAAATCACTTGGAAGGCTCTCCACTGTTCCTCAACTGTTTCACCATAAAGTCTTTGCTCCCAGTCTACCTTAGCTAGTTCTTCTCTCATCCCATTGTAATCTCCTTTGTTTAAGCACAAAACACTAGGGTTTGATTTTACCTTCTCACCCTCCATCTGTATTTTAAATTCCACCATATTATGATCGCTCCTTCCGAGAGGATCCCTAACTATGAGATCCTGAATCAATCCTGTCTCATTACACAGGACCAGATCTAGGACCGCTTGTTCCCTCGTAGGTTCCATTACATACTGTTCTAGGAAACTATCACGGATACATTCTATAAACTCCTCCTCAAGGCTGCCTTGACCGACCTGGTTAAACCAATCGACATGTAGATTAAAATCCCCCATGATAACTGCTGTACCATTTCTACATGCATCAGTTATTTCTTTGTTTATTGCCTGCCCCACCATAATGTTACTATTTGGTGGCCTGTAGACTACTCCTATCAGTGACTTTTTTGCCTTACTATTCCTGATTTCCACCCAAATGGATTCAACCTTATCATCCATAGTATCGATGTCATCCCTTACTGTTGCCCGGATGTCTTAAATAACAGAGCTACACCACCTCCCTTACCATCCACTCTGTCCTTCCGAATAGTTTGATACCCTCGGATATTTAACTCCCAGTTGTGACCATTCTTTAACCATGTTTCAGTAATGGCCACTGAATCATAGTCATTCACGATGATTTGCGCCATCAACTCATTTACCTTATTCTGAATACCACGAGCATTCAGGTAAAGTACACTTATGTTGGCTTTTTTTACCTCTGTTCTGAATCTTAACACCTCGATCAGTAACCTCTCCTAAGTTATATTTCCTCTTAACTTTTCTCCTAATTTTCCTTGTCGTTGAACCCATATCTTCATGTAACAACCTGCTGCGTCGCTTACCATTAATGTTTTTACTTCCCGTTTTATTCCTTTTAGTATTCCTGGTCCTATTCACTGAGCTCCCCTCAGTCACTGTACCTTGTACTGTCGCCCTTTTTGATTTTTGACTATGGCTTCTCTGCCGTACACTTCCCCCCTTACTGCCTTTTGTTTCTGTCCCTGTTTTACTACCTTCCAACTTCCTGCATCGGTTCCCATCCCCCTACCACATTAGTTTGTGCATCTAATCTTCATTTTGATACTCTGGTCTACCAGATCAGCATGTGTTCTGCATATGCTGCTTTACTTTAAAGCACAGATGAAGACAAAGATGAGAAGGAGCAGAGCTGCACCTGTAGGGGCAGTGACGGCCTGCTTTCCCTATGACAGCTGCTCTACTGAACAGTGGGGATGAGCAGAGAATTAGGCCTTACTCCCAACCCACGGTCCATAGGCAAAGGATAAACTTAATCAGCATGTTTGAACACCAATGTTTCGTGAGTATCCCGTCAGTGCCGCTGAGCGTTGGCCACTGCCGGGACTGTAGACAGTTCCCACCACGCTGTCGGACTGAGCGGAACCAGAGTAGTTAAAAGGCGAGAGGGCAGTAGCTGAGGCTCACACTTTGAGCAAACCTGCGAGGGAGAAGTGGGGCCAAGCGGAACCAGAGCATTCAAAAGGTGAGAGGGCAGGGAGCGCGTCCGGGCCAGTCACGGGGATGTACACTGAGCAAAAGTGATGGCACAGAGAAGCTGTGGTATGATTGGCTGGTAAGGGACCTACATTAGGGACTAGCCTTAAATAGCCTCAAAAGAGAGCGCGAGAGGAGCCGGGAGTTTAAAAAGAGCACAGCTGATTGGTGAAGAAGACCTGGTGGGTATTTTGAAAAAATATATTAAATTGTAAGTCATTATTTTAGCAAGGCTAGGGACTTGAAACTTTGGAAGACCTAAGTCTTCCAAAGTTTTAAATTTTAAGATTTAGTTATTGGTGGGTGGAGGAGACACAGACTGTTAGCAGAATAGGGACACAGCATAATACAGAAAAGCAATCAAGTCAGAGAGAATACAGTGATATTACGTTTCAAGGGCATATGGCAAGGCTGGATGGCCTCTACTTTAATGCAAAGAGTATTACAGGTAAAAACGGATGAGTTAAGGGTGAGGATTGAAATGCAGAATTGTGATAAAAGTAGCCATCATGATGACGTGGTTGAAGGAGAGGCAGGATTGGCAGCTCAACATTCCAGGATATAGAATCTTCAGGTGAGACAGAGGATGGGGTAAAAGAGGAGGAGGCATTGCATTATTAGTTAAGGAGTCAGGAACTGCAGTAAGGAGCGATGATGATCTTGGAGCTTTGTGGGTAGAGCTTAAAGGAACAGCCATATTGCTGGGTGTTTATTATAGACCCCAATTAGCGGAGGTGTGTAAAAATGATAATAGGGTAATTATATTAGGAGATTTCAACTTCCCCAACATTAATTGGGATAGTCATGGTGTCAAGGCCTTAATATCGAGTGGAGCTCTTAAAATGTTTACAAGAGAACCTTTTAGGTCAATATGCAGAGGGTGCAACAAGGGACGGTCTAGTACTGGACCTAATTCTGGGGAATGAAACCGGGCAGGTAGTTGAGGGTTTGGTGGAGAGCATTTAGCGATAGCGATCACGACATGGTACAATTTAAGCTCGTCATGGACAAAGAAATAGACAATTTGCAAAAAAGGTTTTGGATTGTGGGAGAGTGGATTTTAGTAAAGTAGGGCAGGATCTGGCCACGGTAGATTGGGAATATAGTGACTTGTGGGGAAATCTACAGAAGAGCAGTTTGAGGGGGGGGGGGGTGGCATTAAAAAAGGATGGAGCTTAAGAAAGCAACAGGGAGTGCAAAGAGGGCATATGAGAAAGCTCTGGCCGGTAAAAGTCGGGAAAATCCCAAGGTATTCTATAAGTACATCAATGGGAAGGGGATAACCAGCGAAAGAGTAGAGCCCATTAGGGGCAAAGGGGGCAATCTGTGGGTGGAGCCAGAGGACATTGGTAGGGTGTTGAATGAATACTTCACATCTGTCTTGACCTAAGAGAATGAGGGTGTAGGTATGGAACTCAGGAAGAGATACTGTGAGGATCTTGAGCAAAGTGGCATCGAGAGTGACAAGTATTGGAGAAGTCGGTAGGCTTAAAAGTGGACACATCTCCAGTTCCGGATGAATTGTGTGCCAGGCTGCTGTGGGAGGTGAGGAAGAAGATTGCAGGGGCTCTGATCCAAATTTTAAACTCCTTGCTGAGCACGGGACCTCACTGGCCGGAAGCCAGAGAAGTTTCTGGAAAGGTGGGGAGGGAGGGCGATAGATGTTGAAGAAAGCAACGTGCGAGACCCACCTTCGCAACGACGGACCTGAGAGACTCAGAAAATCAGACCCACAATTCAACCAAAGTCATCTTTACGGGTAGTATAACGAATCTTGGGAATCTTTAGTAAATGTCATTGGGTTAATTTAAGGGTAAATATTGTTGTTAAATAAAGTTGGTTTGATTTTATATTTGTGTTGTCCTTTGCATCATTAATAAAGACATCTGGGTAAAACATTTGATTAACTAACTGGTTGAAAGTATCTGACATTTTACAAGGAGGTGCAGAAGAGATTCACCAGGATGCTGCCTGGGATGGAATATTTAAGTTTGAAGAGAGATTGGATAGGCTTGGGCTGCTTTCGCTGGAGCACTGTATTTGTCTGTGATTCTGATTCTATGCTGGTAAGTTACAGGGCCAGAGTGGCAGGGATGGGGGGGGACACACACACTTTGGGGGAGGGGAAATTCTCTTGGGGGTGGCGCTGCTGGTTACAGATTTCCTAAACAGAAGGTCCTCCCCTTAACTTACAAAAAGGATACTTGCCACATGACATGGATACTTTCTGTCTGTGGGAGAAGCCCAAGGGTGGGCAGGACCCCAGATGACTCTCCTGCTGCAGGGAAAATATAGGTGGAAGTGGGTAGGCGACTGGCATAGTGCCACTACAATGGCATCTGAATTTATGTTCCTCTCCCCATGCTCTTGGAGAGGTTATAAAATACCTCCTAGGTTGAGATGTGGAAGCATTTTTGAGCAGAATCCCTATCTCCATGTGACCATTTCACCATTATCCCTCTCATGACCCATCTACTCAGTCACCCCTTCATGTTTTGAAAGAAGGGAAAAAAGAGATCTATGAGTAAATGTAAGGGTATATTGAACAGATAGGTAGGGAACGAAACAAACAATGCTGCAAATCCGAAATAAAAACAGAAATTACTGGAAATGTTCAGCAGGTCGGGAAGCATCTGTGGAGCAATAAATAGATTTACAATTTCAAGTTGATAGACTTTCATCAGAATGGGGAATGTTTGTTGAGGGTGACCATAGGGGAAAGGCATGTGATTACATAAGGGTGAGATTGAGTCACAGTGGTGGATGGTCGGTTGGGGATGTGAGGAAATGCATAGACAGGGAGGGTCAGTATGTGAAGTAGGCTTCAGGAGGCAGAGTGAGGGGCTCGGGATGATATGCTCATCAGCATGCAGTTGAATATGCCACTGTGCTCATCTTTTCTACCGTGCTTGGATCAGTGAACTGCACATGAAATTGAATCCACGAACCTGTCACCTCACTCTTCATGCAGATCTCATGGGAAACCTCCAGCCATGCCTTCTTTGTTTCACTAGCAGGCTTTTCCCTCACATTAAGAGGGTACAACAATTACCTGTGGGTCCTCACAGCCCCAACCTTTGAATTAAATTCCTTCAGTCCTGCTTCAACTGCAAAATCCATCAAATGTCACATTTGGGGGTCCCTGGATTTGAAATAGACTTGCTTGGGTCAATATCATTGGTCATTGAACATAGAAGTCAGATGGTGATGCAGTGCCTGGGTTAAAAATAACCACTGGCAGATGCACTGCATTGCTGTCTGTGTTTTCAGTGCTTGACTGGAACCCCACCACCCCACCTCCCAGTGAGAAACTTAAAATCCAGTCTGCTGTCTTTCAAATACTGTGGAACATTAAACTGAGGTTCCAATGTCAGATATATAAAAATCCCATGATACTATTTGATAAAGTGCAGGGAAGTTTTCCTGATGTCTTGTCCTAATTTATATGTAACTAACACAATTAAAAGCAAATGATCTGGTTATTTATGGTATTCCTGTTTGAGACCATGCCCAATGTAACTTGTTTTTTGCAGTTCTCCATATTACATCTGTGATTATACTTCAAAAAAGCTTCATGTGAAATAGTGTCTGATGTCCTGAGGACGGGTAAGACAGCACAGAAATGCAAGTTCTTAGCTTCCTTCTTATCATTGAAGATTCTATCTTCCTTTCTCTGTATTCTGCTTGTTTAATTCCATTTATTTGCTTTCACATGAACTGTTGTCATGCTATGGAGTTGTGGTTTTGCCTTTCATTCCCCCACATCCCCTGCCACACTCAACTTCATCATTTTCATCATTCCTTTCATTTCTGGAAGTAACTTTCCTCTTTTCATTGTGTTATGTAATATGCTACAAGCTGCAATAGTTTTGGGGGGACTTGTACTGGGCTGTACTACAGGGCTCTGATGGATCTGTGTGTCTATTCGGAACCCTGGATATGCGTTATCCCTTCTTAGTTCCCAAATAACAGAGATTCAGGCTGAGCTTTTTGGCAATGTTTTGTTGAACTTTATTTATCAGCTTTAGTGTCTACTGGTAAACTTTTGGTTACAATACAAACTTAGGGCAGATTGATTGTCTTTAGCGAATACAGTGGTTGAGTTTAAAATACAATTACAGATCGGGGTAATTTCTTCAAATCATGATATACAGTACAAAATTACTGATTGATTTAAACAAAAGAAAAATGGCGATTTAGCAAAAGCAAGCAGCAAAAACGTAGGTTTCAGAAAGATGTTAGATTGATTCTGGAATGGATTTTTCCATCCCGACAAGTGATTTTTAAGGAGATTAATATCTTAAAGTCTCGCCTTCTTTACAGCTGTGATTGGCTTTAACTAATTTATAATTCACTCAATTCGACCAAAGTGTCAGTCTGTCGATTTTGAGAGAGATATGTATTTAAATAAGTCGGTGTGAATTTCTCATACTATTGCTTGCCAATTTTCCGATTTATCGACACCTGCATTGCCTTCAGGGTATTATGACCTTAGACTGTGTATTACTATGGAAACGGGACTGTCCAGGCTTGGGAAAGCAGCTGCATTTTCATAATACAATGAAGCCCTTTGGCTAGTTGACGTCACTGGCCTTGGATTCTCTAGCTGTTTGCAAATGTTAAAGTCTAGTTGTAATGAAAGAAAACTAAAGTGTATGATCTGGATTAATCCTTAATGTGTCTCCAGCTATAATTACACTGAATGTGTCTCCAGCTAGAGTTGCACTGAATGAGTTCTCATTTAAACCTCTTATATCTGACTAGAATAGTCAATTTCTATCAGGCTCCAACAAATTTAGCATTCTGCCAAAATGCTGTCAAACCCCAGACTGGCCACAGTTTGTTGAAACACTTAGCAGTGTTTAAGCATGTGCTGTAAATAACCTCGATGCTATTATTAAGAAGAATTGATTATAATTTTAATGGGTAACTGAGTGGAATCACGAAGTGAGATCTCCAACTCACTGGTAAAAACATATCTTATTTAATAAAAAAGACTTAGTGGTCCTAATTAATAAAGGGGGTCGAATGTGATCCTCAAATCAGTAAAACCCTTGAATTCACATAATGAAACAGGATTTGACTTATTAGGTCTTAAAAACCAGGAACCCCAGTGACAGTTTGGAATGTTTTGTATCTGGAAAAATGACCAATCAAGTATTCATGGGCACTGGTAGTTGAATCTGTTTTATGTTTATTTTTGGTATTTTCCTCTTCAGCAGTATCTAATAAATTAAGATTTGGTTTAATATCACACATGAGATGGCACCAACCTAGATAATGAACAATCAGTCTCCTTGAGGGGACAGGACCATCCATCGTGTATGTAATATGAATGTTTCAATGTTCCCTGAACAGGTTTTCAGTGGTACAGTGGTGATCATATGCAGCTGTTATCAGCAATGGAAAATTTATTCTTTGCCTTGCAGCCCAAAGCAGACTTCAAACAGATTTATTTTCTTACTTATGCAATTTTGAAATCTGATTTTATGAAAATGTTGACCTAAACATTGAGATAAGCCCATGGGCGCAATTCTCCGGCCTCGTTACTCTCTTGCTCTAGGGAAACAAGGTTGGTGAATAACGGGAGAAGCCAAAAACGAGAACTGCACCAGGCGCCTCATAGTTTGCGATGCAACCGGCCTGCTCCTGTAGGAGAAACCAATTATCATCACTTAAGCCCAATTTCCATACAATTAACGAGAGCCACCCCATATCCATCGAGCTCCTGTCATTCAGCGGCCTCTCCAGCAAGTGCTCACGCTGGCGCCAATTAAAAGTCCTTTTGAAAAACGTGAACCTGGCAGAAGGGCTTCTGTTGGGAGCCGAGGAGAAAAGCAGCCACCTTTGCTCACAGGCAAAGAGGCCAGGAGTGCTGGGATTGCCATCGGTGGGTGGTGAGGGACCCTCGCCTGGGGGTCCCGCTGCAGGGGTGGGCCATGATAGGCGGGTAGGGAGGGGCATTGGAGGGCAACCGGCGTGAAACCACTCGCGGCACCATCATGTGAACCCCTAGATTGGGTTGCGGGGGCAAACCTTGTCCCTGCCCGTCTGCCCCAACGACCACCCATAACCCCCACCTACTGCTGAGGCTTCTGGCCTTGCGGCTGAAGGCTATTGCTGATAGCTAATTGGCAATCATGGTTAAGTGAGCACTTCACACATCCCAAGTGGATTCCCGTGAGTGGGCGTGCCATGGAGCATGTGGGAGTCATTGTCTGGCATCCCAATCACACCTTGATGCCTGGACACTGTACCTGAACACCACGGGAGGCAATACCACGCACGCAACAGCCAACATCCGAACACCCAGCGGATGGGACACAGCTCCTGGGACATGTCCACGGCCAGAGGGTGGGTGAGTGCCACGGGGGGGGGGGGGCGGGGGGGGGGGGGATGCCTGGAGAGATTGGCAAAGGGTCCGGAGGTCAGCCCGCATTGCGGAAGAAAATGACAGAGGCATCATAATGGTTGAGCAAAAAGGTGTTTAATGTGTTTTACAATCCCCCCACCCCCGATTGTGCTGCCCCCCCAGCCCCCAAGCCCCCCTCCTCAACCCCTACCTACCCCCCACCCCCTCCCCGGTGCCCTCCGTGATGCTCCACTTGCTTTGCCATCCTAGCTATACTGCTACAGGGGATGAATTACTGCACAATTAAACAATGAAGTTTGTGGTGGAGACCAAAGGTGATGGTTTCCTTCTTTTAATGTTTAATTAAAGGAAACTGCAGCTCATCCAAAGCAGGATATGAGACAAGGGCCGGAATTCTCCAGTCGTTGCGATTCACTTTTCCTGCCGGCAGTGTACCCAGACCTGCAGGGTTCCCGGCGGCGTTGGGTGGTCACAATGGTAAATCCCATTGACAAGCGGCAGGAAGCTAGAATCCCGCCGCCAGCGAACGACGCGGTGCCGAGAAACGGACGTGCCACCGAAAAAAACACGGCCGGGGAAGTGGAGAAATCTGCCTAAGTGGTCTCATACCATAAAGGCAGTAAATGGGTCGAGATAGGAGGCAGAAAGATAGAGTTGAGTGTCACCAACATACACATGGAAGCTGACACCGCGTTTGCAGAGGTTGTTGACTTGGGACAGGTCCCTAGGGTATTCGAGAGGTAATGGTCCCTGACAATAATTCAATAAGTAAAAGTGGAACCAAGTGAGAGGAACCTCACTGTTAGAATCAATGAAGACAGACATTGGAGGAAGATAATATGGTAAAAGCTTCCAGAGGGATGGAGGAGAATGAAGAAGGATATCGCACCATGATCTCAGTCAAATGGTGATCATGTGTGACTTTGATTAGAACTGTTTCAGCATTGTGGCCGGAAAAGCAACTTGATTAAAGAGATTCAAACATGGATTGCGGGAATCATGCATATGTATTTGAAGGACAACATGTTTGGTGAGGAATAACAGGTTGGAAAAGAAGCAGTTGAACAGCAAGGACAAAAGAGTGGGCATTTGTGAAGGACAGTGATGATGGCTTTTTTCCCCAAATGAAGGGGTTATAGCAAAGGAGAAGGAACTTATACTGTGAAGAAAAAGTAGTGGTAGAGAAATAAGTTGCGATGTATCTTTGCTCTCAAGGATAATCCTGGACTAGTGGGTGGTTTTGACAGGAGATCAGAGGCCTGTTTTTGTTTGTTGTGGTCCAGGAGGAAAAGAGGGAATAATGCACGGCCAGGAAAAAGAGCGGCTGCTGGAGACTGATAGGATAAGTAAGAGTGGAACCTATTGGGATAATAGGAGTGT
Source organism: Scyliorhinus torazame (assembly GCF_047496885.1). Taxonomy (NCBI): domain Eukaryota; kingdom Metazoa; phylum Chordata; class Chondrichthyes; order Carcharhiniformes; family Scyliorhinidae; genus Scyliorhinus; species Scyliorhinus torazame. The sequence continues at coordinate 90,278,431 of NC_092720.1, read as the reverse complement.
TAGAGGAGTATGGTTTGACTAATTCCATCAAAGATTGCAATATGCTGAGGAGAGTAAATGCACCATACTCACACTCACAAAGGCAGTCATTTGTTTTGTTGGATAGGTCGCTTTGATACTTTGGCAGAGAAAGAAAAGTGATTGGACAGATTTACAAAGGTCATTGCAGGAAATGTATGCATTTGGAAGGCGATAATAAATTCAGGGGTTTACCATATATCCAGGTTGAAGGAAAGAAAGTAGGTTGCTGTTTAGAAAACTTCAGAAATTCTAAAATTGTCGTTTTTGCATTTCTCTGGACTTCTGGGTTTGCCAAGGCACATGCCCGCCTAGGACAAAGAGGGGCTCTCTGCACAGCTGCACGGTAAAAGCAGCTGCATAGGATAATGCACCGACTGCAACATGTTCCTCTTTATGTTTTATCCAATGAGGAGCTTTTAGTTTTAAGTCACTTAGCCAATTTATTATGATGTTTGAAAATTACACTCATATGGAATCAAATACAATAAAATATAATGTGCAAAGGGACCAGAAGGGGCAATGAACAGCACAGACTGCTCGGGATCTAAAACCTCAGACAATTGCCAGGGAAGAAAGCAAGCTGCTTAATGAATTAAACAAATCCAAAAGTCTGTTAACCATAGAAGCAAAAACGTGCATTGTTCTATTCACATTATTAATTTTATCATACATCGAAGCGTAATTAATGCTTAAAAATTTGCAATATTCAACTAAGGCAGCCATGGGAGTAATGCAGTAATAATACTTCATCTGTTTGGCACTTTAACAGACTGAAATAGAGCATGCCTTTGTCTTAATAGTTGCATTCTCATCTCTGAATCCTGCTCAGAGTGAGCAGGTGGTAACAAATTCTGGCTTTGAATTCTGAGTTAACATCCAGGAGAATACATGCATTCAATGAGTGTGGGTACGTTGTAGACTCCTTCCAATGTTCTGCCTCTATTCCTGCTATTTTCTACATTTACTTCAATATTTGATAAAATAGTGTTATCAAACAATATTTGTTAAAACAATAAAAATAAAAATTAGGAGAGACGTAATGTCATTAAAAGTCATTAAAGTTCCCACACCTGGAAGATCGGAAAAGGTTTTTTTCATGATTGGTTAAACAGGATTGGACACAGAGCAGCCTTTCTTTGGTTCTCAAAGCCAAATAGGCAAAGCGTCCAAGTTTTCGGGTTGTGGGGGTAATGAGGGAAATAAAGGAGAATAAGGGGCCTTGCTTTTATCTTTGTGTGAGTGTGTGTGTGTGGGGGGGGGGGGGGGGGGGAGTGGTCTCCCTTTATGTTCATAGTTCTCATTTTTGATCAGGGTGTTCTGCTTTTTGTATATATAAAAGCTCAGGAGGCCTGAGATGCTAACTCCTAAAGAAGCTTAATTCGGCAATCAAAATAAAGGCTGCAACGCAGCTTACAGTGCCAGGGTCCCAAGCGGGACTACTGCTCGTCAGTCCCAGTCGGCTATCATGAGGTAATTTTTACGATGGGCCTCCTCCAAGAGCAGGGCGTTCATATTCCACGAGTTCCATGGGAAGATCAATTGGGGTGTCCCTGTGGGTCGCATGAGGGTTTTATATCCCTCCCCCACCCCCAAAATCCGAAGGTCTCCCGGTTGTAGAGGGAGGTCACCTTCACTGTTTTGCCCATAGCTGTGCTTCTTGCAACTGTGGGGCTGGGTTGGGGAGTGGTGGGAGAGGCATGTATTATGTCAGTGAGTGTCTTTTTCACATTAAACGCTGAAGGGGCCTTGTCGGAGGTCCGTCTCTGACTGCAATGTCCACCGAGAGTGTTGAGGATTCCTGGTCCTCCTGGCCTGGGCTCAGGTCCCTAGTGGGAAGTGCACCTTGGTTTAAAGATGGCAGACGGTGGGGGAGTGGGAGCAAGTGACTGATTAATTCGGCCTGGTTCGCTCTGGGGCAGTCTTCCTGCCTTTTGAGGTAATCCATGGGCTTACACATGGTTCGTTGTCCAATCTTGACGTATAGGAGATTGGCCCTGTTCTCTCCACTATGGTCTGGAATGCACTGGGTGATGTCCCCAAATTTTTGAACGTGGACTGCGTCCCCAGGTTTATAGCCTCTGCCACATATTCAATGACAATTCTTCTTTTCCACCTTCTTGCCACAATTCTGGAACATCAAACTTTGGCGGGTCCGGAGGTGACAGTCCATCAGCAGCTCTGTTGACTCCGGTTGTAGCATAATAATACTAATAATCTTTATTGTCACAAGTAGACTTACATTGCAATGAAGTTACTGTTACTAATCACCACATTCCAGCGCCTGTTCAGGTACACTGAGGGAGAATTCAGGATGTCCAAATTATCTAACAATTATCTAAAAGCAAGGCCCCTTATTCTCCTTTATTTCCCTCATTACCCCCTAACTCGTCTGTCGGGACGAGTGGGAGGAAACTGGAACACCCGGAGGAAACCTACGCAGATACGGAGCGAACATGCGGACTCCACACAGACTCCATTGGTAGGCATTTTGGGGGTATCGTACTTGTTGGTACTGCAGACGGGGTGTAAGATGGATGTCCTCGCCTTTGCCTTGTTAATAGCCCGGAAGCGAGTCCTCCTTGGGTGGAGGCTCCTACTCTGTCCAGGGCCTCAGCCTGTTTGGGTGACCTCATGTTATTTTTACATTTGGAGAAAGCCAGGTACACCATTAGGGGCTCGGCAGAGGGGTTCTACCTGAGATGGAAGCCATTCATTTTCTTTTTTAAAGAGTTAGCTACCGTCAATTGTTGGGAGGGTTTTAGTTTTAGTTTATTGTTGGGGGTTAGATTTGAATGTGTTCTTATCTGTTGACTGTGTTCCTTTCATATTGTAAATTGTAGCATCCGTTTTAAATTACATTGTTATAAATGAAAAAGTTTTCAATAAAAATATTTTAAAACATTCTTGAGATTATTCACTGGTAAAGGGGATACCATTGTCAGTGCCAAGCACCTTTGGAATCCGGTGAGTGCTGAAGGACTGGTGCAACTACTCCTCGGTGACTCGCTAAGTGGTGGAAGACATTTTGTGTACGTCCATCCACTTGGAGTGGGCGTCGGTCAGGAGCAGGAACACTGATCCCAAGAAGAGCCCAGCGATATCTGCGTGCAAATGCACTCACGGGCATCCCGGCCAACCCCATGGATGGAGCAAGGCTGATGGAGGGAGCTTCTGGTGCTTCTGGCAAGCCACACATTGCTGCACAATTTGTTCAATGTCACCGTTGAGCCCTGGTCACCATACTTAACTCCAAGCGAGCATCTTCAACTTCAAAACCCTTGCATGTCCGCTTTGCAAGTCCTGAAAGATGGTTCGCTGATCTGTCTGTGGGATAACCACGTGGGTTCCCCACAGAATGATGCCACCCTCCACACTGAGTTCCTACTGTTTTGAAACGTAGGCCTGCAGTTCCTCTGGGAGTTTCCCCTGAAATCAGCCATGTAGGTTGACGAGGTGCAGTTTTGCCAATGCAGTATCCTTTTGGGTCCACGTGTGGATTTCTGCGGCTGTGACGGGTAATGTGTCCATAAAGTTTAATGCCAAAATAACTTTATCCACTACTAGCGGGGACAGGAGGCTTACAGGCAGCGAGAGTAGGCTAATAATAATAATGATAATCATTATTAGGGTCACAAGTAGGCTTACATTAACACTGCAATGAAGTTACTGTGAAAATCGACTGGTCGCCACACTCCGACACCTGTTCGGGTCCACAGAGGGAGAATTCAGAATGTCCAATTCACCTAACCAGAATGTCTATCAAGGCTTGTGGGAGGAAACCGGAGCACCTGGAGGAAACCCACACAGACATGAGGAGAACGTGCAGACTCCGCTCAGACAGTGATCCAAAGGGCATGTGCGTGTGCCTGGGTGATATTCAAATGTGTATTCATATGTCGTCAACAGCGAAGCCCACTATTGGATCCTGGCCAAAGCTATCGACGGTATAAATTTATCTTCCTTGAACAGGCCGAGTAAGGGCTTATGGTCCGTGGTTATCATAAAATGATGTCTGTAGGCGTACTTTTTGTGTTTGGTCCTTTGTACTTCATGAAGGAACTCACCAAACACTTTGACTTATCCAAATCAGGATCTTGGGCGGGATTCCCCCCTGCCTGGCGGGGCGGGGTGGGGGGGGTGTTCCGGCGTAATGGGGTGGCGGGAACCACTCCGGCGTCGGGCCACCCCAAAGGTGCGGAAGTCTCCGCACCTTTAGGGGCCAAGCCCTCACCTTGAGGGGCTAGGACCGCGCTGGAGCGGTTTCCGCTCCACCGGCTGGCAGGAAAGGCCTTTGGCGCCATGCCAACCGGGGCCGAAAGGTCTTCGCCGGGTGATGCGGGTCGGCGCATGCGAGGGAGCGTCAGCGGCTGCTGACGTCATCCCCGCGCATGCGCAGGGGAGGGATCTCTTCCGCCTCTGCCATAGTGAAGACCATGGCGAAGGCGGAAGAAAAAGAGTGCCCCCACGGCACAGGCCCGCCCGTGGATCGGTGGGCCCTGATCGCGGGCCAGGCCACCGTGGGGGCACCCCCCCGGGTACAGATCGCCCCACGCCTCTCCCCAGGACCCCGGAGCCTGCCCGCGCCGCCTTGTCCCGCCGTTCAAAAGGTGTTTTAATCCACGCTGGCGGGACAGGCATTCCAGCAGTGGGACTTTGGCCCATCGCGGGCCAGAGAATCGCCGATTCCCGCCGAACCTCTGGTGGGGGAGACTTCGGGACACGGCGGGGGCAGGATTCGTGCCAGGATTCATGCCAGCCCCCGGCGATTCTCCGACCCGGCGGGGGGTCGGAGAATCCCGCCCCTTTTATTTATTTATTTTCTTTTTTATAAATTTAGAGTACCCAATTATTTTTTCCCAATTAAGGGGCAATTTAGCATGTCCGATTCACCCAACCTGCACATCTTTGGGTTGTGGGGGTGAAACCCACGCAGACACAGAGAGAATGTGCAAACTCCACACAGTGACCCAGGGCCGGGATCGAACCCGGGTCCTCAGCGCCGTAGTCCCAGTGCTAACCACTGCACCACCATGCTGCCCCTAAACCAAAATCTTTTATTGAGTCTCGTGTGGTAAGATAGCAATCTGTTACAGAGCACGTTATCATGGAGTCTGTTAACTACTCCTCTGAAACATGCACCTAGCACTGACCATTCACACGTACGTCCTATTACCCTTTCAATCTTCTGTGGATGGCCGGATGGGTCTCCCTTTATATCTGAGTCACAGATCACATGACCTTGGTCTAGAGACCGCATGATGTGTCTGTACCACCACCTGCTGGTTGGAGGTCGCCCACCATCCACCTATGATATAGCCCATAGGCATATCACCACAGTACTGATGACGTTTTTAAACTGCAAAAGTCACAGTCAGTCTTACCTTTTCAGTCTGCGCATAACAGCGCTCTGTGTCGGCCAGGGTTCTGGATGCACAGACTATCGGTCATTCTGTCCCATCATCCCACTGATGGGACAACAACGCAGCCCTAATGCCAAATGGAGAGGCATCACATGTGAGGACGAGTGGCTTCAATGGTTCTGTAATGTGTCAACAGTTTTGAAGATAGCAGTTGCTGCTTCATCTTGGCAAATGCTTCCACTTACGGTGCTTTTCACATCCCATTTCTGGTTCTTTTTTAGAAGCATGTAGAGGCGCCGACAAGGTAGCCATTCGGGATGAACTTTCCATAATAGTTGACAAGCCCTAGGAACAACCTCAGCTCTGTCGCATTCTGAGGTGTCGGGCTCCCTTGATGGCCTGGACCGTTTCTCCACCAGATGCAATCCATCCTTATAGTTGCAGTATTCCAAATATTGGATTGGATTTGTTTATTGTCACGTGTACCGAGGTTCAGTGAAAAGTATTTTTCTGTGAGCAGCTCAACAGATCATTAAGTACATGAGAAGAAAAGGGAATAAAAGAAAATACATAATAGGGCAACACAAGGTATACAATGTAACTACATAAGCACTGGCATCGGATGAAGCTTCCAGGGGTGTAGTGTTAATGAGGTCAGTCCATAAGAGGGTCATTTAGGAGTCTGGTGACAGTGGGCCTCAAATATATGTCCTCTTTCACCTGGAATACGCATTTACCCCTTTTCAGGCAGACAATTATGTCACAAAACCATCCGAGGACCGCTTCCAGGTTGCCCAGGTGTTCCTTCTCAGTGGCTCCTGTAATGAGTACATCATTCAGGTAGACAGCCAATCTGGGGAGCCCTTGGAGGATGTTTTCCACCAGCTGCTGGAAAATTGCATATGCCGCTGACACTCTGAATGGAAGCCAGGTTAACTTGTACAACACCCTGTGGTCATTGACGGTTACATATTTTCTGGATGCCGCATCTAACGCCAGCTGGAGGTATGCGTGATTCATGTCCAGCTTTGAAGATCTGTTGTCCGTGGGTAACTGGGGTCACCGTAGTCCCAATGATGATCAAAGGTTCTACGGTGTATGTTGCCAGCCGGGCCTTGGTATCCTTCAAGCCCAGGTGCTGGATCACCCCAAAAAGCTTATGAAATGTCTGTCATCCAATAATTGAAATAGCAGTTCCCGTATTGATTTCCATATCCAAGAGTGACCATTAACTTGGAGCACTATTCTTATTGGGGCTACTTTGGGGGCCCTGATGCAGTTTAACTGCATGAGGTCATCTTCTTTGATTGGGGCAATGTGCAAAGCCCTGGTCAATTCTGGTAGCCTCGGCCCCCACGGTTCCTTCGACTATAAGTGCAGCACTGTTGTGGTTACTCCTCATTGTCCACTGGGGAGATATTTTGCCAGCTGTGGTGGCACTTGGCCAGCGGGTCTGACCATGGTGCTGTATTAGAGGTGACTGGGTCACGCAAGTCCTATCCTTGGAGAGAGAATCACTCATCGGAATGGGAGCCGGCCAACGCTGTACACGTCATAGTCCATGGAACCCTGGACAGTTCTATGGCACTTTTCTTAGATCCAAGGCAGGCCCGCTAACATCTTCATTTGGGTCACTACATTGTTTACGCCATACACAAAACAATCTCTGAACAGGGAGGGATGGGCCGAAGACACAATGCTTGTTTAACTTGCGAAGGCGCATCAAAAACTCGGTAACCGATTCCCCAGGGGTTTGCCTGGCTGTACTAAAGCATTATCTCTGCATTATTACCGACGGTTTAGGGTTGTACTGATTCACAACAAGTTCCACGAGTTCGCTCAACGTGTTCGAGTCTGGGGCTGCCGGCTAGGTGAGGTTCTTGGTTACGAAGAATGTCAGGGTCCTGCAGGAGTCAGGTGAATTACCTTTTGTTGGCCGTCTCCAACAGTACTAATTGCCTGGATGAAATACCACATCCGTTTGGTATTCTGGGCCCAATCTTCTACGCCTGCGTCAGTGGCCCCTCGTCTTCTGAAAAGCACCATTTTGAAAGTCTTGCCAACCTCGTTCCCATGCCGGGGAATTCCGGACCGGTCTGGAAGTCCAGGATTGCAGCGTTATTTTCCTCGTCACCAGTATAAAAGCTCAGGAGGCCCGAGAATGAAAATCCAAAAGATGTTTGATTTGACAACAAAAGCAAAGGCCGCAATGCAGCTTAGAAGTCCCCAATCGGGAGAACTGCTCTCGCCCGTCCCAGTCTGGGCTGGCTTTAATGAGCCAATTTTTTTTGCAAGTCCAAGTCCCACGGGCGGCGGAGTTTATATTCCACCAGTTCCACAGGGATATCAATTGGGGTGCCCATATGAGTCTCGTGAGAGTTTCACAGTATAGTTACAGTTACAGTACAGTACGGTCCCTATGTATGGAAGAGTCTTACCATTCGTAAATAAGAGGAGCCACTTTTGGGGGTTTTCTTTTTGTATATGTAGAAGTTTCACATATTTACCACTGATATTGTTGAATAACTATTTGTGGTTCACTCACTGGTTTTACCACATATCCAGTCCTCGGTTCCAATCTCACCGACCATATGCATTTTAAATCTCATATTTAATTGTTCTAAAAAGCCTAAGAATACATCCACTGCAACTGAGATCTCAAACATTTGAGTCAGAGAGCATCAAATCAACTTGAACTCCATGGGAATAATTTTGAGACCAAACTACAAAGCTGAAATTAATCCTAAATGAAAAATGTAATTGGTTTTGCCATCTAAATTATGAGGCAGGAAAACATTCAAATGGGAGTAGGCCATTGAATCTCTTAAACCAATTCTGGTGTTCAATTAGTTCTTCGGTCATCAGTACCTCAACTCAACTGCTTCGTATATGTCGGGGCGATTTTGAGCCTCCTCTCTCCGACTGTGAGAAAATCCAGAGAGAAGTGAAAAATTTGATTTTCTCCAGCGTGATTGGCTTTCGGGATCTAGTGTGAATTGTGCCGTGGGAGTCTAGGAGCCTCATTTTAATACATTACCATGTCATTAGTGAGCACCCTCTCCGGAATTCCGAAGGTATCCCTCTGGGGGTGCAGAATTAAGCATAGCCCCTTTGGGTGGGGGAGGGGGTTGATCTGCTGACGAGGAGGGGGTGATCTGCCGGTAATAACTGCTGAATATGGCCCAGGTGCCTTTCAGCAGCTGTGCTGGTGTGGCGCTCTTTAAAGAAAGCGTCCTGATTGTTTGAAGCCGGTCCCCGCCTTGCCAGAGTGATGGCATTAACTGTGCCCAATCACTTCTGTTTTCTAAGTGCTGCAACATTTCCAATAGCAGAGTGGGTTGCTTCATAGCTCCAGGGTCCCAGGTTCGATACCCGGCTTGGGTCACTGTCTGTGTGGAGTCTGCACGTTCTGCGTGGGTTTCCTCCGGGCGCTCTGGTTTCCTCCCACAAGTCCCGAAAGACGTGCTGTTAGGTCATTTGGACATCCTGAATTCTCCCTCTGTGTACCCGAACAGGCGCCGGAATGGGGCGACTCGGGGATTTTCACAGTAACTTCATTGCAGTGTTAATGTAAGTCTACTTGTGACAATAAAGATTATTAAAAATTATTAAATTAAGATTTCATGAGAAATCCTGCTGACACTCCGTTCTTCTCACAGGGACTGACACTTCGCCATGTTTTGGTAAGATTCTGCCGCTCGATTCCTCTCTTTTTTTATCATTCCCTTTTTGTATCATTCTGCTGAATCTTTGCTGGATCTGCTCCAAAACCAATGGCTTTAAAAATAATGCATCATCTCCAAATTGGTCTGTAATTCCAGTGAAATGCAGATGAAGCACCTGATGTATTTTACGGCAGGATTATGACAAATTGGCTTGCCAGCCTCCTTAAGACTGAACCGTTGAACTTCAAGTTCCATTCTTTGATTGGTGTAAAGTACTTTGGTAAATCCTGATGTTGTAAAAGGCATTGTACACATGAAAGTTCCTTGTTCTTTTTATTAATAGCTCCAGAGGCAGCTTGCTGGTTCTGGTAAGGGAAGTGGATGGGAAAGGGGTCAGCAAGATGTGCTGGCTCTGAGGCCGTCTATGATCTTCAGGAGAGCCAGATAGGGGATGGGAATTTGAAGTGAGATGAGCAATTACTAGCAACTGCCTGTGCTTTCAATCTGAAATTGGCCAGGGCACCCCTGTTCCTCTTGGCTTCATATGAAGGTAAATCAAAACAATTATGGCTTAGCTTTCTTGTGGCCTCTATTCATCCCTTTCAGGGCCAACTGTATGACTGCTGAATGCCTGAACAAACTGATTGTATCAATGCATGCTGCAGCCAATCATGGTACAATCTGGCAAAGAGGCTTAAACAGGCATTAACTCTCACATTTGCAGGTGCAATGGGCCGAGCACCAGTATCAGATGCGTTGACTGCAGCTCTAACCATTATGATGGGCAACAAACCTGTGACAAGGAATGTGAAATTCCCTTTTGTGTGGATGGCAAGGAAGCATCAGACTGAGCTCTTTTCATGATGTTTTTCCCAGTTGGATGATTAGTGAACAAAACCCAAACTGCCAAGAATTCACATTCAGCAACTGTGGAATCAGACCGTAGCAAGAAGTCCACATCGGGAACAAAGTAAAAGAATAATCAGTCAGAAGTTAATAGCCATTCAATAAATGTGTTTGGGGTTTGGCTTAGGGAACTGAGGCCATCCAGTGCAAGTGTCTGCAGCCGATGTTAGATTGCACTAGTGGCTCAGGCCAAGAGCCATTTGTAGTGCAAATTAATCTAGTGTGATGAATATTAGATTCACTTTGTGGTTCACGGGTCTGTGCCCAAATGACATTGAGTATTACCTTTAGAGTCTGTAATGTACATAGTCACACTGATTAGGTCTGTTAAGATTATTTGTGATAATACAGCTTTCCAGAGCATGTATTGTAAACAAAATAATGTTTTTACTGACAGTAATCTGCAAGAAAAAACCCCACATCAAATGATTAACGTGTGCCCGAAAGGTGTTGGAAATTTTCCAATGACACTTACCTGCCTCATCATAGGCGGCAGAGAGTTTTTCAAGCACTTTACGGTCTATTGCAAGAATCTGCTGTTCCAGGATTGATTGATGAGATAACACACTATTTTCCTTATCTTTTTCATAGTCTTGTAGATGTTGCTTCAGAGCCTCGGGCAAGTGTATCTTCACATATTCCGCAGCAGACTGCAGAGAGAAAGGTAAAAGTGCTCAAAGGAATGCCAACCAAATATTTATGACAGTTACGTTACAGAATATAGGAACATATATATTGTAGGAATTCAGCAATTCTAATCACTGTTGAGAATATTTATGTGACATTGCTGACTGTCAAGTAAACACCGATGTGTTTTAAATGAAAAATTCATCTCTTTCCCAATTTACACAGAAGTGAATATAATAATAATCCTTATTAGTGTCACAAGTAGGCTTACATTAACACACTACTTTTTCTTTGATACCCCATCCTACCATGTGATTACTATTAGGGGGCCTGTGCGCCACTCCTCCAAGTGGCTTTCTGCCTTTATCATTCCTCATCTCTACCCAAACCGCTTCCTGTTTTCCTGAACTTGGGTCATTCCGTTCTGTTGTGCGACTGTCATCTTTAATTAACAGAACCCCTCTCCACATTTTTCCTACCTTCCCGTCCTTCCTAAATGTCACATTCCTTTCAATTTTTCATTCTGCAGCCATGTCTCTGCAACGGCTATTGGAATGTACTTGTTTATCTCCATTTGCACTAACAGTTCATCTGTTTTGTTTCGAACACTAAATGTATTCAGATATGGGGCCTTAGGTTTTGTCCTTTTATTATATTTGTAACCCCTAGCCTTATCGGTTGATTTACTCTTAGATTTGTACTCTCTGGGGGCAGCACGGTGGTGCAGTGGTTAGCACAGCCACTTCACGACGCCGAGGTCCCAGGTTCGAAACCGGCTCTGGGTCCCTGTCCGTGTGGAGTTTTGACATTCTCCCCTTGTTTGCGTGGGTTTCACCCCCACAACCCAAAGATGTGCAGGGTAGGTGGATTGGCTATGCTAAATTGCCCCTTAATTGGAAAAAAAATGAATTGGGCACTCTAAATGTATTTAAAAAAAAGATTTGTACTCTCTGTCTGTTCCTGTCATGGTCTGTTGATTGTTTACCATACTAGTTATGAAGTGATAGTCTATTTGATGTTGTTTATGATTTTAGAGGTAAAAATTATTCCAAGGCAGAACTGTGGAGCTGGTTTAGCACAGGGCTAAATAGCTGGCTTTTAAAGCAGACCAAAGCAGGCCAGCAGCGCGGGTTCAATTCCCGTACCAGCCTCCCCGAACAGGCGCCGGAATGTGGCGACTAGAGGCCTTTCACAGTAATTTCATTTGAAGCTTACTTGTGACAATAAGCGATTTTAATTTCATTTTCATTTTTTCATTTTCATATTCGTGCAGTATTGGAGCAGTTGGCTGCATTTTGTCAGGTTTCTTGTTTTTTGTGGCGAAGTAACCTCACAAGAGAGAGAAAAGATGAAACAGCATCAAAGCAGCATTTCTAAATGTATTGATAAATCCAGTTAAAAGATAAGAGTGACACCACATGGGATTTTGTTTCATACAAACTCAATACTATTCACTCAACCCTGCTTCCAAAGCACCAGAATTACAGTAGGACATTATCTGAATTGTCCAGAATATTTCAATAAGTTGCAATATATATTTTCCATTCTGTAATATAAATGCACAGTACGCAAGAGACACGTTTTAAATTAGCTTCATAGCTGTGGGCTTTTGACGCGATTACTTTGGAATTCAGTCGATCTATTTTGCATTTTTCATGATTTATCCTTTGTAGCAGCTTCAGGAGCTGTTATCTATCCACAGCATCCTTTGGCCAGGGGGAGTAGTTATTGTAATTCCTCCTCAGGTGACAGGTGCCATGTATGCCACAGAGAAAGGTGCTTTATGTCTGTCTTTCCTCTCCTGAATTAACAATTTAGTGGTCATAAGTTTCCAATGACCCTGCAAAATCCGAGAACATTCTTCACCTCCATGGCTGAACATTAAACTGTCTGGGGAATGTAAGATTGGAACTCAAACCTGTAGTGTGTGACTGCCAGGAACTGAACTCAACTCAGTGTAATTCCAATTTGCCAGTGGCATTTTTGGAGGTAACTGTGAATTTGCCTCATAGTTGCAATAGGTACAATCAATACTGAACCATCTGTGTCTAAGTATGTTTTTTTCAAAAAATTCCAACTAAGGGGGAATTTAGCGTGGCCAATCCACCTAGCCTGCACATCTTGGCGTTGTGGGGGTGAGACCCACGCAGACACGGGGAGAATGTGCAAACTCCACAGGGACCCACGGCCAGGATTGAACCCGGGTCCTCGGCGCCGTGAGGCAGCAGTGCTAACCACTGCACCACCCTGCCACCACTAGTATGTTTTTCAGCACTAATGTCAGGTAGTGGCAAAAATATATACTACAATTGAGCAGCAAGAGGCTAGTACAATGTGAAAAGCAATTGTGCCTTCTTGTGCATGATTGATGGCAAACTGTAATTTCACTGCCTTCTCAAACATATATATTGAACTATTTAAAAAGGACTTTTTGAAGCAAGGAAAGACTGATTTAAGATTACTGCTGTGTGGCATTGTAAGTTAACCAGTTTCTGGAAAGCTTCGATGTGAGTTACAATTCAGACATGCCACAGCATCCTTCCATGGAATGCCACAACTGATGGTGTCAAGATCAACGTCAAAGGAGTTACTGAAAACTGTATATATCACATTTGTAATTCTATAAGGCTAACTCTCAAGCAGAGACAGAAAATCTCCTGGGACATGAAAGGTGTTTTTCCTATTTCATCAATCATAGAATCCCTGCATTGCCGAAGGAGGCCATTTGGCCCATTGAGTCTGCACTGACCCTCCCAAAGAATTGCCTACCTAGGCCCACTCCCCCACCCTATTCCGGCAACCCCATCTAATCTGCACATCTTTGGACATTAAGGGGCAATTTAGCATGGCTAATCATCTAACCTGCATATCGTTGGACTGCGTGAGGAAGCCAGAGCACCTGGAGAAAACCAAGCAGACATGGAGAGATTATGCAAATTTCACACAGTCACCCAAGGCCGGAATTGAACCCGGGTCCCTAAACCACTGTGCCGCCCCTGGAGGATTATCAAGATAGACAATGAGTCATTCAGAAGCTAATGCTGGACCATTATAGGCCAGAGTCAATAGCCATAGTCGATTCAAACATAAGCTAAACAAACACCTTCTGAAATCATTATGGTGGGGGGGGGGGGGGGGGGGGGGGGGATCATGTGACTGGAATAACTATCTCTTCTTTTGAATATAGCATGAAAACTGTTAAAAGAGAAGCTTGGATGAGATACCCTCAATTACAACTCGAGAGAGATGATTGCTAATACAAAGGCTTTAATTAGCAGAGAAACAGGTTAGCAACCGGGAAGTGTGCTCACTGAACACTGCCCACTGGACTTTACCTTATATATGGCTCCCTGGGGGGTGGAGCCGGAGGCGGAGTTCCCCAGGGTTCCAAACCCGGTCTTAAAGGGATCATTACATTAAAGGTGCAGTAACCATTCATCACATTCACCCCGTTTTAAAAGAAAACAGAGTCCATCGGGGGTGAAGTGGAATTACATGTCCAGTCTTTTGGGTGGTCTGATTGTCCTTGTTGACCTTCTCAGCTCCGGCGGTGGTGCGGCGGACATGGGCGTCTTCAGTGGGGGTCTATACAGGAGCACGGTGGTCTGAGCCTTTGCCCGTGGTGGAGCAGGGGGGTTATCCGGGGTAACTAGGGTGATTGGTGCCGGCGCCAGTGGGGGGGGGGCTATGCGGGGAGGGGAGCGTCGTCGGTAGAGGGGGGGGCGTCGATGGGAGAGCCATCGGGTGCCAGGTCTCGCAGGGAAACTGTGTCTTGCCTTCCGTCGAGGTGCTCGACGTAGGCGTTTGGGGGTTCGCATGCAGCAGCTGGACCCTCTCGACTAGAGGGTCCGTCTTATGGCTCCTTGCGTGCCTCCGGAATAGAACTGGTCCCAGAGTCGTCAGCCAACGTGGAAGCAAGACCCCAGAGGTGGACTTCCTGGGGAAGACAAACAAGCGATTGTGAGGGGTCTCGTTCATGGCCGTGCAGAGGAGCGTAGGAGTGTAGGGCATCGGGTAGGACCTCCTGCCCGCGGGTGGATGGGAGACTTCTTGACCATAAGGCTAGAAGGAGAGCCTTCCAAACTGTCACGTTCTCCCTCTCCACTTGCCCGTTTCCCCACGGGTTATAGCTGGTCGTTCTGCTCGAGGCGATGCCCTTGTTGAGCAGATACTGACGCAGCTCATCGCTCATGAACGATGTACCCCGGTCGCTGTGGATATAAGCGGGGAAACCAAACAGGGTAACGATGCTGTGCAGTGCCTTGATTACGGTGGCCGAGGTCATATCGGGGCAGAGGACAGCGAATGGGAAGCGGGAGAATTCGTCGATGACAGTGAGGAAGTAGATGTTGCGGTTGGTGGACGGGAGGGGCCCTTTGAAGTCCACGCTTAGTCGCTCAAAGGGCCCAGAGGCTTTCACCAGGCGAGCCTTGGCTGGTTGATAGAAGTGCGGTTTGCACTCTGCACAGATCTGGCAAACCTTGGTCATGGCCTTGACCTCAAAGAACAAAGAACAAAGAAATGTACAGCACAGGAACAGGCCCTTCGGCCCTCCAAGCCCGTGCCGACCATACTGCCCGACTAAGCTACAATCTTCTACCCTTCCTGGGTCCGTATCCTTCTATTCCCATCCTATTCATATATTTGTCAAGATGCCCCTTAAATGTCCCTATCGTCCCTGCCTCCACTACCTCCTCCGGTAGTGAGTTCCAGGCACCCACTACCCTCTGCGTAAAAAACTTGCCTCGTACATCTACTCTAAACTTTGCCCCTCTCACCTTAAACCTATGCCCCCTAGTAATTGACCCCTCTACCCTGGGGAAAAGCCTCTGACTATCCACTCTGTCTATGCCCCTCATAATTTTGTATACCTCTATCAGGTCGCCCCTCAACCTCCTTCGTTCCAGTGAGAACAAACCGAGTTTATTCAATCGCTCCTCATAGCTTATGCCCTCCATACCAGGCAACATTCTGGTAAATCTCTTCTGCACCCTCTCTAAAGCCTCCACATCCTTCTGGTAGTGTGGCGACCAGAATTGAACACTATACTCCAAGTGTGGCCTAACTAAGGTTCTATACAGCTGCATACCTCGGTGGAGTAAGGTAGGTTTCAGGACTTGATGAAATGAGCAAGCCGGGTGACCACCCGGTGACAGAGGTCATCGTGGATGGCCCGCAGACGTTCTTTCTGCGCGTTGGCGCACGTGCTGCGGGACAGGGCATCTGGGGACCCGTTGAGCTTCCCCGGATGATATGTAATATCGTACGCGTAGGTGGAGAGTTCGATCCTCCACCTCAAAATGTTATCATTTTTTATTTTGCTCCGTTGTGCGTTATCAAACATGAAAGCTACCGACCGTTGGTCGGTGACTAGGGCGAACCTCCTACCGGTTAGGTAGTGCCTCCAGTACCGCACGGCCTCCACATTGGCTTGTGCCTCCTTCTCGACTGAAGAGTGCAGAATTTCCGAGGCAGTGAGGGTTCGGGAGAAAAATGATACTGGCCTGCCTGCCTGGTAGAGGTTAGCAGCCAGGGCGACGTCTGATGCATCGCTTTCTAACTGATAGTTTCGTCCACCGTGTGCATGGCGCCCTTGATGATATCGGCCTTGATGCGACTGAAGGCCGACTGGGCCTCAGCCGTGAGGGGAAAAACCGAGGTCTTAATGAGTGGTCGGGCTTTGTCCGCATATCTGGGGACCCTCTGGGCGGAATAGGAAAAGAGCCCCAAGCACCGTTTGAGAGCCTTGAGGCTATGGGGAAGTTCCTTAAGGGGGCGCATGCGGTCGGGGTCTGGGCCTAGGACCCCGCTTTCCACGACGTAGCCGAGGATGGCTAATCGGGTTGTGTGGAAAACGCATTTCTCTTTGTTGTAGGTCAGATTGAGGGCCCGGGTTGTCTGAAGGAACTTTTTAGGTTTGCGTCATGGTCCTGCTGGACATGGCCGCAGATGGCGACATTGTCCAAGTACGGGTAAGTAGCCCGTAAGCCGTACTGGTTCACCATTTGGTCCATCGCGCTTTGAAAAACGGAGACCGCATTTGTGACGCCAAAAGAGACCCTGAGGAAGTGAAAAAGCCGACCGGCTGCTTCGAAGGCCGTGTAGAGGCGGTCCTCCGGGCGGATAGGGAGCTGATGGTAGGCGGATTTTAGGTCAATGGTGGAGAATACCTGGTACTGGGAGATCTGGTTAACCATTTCTGCTATGCGGGGAAGGGGGTACGCATCGAGCTGCGGAAAATGATTAATGGTTTGACTATAGTCCACCACCATCCGTTTCTTTTCCCCAGACCGGACTACCAATACTTGTGCTCTCCAGGGGCTGTTGCTAACCTCTATGACCCCTTCTTTCAGCAACCGCTGAACCTCTGACTTGATAAAAGTCATATCTTAGGAACTGTACCGTCGACTCCTGGTGGCGACGGGCTTACAGTCGGGAGTGAGGTTCGCGAAGAGGTGGGGGTGGTGCAACTTTAAGTGTTGCCAGGCTACATACCGTGAGTGGGGGCAGGGGTCCGCCAAACTTCAGTGTCAGGCTTCAGTGGCTACACTGAAATTCCAGACCGAGCAGCAGGGGAGCGCAGAAGTGAGGGAGGATATAAAGTTTGAAACGGGCGTATTCGGCGCCCTGGATCGTGAGGTTCGCGACACAATACCCCGTGATTTGGAACGAGTGGGACCCAGAGGCGAGAGCGATAGTTTGGGAGGCGGGATAGGTGTGCAAGGAGCAGCGCCTTACCGTTTCTGGGTGGATAAAGCTCTCCGTGCTCCCGGAGTCGAAGAGACAGGGGGTGTCGCGCCCGTTGATTTGGACCAGCATCATGGAGTTCCACAGGTGCTTAGGCCGTGATTGGTCGAGCGTGAGCTCTCCCAGTTGCGGGTAATCAGAGTCCTCAGCTGAGTCGGACTCACAAAATGGCCGCCCGGAGTCACAAAATGGCCACCGAAGTCGATCGCACGTTTCGGATTTTGAAGATGGCCACCCCCATGACTCGCACGAGGCCGATGACGCGTCAGAAGGGGGCGTGTCCGACCGGCGCGCAGCCGTGTTGCGGGGCCTGTGGGCCTGGGAGCTCGATCTTTGGCCTGATGAGACTTTTGTTTCTGGGCCTTGGGCCCAGCCAAGCAGACCTTTGTGAAATGCCCCTTCTTTCCGCAGTCGTTGCAGATAGCGGAGCGGGCTGGGCAACGCTGCCATGGGTGATGGCCTTGCCCACAGAAATAGCACGGTGTGCCCCCGGTGTGAGCGGGTCGCTGCACGGCGCAGGCCAGTAGCGTGGCCGAGTCTGGAGGGGACCGAGAGGGGCTCGCAGGGTCCGTGGAGTACGTGTGGAGATTATGGTGGGCCACTTCCAGAGAGGAGGTGAGCGTTACCGTGCCTTGAAGGTCTTTTGCTCCGTCTTCGAGGAGTCGCTGCCTGATGTATGTGGATCGTATACCGGACACAAAAGCATCGCGGATGTGCAAGTTCATATGGACTTCTGCCGTCACCTCCTTGTGGTCGCAGTTCCTCAGTCTTTCCACGTACTCGTCTAGTGTTTCCCCGGAGCGTTGCCGGCAGGTCGAGAGCAAATGCCGGGCGTGTACCTCGTTTATTGCCTTAACGAAGTCCTTCCGCAGGATTTCGACCGCCGCCTTGTACGTGGTGGCCTTCTCGATCGCGAAGGGGAGTCTGTGGCCCACCCGGGCGCGTAGTAGGCTCAGCTTGCGAGGTCCGTCGACTGTAGTGTCCGAGGAGTCCAGGTAGGCCTCAAAACACCGGAGCCAGTATTTAAACATTTATGCGGCCTCCGGCGACCGAGCATCCAAATTGAGCTTCTCCGGCTTTAGACCGCTGTCCATCTTGAAGTAGTCTGCTAATTAAATTGAGATACCCTCAATTACAACTCGAGAGAGATGATTGGTAATACAAAGGCTTTAATTAGCAGAGAACCAGTCAGCTACCGAGAAGTGTGCTCACTGCCCACTGCACATTACCTTATATATGGCTCCCTGGGGGGTGGAGCCGGAGGCGGAGTCCCCCAGGGTTCCAAACCTGGTCTTAAAGGGATCATTACATTAAAGGTGCAGTAACCATTCATCACACTGGAAATGTCGGCAGTGAAACACAGCCTCTCTCTTCTCTCCCAAGTTAAGAACCTCTGTCTATTCCAGCACAGAGATACAACATTTTTCATCGAAAAGAAACTCAGGTGGAAAAATCGTCAACCACTAGAAAAGACACATCACATTTTAAAAATAAATTGTCTCTGGCAATTGCAGTTTTACATGGGTTTCAACTCCTGAAATCTCAAGACTGCTGTGGAGAAAGGTCTAAGGCAGCCAAGGACTCATAAACAGCGAACTCTTAATTTATTTTTACTTTTTAGGATTGAACTTAATTTGGCCATGAAAGTCACTCCAGTACTACTTGTAAATTCTGCATGCTGGTGTGTCTGTGTGTGTAGGTTGCAAAGGTCAAGACTGGGGTTCACCTTTCCAAATGTTTTTGATATCTAACTGGGTGGGGTTTTAACTGATGTAAAATTAACCTCTTTTGTTCTAAACTCAATAAAGCCTGCCAGACTAGGTGCTTTGCAATCAGCAGCCAAATAGTTAAGAACAGACAGTGCGTAAATACGTTCATCCTTCTAAACTCACAAAAAACCCTGTTATGGCCAGACTTGGAGTAGTAAGGTAGGTGAATCATTTTTACCCCATCTTAATCGGCCGTGACACCAAAAATAACTGGGGCGGGATTTCTCCCTTTCTGAGACTAAGCGTTAACGGCAAAGCAGAATTTGTGGACTTTCACGACAGAAATACTTCCACCACACCTGGACCGATTCCGCTATTGCTAAGGGGCTAGCACCGGGGTCACGTGGAACGCAATCGATTCTAATGAGAAATGGTTCCGGATTCGCCGGTTTCACGATTGACACTCAAAATGCTGACAAGCTGCAGCCGCATACACACACTGCATTCCCCACGCACACCATCCCAGCCAACAAGACGGCAGCGAGGATTACCAATGCCGAGCTGGAGACTCTCTTGGACGTGGTGAAGGAGTACATAAGAACTAGGAGCAGGAGTAGGCCATCTGGCCCCTCGAGCCTGCTCCACCATTCAATGAGATCATGGCTGATCTTTTGTGGACTCAGCTCCACTTTCCGGCCCGAACACCATAACCCTTAATCCCTTTATTCTTCAAAAAGCTATCTATCTTTATCTTAAAAACATTTAATGAAGGAACATCTACTGCTTCACTGGGCAAGGAATTCCATAGATTCACAACCCTTTGGGTGAAGAAGTTCCTCCTAAACTCAGTCCTAAATCTACTTCCCCTTATTTTAAGGCTATGCCCCCCAGTTCTGCTTTCACCCGCCAGTGGAAACAACCTGCCCGCATCTATCCTATCTATTCCCTTCATAATCTTATATGTTTCTATAAGATCCCCCCTCATCCTTCTAAATTCAACGAGTACAGTCCCAGTCTACTCAACCTCTCCTCGTAATCCAACCCCTTCAGCTCTGGGATTAACCTAGTGAATCTCCTCTGCACACCCTCCAGTGCCAGTACGTCCTTTCTCAAGTAAGGAGACCAAAACTGAACACAATACTCCAGGTGTGGCCTCACGAACACCTTATACAATTGCAGCAGAACCTCCCTAGTCTTAAACTCCATCCCTCTAGCAATGAAGGACAAAATTCCATGTGCCTTCTTAATCACCTGTTGCACCTGAAAACCAACTTTTTGCGACTCATGCACTAGCACACCCAGGTCTCTCTGCACAGCAGCATGTTTTAATATTTTATCATTTAAATAATAATCCCTTTTGCTGTTATTCCTACCAAAATGGATAACCTCACATTTGTCAACATTGTATTCCATCTGCCAGACCCAAGCCCATTCACTTAGCCTATCCAAATCCCTCTGCGGACTTCCAGTATCCTCTGCACTTTTTGCTTTACCACTTATCTTAGTGTCGTCTGCAAACTTGGACACATTGCCCTTGGTCCCCAACTCCAAATCATCTATGTAAATTGTGAACAATTGTGGGCCCAACACTGATCCCTGAGGGACACCACTAGCTACTGATTGCCAACCAGAGAAACACCCATTAATCCCCACTCTTTGCTTTCTATTAATTAACCAATCCTCTATCCATGCTACTACTTTCCCCTTAATGCCATGCATCTTTATCTTATGCAACAACCTTTTGTGTGGCACCTTGTCAAAGGCTTTCTGGAAATCCAGATATACCACATCCATTGGCTCCCCGTTATCTACCGCACTGTTAATGTCCTCAAAAAATTTCACTAAATTAGTTAGGCACGACCAGCCCTTTATGAACCCATGCTGAGTCTGTCCAATGGGACAATTACCATCCAGATGCCTCGCTATTTCTTCCTTGATGATAGATTCCAGCATCTTCCCTACTACCGAAGTTAAGCTCACTGGCCTATAATTACCCGCTTTCTGCCTACCTCCTTTTTTAAACAGTGGTGTCACGTTTGCTCATTTCCAATCTGCCGGGACCACCCCAGAGTCTAGTGAATTTTGGTAAATTATCACTAGTGCATTTGCAATTTCCCTAGCCATCTCTTTTAGCACTCTGGAATGCATTCCATCAGGTCCAGGAGACTTGTCTACCTTTAGCCCCATTAGCTTGCCCATCACTACCTCCTTGGTGATAACAACCCTCTCAAGGTCCTCACCTGTCATAGCCTCATTTCCATCAGTCACTGGCATGTTATTTGATACTCTCCCTTATTTCCTTAGATATCCACGGTCGATTTCCCCTCTTTTTACCGACCTTCCTTTTTGTTGGTATAAACCTTTGCTGAGCACTGTGAAAAATCACTTGGAAGGTTCTCCACTGTTCCTCAACTGTTTCACTATAAAGTCTTTGCTCCCAGTCTACCTTAGCTAGTTCTTCTCTCATCCCATTGTAATCTCCTTTGTTTAAGCACAAAACACTAATGCTTGATTTTACCTTCTCACCCCCCATCTGTATTTTAAATTCCACCATATTGTGATCGCTCCTTCCGAGAGGATCCCTAACTATGAGATCCTGAATCAATCCTGTCTCATTACACAGGACCAGATCTAGGACCGCTCGTTCCCTCATAGATTGCATTCCATACTGTTCTAGGAAACTATCGCGGATACATTCTATAAACTCCTCCTCAAGGCTGCCTTGACCGACCTGGTTAAACCAATCAACATGTAGATTAAAATCCCCCATGATAACTGCTGTACCATTTCTACATGCATCTGTTATTTCTTTGTTTATTGCCTGCTCCACCATAATGTTACTATTTGGTGCCCTATAGATTACTCCTGTCAGTGACTTTTTCGCCTTACTATTCCTGATTTCCACCCAAATGGATTCAACCTTATCCTCCATAGCACCGATGTCATCCCTTACTGTTGCCCGGATGTCATCCTTAAATAACAGAGCTACACCACCTCCCTTACCATCCACTCTGTCCTTCCGAAAAGTTTGATACCCTCGGATATTTAACTCCCAGTCGTGACCATCCTTTAACCATGTTAGCGGATGATCTTGTACCCCGGCCCAGGAAGGAGGCTGCCAGCTGCGCCTGGGCGCCGGTGGCAGAGGCCGTGAACGCTGTGGGCAACACTGTTCAGACGGGCCAGCAATGCCGGAAAAAACAGCACGACCTCCTCAGGGCGGCCAGGGTGAGTAAGCAGCATTGTGCCCCTGGCAGTAACCCGTGTACCCGTGACCCACCTTACCCCCACCAAGAGGACGGGCGAACTCCTACCCTGCACCAATACCAGCCGCCATGGCTGGGTGCCCTGGCCACTTAGGTCACCAGCTACCCATCCCCTGGGCTGCATGCGCCGGACTGTCTAACACTGTCGCTTTCTGTTACACCCCTCCAGGAGAAGGCTGCGCACAACTGCTGGGAGCGGGTGAAGGCAGGAGGGGAACCGCCGGACCTGCGGCCCCTCACCATGGCCGAGCAGAGGGCCCTGGACGTAGTCGGCGGACCGGAGGAACGGGAGGTTGCTGAGGTGGAGCTCGGCTGCGGACGAGGAAGTGAGACCCCGCTTTGTTGCGGTTCCCTGTGACAGTGGTGCCAACCCACCCCCATCACCACCCTCACCCCCATAACACTCCCCCCACCCTCACGCCCACCCCAATCCCCCCCCCGGTCTAATCATGCTTCTTGCCTTGTGACTTGCAGGACCTGCTGGTGATGGAATGGCTCTATCTGCCGTCTCCTGTCCCCAGCCAGTGCCACAGCCGGGGCCCTCCCCATGGATCTGGCAGTGACGCTGATAGCAGCTTGGACACTAGCCCTCCGCCCGAGACCCAGGAGACCCTGGATCGTGGGTCAGAAGATGACAGTGATTCTTCATCACAGCCGTCTCCAACACCCTCCGCCATCCCAGGAACACTCACCTCGATTGGGCAAGTTAATGACGAGGCTTCAGGGACACGATCTGGTGCTCACCACACAGCCGGTGGAGGTAGGAGCACCTGAGGGGGCGGACGGTTGAAGGGCAGGCCGACCCCAAGAACGAGCTGCTGTCCAGACGGGTCTCGAGCTTCTGGAACAAACAGTCCCATCAATCATGGAGATGCAGTCGAATAGCCAGAGACGACATGAGGGGTTGTCGGCGAGCATCCAGGTCCTGCAGGCACAGTTCGAATAGTCCAGCCGCGTGCAGCAGCAGGAGATGGTGCCGACAATGCGTGCCACCCAGGCCAACACCGCACGGATGGCGTCCACGGTGTGTTAAGTAATGGGTTAAGAGGACTTCCAGTGACGGCGGGCGGGAGGCGGCCGCACAATGGAGGGCTCCCGGTCGGCAACGGCATTTTCGGGGCTTTAAGCCCGGTCCCAGGGTCCGCGGAGGCGGCAGGAGAAGGGAGAAGGCACGGAGGAGGCACAGTGGAGACACAGGAGGAAAAAAGGAACAAAGAAAAATGTCGAGGGTGAGCAAGAAAACGGCCGGAAAAAAAACAGCTGGAGGTCCGTCGGGGAGTGGAAAGGTCACCGCGGGGTCACCAGGAAAAATGGAGGCTGGAGCACCAGGGGAGGCCGCACTGCTTACGGCTGAAGAAATAACTAAGGTGATGGCTGCGGAATTTGAAAAGCAGTTGGCGCAGATTGAGAAATGCATGGAGACGGTGAGGAAGGAGATGAGGGAGGTTTTGAGTGTGCTGGTGGAGGAGGCGGTTTCCCCGGTGAGGACGGAGGTGGCGAGCGCAGTGGCGGAGGTGCGAGGGCAAGGGGAGGCGCTGAAGGAAGTGGAGGAGACGTTATTACAGCACGGTAATCAACTTGCCTCGATGGGAAAAGAGATGCGGAAGGTGATGGATACTAACAAGGATCTGCGAGGAAAAATGGAAGACCTGGAAAACAGATCCAGGCGACAGAATTTGAGGATTGTGGAGCTGCCCGAAGGAGTTGGAGGACCGAAGCCGACTGAGTACTTTGCCGTGATGCTGGCAAAATTATTGGGGGAGGGGGAGGATCCCTCCCGATATGAACTGGATCGGGCTCATCGGTCGTGGAGGCCTGTACCAAAGGCGAGTGAGCCGCCAAGGGCAGTGACTCTGTGCTTCCATAGGTACAGGGTGAAGGAGAAGGTCCTGAGCTGGGCCAAGCAGAAGCGGGTGGTGCAGTGGGCTGGAGCTGGTATACGTGTATACCAGGACTTTACGGTGGAGCTGGCAAGGGGGCGGGCTGCCTTCAACCGGGTGAAGAGGGCACTGTACATTAGCAAGGTGCGGTGCGGCATTGTATATCCAGTGAAGTTGAGGGTGACTTACAAGCTCAGGGACTTTTATTTTGGAACGGCGGAAGCAGCGGAGGAGTTTGCGAAAGCAGAAGGACTGTGGCAGAACTGACAAATTGAGGAATGGCCATGTGCCGATGTAACCTCATGACTGTATTTTCTTC
Organism: Scyliorhinus torazame; assembly: GCF_047496885.1. Classification (NCBI taxonomy): domain Eukaryota; kingdom Metazoa; phylum Chordata; class Chondrichthyes; order Carcharhiniformes; family Scyliorhinidae; genus Scyliorhinus; species Scyliorhinus torazame. The sequence continues at coordinate 90,253,931 of NC_092720.1, read as the reverse complement.
TTTTTTGTATCACTGCGCGCGGGTGTAGAGACTAAAGGAGCCAATGTGGTATATATTTGGACAAGGGAAGGGACGGGACTTTCACTCGAAATGAGGGCTCTTTGGGGTGTAGGTGGATATGCGGGGTTTGTGTGCTAAAAGGGGATCTTTGGGCTTTCCTAGGGCCGGGTAAGTGGGAAAGGGACCCGGGCGGGGGCCTCCACGCTGGCCGGTTTAAGCCGGCCAGTGAACGGGAGTGAGGGGCTGCGGCCATCGGAGCCTGGCAGAACAGGGTCCAAGTGGTCTAGCCGGGGTGGAAAGTTGGGGGGAAGGAACCGAGGTTGGGAGGAGGAGTTTTACAAGAGGCGGTGGACGGGAGGAGCTGGAGACCGGGGTGGGGGGGGGGGGGGGGGCGGGAGCTGTGTAAGATTAAGGGTGACTACGGGTAATCCCTGATTCCTTTTTGTCATTTGTTTGTGTAAACATGCGGGTTGAGGTTTGGGGGTTGGTGGGCGGATGGGATCGTTGTTATTATGGGGACTGACATATCTTGCTGATTATTGTTTATTGTTGATGGATGTAAATGTGGGAGAAAATGTGAAAAAGGAGAATTAAAAAAAAAATTTTTTTAAAGAAAATAAATGGTGTGTGACAGGTATGGGCTGGGACTTCTGGATTCAGGGCCCCAGTGCCGTTTTGCTTAAGATGTGGAGCTCTTCCATCTCCGTGAAAATTTGGGCCTAATTGTTAAACAATTTGAAGCAGATGATTTCTGTGGGCTATTCCGAAGCAAAGAAAAGATGAGGGGTATCAATAATTATCTCCGAAAGGGGTCTCCCAAGAGGCATTTCAGGACATGGTAATGTGTGGAAAAACAGAAATGTCTGACTACCTGCTGGGACAGCAAAATGGGATAGGATCCACTGATACATGTGTTAGTAGAAGGTTTGAATAGAAATAATTAGTGTTACTTAATAAAAGTAATAGAGACAGCGGTTACTGATAAACTTTTAACATTATGATGATAACATTAAATACCACATAGGCATTTTAACCTCACAAGAATGTCTTATTGTCCTGATCAATAATCTTTCGAAGGTGCACGGCCTTCTCACGCAAGTCATGAACAAGTAAGCCCCTTTAGGTTACATAATGGGGTGGTGCAAAAAAAATTAAGGGGCATTTAATGAATCAACTACACACTAAAAAGAATAGGGTAGATTGATCATGACAACAGGATGTGGATAAGATATGATTTCTGTATTATAAAGAAATCATTTTGAATATTTAGAAATGAAGGTACTCGTAAATTAACTGATAAATAATCAATTCCTGGTTTGAGGGAATAATAAGTCATCAATATTTTGCCTTCGGAACAGTGTTTTCGTAAAAATTCAAATGAAGATTGCACCTATTTGAAAACAACTCATAAAGCAGTGAGTACACTAAATCAGAGCAGGGCTTTTTCATGTTGTACAAAAATCTAACCTTGTAGAGACCAGGATGAACATCAATCCAAAATGAATCTTTTATGAGTTACCATATGGGCTATTTTAATTTGTGACTCAGTTTTAGTGAACTATTAGATTTTGTGATTAATTCTTTGGCTCATTGCCGATGACCTTCACGCGGCATTCATGCTTGGCAACTGAGATACTGATAGTATTTGCACATTTTAGTTTTTAAATATCAATTTGTTCATATGCACCATGTGGCACTGTGGAAGAATCTTATTCTCATCACAAAGCTTTATAGAGATTCTCTCGTGCTTTTAATAAGGTTAAAATTGATGATCCTGTAACTAGGAATATGGTTTTGCCATTTAGTGTGTCACCAATTCCCTTGAACTCCAGTACAGTTAAACCAGATGTCAGTTCATGGATTATAAACCAGCCTAATTCTGGGTACTGTGAATAGTCCACCGCACCCAGGAAGTCTAGAAAGTAAAGAATTAAAAGGAAGTCAACCTATGAGGTGCAGGCTGCCACAATTAATTCACTCTCAGTAACAGAGGTAAGAGAGGGAGGGCTGTGGCACAACTCCCGAGAGGGCCTGACAGTGGTGGGGGGGGTGGGGGTGGGGGGGCTGGTTACAACAGATCGCACGTGGGGGCGCTCAGAATAAAGCGGACAACGGTGTCCATCTTGGATGGCCCCCAGACAAAGGGAACCCGGGGAGTGCAGGGGCACATCCACATGGCGAGTATAGCTGACCCCACAGGAGGGGTGGGAGACAGAAATCCCCCATCAGAATAGTCACATGGAACGTCGGGGAACTTTTCAGCCCCGTCAAGAGATCGTGGCCAGGATTCTCTGCTCCGACGCTGAGCCGCCGATTCTCCGGCGACCGGAAAATAATAATAATAAATCGCTTATTGTCACAAGTAGGCTTCAATGAAGTTACTGTAAAAAGCCCCTAGTCGCTACATTCCGGCACCTGTTCGGGGAGGCCGGTACGGGAATTGAGCCCGCGCTGCTGGCCTTGTTCTGCATTACAAGCCATCTGTTTAGCCCACTGTGCTAAACCAGCACCTATCGGCAGAATCGACATCAATCGCGCCTGCAGGGTCGCCGCCACGCCAGTCGAGGGCCGTTGAAAGTGACCCCCCCCCCGGCAATTCTCCGCACCTCGACGGGATGAGTGCCCACCGTGTTTGGCTGAGTCCCGCCGGTGTGGGTTACGTATGGTCCCACCCGGCGGGACCTCGGAGTTCTGGCTGCGGGGGCCGTCCTGGTCAGGGGGGGCCAGGGGGATCCGACTCCGGGGAGGGGGGGGCCTCCACGGTGGGCATGCCCACGATCGGGACCTACCGATCAGCGGGCAGGCTAATTCCGGTGGGGGCCTATGTTCCTCCGCGCCGGGACCCTGTAGGGCTCCGGCATATTGTCCAGGGGCCGGCGTGGAGGCGGCAACCCACCGCATGCGCGGACCTGCGCCAGCTGTGACGTGCATGTGCGGACCCGCTCCGGCCGTGGCGTGCCTGTGCGGACCCGCTCCGGCCGTGGCGTGCCTGTGCGGACCCGCTCCGGCCGTGGTGTGCATGTGCAGACCCGTTCCGGCTGTGACGTGCCTGTGCGGACCCGCTCCGGCTGTGGCGTGCCTGTGCGGACCCGCTCCGGCCGTGGCGTGCATGTGCGGACCCGTTCCGGCTGTGACGTGCCTGTGCGGACCCGCTCCGGCCGTGGCGTGCCTGTGCGGACCCGCTCCGGCCGTGGTGTGCATGTGCGGACCCGTTCCGGCCGTGACGTGCCTGTGCGGACCCGCTCCGGCCGTGGCGTGCCTGTGCGGACCCGTTCCGGCTGTGACGTGCCTGTGCGGACCCGCTCCGGCCGTGGCGTGCATGTGCGGACCCGCTCCGGCCGTGGCATGCATGTGCGGACCCGCTCCGACTGTGACGTGCATGTGCGGACCCGCTCCGGCTGTGGCGTGCCTGTGCGGACCCGCTCCGGCTGTGGCGTGCCTGTGCGGACCCGCTCTGGCTGTGGTGTGCATGTGCGGACCCGCTCCGACTGTGACGTGCATGTGCGGACCCGCTCCGGCTGTGGTGTGCATGTGCGGACCCGCTCCGACTGTGACGTGCATGTGCGGACCCGCTCCGACTGTGACGTGCATGTGCGGACCCGCTCCGACTGTGACGTGCATGTGCGGACTCCTGCTGGTCGTGGCATGCATGTGCGGACCCGCTCCGACTGTGACGTGCCTGTGCGGACCCGCTCCGGCTGTGGCGTGCATGTGCGGACTCCTGCTGGTTGTGGCATGCATGTGCGGACCCGCTCCGGCTGTGGTGTGCCTGTGCGGACCCGCTCCGGCTGTGGCGTGCATGTGCGGACCCGCTCCGGCTGTGGTGTGCATGTGCGGACCCGCTCCGACTGTGACGTGCATGTGCGGACCCGCTCCGGCTGTGGTGTGCATGTGCGGACCCGCTCCGACTGTGACGTGCATGTGCGGACCCGCTCCGGCTGTGGTGTGCATGTGTGGACCCGCTCCGGCTGTGGTGTGCATGTGCGGACCCGCTCCGGCTGTGGTGTGCATGTGCGGACCCGCTCCGACTGTGACGTGCATGTGCGGACCCGCTCCGGCTGTGGCGTGCATGTGCGGACCCGCTCCGGCTGTGACGTGCATGTGCGGACCCGCTCCGGCCGTGGCGTGCATGTGCGGACCCGCTCCGACTGTGACGTGCATGTGCGGACCCGCTCCGGCCGTGGCGTGCATGTGCAGACCCGCTCCGGCTGTGACGTGCCTGTGCGGACCCGCTCCGGCTGTGGTGTGCATGTGCGGACCCGCTCCGGCTGTGGTGTGCATGTGCGGACCCGCTCCGACTGTGACGTGCATGTGCGGACCCGCTCCGGCCGTGGCGTGCATGTGCGGACCCGCTCCGGCTGTGACGTGCCTGTGCGGACCCGCTCCGGCTGTGGTGTGCATGTGCGGACCCGCTCCGGCTGTGGTGTGCATGTGCGGACCCGCTCCGACTGTGACGTGCATGTGCGGACCCGCTCCGGCTGTGGTGTGCATGTGCGGACCCGCTCCGACTGTGACGTGCATGTGCGGACCCGCTCCGGCTGTGGTGTGCATGTGCGGACCCGCTCCGGCTGTGGTGTGCATGTGCGGACCCGCTCCGGCTGTGGTGTGCATGTGCGGACCCGCTCCGACTGTGACGTGCATGTGCGGACCCGCTCCGGCCGTGGCGTGCATGTGCGGACCCGCTCCGGCTGTGACGTGCCTGTGCGGACCCGCTCCGGCTGTGACGTGCATGTGCGGACCCGCTCCGGCTGTGACGTGCATGTGCGGACCCGCTCCGGCTGTGACGTGCATGTGCGGACCCGCTCCGACTGTGACGTGCCTGTGCGGACCCGCTCCGGCTGTGGCGTGCATGTGCGGACCCGCTCCGGCTGTGACGTGCATGTGCGGACCCGCTCCGACTGTGACGTGCGGACCCGCTCCGGCTGTGACGTGCCTGTGCGGACCCGCTCCGGCTGTGGTGTGCATGTGCGGACCCGCTCCGGCTGTGACGTGCCTGTGCGGACCCGCTCCGGCTGTGGTGTGCATGTGCGGACCCGCTCCGGCTGTGACGTGCCTGTGCGGACCCGCTCCGGCTGTGGTGTGCATGTGCGGACCCGCTCCGGCTGTGACGTGCCTGTGCGGACCCGCTCCGGCTGTGGTGTGCATGTGCGGACCCGCTCCGACTGTGACGTGCATGTGCGGACCCGCTCCGACTGTGACGTGCATGTGCGGACCCGCTCCGACTGTGACGTGCATGTGCGGACTCCTGCTGGTCGTGGCATGCATGTGCGGACCCGCTCCGACTGTGACGTGCCTGTGCGGACCCGCTCCGGCTGTGGCGTGCATGTGCGGACTCCTGCTGGTTGTGGCATGCATGTGCGGACCCGCTCCGGCTGTGGTGTGCCTGTGCGGACCCGCTCCGGCTGTGGCGTGCATGTGCGGACCCGCTCCGGCTGTGGTGTGCATGTGCGGACCCGCTCCGACTGTGACGTGCATGTGCGGACCCGCTCCGGCTGTGGTGTGCATGTGCGGACCCGCTCCGACTGTGACGTGCATGTGCGGACCCGCTCCGGCTGTGGTGTGCATGTGTGGACCCGCTCCGGCTGTGGTGTGCATGTGCGGACCCGCTCCGGCTGTGGTGTGCATGTGCGGACCCGCTCCGACTGTGACGTGCATGTGCGGACCCGCTCCGGCTGTGGCGTGCATGTGCGGACCCGCTCCGGCTGTGACGTGCATGTGCGGACCCGCTCCGGCCGTGGCGTGCATGTGCGGACCCGCTCCGACTGTGACGTGCATGTGCGGACCCGCTCCGGCCGTGGCGTGCATGTGCGGACCCGCTCCGGCTGTGACGTGCCTGTGCGGACCCGCTCCGGCTGTGGTGTGCATGTGCGGACCCGCTCCGGCTGTGGTGTGCATGTGCGGACCCGCTCCGACTGTGACGTGCATGTGCGGACCCGCTCCGGCCGTGGCGTGCATGTGCGGACCCGCTCCGGCTGTGACGTGCCTGTGCGGACCCGCTCCGGCTGTGGTGTGCATGTGCGGACCCGCTCCGGCTGTGGTGTGCATGTGCGGACCCGCTCCGACTGTGACGTGCATGTGCGGACCCGCTCCGGCTGTGGTGTGCATGTGCGGACCCGCTCCGACTGTGACGTGCATGTGCGGACCCGCTCCGGCTGTGGTGTGCATGTGCGGACCCGCTCCGGCCGTGGCGTGCATGTGCGGACCCGCTCCGGCTGTGACGTGCCTGTGCGGACCCGCTCCGGCTGTGACGTGCATGTGCGGACCCGCTCCGGTTGTGACGTGCATGTGCGGACCCGCTCCGGCTGTGACGTGCATGTGCGGACCCGCTCCGACTGTGACGTGCCTGTGCGGACCCGCTCCGGCTGTGGCGTGCATGTGCGGACCCGCTCCGGCTGTGACGTGCATGTGCGGACCCGCTCCGACTGTGACGTGCGGACCCGCTCCGGCTGTGACGTGCCTGTGCGGACCCGCTCCGGCTGTGGTGTGCATGTGCGGACCCGCTCCGGCTGTGACGTGCCTGTGCGGACCCGCTCCGGCTGTGGTGTGCATGTGCGGACCCGCTCCGGCTGTGACGTGCCTGTGCGGACCCGCTCCGGCTGTGGTGTGCATGTGCGGACCCGCTCCGGCTGTGACGTGCCTGTGCGGACCCGCTCCGGCTGTGGTGTGCATGTGCGGACCCGCTCCGGCTGTGGCGTGCATGTGCGGACCCGCTCCGACTGTGACGTGCCTGTGCGGACCCGCTCCGACTGTGGCGTGCATGTGCGGACCCGCTCCGACTGTGACGTGCCTGTGCGGACCCGCTCCGACTGTGACGTGCATGTGCGGACCCGCTCCGGCTGTGGTGTGCATGTGCGGACCCGCTCCGGCTGTGGCGTGCATGTGCGGACCCGCTCCGACTGTGGCGTGCATGTGCGGACCCGCTCCGACTGTGACGTGCCTGTGCGGACCCGCTCCGACTGTGGCGTGCATGTGCGGACCCGCTCCGACTGTGACGTGCCTGTGCGGACCCGCTCCGACTGTGACGTGCATGTGCGGACCCGCTCCGGCTGTGGTGTGCATGTGCGGACCCGCTCCGACTGTGACGTGCATGTGCGGACCCGCTCCGACTGTGACGTGCATGTGCGGACTCCTGCTGGTTGTGGCATGCATGTGCGGACCCGCTCCGGCCGTGACGTGCATGTGCGGACCCGCTCCGGCCGTGGCGTGCCTGTACGGACCCCCGCCGGCCGTGGCGTGCCTGTGCGGACCCGCTCCGGCCGTGACGTGCATGTGCGGACCCGCTCCGGCCGTGGCGTGCCTGTGCGGACCCCCGCCGGCCGTGGCGTGGATGTGCGGACCCGCTCCGGCTGTGGCGTGCCTGTGCCGACCCCCGCCGGCCGTGGCGTGCATGTGCGGACCCGCTCCGGCCGTGGCGTGCCTGTGCGGACCCCCGCCGGCCGTGGCGTGCATGTGCGGACCCGCTCCGGCCGTGGCGTGCATGTGCGGACCCCCGCCGGCCGTGGCGTGCATGTGCGGACCCGCTCCGGCCGTGGCGTGCATGTGCGGACCCGCTCCGGCCGTGGCGTGCCTGTGCGGACCCGCTCCGGCCGTGGCGTGCCTGTGCGGACCCCCGCCGGCCGTGGCGTGCCTGTGCGGACCCCCGCCGGCCGTGGCGTGCCTGTGCGGACCCCCGCCGGCCGTGGCGTGCCTGTGCGGACCCCCGCCGGCCGTGGCGTGCATGTGCGGACCCACTCCGGCCGTGGCGTGCATGTGCGGACCCGCTCCGGCCGTGACGTGCATGTGCGGACCCCCGCCGGCCGTGGCGTGCCTGTGCGGACCCACTCCGGCCGTGGCGTGCATGTGCGGACCCACGCCGGCCGTGGTGCGCCGGCTTTCAAGCGCCGGAGCAGCGGACAGCAATCTGGTGCCGTACCAGCCCCCGAGGAAGGGGTGAATGCCTGGGCCTGGAAGCCCGTTGACGCCGGAGTCGCTTGCGCCGGTTTTGATGCCGGCCTCAACACTTGGCCGGGTTTTCAGAGAATCCCGGCCCTAGATTCTTCGCACATCTGAAAAGCCTGAAGGCCGATGTAATCTTCCGACAAGAGACACACCTAAAGGAGAAGGACCAACTGAGGATAAGGAAGGGAAGGATCGGACAGATGCAGCAAACGTGCTGTGGGGCGAGAGCTAAGGGGTGGCCATATTGTTCAATGGTGACAGACCAGGGTGGGATGATATGTCACAGTTAGCAGTTTTACTCCCAAATATTGCTATAATAATCTCTCCACACCTCATGAATGTGAGGTTGGAGGTGGGTCAGGCCCAGGTTCCCCATGGAGGCGTTCTGTGAGAAAATGTCACAGGCCATCGAGGGGTATGTAACCTGCAATCAGAGTGGGGATCTCACCCTTCACATCTTGGGAGGCACTGAAGGCAGTGATCAGGGGGAAACAATCACATACAAGGCTCTTAGAGACAGAAAGGAGAGGGCGGCTAGGCAGTAACTGGTCGACGCCGTATTGGAGGTGGACTGGCGACACTCCATAGCCCCGACTGTGGAACTACTGGCGGAGAGGAAGAAGTTACAAATGGAGTTTGACCTGCTCTCCACTTGGAAAGCAGGGAACCAGCTCTGCCAGACATGGGGCAACCTTCTACAAACATGGAGACAAGGCCAGCTGCCTGCTGTCTCACCAGATGAGGAAGCAGGCAGCCATGAGGGAAATCGCACAGGTAAAAGAGAAGAACAATGGACTAGCCACGGCTCCAAACAAGATCAATGAGGCATTCGCAACCTACTGCCAGGGGCTGTACACCTACTGATGCTCGATCAATAACTCCAGAAGCGAGATTGGAGACAACTGAAGGCTTTATTACACTAGATGTTTCCCCAGTAGCGCAGGTACAGAAGGCAGCTGCTGGGGCGACACGGGCTCTTATACTCCGCCTTACTGGGCGGAACCAGCAGGCAGGTTTAACCAATGAAAACTGTACCTTCTACACCAATGGTCTTACAGCATTACAGTGTACAGTAATACCTCTAATACTGACTACCACATTCATCCCCGGTTAAAAAAAGTGTCCGGTGGGGGTGGTGGCCTCGCATTACACAGTGGTAGAGGTTAAGGTTATGGAGGTACCTGGTATACATCAGTACAGTGGTTTTGCCTCATTACATCGCAACAAAATTTATTTACAGTTCAGAATGAAGCAATTAGTCGATCGGGGGCCCTGGTCGTCCGCTGCGATCGTCGTAGCTTCGATGGTGATGCAGGCGCTGGCATCTGTGGCTCCGGGAACGTGGCTTCGGCTTCTTCATCATCCCTAGACGGGACCGGTGGGAGGACCGATCCACAGCTGTGGGAGGGAGGGTGGGATTGGTGGGAGGGGGGGATCCAGGTCCCGTAGGGAGACCGTATCCTGTCAGCCGTCGGGGTACGCCACGTAGGCGTACTGAGGGTTAGTGTAGAGGAGATGGACCCCCTCGACCAATGGGTCCGACTTGTGCGCCCGCACGTGTTTGGGGAGCAGGATGGGTCCAGGAGCTGCCAGCCAGGTTGGGAGCGATATCCCAGAGGAGGACTTCCTAGGGAAGACAAGGAGACGTTTGTGAAGTGTTTGGTTGGTCGTGGTACACAGCAGTGACCGGATGGAGTGGAGGGCATCCGGGAGGACCTCCTGCCAGCGGGAGACTGGGAGATTCCTGGACCGTAGGGCCAGTAGGACGGTCTTCCAGACCGTTCCGTTCTCCCTCTCTACCTGTCTCTTTCCCCGTGGGTTGTAACTGGTCGTCCTGCTCGAGGCAATGCCCTTGCTGAGCAGGAATTGACGCAGTTCGTCGCTCATAAAGGAGGACCCCCTATCGCTGTGTATGTAGGAGGGGAAACCGAACAGCGTAAAGATACTGTGGAGGGCTTTTATGACGGTGGCTGCGGTCATGTCGGGGCAGGGAATGGCGAATGGGAACCGGGAGTACTCACCAATCATGTTCAGGAAGTACGTGTTGCGGTCGGTGGAGGGGAGGGGCCCTTTGAAGTCCATACTGAGGCACTCAAAGGGACAGGAAGCCTTTATCAGGTGCGCTTTCTCTGGCCTGTAGAAGTGCGGTTTGCACTCCGTGCAGATTTGGCAGTCCCTGGTGGCGGTCCTGACCTCCTCGATGGAGTAGGGTAGGTTGCGGGTCTTAATGAAATGGAAGAATCGAGTGACCCCCAGGTGGCAGAGATCCTCGTGGAGGGCTCGGAGGCGGTCTAAATGTGCGTTGGCACATGTGCCGCGGGATAGGGCATCAGGAGGCTCGTTTAGCTTCCCGGGACGATACAAGATCTCATAGTTGTAGGTGGAGAGTTCGATCCTCCACCGTAAGATTTTGTCGTTCTTTATCTTGTCCCGCTGTGCATTATCGAACATGAAGGCCACCGACCGTTGGTCAGTGAGGAGAGTGAATCTCCTGCCGGCCAGGTAATGCCTCCAGTGCCGCACAGCTTCTACTATGGCCTGGGCCTCCTTTTCCACTGAAGAATGGCGGATTTCTGAAGCGTGGAGGGTGTGTGAGAAGAAGGCCACGGGTCTGCCCGCTTGGTTGAGGGTGGCCGCCAGAGCTACGTCGGGCGCGGCGCTCTCGACTTGGAAGGGGAGGGACTCGTCGATGGCGTGCATCGTGGCCTTTGCGATGTCCGCTTTGATGCGGCTGAAGGCCTGGCGGGCCTCTGTCGACAGGGGAAAAACCGTGGATTGGATCAGCGGGCGAGCCTTGTCCGCATAGTTGGGGACCCACTGGACATAATAAGAGAAAAATCCCAGGCAGTGTTTCCGAGTCTTGGAGCAGTGAGGGAGGGGGAACTCCATGAGGGGGCGCATGCGTTCAGGGTCTGGGCCTATACCTCCATCATGCACTACGTAGCCGAGGATGGCTAGACGGTCGGTGCTGAATATGCATTTATCCTTGTTATATGTGAGATTAAGGATTTTTGCGGTATGGAGGAATTTTCGGAGGTAGGTGTCGTGGTCCTGCTGGTCGTGGCCGCAGGTGGTGACATTATTAAGGTACGGAAACGTGGCCCGCAAACCGTACCGGTCAGCCATTCGTTCCATCTCTCGTTGGAAGACTGTGACTCCATTAGTGACACCGAAGGGAACCCTTAGGAAGTGGTAGAGCCGCCCATCTGCTTCGAAAGCAGTGTATTTGCGGTCGCTAGGGCGGATGGGGAGCTGGTGGTAGGCGGACTTTAGATCCACCGTGGAAAAGACCTTGTATTGTGTGATCCTGTTGACCAGATCGGATATGTGGGGGAGCGGGTACGCATCAAGCTGCGTATACCTGTTGATGGTCTGGCTATAATCGATGACCATCCTATGCTTCTCCCCGGTCTTTATAACCACTACTTGAGCTTCCAGGTACTGTTGCTAGCCTCAATGACACCTTCCCTCAGTAATCGCTGGACCTCCGACCTAATAAAGGTCCGGTCCTGGGCACTGTACCGTCTGCTCCTGGTGGCAACGGGTTTGCAGTCCGGGGTGAGGTTCGCAAACAGGGAAGGCGGATCGACCTTGAGGGTCGCGAGGCTGCAGACAGTGATGGGGGGTATAGGGCCGCCGAATTTGAAGGTTAAGCTTTGGAGGTTGCATTGAAAATCTAACCCTAGGAGTGTGGCAGCGCAGAGGTGGGGCAGGACGTAGAGCCGGTAATTTTTAAACTCCCTTCCCTGGACCTTGTGGTTCGCTATGCAAAACCCCTTGATCTCCACTGAATGAGACCCGGAGGCCAAGGAGATTTTTTGTTAAATTTTGTGAATGGGGAGAGAACAGTGCCTTACCGTGTTGGGGTGTATGAAGCTCTCCGTGCTCCCAGAGTCGATCAGACAGTGTTTCATGCCCATTGATGAGCACGGTCGTCGTTGCAGTCAAGAGTGTTCGGGGCCGAGACTGGTCCAGGGTCACCGAGGCTAGTCGTGGCAGAAGTTGGATGTTCTCCTCGAGCGGTGTGTGGTCATCTGAGTCGGGGTCCTGAGAGTCCAGCCAAGATGGCAGCGCCCACTGGTCGCACATGGCTGGGGGTGCACAAGATGGCGGCGCCCATCCATCACACGTGGTGTCCGTGAGACAAGATGGCAGCGTCCGGAGGCCATACGTGGCCCTGAAGGAGGAAGATGGCGGTGCCCGCTGGCCGCATGTGGCCCATGGAGAGGGTTGTGGTGGCGGTCCAGATTCGCCTCTGGAGATCGCAGCGACCGCCAGGGCCTGGCATACCGCCACGAAGTGGCCCTTTTTGATGCATCCTTTGCAGAGGGATGAGAGGGCCGGACAGCGCTGTTGGGGGTGCTTGGCTTGCCCGCAAAAATAGCAGCGGGGCCCCCCGGGGTTGCCTGGCAGTCTCGCAGCACAAGCTTGTGGGGGGATGGGAGAATGCATCGGAGTCGGTCGCGGGGGGGTTCCACGCTGCCCAAGCGGCTGCCGCGCAGTCGGGGACGTAAGTGCGGGCGTTTCGGGAGGCCACATCCAGGGAGCTAGCAAGAGCCCGTGCCTCGGGGCCTAGTGTCTCTTTTTCCAGCAATCGCTGGCGGATTTGGGAGGACAGCATACCTGCAACAAATGCGACCCGGATCAAACGTTGTGTGGTCGCTCGCCGAAACTTGCGGACAGTTACAGTTCCTCCCCAACACCAGGAGCGCACGGTAGAACTCCTCCAGCGATTCCCCAGGGATTTGTCACCTTGTCGCTAGTAGATGTCGGCGTAGACCTGGTTACAGCGTGAATATAGTGTCCTTTCAGCAGATTCATTGCGGCCTAGAAATCGTCTGCGTTCTCGATGAGGGTGTAGATCTCTGGGCTCACCCTCGAGTGCAAAACTTGTATTTTTTGGTCCTCCGTGGGTGTAATTGTGGCCGTCCTGAGATATCCATTGAAACACGCCAGCCAGTGCTTGAAGGTTGCCGCTGAGTTTGCCGCGTGGGGGCTGAGATGCAGACACTCCGGCTTGATTCGGAGCTCCATTCTTTAAAATCTAGTGTAATAAATTGATGCTCGATCAATAACTCCAGAAGCGAGATTGGAGACAATTGAAGGTTGACAATTGACACTAGATGTTTCCCCCTGCAGCGCAGGTACAGAAGGCAGCTGCTGGCGCGACACGGACTCTTATACTCCGCCTTACTGGGCGGAACCAGCAGGCAGGCTTAACCAATGAAAACAGTACCTTCTACACCAATGGTCTTACAGCATTACAGTGTACCGTAATACCTCAAATACCGACTACCACACCTACGAACATCTGGAGGGGGACTCGAAGATGAAACAGTTCCTCAACTGACTGGACATAGCAGCCATCAGGGAGGATAGACAATAGGGGCTGGAAACACCACTAGCACTGGGGGAGGTCATGGAGAGCCTTGCAGTCGGGGAAGGCATCAGTCCGGACGGATTATTGGTTAGACTTTATTAGACTTCTATACGTTTCGTGGCAACTCTGGCCCCGCACCTCTGACAGATGTTCAATGACTCGCTATTGAGAGGGACCCTGCCACCCATGCTGGCAGAGGCCTCGCTACCACGGATCTCTAAAAAGGGGGGGAGGCGCGGTGACCGAAATAAACAAAGAAGGTGAAAGGGGGGGGATCTAAGTACGGGGAGGAGACGACACAACCCAGAACTCAGGGGAAATAGGGCAAGGGGCCAAAAGAGCACAGAAGAGGGGAGGACAGCCCAGGAAGGATGACCAAAACAACAACGAGAAGGACATACCTGTGGGACTGCAAGCATGCCCCTGGTATTTGCCAATATCAGGGAGCCACCGGTAAATATTAGAGCAGCGAAGTCGGGTAACTAAAGCAAACAGGCCCCTAAACCTGTACATATGTTCTCCGTGTAATTGCAACAAAATACCTTAACTCACAGTTTGCACTATATATTGTACTATACATTCTCAATAGATCCCTTGTTATTTATACTTGCTTCTTGTAAGTTTAAAAACTAATGTAACAATGCTGCTATCAGCCAAATGTAAATAACCAATAGAAAATAAAGTTAAAAAGTGTGTGTGGGGGGCGGGGGAGAGAGATAGAGGAGGGGGTGGGAAGAGAGAGCAGGGAGAAGGGAGGGGTTAGGTTATGGGAAGGAGTAGGCTATGTTTCGGGGATTTATGTTTGTACTACTGTATATTATGCAAAATGAAAATTTAAATAAAAATATCTTTTAAAAATATTAATTCACTCGCATATTATAATTTCTGGCAGTACCTTCTGATAGTGGCCATGATTATGAATTATGTAGCATGTATTCATATAACAGGTTTATGCTGTGAGAATTGTAGAGATGAGGAAAATGTCCAAAAAGACAATTGAAATTTCTCTGATTTTCAGATAACTTAAAATCCAATTTAGTTTTAACGCCAGGAATGTACAACTCTGATAACAATTCTCAAACATGAATGTCATTTTGGAAAGTTAAAAACCAAATGCTAAATATGTGAAGAAGACAAAAGCATTAGGGGTAGCAGCACATTTATAAATCATTGGCAGTTCTTGTTGGAAACTCCCACTCTGTTATTCATCATTTTGTGTTGCCAGTCTTTTCTCTCACACTTGCTTACGGAGTGCAAAATTTCATTCCTTTTTTGTGACATTAACGCAGGATTAATGGATCCTTTAAAATTCAGGAAGAGGAACTTGTGGAGTGATTGTCAAGATAGTTTGAGATATTATAGCCTGAATTGGGTACCCAAAAATGAAGAATGACAGGTGGAACCTTCAGAAAGACAGAAGTAATTGCCAATGATTTGCTGAAGAATCGTGCAGCCTCTTAATAAAGTTGAAAGTGTTAATATACATAGCTTTTGGTTTTTAAACACCCAGGTCATTCAGGGATCTTTCAGAGGTCCAACCACCATCAGCTGCTTCATCCATGACCTTTCCTCTATCATAAGGTCAGAATTGTAAACGTTTGCCGATGATTGTAGTGACCGGTAATGAACAGTCCATGCTCGTGTAGTAGAATCTAGAAAATATCCAGTCTTGGGTTGTAAGTGGCTAGTAATCTTCACATGGGTCAGGCAACGGCCATCTTCAGTAAGAGAAAGAGTTTAACCACTTTCCATGCACACTGAATAGCATGACCACGATCAAAATCTTCGATCAACATCATGGAGGTTACAAGTGACCAGAAAATTAACTGGACCAGCCAGATAAACACTGTGACTATAAGAGCAGATAAGAGGTTGGGTATTCTGCTTTGATTGACTGATAACTTAACTCCCAAAAGCTTTTCCATCACTAGCAAGGCACAAGCCTGAAGTACGAATACCGTCTATTTGCCTAGCTGAGTGCAGTTCCAGCAGCACTCTAGAAACTAAACACCATCCAGGACGAAGCAGTCTGCTTAATTGGTATGTCATCCACAACCTTAACCATTCACTCCCCCCATCACCAGTGCACTGTTGCAGCAGTGTGCATCACCTACAAGAAGCGCTTCATTAACAGGACCCCCTAAACCTGCTTGTTACCTCTACCACCCAGAGGGATAAGGATAGTAGGCACAAGGGAATACAACCCCTTCTAAGTTTCCCTCCAGGCCACATTTTCATCCAGACTTGAAATATTTATCACCAGTCCTTCATCGTTGCCAATGTTCAGGAACTCGCTACCTATCAGCACTTTGAGTATTTTCACTGCATGGACCACAGCAGTTCCTCACCACCAACTTCTCAAAGGCAACTAGGGTTGGGCAATAAATCCTGGCCTTGCCAGTGGTGCGCACATTCTGTGATTGAATAAATAAAAAGAAGTCAGTCGCCAAAACTCATAAAAGCTCATTAATAACTTCCAAAAATTGACACACAGTTTCAGGAAAGCAGAATAGAATTGAAAAACAGCCAGATTCTCCAACTGCAATAACAAAGTAACCAAATAAATATATTATTTCTCTTTATTATATTGGGGGAGGGATGGGAGCTATTCTCCCCTCCCCGTGTACCTACCGCTATTCCCAGAGAATTGCGGGAGGGCCCCTAAACAGTGTTCACATCAAGCAACAAACGGAGCGCGATGTTCGCGGCCCACGGCACAGGACTCAATCAGTTCAGGCCCCCATGGGATAAGGTAGATGTGTGGGCTTAGGTAGGGTGCTCTTTCCAAGGGCCACTGCAGACTCGATGGGCCAAATGGCCTCCTTCTGCACTGTAAATTGTATGGTATTCTCTCACAGAACGCCTTGTCGAGGAGGAGGGCTGTATCCAGCCTCCATGGGGGTACTGGGCCTGGCCCGTCTCCAAAGTCACATCCAGGTAGTGTGATGCATGATCGGAGATTACTATTGTAGAGTATTCCACCTCTCCCACCCCTGGAAGCACCGATTTACCCACTACAAAGAAGTCGATGTGGGAGTATACTTTGTGGACTTGGAAGAAGTTCCTTCTGCCTCGGATGATTAAATCTCTACAGGTCCACGCCTCCTATCTGCTCCAATTAAGGCATTAGGTTCCTTTGCCATCGCTGATTGCTTCCCTGATTTCAGTCTAGATTATTCCATCCTTGGGTCATATACACGATGGGCGGGATTCTCTAATAATGCGGCTATGTCCCCATGCCGGCATGAAAACCAGCGCCAACGACTCCGGCGTCAATGGCCCCAGAAAGTGAGGGATTCTCCCCTTTCTAGGGGGCTAGGTTACCTCCGGAGTGGTCCCTGCAGCTCCAGCTGGCGCGGAACGGCTGGCGCGAGTCCACGCACGCGCGGAACGGCTGGCGTATTTCCACGCATGCGCGGGAGTTCCCTTCTCCGCTCCGGCCCCCAGACAATTTGACGGAGCCCTACAGGCACCCGGCGTGGAGGAAAGTAGGCCCCCAGGGAACCAGCCCGCCCGTCGATCGGTAGGCCCCGATCGCGGGCCAGGCCACCGTGGGGATCGCGGGCCAGGTCATTTGCCCCCCAGGCCACTTGCCCCCCCCCCCACCCCACCCATCCAGGACAACCCCCGTACACTCAACTTCCAGGTCCCGCTGTGTGGGAGGTGAGTAATCCATGCCGGTGGGACTCGGCCAAACTCATTGGCCACTCGGCCCATCGGGGCCCGGAGAATCCACGGGGGGGGGGGGGGGGGGGGTCAGTGAATGGCCCCCGACCAGTGTGGCAGCGATTCCGTGGGCGCCCGAAAAACGGCGCCAGAGATTGGGGAAGCCGGTGTCGGGGCGTGATTCACGCGGCCCCCCGGGGATTCTCCGACCCGGCGCCGGGAGTAGTTTCTCCCGTCCTCCCGCATGCTGGGTTGGTGGGAGTCTAGGTTGAAGATTTCTGCCACGGTCTTTTTGATGGAGTCTGCGTCATCCCAGTTCGGGGCACATATATTCGTAAGCACCAACAATGCCCCTTTCAGGGCACTGCTGACCATCACGTACCGTTCCCCCAGGTCTGTCAACACATTCTTCGCTGTTCTCCTAATCTTCCACCTTCCCCTTGAGCGTTCTCTGGGTTGTTACCAACCTTGCAAGCTCTGCCTCTAGCAAGACGAAACCATCGCTCTGGTCAGTGGCCGCTTTTTCCAGTTTTTGCACTGTTGCCTACTGGTTCTCAAGACTCCGCTCCGTTCTTTCCAGCGCCTCTTTGAAAGGGGCCAAGGCAATTTCTATAGCTGACCTCATGGCCAATATGAGGTCCTCTTCAATGCAGTCCCTGTGTTTTTAGAATACTCTTGAAAGGAGCTCCAGCCACTGCTCTCTCAGTGGGTTTGCTGCCGTTCGTACTGGTGATCCCACTCGGTCCGCCATGCTCTATTCTGCTTCGCTCCACGTGTCTGAAGTCTGGATCTTCCTCTCCTGACTTTTGCTCTTACTAATTTTCCAGCTCTCTAGCTGGTTTGGAGGCATTTCCTCAAGTGGTTGTTAGTTTAGGGTGAGGGTGGAGGTTTTTTTTATTTTGGTGTCCCATTTCCGGGTTAAAAGGGCCTGAATTGAAGTTTCCAAGGGAGAGCCACCTTTACTTTGTCTGTTCAGCGCGTCGCCACCACCGGAAGTCCATGTATTCCTATTATGAGATTCTGCTTCTGATAATAATGTAAAACGAGTTCTGAGTGGTTTGGGTAGAATGCATGCCCAAGCCCAGAAATCCTGGGTCGGGTCCTCCCATTTCAGGCTAAGACAATAAATTTTGATCTCAGAATTTCCAAGCTGCGCCATGAGCATTATCTTACGTCCACTATTTAAAAAGCCATTGCAAAAATGGAATTGGAAAATGTCAGGCTCAGAACAAGCATGAGGAAATTACAAATGGTAATGCCATATTTTGTTTAAAAGTTCACACAAAAGCTTTTATGATGGTGGTGGTATATTATGTGGCTTTGCCAGTATTCAACTCCAGTGGGACCTGATACTCAGGCAAATACCTAATTACATTTGGATAATCAAGGCCACTGTGGAATTCAAGCATCTCTTCCTTAAGGATAAATCGTTAAAACAGGACCAAGATATACCAGCCGATTAGTTTTTCTGCTTCACCATGGACAATACAGATGTTAAAACTCAATGTGCGTCAGTCGAATATGAAACGGATTTCATTAGCCCTTCATTGTATGATGGTGGATCCTCATGCCAACACAAAATCCTTGGCTGTCTGAAATCCCCAGGGTGTGAGAAGCTACAAGACATGTTCACCTGCTTGGGGGCCGGTTTCGCTTCGGTGGCTAGACAGCTGGTTTATGATGCAAAGCAAGGCCAGCGGCGTGGGTTCAATTCCCGTACCAGCTGAGGTTATTCATGAAGGCCCCCCTTCTCAACCTTGGCCCTTAGCTTGAGGTGGGGTGATCACCACCAGTCAGCTCTACCCCTCAAAGGGGAAAGCAGCCTATGATCACCTGGGACTATGGCGACTTTACCGTACCTGCTTCACACCCCATTTTATTTTGAAACTTGTACCAGGTCACATGGGTAAGGCAGCCAAGTTTGTTACCTGCTTTTAAAAATAACAGCATCAGCTGTTCAGGTTAGAAACATCAGACAGACCATCAGAAACACCATTGAACCAGCTGCACAACAACTACACAGCCAAGGCAGGAATTCTCTGGTTGCTGTGAGTCCCTTTTCCCACCAGCAGTGCACGCCCGCTCGTGGGTTTCCTGGTGGCTTGGGGTGGTTACAATGGGAAATCCCATTGACAAGAGGTGGGAAGATAGAATCCCACCATCAGCGAACAGCGCATCGCCGAGAAACATGCGGCTGGGCGACTGCAGAATCTAACGCAATATACAGCTATATCTTGAAAGTGGGAGAAGATCTCTTCCCCTAATATGTTCCAACCTCAAGTTCACCTGAGAGCTGAACTCCTTGCAATTCAGCTACATAAAGTCTCACAGCTTACTGAGAATCCTCTGGTTTTACAAGACCTCCAGTTTAAGCATCAGTTCATCTAAGAAACTAAAGGCACGCTATTGAAAATGCTGAATTAATTCTAGATTCTTTTTCATCTAACCTTTCTGTATGTGATAGTGCATGTGAGATGTCACATTTTAAACCTCCGGGACAAATAAGTAATAATAAATAGTTTTCTTTATTTTAAAATTCACAAAAACCTGTTGCTGGAAATCATTTGGATCGGAACAAATTACTCTTGGTAAGAAAATGCACTAACCTCACACATAAAAACACTTTGATTTGGACAACTATAAAACATACACATTCTGTCCCTGACAAATGTGTTTACGATGGATACACAGAGGTAGTAACATCCAGATTTATTGATGCTTCAATTACTCCTGGATGCATTCAGGTGCAGGAACAAAATACTTGTCACCCACAAGGGAAGGAAGAAACCTGCTGTTCACCATGAAACTGTGGTTGGAGGTGATCTTGGAATTAGTTCTAGACACAGTTTAATAACCAAACAAGGTCAGGAAAAGTGAGTACTGTTGTAGATTCACAAACATCTTGTGGTACAATTACCACACACCCCAACCCTGTCTTGCAAGTGTTCTCCATAATGTCATTTCTAGCACCTATTTAAGTTGCACCACCTGTGCTTCAGTATCGGTGTACTTGCTTTTACCCCTATGTGTTCATCCACTGCTGTCACTCAGTTCAATCTTTATATAATATACTGCATCCATTGAGCGAATACCTGGCCTTTTCTGGTAGAATTCTTTGCCCACTCTCCTAGCCTGTCCAAGTACTTCTGCATCCCTCCTGTTTCCTCAATACTACCTCTACAGATCTTTGTATCATCTGCAAATCTAGCAACAGTGCCTTCAGTTCCTTCTTCCAGATCATTAATGTAGCGTTTTATAGTAGTTCAACATAACCTCCTGCTCTTGTAATCGGTGCTCCTGTTGATAAGTCCAGGATACTGTATTCTCTTTTAACTATTCTCGCAATCTGTTCAGCCAACTTCAATGACTTATGCAATTTCTACTCTCATTCCCTCAGTATTCTTGGATGCATTTCATCCAGTGCTGTGCCATATTCACTTTAAGTACAGACAACCCATGCAATACTACCTCATTATCAATTGTAAAGTCTTCTGGTGTCTGAATGACCTCTTCTTTTTCATTAAGTGCAGGCCATAATGTATAGAATCGTAATGTGTAGATATCCCATTTCATTAAATGCAACAATATATTTTGTTAAGTATGAAACTTGTCAAAAAAAGTTACATTAATTCAGTAAATTTAAAGAGTTTCACTCCAAAAGCCAGGCGTTGATGGTGGAAAGGAAGAAGATAAGGAAGCCTCAGCTGCAACATCAGGTCAATGTTCCTTGCTTTTTGCAATAGCTTTGACATTAGATTTGTACACACAGGGTGATTTGCCATCATAACTAGTAAAGTTGATGAGGGAGATATGGTTTATTTGGACTTTCAGAAGGCTTTCGACAAAGTCTCACTTCAGAGATTAGTGTGTAGATGTAAAGCACATGGGACTGGGGGTAGTGTACTGAGATGGATAGAAAACTGTTTGGCGGGTTTGCACTGCTGCCTCACGGCCCCCAACCCAAAACATTTCTTTGCAACTTGTCTATTTCTTTGGTCCTTAACGTTGCGGTCCCTATCCTATCCTTAATGCAACATTTAATCAATTAAGAGTAAAAGGGCAAAGGAGTTACACATATTATGGAAATCCTCTGTTTACAACAATTCATATTTATATAGGGCCTTTAACGTAATTAACCATCTCAAGGTGCTTCATAGGAATGTTATAAGGGCCTCACAGCGCCGAGGACCCGGGTTCGATCCCGGCCCCGGGTCACTGTCCGTGTGGAGTTTGTACATTCTCCCGTGTCTGCGTGGGTCTCACCCCTACAACCCAAAAGATGTGCAGAGTAGGTGGATAGGCCATGCTAAATTGCCCGTTAACTGGAAAAAAAAATTGGATACTCTAAATTTGTAAAAAAATAGATATAGCTCTTGGGGTTAAAGGGATATGAGAGAAAGAGGGAACAGGTGGATGATCAGCCATGATCATATGAATGGCTGAAGGGCCGAATGGCCTACTCCTGTTCCTATTTTCTATGTCTCTATGTATGTCCTGATGCATGGATCTATGTGCAAATTGTCCACAAAGTTTAACCTTCTGATGGTCATTTGACTGCTGCCTGGGACCCTATGTGAAGGTCTCCGAATTTGGACAGTTCTGCAAGAGTTACCCAGGAAATATTAGACAGATTTAAACCTAGTCTAATACCTGGTTAATGCCAGAACTGACTTGGGCGGCACACAGCACAGTGGTTAGCACTGCTGACTACAGCACTGAGGAACAGGGTTCGAATCCCGGCCCTGGGTCACTGCCCGTGTGGAGTTTGCACATTCTCGTTGTGTCTGCGTAGGTTTCAGCCCCACGACCCAAAGATGTGGACGTTAGGTGGACTGACGATGCTAAATTGCCCCTTAATTGGAAAAAAGAATAATTAGGTACTCTTAAAAAATTTTTTTTTTTTTAAATGCCAGATCTGACTTAACCCAATCAAACCCCCACCAACTACACAACTGACCACATTTGTCAACCACACAACCCCATTCAACTATCCTTCAACCTGACCCGACTACCTCCCTAACCTGACAACCCCTGACCATCCAACTACCCAAACCTGAGCCAACTGCCCCCAACCAACTGACAACCTTCCTGACCCAACTACCCACCTAACCACTCAGCCACCTACCACCTCACCCACATCCATATTACCCACTCAACTATTCACCCGCCTACTCACCTCACCCGCTTACCCATTCTACCAACGTACGCACTTACCGTTCTACTCACTTACCCATTCATCCATTCACTTACATTCAAGAACTGGATATTTATACTTACCATACGGCAGCTAGTACTTTAAGGGGGGGATGTCCCGTTTCCCCTCCCCCCCGCCCCACACTGCCCTGCCCTGATGGAGATCCCTGATGGACGCTGCGCTGAGCAGTTCATTGACAGCTGGTATCGGAACATCCTGCAAGCAATGTGGGGGTATCTTCAAATGCAGCGGCAGTCCATTTATCATTGCCACTACTTGGAAGATTTGGGTCTAAGAAATTTTCTTTTAATTTCTTGAAGGAATTCTTGTGAGTGTTCTAAAATCTCTATTATCTTATATTAAAACAATCTATTACTCCTTTTCTGTATTGGTACCAGAATTATAACATTGCCCTTCAATATATTAGCAATTCAGATGGATTCCGTTAAGTCAGGAAAAATTCACTCACAGAGTGACAATTGTCATATTTGGCACACTAAATAAATACAATTACTCTTTATACAACAGAATAAGATATTTGAATCATTTCTCTGTTCAAGAAGATCACAGAGACTCCTTTGGTGTTTCTTTCTCAATGACACAGCCAGGAATATAGCATTACCATCATTCTGGGAAAAGGGAATGAGATACAGCGAGAACATTTGATCCTGAAAAGCATAAAATGTATTTACAGAAGCTGCCAAGGGCAAGGCTAATGCCCACCTTCTATTATGCAGTGGTGCATGAGGCACTTGCAGTATTATATATTTTCTCCCCCCCCAAATCTTGAGAAAAATTTGAAATAGTTCTGACAAAACAATCACCTATCACCTGAAACCAAACTCGCCTTGTAAGTGGAGATTGGCCTGTGCCTTTGAATGATCTGCAACATGGAAAAGAGCAGAGTATAAATGCTCTCAGTCATGCAGGATTAGAGTTTTTGACAGGCTCTTACATGCCTTTTGTGCGCTGCAGTAAGATTAACTCTTGTACGTCGGTGAATGTGTAATTGTGGTTGTTTGAAAAGGTCACCACGCAACACTTGAACCATTGTGCAATGTAAAAAAATTATGTTTCTATAAACCCTCAGCTATACACGTGGACAAAATTTCAAACTACAAAAAGAAGGAAGCCGACCAAACAATCTGCATTTTTATTGTGCTGAGATACCACTCCACTAGAGATCAAAGATAAAAAAATGATTGTTACAATGGTATAATTACAGCTTCATGAATTGTGGGAGGAAAATGGATGAGGAAATTTGTAGAGATCAGGTAGATGATCGTCATGGAACAGAGAGTTGTGAAATACAATTCATGGAAGATATTGTGGATGCGATTTTGACACATGCAAAACTCATCAATTTGTATGGAGTTAAAATCTGGCCTAGATAATAATAATCTTTATCATTGCCACAAGTAGGCTTACATTAACACTGTGAAAACTCGCCACACTCGGGCGCCTGTTCGGGTACACAGAGGGAGAATTCAGAATGTCAATTCACCTAACAAGCACGTCTTTCGGGACTTGTGGGAGGAAACCAGAGCGCCCGAAGGAAACCCACGGTGACACGGGGAAAATGTGTAGAATCCACATAGACAACCACTGTGCTACCGCGCCTTCTGTCAATATCCAAGATTACATTAGCTATGTCGATAAAGGAAAAGGGGGATAAGGTGTTGTGGAAACAAAGTGGGTAAATCTAATCAGGATTATGTACCTTCAGGTGGAGGGTAAAGGCTGAAAAGAGCTGTTGGGCCCAGTGGACTGTTTCTTCCATGTACTTCTTTTGTTTCTATGTAGTTGAAAAATTATTGTTCAAGGAGTTTTTAATGATCAAATCATTCATTGGAACAGAGAGGGAGCTTGGGTAGGATACCTTCCTCAAGGAGCATTTGGAACTACTGGACCCTGGCAGTAACAATATAGGTCAGACAGATGAGTTACATGTGAATGAAAACTGTAGGTCTAGTGACCACAATCTAATACTTAAGGCTCAAATAGAAAGACAAAACACCAACCACGCTACCCCCCCCACCCCCCCCCCCCCCCCCCAATCGATCCAAATAAAGGCATTTCCACTCCACTTCCATCAATATCACTGTGACAATGCGAGAGCATCTCTGGGGAGGGTAGCACGGTAACACAGTGCTTAGCACTGTTGCTTCACAGCACCAGGGACCCGGATTCGATTCCTGGCTTGGGTCACGGAGTCTACACGGTCTCCCCGTGTCTGCGTGCGATTCCTCCGGGTGCTCTGGTTTCCTCCCAAAAGACATGCTTGTTAGGTGAATTGGACATTCTGAATTCTCCCTCAGTGTACCCGCCGTAGTGTGGCGACTAAGGGATCTTCACAATAACTTCATTGCAGTGTTAATGTAAGCCCACTTGTGACACTAATAAGCATTATTATTCTATATGATCACTTAAGAACCATTTAGGCAAGTTGTTCAAGAAAATGGGGATAAAGAGAAATCAATCTAGGGAAAGCACATGGGATTAGGACCACAACTCGTGGAGGATAAGCACCACAAAATAATAATAATGATAATCTTTATTAATGTCAGGAGTAGGCTTTCATTAACACTGCAATGAAGTGCTGTGAAAATCCCATAGTAGCCACACTCCAGCACCTGTTCAGGTAGACTGAGAGAGAATTCAGAATGTCCTATTCACCTAATAAGCACGTCTTTCGGGTCTTGTGGGTGTCAGTCGGGCAGTGCCAAGGTGCTGGGTGCCAATCTACCCTGGCCTCTCCAATGGCCTGGAAGACCCCCCCCCCCCCACAGGTGCCATTATGCCTGGTCCATGTTTGTGTGAACCAGTACTAAATAGCGTCCAGTCGAGGTTTTTAGTGCCTGGAGCCCGGGAGAATGCGACAAGCACATATATATTTATTTTGCATTTAGATTACCCAATTCTTTTTTCCCCATTTAAGGGGCAATTTAACCTGGCCGATTCACCTACCCTACACATCTTTTTGGGTTGTGGGGGTGAGACCCACGCAGACACGCAGAGAATGTGCAAACCCCACACGGACAGTGACCCAGGGCCGGGATCGAATCTGGGTCCTCGGTGCCGTGGGTAGCAGTGCTAACCACTGTGCCACTGTGTTGGCCTCCAAGCACATATTTAAAGGAGCCTTATTGCTTCTTTAGGCTGATCTGGATCTCGCCCAACGAGGGCAACAGCCAGATAGTGATGTCTTGCGAGGTTCGGTTGAATCTTGCGGGATGCCTCAAGCGTAGCAAATCTCGTGATAGCCCTCTCGCAAGATTCAAAGGCCCCGTTGCGACACCAAGTCGGGCATGATGAAGACGATAATTCCCGCCCTTTATTGTAAGAACAGTTCTTACATGTGCATTCATATAAGGGACACATTTGTATTCACTGGCAGATATAGAGATATATAAAATCTCCTGCAATTACTCAACTGGCAAAACATAACAAGGGCGCATTTTATCCTAGTTAGCCATCATTTATCACTGCATTAGGCCACCGGCATCCACTGCAGTCATGAGGAAATTGTGAACATTTGTATCCTTCAGTGTTATTTACAAGGTGGTATGCTTAGATCGTAGATCAAATTCCCAATGCTTTCCTTTAATTATGAGCTGTCCATATTCCCATTTCCTTTCTTCACACACTTGAGGTTAACGTCAACATTTAGTGTCAATGTTATTCTTTCAGGTCAGTCTCATACACGGGTTCCTTGCAGACCCTGGAATCTACTCAAAGGAAAGTCAGAAGCGGAAAGGATGACATTGGAATCCCGACCCAACATTATTTTCCAGGGCGTTCCCACCCTGCACACACTGGAATCCACCTCCAGAATGGGTAAATTTAGGTTGTTCCTCTTTCCACAGGTGTTGCCAGGCCTGCTGAACATTTCCAACTAAATGATGAGAAAAGTAGCATGTGGAAAAAAATACAGTTGGTACCTTATGACTGTGGGTCTGGCTGAACTCTTAAATCTGCATGCCATTCTTTAATAGCAAAGACGATTAAGCCTTGTCCCTGTTTCAACTTCACACGTTTGGTGGTCTAAGGGCAGGCTGGTCAATACGATTACCGCCTGCTGTGGAAACTGTTGTGGGCAGGAGCGGAAAATTTGGAGAGGCAGCCAAAAGTCCAATGACTTTCGTTAGAACCGGAAAAACCCAGCTGTGGACGGGACAGGAAAATCCCCGCCCTTGTGACTAGTTTTAGAGGTGGGAATTGGCAAAAGGTCTCCTTGCACAATTTCCTTTGCCAGCTCCACTTCCCTGCTCCCAGAAATTGGACATGTTTCAATATGAAAATCTAGGCTTCATGCCCATAATCATTAATTTCTGACACCTAAAATGTTTCATCTCAGTGAATGCCATGGCTAGCAACATGTCCTTTCTAAAATGTGGCACAACATAACCAAACTTAAGTGAT
The DNA here is from genome assembly GCF_047496885.1 of Scyliorhinus torazame. Classification (NCBI taxonomy): domain Eukaryota; kingdom Metazoa; phylum Chordata; class Chondrichthyes; order Carcharhiniformes; family Scyliorhinidae; genus Scyliorhinus; species Scyliorhinus torazame. Next base: position 90,227,331 of record NC_092720.1, on the reverse strand, counting down.
GGGATTTCTGCAAAAGCCACCCTCAATCTTGAAAAATTACTCTTTTCCAACCAAAACTTGAGATTCTTTTTGATTAGAATTCTCACTATGAAGTCTACATTTGACACTCAGAATTTCAGTGATACCACAGAGAAAAACAAACATTTTATGACAGTGATATAGGAGCCTTTTTAGCAGTACATAGAAATATATATAGAAAATAGTAGCAGGAGGAGGCCATTCGGCCCTTCGAGCCTGCTCCGCCATTCATTATGATCATGGCTGATCATTAAATTCAATTCCCTGATCCCGACTCCCCCCCCCCGCCCCTCCCACATATCTCTTAATCCCTTTAGTCCCAAGAGCTCAATCTAATTTCTTCTTGACATCACACAACGTTTTGGTCTCATCTAATTTCTGTGGTAGTGAATTCCACAGATTCACCACTCTCTGGGTGAAGTAATTTCTCCTCACCTCAGTCCTAAAAGGTTTATCCCTTATACTCAAACTATGATCCCTAGTTCTGGACTCCCCCACCATCAGGAACATTCTTTCTGAATCTACCCTGCCTAATCCTGTTAGAATCTTATACGATTCTATGAGATTCCCGCTCACTCTTCTAAACTCCAATGAATAGAATCCTAACCGACTTAGTCTCTCCTTCTATGACAGTCCCGCCATCCCTGGAGTCAGCCTAGTAAACATTCGCTGCACTGCCTCCACAGCAAGAACATCCTTCCTCTGATAGGGACACCAAAATTTCCCCTAATATTCCAGGTGTGGTCTCACCAAGGCCCTATACAATTGCAGTAAAACATCCCCATTCCTATATTTAAATCCCCTCACTGTGAGGGCCAACATGCCATTTGTCTTCTTTACTGCCTGCCGTACTTACGCACTTACTTTCATCGACTGATGCACAAGGACACCAAGAAATCGCTTGAGTATCCGCCTCTCTCAATTTACACCCATTCAAATAATAATCTGCCCTCCTATTTTTGCTACCGAAGTGGATAACCTCACATTTATCTACATTATATCTGCCATGCATATGCTCACTCACTCAGCCTGTCCAAATCATATTGAAGCATCTCTGCATCCTCCTCACAGCTCATCCTCCCACCCAACTTTTTATCATCTGGAACCGTTAAGATAGGACTTCCATCCTTCAGTTGGGAGGTAATTCTGTCTCAGAGAGCTGCCAGCCACTCAGATTGGGTGGCAGCGATCTAGTCCCTACAGCACCAGATACTGCAGTGGACAGGACTTACAGTTGAAAACTGGTGCCAATATCTATATTCTGAGGTTATTACATGAAAATAAAATGACTCACTTTATGCGTGGCATTGAAAAATCTGATAGCTAGCATGCTTGGTATCATTCAGCTTTAGAAATGCACTTTCCACACCAATGAATCAGATTATTTGGTTGTGCTTTGCCTTCCAAGTCAATTAATTTAATGGCACAGCTATAATATTTTGGAATGAACCTGGCCAACAATCACAAGGAGTTTCTGAATATGTTTTTGGCTGTAAGGCAACCTAATACATCAGCCACACACACCTCTTAGCCTTAACTGGCAAGTTATGTGGTAAAGGTCCAATTTAATTTATGGTCCACTTCCATGCCAAATGGGAAATGGTAATATAATTCTGCGAGGCGCAGGCTAAAAGACAAAGCAGATTTATTCTCTAACACAAATAAAGCTGCAGCATACAAATGTCCCACCCGGGACCATCGGGAACGGTCTGTCTGGGTTTGGCGGTTGATATTTAAAGCCCTGTTGGTGAGCCGCAGCAAGGCGGGCCTCCACCCGCTCAACATGGCCACTCATATTCTACGAAGCCCACAGGGAGATCAATCAGCGATCTCCCTGTGGTCTTCGTGACGGTTATAACAGGTAATAATCGTCAACAGGCACGGTGGCACAGTAGTTAGCACTGCTGCGTCACAGCATCAGAGACCCAGTTCTCCTCCGACCTTGGGTAACTGTCTGTGTGGAGTTTGCACATTCTCCCCGTCTCTGCATGGTTTTGCTCCCGAAGCTCCAGTTTCCTCCCAATGTCCAAAGATGTGCAGGTTTGGTGGATTGCCGATGCTAAATTGCTCCTTAATATCCAAAGATTAGGTGGCATTATGGGGATAGGGCGGAGGAGTGGGTGTGGGTAGGGTGCTCTTTCATAGGGTCACTGCAGACTCAATATGCTGAATAGCCTCCTTCTGCACTGTATGGATTCTATGACTCTATGAACATTTGCCAAAGTGTAAGTTCCAGCTCTTGAATACTAGCTACTAGAATAATGTGGATATTCTGCCTCTCAATCATAATTCATATGGACTAGACTCTTCTAAGAAAAATTGTGGTGCCTGACATCTTTTCGAGTCATAAGCTACTTGGCTTTTCAAAGATCTTAGCATTACCTTCTATCAAGTTAAGCTCCAACACGCTGCACAGAAGTATGTGAAGTCTATTTCCCTTCCTCTTCTTAAGTTCCCTGCCTGAAGCCAGGTCCTTAGTGATTATCTGCCAAACCAAGGCAAAGTACCTTCATTTTTTAACACAAGTAGGGCAAGAATGCAAACCCTGAGTCCACCTCGGTCAGAACAGGAATTGGACCCCATTCGATTGGCGTTAACCTGATCCACATGCTAGCCATTTAGCAAACAGAGGCAGAACATTTAGCAGCCCCCCTTTACTTCCCTTCAGTCCAGCAATATTAACAATGTCTATATGTTCTGGGATGGCAGCATCACTCGCTGGTCTCTCATCTCCTGTACTTCCCTAGCCTACATTAATTCACACTTGATGTATACACGTTGGTCCACTGGATTTAAAGTGCCTTTGCTGAGCTCCCGCAAAAGGTACTTTGCACAGCCTAACTTGCCTAGAAAGTGACTGAACCTCTAATAAGCATTTCCCTGACTTGCATTTGAGTAACATTTTCCCAGCTTACTGGTCCCGTGTTTACTCCTCACAGAGGAGCTGAAGTTTTAGTATATCCATATGGTGGACCTAGCACTAATGTGGATGATTAGTTATCTTGACCGTGGGATCATTCCTTTCCACCACCGTATCTGAACTAAAGGTCCAGTAATTTATTGTGCGTCACAGGCGAGCATGATCAACCACCCATTTGGAGTATGGCTTGTACTTTGAATGGTATTAGCCCTGCAGGTCAGTTAAAGTATAGCTGCTACTTGGTCGATGTTGAAGGAAATATGTTAGCTCGGGTTGTTCTTTGCAATAGTGAACATTGTTGCTTCTGGCCTTGCAGCTCTGTAATGTTCCAGGACTGGCAGCCAGAATATGGGCTAAATATATCATTACCATTTATAGTACTTCTTGCTGTTCTAACAATCACAGCTTCACAGGCTGTATTCAAACAGTTTCAAGCAATGAATGTTATTTTGATGCTATTGGTGAACCATGGAAAGGTTTCTTCATGTAATTATAAATACATGCAAATATTAAGATCTCCTCCTTAAAAATCAAATACTTGAAAAGAATTCGGACCAAATCACAATACTTGTTTCGATTAAGCCTCTTTCTGATTTGTTGTCATTGAATATGTTTGTGACTGCTGACAATCTCATCACTTGGGAGAGTTCAGTAAGGTTAACAGGGTGGAAGTTGAATTTTAAAAAAAATGTTTATTCCTTTCTCAGAGTTACAAAGCCAATGCGCAGAATGGACAGGGAAAGCTTAACCCATCTCCTTGCTTGCTCCAAAAACCAAACCACACTCAAACCAAAGTCAATTCAATTCATGGTCCCCCACAAAAGAGATGTCCTGGGCCCGATTCAAGGAAAACAATTCAAAGTCTGGCAGTGGGCATGTTTGGCATGGTAATTCATGACAGCTGCATTGGCGGGATCATGGCCTGCATTCAAAGGCACTTAGTGCCAAAAATGAGCTCCCACGAGCTTCTTGCCATTACAGGCTGTCTCTGGAGCTCACACCAGCTGCCCCTCCATCCCATGGAGCATGGAGTCCCCCAGGGCCTTATGGGCATCATGGAGGAGGCTGAAGGCCAAACAAGGGCCTTCCACCAAGGAGACAACGACAGTCTCAATTCTTTCCAAATCCCCCCCATTGGAGCATCAGAAGGGCGGTGGGCAGAACAGGGTGGCACAGCGACGTCAGTGACGCCAGTAAAGCGACTGGGGCTCTTCGGCTCCCGGACCACCAGAGGAGGCAGGAATATCCAGAGTCCACCAATAGCATCAAAGGCCACGGTGCACAGAAAGCAGGCTGCCTCCACCTCTGATGTGTCTCCTGGGGCACACCTAGACATCAGGATCAAGAAGAGTGAGGAGCATTGAGTGGTTACAAGGGGTTGAGGGGGGGGGGGGGGGGAATCTTCACAATGGAGGGAGATTGGAGGGAGGGAGGGAAATGGTAGGGGGAGGGAGGGAAATTGGTGGTGTGAGCTGATGGACACATACCTGTCCGAGGAGAATCTGGAGATGATAAGGGCCTCCCTGCTTCTCCTCGCATGTAGGACCCTTGCTTGCCGCCTGTCCATCCTCGGGCTCCTCCTCATCCTCAGACGAGACTGCATGTCTCTCCTCCTCCTACTCCGGCATGTCGCCCTGCTGCTGTGCCAGATTGTGGAGGGAACAGTAGACCACCACAGCGCATGAGACCCTCTGGGGGTGTATCGCAGGACACCATCAGTGCGATCCAGGCATTGGAATCGCATTTTCAGCAGTCCGATGAACCGCTCAATGACAACACGGGTGGCAGCATGGGCCTCATTATAACGGGTCTCCGGAGGGCAGCACGGTGGTGCAGTGGTTACCACTGCTGCCTCACGGCGCCGAGGTCCCAGGTTCGATCCCGGTTCTGGGTCACTGTCCGTGTGGAGTTTTCACATTCTCCCCGTGTTTGCGTGGGTTTCAACCCCCACAACCCAAAGATGTGCAGGCTAGGTGGGTTGGCCACGCTAAATTGACCCTTAATTGGAAAAAATTAATTGGGTAATCTAAATTTATAAAAAAATAAAAAATAAACAAATAAAAAATAACGGGTCTCCGCCTCAGTCTCAGGCCTCCGTAATGGCATCATCAGCCATGACGTCAGTGGGATCCTTGCCCCCCACGAGCCAACAAGTCATCCTGTGGTCCTCAAAGGCAGCAGGAATCTCCGCATGCCCCAGGATGTAGCTGTAATGCACACTCCCTGGGTAGCACACACATGCATGATTCGGAGGTGGTGGTGGCACATGATCTGAACATTCAGGGAGTGGAACCCCTTCCTGTTAATATAGGGCACTCCCTGATGACCCGGTGCTCACAGGGCAAAATATGTGTCATCGATCCCTGCCAATCCTGCAGCCCAGACATGTTGGTGGGTCCAGGTCATGGGTGATGCAGTCGGATGCCCGGGCATATAGAGCATCTATAACCTGCCGGATGCACCTATGGACTATAGATTGGGATGTGCCACACAGGTCCCCGCTCGAGCACTGAAATGACCCACTGGCTTAAAGGTTCAGGGCTGCATTGACCTTCACGCCGCTGGGAGTGGGTGTCCCCTTCCTCCACAGGGTGGCAAGTCCGCGAGGACGTGGCCCAGGTGCCGTACATAACAATTGTTGTTCATCTGCAGCACATGGTGCCTGTCATCTCATTGAATGACTGACAACACCTGTACACCTTGGGCTGTTGCTGGCCTCCACTTCTGGGCCCCTCCTCAGCCTTACAGGCTGCCGTGTCCTCAGGGTTCATCATTCTAGACTATGACAAAGGGATATTGCAATGATTTGTCAATTAGCCACACACAGATTCTTTAAGCAAGTCACAGGAGCTTTGACGCCCATTGTTCCTGGTAACATTTTCCCAGTTTCTGGTTTGTGTGGGTGAAATGAGTACGTTTATAGGTGAATCCCTGCCACCATGGAACTGGCTTACTCTCAGACAAGAGATTTATTATCTCATCTTCCTTACCCTTCTCTAAGCCAGCAATACCTAGGAACACCTCTTCATAGAGGAGCTAAAGGTTAGTGTGTTCATGTAGTGGACCTTTATGTGTAACTTGACTCTGGAATCTGCCTTATTTGCTTCATACACATACCACTGTGTATGAAGCAAAGATCTTGTCATCTGTTATGCCTCATTCACAACAAGCACTATCTACCACATTTGTTATATTATGTCTAGTACCTCCGGGTAGGGGATCCTGAAGAACAAAGAACAATACAGTACAGGAACAGGCCCTTCGGCCTTCCAAGCCTGTACCGGTCATGATACCTACCTTGGCCAAAGCCCTCAGCACTTCCTTGTGCCGTATCCCTCTATACCCATCTTATCCATCTATTTGTCAAGATGCCTTGTGAACGCTGTTAATGTATCTGCTTCCACAACCTCCCCTGGCAACACGTTCCAGGCACTCACCACCCTCTGTGCAAAAGCCCTGCCTCGCACATCTCCTCTAAACTTTGCTCCACAGATCTTAAACCTATGCCCCCTGGTGACTGACCGATCCCTCCACCCTGGGAAAGTGTGCCTGCCCCTCCACCCTATCCATGCTCCTCATAATCTTGTAAACCCCTGTCAGGTCACCCAGATTAGTTGTATACAGCTGGAAGATCACTCGTAGTCATAGTGAAAGAAGCAGGAGTCTCTAGGCCTAAATAAAGTAAGGTGGCGCCATTCACCACAACCCAATCTTGCTTTTTTTCAAATTTAGTGTACCCAATTCATTTTTTTTTTAATTAAGGGGCAATTTAGCGTGGCCAATCCACCTAAACTGCACATCTTTGGGTTGTGGGGGCGAAACCCACGCAAACACGGGGAGAATGTGCAAACTCCACACGGACAGTGACCCAGAGCCGGGATCGAACCTGGGACCTCAGCGCCGTGAGGCGGCAGTGCTAACCCACTGCGCCAACGTGCTGCCGCTTTTTTTAAGCAGCGTCGGGTTCAGATGAGGTTCTCATCATGTCTTTGAGACACAGAATATCTGCTGGATTCTAGATGATGGGGGGTTCCATTCTAACAAGAACTGGGCGTGATGCTTTCGCAAATGTAGAGAGCAGCAGTTTCAACGAGACAAGGAATTTTTGTTGAATTTGCAAATTGGTGCCAATATTCATACTGAGGTTATTTCGGGAAAATAAGCTGCATATTCTTATATATGGCCTCGAAAACTCAGGAACAATCTGATCCAGCTACCATAGAACTGTACCCAATATGCCCTTTAGCTTTAGAAAAGCATGTCTCACTTTCCCGTGGGCCTTGGGACCCCTACATCGTGTGAGTACTGAGGCTGCATTTGCTAACAGGGAGGAAGGAATCAATATTCCAAGAAGTGGCCTCCTATTTGCTGCCTTCGAGCTCTTGATGCTGCTGGCCCAATCAGAGGGCCTGTAACTCTAGAGCCATGGTGGGTCCACTGGCAGAAAGCATTTTGTAAAATGCCACATGAAAGGTTATTGCAGAAAACAGAAGCTTGTGTTATAGAGGGTAACATAATGGCAATGGATAGAAGATTGCCTGGCTAACAGAAAGCAAAGAGTAGGCATAAATTGGTCTTTTTCAGGTTGGCAAGATCTAATGAGTGGTGTGCCACAGGGATCAGTGTTGGGATCACAACTGTTTACAATTTATATAAATGATTCTGATGAAGGGATGGTTACCAAATTTGCTGAAGACACAAAGATAGGTCAGAAAATAAGTTGTGAAGATGATTTAAGGAGGCCACAAAGGGACATAGATGTGTTAGGTGAGTGGGCAAATACCTGGCAAAGGAGTGCAATGGGTGATTCAATGGAAACATTTCTAAGTGTAACTGTGCGCGTTTGACGGGAAGTTCCTCGTCTGCCGTGTTGGCGCGATCGTGGCCCATATTCAATGGCACTTTGATGCCGTAAATGAGCTCCCGTTACTGGCTGTCTCGCCATCAGATTTGCCAGACTCACACCTCAGCTCCTCACCTCTAATAAAGGGGAGGTGCTTTTAAACGCTCCCTCACCACTCACTCCAGTCAACATACAAGCATGGCAGCGCACAGACCTGCTCCTTGTTTTGGCAATACCGACCTGGCCAGGCTTCTCGACGCTGTGGATGATAGACGGGACATCCTATCTCCCCAAGTGGGTTGAAGGATCAGCAGCAGGGTCAACCATGCCGCCTGGGAGGCAGTGGCTGTCAGTTCAGGCAGCGACTAGGACGACTGCCGCCCAGGAAAACCAACAACCTCCAATGAGCTGCAAGGGTAAGTTACCATCTCTCTCCTGGCATCAGTTCCACCTGCCACCCCTCCAATCCCCCGCTCAACAGATCACCAGCTGGCACCTTGTACCCTCCCCACATCCTTGTGCTTGTTCCTCAGTAACACTTGGCACCCACCAGCACAACCCCTTTATATCCAGGTGCGGTGCCCACACTGCCACCTGCTCTAGACTCCCTTGACCTATCAAGCGTGCGGCTCACAATATCCTCCCCGCAGGAGAAGATAGCCCTTAACAAGTGGGAAAGGGCCAAGATAGGGGGCGGAGTCCCATAGATCCGAGTCCTCATCCCCTATGAGGAACAAGCATTGGAGATCGCAGGATTGACCGAGGAGACATCAGTCATCAACAGCGAGGTTGGACTGCGCCGTAGAGGTGAAAATCCGCTGCCCCTTCACCCAGGTAACCTCTCTTAAGTGAGTTGTTCATGTCAGACAAAATGATCCTTCCCTCTCACTGACCGCATGCCCATTGTCTTGCAGGATCTCCATCTGGTGAGGCCAAACCATTCGGATCATTTCCCCCGCCCACCACCAAGAGACCACCTCAGAGGAGAACTCCGAGCAGACTACCATAAAGGCATCACAGCTAACACACCCACAGTCCCCCAGCGCAGAGACACACACCTTGGTGGGTGACATTAGTGGACAGGCTTCTGGGGCACAATCTGGTGAGCAGCACACAGTTGCTGAAGCACATCAAGTGGAGGCAGGAACATCCAAGAGAGGTGGCAGTCGGAGGTCTCCTGGATCCCAGGACTCAGCTGGTTCCAGACTGATGCCCAGCCTCTGGACAACATTCTCTCAGATCTGATGCAGATGATAGGCCAGAGCCGTGACATTCAGGAGGGGATGTCAGGTACATTCCAGCAACTGCGTAGCCAATTGGAGGAATCCCAAAGGCTTCGGGAGCAGCAGATGGTGTTGACAACATGTGGTCAACACTGCCAGGGTGGCAACCGCAGTGGAAAGCCTGGAGCACGACATCCACATCTTGAGTGGTGGTGCCCAAGGCGTGGCTCAGTCTGTGATGACCATGGCTGAGGACCTCAACACCATGCCCCAGTCGCTGAGGGGCGTGTCCCAGACACAAGTGGACCTTACCGAAGCACTCCAGAGCATGGCTTAGACACTGAAGACCATCGTTGAGAGCCATGGTGCAGACAATGGGGAGTCGCCAGGACTGGCAGATCCAGAGCTCACTCCAGCTGCCCCTCGGTTTCTTTTAGAACCCAGGGTCCTACGGGCACTGTCAGGGAGGAGGAAGCCGGGGCCTTCCACCAAGGAGACGACGACAGTCTCCAGTTCTTCCGAATTCCCCCCATCTCACACGGGTTCATCTCAAGGACAGGGCAGAACAGGGTGGCACAACGATACCTTTGGCACTGGTAAATCGACCTGGGCCCTCTGGCTCCAGGCACTCCAAAAGATGTCTGCCAAGGCCATCAATGGCCACAGGGCGCGGAAAGCAGCAGACTGCCTCCACCTCTGATGTAGCAGTAGACCACACAAGATCAAGAAGATTGAGGAGCCTGCTGGTCCACCTCCTCCTCAGACAAGGCCGCATGTCCCTTCTTCTCCTCCTCCAACATGTCACCCTGCTGCTGTGCCAGGTTGACAAGGTGGATGTGGAGGGGATGCTTCCTCCCGTGGTAGAATCTAGAAGTAGGGATCACTGTTGAAAAATAATGGGCCGCCCATTTACAATGGAGATGAGGTGAAATGATTTCACTCAGAACGTTCTAAATCTTTGGAACTCTCTTCCTGAAAAGGTGAAGGCAGAGTCTTTGAATATTTTTAAGGCAGAGATGGATAGATTCTTGGTAAGTAAGGGTGTGATAGGTTATCGGGGGAGGCAGGATGCAGATTTGAGGTTACTATCGGATCAGCCATGACCTTATTAATTAGCTTGAGGGGCTGAATGCCCTACTCCGTCCTGTTCCTCGTTTGTATCTTCAAATCATTTAATGGCACAGCTATAGTAATTTGGAATGAAGCAACAATAATAAGCCACCAACACAAGCAATCACTGAAACTGTTTTTGGTTATGAGGTAGATACAGTTTGTCATGACGCCCACTATCGACTGGTTGGAACCTGAATAATCTGAGAGATCTTTGTTACCTTGTTTGACAGGGAAAATCATTTATTTTATTTTATGGGACAACAGGTAGTAGCATGACAAGAGCACTACAATAGAGCCTGGTAAGAGTGTCAAGGATCATGCGTGTGGGCTGCATAATTTAGCCCTATAAAGAAGCCAAGATGATGAGATAGGAAGATACACTTAGAAAGTGATCACTTAATTTTCCTTCTCAGCTTTCAAACAGTTCATGTGGAGGAAGCGGTCCAAAGATTCTCAATTACTATCATGTAGACATTGCAGTCAATTTCTCATAACATCATCTCTAAATGGAGTTGATCCTGTTGGTTTTTCATTGTGATTGCAAAGTTCTGGTGACAAGAAATAGAATGGGGTTAACGATTTTAAAGTTACTAAATTGTCAGTGATTCTGAAAAGTGGCATGCAAGAAATTGCCACTGCAGAAATAACACAGCAAAAAAAGTCATGCACTTTTTAGGCTATCAGCAATATCAATGAATCAGTACGGTAAGCATTAAATAAAAATGCTGAAAGAGCACATTATTTATAGGATAGATTCTTCTCGTGTATACTACTGTCGTTTCTCTGCAGACACTTCAGCCGCCTTAGATTGTAAAAAATATATTCATCACGATCAGATCATTTTCTAAGGAATGGTCTGAAAATGCATATTCAAGTTTTTTTAACCCAGACTCGTGATGGCAGAACTGTCACATGAATGTTAATTTGCAGATCCCAAGAAAAGGGTCAACTAGTAGTGCTAACCACTGTGCCACCCCAGTCCCACCTAACCTAACCTTTTTGACACTTAAGGGATGAGGAAGCTGCATTGTGAAGGCTGGAAGGTATTTTTTGAGTGAACTGTGTTTCCAATTGGAGCTACTATGTCCGCAGCAGGAACAGTGGTGAAAATGAGAGAAACTTGAGGTTAAGGATCTTATCTTAAATTGTAACTATGATTAAAATTCATTGGGATTGAAGGGAAACAACCAAAGAGACTCCAAAGTATTTGTAAGATATTTTGTGCCTTATGTGGTAGCAGCATAATGGTGGAGGGACAGGGTATGTTTTTTTCTCAGTAACTAAACCATCAAGTATCAAGAGCCACTGTATTGGTGTCTTCAAGAGGAATAATTAATTTTGTTTTATACAGAGAGCAGTACAAACTCTTGAACTAGCTTTGTTCTGTTTATTTTTAATTTTCTTCATTAGGAAAATAACCCATAATGTTTTCCCAAAATAACATCTCTATATCCTAGAGTTCTGATGTGGAGATGCCGGCGTTGGACTGGGGTGAGCACAGTAAGAAGTTTTACAACACCAGGTTAAAGTCCAACAGGTTTGTTTCGATGTCACTAGCTTTCGGAGCGCTGCTCCTTCCTCAGGTGAATGAAGAGGTATCATAGATTATCATAGAATTTACAGTGCCGAAGGAGGCTATTCAGCCCATCAAGTCTGCACCGGCTCTGAAACGACTACACGATGACATCAATAAGTTCCATCCAACCATCAGACTCACCATGGACTACTCTCCAAAATCTGTTGCATTCTTGGACACACTCGTCTCCATCAAGGACGATCACCTCAGCACTTCGCTTTACCGCAAACCCACGGATAACCTCACGATGCTCCACTTCTCCAGCTTCCACCCTAAACACATTAAAGAAGCCATCCCCTATGGACAAGCTCTCCGTATACACAGGATCTGCTCAGACGACGAGGAGCGTAACAGACATCTACAGACGTTGAAAGATGCCCTCGTACGAACGGGATATGGCGCTCGACTCATCGATCGACAGTTCCAACGCGCCACAGCAAAAAACCGCACCGACCTCCTCAGAAGACAAACATGGGACACAACCGACAGAATACCCTTCGTTGTCCAGTACTTTCCCGGAGCGGAGAAACTACGACATCTTCTTCACAGCCTTCAACACGTCATCGATGAAGATGAACATCTTGCCAAGGTCATCCCCACACCCCCACTACTTGCCTTGAAACAACCGCGCAACCTCAAACAAACCATTGTTTGCAACAAACTACCCAGCCTTCAGAACAGTGACCACGACACCACACAACCCTGCCATGGCAATCTCTGCAAGACGTGCCAGATCATCGACATGGGTACACGTGAGAACACCACCCACCAGGTACGCGGTACATACTCGTGCGACTCGGCCAACGTTGTCTACCTCATACGCTGCAGGAAAGGATGTCCCGAAGCGTGGTACATTGGCGAGACCATGCAGACGCTGCGACAACGAATGAACGGACATCGTGCGACAATCACCAGGCAGGAATGTTCCCTTCCAGTCGGGGAGCACTTCAGCAGTCAAGGGCATTCAGCCTCTGATCTCCGGGTAAGCGTTCTCCAAGGCGGCCTTCAGGATGCGTGACAACGCAGAATTGCCGAGCAGAAGCTTATAGCCAAGTTCCACACACATGAGTGCGGCCTCAACCGGGACCTGGGATTCATGTCACATTACATTCATCCCCCACTATCTGGCCTGCGAAATCCTACCAACTGTCCTGGCTTGACACAATTCACACCTCTTTAACCTGGGGTTACCCCATCTCTGGATCTGTAAAGATTTAATCACCTGCTAATGCTCGCATTCCAAGCATTGTCTGGCATCTTTGAATCTGTCTATATATATGTTTCTGGAACATACCTCTTCATTCACCCGAGGAAGGAGCAGCGCTCCGAAAGCTAGTGACATCGAAACAAACCTGTTGGACTTTAACCTGGTGTTGTAAAACTTCTTACTGTCCTAGAGTTCTGTGAGAGATGTTAAAACACCCTGGGTTAGGGCGCGGTCAATTCCAGACCCCCTTGATTCATTGATGCAACACAATTGAATGAACAAATAATTTATAGAAAAATACCCAACGTCTTTGCACATCTTTGGGTTGTGGGGACGAAACCCTGCAAACACAAAGAGAATGTGCAAACTCCACACGGACAGTGACCCAGAGCCGGGATTGAACCTGGGACCTTGGCACCGTGAGGCCGCAGTGCTAACCTCTTGCGCCAACATGCTGCCCTGCAAAATAATTATTTATCCAATAATTCTAGTTAGCGCAGTAAATGTGGATTTAGAAGATGGAGATCCTACTGGTCTAACCTGCTCGATATCTTTGATGACGTGGCTTGTGTGGATTGCAGAAAGCCTTATGATATGGTGAGCTGAGACTTCCAAAGGGAATTTGATAAAGTTACTCATTAATGGTTATTAAGCAAACTGGAATTTCAGGGATGGTAGCCAGTGGTTAACAGGTTCGATTCCTGCTTGGGTCACTGTTTGTGTCGAGTCTGCACGTTCTCCCCATGTCTGCTTGGGTTTCCAATGGGCAAAAGCACAATTACAACATCCCTGACAATAGAAGAGAGCAGTCCCGTATCATGTAAATATGTAGAAGATAGTGAATATCTGGTGGCAGAATGCCACGGTGCTCATAATTTTATTTACAGCTTATCGAAGGAATTTGAGAACAGAGAAACCCAATGCATTACCTTCCCTGACTTCAGAGTATTGCTTCTGTTTTTGGTGGGCGATTCTGTTGTTTTTAAGTCACGAATTACAAAGGAACAAAATCTAAATGCAGTATGATTGAAAACGTACAGCACCAGTGAATGCTGGTGAATATGGAAAATCCAGGATTGTTATCTTATGCATTGCCAGGATTTTGTTACTCTTGATATAATTACGTGGTGAAGATATACTTGCTATACATAGATATACATTTGGTGGACTAGGAAGGATGGCACAGATAGACATCCAAGACTTGTGAAATGTGTTAATTGACAGGATGTGTTAGAATTCTCAGATCGCTTAATTGACATGAATGACAAATATGAGTCAGCTAACCAACATGGAAGGGGGACAAAATCAGAAAATGCTCGAAATACCTAGTAGTTCAGTACTATTCTTGATAGAAAGTCAGGCATGAAGGATTCACCTGGACCACAACCGTTATACACGATACAAGCTTTTATTTATAGAGATACACCCCCCCTAACAAGTATGCATCTCCTAATCTAACCACTAGTGTCGGTCTGCTCCTGGATAAACACACCTCTTTCGAAGCTGCTCCTAAATATGTCTCTTTTGTATCTGCTCCTATAGGAACACAAGAGATTTCTTGGTTTGTTTTAATAAATATTATAATTAAAATGTCCTATTTTAACAATTTAACAGTTAGACATACAAAACACATAATATTTACAGAATGAGATGGTACTTATGTACAGTTTACATGTACCTCTTTCATTAACCCTCCCCCTCCTTCTCCTATTGTTAATCGTGTTCCATCTTGGCCCTTCTTCTGCTGTATTCTTTTGTTCATTTTGTGATTGTTGCCGTTGCCCCTCTGGTTTTGCGGGGGGGGGGCGGTCAGAGAGACCTCTCTGCCCCCCCCCCCATTAGCTCTTTTCCCAATCTCTTCATTGTACTTCCCTGGCTTCCTTCCTTGCCACTGCCCTTCCCCCTATCTGTTCTGTGTGAGCCTGTTTGTGCTCATTAGTGCCCCCTACCCACTAACTATCCGTTCCCTCTGTCTATGCCGCACCCTATCCGCTATTGGCCCCGAACAGGTCTTGGAACAGGCTGATGAATAGCCCCCACACTTTGTAGAAGCTCTTGTTCTGATGGCGTATTTGATCTTGTCCAGGTGGAGAAATTCCGCCAGGCCCGCCAGCCAGTCTGCAGCTGTGGGTGGTGCTGCCGATCGCCAGCTGAGCAGGATTCTCCGGCGTGCGATTAAGGAAGCAAGGCATCGGCTCTCTTCCACATATGTAGTTCTGGCTGGTCCGTCACCCCGAAGACTGCCACTCACAGGCGCGGCTCCATCCTCACCCCCACAACCTTGGACATTGCGTCAAAGAAGGCTGTCCAGAACCTTACAGGTCTGGAGCATGCGCAGAACATATGGGTGTGGTTGGCTGGGCCTCCATGGCACTGTTCACATTTATCCTCCACCTCCGGGAAGAACCTGTTCATTTGGTTTCTGTGCTCCTTGCATCTTGTTCCCTCAACCTGCACCTTACCTGCTGAATCAACCTGAGGCCCATCCCTTTCTTCTTCTTGTATTCCCTTGTCTTCCCTCACCCACTCCATCCCCCCTCCCTCCCACCGTGTTTCCCTCCCCATCTCCCCCCCTTATGTTCTGCATCCCTGTCCCTGTGGTCCCCCCCCCCCCCCCCCCCACCCGGCGCACCCTCTCTGCTGGGAGTGAGCGTCAGCTTTCCCTGCCAGTGTGGTGGCCCCCCCTCCTGGGGCTGAGCTTACCTGTCCCATACCCACTAACTATCCGTTCCCTCTGTCTATGCCGCACCCTATCCTGCGTTCCGCTGCCCTCGCCCTTCCCTGTGAACCGATTTTTCCGATCAAAGCGAGGCAGTACAGTCCCATGCAAATATCATAGTCCATCATAGTTCTTTTCCCCTCTTTTCTCCTTTTCTTCGCCTTCAGCCAGCAATGCCTTACCAGCCCCTTGTACAGACCGTTCACCCGAACAAACTCGTTCGTCTCTTATTCCTTATTCTCGTTCCTTATTTTGCAACGTGACCCAGAGCCTGGCTGGGAACAGCATTCAAAATCTCACTTTGTTCTTGTACAGGGCCGATTTCGCCTGGTTGAACTCGGCACTGCGTTTTGCCAAGTCCGCCGCAATGTCCTGATAGACCCAGATTCGATGTCCTTCCCAGCTGCTCGCCTTCGTCTGACTCGCCCCCCACAGGCTCCTCTCACAATTCTGTTCCGTGATTATCGCCCTTGGTTGTTCCTCTGCTTTGGGCTTCGGCCAAAGCGATCGGTGTGTTCTGTCGATCTCCGACGGGTTGAGGAAGCTGTCCTTCCAGACTAGGTTGGCCAGCATTTGGGCCACATAGTCCGTCGGGTCCCTGCCCTCTATCCCCTCTGGCAGAACCTCGATCCGGATATTCTGGCGTCAGGACCTATTCCCCTTCAAGCTCCCCTGGGTCACCACAATCCGGTCACTCTAGTCCGTTGAGGCCTTCTCCAGCTGTCTTCCCCTGCGCCTCCATCTTCTTCGATCCACCAGTCCATCGAACGCCGTCTGCATGGCAACCAACGCCTCAGTCAATGCCACCTGGATTTCCATCTTTATTGCCTCCCTCATCGCGGTCAGTTCCTTCGTCAGGAATGCCTTCCATCCCCAGGTGTGGGGTGGAGGCCGTTCCTCAGGTCGTCAGTCTCCCTCTCACTGGGGTGGCCGGGAACCCCTCACCTCGTGGGTCTGCCGACTTGCCTACCCGCTGTTCGTGGCCTTTTCCTCCGCTCCTGCCATCTCTGCGGCCTCTCAAGCACCCGTTTGCTGGCATGATGGTTCAATTCTTTCCCTTTCTTAATTTTGGATGAGATGCTACCAAATATTCGGGCTAATTTCAACTAAAAGTGCCTATTTGGCTATGTTTTGGAGGAGAGCCATCTGATGTGCGTCTGCTCAGCACGTCACCATCACTGGAAGTCAAGTGGATCCTCAGTTAAGGCCTACCATCTGAATGGAATTAAATATTCAACTACTTGCAACATAGATCTGCTTCATGGTTCATGTTAATATTTGAGAGAGGTAATTTTAGTTCTGGGAAGACTGTTGTTGTGAAGGTAAGGTAACTAAAATGCTGGGTTTTGGAGATCGCCTGAAAACCTAAAAGAAAAGAGAAGTTCAGAAAGTTACTCATGTTTACTTAATAGAGTCAGAATGGGAGTTATAAAACAGCAGCTGGGCTTATTTAACTGGAGAACTTAAGACCTGATGTCGACGTTGGTGCAAAGAAGTGTAGTCCACAAAGATGTTTTATTTTGGGAGTTGGAGCTTAATTGGTTTAAAAGTATTCAGTGAACCCTGAAAGGCTACATCATCATGGAGATGGGAGGAGCTGAAGATGGTTCTCTGTTTCAATTTATCTGTGTGTTTGGTTTCAATTTATCTGTGTGTTCCTGGGAGAGGGTGGGGGTTGGTTGCATTTTGGCTTTAAGTGGTTTGCAGCTCCCAGAGAAGCCCTGAGAGATGCAGGCAGACTCCAGTCAAGGGCTCAGGGAAGTCCTGGGGTGCTGAGAAGATGGCAGAACATCACTGACTCTATGCCAGACAGTTAGGGCTCAGAACAAGACTTGGGAACCATTTATAGCTTGGTGTAGTTGGGCGACTGGAGCTCAGAGAAACCCAGGGCAGTGCTGGCTTAGTGAAGCTAGCAGTCGACTCTGAAGTGCTGTAAACACAATGGGTGGGATTCTCCGTCCTGTCTCACCAGTTTTCTGATGCAGCACGACCCCACCGGCGGCGGAATTCCCCATCTTGCCAGCCGGCCAATGGGGTTGCCAATTGTGGGCAGCCCCACACCGTCGGAAAATCCCCGGCCGTGGGTGCGCTGCCGGCGCAACAGGGAATCCCGACAGCGGAGAATCCAGCCCAATGTTTACAAACATTAACCACTTCAAAGAGAGTTAAGTGCATTCCAATCACTCCCTTTTATGCTTGTGTGATTTTGAAGTGCTCAGCTGGTCAGCCTATTCAGCGGGTCTCTGATGGTGGATTCACCCTTTTAGGGGTCCCAGGGAGGGATCACCCTATTTGGGGGTCTCTGGGGGATGGTGGGTGGGTTTGGTGGGGGATCTTGCATTGTGGGAGGAGTGGGAGACCCTCAGATGGACGTTGGGGCAACTCCCTTGAGGAATTACCCCCTTGGCCCACCAAATTGAAGCATCAATTGTAATATCCAAAGGAATTACTTTGCTCTGACATTAAGAAAGCCTTGAGGCCAAGGCAACAGTCATCAATGGCATTACTTAATTTATTATCTCCAATAATAATCTCATAACATGGTCTTCAATGTGCCTATTCTTTAAAGCTTATAGCATCACTTGGTAACACACATAACCACAAAGAACCAAATGATCACACATCAAAAAGATGTAAATGGATCTCAAAGGGGAAAGACATGATATAAGAAACATATATAGGACATCTTAGTGTAAAATACAGAGAAAGTCAGCCATTTAGATAATTGCCTCAGCATCTCAGCATTCAACTACTTCTTGAAATATTCCAGAAACCCATGTGGTGAGGTCTTAACACACTTATATCAGAATTTATTTACAGAAATTCACATGAGAAACATGCACCTCCTAACCCAAACAGTCTCTTCCTATATATAGGGGCACAAATTACCCTTCCCCCACCACCTCCGCACTGAATACAGGTCATCTGCATATAATTAAATACAATTAATATCCAATTAACAGATCCCCTTCACTCTTTCAACAACAGTTTCAAAACAAAGAAAATCAGAGATCTTCATATTCTGTGCAAACCATTATTTTATGAGGTGTCCCTCCTCTACAGACCCCTTAACAACTTTTGTACGTGCATTTCACTTTGTAAAACAATCTAACTGTTGATGACATGCAGTCCCCCTATTTGATTTTAGAGATTTTCTTTCTCTCCGAAGTCTGTTTCAAGCCAGCGGTCAAACTAAAAAATTTTCTCAATCATGCTTTTCATGGTATATATTATTCCACAACGAATGATTATCAACATAATATTGAACATACCATATGACATACCATCTTCAATGCAAAATCCCTTAAAATATTTGACAAGTAGAATTCCACACCCACTGCCTCCAGAAGAGCCTGTGTTTCAGCAGTCAACAACCCTTTTTAATTTCTTAGCTTCAAAAGCCAAAGGACAACATTTCTAATTATCACCCAAAAGAAGTATAATGAAACAAGTTGCACTGGAATACCCAACAGGAAGTTTAGCATGTGACATTACTAAAAATGACTGGCTTCATGCACTTTGGGTCACCTAAGGAGGGGAATTAAGTATGCGTTCATCCAGATTTAACTTTCTTAATGTTCTATTAGCCCTTAAAACATTCTCTATTTTAGGGTATTCAATTGTAATATTTAACTCCAATAGATCAAACCTACCATTTGATTCAGTCTGAGTGGGCAACCAATTCGATTGGCCAATCAAGCTCCCTAATTGTTCTCCCTCTTCTGTGATGGCCTGGGGTGGAATTAACACTCTCTAAATAGGATTGTTGACCTAAACGTTATTTCAGACCTACTTGCTTAATATGTAAACCAATGTATTTCAAATCCCACAATTCTGAATCCCAGTTGTAAATTCTACTCAATTCGTAACACATTTCCCAAAATTTCACAGTCCCACCTCATTAGAAATTATTGACATGAAGATGCTGGAAATTGCTTTTTTAAAATGGGACCAATAAAAAGTATGGGATCTGCTTTCAGTTGAACACAACTTATTTTCAGCAAAAATGATTCATTGAAAATTACCAAACCCTGGCAGCATCATTCAAGCCTTAAACACAATTGTGTAATATCTGTAGCTTTCCTTCTACACTGACTGCGTCTTTAGGCAGTTTCAGAAACACTTCTCTCTGAAAAGCATTGCCCTTCAGAAAAGCAGCTTTTATGACGATTGGCCTACACTTCCACGAGTATGTGGCCAAAAGAGCTTTAAAAAATATTTTTATGGTTATTTTTCACACTGTGGGAGAGCCCACTCTAATATTGCCACCACCGAGTTGTTCTTCAAAACCCCTAGCACCTAGCCTCTCAGTGTTATGAGTTCCATCTGGAAGGACATTTTCAATTCAAATTCACCAATGTGAAAAGGCTGTTTACAGTGCCAGAAAAAACTCCAAACTCTCACCAACTATTAAACTTTTCCTGTTTTGCCTCTTATCAGTTTGTCCTCAAGTTCACTGGCACCTGTCAGAACACCACGATTATGAGAACTTCTGCTTCTAGATCTGTTGCGAGACTGTTCTGTGGCCTTTATTTCATTGTCTAACCTATTCAAGCTATGCCCTCTACTTCCACTTTTCTGTCTACCTGCACTACTACTTGTAAGAAAAAAGGGAATTTTGCCAGTGAATTCCCTGCAATATATTTGGGTGACATAACTGTTAAGTTTGAGTAACTGCCAGTGTGTACAAACTGAGAGCTGTAGGCGTGTGGCTTACTGCAATGCTAAATGTGTGAAGGTGAGATGTATTATATGCATTGTCGGGTTGAATATGATTAATAGAGACTGTTAGCAGATAGGTCATGGGGAGACAGAGAATTGAGCAGCAGATGAGGCTAATGGTACAGTCGGTAGGATATGCCCTTTTGTAGCTTGAACTCACAATCCTTGTCAACTTGCGTCAGATCGTTAATCTTCCTGCAATGTATCTATGTTATTGGAGGTACAATCCTGGCACTGACCTCTGTTGATACTGCTCCCTCCTCTTGAGCCTATGTTTCGAAGGTCTCCTGCCCCACTGTGGCTATAGAATGTCTTCTCTCCACATTTCACACTAAGACCTCCGTGCATTGTCCAAAAACCTTGGCAGTCATTCTCTTGCATGTTCAGCCATTGCTCAACCTTTCACAACACATTTAGTTAACAAAGGACCCCCACTACTTATTCTAGCCATAATGCACCTTCCCTTTAAAAGCTGCAAGCTGCCTTCAGTTACACTGGACAATTGCAATATTGGATCCCCTGCTGATCCATACATGCTGGCCAGTGAACAGTGAAGGTCCTCTGGCTGCAGGAGCAAACATAAAGTAAAGAACAGGGTGTAGGTCAGTTGGAACCCTTTTTCAGTGGTTAGCTAACTCAACAAATAGTGTTCATAAAACATTAATATGCAAATAATTCAAATCTGTTCAAAACAATCAATAATCATCATGAAGAATTAACACAAAGAGCAACAGCACAAATGAACATAATAACTGGATTGTATAAAACAGCCCTAAATTTCCACAGGGACTTTCTGGTCTCCTTCTGCTGTAACTTTGGTGATCAGCAGAATGAATGCAGAAATGGTAGAAGTGGGTGTCATTAACCATTCTTTCACACTACAATTTTCCATTGGAGAATGTGTGGAAGAATTAAAACAAAATGCTCCATCTGTTAAAAAATTATTATTTTTTCTCCCTATTTCTCACAGCCGGTCAGTGAAATAATTCCAGTTGACTTGACTATCGAGTTTTACTTCACTTTCTAGACATTCTCGTTCCACTGCTGAATTTCCTGGGTTTGGTAAATTTTCGATCATTGCAACCTTTCTCGGCACTCGGCCGTGTCGGCGTGCCTTCTGGTTCAATCTGCCTGAAGACAGCCAATTAAGAACCCGCCTCCGGGGGCGGCATGGTGGCGCAGTGGTTAGCACTACTGCCTCATGACACTGAGGACCCGGGTTCAATCCCGGCCCTGGGTCACTGTCCATGTGGAATTTGCACGCTCTCCCAGTGTCTACGTGGGTCTCACCCCGACAACCCAAAAATGTGCAAGGCAGGTTTATTGGCTACGCTATATTGCCTCTTAATTGGAAAAAAAGAATTGGGTACATTAAACTTATATAAGAAAATTAATCCACCTCCGGGATCTCTGTCCAATTAGGGACAGTGGACGATCGATTCAATGCGCCCCATTGCAATGATGGCTGGCAGCCTTCACTGTGTCTGCAGCGAGAGTCTTGCTGAGGGGAATGCAGCAGGAGAATGAGGCACACAGTAGAGTTATGGAAAGTATGAAAAGTGCAACTTTTTTCTTTATTAGTTCATGGGGCGTCGCTGGCTGGACCAGCATTTATTGCCCATTCCTGAGGAAATTTAAGAGTCAACCACATTGCTGTAGATCTGGAATCACTTATAGGATGACAGGTTTCCTTCCCTAAAGGTGAACCAGATGGGTTTTTGCGACAATCGACAATAGTTTCATGGTCATCATAAGACTTGTAATTCTGGATTTCACCATCAGCCATGGAGGGATTTGAACCTGGTTCTCAGAACATTACCCTGAGTCTCAGGGTTACTAGAGCAGTGACAATAAATCTGGGACATGCCCTTGCTGGGCATGATCCAGATCAGCATATGGCTCATTTAAATACCCGGATGCCGCATAACCCTGGAGTCAACGGCGGCGCCTGGGAGACCTCATCAGGGAGCCTTTTAGTACTGGTTGCCACAAATGTGGACCAGACGGAATGGCAGCTCAGGAGGTCTCGCAGGCCATTAGAGACTGCCGGGTGGTTGGGGACAAGGCAAGGCAAGGTAATACCCCGACACCCGGCATCTTGGCACTGTCAGCCTGGAACCCAGCCAGCTCAACAGTGAATGATCCCAAAGGAATGAACCTGCGAATGGCTATCACTTATTTTGTTTATTTTGCTGGTGTAAATTTTTGAGCAATGCTTGATAGGTCAGTCACCATTAACTGACTCATTCTCCATTGCAATGCCTCTCAGTGTTCAGTTGCCAACTAATCAGCACTCTTGTCTTATACAGTGTAAAATGTTGTTTCCGCTGACGTCGATATTCTTGCAATTGTCCTGGTGAGTGCATGATGAAAAGCTTTGACGAAATGTATTTTCTCAGCAATACTCAAGTTCTGTGATACCAAACGACTCAAGAGCTAATTTCTTTGGTGTCCCTGGCTAGAATTTGTCACCGCTTTTTGGGAAAGCCCATTGCATTAAGTGCAAACCAGGCATGTAACTAGACAGCGTTGGGCCATCCTTGGGATCATGGACCTGGGATAGAGTCCCACCCGCTGAGTGCTGCTGGCTTGTTAGAGGCAGACAGCTCTCTTTTGCTCAGCAGCGCCACCAGGGAGGTGTTGTAATGCATCACCTGAGATTGCTAAGGGATCCCCAGGCCACAGGTGAATGTCTTGTAAAGTTACAGGAAAGGGGGCGGATTCAGGGCAGAATGGCTTTCAGCGAGGTGAATGATGGGGGAAGGCTGATTGTGGGGTGGAAATCGCAGTGGGTTCCCTACCCCCACCCCCTCAACCCCAATGCCATGTTCCTCAATCTGACACTGAATGGCTTTTAGCGAGTGACCCTGCTGGAATTTGCTTTCTGGTCTTCTCGAAGGGTGAACCTTGCTAACTGCTGGGTGAGTATCAGTGACCAGGGATGAGTCATTAATTGTCTCAATTGATGTTGGCCGGGGAAAGCCTCTCTGAGCCTTCCTGCCACATTCATAATCAGGGTAGGGAGGGTAAGGCAGCAGGGTTCCCGCCCGCCACCCTCCTGCCTGATTAAATACTCCCGCCAGCATCAGACTTGCCAAGGGAGAGGACATTAAATTCCAACCCATATATGAAGACCTGATCATACTGTCGTACACTGAATCTAAGTTCTGTTGAGGCTAAACAGTGACTCTCCCAGCATAGGTAGCCCCTGCCCTGAATCTGCCCCCTTTCCTGTAACTTTACAAGGCAAATAGTTGGTGCTGCTTGTCGAAAATGGCCTTTTAATGACAGGACCTGGCTTCAAATCTAGCTCAGTCTGAAGAGATAAAGATTTCTCCTGATTATTGCCATAATACATCAAATGAGCTCAGTTAGTCTGAACGCAATTACTAATTAACCTAGCTAACTGCGCAAAACTCCTATAATTTAGTGATCCTGGCCAGAGAGGTGACAGCATTTCTATGGAGAAAAGTGAAAAAGAGTTACAGTGGCCGAGTTTTCTCAAGTTGGGCTGAGAGACATTGTTGAGACTCAGTGCATACGGGGAGCATCCGTCTGACACTGAAGGCACTATAAAGACACAGGAGAATTTAGTGACTAATGTTGAACGCACAAAATGAGCAAATGCCACGTTCCCAAGCACTATCATTTTCACCTGGACGAGCATAAAATTCACAAAGAAGTGTTCCATACATGTTTTCTGCGTGTAATTTTGTGTCAATGTAGGTTGCATGGCAAGTGGGAGTGAGTAGGGGTGGGGTTAAAAGTAGAGAAATTCACAGCATGTCTTCAACCTGCCAATTTCCACATTTAACTGCAGCGGGTTAGGCTGTGTGTGAGCAACCCCCTCAGGAGAGGTGGGTCATTAATTTTAGTCAGATTTTGCAGGTAGTGGCAAAGCAATTACATTCAGTGCTGACCTTGAAGAAGGCCTCACTGTGAGATCTAGCGATCTCTGTGGCGAGAACCGTACCTCATTTAACGTGCAATTCATAGTGGCGTTGCTGATGGGGAATCTCAGTATCAAGCTGCAGTGATGGAGCTATCCAAACAGTCAATCATGGAAAAGAATTCTCAGAGACAGCAAATCAAGAACTAAAAAGCATTGCTAACCAAATCACTTCTTAAAAATTTGAGAGAGTGAAATAAAGATTGGGCCATACGACACACCACAGTCTACATTAGAGCAGTGAATGACAGATGACAGAATTCCTGCGTTAACCTGCACTGTGCTAAATCTTGGAGTTGTGGTCAGATTCAAAAGGTAAGTGGTGGTGAATGCCCAACAGTTCACTGTCAAAAGTCCCTGCAAATCCCACAATTATAGTAATATTAATATGGCAATTGCAGTTGAACTGTGGATTCACAGCTTTCCCAGGCTGAACATAGACATTTACAGTGCAGAAGGAGGCCATTCGGCCCATCGAGTCTGCACCAACCCACTTAAGCCCTCACTTCCTCCCTATCCCCATAACCCAATAACCCCACATAACCTTTTTGGACACGAAGGGCAATTTATCATTGGCCAATCCACCTAACCTGCACAACTTTGGACTGTGGGAGGAAACCGGAGCAGCCGGAGGAAACCCACGCAGACACGGGGAGAACGTGCAGACTCCACACAGACAGTGCCCCAGTAAGGAATCGAACCTGGGACCCTGGTGCTGTGAAGCCACAGTGCCATCCACTTGTGCTACCAAGCGGGGGGGGGGGGGGGGGGGTGCTGCTGCTGCCTGGAAGTAACTCCTGAAATCAAACACAGCAGCAACTGAAGCCATGAAAGGGGAATATGTCAGTACGTTACTGAAACCCTACAGCTGCTTCCTTAGCTGCTTGTGTGAAAGATTTGTTCATAGCAGTTGTGCTGAGAAGTTACTTTCGCATCTTTAGAGATTATTTTGATAACTTTGGCGGTTTGCACTTCTCCGTGTTTGGAGCTCTGGGTCGGAATTCTCCAGCTGTTTCAATTTACATTTCCTGCCGGCAGCACACACCCCCCACCGCCCCGCTCACGGGTTTCCTGGCTAGCCCATTGACAAGGGACCGAACGACACACCGCCGGGATACACACGGTTGGGGAACCGGGCTATCCTGCCCCTGCTCTATTATACAGAGGGTGGATATTAGAATAAACCACAGCAAGGACCCTCTTTAGAGAACTTGTAGGAGGAGGTGAAGTAACTTCGTGATCAGGCCAAGGTGCCAGCAGCAGCACACGTTGCTGGTCAAGGTCGCCTCATTATTATGAGCTTAGGTTCTACCAACCTAGCCCTCTAACAGCTAAATACAAAAGCCAAATTTCCCACCTGCTTCCCCAAATGCAAGCCTGCCCTGCAAACTATCAAAAATTCCTTTCACAGTGCCCTCCCCGGCATTGCTCAGCATCAACTCATGTCTTACCATTCACCACAAGTAGGCCACTTTCCAGGCACGAACCAAGAATTGGCATTATGAGGATGTGGTGGAAACAAATAATAATTATGGGGCTCAAAAATAAAACAGAAACTTATAATCTAATATTGGCATCTGTGGAGAAAGATAGGAGTTAACTTCAACTTGGATCAGTTGTCATGATAGATCATTGACTTGATAATTGTTTCATTTTCCGCCGATGCTGCCTGACTATTTCTAACATGTTCTATTATTATTTCAGAATCCCAGCATCCACAGTGATTTGCTTTTTGCATTGTGTTTCACATCTGTGTGCATTCCCTTGTGCACTCTCTCTTCCTCGACCTTCAACGTGCTACAACCCCACGACTTATGCAGAGGGTGGAGGCAGGTTGGTCAGATCACTGTACTGACTGCTCCTGTCCGATGCCTTCCAGGTTTTGGAGCAGTTATGAGCTGCTCCAAAGTAGCTCTTTCTTTAAAATATTTTTAGTCAAGATTTTCCATTTATAATAACATTTCCAACATCACCCACAGCAGATGGTACCCAAAACTAGCATAATTAAAACGCAACCAGCCATACACACCTCATCCACAAAGAGAGGAGAGAAAAATAAACAAAACCTAAGAACACACCGCCCCGCACCCGCCACCTAACCCTCTCCCATCCCCAGCCCTCAGATTCTTTAGAGCGAAAACTCTTGACCTTTTACTGGGTTCACAATCCCTTTATGTTCCAGGTGACCAACCGAATTGGGGGCTTCCCACCCCTCTCTGAACCTGGAGTTAGCAATTTCCACCGTATAGGATAATCAATCGCCTGTCCAGAGGATGTAGGCCCGAGGCCCACCCTAGATGACCATCAAGCCCAACCATTATGTTGAACAAAGTAAACCCCAGTCACCATCAGAAAACAAACCCTCCCCCCACCCTCACCCCACCCCTTCCCTAAAACAGACACGAACAAATGTACATGTTGGTTACATACCAAAGAACAATGGGCGGGATTCTCCCCTAACCGGCGGGGCGGGCCGTACCGGCGCCGAGGAGTGGCGTGAACCACTCCGGCGTCGGGCTGCCCAGAAGGTGCGGAATCCTCCTTGTACTGTCGTCATCTCGCCGCACGCGCAGGGGGGTTCTTCTCCGCGCCAGCCATGGCGGACCGTTACAGCGGTTGGCGCGGAGGGAAAGAGTGCCCCCACTGCACAGGCCCGCCCGCAGATCGGTGGGCCATGATCGCGGGCCAGATCCCCCCCCCCCCCCCCCCCCCCGAGGACTCCGCAGGCTGCCCGCAGAGCCAGGTCACGCCGCTACGGACGTGGTTTAATTTACGTCTGCGGGACCGGCCGAAAATGGGCGACAACTCGGCCCATCATAGATTATCATAGAAGTTACAGTGCAGAAGGAGGCCATTCGGCCCATCGAGTCTGCACCGGCTCTTGGAAAGAGCATCCTACCCAAGGTCAACACCGCCACCCTATTCCCATAACCCAGTAACCCCACCCAACACTAAGGGCAATTTTGGACACTAAGGGCAATTTATCATGGCCAATCCACTTAACCTGCACATCTTTGGACTTTGGACTGTGGGAGGAAACCGGAGCACCCGGAGGAAACCCACGCACACACGGGGAGGATGTGCAGACTCCACACAGACAGTGACCCAAGCCGGAATCGAACCTGGGACCCTGGAGCTGTGAAGCAATTGTGCTATCCACAAGGCTACCATGCTGCCCATCATGGAGTGGAGAATCGCTGGGGGGGGGGGGGGGGGGGGGGGGGCCGCTGCCAACGGCCCCCGACCGGCGCGAAGCGATTCCCGCCCCCGCCGAAGATCCGGCGCCCGAGAATCCGGCTGCCGGCATCGGGGCGGGATTCACGCCGCCCCCCCCCAGCGGTTCTCCGGTCCGACGGGGGGTTGGAGAATCCCGCCCAATATTCCCTTCTAACCAACCCCAAACCCCAACAAAACAAAATGCAAGGCTCATTGAATCACGGAAAAAGTGTCCAACGGGCCGCAGGCCGCCCCCCCCCCCCCCCCCACCTCACTCCCGTTCACTAGCTAATAATGTACTGATAGTGAGGTAGTCCCTATCCAGGAGAAACAAATACCCCGACCCATCCCGGCTGCAAAACATAAAACAAAATTCAACACCCTTGCAAAGAGCAAAATCCCACTGGGAGCCATATATTTCCAAAAATAATATCTTAAACAATACCCCTCAGAACCCCATCCCCACCATACAACTTATGTGAAACACTCCCATCCCATCGGCACCAGTTTACGAGTCTTCACCCCCTCCAAACTGACGTTATCATGACTCGTGCCATGTGCAGTCGTAATGCCATTGGCGCCTCATCGGCCAGCCGATGGGCCAAGTTCCCGTTGGCGCGGGACATGTGCATACAAATCGTGAACCCAGCGCTGGCCGGAGGGTCTTCTGCAAACTCTTGGGGGACTGGTGGGGGTTGCCCAGGGGGTGGCCTGTGGGGTCACAGATGGCGGGTCGGGTCCACGTGCGGTCATCAACCCTGCGCATGCGCGGCCCGGGACCCAGCCATTCTCTGGCCGTTTTCGGCATGGAAGGCAGGGGTTTTCGTTAGCGCCGGTGCTAGCCCGTCACCGTAATGGAATCGGCGAGGTGTTCGTGCCAATTTTTTAAACGTAAATCTCCCGTGGATTCTCCGTTCGAGCGGCACTTAGCCGCAGGAATGGAGAATTACGCCCACTGACTGAGCACCAATAGGTGTCTTTTATGTTGAAACAAACTTTAATTTAAACACATTAACATTAAAAAAATAGCTTCACAATTATTATTTAAACAGTTCTTAAACTCAAGGAAAAACTTAGACTTACTATCTATACCTGCTACTAACTCCAATTAAGCAACCCAATCCAGTTCAAATGCCACAAAGTTAACAAAACAGGTTTACTTGCTCAACTATATAGAGACTTTTGGAGAGTTCCTTTCAAGAGCAGATTCAGTATACTTCCGTTCAACCCAACAGCATTTGGCAAATCTACTGTTCATCTTAAAATCCTTCTGCCTTGTCTGACTCAAATCCTATGGCAAACTGCAAAACTACAGACTCCTTCCATTAATTACATCATCTGTATCCAACAAAGATGTCACATCTCCTGCTTAGCTAGTGCTAAATACAACCACATATAAATTATCTACTCTCGAGGGAATTTCCAGCAATCATAACAATGTCTCATTAGCCCTTTATCTGTAACCAAGTAAGTGGTTGGAATCAATCATAACCTCACCTTTTACAACTCCCTAATTTCAGCTTTGCAAACACACAGTCTGGATAGCTTAACCTAGGTTTGTTAATAATATTACTGCAACAAGTATCAAATTTCATTCATCACAAGTGCATGAGGAAAAGATGATAGAAAGATAGATGGAGCAGGAGGAGATTCATCAAGGACATAAACACCAAACACAGATTAGTTGGCCAAATGCTATGCAATTCTGCCTGTTTGCTAACTCATTCAGTCCCCTGCTCTTTGCCCTTGGATCTGTAAATTTCTGATTTTTTTTAATAAAACATTTTATTGAAGTATTTGTGATTTTGCAACAATAACAGAAGAAACAGTGTACATACAAATATAAACATAGTGCAAAGGCCGACTTCCTCCCTCACAGGTCCCACCTTTCTTACACACTAATCTAAACTAAACCCCTCCCCTCTCTGCTGACAGTTAATTTTCCCCAAAGAAGTCGGCGAACGGCTGCCACCTCCGGACGAACCCTGACATTGACCCTCTCAGGGCGAACTTGATTTTCTCCAGACAGAGAAAGCTAGCCATGTCAGTGAGCCAGGTCTCTGACTTCAGGGGCTTTGAGTCCCTCAAAGCTAATAATATCAGTCTCCGGGCTACCAGGGAGGCAAAGGCAAGAACATCTGCCTCTTTCTCCTCCTGGATTCCCAGGTTTTCCAACACTCTGAACGGTACCACCCTTATTTTTAACACCTTGGAAGTGACATCCGCAAACCCCTGCCAGAATCCCCCAAGCTTCGGGCATGCCCAAAACATATGAACATGGTTTGCTAGTCCTCCCGCACACTTTGCACACTTGACTTCTATCCCAAAGAGCATGCTCATCCGGGCCTCTGTCATGTGTGCCCGGTGAACGACCTTAAATTGTATCAGGCTGAGCCTGGCGCATGATGTGGACGCGTTGACTCTACTCAACGCATCCGCCCAGAGACCATCCTCTATGTCTCCTCCGAACTCCTCTTCCCATTTGTGATTCAGCTCCTTGGTCTGCGTTTCCTCTGACCCCATGAGTTCTTTGTAAATGTCCGAAACCATCCTCTCTCCCACCCATACTCTGGAAACTACCCTGTTCTGTATCTCCCTTGGTGGTAGGAGCGGGAAGGTTGAGACCTGCCTGCCTGGAAGTCCCGCGCCTGCAGGTACCTAAACTCATTTCCCCCCGTCAATTCAAATTTGTCCTCCAACTCCCTCATGCTGGGAAAGCTCCCCTCGATGAACAGATCTCCCACCCTCCCAATCCCTGCTCTATGCCATCTCCGAAACCCTCTATCCAGCCTCCCCGGGGCAAACCGATGATTATTGCAGATTGGAGACCAGACCAATGCTCCCTCTGCTCCCACATGTCTCCTCCATTGCCCCCACACTCTCAGGGCCTCCACCACCACGGGGCAAGTGGGGTACTGTGCCGGCGGTAACGGCAGACGTGCCGTTACCAATGCCCCAAACTCGTGCCCTTACATGATGCCGCCTCTACTCGCTCCCATACCGACCCCTCCCCCACCACCACTTCCTAATCATGGCTATATTTGCTGCCCAATAGTAATTGCTAAAGTTCAGCAACGCCAATCTGCCCTCCTCCCCGGCTACGCTCCAGCATCACCTTTTTTACTCGCGGGGTCTTGCCCGCCCATACAAAGCCAGAGATTGCCTTGTTTACCCGTTTAAAAAAGGCCCGTGGAATAAAGATGGGGAGGCACTGAAAAACAAACAGGAAGCTCGGGAGGACTGTCATTTTCACCGTCTGTACCCTCCAAGCCAGTGAAAGCAGGAGCATGTCCCACGTTCGGAAATCTTCCTTCATTTGGTCCACCAGTCGGGTCAAATTTAGCTTATGTAGCAGTACCATTCCTGTGCCACCTGGATGCCTAGATACAAAAGCTTCCCCCTACCACTGTAAACGACAACTCCCCCAGTCGCCTCTCCTGCCCCCTTGCCTGGATCGCGAACATCTCACTTTTCCCCATGTTCAATTTATAACCCGAAAACCGGCCAAATTCCCCTAGAATCCTCATAATCTCTCCCATCCCCTCTAGTGGGTCAGAAATATATAGGAGCAGGTCATCCTCCACCCCCCCCACCGAACCAGTCCCTTGAGGCTTTCAGTGCAATTGCCAGCGGCTCTATGGCCAGCACGAACAGCAGTGGGGGGGGGGAAGCAGCCCTGTCTCGTCCCCCGGTGCAGCCTAAAATAGCCTGATGCCAACCTGTTCGTCCGTACACTCGCCACAGGCACCAGATACAGCAGCTTAACCCAGTCGATGAAGCCCCGTCCAAACCCAATTCGCCCCAGCACCTCCCACAGATAGGTCCATTCCACTCGGTCAAAGGCCTTCTCTGCGTCCATTGCAGCCACTATCTCTACGTCCCTACCCTCTGGGGGCATCATGATCACATTCAACAGTCTTCTAACGTTGGCCGCCAACTGCCTGCCCTTAACAAATCCCGTCTGGTCCTCCCCAACCACATCCGGAACGCAGTCTTCTATCCTTGAAGGCAAGGTTTTGGCCAACAGTTTGGCGTCAACATTTAGTAAGGAGATCGGCCTGTAGAACCCACATAGCTCCGGGTCCTTCTCCCGCTTCAAGATCAGTGAAATCGTGGCCTGTGACATCATTGGGGGAAGCCCCCCCCCTCTCTCTGGCCTCATTAAATGTCCTCATCAGCAGTGACCCCAGCATCCCAGAGAACTTTTAATCAAACTCCACTGGGTAGCCGTCCGATCCCGGGGTTTTACTCGACTGCATGGCCTTCAGCCCTTCTGCTATTTCTTAAATCCCTATCGGGGGCACCAGCCCTTCTACCAATTTTTCGTCCACCTTCGGGAACTTCAGCCCTCCCAGAAATTGCCTCATTCCTTCCAGCCCAGCTGGGGGTTCCGACTCTCATAGCCTGCCATAAAACTCCCTGAACGCCCTGTTAACCCCTGCTGAATCTCCGACCAAGTTCCCGTCTCTGTCCTTAACTTTCCTAATCTCCCTGGCTGCCTCCCTCCTTCTGAGCTGCTGCGCAAGCATTCTGCTGGCCTTCTCTCCATATTCATATATCAACCCCCTCGCCTTCCTCAGCTGCTCTACCGCGTTCCCTGTAGTTAGCAAGCCAAATTCCTCCTGTAGCCTCCGTCATTCCCTTAAAAGCCCTGCCTCTGGGATCTCCGCATATCTCCTGTCGACCTGAAGTATTTCCCCTATCAATCGATCAGTCTCTGCTCTGTCTACCTTCTCCCTGTGGGCCCGTATCAAAATCAGCTCCCCTCTGACCACCGCCTCCCAGACCATTGCTGCCGAGACTTCCCCCGTGTCATTACCTTCCAGATAGTTCTGGATGCATTTCCTTATTCGCCCGCACACCTCCTCATCTGCTAAGTCCGACATCCAATCTCCATTGCGGGTGTTGGCCACCCTCCTTGCTCACCTGTAGGTCCACCCAGTGCGGGGCCTGAGCTGAGACCGTGATCGCTGAGTACTCAGTGTCCACTACTCCCGTCAGTAAAGCCCTGTTCAAGATGAAAAAGTCGATCTGGGAGTACACTTTATGTACGTGTGAGTAGAAAGAGCACTCCTTCACTCTCGGCCGCCCAAACCTCCATGGGTCCACTCCCCCCATCTGCTCCATAAACACCTTTTGCTCCTTTGCCATTGCTGGCACCCTGCCTGTCCTTGAGCTTGACCAATCTAGCCTTGTATCAATGACTGTGTTGAAGTACCCCCCCTCCCCCATGACCAGCGTATGCGAGTCCAGGTCCGGGATCTTTCCCAACATCCTTCTTATAAACTCCACATCATCCCAGTTTGGCCTGTAGACATTCACGAGTACCACCGGCAGCCTTTCCAGCTTCACACTAACCATGATGTACCGACCACCGACATCCGCAACTATTCTTCCCGCCTCGAATGACACTCTCTTATTAATCAGCATCGTGACCCTTCTAGTCTTAGTATCGCGCCTCCCCCCCTCCACCGATCAGCCATCACCTTTCTTAGGCAAGTCTCCAGCTCGCAGGCCCGCCCCCAGGCAGCCTCCGTACCTGACCTCCCTTTTGTCCACAGCAACAGTCCTTTCCCATCAGCAGAGCAATTCCACCCCCCCCCCCCCCCCCCCCCAGTAACAGTACCATAAAAACAGCCCCCATCAAGAAGCTTAACATCTGCTCACCCCCAACTGCGCCTCCGTGAGCCAGCCCGCCCAGCTAGCTTGGTAGACCCCGCCCATGGCGCCAAACATTTTCCCGCCTATTGTTTCCCCCACCCACCCCTGCTCGGACACACATATGCAAAATTACGCATTTCCAGCCCAGTTAACAGAAGGAAACAAAAAGAAAACAAAAACCCACATCGCAAATTCACACCTCCATCCCCTACCAGTATAAATGGAAACTAACTTACAAAAATACACGGCAGCTCCAGGATCGATACAGAAGGCATAACAAATATAGTGCAAACACAAAAGTATTTTTAACGTGAACACTGCAGCAAAGTTCAATCACCTCAGTCCCATGCCAGCCCTTTCCTTCTGGCAAAGTCCATCGCTTCCTCGGGCGACTCAAAATAGCAGTGTTGCTCCTCATAGGTGACCCAAAGACGGGCCGGATACAGCAGTCCAAACTTCACCTTCTTCTTGAAGAGGGTCGACTTTACTTGGTTAAATCCCACTCTTCTCCTGGCCACGTCCACGCACAAGTCTTGGTAAATGCGCAGGTTGCTGTTCTCCCACTTACAGCTCAGTGTCTGCTTGGCCCACCATTGAATACGCTCCTTATCCAGGAACCCATGTAATCTCACCACCATCGCCCTGGTGGGGGGGGGGGGGGGGGGTCGCCTACACGTGGCTTCTTCGCTAGTGTTCTGTGCACCCTGTCCACCTCCAATGGTCAGGTGAACGCCCCATCCCCCATTAGCTTCTTGAGCATACCCACTATATATGCCCCTGCAACCGCTCCTTCGGACTCCTCCGGGAAACCAACAATCCTCAAGTTCTGCCGGCGGGACCTATTCTCTAGATCCTCCACCTTCTCCTGGAGCCTTTTCTGCTGATCTCTCAGCATCCCCATCTCCACCTCCATTGCTGTTTGGTGTTCCTCGTGCTCGGTCAGTGTCTTCTCCACTTTCTGGATCGCCCGATCTTGAGCATCCAATCTCTGTTCCAGCTAAGCAATCAATTCCCTAATCGGGTCCAAGCATTTCTGTTTCTGCTTGGCGAAGCCCTCTTGGATAAACTTCATCAACTGCTCCGTCGACCGCTGGGTCACCGAGCCAGAACTCCGCTCATCCGCCATGCTTTTTCCCGCTGCAGCTTCAGCCCAAGCCTTCTCTGTTCGCCTATTTCTTCCTTTGCGAGCACTCCTGGTCCGCCTATCCATGCACTGGTGTGGGACTCCTCCTCACAGTCGCGTCCACTATCGATTTTTCAAATAAGAGCCGAGAAAAAATTGGGGAAAATTCCAAAGGTCCGTCCTGAGCGGGAGCTACCAAATATGCGACTTACTTCTTCATGGCCGCCACCGGAAGTCCATAAATTTCTGCTTTTCTTCTAACAAAATACACTGCCAAAAATTTTGAATGTTTAAAAAATTTTTTTTTATCCCATCCTTAAAGTTACATAGCTAACGTGTAGAGTGGACAGGGCAAATCCTTAATCCATCTCAATGCTTGCTCCAAAAATCAATTCAAATGTAAATTGAAGCCAATTCATGGTCTCCACAAGAGAGACATACTAGTTCCAAGCTGACAAGAAAAGGCATTGCCCCACATTTTGGGCTTGATCGGACGCTTGATCTTAGCCAAAAGGCCGAGAAGCGATGTAAAAATCTATAACGTTGAACAGCCAGTAATAAAATTACATCACAAAACTACCTTATTCTAGTTCACTTTTGTAAATGTTCACAGATTTTAAACTGATGCACAATCCCCAGTGCATTATCATCAGCTCTGATGGTTTTGTTCATTCTGTTAATGGAGGGCTAAAAGCTGAGCAAAAGCAATTCCAGTAGGAGACAACCTATCTTATTTGCTGACAAAAATTATAAAGTTTCTTTGTAGCCAAGTATGGGGTCATCCCTAAGCAGTTATTAATTAATTGGAATTGTATTATTGGACTGAGTTATTTGTGTATTCTGCAAAATTAGCTCTTTCTTGTGATTTTTGTGCTGTGTTCAAGGTGATGATTTGAACTTGAACATTAAAGCTGCTGTTTTTCAGAAATTTGCGAATAAGTTTGAATCAAGACTTCTTTGTACGAGAGTAGACCCCATAATTCAAATTGCATTAAGACATTCAGGACAGAATATAAACACATCATTACTCAGTTCATGAACTTATTATCACCTGACATTAAAATGTTGCAATGTATCTGCGATATTTTTTAAAAGAGAAGCTTGCAAACCACAAATGTGCAAAACAAATATGGGGCTGGCTTCTCTGTTCCTGAGGCTAAGCGCTGATGCCAATGGAGGATCCGTGATGTTTCACGACGGGAAAATTGGTGCAAAACCCTCACCGATTCCACTAGCATCGGGATATGTGCAGCACATGCTGACAAGCTGCAGCCACGCATACACCCACATCCCCCACACACACACCGGTTGCACCTGAAAACATGGCGCCGTCCATGCTGGATCGCGTACCCACCCACCACGACACCACAGCCAACCTCCTGGCCAACCCCTACCACTACCCTCTGCCCTGGCAGAAGCCCCCTGGCCAGCGGCACGGATCATGTCCGCACACCGGCATGCCAAGCTCCCGACCGCTGGGACCATGCATAGCCCACGCTGTCGGGAACTCGGGCCATCAGAGGCGGAGCATCGGGGGTGGGCCGGCTGATGACGTACCTACGGCGTTGCGACTGCGCGCGACCTATGACGCCGATTTAGAGAGGGCGGAGCATCCTGACCCGGCGTCAAACCGGCGCCTGCCCCGATTTCGGCGTCGGGAGACATTTTCCGCCCGATCGGCTTTCCCGATTTCAGCGTCAGTCTACGGAAAATCCCGCCCATGATCTTTATTGGAAAAGTGTTGTCTCTACAGACTTCTAGAATGGCGCCCAAACTGCCAATGTTGTCATCAGTACATCACGTGATCAAATTCTTTTAGTCACTCTGTTCCAACTGGGAGCAAACATGAATATACAATAGTATCGAAGTAAGTGATATCTGGTTTGTGGAGGAGTTATAATCTAATGTGGAATGATGTGAACATTTTTGGTCCTCTTATCTAAGGAAAGATATACTGGCATTGGAGGAAGTCCAGAAAAGGTTCACTAGGCTGATCCCAGGTATGGAGGGATTTTCATATGAGAGGCTGTGTAGGTTGGGTCTGTACCCATTGGAGTTTAGAATAATGAGAGCCTACCTTAATGAGACATATAGGATTTTCAGGGAGCTTGACAAGGGAGATGCCGAGGTGTTGTTTCCCCTTGTGGGAGAATGTAGGACCAAAGGGCATAATCTCAGAGGGAGGGGTCACTCATTTAAAACAGAGATGAGGAGGAGTTTCTTCACTGAGGGTGGTGAATCTGTTGAATTCTTTACTGCAGAGGGCTATAGGGTCGTTAGGTATGTTCAAGGCTGAGATAGACAGATTTTTAATCCGTCAGAGAATCAAGGGTTATGAGGATAAGGCGGGAAAGTGAAGCTGAGGATAATCATATCAGATCAGTCATGATCTCATTGAATGATGGAGCAGGCTCGATGAGCCTACTTCTACTCCTATGTCTTATGGTCCTAACTTGCCTGACTTCAATGGATCTTCAATAAAAAAGTGTGAATCCTACGTGGGATTTTCCCAATTTCAGTCAGAGTCCATACATCACGCATTCTGCTAGGGATGGAGAGGATATGGATAGAGTAGCATGGTGATGCACATATTCTAATCCCGACCACAAATGCCACCATTTTGGAAAGTGAAATGACATTTGCATTCCCCAAGGCGAATTCCACTATAAGGCAGGCCTGTCCCCAGGGAGTGAGGTCTGTTTGAGGTGCAAAGGCTAGCCAAAACTTAGTGCTGCTTGCAGCAGAAAATTACACACTCACTACCATTCCCATATAAACATATAGACAACGCTTTTCCCTTTTTATTAGTAAACTCTGCTGAATACTGATGCTTAATTTGGTGCATTCATATGTTCATAGTTGTTTATTCGTTTATGTGTGGGAGTCTGTCAAAACTGGCAGAGGGGAAAATCCTCACGGAGGGTATTGGAATATAGAGTATTGAGGCCATGAACAAATAAAAAAAATTCTTCTTTGTTGAACTATCCAGGGGACTTTTTGGATGGAATTTTTATCGATTTGGGAAGGCAGTTTTGGGCACTGGCAGGGAGTTAAATCGCCTAAATTTGACATTTGTTCCAGATCCCCAAATCTTCCATGTTTCACTGAAGGCAAGCAGGGAACCCATTGGATCTGTTGAGTAAGTAGATATGGTGCTTAGAAAGACAATTACAAAATTCTGGATTTCCCAGCCAGGGCAATTGGTCCCTGAACTGTCAGAAACTCGCCATAGTCATCGAGGCAACTGCAGTGGGCAGCGTTTTCCAGTGAAACTAAGGCTCTCATTGTAAGTCATAAGACCATAAGACATGGAAGCAAAATTAGGCTCCTTGGCCCATCGAGTCTGCTCTGTCATTCAATCATGGCTGATATTTTCTCATCCCCATTCTCCTGCCTTCTCCCCATAACCCCTGATCTCCTTATTAATCAAGAACCTATCTCTGCCTTAAAGACATTCAATGATTTGGCCTCCACAACCCTCTGCGGCAAAGAGTTTCACAGATTCACCACCTCTGGCTGAAGAAATTCCTCCTCATCTCTGTTTTAAAGGATCGTCCCTTTAGTCTGAGATGGTGTACTCTGGTTCTAGTTTTTCCTACAAGTGGAAACATCCTCTCCACGTCCATTCTGTCCAGGCCTCACATTATCCTGTAAGTTTTAATAAGATCCCCTCTCATCCTTCTAAACTCCAACGAGTACAGACCCAGAGTCCTCAACCATTCCTCATACGACAAGTTCTTCAGTCCAGGGATCATTCTTGTGAACCTCCTCTGAACACTTTCCAAGGCCAGCACATCCTTCCTTCGATACGGGGCTCCAAATGGTGTCTGACCAGGGCCATTGTTGACATCAGCCTGGATCTATACCTCCTTTCCTGTGGAGCAGTCAGCATGCATTGCCTATGGTTAACAAGTTACCTGTCATTGGAGGGCCATCCACCCTCTCCCTGTCTTGGGTTCCTCTGTCTTGCCCAGTTGTGTTCTCTTTCTCTTGTAAGGAAAGAGAACAGAGAGGTGCAAGTGTTCAATGTGGCTTATGTGGAGAGGGAAGAGTATCATTTGTGAGACTTTGGTGCTTGTGCAGGGAAATAGAGTGAGAGTGAGTGTGGCTGCTCAGATGGGAATATAGGAGGCAGCTGGAGACAGAAGAATGTGTAGAACTTCAATGTGCGTTTTCCTGAGGAGGGCTGTGTTGGGAAAGTCAGAGCGTGGGACTTGACACCTCAAAGTGTTACGTCTCCCAACTTTCCTCTTTAGGTCCTGGGTCCTCTTGCTGCAGAGGGATGGAAGGACCACACATATTACTGCCTTCTTCAGCCACTACCAACCATGCCTGCTTGGTTGGAGAGACTGTCCTCTTCCTCCAGTCCTTGGAGAACTCGCCTTCAGATTCTGCTGCAGCAGGACTGCCAGGTAAGAGTGAGAGACCTGGGGAGCAGTATTCCCAGGTTTCCTCTCTATTCCTCTGGTTGCTGCAGCCTCAGAAATCCAAGTGCTGGTAGGGCCTTGTAACCCATGCTAATTAAATGTCCCTTTACTTCAAAATAATTTCTTTGATAGAATGAACATTCCAACCTGCTCACTCCCGCTATATGGCCAGGCAACGTGGATGTGGAATGCGGATAGAATGGCTCCGGATTTCTTGGTAACGTTTGCTCATTCTCCGCTTCAGGTTCCTAACCTACGATTGTTCAGGTATTAGGTTGATAAAATTCAGCCCTATATTGCTGACCGAAATACACACAGAGTTGTAGTTAGGTCGTGTGAGAATTTATTTTTTACTGGAATAAAGTTTCCATGATAATCTGTACAATATTTAATCTCTCAGAGATGGACTGAGACATGATGTGTTTCTGCAAGTCCTTGCTCTGAACGGTTTGATTGTTCATGTTATACTGGATGGGGGGTTTTACCAGTGGGTAATTCAAAATATTTGGCAGAGACCAATAAGGCAAGTTATCCCATTAAATTCCAACCATTCTGCCTGATTGATGTCCTGGGGTAATGGTTTTGATTGACAGCTGTGTCTGGCATGAAAAAGAGAGTCAGTTAACCTAATGCTTGAGGGAGGTTAGAGTAAATCTGCAAGGAGTATCTATGTTGGTTTTTTTGACATTTTGAGCAGAATATTAATATTTGCAATGACTGTTAATATACTGGGCCATGCTGGCTCAGTCCTGTTATAAGTTCAGGAAGATACTACAATCCAAGCTGTAAGCATCACCTGTCACCTTCTATTTTTTTTAAATGTGTAATTACAGATGTGCTGAGCTGGTTTAAGTGGGAAAGAATTTGAAAGCAGAAGCAGTGGCAGCCATTTGATATTTCTGAGTACTTACTGAGGCAGGACAGATAGGTTTCAGTACTTTTGGAACTTTTCCATCACAGCCTGTTGAAAATAGAACCAACCAGTTTTGTCGACTGGTCATGAAAGCTATTTAACTATTGAGTCAACGGATCTTAGTCTGTGCACCAAAAGTAGGACTTTATAAAATTACCTTGTTTTTAACTGCAAGTCATGATAAGATGCATAATGGTTTTGTTTACAGAATGAGAAACTATAGTTCACGATTCAAGGTCAGCCCTGAGTTTGTTTTTCTCTTGACAGATCGCCAATGTAGAAGGAATGCAACAGTAAAAATGTCAAGTCTAAATGAAAACTAATATAACTTGGGCTGGATTCTCCGTTGCCCGATGCCGATATCGTAACCGGTGATCAGGCGGAGAATGGACTCTGATGCCCAAATCGGGGCAGGCACCGGTTTAATGCCGGTCAGCCATGCTCTAAACCCTCTGAAATGGCATCATTGCATCATGCACCACTGCAATAGCGTTGGCATGTCATCGGCAGGCCTTCCGACGATGCCCCGCTCCCCTTGGGCCGAGTTCCCGACCACCCGGGAAATGTGTGGTTTCAGCGGTCGGGAACCCGGCGTGGAGGCTGCGGGCTGTGTCCAGCGCCGCCACACTTGGCCGGGATCAGTGCCGCTGGCTGGGGGAGCTTCCGCGAATGCAGGGGGGTGATCAGGGGGTGGCCTGTGGTGTCGCGGATGGCGGGTCGGGTCCATGCATGGCCGGCGCCATGTTGTGCGGCGAGACCATTGCAGGTCATCAGCCTTGCGCACCCGCGGCCAGGGACCCGGCCATTCTCCTGCTGTTTTCGCCGCGGGATCTGGGAGTTTCACCTGGTGTCGCTGCTAGCCCCTCACCGATCCTGGAATCAGTGCGGGTTCGGCGCCAATTTTGGCATCGTAAAATGCCCGCAAATTCTCCGTTCGAGCTGGCACAGCTGCTGAAACAGAGAATCCAGCCCCTTATCTATTTCTAGCATTTAAAAAAAATGGTTTTCACTTGAATAATTCATTGGCTGTTCTTTCTGGAAGGAAGATATTGAAATGGAATAAGGGTTCCTTTTGGGTTTTATATAATAGTTCTGTTAGTTTATTTTTGTTACCATTGCTCTTTAACTCTCAGAGCATCCTCATTTTCATTTTACATGTACCTATTTCCAGAATGCAACACTGCAACCTGAGATTTCTTAGTGAATAAATAATATATTTAGCTGTGCCTCAGTTGGTAGCATTCTTACCTTCCAGGATCAAATGCCGCTCCAGGCCCCGAGAATACTTCCGTGCAGCATTGTGGGAGTGCAGAACTCTCAGGGGTACCACCTTTCAAATGAGACATGAAACTGAGTTCCTATTTACCTCCTCGTTTGGATGTAGAAGATCCCATGGCATAATTTCTAAGAAGAGCAGGGGATTTATCCCCGATGTCCTCGCCAGTGTTACCATTCAATCAATATCATAAACACACAGGTGATCTGGGCATTATCACATTGCTGGTTGTGGGAGCTTACTGTGCACAAATTGGCTGCCCCCCATCCTACATTACAACAGTGACTACATTTCAATGGCTGTAATGCATTTTGGGATATATAGTGGTCATGAAAGATACTATGGGCGGGATTTGACTAAATGGGAACAAAGTCCCATAAGTGAGTAAGTATATTTAGCCAAGTGTTTCCCGACGGTCACAGCACCGAAAAATACAACACTATAAAATGGCACCCGGGTTAGATAGGGGGCCTCAGCGGGGAATGGGCGGCTGAGACCACATATCGCCCCGTTTTGTGCACCGAGTGGCTCCGCTCGCCGCAACTCCTCAGTGTAGTGAGGGATTGGGACGCCATTTCAGGGATAAACAGGATAACCAGCTATGAATGATTGGATTTAGTCTCAGAGACCTAGGAGCGGGAAGGAGTTAATGGCAAAGAAATGGCGTTTGTGGTGGGACCAAAGACAATGGATTTTCCAGCCGCCACACAGCACATTTTCCGGCAACAGATGTGGCTCGCCGTTGGTTGCCGGAAAGATCTTCCGGTCCCATCACCATCTACGCCGTTTTGTGTGGCTCGCCCGTCCCAACACCAGAGAACTGACCGCTTGGGGGTCACTTTCAGTGGGGCCAGAAAATCCTGCTGACAGAAAGGGACGGAAAATCCTGCCTAATGGCTTTATTCTTCCAAAAGGCTAGTTGGAAGAAATTTATGCTCATTCAAGGCTGCTGCTGGATAAGTAGTGTGACATATCGGACACAGTTAAATGATTGAGAGAGATGGCGGTAATGTCAAATCTGAGGTCACATTATGAATGCTAATGCCGTGGGGCAGCATGCAGTTGAGAAATTGGATGGACCAAGGACAATACTTGGGGGCGGTTACTGTGGACGCTCCGACTCTCTGGCAGGATAGATAAGAAGAAAAGTAAATGAGGACATTCCTACACAGCTGGATGACGTTGAAGGGTTAAAGACAATGGTGTGGTTAACCATGCTTATTAATGTCGCCCAGACAAGAAGAATCACCTAGAACATAATTTGGACTTTGATAAGGGCTGTTTCAGTCCTTTGACAGGGACAGAAACCAGAATGGAAGGGCTCAAGTATGGAGTAATGGGAAAGATGGACAGGGATTTGGGAAGTGACAACAAATCCAAGGACTTTGCAGAGGAAAGGGCAGTTGGAGATGAGGTGGTAGTTTGCAATTACAGTGGAATCAAGGGTGGGTTTTTAAAAGGAATGATGCTGGAAAATGTGAAGGAGATGGAGGCCGTACCTTAGGAGAGAGAACAATTAACAATTTCAGCTAACCTGGGGCAGGGAATGGAAGTTGGGCGATCAGCAGTTTGATGGGAATAGGGTTGAGGGAGCAGGAGGTCGCTCTCATGGACAAGATGAGATCGGAGAGGGCATGAGGAAAAGTAAGAGATAAACTAAGATGTGTGTTCAGGATGAGCACAGGAGAGTACCTCAGGGGCAGTTTGGCTTGCTCATAGGTCCCTTTGAAGCATTTTTAATGTGTTTTTAAAGATTATTTCCAGCAGACATGTTTAAGCTGCTTTCCTGCTGTAGGCTTAGCGTGGGTGTGCCTAGTCAAGTGCACTTAACTTACAACAGGAGAGATAAATATAAAATTGCCAAGTATAGCTGCAAGCTGTAAAGTCCGAAAGAAATTGGTTAACTGAAAGGTGACAAATGCTACTCAGGAAATTGAAGTGAATATTTAACATTTTTAACATGGAACTGTTTAAACTGTTTAAATGTCAATGAAAATTGATTTTTTTTCTGCTCAAGCATCAGGTCACAAAAAGACCTGGAAAGATGTATCGGGGAAGGGAGGGAAACAGCAGAAGCTGCGGAACAGATGGTCGCAAACTTCGTGAGAAAGAAGTAAAGAGCTAGTCACGTACATTATTGAAGGTATGGGTGCAGGAAGCAGGGCGAGTGGTTCCAGATGCCATATAGTAGAGAAGGGAAGCCAGGAATTATCTTTGCAACATAAATAGAACTGAAATCAATTGATAAAAATTAAGGTTTCATTATTATACGATTTTCAATAATTTCATGATTTTGATGTGAAATATTCGCTGCAACACTTTTCCAAAAATTATCTATTCAATCATTCATGTGATCCACTTAAAACTGATAATGAGGAAAGGAAAAAAGTTGCGTCACTGAATTGAAGATGCTTATTGTGCTCACGGAGTTTTCTACAACTCTACTGTCAAATTTCTAGTCTCAATCGCCAGGAAAACAGATTCTGATCAGCACTTTTGATCATTACAGTGGCAAAGGAAACAGATGTTTGTGTTCATTTCACACTATGTAAACAATTAGCGACATTTGATGCTGTTACGCAAGGAAAATGTTCAGGTTAGTCCTTGAACTGAAGACTTCCACTACTTGCAATAAACCTCGTACTCTCCAGGTTCACTAATTGTACGTTTTCAACACATACAGAGTCGGGCTGTGAAATCGTCTAATATTTCAGTGGTAATACTACGGTGATATCGGAATCAAATTTATTGCTGTCTTTTATATATGCTTGTAAAATACAGACTGCATTGGTATCTGAACTAAAGTAAGTTCTATACACTGCACCGTCTCTTCTCATCTTTATTCTATCTTCCTTTCTTTTTTCAATATTTACTATTTTATTCCAAGAGAATTGCAAAACATGTGTTCTGGTTTTGCTTATTAATATTTGCATCAAAGGTGGGAGGCTAACCTATCTCTGGCCATTGTTACATCTTCCCAGGTCTTGAGGTGAAGCTAGAGTCGAAAAATCCATTTTCACTGACATTTAAACTTACATGCTAAAAATCTTAATTTATTCACTTCAATTTCCTCGAGTTGCATGTACCACATTTCAGTAAACGAACTTCGTTCAGACTTTACAGCTTGCAGCTAGACATGGCATTTTATATTTAACTCTCTTTGTTGGAAGGTCAAATGTACATGACCAGGCACACCTAAGCAAGCTTACAACAGGTAAGCAGTTTAAACATGCAGAAAAAACTAATTAAAGAAACATTAATCAAAGGGATCTGCATTCCTTGCAGCAGGAATTAACTGGAGATTGATACAAAGCTCCATAAAAAAGAAAGGTATTGCAACCCAATTGCATTGGAAACCTTGCATTTCTAGCAAAGTATGGGGGAGTAGCTCCAAGAAATGTCCTGCAAATAATTAAATTTGCTTATAATGCAAAAGGTAGGTCGGAAAATAAGTTGTCCAAGATATGATAGGTTTAGAGGCGTCAGCACAAGTAAAAGGCAGAAAATGTGAACGTGCTCAGTTTGGTAGAAAGGCGGTATAATATTTAAATAGAGAGACACTGCAGAACTCTTCTGGTGCAGAGGGTGTCTAGGTGTCCTGATACATGAATCACAAAACGCTCGTATGCTCGTACAGCAAGTGGCTAGGAAGGCAAATGAAATGTTGGCATTTCCTGCATGGAGAACTGAGTATAAAAGTAGGGAAGTGTTGCTGCAACTGTAGAGGTCCTTTGTTAGACCACACCTAGTGTACTGTTGTACAGTTTTTAGTCTCTGCTTAAGAAAGAATATAATTACCTTTTAAGCAGCTCAGAGAAGATTCACTCAATTGATTTGTGGAGTGAAATGGTTATCTTGTGAGGAAAGATCGAGCAGATTGGACCTATGCCCATTTTCTAAAACTTCTTAAGGAACGTTCTAAAGGTCTAATTGAACATCTGTGGATCATAATTAATTGATTTCAATGGAGGACAAATGTAAACCAAAAACTGGCAGTGTTCAAAACAAAGCAATGGTTT
Source organism: Scyliorhinus torazame (assembly GCF_047496885.1). Taxonomy (NCBI): domain Eukaryota; kingdom Metazoa; phylum Chordata; class Chondrichthyes; order Carcharhiniformes; family Scyliorhinidae; genus Scyliorhinus; species Scyliorhinus torazame. Next base: position 90,182,406 of record NC_092720.1, on the reverse strand, counting down.
AATAAACTACAGCTTTTAGGGCATTTTACAATTTTTTATTGAAATGAAAAGCCCTCCCCCAGAGTTTAAGAATATGATTCATCCCACTTTTGGGCTATGACCAATAACGCTTGTATAATGTGAAAAAACAATTGCCTTCGATGGGGTTATTCTGGTCTGTGAGCTGAAGCTATAATCTACAATTTTGTACAAATCAATCAGAACCTATTTTTGTCTCAGCTGTTTTTCAGGAATAAATTGCTTTCCTATATATATTGCCACTGTTATTCCTGGGTAATTTGCTGTAACACGATGATTCAGTGGTTCAATTATCTTTGTCCACTGACTTTCTATCAACTGATTTTGCCTTTTATCCCCCCTCAAATATTACAGAAACAAGTTAAGAAATACAGAGAGCAATGTGAACTGCAAAACACATTGCAGCATCAAAAGGCCATTAGGCACAAGGAAAAATTCAATGCAAAGACCATCAACGGTTATAGAAGAATGTATTCAGTGCTTGGGTTACGAACCTGTGAGACGTACTTGTGATAGCATGTTGGGAACTGAATGAAGTCGCAGGAGGACGCAGGGTAGTGGGGTTGTTGGGGGAGACAAGTGATGAGAAGTGAGACTGCTTTGAGTGTAGTTCCCTTTTGCCATCATTCCTCTCCTGGACCAACCCTATCCCTCCTCTCACTCTGTTGCAGATTATTTTAAAGAGCAGTAACATGTTGCAAGGCCACTGATAAGACATCTCGTTGTGGTGAAGGTGGCAGACATGTTACCCAATGTTTGAATGATTGTGGTCATGGCCTACATGAACTCCTACATGGATTCATTTGAGAGATGGTCTTGAAGTTCCAGGCAGGCCGTCAATCTCACAGTTTACAAGCACCAACAATCCACTAATGTTTGAGTTGGACTCATCCATCCTCCCTGCTATTGGAATGTGTGTGCGTGGCACATTTGCCAGTGTCAAAATGTTGCTGAGGCACCTCTATCATTCTCCTTATCAGCCATCTCCGGGTCTCAACATTTGCCGCCAGCTGAGCAAAGCTTGGTGAGGATTGCGCCTCCCTCACCACAACCTCTCTGCAGCTACCCCTGCCACCAGTGTCCACTCAGGCACGAGTGAATTGTGAATCACCAAGTGAAAATGGCACTAACTATCAAAATGAACACATCGTAGTGTGAGCATTTGCAATGATGCATGGTTTTATTTCCAGTGATAGTGCACCCTCAGAAGGAATAAAGTTCACTTATAAATTGTCCTCATGCATCTCCGGCAATACTTGTTCTACATGTGAAGGCCCTGGAAGACAAAAGGCACGGATATTAATTATTCATGCAGTGACATTCTTGACAATCACCATACTCAGCCACCTCATATTTCAGTCATTGATGAAATAATATAAGTACGCATGCCCGAGTAATGCAGTCACCCGCCAGTAGTCTATTCATCTGCAGTTGAGAGGGACTCAAATTTGCTACTCACCTCTAGGGCGTCCAGCAAAGTGATGCATCACATTTCACAACGACTGGAGTGCGTGGCAATAGTGGGTGATGCACGAGGAGGTAAGAACGTTCATAAAGTGAAGGAAGGGTGCAGTTGAAACTGAAATGGGTGTGAGAAGTGATGTAATGGAGTACGCTTGGCAAGGTAGAATAAGAGAAAGCGGCAATTGGGACATGGGATGTACATGGATCAGCAAATGTACTCGCATTTTCTGATCCTGTTTGGTCACTAAATCACTTCCTCCTACATCCAATGCTCCTGTTGATCACCTCTTCAGCCATCTCCAACCATGCACTTTTGGTGACATTTTCAGGTTCTTTTCCTCCCATTGACTACTTCTGACTGCACCCAGCAGTAATTCAATGGAAGCATCAATGAATCTGGTGCTGCCACATGCTCTTAGTGAATCCATCCTGAACACTTTCTTGCTGCTACAAATTCCATTGGCGCTTTAAATTGTAGATTGTGGATCACGTTGTGCGGGTGTCTCTCATCTCCATTGAACATCTTGGAGACACGAAACATGGAACAAAAATGCGCAAGTTTAATGAAGTTAAAATGAGAGAATTCAACCCACTAACTTTATTTCCACGTTTCGCACATCAATCTCCCACCCAGCTAATATCAAGACTAATGTTTTGGGTTCACATTGTTTACACTTCACAATTTAGCCCCACTTGAAACTTTACTGGTCAATTATCTGATTTTTTTGTAATCTTTCATTTCACCTTTTAATTCTTTTTGTTGACCATTGAGCTCTTCTCAGGTGGTTTTTGATTTGATCAACATGCCAGCCATGTGAACAATTTTCCTTCCCAACTACAGAATATAACTGACATTAATGATCAGAATATAACTGACGTGAATCATAGGACTATGACACTTCCATTCATTGTGACCGATGGTGACCATGCTTAAGTTGTTTTAGTGATGTAGGTTGAGGGGTACATTTCAAAGCTCGAAAGCAAATTGAAAAGGACCAATATGCCGAAAGATTATCGCATCTTTATCTTTTTGATGCAACTGACCTTGTCTTGCCCAGGAAATCACAGTGGATTTAGGTGAGGGGGGTTAGTTAGAAGGTTGTGGGTTCAAGTTCCATGCCAAAGGAGCACAAAATCTAGGCAGATACTCCAATACAGCACTGAAGGAGTGCTGGACTTTCAGAGGTGCCATCTTCATTTGTGCTCTCAGGTGGATGTGAAAAGATCCAATTGTGTATTATTTCGAAGAGCAGGGCAGTTTCCACCTGGTCAATATTTATCCCTGAACTAACAACGCTAAAACTGAACATCTGGTTACACTCACATTGCTGTTACTGGAAAGTGCTTTGGGATATCCGGAGGTTGTGAAAAACATTATTATAAATTCAAGCCCTTTCTTTGTTCTTTAGAATATTCAGCCTAAAATTTTTATTGAAATTTGTATCTCAAGGCAGGAAATAACAATTACGTGTTATTTGAAATGCCAGGAGTGTACGATACTAAAGTGGTTACCCTGAAGATTCAGTATTCTGAAAAGTGAAAAAAGTCTGCTTTATCATTTTTGTATTCTAAATAGCGCAGAATGTCATCTCCTCACGACTGTTCAAAAGATAATTGAAGCCTCACAATATCAGGTTGGCAGAAAATCATTTAGAACAGAACTGGTTTAACATAAACAATTTCACATATCAACACACAAGACTCTGCAGTATCAGATGGCTGGAAAGCAATAAGGAAAAATACTTTTCATCGTAGTTTGTACATTGGCAAAGGGACATTAATTTCTGCCTCTGTAGGTACAGAACAGGCCTTATTTAAAAACACACTAGTGAGCAAAAACTTCGCACTTCTACATATGAAATTATCCTCAGTTGCAGTAGACTGTCGAGCCGGCAATTCCTAGATTTCTGATAAGTTGCGACTGGCATGATTTAGGAACACTTTTAGGAAATTTAAAACGCCATTCTACCAGGAAGAAGCATGTAACGGAGATATAAAACACAATACTCATTAATTCTCCAGGCTGCCTGGTGGATATGATCACTTACAAGAAGGCAGCCTCTGTGTTTGTCAGAACATAATAAGAAAGAAAAATCGTCTGGTCACTCTTGACAATGTTGGAGAAGAGGCCCCTTTAAGAGCAAACCAGATCTTGCATCAGAGTGAATTGAGAGCAGGTGATGCTCATTGAAGGTTGTGCTTAAGAACTGGATTTTTCCGCAGTTGTGGAGGCTTCTCATAGGTTTCACAGTGCAGAAGGAGGCCATTCGGCCCATTGAGTCTGCACCAGCTCTTGGAAAGAGCACCCTACCCAAACCCACACCTCCATCCTATCCCCATAACCCAGTAACCCCACCCAACACTAAGGGCAATCTTGGACACTAAGGACAATTTAGCATGGCAAATCCACCTAATCTGCACATCTTTGGACTGCGGGAGGAAACCGGAGCACCCGGAGGAAACCCACGCACTCACGGGGAGAACGTGCAGACTCCGCACAGACAGTGACCCAAGCCGGGAATCGAACCAGGGACCCTGGAGCTGTGAAGCAATTCTGCTAACCACTGTGCTACCGTGCTACCCTAAAGGAGAGGATCCAGAAGGCAAGAGTGGAAACCAGCTAAACCGCACTATCAGAATAAAACAGCTGTGAGTCATCAGAATGGCTTCTGTTGCCTAATTTGGTAAATAGATATCCACCTGGAGTACAACCCTTACTGTAAGCTCATTAATTTTCATCTCCATGAAATCCATCAATTTGAATAACCTATATTGGCAAAGGACAAAGGAATATTTATTTACTTTCCAAATCTTACAATTCTTAAAATAGATTTTAAAATTTGCATTATTGTTCCTTTCAGATCCTCAAAGGAATTGCTTTTTAAATATAGCCATTGTTGTATTCTAGGCAGGCATAACAGCCAAATTTTGTTTTAAATGTATTTTATTACAAACATGTATTGAAACAGGTTACAGCGAATAAACACCCCGGAAAACATACTTCCCAGCAATCAACTATACAGCCTGTACAGATCGCCCCCCCTCCCCTCGGCGACCAACAGACCCTCTCAAACACAGTCACAAACATCCTCCACCTTTCCTCAAACCCCCCTAAAGAGCCCCTTAACTCATACTTTATGTTGTCTAATCGCAGGAAGTCGTACAGATCACCCAAGCCGCTACCCCCGGTGGCGATGCCGACCGCCACTCCAGCAAAATTTGCCGCCGTGCAATCAGAGAGGCGAAGGCCAAGACATCGGCCTTCCTCCTCTCCATGGGCTCCGGCTTCTCGGAAATCCCAAATATCGCCACCAAAGGGCCCGGGTCCACCTCCTCTTCCACTATCTTGGCTAAAACCGTGAACACTCCTGCTTTAGAATCTTCCCAATTTTTTGCAATCCCAAAACATGTGCATGTGATTCGCTGGCCCCCGCCCACATCTCTCACACTCATATGCTACCCCCTGAAAGAAACCACTCATTCTCACCGGAGTCATATGCACCCTGTGCATCACCTTAAACTGTATCAGGCTCATCCTTGCACAACGGGAGGTCCTGTTTATCCTACGCAGTGCCTCACTCCATACTCCCCAATTAATGTCCCCTCCCAACTCTGCATCCCATTTCTCCTTGATCTTCATCACCCGCTCGCCTCCCTGCTCCACCAGTCACTTGTATATATCCACAATTCTTCCCTCCCCTTCCATATCCGGAAGCAGCAGTTGCTCCAGCAGGGTATATCGCGGCAACCTAAGGAACCCCCTCCAGGCCTTTCGCGCAATGTCCCTAACCAGCAGATACCTGTGCAGCCACCTGGGTTGGCCACTTCCCGACTTAAAATGGAGATCCGCAAAGACTACAGGGAAATTTAGCCAGCACAGGCAAAAACTAGCAAGTGCAAAATCCTGTGTATTAGAACTTGCAATAGCCCAGACAGCACTGAAACTCACAACCATCTGCATACTAATGAGCGATCCCCGGGTACAATTGAAACATGTAAGGTGACTAAGGCCAAGCCAGACTCCTCAGCGCCAGCAGGAGCCAAGACAAAGGAAGGCCAACAGACACTCCGGGACCGCCCAGCGATCAGGAAACAACTCCAGTTTTGGAGAAATCGATCCAAGTGATCGAAACGTAGTACAATCACTTGGAACCAGATACGGGGTCCGCCCCGAATGGCGCGAAGCCCCTGGGGACTATAAAGTAGAGCCCCCAAGTTCAAATCAGTCTTCTTGGCAGGGTCACTCAGCAACGCGAATCAACCCTTGACAGTGAACTGCCTAGCTGCCGCAACAACCAAGTAAGTCTCCAGTCAATGCACGCTACGAGATAGGCGCTCCGAGCTACCAGTCCATACCAGCTTTGAATCCTGCAGACTCAGAATCGAACAAAAGGCCATTTGTTCCCCTGACCTGATGGGCCAGTTCCGAAGCTAAGTATAGGCCTTTTAGTGATAGAGATAGTCTAGTAAGTAGAGTCTTATGCATGAGTAGTGATTGACTGTGTATAATAAATCGGTTTTGATTTGAATTTTACTAATTGGTGTGTTGAGTTATTGCTCAGTACTTGAACTTGAACCTCGTGGCGGTATCATAAAGATACCTGGCGACTCTAGAGCAAAGGTTATAGAAACAGAGCAAATTCAGTAAAGACCCAACGGGCAACGAATTAAGAGCCAACCAAAGTTAGCAACATTTACTGGCGGCATTCTGACGGGACCCGACTTAGAAGTGGCCTAACCACTCCGGGAGAACCCAAAATTTGAATTGAGAATCCAATTGGGAACAGAAAAACCACAAGTGTTCAAGCAGTTCTGATCAATCCTCATAATTCGGAAGCGTGTTAATGCATGCGTAACTAACAGGGCTATGAGGTAAAACTGATAGATTTTTGTTGCGAAAAACTATCGAGAGTTTGTATTCTGGAAAATAGCGAAAGCCGTACCCGTAATTTCAGCACCGCCTTAGTACCCCTCGTTCCAAATTTTAAAAGAGAATTCAGATAGAGAAAAATGGCAATGAAGGCAATGGAACGCCTTATGAACCCCCAGGAATTTGAGGTCGCAGCGACCAGCAGCAGAGTAGGACAGTGTCTCGTTTGGGAAGAAGAGATCAGAAAATACCTCAAAGGGAAAGGGTGGCCCCTTTGGAGTGAATTCTGTGACAATGAGGAAACAGGACCCGGGAGTACAGGACATACTTGGTGGGAGAACCTGTCAGAAACCATAAGAAAAGCTTAGGGAAAGCTCGCAAGCCGATGGCAATCGTGTCCTGTCTGGCACAATTGCGAGGCACAGAGGAGGTCGTTCGGATGCTCCGCAAAGAGATAGAAGAGAGACATCGAATGAGCAAGGTCGATGTTAGTGAGATCGAGAAAGAGAATAGAGAATTAAGAAGGAAGTTGGCAGCAAAGGACGGAGAGGTGGATGATGCCAAGGGGGCACACCAGTTTTTTCTAGTGCATCTGAGCAGCATCCAAACCCAGTACGATAAGGCCTATCAGGACACGCAACGTGCAGTCCTGGTAAGAGAAGAGACAGAGAAACAGGCAGAGGCATTGCAAAGGCAGTGCAGTGATCTAAAGGCAGCGTTAAGAGCACTCCATACTGCCACCGCGGAGCACAAACAAAGCTCATTAGATCATGAGAAATGCAGGAAGCAGATTGCGGAACAGCAGTCTTTGCTTTCAGTGCAAAATGGGTTTCAGAGCACCTTTGGATCCCAATTAGATGAGGAAGATGGCTCTGATTGGCAAGAATTAAATGAAACCGCGCATAGGTATGTTCAGGGAATATGTGCGCAAGGAAAGCCCCAAAACAGAAAAGCACCTTAACCCCCCACAGAGCAGATAGATCAGGCACCCATGAATCCAGTCACTACCCACCGCACAGTCACATCGGAAGGAGACGCAGAATTCCTTTATACCACCCCCTTAACCGTGACCCAATTACGGGACGCGTGCAAAAAGATCACACCGTTCCTCTCCACCTCAGACCCCCAACACTTCTTTGCTAGAGTAAAGCAGCAGGCGACCATATACGGCCTGGATGAGCGTGAGCAAGTGAAGCTCACAGTTTTGAGCTTAGACTCTTCGGTTGTAGCAGCCCTTCCCGACCCACAGAATGTAGGAGGAGGCACCCTTGCAGAGATGCACACGGCGATCCTAGATGCGATCGGCTATAACAGAGGTGACCCAGTAGAAGGCCTGAATAAGTCCAGGCAGAAGAAAGCCGAACACCCCACAGCGTTTGCTGGACGCCTGTGGATTCATTTTACAGCCGTTTTTGGAACCTTAGACCGCGCCCATTTGTCCCAAGACAACATGGCCAAATGGACACGCACCCTTATCTCCCATGCCACAGAAGGACAAAAAGCCTGTACCAATTATGACCCCCTCGGAAGAACCGCACAATGAAAAATGGGTTTTAAAGAGGTTGTCCTGCACCTGGGAGCAATCTGTCCAAAACAAACCCGCAATTAGGAAACCCGAAGAACAGCAGGCAGAGGCAGATATCCAAGCAGTTAAAACGCAACAGAACCCCGCATCGGTGAACGAAGGCAGGAACAGCCACCCACAGAAACCACAGGAATGTTACAACTGTGGACAATTAGGTCACTTTGCACGAGAATGCAATGCCCCATGAAAGCCACAGAGAGCCCAGCAGGCAGGCACTCTGAATAGTAACAGGACAAAGCCCATACATAGTGTGAGCACCCGTTCAGACCAGACAGACCTGAACGGAACTGACTGACGGTGTTCGGGCTCCCACAGTTGGGTCTGCGACACCCTTTGGGATAGGTCCGTCCGCCCAGTCGTTGCAACGAAAATACGGGGTCAGCCCATCGAATTTCTCTGGGACACAGGAGGGACCCGCATCACAATTAATTCCTCCACCATGTTCCAAAAAGACACGTGGCCCACTACAGCCACAATCACCCTCAGCGGCTTCACAGGCCACTCACAGCAGGTACACACCACAGCCCCTGTACCCATTCAAATTGTCAACATTACGACAAAACACCCCATAGTTTTGGTCGATCTGGACCACACAGCAGAACACATTTTGGGCATTGACTTCATGAACCCCCGCAACCTTTCATTTGATCCAGTAAATCAATGTGTCTGGAAAATGACAACAACAGCAAGAGGCCCCGCAACGCTCACAGTAGGTGATTATGCAAACAAGATTAGCACAGTCGGCGATTTTTGGTTTGACCCGACCACGATTAGCGCAGACAAACAGGTTAGGGCAGTTCTTAGAAAAACAGGACCGCATTTGCAAGTCATAAACATGACTGCGGCAGAATGGCTGGTTCGGTTCAAATAACAGGACCTGACCCCAGACCCCAGAAGCAATACGGATATCCCCAAGAGGCAGAGGGAGAAATCTCAAAGGTTATTGACAGCTTATTAGAACAGGGCGTACTGAGATCGGTAGCCTCTACTATTAATGCCCCGAGTTGGCCAGTGAGAAAGCCCGATGGATCATGGCGACTGACCATTGATTACCGGGAACTCAACAAAGTCACCCCCGCAGCAGCACCCACGGTAGCCACAAGTCCCGAGACCATGCTCAAACAGGGACTCAACTCACGATATTTTACAGTTTTGGACGGCAGTAACGGATTCTGGTCCATTCCATTGGCAAAAGCGTGCCAATACAAATTTGCCTTCACTTTTAAAGGTCAGCAGTACAAGTGGACATGTCTTCCACAAGGATTCCACAAATCCCCCTCCATTTTCCACCGACAGCTGGCAAATGGTTTATCCAAATTTTCTCGCACCGAGTGTCTGGTCCAGTATGTGGACGACCTATTACTGCAGACAGACACCAAGGCAGAGCACATCGAGCTTCTAGCCGAACTCCTGGAACTCCTACAGTAGATCGGATGCAAAGTAAACCCTAAGAAAGCCCAACTTTTGGAAGATAAGGTGGTATATTTGGGAACGATTATCACACATGGTAAACGCGAGATCGAGCATAAAAGAATTGACTCGATTGTCAAATTGCCCCTTCCCCAGAACGTTTAAACCCTCCGGTCATTTTTAGGACTGGTTGGCTACTGCCAAAACTATATTGATGGTTTCGCCACCAAGGCAGCACCCCTCTCGGAACTCCTAAAGAAAGGAGCCCCTTGGGAATGGCTTCCGCAGCACACGGATGCTGTAGATGTTTTAAAGTGTGTACTCATTGAAGTGTGCACTACAGGGTCCAGATCCGCTTTCCCCCTATTAATTTGAACAGGCAGACAGGACCTTGATTTATATTTTCACCCAAAAACCAGAAACTTTACAAGTACTGCACTGGCGCTGAAAAGAAAGAATATGCAAGGTTACGGTGATAAGGCAGTGGAGTAGGACTGGGTAGAATGTTCTTTCAGGGAGCCACTGCCGAATCGATAGGCTGAATAGCTTCATTCGGCACTGCAAAGATTCTGTGATCAAACTGTTCGCCTCAATAATGTGCTCAAGTCTTGGAATGAGGTGTGAACCCATGACATGCTCACTCAGAGGTCAGGGTGGTATCATTGAGCCCACTAAACATGCTGTGGATGTCAGTAATTAAATAAAACAATCATTAGGCAAATTGAAGACCATTTAAGGCTTATTTAATTGTCACATTAATGAACCTAATTGATATACTGTTGAGTGGCTGGGAATCCCACATCTGCCCCTTGCTCCCTCTGATTTAATCAGGGGAGGTTTTGCCACTGTTGGGATTGACGCGGGGCTTCTTCCATGACCAAGTGAGCGTGGTCTCCATGGTTCCCTCCATGATGAGTTGCATTAAATCCTACCCAATGTTTTTGATCTTCCCAATATTTTAATATGAATTTAGAGTACCCAATTCTTTTTTTTCAATTAAGGGGCAATTTAGCATAGTCAATTCACCTACCCTGCACATCTTTGGGTTGTGAGTGAGACCCATGCAGACACGGGGAGAATGTGCAAACTCTACCCGGACAGTGACTCGGGGCTGGGAGCGAATCCGGGCCCTCACTGCTGTGAGGCAGCTGTGCTAACCACTGTGACACCCGATCTTCCCAATATTTAATTGGAGAAACTCGGCTCATCCAGTTTTGGTCAAACAGTGGAAGCATTACTGAGGAAGAGCTGGGTGATCAACATACATGTGGAACCTGGTTTGTCGGATGGTATCAAGGGATAATATGTCAATGAGAAATAGGAGGGAACCAAGCATAGATCATTGGGAGCTCCAGAGATAATGGTCCAGGAATAATGGTCCAGCGATTGAACGGTGGCACAGTGATTAGTACTGCTGCCTCACAGCGCCACGGATCCCAATTCAATTCCGGCCTTTGGTGACTGTCTGTGGAGTTTGCACTTTTTCTTTGTGTCTGCATGGGTTTCCTTTCACAGTCCAAAGATGTGCAGGTTAGGTGGACCGGCCAGGCTAAATTGCCCCTTAAGTGTCCATGGGTGTGCAGTTACGGGGATAGGGCAAGGGAGTGGGCCTAGGTAGGATGCTTCTTCAGAGGGTCGGTGTAGAGTCGATGGGCCGAATATCCTCCTCCTGCGCGGTAAGAATTCTATGGTTCTATCACTCCATAATAGGAAGAGATGCCATAGCAGAACCAATGCAGTCATTTAATCTCATTCCACTGTTGACTTAAAAAAAAAATATGGAATGAAATATTTGGGCGGCACGGTGGCTAGCACTGCTGCCTCACAGCTCCAGGGGCCCGGGGTCAATTCCGGCCTCCGGTGACTGGAGTTTGCACTTTCTCCCCGTGTCTGCTTAGGTTTCCTCCAGGTGCTCCGGTTTCCTCCCAGTCGAAAGATGTGCAGGTTAGGTGGGCTGGCCATGCTAAATTGGCCCTTAGTGTCCAAAGAGCTGGGGGAGGGTTTTTTTTCTGGGTTGCGGGAGGGGAGTGGAGGCATAGGCTTAAGTGGGGTGCTCTTTCCAAGGGCCGGTGTAGACTTGGTGGGCCGAATGGCCTCCTTCTGCATTGTAAATTTTAAGATTTTGTATAATTACGTAAGCTCTGTTGCTAACGTCAAGATTCATCAGATGATGACTACTTCATCTCCAGAAACAGCCTTCCAGGAAAAGCAATGTGCCTGTTGGGCATCCCATCCGCCACTATAAAACAATCACACCCTCCACTACTTGTGTGCAGAGGCAGCAGTGTGTACCATCAACAAGATGCATTGCAGCAACTCACAAGACTCTTGACAGCATATTCTAAACCTATGACCTCTGTTACCTGGAAGAACAAGGGCAGCAGGCTCTTGGGATCATGGTAAGTTCCTTTCCATGTCATACACTAACCTGACTTGGAACTATGGGCTGGATTTTCATCCTAGTGACAGGATAGCAGGAGTCAAGCAATTTCCCAACTCACCCACTTTGTGAGAAAGTGCCCGTAAAGGTGGGATCTTCATTCCGTGAGGGTGAGTGCATGTTAGAAACCAGCCTGCTTTGTGGTGCATCCGGGGGATCAGGGAAGAGGGATAGACGACCTACCGCTGAGGAGGGCGGATAGGAGCTTTCGATATTTGAGGATCCAGGTAGCTAGGAGCTGGGGGGCCCTGCACAAACTTAACTTGACGAGGCTGGTGGAGCAGATGGAGGAGGACTTTAAACGGTGGGACATGTTGCCGCTCTCGCTGGCGGGCAGGGTACAGTCGATTAAAATGGTGGTCCTTCCGAGGTTTCTTTTTGTATTTCAATGCCTTCCAATTGTATCACCAAGGCCTTTTTTAAGAGGGTAGGCAGGAGCATTATGAGCTTTGTGTGGGCGAGTAAGACCCCGAGGGTAAGGAGGGGGTTCCTGGAGCAAAGTAGGGATAGAGGAGGGCTGGCGTTGCCGAATCTGGGTGGCTACTATTGGGCAGCCAACGTGGCGATGATCCGTAAGTGGGGGATGGAGGGAGAGGGGGCGGCATGGAAGAGGTTGGAGATGGCGTCCTGCAAAGGAACGAGCCTGGGGGCGCTGGTGACGGCACCGCTGCTGCTCTCGCCGACAAGGTACACCACGAGCCCGGTGGTGACGGCAACGCTAAAGATCTGGGGGCAGTGGAGATGGCACAGGGGTGCGATGGGAGCCTCGGTGTTGTCCCCGATCAGAGACAACCATCGGTTTGTCCCGGGAAGGATGGACGGGGGGTTTCAGAGCTGGCATAGGGCAGGGATTAAAAGAATGGGGGACCTGTTCATTGGTGGGACGTTTGCGAGCTTAGGGGCGCTGGAGGAGAAGTTTGGGCTACCCCCAGGAAACGTTTTCAGGTACATGCAAGTAAGGGCGTTTGTGAGGCGACAGGTGAGGGAATTCCCGCTGCTCCCGGCACAGGGGAATCAAGACAGGGTGATTTGGGGCATATGGGTCGGAGAGGGCAAGGTGTCGGCGACATACCAAGAGATGAAAGAAGAGGGGGAGGCTTTGGTAGAGGAGCTGTAGAGGTAAATGGGAAGAGGAGCTGGGGGAGGAGATTGAGGAGGGGCTGTGGGCTGATGCCCTAAGTAGGGTTAATTCCTCTTCCTCGTGTGCCAGGCTCAGCCTGATACAGTTTAAGGTAGTTCACAAAGCGCACATGACGGGGGCAAGGCTGAGTAGGTTCTTTGGGGTGGAGGACAGATGTGGGAGGTGCTCAGGAAGCCCGGTGAACCATGTCCATATGTTTTGGTCATGCCCGGCACTGGAGGGGTTCTGGAGGGGAGTTGCGAGAACAGTATCTAAGGTGGTGAAAGTCCGGGTCAAGCCAAGCTGGGGGCTAGCACTATTTGGAGTAGTGGACGAGCCGGGAGTGAAGGAGGCGAAAGAGGCCGGCATTCTGGCCTTTGCGTCCCTAGTAGCCCGGCGAAGGATCTTGTTAATGTGCAAGGGGGCGAAGCCCCGCAGCGTGGAAGCCTGGATAAATGATATGGCAGGGTTTATCAAGTTGGAGAGGATAAAGTTTGCCTTGAGAGGGTCTACGCAGGGGTTCTACAGGCGATGGCAACCGTTCCTAGACTATCTCGCGGAGCGTTAGATGAAGGTCGACAGCAGCAGCAGCAACCCGGGGGGGGAGGAGGGGAAGGGGGATAACTTTCTTGGGGGATGGGAGGGGGAGGGGGGGGTTTTACTGGGGGGCATTTGAGCAAGAAAATACATGAATGATCCGGAGGACTGAAATGTACGGGAGGAATCCAATGTACAAAGTTCTGTATCATATTGACTGGCCAAGTTCATGTCTTGCTACGCAAACTTTCTTTCTTTTGTGTTACCGGGGGGGGGGGATGTTTGTAAGGTTGAAAATTTTGTGAAAAAATTCTCAATAAATATATTTTAATTAAAAAAAAGAAACCATGCGGCCTCCCAAAACAATGCCCAGATATGGGGCAGGCTATTTAAAGCCTCAGCGCTTTGGGACTTTGCCCCAGTCACAGTAAAAGAAATGTTACAGAAAACAGGCCTCTAGCCCTCATTCCTTACACTCTCACATACTCCCCATTCCCCCTCCAAACCACCTATGCCCCATGGCCCCCCTGCCCCATGGCCCCCATCCCCTCCATGCTAGGCTATGACCCTCTATCCAACACCCGTGAGCCCTCATACACCCATGCCAACCTATACCCCTCCACCCATCCTCCATGGCCCCTCATACCCCTTTACCAAACTATGGCACTTCCATGCCCATTCATCTAATACTTACTCTGTACAGAATCAAACAAGCTAAAGTAACAGCAGTGTCAGGTGTGAAAGATTCTTTAAAGTCATTCAGTCATAACTTTCTTCAAAAAACTGCTTTTACTACAGCCTGATAAAGGTCAAATCAACCAGAACTTTCAAGTAACAATTGGAGAAACAGCAAGTATTGACGCCTATTTATCTTGTGTGAACATTGTAGACTTGGCATAATAGATCACAGAGAAAATAACTGTTTTCTCTGATTTCCTTGGGCACAGTGGTTTCAGCAGACTAATGAATGTCCAGGCTTTCAATCACACCTCATTTTGCATCCTTGGCTGAGAGCCCGGATATCCATTAGACAGTTGAAACAGCTGTGCCCAAGTGAAAACACTGCTTTATTGACAGCTCTTTCTATTTCTTAATTGCTTATAGTTTATTTACACAAGGTAAAGAGGTGACATAGCTGGGAAAAGAGGTGACATAGCTGGGAAAAGAGGCCCATCGGGGTGGATGGAGCGTCATAAACTTGGGATGAAGGGGTACGAGGGAGTGGGTGGAGGGATGTAGTTTGTCATGTGGGGGATAAGACCTTTTCAGGTTTCAAAATGTTCTCCTCATCCAGATCATGGATGAGTTGACGACTGAGTTGAATCGACTCTTTGAAAAGCTGGCCTGACTTCATGAAAATTGCGGTGAGCTAGGAATGCCATTTCCTGCAATGGAGCCGGCCAGTAAGGTACGGCAGGGTGCAGGCTCGCACCATCCTGCATCCACATCGCGCCTTGACAAAAATTGGAGCACCAGGAATGGGTCTGGGAATTCCAGAATTAATTCGCCATTTTTAAAGGTCCACATTGTCTCCTGACTCTGCAAAAATCCAGCTCTATATCACCCTTCCTTCACTGTCACTCGGTCAAAATCCTGGAGCTCTCTCACGAACAGCACTGTGGGTGTACCAACACCAAATGGACTGCCGCAATTCAAGATGGCAGCTCACCACCACCAACTTCTCAAGGATCATTAGGGACGGGCAATAAATGCTGGCCTTGGCAGACTCTTTGACATCCCACGGATGAATTAAAAAAAGAGATTGATAGCATTTAAGAAGATTGGGAAAAATTAATGGATGAGCTCCAGAATAGTAAATGAAAATTAATGGGATAAATATATGGGAATACACATGGGTAAAAGGAAACATAAATGTAAATATAAAAATGGATATCTCTTAGCCAGGTGACATCGAGAAAGGATTTAAGTGAGATAATTAAAACTGTGTATAAATATCCAGTTAATATGAAACTATAAGGGTCAATGTCAAGGGCACTTGACTCTAAATTGAAATTGTTTCTTTAAAACCTGTCCAACACATAAATAAGGCTTCATCAGCTGAAGGCGCAGCCACCAATGGTGAAGCTCTTAAGAGTGGGGATGTTCAAGAGGCCAGCATTAGAGGAACCCAGATACCTCAGAGAGTCATAGGGCTGGGGAAGATTAGGGAGGGATTTTAAAAACCAGATTGAAAATTACAAAAGTAATGCACTGCTTCACCAGAAGCCAATGTAGGTCAGCGAACACAAGGATGATTGGTGAACTGGATTTGGTATGAGTTAGGACATAGGCAGCACAATTTTGGAGGGTAGAATATGGGATGTGGGCGAGGTGTGCACTCAAATCATCAGATCTAGAAGTAACAAAGGGATGAATGAAAGCTTCAGCAGTAATAAAAGCTGAGGTAAAGATGGAGTTGGGCAATGTTACCGAGGCGGAAATAGGTGGTCTTAGTGATGGCGCGGATCTCTGATTTAAAACTCACATCAGGGTGAAACTGGGATCATTCTGGTTCAACCATAGATAGTTACCAGGAAGAAGGATGGAGTGGGAGGCTGAAAGGTAAATGTTGTGCTGGGGGATCAAAAGCAAGCTGCGAGATTCTCCATCAGCGGGATCCTCCGCCCCGCCGGCAGCGCACCCACGCCCGTGCGTTTCACGATGGTGTGGGGTGGCCCACAATGGGAAACTCCATTGGCCGGCTGTGGGAACGGAGAATCCCGCTGCTGGCATGGGTGCGCCGCACTGGAAAATGGGGCTAGTGGGATGGAGAATCCCGCCCATTGTCTTTGGCCTTCCCCATACCTGGTGGAAATTTTGGTTTATCCAATGCCGGATGTCAGGCAAACAGTCAATTTAGAGACAATGGAGGAGTCAAGAGAAGTGATGGTAGGGTAAGGCTGGGTTTCTGAAGCATACATGCTGAAATTGATGGATGATGTTGTCGAGGAGGGGTCCGAGGATAGACCCTTTGGTGGACACCAAAGACAATTGTGTGGGAGTAGGGAGAGAAGTCACTGATGACAATTCTGAGGCTACGGTTAGATGTTGGGGTGGCATGGTCGCAGAAACACCTGATTGAATGCTCTCAACCATGGTGACAAAGAAATCCAGCCGCACCTCACATTTGTTGTGAGAGCTGAGGGTGGAGACGACTGCGGAGAGGGTTTGAACAAGATGGTTTACAGAATAAAAAACTATAACATTGAAACCAAAGAAAAAATGCTAGGAAATCTCAGCAGGTGTGGTAGCATCTGTAGGGAGAGAAAAGAGCTTACTTTTCCAGTCCAGATGATCCTTTGTCAAAGCTTTGACGAAGTGTCATCTGGACCAGAAACGTTAGCTCTTTTCTCTCCCTACAGATGCCGCCAGACCTGCTGAGATTTTCCAGCATTTTCTCTTTGGTTTCGCATTCCAGGATGGTCCTGGAATAGAAAGAAGTGGCAAGGTATTTACACTTAGAGACAAATGGATGTAAACTCTGAATTTGCCATGAGGAGACATTGAGGGCGGGATTCTCCGAGCCTGTGCCGGGTCGGAGAATCGCCGGGGGCGTGGGAAATTCCCGCCACTCCGCTCCGACGACGGGACGCGATTCACCAGCGACTGGAGAATATGTGCCAATCGTGCCAGTGTGGTCACCAGTCGGGGGCCGCTGAAATAGGCCCCTGCGGTGATTCTCCGTGGGTGACCGGCCGAACTCCCGCCGGCATGGTTCCAACCTGATACCACCCGGCGGGAGGTCAGACCCGCGGCCGTGGTGGACGTCCTGGTGGGGGGGGGGGGGGGGGGGGGGTCTGACTCGCAAGGGGGGGGGGGGCCTCCACAGGATCCAGGCCCGCGATCGGGGGTTTCCAATTGGCGGGCGGCCGTGGTCTGGAGGGGGCCTGCCGCTCTCTGCGTGGCCCGCTGTTAGGTCCCCGACATGGTGCTCTGCGCCGGCGCGGAGATGGCAAGCACGTGCATGCACCACGCCGGCCGTGCAGTGCCGCCTTTCGAGGCCGGAGCAGCACGCAGCACTCCAGCGCCGTGCTAGCCCCCTGAATACCGGTGAATTGCTGGGCGAGGAGGCCCCTTGACGCCGGCGTACACCACTCCGGTGTTTACGCCGGCATCAACACTTGGCCGGGTTTCGGAGAATCCCGGCTAGATTCTTCCAAAGTCCCAGAAAGGTGTTGTAGATATCAACTTGTAAACCATTGTGCTGGAAATTGTCCATTTATTTCTAAAGATCTGAGGTCAAGGGTAGCTAACTCGCATTTCTACCTAGATACAAGATTAATGGGTTTTCAATATGCCATGGGAAAGAGGGCAGAGGAATCCATTTTGTGAACAGATTTCAGGCTTCCCTACAAATTAATGCATATCACAGACAGTTAGCAAAGGTGGCATCAGAGGGAAAAGGCTGCTTGATTTTGTGAACTACCACACCCAGATGAGGGATGGTGATTTTGTCCTGGTATTTGAATCACAAAAAGTTAGTATACAGGAACAGCAAGTGATTAGGAAGGCAAAGAGAATGTTGATGTCTATTGCAAGGAAAATTAATATATAATTAGGCACGTTTTACTGCACCTGTCCAGGGCATTGATGGGACCACATCTGAAATACTGTGCATAGTTTTAGTCTCCTTTTGGAGAAGGATATATTTGCTTTAGAACCAGTTCAGAAAAGGTTCACTGCACTCATATCCTGAGGTGAACGGCTGATCTCATGAAGGAACGTTGGAAAGGTTGGGCCTGTACCCATTAGACTGAGAAGAATGAGAGAAGTTCTTATTGAAATATATAAGATCCTGAGGGGATGGATACCGGGCAGATGTTTTGTCCTATGGGGAGACCAGAACTAAGGGATGCAGTTTAAGAATAGGTTTTCCTATTAAGATAGAGATGAGGAGAATTATTTTCTCGCAGGGAGTCATTATTCAGTCAAATTCTCTTTCCCAGAGAGCAGTGGTGCTGGGTCATTGAATTTAATTAAGGTTTAGTGAGATAACATTTTTGATACACAAGAGAGCCAAGGATTGTTGGTTGGGGGTGGGGGGCAGAGAGGAAGGTGAAGTTGAGACCATAACTAGATCAGCTATGATTTTATTGAATGTAACGCAGGTTCTTAGAATTTAGAAGGAGTAGGCATTTGGTCCGATGTTCCTATGTAAGAGGCACATTCTGCAGCCTTTTACAAATTCCAGGGGATTTGTTCTGCCGTGGCTCGGGGAAGAAGAATCGGCTTTACTGCGGATTTAAGGGACCCTCTGAAAACTGATGATGGTCAATCAAAGTTACTGTTCGGAAAAAGAGATATGGCAAACTATCGGAAGCTGAAAGCAACTATGGACTGTTTGCTAAAATGACTCTAATTTTGTGGTGAGTATGATGGGTGTTGAGTGTATGAGGGGAATGTCACTTTCTGTAGTTGAATTATAAGATACTTCAAAAAGAAATTAGTGTTTGGTCAATAGATTTTTTTTGTTATTTCTAACAGTGAAAGTCTTCTTGGGTCATCTTTTCATCTAATAACTGGAAGTTCAAATCTCTTTTTAAAAGTTATCAGTCTCTACAGTGTAGCCACCTGAGTTGGCCAACTCCCGATTTAAAATGGAGAACCGCAAAGGCTGAAGGGAAATTCAGCCAACACAGGCAGAAACCAGCAGGTGCAGGTTTGCTGTGTATTTAACTCTGCAAAAGCCCAGACAGCATCGATACCAGCGACCATCAGCATAATAATGTAGCAGCCATCTACATACTAATAAGCAACCCCGGGAACAATCACAACATTTAGGACAAACAAAGCGAAGCCAGACTCCCCGGCGGCAGCAGGAGCCAACACAAAAGAGGTTAACGATCACCTCAAGACTGCCCATCGATCAGGGAACCGCTCCAGTACTGGAGAAATCGAACCAAGCGATTGGAACAAAGTCCAATCACCTAGAACCAGGTACAGGGTCCGCCCCAAAAGACAGGAAGCCCCTGGGGACTATAAAAGTTAAGCTCCAAGTTCAAATCGTTCTTCTTGACCGGGTCACACAGCAACGCGAACCAACCTTGACCGTGACCGGTGCAGCCGCCGCCAAGAGACCGTAAGTCTTAAGTCAACCCTCACTACGAGATAGGCGCTCCTAGCTACCAATCCGTACCAACTTCGAATCCCGCAGACTCAGAACCCGAACGAAAGGCCATTTGTTCCCCATACCTGGTGGGCCAGTCCGAAGTTAAGTATAGGCCTGTTAGTTGTAGAAGTAGCTTAGAATTAGAATTTGTGCATGAGTAGCGATTACTGTGTGTAATAAATGTGCTTTGATTTGAATCTTACTAATCGGTGCATTGAGTTATTGATCATTACTTGAACTTGAACCTTGTGGCGGTATCATAAAGATACCTGGCGACTCGAGAGCAAAGTTTATAAAACAGAGCCAATTGAACCAACCAAAAGTTAGCGTCAACAGAGATCAAAACAAATTAAAATTATTTGAAATATCAAGGCCTCAAAATTGCTTCAGAATCCTAGCTACATCCTAGGGCCCATTACAGGCACCTGCCTGAAACACCAGCCACCCATATCAGAATCCTATCCAAAATGGTAGCAACTATGTGTAAACAGGATGGTAAGTGGCCTATTGTCATTTTCAGGTTGCTTCCACTCTGATTATGTCAAGCAGAGCTAGAAAAAATTTGAGACTAAAGTATAGGAATGATAAAAATCCATGACACAACTTCTGAGTCCCAAGATCCTGATAACCATTGACAATGGGCAAGTACACTTAAGATAAAACTGTTTCAGTTCAACTAATTTCCAATACCATCAACTTTGCTTAGTTTCCATGGCAACCAATCTCCTATTCTCCGATTTTACACTTAGCAAGGGAATAAAGCTTTTATTTGAACTCTAGCTATTTCAAACTGTATGGCATAGAAACAGAGATTTCTGTATTTGTCACAGTTGTCACACGAGGAAGGAGAGTAAGGTGGGGGGGGGGGGGGGGGGAGGTTGCAGATCCTTTTTTTAAAACCATATTGTATTGATTTAATCAGCACAAAACTGTCAGTGGAAATTGGCGTGCCATTTGAATTGGATGGAAGCTACAGAAAGTAATAGCTAAGACTTGGCAGGCAAAACTATAATGAAGCAAAACAGCAAGCTGCCTTTGAAGAGATGGTTCTGGTATTGTCAAGATACATTCCTACGACAGGGAAAGGTAGAGCACACAACGCCAGACCTTGCTGGATGTTGAAACAGATAGGGTGTAAGGTGAAGCAGAAAAAAACCCCAAAGGGGGCAAATGACAGATGTTGGGGGCGATTCTCCAAGCCCCGCGCCGGGACGGAGAATCGCCACAACCGCGCCACGATGACCCGATGCCGGGGCGCGATTATCCGAGGTGCGGAGAATCGGCGCCATTTGCGCCGGCGCATTTGACACAGCCGAGCGGATACGACAGAGTCCCGCCGGCGCCGTTCACCCCTGGTCGCATCCGGCGGGAACTCTGCCCGAAGGGTCGGGGGGGGTAGCCTGTGGGGTGGGGGGAAAGCACTCCTTCATCGGGGGGGGGGGGCCTCTGATGGGGTCTGGCCCGCGATCCGGGCCCACCGATCGGCAGGCCAGCCACTCCCCCCCCCCCCCCCCCCCCCCCCCCCCAAGGCCTACTTTGTTGTGCGGCTGGCCCCTGAATCCCCACGCCATGTTGCGTTGGGGCCGGCGCGCTGAAGAAGTCCCCCGCCCATGCGTAGTTTGGTGCGGCCCAACTGCGCATGCACAGGTTGGCGCGGCGCCCATTTGGTGCTGGGAAGGGAGGCTGGAGCGGCGTGAACCCCTGAGAGCCCCGGAGGTGCCATCACTCATGGTACATGTTTGTGTGAATCAGTACTACAGGACACCCTGGTGAGGTCTCGCATACATGGCCATTGACTCCCAGGCACTGGGTGAATCCAGCATCCAGGTATTTAAATGAGAGGAATTGCTCATTTAAATATACAGATCTGGATCTCACCCACTGAGGAAGAGATCCAGATCGCACCGGGTGGAGCAAGACGGGTGACTTGCGATCAGCCTGGCATGGAGCCTGATTTGCGGCTCTCCCAGAATTTACCCGCCGTGCCGGGATCCACACCAACGCGATCGGTGAATCGCACCCAATTTTGAGGTGAAGGCCCTGCAAAAGACTTTGGCCTGCCAAAAGTTTGAGGGGTACTATACAAGTGCAAATTCGTTCATTCTTTAATTATTTCTACAAAACAATTATGAAGAATGTGTTTACAGTTTTCTGTACATAACACGTGGCGTGAATATCCTCCTAATTGTTTTTCATGTGAAAAATATTTTGCTGAATGAAGGTAATGTTTTTTTTTTGAATGTTTACAGTTCAATGTCTAATCTGAATATACAAAAGATTTTTTGCAGGCTGCAGCATTATAAATATTTCTATATTATAAGAAGCATAACATGCTGATACATAGAAACATTGAACCGTAGCAGTTAATAGTTAGTGAGAACTTTGACTAGACATGCTCTGAAATAGCTGATGATCTAAATAGATTCCAGGACAGATCGATATCTAATCTGTCGACAAAACTCAGGATGTGGGTCTCTGCTTTCTGCCAATTTACTTTCGAATAGGATGGAAAGCTGAGTAAGCATGATTTGATTCTAATAAGTAATTAGCTGAGTCCTGTAACTGTGTATTTTGCATCAGTAGATAATGCTGCAATTTTGGAGTCTCTGCATATCTTCTAGCGGTGCAGCAATATGTCTTTATCTATGCTTCCTTTTACTTTGATTGTAACACTATTGTAGGCAGAAAGCATCAATGGTTCAATGAAGTTTACTCTTTTGTCAGATTATACAAAGGATTCTAACGGTAGGTGCTCATAGGTAAAGATAAGTGAAAACCATATATTCCAGATGCTAAAATTTCTGGTACTGCAAGAATATTAAAAATAACACTGGAAAGTAATTGGTCCAAGTCAAATAGTGCAATTTATAATTTATGATAATCTAGTTATTTCTAGATTTTGGGGTGAGGAGGGAAAGGCAAAATATTTGCAGAAGCTCCATAAGGAGATTAATTTCATTGGGCAGATTCAATGATGGAAGGGATAGGCTTGATTGGTCTGTTACATTTATATTGTCATTTTCCCAATTACAACACTGATAAAGTATTCTGGGTGTCACTTCACCTTGTTGAACTGCCCCCTTAAAAAAAAAACATATGCTTGTGGCAAAACCCCACACAATTCTGACAATATCAATCTCCACCAATCAAATCACAGGGTAAATAAGAAGTTCCACTGCCATTTGCAAATTACATTTTCTTCTCAAGGTCATTTGTTCAGCCGACTGTCATAATATTTGCAACTGTGTTTGTAATAAAGCAAACTGCACTTTCACCTACATCAATGGATAGTCAATGCATTAACAGTATCTGCAATGCGTTGAAGACCATGTTAAATGTTGCAAGAATCACCGGAACACCTTTATTCCATGTAAATCAGGTACAATAAATTATTACTAAGAAAATCTAATCTCTACAATTTAATACAGAGCATTCACAGTAGTTACACACTGTACTAAAAATGCACAATTTTGTTTATAAGCCTTTTTTCATAACGACAGTGCAGAAGGATGCCATTCGGCCCATTGCACCTACACCGACCCTCTGAAAGAGCACCACGCCCCCACCTTATCCCCGTAAACCAGTAACCCCACCTAACCGTTTTTGGACACTAAGGGGCACTTTAGTGTGGCCAATCCACCTAACCTGCACATCATTTTTGCCTTCTAGATCTTTACTGCAATAACTAAATCAAATTAATTAAAAATGGTGCTGACATCTCCATTGTTCCAATTAAGATGATTTATATATTTCCATCCCTAGGGTCTTAATTTTTTTTAAAAATGATAGCAACAACATTTTAGACAAGTATATTGCAAACAAGTTAGGGTCTCTCCACCATCTACCCAGGGTTAAGTTAGCATCAGAAATTGGATAATGTGGTTGTGGCTCTGGTTCTCATGTTCAGCTACAATGGAGGGAAAAATGATATGTGGCTCCAAAAATTCCATTACTGTACCATGTAGTGTTAGCCATCATAGCATGGTAATGCCTCTATTACATTATTGCAGCATAACCGCTACACGTTTTACCATTTTAATTGAATCCAAGACCCCAATATTAACTTTATCTTGTCAGACACGATTGAATATGTAATTTTGTCTTACATTGTAGCTTCTGTTTCAACAGGAGTTGTATATGTTTACATATGGATAAAACAAATTACAGGGCAATTATAAAAACAATCTCCACCCAACAACATAGAAACATAAAATATAGGTGCAGTTGGAGGCCATTCAGCCCTTTGAGTCTGCTCCGCGAAAATGATCACCACCGATCATCTAACTAAATAGCCTGTCCCGTCTTCCCCCATATCCTTTGATCACTTTCGCACCAGGAGCTATATTTAACTCCCCTTTGAAAACATACAGGGCGGGATTCTCCGCCGGATCGGAGAACCCCCAGGGGGCGGCGCAAATCCCGCTCCGCCAACGGCTGCCGTATTCTCCAGTGTTGTTTTTCGGGGGACGGCAGGATTCCTGCCATGACGATCGGGGGCGGTTGTCACCCCCCCCCCCCCCCCCAGCGATTCTCCGGGCCCCAATGGGCCGAGCGGTCGTCTGTTTTTGGCCAGTCCCGCCGGCGTGAATTACTCAACTCACGCACGGCAGGACCTGGCAGGTAACTTGGCGGAGGCGGTCCTCGGGGAGAGGGGAGGGGGGGGGGGGGGGAGATCCGACCCTGGGGGGGCCCCCACAGTGGCCTGGCCCGCGATCGGGGCCCACTGATCTGCGGGCGGGCTTGTTCCGTGGGGGCACTCCTTTCTTCCGCACCGGCCCCTGTAGGGCTCTGCCATGGCCGGCGGGGAGAAGAGAACCCCCCGCGCATGCGGCAAAATGCGCCGGCCGATAGGCGCATGCATGAGATCACGCCGGCCCTTCACCTAGCTCCCGAAAGTGCGGAGCGTTCCGCACTTTTGGGGGATGTTGATACCGAAGTGGTTGGCGCCGGTTCTCCCGCTGGCGTGGGGACTTAGTCCCCAGGAGGGAGAGTCCCGGCCACAATGTTTTGGCCTCAACTACTTTCTGTGGTAGTGAATTCCACAGACTCACAACTCACTGAATGAAGAAATTTCTTCATGTCTCTGTCCTAAATGGTCTACCCCGTATCCTCAGACTGTGACCCCTAGTTCTGGACTCTCCCACCATCGGAAACATCCTTCCTGTATCTAGTCCTGTTGGAATGTTATAGGTTAATATGAGATTCACCTTATTCTTCTGAACTCCACAAATATAGGGCGCAATTCTCCCATGCCGCGCCGTACCGGAGAATCGATGTTTACTCCATTTCCCCGCGCGACGCCAGTCCGACACAGTCCCACCATTCTCCCAACCGGCGGGACCGGCTTCATTGTGGTCTGCACCGCGCACGGCGGAGAATCCGCCGAGAGGGCAATCGAGGCGCTTCGCACAGGCCCCCACTATTCGCGTGGCTACGAGACGACAGGTTCCCGCCGGCGCCGTCCACCCCTGGTCGCTGCCGGTGGGAACTCTGCGGGAACGCTGGGGTGGGGGCTCCTTCACTGGGGGAGGCCTCCGATGGGGCCTGGCCCGCGATCGGGGCCCTCCGATCGGCGGGCCGGCGTCTCTCCCCCCCGGGCCTACCCCCTTCAGTGGACGGCCCCAGAACACCGGCGCCATGTTGGTGAGGGGCCGTCAAGCGTAAGACGTTCCCCGCGCATACGCAGGATGGCACGCACCAACTGCGCATGCGCAGGATTAGGCGGCCCCAACTACGCATGCGCGTGTTGGCGCGGCGAAGGACGCTGGAGTGGCGTGAACCGCTCCAGCGCCGTGCTGGCCCCCTGTGGGGGCCAGAATAGGTCATGCCCGGGCCCTGTTCGCGCCGTTGTGAAACATGACGGCGTTCACGACGGCGCGAACACTTAGTCTCCATTTTGGAGAATCGCGCCCATTATCCTCACTGACTCAATTTTGTCTCATATGTCAGTCCCACCATCCCAGGACTCAGCATTGGAAACCTTTTCTGCACTCCCTCTCAAGCAAGAACATCCTTCCTCAGATAAGGAGACCAAAACTGCACACAATATTCCAGGTGTGGTCTCACTAAGGCCCTGCATAATTGCAGCAAGACACTCCTGCTCCTGTATTCCATCCTCTCATTTTGAAGGCCAACATACCATTTGCCTTCTTTACTGCCTGCTGCACCTGCATGCTTACCTTTAGCGACTGTGGAACGAGGACACCCAGGTCTCGTTGCATATTTCTCTCTCTCAATTTATAGTCATTCAGATAATAACCTGTTTTTTCTACCAAAGTGAATATCCTCACATTTATCCACATTATAGTGTATCTGCCGTGCATTTCCCCACTCACTCAGCTTGTCCAAATCACATTGGTGCGTGCCATCCTGCGTCATCTGCATCCTCCTCACAGCTCACCCTCCCACCCTGCTTTGTATCATCTGCAAATTTGGAGAAATTACATTTTGTTCCCTCATCTAAATCATTTATATTGTGAATAGTTGGGGTCCTGGCATTGATCCCTGTGGTTCACAACAACTGAAAGCAACTTATATTTATATTGTGCTGATTACATGATAGGACTGCTCATGATGCTTCACAGCGCATTACAAAACAAAATATGACAAAGAGTCACATAAAGAGATATTAGGTCAGGTGACCAAAGATTTGGTCAAAGGTGTAAGGAGTGTCTTTTTTTTTTTTAATTTAGAGTGCCCCATTATTTTTTACAATTAAGGGGCAATTTATTGTGGCCAATCCACCTATTCTGCACATGTTTGGGTCGTGGGGGTGAAACCCACGCAGACACAGGGAGAATGTGCAAACTCCACACGGGCAGTGACCCAGGGCTGGGATTCTAACCCGGGTCCTCAGTGCGGTAGGCAGCAATGCTAACCACTGTGCCCCCGTGCTGCCCCGAGGAGTGTCTTAAAGGAGGAAGCAGATAGTTTACTGCAGTACTATTCTGTTCATTCGAGCATGAAGTTTACCAACATAGTATGATGTCAAATATAACTTTTAGTCCTTTCACAAGTACATGCCTAAGTATAGCTTTGAGTCACAGGCTGTCAGTATTCCCTCAACCTGCATTTTTAGCTCGGTGTAATTTCCCTTTGGGTCAATGGCCTTCTTCTGCGCTGTAAATTCTATGATTTGACATTTTCACAGAAGTAGTATGATAATGTCATGCATAAAAATGCATCAAAGTATTAAAAGGAACATGATAATGTTCTCAACACTTCCCATACAGACTGTTATTAAATAGTTTCTCAGGCAGCACGGTGGTGCAGTGGTTAGCATTGCTGCCTCACGGCGCCGAGGTCCCAGGTTCGATCCCGGCTCTTAGTCACTGTCCGTGTGGAGTTTGCACATTCTCCCTGTGTTTGCGTGGGTTTTGCATCAAATCTGTATCAGTCAGCTCCAGATACTATTTAAAAACATTTTCAATGAGGCAGAAAATAAAGTAATTTTTATAACAGCTGCTGAAAATAAATCAGCTGTATCGTAGTATTATTTTTATGGACATCTCTCGTAGCCTTTTGAAGGAATCAATGAAAACATCTCCAACACAAGCATTATATTCTTATACACAGCTCTTACTGTCACAGGTTCAATGCTTCAATTGATGGAGTACTCCATTTATGTTTGCGGCAGTTGCAACTTTCTCATTTTCTGTATATTCCATTTTTAGGTCTTTACCTAATTTCCTTCTGGGATCCCCCCATGCCTACCACCATTCCCAAGAGGAAATTTCAATAGAAAGCTATATTGTAGCCTCTTCAAATGCCACCCTGTAACTAAGATGTGCATTTGAATACTAATTGGTGACACAGCATCCGACATACCTCCTTCAAAGCACCTCACCTCCAGTTGATGGAATTCCAATGGCCTGACTGTGATCTCGACCTACTGCGCGAGGAAACAGATGCAAACCTGTATCTTTCCATTTAGCACTAGTATAGAAACCGATTAGTCCATTGCATCACATTAAACCTCAGGTTTTTCATTTAATACAGTACTCTCTTTTAGTCATACTTAGGGTTGA
Organism: Scyliorhinus torazame; assembly: GCF_047496885.1. Taxonomy (NCBI): domain Eukaryota; kingdom Metazoa; phylum Chordata; class Chondrichthyes; order Carcharhiniformes; family Scyliorhinidae; genus Scyliorhinus; species Scyliorhinus torazame. The sequence goes on along the minus strand of NC_092720.1, from coordinate 90,154,826 downwards.
TTGTAAACATATGCTTCTGGTATAATGAGATTATTTTTCTCAAGAACATTCAGAATCTTTGCAATTAAGTTTTAAGGAAATTGATAACGCACCTTACATGACCAGAATGAAAATGTTGCCTACATAAATGCAGTGACTACACTTCAAATTAAGTTATTTCCTGCTAAATGAATGGCACAAATAAATAAACAAAGTTATGGATTTTCATATGAACTATGACGATGTGCCATCCCATTATTGGTCTAAACATATTTATATTTTGGTGGTGCTGGTGATGGTAATGTTAGTGACAAGTCATTCAGAAACCTGGACAAATGCTCCAGAGACAGAGTTCAAATACCACCACTACCGCTGGGAGAATTTGAATTCAATTAATAAATCGGGAGTAAAATGCTTGTCTTGGTAATGATTAACACAAGATTACTGGATTGTCATTAAAAAACCCATCTTGTTCACTAATGTCCTTCAGGGGAGGAAATCTGCTATCCTTACCCACTCTGGACTACACGTAACTCCAAACACACACACAAATGTCTTTGACTCTTAATTGCCCTCTTAAATGGGTAGCAAGCTGCTCAGTTGTGGGTGGCTCAACATCACCTGTTCAAGGGAACTAAAGATGGGCAATAAACATTAGTCCTGCCAACAATGCTGACATCCCAAAAACACTTTTTAAAATATGTGAATAGTTACCAAATTGTCACATCCTATTTTACAAATGATGTTCCTTATTGGAACCTTTCCACTTATGACAACAAACTCGCTGGTTTTCATCAAACTCTGGTGTTAGACAAATCAGATTATGCAAAAATAATTTGTTTGTCTTCTCACGTGGATATAAAATATATATTTATGGCACTAATCAAACAGGGGAGCTCTCCTGGTAGCCGAGTCAATATTTGTCTCTCAGCCAACATCACTTAAATTATACGGTCATTAATCCCATTGGCATCTGTAGTATTTTGGTTTGTGCGCATTATCATGTTGCCCCACATTACAACAGTGACTGCTCTTCAAAAAGCGCTTTGGATTTCCTGATATCATTTTAATAACACAATTTTTTTCCTTTCCTTCTTCATGAAAAACACAAGGGGCAGCACGGTGGTGCAGTGGTTAGCACTGCTGGCTCATGGCGCCGAGGTCCCAGGTTCGATCCCGGCTCTGGGTCATTGACTGTGTGGAGTTTGCACATTGTCCCCGTGTTTGCGTGTTACGTGTTCGCCCACAGAACCCTAAGATGTGCAGGATAGGTGGATTGGCCACGCTAAATTGCTCCTTAATTGGAAAAAATGAATTGGGTACTTTAAATTTAAAAAAAACACAAAACACATTGATATATGATCAGTTCAACTGATTTTACTTTTGCCTACAGATCAAAAACTCTTGAGCCTGGAATCGCTAAACAGTAATAGCCCGATCCTCTGCCAAGGTACAGGGGACTGTTGGGATATATCATTCTTGTGGATGGGATTTGAAGCTATGATCACCTATCCTTTCCCACTGCAGCAAAAATTCCTGAGCATTAATTGCAAAGTTAATCTGGAGTTTTGCTCCTTTTAGAATAATGCCAAATAAACCAATTTATACCCTGCAGGTATAGAAACATAGGAATGACGAGAAGTAGGAAATTCAGCCCTTCGGGCTTGCTCCGTCATTCAATCAGATCATGGCTGATCTCTTCCTGGTCTCAATTCCACCTCCTGACCTGTTCCCCATATCCCTTTAACCCATTTTTTAACCAGAAATATGTCTATCTCCTTCTTGAAACGATTCATGATTCAGACTCCACCGCACTATAGGACACCAAGTTCTGCAAATTCACCACCCTCTGCGAGAAGTCATTCCTCCTCATCGCAGTTTTAAATCTACCACCTCTCAACCTATATCTGTGACCTGTCTAATTGGATTGCTCCACAGGGGAAACAGTTGGTCTATGTTTACTTTATCAATCCCTTTTAGTATTTTATATATCTCAATCAGATCTTCTCATTCTTCATTTAATCTCTCCTCATATGTACGTTGAAGGTACCATGTCAAACATTTGTGCTCAAGTAAATATTTCAATTTTGAGTAAATACTAACGGAAAGTATAGAGGTTGACAGCTGATTTGAAGCCTACACATCAGAATATGATGACAGCATTATAAACACTCAGAAAAATGTGTCTTTGAATGACTTGACATAAATTTCAAAATGAATGCACTTATGCTCTTATTCCACATTTAGTTAAGCTTCCCACTAACATAAAACTCATAGCATTAGCCAAAGTTACTTTGGAGCAGGTTCTGGGTGGTGTAACGTCCCACATGGAACATATGGGGTGGGAATGCTTGTCTACCCCATGATCCTTACAGAGTGCGAGCTCCCCCGCCAGGGGTGTGGGATCCCAATTATCCAGTGTATATATACACACATACCAGTAAGGCATTGACCAAAGAGAAAACCAGTAGGGGTCTACCGTGAAGTATACATATCTTGTTTGTTAATAGAAAATTGTTACTGTTTACCCGGTGTGGACTTCACGTGTTCTTATTACAGGTGAGGTCCCGAATGTCAGTGTTAAATGAGTGTACTGCCCCAGCATTCTGTTGAGAACTGTGACAGAACAAGTGATTTTGTTTTGATTAGCAAATTAGAGAGTGATCACAAAGCTGGAGGAGGCAGTTTGTTATTGCAGGTTAGGGTGAGAGGGCACCTTCACCGTGAGACATCCTTCCAACAACTTTACAGTTGAATAAAAAAATAGCCACAGCTAACAGGCCTCCATCGTGGCGGGGACGTACCGGTGGCCAGGTCTGGGGCGGCGGTGGTGGTGGGGGGTGTTGGTTCGACCTAATATCTGCTTGGAGTGCTGGCTTCCTGCTCCTCCTCCAGGTAGCTGCTGTGCTATCTGTGCCAGGGAGGGGCCCGCAGGGCAACTAGAATTTTCCAGTTGGCTTCTGATCCATGGCCTTAGTTGCACTTTTAATTCACTTAACAATCCATTACTTCCCTTCCGACCTGGCCTCCAGGAAAATGACTCCGGGATAGGATGGTGCTGGTAAACTCAGCATGTTATCCACTGGCACAAGATTATGTGACCGGCAGTCTGTTTCCGCCCTCCTGTTGGAGCTAAAATTCTCCGTTACGTTTCAAATTAATTTGTCAGCTGGGTAATAAGATAATTAATTAAAGATAACTAATACAGAAAATGTCAAAACATGCAATATTTCTAAGTATATTTCAATTACTTAAAAAGGTAACATATTGAAAGAAGTGCTACATTTCTCAGTCTTATTAGTCAAAATAATAGCTCTTCTTGAGATGGCTCTTCTGCCAAAAAACAGACATTTCTACTCATATTTTTTACTCAAAGACTATGGCCGAGATCTACTGGCTGCATTGTGCCTGAACAGCAGCGCAGCCGGTAGATGCCGGAAGACCCCCCTTCCAGGATCTACCCGGCTCGCGACGACTCGCAGGAATCTAGTGATCTAACCAAAGAGTGCGATCTAATCCCCTCGCTTTGGAGATCTCGGGCATGCACCGTTCAGTGTTGGTCTCCACAAACGGGGACCAGTTGGAAAGCCACTCGTGGGGGTCTCCCAAGGGATCGGAGGCCCCCAGGTGCTTGCCCTCTGGGCAAGGTTGTACTGTGGCACTGCTGGTGCCACCCGGGCACTGCGAGCCTGGGTACCAACCTGGAACTGCCAAGGTACCCAGGTGGCATTGCTAGGCTGGCAGTGCCAAACTGGCATTTTTCACCTGACAGGAATCTGGCCTTGGGGTGTCACTTTGTTGGGGGGGGGGGGGTTCGGGGTTTGCATTGGCCGGTCAAGAAATCGCCACGCCATTTAAAAACAGCGTCTCGATCTCTCACTGCACTATGAAATTCCGGCAAGCGGAGCTCTTCAGTGCAGAAAACGGGTCTAAGTGCGGCCTAACCGCACATTGCCCGCTGAGGGCCCTAATCTACCAAAAGGCCGTTCGATAGAGTGGTGTTTCTCGATGCTCCGAACACTGAGATCCAGGCTAATCGTGCGTGCTGTAGGACTCTGTTCCCATTAGAGTAGATCACGCCCTTTACCAAATGCCATTTCAAATTTTGGAGAGTGCAATTCTGTCTTCCCATTTGTAATTTAAGTTTCCATTCATTACAATGTATTTCAGCTGCATCTTTGTTTTTGCAGTCATTATTATTTAACTAGGCACAAACCGCTCACCGTGGTCAAGCATATCTATGCATATTCCCAGTTTGTAAAAATAGTTGGTGGTGACATGACCCTATGGTGCATAAATGATTGATATATTCACATAAAAAGTTCGAGGGGAGGAAATTTCATGTAATTACCCAATTTTACACTTTAGATTTGCTATGATAATATTACTGCACATTTAAAAACTCTACTTAAAGAAATGGATGAAACAGTGAGTTTGTATATTATACTTTCACATCATGGGCCTGAATTTGAAAGCAACCTAGATTGACAGATAGACTGTTAGGAACACAACAGCTACTTAACACAAAGATATACCAAGATGATTCATAGATGTGGAATCAGACAAAAATTGACATAGAGGCAAAGAAGAGATATCAGAAGGTATCATAAGCATAAAAATAAATTTGTTTTAATCAGGTTCTTAAAGAAAAACAGGGTGCTGAGTTGGAGAGACTTAGGGATGGAATTCCAGCGCCTTGGACCTGGATGGCTGAAGGCATAACAGCTAATAATTAGGGAGTGGGTTGCGGTGATGTCAAAGAAAGTAGGGCTGCATATGAGTAGAGTTGTTGAAGGAATGCAGGAAGTTTTAGAGATGGAGAATATTACAGAAATGGGGAGGGTAAAACTATAAAGGGGGTTGAACAAAAGGGTGGTAATTTTAAATTGGGGGCATTGTAGGGACTAGGAGCTAAAATAAGTCAACTCGCAGTTGCGTTTTGGATGAGCTGAAGCCAAGTGCAAATTGTGATTTTTCACTTGAGCACTATTCTCCGCCAGATCTCAACCTCGCTGCCGGCAGTGGGGAAGAAGAGATCCTTGAGGAACTCCACAGGTAATGTTGCAGTGGCAGAAAGAGAAGCCATTACTGGAAAGGTTCTAGGGAATACTGGAGGCAGACCCACTCAGTTTGACAACGGAAAGAATTTGGAGATAGATGGCGTGGTGGATCATGTCAAAGGCAGCAGAGAGATCAAGAAGGATGAGATGGGATAGTGCAGCACAGTGACAGAGGATGTGACTGGTGATTTTGACTGCAACCATTTCAGTACTGTGGCAGGAACAAAAATCTGATTAAGAGATTCAAATATAAAGCTGCAGGAAAGGTGGGCACAGATTTGGGAGGTAACAGCAATCTGAATAAAATGGTGACACTACACTGGTAAATAACCAGTTAAATTCCTGAAAACTTCTCTCAGCTAAATACGGAACTATTTTGGACAGTTTCGCAGTACAATACATATTTCAGTTTCCTGGTCTGTTAGTTTGGCCATGATAATATTTGGTTAATTCTGTAGGTTCTCTTGGTAGTGCACAGTGAATATTTAGACGATGGTAAGCTATCACCATTACTATTCTAGGTAGATAACCATATTTTTGATTTTGAGACATTAATACAAGGAAAAGGGCACCAGGAAATGCAAAACTGCTTTGCCTCGAGAGCGTGGGAACCTAAGAGAACATTTAAGCAGACTCGGAATGACCAAGTAATATATTTTCAACCGTGAACTTTGAGCAAGCAACCTGACAATTTGTGTTTCAACAGCAATATTTAGTAAACATCTTTGAAATCTTCACACAAAGTCCCGACATTTAAATTATAATTGCAGACTGTGGCCAAAATCTTACATCCTTGATCGTGGCTGGGATTTTCCGGCGCCACTGACAGTGAATGGAGTTTTGGTTGGAACGCCTAATTTTCCGTTCTTGCTTGCGACGGGTCCTACTACGGACGAGACCGGAGAAGCCTGCCTTGAATCAATAAATTGCATCAAATTTGGCGTGTTCCAACGATGGCGTCGACATCTCGTAGAGTCTCTCAGTTTGAATAAAATAAATCAAAACATATCACCTGTATAAAAATCAATATGTATATTTTTCCTGCCTCATTGCATATGGTAAGTAGAACAGTATTCTGCTGTTTTTGAGTTATTTGTCCCTTTTCTATCATGCTTTTTCTGCTTCTGTATCTCTTCTGCCTTAAGTCTTTTGGTCTGCCTTTTTTGGCTCACCCGATTTTTATCCTTGGTCCCTTCCGGCTAGAAGAACTGGTGCCATAGCATAGTTTGATATAGATGTGATGGCTGAGTTCGGAGGTTGGGATGTGTACCCCATGTTAAATGGACCCAAACCAGATCAAGTACAAAATCTCGCACACAAAATTGTTTCCTTGATAGTAGGTTTATTCCAGGATGCAGCCTTACAGATCTCACAGGATGCAGCCTTACAGATCTCTGCCTCCTAATTACTACCCATTGTGCCCCAGCTGACTCTCTTTATACTCTTTTTGAAGAGAACTAAAAAAATCAATAAATTGAACAAAAATGACAGAGGATGACAGCTCCTGCTGCGGCACTAACAAAAATGTAAATGTCAAACTGATCAAGCTAAAATATCATTCACAAAGGTGATAATGCACTCCAGCCCCTGGTCGTGATGTCTCTCTTCATACTCACTTGATTAGAACAAATTACATCAATAAATTAAATAGAAATAACAAGGGGATGACAGTCCCTGGTGCAGCACTATAACAGAAATCAAAATGTCAAAGGAAACTTAGCTAATCAAACTAAAATATAATTCCCAAGGTGATGATGCACCCCTGCCCCTGCAGCATCCAGCAGAATGCAGTGACTCTCTTATACTCTTTTTAATATAAACCAAAAACAAATTAATCAAACATGAGGGGATGACAGCTCCTCATGGGACACTGTAACTAAAGAGCAGCATGGTAGCATAGTGGTTAGCACTGTTGCTTCACAATGCCAGGGAATCGGGTTCGATTCCCAGCTTGGGTCACTGTCTGTGCGGAGTCTGCACGTTCCCCTGTGTCTGCGTGAGTTTCCTCTGGGTGCTCCGGTTTCCTCCCACAAGTCCTGAAAGACGTTTTGTTCGGTGAATTGGACATTCTGAATTTTCCCTCATTGTCACCGAGCAGGTGCCGGAGTGTGGTGACTAGGGGATTTTCACAGTAACTTCATTGCAGTGTTAATGTAAGCCTACTTGTGACTCAATAAAGATTATTATTAAAGCAAAATTGCAAAGGAAACTTAACTAAAATGAAATATCATTACTGGAGGTGATGATGCATCCCAGCCCCCACAGTGCCCACCAACTGCGGTGACTCTCTTTCTCCGTGATCGAATCCTTAATCAAACAATACCCATTGCCTGTGTATCTTTAACAGCATAAATGAGCAAAACAAAAAGAACTTTATGACCTATCTAATAAACAAAACAACATATAACAAAAATGGTTCTCCATAAACTTTCATCATGACACACAACAGCTGTCCTTTAACAGGAAAAAAAGAGTCCTGTTTTGGGCATATACAGCAGGGTGTTTCTCAGAGTCCGCAGCACCGAGAACGACCCCACTAATAAATGGGACTTGGTTCTTTTTTGGGCTTGGGAGGGAAAGCCCAGCGAAGCCGCACTTACCTCACTTCCTACAGTGACGAGATCAGCTCATTAATGCAGAAATGGACCAGATGTCATTTTTAAATACCTTCCCGATCTCTGGACCCCTGACTAAGGCCTCTGGACCCGCCTAGCCTACCACTTATTGGATCCTCGAGCTCTCCCCCCATCCCACCTCTTAGGGGAGGTGCCTTGCCAGTCTGGCAGTGCCACCTGGGCAACCTGGCACTACCAAGGTGCCAGGCTGGCAGTGTCAAGGTGCCTGGTTGACAGCTGGCGTGCCAGGTTACAACCCTGCCTAGAGCCTGACCACCTTGGGCCTCCGATGGCCTGGGAGACCCCCCCCAACAGGTGCTGTTATGCCTGGTCCACATTTGTGTGGACAAGTGCTAAGCAGTGCTCAGTTGAGGCATTGCTGGGGAGGCCGTTATTTCCCGGGAGCTGGGATAATCCAGCGCGGACACATTTAAATGAGCCTATGTCAGAAAGCTGTGGAGGCCAAATCCCGGAGTGTCTTTAAGACAGAGATAGATAGGTCAGGGGTTATGGGGAGAAGGAAGGAGAATGGGGATGAGTAAAATATCAGCCATGATTGAATGGAGTAGCAGACTTGATGGACTGAGTAGCCCAATTCTGCTCCTATGTCTTATGGTCTAATCTGTATCTCACCCCGCGAGGGCGAGATCCAGGTGTCGATGTCTCGTTAGATCCCATTAGATCTCTTGAGGCCTCTCGTGAGATCTAACGGCTGTGTCGCATCACCGATTCAGGTGAAACGAGGTTGTTCGATTTTGCTCAATGTCCTTATCAATTTATCTTCTAATTTGTTTGTAGTCACCAAATATCTTGATGCTCAGGGCTTCTACGTCTGTTCTTGATCATCATCCTGAACACTTAGCTAATGTTTGAATTGTCAGTGGCTTTCCCTGCTCACCCTACAACCACCACACACACACACACATGGAGAAAAGGGAAAGAAAATATTAATAAAATAAAAGGATAGGGATCTTTGATTCAAAGGGATGACTTCCAGTCAATGTCTTTCTGAAGTTCAGGCTTTCGGTTTGGTACGTCCTTTCTTCCAGGCTTGATATGATCTTCTCAGGCAAGGTTGTCTACCTTCCCTGCAGACTCAATCATTTCAGGTTCACAGCAGAGGATATGCTAGACACTCACTGCTTTCAAAAGATTAGGCCAATTCTTTTACTTCAGCCCCTGAAGAGCAACAAGCTGTTGGTCACTTAAAAGATCTTCAGCTTCCAACTACAGGTAGCAGAGAGAGAAAACAGCTCCTTTCATCTCTTGAGGTCTAATCGCTTCTGGAAGGTTCTTTCTTTGAAAAGGTGTCCCACATCAATGACTCACCATTGAAGAAATACGGTAGACCTCTGAAAATTAAGATAGATCTCCAAAGATGTGCAGATTAGGTGGATTGGCCATGCTAAATTGCCCCTTATTGTCCACGCTAAATTGCCCCTTAATATCCAAAGATGTGTAGGTTAGGTTACGGGGATAGGGTGGGGAAGTGAGCCTAGGTAGAATGCTCTTTTGTAGGGTCGGTGCAGACTCAACAAGCTGAATGGCCTCTTTCTGCATTGTAGGAATTCTATGATCTCCTGGAATATTGTGCGGCCGGAAGACGGACCCCCTCCAGATCACCTAATCTGGAAGGTCCACGTTTGGATGCTCCTTGACCTATTGCTGTGGTGTTTCAGATCCAAAGTTGTGGGCGGTTTCCATCCTGAACTTCGGAGGCAGCCCCAGGCATTGTTCAGAGGAGTCTCAACATCTGCATGCCACGTTGTTCCAAACGTATTTCAGGCCACCATGTTTTCCTGCTGGCACCTCGAAAAATCTGGTGCGGGGGCTTGGGCCTTCAAGTGCATCCCATCAAGGGGATGTTACCCCCTACAACATGAGCTCTTATTTTGCATTGGAAACTTTGATATGGCACCTCATTCAATGTCTTCTGGAAATCCAAGGACGGCATATCCTCAGTTTCCATTTATCCATGTTGTTAATTCCTCAAAAACTCCAATAAATTACTCAAACGTGATTTCCCTTTCACAAAACCATTGACTCTGCCTGATTGCATTGAGATTTTCTCAATGCTCTGGTGTAACTTCCTCAGTAATATGCTAAGATCATTGGCATGTAGTTTCCTGCTTTCTGTCTCCCTCCTTTCTTGAATGGAGGAGTAACATTCGCTATTTCCCAATCTGATGGGACTTTTCCAGAGTCTGGGGAATATTGGAAAATTAAAACCAATGCATCTACCATTTTAGCAGTCACTTCTTTTAAAACCCCAGGATGAAGTTCATCAGGGCCTGAGGACATGTCAGTTTTTAGTTCTAACAGGTTTCTCAGTATCTTTTCCCTGATGATTGTATTTGTTTTAAGTTCCTCCCTCCTTTTCACCTCCTGATTCACATGTATTTCTAGGATGTTATTTGTATCCTTTACAGAGAAGACAGATGTACAAAATCTGTTCAGTTCATCCATCATTTCCTTTTGTCCATTATTAATTCTCCATACTCTCTCTCTAGGGGACCAATGCTGACGTTACTTTATTCCTTTTTAAATACCTATGGAATCTCTGACTATCTTTTAAGAAATATATTTCTAGCTAGTTTTCTCGTACTTTAATTTCTTCCTCCTTATTAGTGCTTTGGTCGTTCTTTGCTGTTCTTTATATTCTGTTCGATCTTGGAGGCACGGTGACTCTGCAGCCTCACAGCGCTGAGGACCCGGGTTCGATCCCGAGTCACTGTCCCTGTGGAGTTTGCACATTCTTCCTGTGTTTGCGTGGGTTTCACCCCGACAACCCAAAGATGTGCAGGGTAGGTGGATTGGCCACTCTAAATTGCCCCTTAATTGGAAAAAAAAAGAATTAGGTACTCTAAATTTCCTTAGTTAACCAAGGATTCTGCATCTTTCCTTTAAAGAGTTTTTCTTTCTTACTGAGATCTCTGCTGACCTATCCCTTAACCTAATTTCCACTTTCACTTTAGCCAACTGGGAAATTAGGTTAAGGGATAGGTCAGTAAAGATTCAGTGGGTAAATTTTCAAAATAGTGAGAACTTACTGCTTAGTGCCTCCTCAACCCTTCTTATCCATCTCCAAAAGCCAGTCATCTGTCACTATATTCCTGCTCTTTGGAATTCTCTTACTACCTCACTCCCTGCAGAAAGAAAGGAACTTAGGAACAGGAGCAGATAATTTAGCACCTTGAGTCTGTTTCACAATTCCATTGGAACTTAACTGTTGTGTATCTTAAATTAAGTCCACACATGTTGGCTCCGTAATCCTTAATACACTTGCCTAATAAAAATCTATCATTCTCAGTTTTGCAATTTGAGACTCAGCCTCAACAGCTTTACTGATGGAAAGATTTTGGGTGCAATTGAACTAAATGGGAACAAAGTTCCATAGCGAGCGCGTTTAGCAGCATACTTCCCAGCGCTTGCAGCACCGAGAAATACAACACTAAATAACGTCACTCGGGTTAGATCTGGGGCCTCAGCGGGGAACGCACAGCTGAGGCTGCACATCGCCCCGTTTTCTGCACTGAGGCGTTCCAATAGGGAATCGGGTACCGGGTTCAACTTTCGGTGAAACAACTCATGCTATAAATTAGAAGGATACACACACACACACACGTGTGTTCGGCCACAGGAATGGGACAAAGTGCGAATGTCAGAGCTTTTTGAATTTCGAATAAGGGATACTCAAACCTGTATATTCAAATAAATTTTTATTTAGGTATGCAACCCATCTACATAGTTTAACTCTTAATTTCAGAGAAATCTGGTGAATTTACCTCACGCCACCTCCATGAAAATATACACTTGCTGAGGTGCAGTCCCCAGAACGGTTCCAGACATAAGTTAGCCATGCCTCTGTACACCTGTATCATAACTCCAAGCTGTTGTAGTCCAGATGCTTCGAGATCAAATTTTATATTCCATTTGCCCCTTTTTGTACCTGCCCATTAGTTTTTAGTGATTTTTGTTCATCCAGTTCCTAACATCTCACCATTTAATGATGGTTCTCTTCAGAAATCTCAAAAAAACATTTTGACCTAGTTTCCTCCTTTTCTTATTTCATCTTTCATCTTGTTGTCTTACATAAAGAGCACTATATGATTTCAAGAAATTGGCAAGCTAAATGGATAACTTTTGGCTGAGATTACAGAAGCTGCTGCCTGCCTACTTCTTCCTGAGTGAATTTTCTTTTTATAATTTAGAGTACCCAATTATTATTTTTTTCAATTAAGGGGCAATTTAGCGTGGCCAATCCACCTAACCTGCACATATTTGGTTGTGGGGGCGAGTCGCATGCAGACACAGGGAGAATGTGCAAACTCCACACGGACAATGATCTGGGGCCAGGATTGAATCTGGGTTCTCAGCGCAGTAGTTACTGAATAAATTCAACAGAAAGTTAATGCCAAGGGTGTGCGACATATATAGAGCCCCAACAATGCAGAAGGAGGACATTCGGCCCATCGGGTTTGCACCGACCCTCTGCAAAAGCATCCTACCTAGGCCCACTTTCCCACCCTATCCCCGTAACCCCACCTAACTTGCACACTAAGGGGCAATTTACCATGACTAATCCACTTAACCTGTACTTCTATGGACTGTGGGAGGAAACCGGAGCACCGGAGGAAACCCACTCAGACACTGGGAGAAAGTGCAAACTCCACACAGACAGTCACCAAGGCCAGAATTGAACCCGGGACCCAGAAGCTGTGAGGCAGCACTGTGCCATCATGCCACAGTCATATATATTAACTCTAATGCCTCAAATGTGAGCATTAAAATTAATCAGGTATAGCTTAAAATACTCAAACACTAGCCGTAATAATTTGATGCCAGATAAGAAAGTGCTTCCTTCATCTGATTTCCGGGAATATTTTTCAATTGAATAGCTTTTAAAACTGGCAATACAAAGCTTGTAAGGTATATACACATACACAAATTTGAATCACTCTTATGATTTATACTAATTAAAAATCAAATTACTAAAATATGGATAAATTGGCATATTTCTTATATTATGTATAACCTGCCTCAACAAACTAGAATGAACATCAGTTGAATAACTAGGCTTTTACATTTTAATGTAATGTAAAACAAATAAGTACACAAATTTTCCACAATAGTTGTAAATACAGGTACAGTATACACATCATCATTCACCAAAGATTTGTAATTTGCTCCCAATAATGAGCAACTCAGTCCTAACTCAATATGTCAAGTTTTAATTGTCACTGGCAAAATATTTCCTCTGTACTCAATTCATCAACCCCCACGAGTGGTGGGAGAGGGTTTTGTAAGTTAAAAATTTTAAAACAGGGAAGCATCCCCAACCCGCCAAATGAATGTCTGCTACCATTTTCCAAGTTTACTCCTGGTAAAATAATTTCTCTCTGAATTCTGGAATCATTGTTCTAACCTTCCAGTGCTTCTAAGATTTCCATCTCATTTTTTCATCAAAATCATTGAATTTGTTTTGTTTATCTCTGGCAGATCAATTGCTTATGTCATCCTCTATGAATACTTGAATGGAATACTTAACAATATTTACTGGGCACGATCTACCAGCCGCATTGTGCCCGAATAGGAGCATGACGCGGCCGGCAGATCCTGGGAGAGGTTTCCCGACAGCCAAAGCGCTTCATGAGATCTACCTATGTCGCGCCAGGCATCGTGATCAGGATCCCAAATCCAATGGCCACGACCAAGCCTTGCACACCCATGTAGGTTTAAAACTCATTTAGGCATGATGCTTCGCCCCTTAGATCACAAATGTTTCCAAATTTAACACTCATCCATTGAACATCTTCATTTTAAAAGATTTCTAGAAGTCATTTATCCTCTTTGTTCATTTTCATTCTCATGCAGCCAATTTTTGTATGTGGCATCTTTTTTCAGAAACAATTTCACCATGGTTAGTGTTCATGTTAGAAAGAAATGGGTTTATATTGCAGCTTTTCACGTCACTAAAATGCCTGAATTAGCTATTATTACACACACACACACACAACAAATATTCATCATTAGAAGCTCTTGTAAATAGCTGAATGTTCACTAGAACACCCGGGGAACTCAGTTCTCCTGTGCAAAATACACTGGAACCTTTAATGTCCATTTACACCAACTTAACAGGAGGCAGGATAATATCTTAAATTTGGCATCTTAAATCTTTGCTTAAAGAGCCAGCATAGATTATATGCTCATTTCTTGATGTGGGATCACATCTACAGTCTTCCTGGGCAATATGCTGCTAAATAAGTTTGTACCATCCGTAGTTTCTGCTTTAACTTGGAGTTTCAGAGGCAGGGTAATTGCCAAACATGCGGTTGAAACTTCCCAGGCAATTCCTGTGCAATCCTTGCATGGGGACTTCCTACACCTCTTCAAAGATAGCTCTGCGAGCCGACCTTCCAGAGAACAGAAGATCTGGCTTATCTTTCTTGTTTGACTAACTTTATAATGTTTAAAGGTTTTTCTCTGTCAAGCAATTGTAAATGGTCTTCTCAAAAAACATAACTTCTAGTCATAGAATAACAAATGTAAAAATAAACAACCACAAACAAAAATTATAATTATAAATCTTATCATCTTCTAAATCCAGCTGGAGATTTTATGTGGGGGTGACAAACAAAGGGAATTATCCTTATACTCGAGACATCACCTTCATCTATTATTAAATACTTGCTGGTTGTCAGATCACAGATGATCAACATGGGTTGTAAATATACTAATTGGTATTTAATTTCAAAGCAGCAAATGGAATGAAATATATAGTATGTGTACAGATTAAAGTTTGCAACCAAATTCCTTTCATAGGAGAGTTAGCAGCCAGCACACTTGCACCCTAAGGGACATTTAACTTGCAATCAAATGTTAAATTAACATTAATTCCAGAAGAAGCAGGGCATAGGTGATTGATAATGTACATCGGATTTAGTAATCCGAACACATTTTACTCTGGCTAAAGAGCTGCTTGTAGAACTGTGAAATGCAAGGTCGCAGGTGACGAACTCACTTGCTGAAGTTAAAGAATTGTTCCACTTGTCTATTGAACCAGCTCACTCTTTCAGTTTTGAGCGCCTCTCCCGTAATCCACAACCAATGTGAACAGCTTTTTGTCTACTGTCAACTTCACAAACCCTTGTGATGATGAACCAAAAGGCGCACCAGTCTTCATAAAATGGTTCCACGTGGATACTTTTTCAGCAGCTGTGGTTAAACATCCACATCAGAAAGACTTTGAAGGTCGAGACCAAGAGTGCCACATTTTCCCATTTAAGTCCTGCGACATATGCGCTTATTTCTAGGTTCGCAGCAGATTGAATATGACAAGTGTAACATAATTGGATATGTTTTACAATGATTAGCAGTACAAAAATAATCTAAATTCGAGAGAGAATCTCAAATAAGCAAACAATAAACTCCATAATATTCTATAATAACTGATGCCTGTGCAGAAAAGGCCTAAAATAATAAAATAACAATCGCAATAAGCCCAAGTCCTTAGTTTCAGCATAATTAACATTTGAAAAGGTCGCCTTAGTTTTTTCAGACAGGGTTTGTTGATTTTGTCTATATGTGTAAAAATGGTGTGTAACGTAGATTGCAGACTGTGGATACTACCTTTGAAACCATAGTAACACAATGATTCATTTGTGACTAGTATCTCTGGTTGCTATGACCTGGTCTGAGTATGTTATCACTGAATAGTTAATCACATTATACTGCACGACACAAAGGCGCATAAGGACAATGTGTGATCATCAACATTTCAAATCAAAGACCATTTTATTGTTGTACACTTTGAATTTGTCTTTGTCCATACAATTACATTTGGAATTTGGTGCCGCAAATGTAGCTCCTGCCTTTGGACATTTGAAACAACCAACTAATAGCTACACAGTTGTTCCTGCTCAATGGAAAGGCCATTAAATAGATCTAACGAAAATATGTGTACACTTCTTTATGAAAAATGAACTCTCGAATGACAACTACCTCTCAGGGAGTTCAACATGCATGTGTTTTAAAATATCAGTCTGTTTCCAGTCCAATGCAAATGCAGGCACTGTTAGACCTGGTTCTTGGGAATGAGGTGGAACAGGTGGAGGAGAGGAACATTTAGGGGACAAGTGATCATTGCATCATAAAGTTTAGGATGACTATGGAAAAAGGAAAAAGGAACAAGCCAGAGCAAGAATACTTACTGGAGGAAAACCAACTTCAATGGGGTAAGAACGGATCTGACCCCGGATAAATTGGAAATCAAAGGTTGACAGGCAAAACAGCAATGGCTGCCTTTAAAGAGGTAGTTTGGGCACAGTTAAAGTATATTCCTACATGGGGAAAAGGTCGAACAAAGTTTCTGGATGACAAAGAATATAGGGATTAAGGTGAAAAAGAAAAAGTGTGTGCATGACAACTGTCAGGTGGATAATAGAACCGAGAACCAGGCTGAATTATGGAAGCTTCAGACGGGAATTGAAAAAGCAAATAAGAGAAGCAAAGAGAGAGTATTGGTGGAGTGGCAGATGAAAAATGAAGTGATTCACTTTGGCAGAAAGAACATCGCGAAAATACAAAATAAATAAAGAGTACAATTCAAAAGGGGTGCAGGAAAAGAGGGACCTGGGTGTATATGTGCACAATCCATTGATGGTGGAAGGACAGTTTGAAAGAGTGGTTAATAAAGCATAGAGTAGGGGCAGCATGGTGCACAGTGGTTAGCACTGCTGCCTCACGGCACCAAGGACCCGGGTTCAATCCTGGCCCGTGTGAAGTTTGCCAATTCTCCCTGTGCCTGCGTGTGTCTCACCCCCACAACCCAAAGATGTGCAGGGCAGGTGAATTGGCCACGCTAAATTCACCCTTTATTCCAAAAAAGAATTGTGTACTCAAAAATTTATTTTTAAATATGTTTTTTAAATTAAAAAAATAAAGCATAGAGTATCCTAGGTTTTATTTATTGGGACCAAGAATACAAAAGCAAGGAAGTTCTGTTAAACTTGTCTAAAACACTGGTTTGGACTCAATTGGAGTACTGTGCCCTGTTTCGGGGATTGTACTTTATGAAAGATATGAAGGCACTAGAGAGTCTGCAGAAAAGATTTGTGGGAATGGTGCGAGGGATGAGAAACTTAAGTTATGTAGGTAGACTGCAGAAGTTGGGACTGTTTTTCTTGGAGAGGAGATTTGATCGAGCTACTCAAAATCATGAGGGGTCTGTACATAGTATATATAGGGGGAAAAACTGTTCCCATTGGTGGAAGGATGGGGAACGAGAAGTCACAGATTCACAGTAACGTGCAAAAGAAGCAATGGCAACAGGAGGGGAAACTTTTTCAGGCAGCCAGCGGTTAGGATCTGGAATGTACTCCTGGGAACGTGAGCAAGACAAGTTCTAGCGAGGCAGTCAAGAAAGAGGGAATGATCATCTGGGAAGGACGAATACGCCGGGTTATGGGCTAACGGCGGGGCAGTGGCACAAGATGAATTGGTCCTTCAGAGAGCTAGCACTGATGCGACGGGCAGAATGGTTGCAGCACAGGAAGAAGCCATTCTGTGAATAACTGGTTCCTTCCTAAAAGGTCGGCAGTATCCAGATCTATCACATTATAACCCAGACGCAATACCCCACGTATAGGAGTACAATGTAGAGAAATGAAATGACAATTTTAAATACAGGTTTAGCTACCATCCTTCTGAAACTGACATCGATGTGGATTTCTAATTCAAACATTTTACACTCACTCAATCTTCCAACGCTTTCCTCCCTATCTGTTTGAGCAATTACCTGGCGATCTTGGTCGTTAACAGCCTTATTTGAAAAGAGATGTCACAATTCTTCAAAAGCTTAAACTTCAAATCCAGGGTCCAGCTAATTGCAGTTTAAAAAAAAAAATCATCATTTGCCTCATCGGCCTTAAACACCACCAGTTGTTCAGGACCTTCTAAAGCTCTACTAAAGAGCCAAGTACTGGATGCTGGAAATGTGACATTTAAAAAAGCAATAATATGCTGAAAATAAGCAGTCTGCTGGCATCTGTGGAGAGAGAGAATTGTTAACGTCTCAGTTTGGACCCAAAGTCGCTGAAACGGGAGCTTCGTTTCTCTCCATGGATGCTGCCAGACCTGGTGAGTATTTCCAGCATTTTCTGTTCTTTATCATCTTCTAAAGCTCGCAGTGCTCTTGGATCCCCCCCTCTACATATGAGGTGGGAAGGACCGTGTCCCAAACCGAGAAGGTGTCACTCAGATTGCTGTTGGTTTAACCTGGACTCACCTCTCCCCCGTGCCCGTCAAAAATCCCGAAAATGGAAGGATGACTTTTGTTCACCAGATCAGTGAGGACGTCGAATCGGTCTTCCATGTGATCCCGCCTGCCCTGGATGGAATACACAGCCACGTTGTTGCTCTTGTACTCCCAGGTTTTGGAGAACTCGGCTTCCAGGACGTCCAGCCCCCCGAACCGATCGTTCTGAATGATCTCCACCACTTTCCCCTTCATCATTTTCACCGCATTCTGGCTCGACTTCACGATGGTCTTCACCTCGTCCGTGTGGAAGAAATAACTCCAAAGAGCCAAGCTGATGCACAGGAGAAACAAAGTTTCCGGCCTCAGGAGAAAATAACGCATGATGCGGCCCAAGAGAGACAACAGAGTCATTGTGTCTTCTATCATTTATTCTACCAACTTGGGAGAGAATGCAGCGATCAGTTCACCGGCATCCTCCGGAGCAGGGACCTGCGCAGAGAAGGAAGGCGGCGTCTCCTGCGGCTTGTTCGAGCTGAGCTGGATCACGGACAGGCGGACCTCCTCCCAGCGCTGGGGCAGGGAGATAGGTGCACGATTGCAGAGTGTGCCCGCCACACAGCAAAGCTCCCCTCCCTCCCAGCCCCAAACCCCGGCCAACACCGCTTCCTCCAGAGATCCCCTCTTCCCGACAACACGATCTGCCGCATTCCCACTGCGGGAATACCCCATCCCCAAATCACAGGGTGACCCGCCCTCTCTGCCCCCTCCCCTCCCTAGCTGGTCCAAAGCGGCTTGGGTCGGGTTACTGTTGAAAACAAGTATCCCACCTCGACACGGGGCTGAGCGGCGCATCAGACAGCACCCCCCCCAGGAATTGCCATCCCGGCGATTCCTGCCGGCTGACTCCCCTCCTTGGGTTTGGTAGATTCTGCTTTGCAGCCTTTGCCAGTGCATTTGAACGGGAGGTAGCAAGGATCAAAACTCAATCAGGGTGAGACATGCGCTGTCCCCGCCAGCGGCGAGGTATTCAGAGCGGCCGTTCATGCTGGCTGATGGGGCACTTCTATTTATAGGAGCGCCCATTGCACACTTCCAAACACTTGCTCTCTCCCAGTGTATGGTATCAGGGCGAGGGAAGCATGATTAGCTTTTCCACAAATCTAATACTGATCAAATATTTTCGTGTCTTTGCAGAATTCTGGCTACTCTCCCAAAAATGTTTCATCGATATTGAGTTGAAAGTATAATAATCTATATTTTAGGCGCAGGATTTATTGACAAGTTGTGCGAACTTTCTACCCACTTTCAAACAATTATGTATTGAGGAAACAGAGTTGGGTGATTTGCAATCAGAGTTGATCAGACATAGAGGTAAAGGAAGGGTCATGTGATGTGGGTGCTGGCGTGGTTACACTTTAGCGAGCTCTGGCTCTACTCGTCTTTTAATCCGTCATTTCACCCTGTGCACATTTCAAACTTTCTTTTTGTTGGGCTACATGGCTTGTGCTGTGTCCCTGGACATCCTGAGAAAGTAAGAAGTCTTACAACACTAGCTTTCGGAGCGCTGCTCCTTCCTCGGGTGAATGAAAAGGTGGGTTCCAGAAACATATATATGGACAAAGTCAAAGATGCGGTTTGGATCTGGAATGTACTACCCGAGAACGTAAGCATGGCAAGTTCTAGCAAGCCCCTCAAGAGGGAATGATCATTTGGAAAGGACAAACATGCTGGGTTATGGGCTAACGGTGGGGACAGTGGCACATCATCCTGAGAAAGAGTTAAAATTCTTGTGTGTTTGTGACAGTT
Organism: Scyliorhinus torazame; assembly: GCF_047496885.1. NCBI lineage: Eukaryota > Metazoa > Chordata > Chondrichthyes > Carcharhiniformes > Scyliorhinidae > Scyliorhinus > Scyliorhinus torazame. The sequence goes on along the minus strand of NC_092720.1, from coordinate 90,135,108 downwards.
GAGTGAGCTGGGATGCAGCCCATCTTTCAGTGGCGCAGTTACTGCTATGCTATATATACACTTGGTGTGCATCAAGATGATGGTCATTATCGAAGATGTCTTTTTTTTCCCCAATTAAGAGGCAATTTAGTATGGCCAATTCACCTACCCTGCACATCTTTTTTGGGTTGTGCGGATGAGACCCACGCAGACACGGGGAGAATGTGCAAACTCTACACAGAGTGACCCGGGGCTGGGATCGAACCTGGGTCCTCGGCGTCATGAGGCAGCAGTGCTAACCACTGCGCACCGTGCTGCCTATTTAAAGATGTTGGCTTGACTGAGAACTTCAGCTCTGCAGTGAAGGTCATTAGAGCTCACTTCGGGGCATTTCAGGGTACCTTTAAAAGAGCGGTGGAGACACATGAGGTTCTTGCACTCGAAAGAATACTGCCCCTAGTCAGGGGCCGCCTTTGTGGTTTGGCAGAGATTTTTCTATGGTTGTGCCAGGGAGGAGAGAATCAGCTCTCCCTCCAAGGGCGCCTATTTGTTCTTCTTCTCGGGCAGGAGCTGAGCCCCCCCCCCCCACCTTGAATAATCACCTTCTCATGGCGCATTGCTCTGGATGGGGTTGGAATGATACAAGCTGGGGGTGGAAAGGGGGTGCACATTTCTGGGGTGTGTTGGAGGCCCTGGGCTTAGGTAGATTTACAATGGAATACACAACGCTGCAACGCGGGGCTCCGGCCATTGGTGGGTGCGGGGGCTGGTAGCTCTGAATTTGCTGATATGCTCACGAGCTATCATCAGGCAATATAGAATAACATCAGACTCTGATTTGTGGACTCCCCTTTGGAGCGGGAAAACAGTGTGCCAGATGTTGAGAGGTGGTGGAGACTTAGAGCAGTTCAAATGGATCTCCTGATTGTCTGGTGTGAAGTTTCTGATGTTTCGTTGAGTGAAGCAGTAGCCAGGTGTCTGACATTCAGCCCGGCAGCCTGAGGCAAAGTGAGGTTGCTGACCTTATGTGAGGGTGCGAGCCTTCAGCAAGGAGGAGGTGCTAGCCAACGGCCATCAAGGGGAGCAGTGGGGCGACTCTCAACCTCCAGATCAGGGCCGAGGAGGGTGGGTGGGCAGCCAACAGACCCAAGAAAGAACAGAAGCCAGGCCAGGGCAGGTCAAATAAAGCCAGCAGCTAGCCAGCCAAGAGCACACAAGGCCGCTGAGGCTTGAGGCCCAGCTAAACGATTGAGAGGTTAGCAGTCAGAAGGTGCAAGGGTCAGACAAGTACCAGGGTCTTGGTTTTCGAGGAGCAGCAGCCAGTGGGGTGACTTGACCTGAGGCTAGGGCTGAAAGTGAGAGGGCTGGGTGGTAAGACAATGTCAGATAGCCAGCAGCAGGAGCCAGCCAGAAGTACATGTGGTCCTCGAGGTTCGGTCTCCTGAGTGAGAGGCGTGGGCAGTCGGGAGGTGCGAGGGCCAGGCAGGCGTCAGTGTCAAGGGTTTCGGGAACAACTGGGCTACTCAACCAGGGCTGAGTGGGCTGGGCGGAAACCAGACCGGCCAGAGAACAGGCCAGGTCAGATAGTCAACAGCAGCAGCCAGGCATCCACCACTAGCACACCGAGCTTGGGTCGTCAAGGGGAGCAGCTGCAGGGGTGTCTTGATTCCCAGGCAATGGCTGAAGAGGGCAAGGAAGCCCGCTCTTCCTGAAAATTCACGTTTGTTGAAATCAAGACAGATCAGTCACTGTGAATCTGGCAGTCAAAATGCAGAAAGCTGAAGGCGAGGCAAGAGGACGAAGCTAGGCAAAAAGATAGTTTGGAACTTTACGTTTGAAGTATTGCGTAGTGCCCAACTGCACATTCATCTTCAACAACAACATCCACCAAAGGTTTTTGTAACTTGTCTGATGACTCACCTGCCGATTTCTGGAGACCACACATCGCCTGAAAAACCTGACCAAGAAGACATGGACTCTGAAATGGGAGCCATGATGTGGAGATGCCAGCGTTGGACTGGGAATCACCTGAGGAAGGAGCAGTGCTCCGAAAGCTAGTGATTTGAAACAAACCTGTTGGACTTTAACCGGGTGTTGTAAGACTTCTTTCTGAAATGGGAATGGAACTACAAGATCCTGCTCAAGCTCACTGTTCTGCAGCTGAAGTGAGGGAATAAACCTACCCCGACGACATTCCTTATGGCCAAAATCTGTTCCAGTGGGTATAGTTGGAATACTTTGTAATAAATACACCAGAGAACAGCGATGGACGCAGAGAAAGCCTTTGACCGGGTGGAGTGGGAGTACCTGTGGGAAACGCTGGGGAGGTTCGGGTTTGATGAGGGCTTTATTGGCTGGGTGAAATTGCTGTACCAGGCGCCTGTAGCAAGTGTATGTACAAACCGGCTGAGGTCGGGGTACTTCGAGCTTCACCGGGGAACGAGGCAGGGGTGTCCCCTCTCCCCGTTACTATTTGCCCTAGCTATAGAACCGCTAGCTATGGCGCTGAGAGCCTCGAGGAACTGGCAGGGACTGGTTCGGCGGGGGGGGGGAGGTGGAACATCGGGTCTCGCTATACGCGGATGATTTGCTCCTGTACATTTCGGACCCTGTGGAGGGGATGGGGGAGGTTCTGCGGATCCTGAGGGATTTTGGTAGTTTTTCAGGGTACAAACTAAACATGGGAAAGAGCGAGATGTTTGTGATCCAGGCCAAGGGGCAGGAGGAGAGACTGAAAGAGCTGCCGCTCAGGATGGTAGAGAAAGGTTTTCGTGACCTGGGTGTACAGGTGGCCAGGAAATGGGAAGCCCTGCGCAGGCTCAACCTGACCCGGTTGATGGAGCAAATGGAAGGGGACTTTAAAAGGTGGGACATGCTCCCGCTGTCACTGGCAGGGAGGGTGCAGACTGTGAAAATGACGGTCCTCCCCAGATTTTTGTTTGTCTTTCAGTGCCTCTCCATCTTCATCCCTAAGACCTTTTTTAAGCAGGTGAGTAGGATCATTTTGGGCTTTTTGTGGGCGAAAAAGACCCCGGGAGTAAGGAGATCGCTGTTGGAGTGCAGTCGGTGGGGGTGGGTTGGCGCTGCCGAACCTTCGCAACTACTACTGGGCGGCCAATATAGCTATGATTAAGAAGTGGGCGATGGGGGGGGGGGGGGGGGGGGGCGGCGTGGGAGCAGCTGGAGGTGGCGTCATGTAAAGGTACTAGTCTGCGAGCTTTGATAATGGCTCCTTTGCCATTCTCGCCGACCCGTTACTCCACAAGTCCGTTGGTGGTGGCGACACTGCGGATCTGGGGACAGTGGAGGAGGTACAAGAAGGTGGAGGGAGCGTCTGTCTTTGTCCCGGGTAGGATGGATGGTGGGTTCCTGAGCTGGCAGAGGGCAGGCATCAGAAGGATGGGAGATTTGTTCATAGACGGAAGCTTTCCCAGTTTGAAGGCGCTAGAGGACAAATGTAGTCTGCCACCAGGAAACGCCTTCAAATATCTGCAAGTACGAGCCTTCTTGAAAAAACAAGTAGTGGCCTTTCCGACGCTGCCACCACAGAGGATACAGGACAGGGTTGTCTCCGGCACCTGGGTGGGGGAGGGGAAGATGTCGGATATCTACCAGGAACTACAGGAGGCGGAGGAAACCCCGGTGGTGGAGCTCAAAGGCAAGTGGGAGGAGGAGCTAGGTGAGGAGTTGGAAGCGGGTCTGTGGGCAGAGGTCCTGGGCAGGGTTAATTCCTCCTCATCATGTGCCAGGCTCAGTCTAATTCAATTTAAGGTGGTCCATCGGGCATACATGACGGCAGCAAGAATGAGCAAGTTTCTTTGGGTAGAAGACAGTTGTATAAGGTGCGAGGGCAGCCCTGCAAACCATGTCCACATGTTTAGGGCATGCCCGGAGCTTAGAGAGTTCTGGCAAGGGTTCGCGAGGGCAATGTCCAAGGTGCTTAACACACGGGTGGTGCCGAGTCAGAGATAGCGATCTTTGGAGTGTCTGAAGACCCGGGAGTTCAGGGAGCGAAAGAGACGGACATCTTGGCCTTTGCCTCCCTAGTAGCCCGGAGACGGATTTTATTAATGTGTAGGGACTCGAAGCCCCCGAGTGTAGAGACTTGGGTTAACGACATGGCTGGGTTTCTCAGCCTCGAGAAAATAAAGTTTGCCTTAAGAGGGTCTACACTAGGGTTCTCTCTCGGAGGTGGCAGCTGTTCGTCGTCTTTCTCGGGAAAAATTAAAATGTCAGCAGCAGCAGCAATCTGTAGGGGGGGTGGGGGATGGGGGGGGGGGGGGGTGTGTGTGATTCATTGGGATGGTGTGTGAAGGCTGAGTCGCGTGGGGTAATGAATATTTAATTGTTATTGTATATTCTCTTTTTGCACTATGTTAATGTTCACTCTAGTTTGTTTTGTTATTATTGTTACTACTGTTTAATTCTGAAAAATTTTGCAAAACCTTAATAAAAATACTTAAAAAAAAAAAATAAAAAGACCAGAGAAAATTTGAGAAAAGAGTTTTGAGGTTTGAGGCCAAAAGCAGTTCAGAAGTCTTCATGGGTCCTATTTTCTGAAGGTGAAGAGAAATAGCATGACAGAAAGGAGAAATTGGCTGATTTTTTTCCCCTGACCCGAGTAACGGGAAACAATCATTTGCCGATGGGCACTCTAACTGGAGGAGTGTTGGAAGAGATATTGCTGCTCATAAAACTTCCAAACATCATATTAAGGCTGTGTGATTTGCATTATCGGTTCAGTTTGAAACTGCTGTCTTCCTTGGGGCTCCCTCTAAGAGGACATGATGAGTCATCAATGTCAAGTCAAAGAGATAACCTTTTAGTCTGTTTTAATATCTCTGAATTTGATGAGCTTCTCAAAGAGAAAACTTTGAAAAGTTATCAATATTGTGGCTCAGGGAAGACCAAACTTTTAACACAGACTCCAGGATGACTTCATCAGTATAATGGCAGAACAGCTCAGGAACCAATTCACTAATTAAGTCAAAGATGCCAAATATTATTCCATAATAATTGATTCAACACCAGCAGATGTGAGTCAAGTCGACCAATTACATCAATTTTAAAATATGTGACCAGCAATGGTGAAGGCACAGAGTAATTTCTCTGTTTTGTCCAGCTACAATCCCACAGTTCTGACTGCCTGGAGACAACTGTTTTGGAAACATTTGCAAATTTAAGTTTGGATATCGAAAATTGTCGCAGGCAGAGCTTTGATAGTGCCGCAAATATGGCAGGAAAATATCCAGGTCTGCAAGCAAGACTGAACAATGCAAACCCCTGGGCATATTCATCCCATGTTCCAGTCATTCCTTGAAATTAATCTGCAACACTGAATCCTGTGAGGCAGCCGTACATTTTTTTGACTTTGTTCAAAGCTTGAACGCCTCCTTTTCGGTTTCCATGCATCGGCGGAATATTCTGCAATCATGATTGGATCAGTAAATCGCTACGAAATGTTGAAACAACCTTATTGAATATTTCACAGACAATTGTTAGCCTCAGTTAGAGGTCTTTTCATGGAAGTTCAAAATGTCTGTACCACAGTGGAAGCAGAGGCACTAACATTAACGAAGAATACAGGTTCCTCTGATGATGAGAAACATACAAGATACAGGACATTATTTTTTGATGAATCTAGAGGCAATGAAATCACTTTAAAAAGGAAAGAGAGGATCATCATCAAGACTGACAATGTTATTTGTGACACAATAATGGTGCAATTGCAAAGTAGAAGCGAATCTCTGAAGAACGCTGTTACATTTTTTATTGTGCTTTTGGACAAAAGTTTGGATGAGAATGCTTAGAGCCCCTACAGTAAGAGGTTAATTGAATTCTACTGGGAGGACATAGACAGAAATCGATTTGAAGATGAAGTGAAACAATTCACTCACTTCATCGATAATGATGAACTCTGTGCTTCGAGATCACCAGCTGATTTGTACAGACTTGTACTTGATGGTTTGCAGACAATCTTCCCAAACGTGGAAACCATTCTGAAAATATTTTTAACAATACCTGTCACAAATGTTTCTGGTGAACGTTCTTTCTTTGCATTGAGAAGAGTGAAACATTATCTGGGAAATATGATGAGTCAGTAACATTTGACAAGTTCAGCAATGCTGATGATTGAAAATGCATCCTTACGAGATTCTATCTACAATTATGTTATTGATGATTTTGTGAAGAAGTGCAGAGGAAAAGCTATCTAAATTTTCATGGGTTGCAAAAATACAGACATGAGACTTGGACTGGACACTCAAATTCATTGGCGTACTTGCTCCTGCACTGGATTTTTTCTGGCTCATTCTGTCCTCCACTGGTCTGTGATCTGCATTTATGTCATCAACTGATTCCTCCATCCCATTGCTCATCAGACAGTTCATGTTTGCTCAAGACATACAGATCGCAATATTTACAATCTCTACTGTCATGTTGACAACAGGTCGGCTTGGATTTCAAATAATAAGTTGCAAGCTTATTCACATACGTTAAAAAGCACTAAAGCAGTTAAGCATTGATTTTGTTTTTCTGTGGCTTGCATTGTGTGAGCTGAGGGTGAATGTGTCTATGATTCGGAAATGGGTAATGGAGGGAGAGGGGGCGGCGTGGAAACGGTTGGAAGCGGCGTCCTGTACAGATACGAGCCTCGGGTCACTGGTGACGGCACCGTTGCTGCTTCCGCCAAAACGGTATACCACGAGCCCGGTGGTGCCGGTGACACTGAGGATTTGGGGGCAGTGGAGACGGCATAGGGGCCTCAGTCTGGACCCCGATACGGAACAACCATAGGTTCGTTCCAGGTAGGATAGACGGCGGGTTCCTAAGCTGGCACAGGGCGGGAATCAAAAGAATGGGGGACTTGTGGTGAGCCACGTTGGGCTACATAAGGCTGTTGTACTGTTGGAATGTTATTATTGGTGCTGCTGTTGGCTCCGCCTGTGGCTCCGCCCAGCTGTGGAGGTATAAAGCCTGTTGACCTGGGTCAGCCCTGCAGTGCGGGAGGAGCTACAGGTCGGCACATATTTAGCTTATTAAAGCATCGGTTCACTGCTTCTCAGCATCTCGTCTGTATTGATGTCGATCAGGACTTGTTTATCGATGGGACTTTTGCCAGTCTGAGGGCGCTAGAGGAGAAATTTGGGTTGCCCCCGGGGAACACTTTTAGGTACATGCAGGTTCGGGCATTTGTGAAAAAGCAGATGGGGAAATTCCCACTTCTACCTGCCCGGAGGATACAGGACAGGATGAACTCAGACATGTGGGTAGGGGATGGCAAAGTATGGGACATATACCAGGAGCTGCAGGAGGCGGAAGAGGCCTCGGTGGAAGAGCTGAAGGGCAAGTGGGAGGAGGAGCTGGGTGAGGAGCTGGATGAGGACCTGTGGGCTGACGCCCTGGGCAGGGTCAATTCCTCTTCATCTTGCGCCAGGCTGAGCTTGATTCAGTTTAAAGTGGTGCATCGGACGCATATGACAGGGGCGAGAATGAGTACGTTCTTTGGGGTAGAGGACAGGTGTGTGAGATGTTCAGGGAGCCCAGCGAACCATGCCCATATGTTCTGGGCATGCCCGGCACTTACGGAATTTTGGAAAGGCTTTGCAAAGGCTATGTCCAAGGTCTTGGACACTCGGGTAAAACCGAGCTGGGGGATAGCGATATTTGGGGTATCGGATGATTCGGGAGTGCAGGAGTCGAAAGAGGCCGGTGTTCTAGCCTTTGCCTCCTTGGTAGCCCGGAGAAGGCTCTTGTTAATGTGGAGGGACGCGAAACCCCCAAGCGTAGAGGCTTGGGTCAGTGACATGGCGGGATTTCTCAGGTTGGAGAGGATAAAGTTTGCCTTGCGAGGGTCCTATCAGGGGTTCTCCAGGTGGTGGCAACTGTTCCTTGACTTTCTCGCGGAACGTTAGGTGGAGGTCAGCAGCAGCAATCCGGGGGGGGGGGGTGGGGGGGGTGATTTCATTTTATTTGTATGGGGCAAATGCCCCACCTTGTTTTGTTTGTTAAATTGTTAATTTGTCAGAGGGTTAAGTTATTTTTGTTGGCATATTGTTTTGTTCTCTTTGCATTATATTTTCTTTTGTAATGGTTTGTAAAAATTATTGAAAAATGTTGAATAAAAACATTTTTTTTTAAAAAGTGAGCTGAGGGTGGGTGGGTGGGGCCAGGAGGGTATTAACATTATAGGCGGCAGAGTGGGGCTTGACATTATTTGGGTTGCGGCTTGACGCCTTTTGGGGCAGGCCACCACATCGCCAGAGGGTGGGTCGTGGTGTGAGGGCCCCACAAAGAGGGAGACCACAGGGTTCCAAAATGGTAAGTCTGACTCTGCCTGGTGATATAGTCTCTTGTGTGTCGGTTGGTGCTGGGCTAGGTCAGTCCCGGTGTGCAACTGTTATCATGTTGCCCCTAGGGGCTTGGGATATCACTCTTTAAGGGGGTTGTGAGGGTCATCCCGGCAGCCAAGCATTTGTTTGCTTGACTCTCTGGTACATGGGAGCCTGGAGATGGGTTGGGTTCTGTGCCTTGGTGGATACCCTGCTATTCCCCCTGATGGGTGGGTCACCCTCTTGTTGATTGTGTGGCCTGTTCTCCTCTTCACGGGTGGATGTTGTCTTCTGATGGGATTGCTCTGGTAGGTTCTTTTTTCCCCTCTCCTTTTCTACCTTTGGAGGCCCTGAAGGCTTGACCATAGTCTGAACATGTTGTCATTATTGCCACTCCTCTCTTCATAACTGTATGGAATGATTTTGGTTCTACCCTGGGTCTTTTCTTTTTTGGGGGGAGCATGTATGTAACTCCCCTTGGATCTGGCGTTTCCATATTTTATTTTTGCAAGGGTGGTTATGATGAATCTGCTCTTAGAGCCTACTTGGATGCACATGGTCTGGAATCTGAAAAGAGAAGGCTGTGATGGATCATTGATGCAGATGGCGCTTCTGGAGTTGAGTGGCATATATATTGGTGTGCTTCATGGCGCGGGACATTTATCCTGATTTTGCGTGATGATTGTGCGGTTGTGTGGCATGGGAGAGTGTTCACCACCTTGTCGTGTTTTCATGATCCTATCCTGTTTCTCTCTCGGTTAACACTGCAATGAAGTTACTGTGAAAAGCCCGTAGTCGCCACATTCCGGCACCTGTTCGGGTACACTGAGGGAGAATTCAGAATGTCCAATTCACTTAACAAGCACGTCTTTCGGGCCTTGAGGGGTGAAGCCCAAGCACCCTGAGGAAACCCACGCAGACACAGGGAGAATGTGCAGACTCCGCACACACAGTGATCAAAGCCGGGAATCAAATCTGGGACCCTGGCGCTGTGAAGCAACAGTGTTAACTCAGTGTATTTAAGGTCGGCCAGGAAGGCACCAACAGGAAGGAACACGGTAGGGGTCTGCCAGGAAGTGTATATATATTATTTGTAAATAAACTTTCGTTCTCATTTTTATTTGGTCCCTATTAAAAGACTTTTTAAAAAACTTTTATTAAAAAGAGCGGAAGCTGAGAATTTTGGTGATAATACAAATTCCTTAGACAGGAGGTAGGTGGTTCTGAAGCCCAACTCAAACAAAGGAGTGATGTTACAGAACTGCAGGATTTTAAAGTAAGTAGTGTAGCCACTTAAAATGGCCAATTCCCAATTTAAAATGGCGAACGGCAAAGGCTGATGGGAAAGTCAGCCAACAGGACAAAAATGAGCAGCTGCAGGTTGACTGTGTATTTACCTCTGGAAAGGCCAGACAAGATCGATACCACCAACCATCAGCATAACAAAACACCAGCCATCTGCATACTAATGAGCAATCCCCGGGAACAATGGGCAACATTTAGACACAGAAAGCAAAACCAGACTCTTTGGCGCCAGCAGAAGCCTACACAAAAGGAGGTGAACGCCCACATCCAGACCGCTCATTGATCAGGGAACCGCTCCAGTATTGGAGAAAATCGAACCAAGTGATTGGGACAAAGTCCAATCACTTGGAACCAGATACAGGGTCCGCCCCGAAAGGCGGGAAGCCCCTGGGGACTATAAGAATTGAGCCCCAAGTTCAAGGCGCTCTCTCTTCCACCGCTTGCAGCTCTCTTCACTCGCTCTTCACTCGCTCTTCACTCTTCAACAGCCGCTCAAAACTGGTCGTCTTACTTCAACGCTCGCTACGAGATAGGCGCTCCTGGCTACCAATCTGTACCAACTTCGAATCCTGCAGACTCAGAACCCGAACAAAAGGCCATTCGTTTCCCTGACCTGGTGGGCCAGTTCCAAGTTAAGTATAGGCCTGTTAGTTGTAAGAAGTAGCTTAGACATAGAATTTATGCATGAGTAGTGATTACTGTGCATAATAAATGTGCTTTGATTTAAATCTTACTAAGCGGTGTATTGGATTATTGATCATTACTCGGACTTGAACCACATGGCGGTATCATAAAGATACCTGGCGACTCAAGAGCAAAGGTGATAAAACAGAGCAATTAAACTAAGGCAAAGTTAGCAACAGTAGTTAGATATGTAATAGTTTCTTGTGTTTACTGATCTGTGTGGTGCTTATAAAGTTGGAGTGAATAATCAGTCTTTGATTAGTTCACTTTGAAGAGTGAATAGAAAAATAATTACTTCAATACACTCAATATGTTTAGGCCTAGTTAACACCAATTATATGACCTTATAATCTACGGTGCTTTTTTAAAGTTTCTAATTAGAATGGAGGGACAGCTGCCATCTGTTGCCTGCAAGTTCTGCATCATGTGGAAGCTTCAGAATGTGTCCCCAGAGTCCACATATGCTCAAACTCACAGCGAGCATTTCTGAGCTTGAAATACTGTTGAATTCACTCCAGAGTACGTGAGGTGGCTGAATGTTTTCTGGATCACAGTTTCTAGGAAATGGAAGATAGACCAGAATTATTTAAAAAAAATAATTTTAAAGTATCCAAATATTATTTTTTCCAATTAAAGGGCAGCCCCTGGGTTGGTTGGTGGGCCCGTGTCGCTTGCCGCACTCAGTGTGGTGGAGGATTTGGGCCCGGAGGGCGACTGTCCGAAGTCTGTTAGCCGCCCAGTGTCGGGAGCGCAGGGTGCACGAGACGCTCTGTAGCGGGGTGCGGGTCTCACTCGTGCCTGACACTGTGTCGCCCCTCACCCCCTCTGGGGGACTCCCGGAATCTGGCACATCATAATTAAAGGTTCTTTTGTTTTTCTGCCTCTGTAGATAGTTCAGGCAGTGCCCTATTCCCCCCCCCCCCCCCCCCCCACCCTCCCGCTTTCACCAATATTCTGACTCCCTCCCTCCCCACCCCCCTCCTTTCCCCTCTCTCCCCTTACTTTCCCTTCTGTTGGTACAGAGGCAAGGGGATCTGGTCTCCAGCGCAAAGTTTAGTGCTTGGACCATTTGTTTTTTGTAGAAACGTGTTGTGAACTGTTTTAATAATCAGAGTATCCACCCCACCCCCGACTCCCCGTACATTGGTACTGAGGGGCGGGTACCCTGTTTCCAACACAAAATTAGTGTTTGTACCGTTTGGCCTTGTATATATTTTTTACTGTTTTAATAAAAAGATATGGCCAATCCATCTACCCTGCACATCTTTGGGTTGTGGGGGTGAGACCCATGCAGACACGGGGAGAATGTTCAAACTCCACACGGACAGTGGCCCAGGGCCGGGATCGAACCTGGGACCTCGGCACCGTGAGGCAGTGGTGCTAACCACTGCGCTGAAGATAGACCAGAATAGCAAGTGGGAGGCCACCCGGACATTTAGGAAGAGGCAGGCAGTGCAGGAATCCTTCAGGAGCATGGCATTCTCAAACCACTATTTAGCATTGAATATCAGTGAGGGTGATGGCAACTCAAAGGAGTGAAATCCCGATCCTGACACTGTGTGGCAAAGGGCTGTACAGGAGGCTACAGCAATCTTGAGAATGCAGTGGTATATGGGGATTTGTCAGACAGTTAGCTCTGCTCCATCAGTGTGAGTCCCGAATGATATGTTATTTCTCTTCTACCAGGGTGATGCACGATCAATGACTACTAAAGCGAGGTTGTAGTCCAACTGAAGGCTTTAATAAGCAAGATGTTTCCCCCAGCAGCTCAGGTACAGAAAGAAGGCTGCTGGGGCGCCACCATAATTGAACTTATACCCTGCCTTGCAGGGCGGAGCTACCATACAGCTTAACCAATGGGAAACATACAATATCTACCAATGGTGTTCCAGCATTACTAGGTACTGTAATACCTCTACACAGACTACCACATTCACCCCCTGTTAAAAAAGAGTCCGGCGGGGGTGGTGGCTTGGTATTACAACATGGTAACGTGGTAGAAGTTATAGTTATGGAGGTACCGTAATACCTCCGTACAGCGTTTTGTCTTATTGTTGTAACTATTTACAATTTCACAATTAACTATATACACTTTAAGATGAAGCAATCAGTTGATCGGGGGCCCTGGTCGTCCTCTGTGATCGTCAAAGCTTTGGTGGTGTCGCCGGTGGAGGCTCGGGCGTCTGTGACTCCGGGAGCGTGGCCTCGATTTCTGTGGCAGCTTCAACACCCCTAGGCGGCGCTGGTGGGGAAGCCGATTGACCTGGGAAGGGAGGGTCTGCGGGGTGCGTCGGTAGGTGGGGGGGGTCTAGACGGGGCCGGCGGAAGAACTGATCCTCCTGGGAAGGGGCGGCTGTAAGGTGCACCAGTGGGACGGAGGGTGGGACTGGTGGCTGGGGTGTGCGTGGGGATCCGGCGGGCGCCAGGTCTCGTAGGGAGACCGTATCTTGTCGGCTGTCGGGGTACGCCACGTAGGCATACTGGGGGTTAGCGTGGAGAAGATGGACCCTCTCGACCAACAGCTCTGACTTGTGCGCCTGCATGTATTTTCGGAGCAGGATGGGTCCGGGAGCTGCCAGCCAGGTCGGGAGCGAGGTCCCAGAGGAGGACTTCCTGGGGAAGACAAGAAGATGTCCGTGAGGTGTTTGGTTGGTTGTGGTACAAAGCAGTGACCGGATGGAGTGGAGGGCATCCAGGAGGATTTCCTGCCAGCGGGAGACTGGGAGATTCCTGGACTGTAGGGTCAGTAGGACGGTCTTCCAGACCGTTCCGTTCTCCCTCTCTACCTGTCCGTTACCCTGCGGGTTGTAACCGGTCGTCCTGCTCGGGACGGGAAGCCTTTATCAGGTGCGCTTGCTCTGGCCTGTAAAAGTGCGGTTTGCACTCCGCGCAGATTTGGCAATTCCTGGTGGCTATCCTGACCTCCTCGATGGAGTAGGGCAGGTTGCGGGTTTTGATAAAGTGGAAGAAGCGAGTGACTCCCGGGTGGCAGAGGTCCTCGTGGAGGGCTCGGAGGCGGTCCACTTGTGCGTTGGCACATGTGCCGCGGGACAGGGCATCAGGAGGCTCGTTTAGATCCCGGGCAATACAAGATTTTGTAGTTATAGGTGGAGAGTTCGATCCTCCACCGTAAGATCTTATCGTTTTTTATCTTGCCCCGCTGTGCATTATCGAACATGAAGGCCACCGATCGTTGGTCAGTGAGGAGAGTGAATCTCCTGCCGGCCAGGTAATGCCTCCAATGTCGCACAGCTTCTACTACGGCCTGGGCCTCCTTTTCGACTGAGGAGAGACAGATTTCGGAAGGATGGAGGGTACGTGAGAAGAAGGCTACGGGCCTGCCTGCTTGGTTGAGGGTGGCCGCCAGAGCTACGTCGGGCGCGTGGCTCTCGACCTGTAAGGGGAGGGACTCGTCGATGGCATTGCATCGTGGCCTTTGCAATGGGGTGCTGGTGGTAGGCGGACTTAAGATCCACCGTGGAGAAGACCTTGTAATGCGCGATCCTGTTGACCAGGTCGGATATGCGGGGGAGAGGGTACACGTCCAGCTGCGTAAACCTGTTGATGGTCTGACTGTAGTCGATGACCATCCTATGCTTCTCCCCGGTCTTTACCACCACTCCTTGAGCTCTCCAGGGACTGTTGCTAGCCTCAATGACTCCTTCCCTCAGTAGCCGTTGGACCTCTGACCTAATAAAGATCCGATCCTGGGCACTGTGCCGTCTGCTCCTGGTGGCGATGGGTTTGCAATCCGGGGTGAGGTTCGCAAACAGGGAAGGCGGATCGACCTCGAGGGTCACGAGGCTGCAGACAGTAAGAGGGGGTATAGGGCCGCCGAATTTGAAAGTTAGACTGTGGAGGTTGCACTGGAAGTCTAACCCTAGGAGTGTGGCCGCGCAGAGGTGGGGAAGGACGTAGAGCCAGTAATTTTTAAACTCCCTTCCCTGGACCGTGAGGTTTGCTACACAAAACTGCTTTATCTCTACTGAGTGGGAAGCGGAGGCCAGGGAGATTTCTTGATTAACGGGGTGGATGGGGAGAGAACAGCGCCTTACTGTGTCGGGGTGTATGAAGCTCTCCGTGCTCCCAGAGTCGATTAAGCAGGACGTCTCGTGCCCGTTGATTAGTACGTTGTGTAGCAGTTGAGAGTGTTCGAGGCCGGGACTGGTCCAGGGTCACCCAGGCTAATCGCGGCAGCAGTTGAATGTTCTCTTCGGGCGGTGTGTGGTCAGCCGAGCTGGGGTCCTGGGAGTCCATCCAAGATGGCGGCACCCATTGGTCGCACATGGCTGGGGTGCACGAAATGGCGGCGCCCATCCATCGTGTGTGGCGTCCGCAGGACAAGATGGCGGCGCCCGGAGGTCGCACGTGGCACTGGAGGAGGAAGATGGCGACGCCTGCTGGCCGCACGGGGACCGTGGAGAGGATTGTGGTGGCGGTCCGCATTCGCCACCTGAGACCGCAGCAACCGTATTGTAAGCAAAGTACTGTACACACCCCTGTCAGCATCAACGGGGCCGAGGTGGAGATGGTTAGCAGTTTCAAATTCCTAGGGGTGCACATCTCCAAAAATCTGTCCTGGTCCACCCACATCGACGCTACCACCAAGAAAGCACAACAGCGCCTATACTTCCTCAGGAAACTAAGGAAATTCGGCATGTCCACATTGACTCTTACCAACTTTTACCGATGCACCACAGAAAGCATCCTATCAGGCTGCATCACAGCCTGGTATGGCAACCGCTCGGCCCAGGACCGCAAGGAACTTCAGAGAGTCGTGAACACCGCCCAGTCCATCACACAAACCTGCGTCCCATCCATTGACTCCATCTACACCTCCCGCTGCCTGGGGAAAGCGGGCAGTATAATCAAAGATCCCTCCCACCCGGCTTACTCACTCTTCCAACTTCTTCCATCGGGCAGGAGATACAGATGTCTGAGAACACGCACGAACAGACTCAAAAACAGCTTCTTCCCCACTGTCACCAGATTCCTAAATGACCCCCTTATGGACTGACCTCATTAACACTACACCCTGTATGCTTCATCCGATGCCAGTGCTTTTGTAGTTACATTGTATATGTTGTGTTGCCCTATTATGTATTTTCTTTTATTCCCTTTTCTTCTCATGTACTTAATGATCTGTTGAGCTGCTCGCAGAAACATACCTTTCACTGTACCTCGGTACACGTGACAATAAACAAATCCAATCCAATCCAACCACCCGGGCCTGGCATACCGCCACGAAATGGCCCTTTTTACCACATCCCTTGCAGGTGGCTGCTGGGGGTGCTTGGCCTGCCCGCAAAATAGCAACGGGGCCCTCCTGGGTTGCCTGCCATCTTGCAGCACAAGCTTGTGGGGGGATGGGAGATGTCTCGGGGTCGGCCACGGGGGGGGGTTCCACGCTGCCCAGGGGGCTGCCGCGCGGTCGGGGACGAAAGCAGGGGAGTTTCGGGAGGCCACATCCAGGGAGCCGGCAAGGGCCCATGCCTCCTTGAGGCCTAGGGTGTCTTTCTCCAGCAATTGCTGGCGGATTTGGGAGGACAGCATACCTGCAAGGAAAGTGTCCCGGATGAAAAATTCTGTGTGGTTGCTCGCCGAAACTTGCGGGCAGCTGTAGTTTCTCTCCAACACCAAGAGCGTACGGTAGAATTCTTCCAGCGACTCCCCAGGGATTTGTCCCCTCGTCGCTCGCAGATGTCGGGCGTTGACCTGGTTTACCGGACGGATATAATGTCCTCTTAGCAGTTCCATTGCTGCATCAAAGTCGTCCGCGTCCTCGATGAGGGTGTACATTTCTGGGCTCACCCTCGAGTGCAGGACTTGCAATTTCTGTTCTCCAGTGGGTGTGTTTTCGGCCGTTCCGAGATATCCATTAAAACACGCCAGCCAATGCTTGAAAGTTGCCGCTGGCACGTGGGGGCTGAGTTGCAGACACTCCGGCTTGATTCGGAGCTCCATCCTTTTGAATCTAGCTTATTAAATTGATGCACGATCAATGACTACTAAAGCAAGGTTGTAGTCCAACTGAAGGCTTTAATAAGCTAGATGTTTCCCCCAGCAGCTCAGGTACAGAAAGAGGGCTGCTGGGGCGGCAAGGTCTCTTATACCCCACCTTGCAGGTTGGAGCGACCATACAGCTTGACCAATGGGAAACATACAATATCTACCAATGGTGTTCCAGCATTATTAGGTACTGTAATACCTCTACACAGACTACCACACAGGGTAAGGGACATCCCAGAGAGAGTGCAGAACATTCTATGGGCTGGGTGAGAGAAAAGCATAAGTTGTAGTTCATGTCAGAACCAACAATATCGGGGAGAACAGAGTTGAGGCCCTGCAGCCAGAATTTAAGGAGCTAAAAAGGAATTAAAAAGCCCAGACCTCAAAGGTAGGAACCTCTCGATTATTCCCAAAGCCAAAGCCCGGATAGAGTCTAAATTGTGTTGCGTTCCCTGTAAATATAGTTAACATTTGAAGAGAAAATCAAAATCCTAGTTCACTAAAGAAAGAGTGCCATAAGATTCCATGGTTTAAAACAAATTACTTTTGATAAACAAGAATCAAGTAAAGCAAACATCACAAATCAACACTGTGTTAGGAAATCATGTATACTTTACACTGAAAGTCACAACAAAATACAACCAATACATTGCAGCCTAAAATCCTCAACTGAACCTTCCCTTTTTCCACTCTGACTTCCTCCCAGAAGGTCTTTGGCCTCTCCGTGGGGAGGTCGGCATCGGGGAAGTAAGTGAGCACCTGCTGAGTTGTGGTGTCCCTATGGTATGCATGCACCACTCCCACCGCCTCCCCACCCCAACACCCCACCACACCGTCCCTCCACTACCCCCACCCGCACCCCACTCCTCCACATTGCCCCTCCACCTCCTCCATGTGTCATGTCTTGTGTCTTGAAGGATCAGCTGGAGACATGGCGTGCCCACCTGATGGATCTGCCCTGGCCACAGGACACCTTCATCGACGAGGCCACAGGGCACCTTGATCGATAAGGCCACAGGACACCTCGATCGATGAGGCCACAGGACACCTCGATCGACATGGCAGGACTGGACAGCGACGCGAGCCCCCAAACGCCAGCGTGTGACACCCCGGATCACCAGTCTGGGGACAACATCGACTTCCATCACTGCTGTCTCCAACATCCTACAACATCCCAGAGACACTCACCTTGGTTGGGCATTATAGTAAAGAGGCTCCTGGGGCACTATGTGGTACGCACCATGTGCAACGGTACATCAGGTGAAGATAGGAACCAACGAGAGGGCGGATGGTCAGATGGTGGCCTGACCCCAGGGCTGTCATCCAGATGGGTTTCAGGCTTCTGAAAAGGGTGGTCCCATCGATGCTGGAGATACAGACACAGAACCAGAGTATACATGAAGGGGTGTCAGCAACCATCCAGCTCCTGCAAGTGCAGTTAGAGGAGTCCAACCGCCTGCAGGGGCAGGAGGTGGTGCCGACGATGCGTGCGACCCACGCCAACACTGAACGGATGGTGTCTGCAGTAGAGGGCTTGGGGGCGAAGATATTGGCCATGGGTCCAGATGTCCAAGGCCTGGGACACGCTACGCGGGCGGTGGACAAGTCACAGGCAGCCATGTACCAGAGCCACCTGGACATTGCAGTGGCGCTCTAGAGGTTGGCCCAGTCACAACAGGTCATGGTTGTAGGCATCAATGGCATTGCCCATGCGCTGCTGACCTGTGCCAGTCCCAGAGGGACGTGTCACAGTCCCAAAGGGAGGTGGTCCAGTCCCTGTTGAAGATGTGGATGGCGTGTTGCCCGGCCGTGGAGAGGAGCAGAGCAATCTTCCTAGTGTCCGAGGTGTTCTCCCTGTCCGTGGCTTTGAGGAAGAGCTGGAAGCGCTGTTTAAAAATCTTCCAATTGACCCCGAGATTGCCGGCGATGTGGAGCGGCGGCGGCGGGTTGAGGTTCTCCATACTTCAGGATGCCGGAATGCTGATTAGTTGCAGGTGGGTCTCAGAAGTGCTAGTATGCAACCACTCCTTGTACCATGATGTGTTGGGTGTTCTGGATCACAAACAGATCACTAACACTGGAAGTGGTGCAACTCTATTTTATTATAAGGTTAACTATATTAACATACTTGAACTGTGGGTAAATGCAATACCAGCTTTAACTGTTGACCCTTGCCTAGTCCTAACCAGGTGCTGCACTCAGCACATGGTGAATGTCTGTGTTGCAGGCTGTGAGCTCTGTGCTCCGAACTGGCTGCTACTAAAATGAGCGGGAACTCTCCTGTCCCCTGTCTTTATAGTGCGTGTGCTCTCACTGGTGATTGGCTGCGGTGTTGTATATGCTGATTGGTCCCACTGCATGTCCATCAGTGTGTGTGTCTGCACCATAATATACTGGTGTATATTATGACACCCCCCCCCACCCAGCCATCCCTGCCAGGGGCAGGACCGGCAGCCCATGGCTGTACCTTCGGGAACACATCCTACCTCCGCTGTCTCCCACAGCAGCCACGGTGTCAGTGTCCTGACTTTAAATACAAGTGAACCTCGCTATCAGTAATTCCTCCTGGTGGGGCGGCACGACGGCACAGTGGTTAGCACTGCTGCCCCATGGCGCTGAGGACCCGGGTTCGATCCCAGCCTCGGGTCACTGTCCGTGTGGAGTTTGCACATTCTCCCCGTGTCTGCGTTGGTCTCACCCCCACAATCTAAAGATGTGCAGGGTAGATGGATTGGCCACGCTAAATTGTCCCTTAATTGGAATAAAAGAATTGGGTACTCTAAATTTATTTTAAAAAAGCAATTCCTCCTGGTGGAGATGGAGCATTTCGGGAATCCCAGAGAATACGGGGCAGACGCGTTAATGATATGCCAAAGGTGTTTAGTGTGCGTACGACATTAAATGCATTCACGCCGCTGTCGGGGCATTGGTGCATGACATTCCGTTAGGCGCCCGTTTATTTTTCGCTGATGCCCGATTCTCCGCCCGATCGTACTTCGCGATTCTGGCATAGTTGGACAGAGAATCCTGCTCAAGGTTTTACATAACATTAAACATGAATTTTTTAAAAAGGCTGACAGATGAGAACTAAACAACTTGTTGAACAAAAAAACCATTGTCAAAGCAATAAATTGATGATTAAAAGGAACAGTAGTATTGCTGTGTGGGGTGAGGGTGAATTGAGAATCCTGAGACTGGAATGAGATAGAGTGAGTGAGTGTGTAAGTATGTGAGTGTGTCTCTTCCCTCTTTCATTCACACACTCTCCCTCCCCCTACACTCTCTCCAAACACATACACGCGCACATAAAGACTCGCCCTTCACACACTGTGGTAATCACCACTGTTGTACTATATTGTATACACTGCACTGCATACAAGGGTATTACGGTAAGGCCCCTGTACTACAGGTACAGGGGGTAGATCCCTGTCTGCTGGCTCCGCCCAGTAGGCGCAGTATAAATGTGTGTGCTCTCCGAACTGCAGCCATTTCGGCAGCAGCTGAAGGAGGCCAAACATCTCTGTGTAATAAAGCCTCGATTACTCTCTACTCTCGTCTCGTTGTAATTGATAGTGCATCAATTTATTACACAGAAATTTTACAAAGATGGATCTCTGCATCAAGCCGGATCGCCTACAGCTGCATCCTCAAGCAGACAAAGCCAAAAAGGACTTTGCACATTGGCTAGCTTGCTTTGAAGCATACATCGGATTTGCGACAGACCCAATCCCAGAAGCACAGAAGCTCCAGATTCTGTACACGCGGCTGAGCTCCGATGTCTTTCCCCTCATCCTACCTATGCAGAGGCCATGGCGCTACTGAAGGAGAACTACGCTCAGCAGACCAATAAGATCTAGGCCAGGCACCTCCTGCCACGCGGCACCAACATCCCGGCCTCCCGCTGGCAGGAGGTCCTCCCCGACGCACTTCACTCCATTCGGTCGCTCCTGTGCACGGCGACTAACCAAACCCACCATGAACGTCTCTTTGCCTTCCCCAGGAAGTCCACCTCTGGGGTTTCGCTCCCAACGTGGCTGGCAGCTCCGGGACCCGTTCTCCTCCTCAAGCACGTGCGGCTCCACAAGGCGGACCAGTTGGTTGAGAGGGTACAGCTACTCCATGCAAACCCTCAGTACGCCTACGTAGCGTACCCTGATGGCCGCCAAGACACTGTCTCCCTCAGGGCACTGACACCAGCTGGGTCCCCCCCCCGACTTGGTCACCTGCGACTCCGGGAGCGTGTTGTCCTCGTCTTCGTCACCCGAGTGGAACCAGTGGGAGGACGGATCCCACTGTGGCGGGCTTCGCTGGAGGGAGGGTGAGTGGCGCAGGGGTAAATGAGGCAACCGGGGGGGGGGGGGGGGTAGGGATCCAGCGGGTGCCAGGTCCTGGAGGGAGACTGTGTCCTGGCGCCCATCGGGGTGTGCCACGTAGGCGTACTGCGGGTTCACATGTAGGAGGTGGCCATTTTCGACCTAGGGTTCCGACTTATGGGTCCGCACATGCTGCCGAAGGAGGACGGGTCCAGGAACTGTCAGCCATGTTGGGAGCGAGACCCCGGAGGTGGACTTCCTGGGGAAGGCAAACACACGTTCGTGAGGGGTCTTGTTGGTCGTGGTGCAGAGGAGCGATCGGATAGAGTGGAATGCGTCGGGGAGGACCTCCTGCCAGCGGGAGACCGGGAGATTTTTACACCGCAGGGCCAGCAGGACGTCCTTCCAGACCGTCCCGTTCTCCCTCTCCACCTGCCCGTTTCCCGTGGGTTATAGCTGGTCGTCCTGCTAGAGGCGATGTCCTTACTGAGCAGGAACTGACGCAGCTGATCACTCATGAAAGAGGATCCCCGGTCGCTATGGATGTAGGTGGGGAAACCGAACAGAGTGATGATGGTGTGGAGGGATTTAATTGCCGTGGCAGAAGTCATATCGGGGCAGGCGATGGCTAAAGGGAACCGGGAGTACTCATCAATCACGTTCAGAAAGTACGTGTTGTGGTCGGTGGAGGGGAGGGGCCCTTTGAAGTCCATGCTGAGGCGTTCAAAGGGGCGGGAGGCCTTCACCAGGTGCGCTCGATCTGGCCGGTAGAAGTGCGGCTTGCACTCTGCGCAGACTTGGTAGTTTCTGGTGACGGTCCTGACCTCCTCAATGGAGTAGGGCAGGTTGCGGGCCTTGATGTAATGGAAGAACCGAGTGACCCCCGGGTGGCAGAGGTCATAGTGGAGAGCCCCGAGTCGGTCCACTTGTGCGCTGGCACATGTACCATGGGATAGGGCATCAGGGGGCTCATTGAGGTTCCCCGGGTGATACAAGATCTCATAATTATCGACGGAGAGCTCGATCCTCCACCTCAAGATCTTGTCGTTTTTGATCTTGCCCCGCTGTGTATTATTAAACATGAAGGCAACCGACCATTGGTCAATGAGGAGAGTGAATCTCCTGCCGGCCAGGTAATGCCTCCAATGCCGCACAGCTTCCATAATGGCTTAGGCCTCCTTTTCGACAGAGGAGTGCCGAATTTCGGTGGCATGGAGGGTGCGGGAAAAGAAGGCCACGGGCCTCCCCGCCTGGTTGAGGGTGGCACCCAGAGCTACGTCCGATGCATGCTCTCCACCTGGAAAGGGAGGGACTCGTCGACCCCGTGCATCATGGCCTTGCGATGTCTGCTTTGATACGGTTGAAGGCCTCAGCCGTCAGGGGAAAAACAGTGGACTGAATGTGTTGGCGGGCCTTGTCTACATAATTAGGGACCCACTGGGCATAGTAGGAGAAAAAACCCAGGCATTGTTTCAGGGCCTTGAGGCAGTGGGTGAGTGGGAGATCCATGAGGGGGTGCATGTGGTCGGGGTCGGGCCGTAGGACTCCATTTTCCACGACATAGCCAAGGATGGCTAAGCGGTTGGTGCGGAACACACATTTCTCCTTATTGTATGTGAGGTTAAGGTGTTTGGCGTCTGGAGGAATTTTGGGAGGTTTGCGTCATGGTCCTGCTGATCGTGGCCGCAGATGGTGACGTTATCTAGGTACGGGAAGGTGGCCCGCAGTCCGTACCGGTCAACCATTCGGTCCATCTCTCGCTGGAAGACCGAGACCCCATTAGTGACGCCAAAGAGAACCCGAAGGAAGTGATAGAGGTGGCCATCTGCTTTGAACACAGTGTATTGGCGGTCCTCCGGGCGGATGGGGAGCTGGTGGTAGGCGGACTTCAGGTCCACTGTGGAAAAGACTCGATACTGCGCAATCTAATTGACCATGTCAGATATGCATGGGAGGGGATACGCGTCGAGCTGCATGTACCGATTGATGGTCTGACTGTAGTCAATGACCATCCTGTGCTTCTCCCCAGTCTTTACTACTACCACTTGAGCTCTCCAGGGGCTGTTGCTGGCCTCAATGACCCCTTCCCGCAGAAGCCGTTGGACCTCCGACCTGATGAAGGTCCTGTCCTGGGCACTGTACCATCTGCTCCTAGTGGCGACGGGTTTGCAATCCGGGGTGAGGTTCGCAAATAGGGAAGGTGAATCGACCTTAAGGGTCGTGAGGCCGCAGGCGGTGAGGGGGGTAGGGGTCCGTCGAATTTTAAGGTTAGGCTTTGGAGATGGCACTGAAAGTCCAGGCCGAGTAACAGGGCAGCGCAGAGGTGGGGGAGGACATAGAGCCGGAAGTTGCTGAACTCTGCTCCTTGGATGGTGAGGGTCGCGATGCAGTATCCCCGGATTTCCACAAAATGGGATCCGGAGGCCAGGGAGATTTTCTGGGTGACGGGGTGTACTGAGAGAGAGCAGTGCCTTACTGTAGTAGGGTGGATGAAGCTCTCTGTGCTCCCGGAGTCAAAAAGGCAGGTCGTCCCGTGCCCATCGATCTTCACCGTCGTCGTTGTGGTCGTGAGGTTGCGGGGCCGGGACTGATCCAGGGTGATAGAGGCGAGCTGGGGCAGATGCTGGGAGGTCCCAGGCTGGGGCAGATGCTGGGAGGTCAGCGGTGGTGGAGGTAGCGGCAGACGATGAACGGCCAGACGAGCAGGGGTCCTGAGGCGCCGTCCAAAATGGCGCCGAAGATGGCGGCGCCCATGGGCAGGGGCGGATCTACTATGAAACTAATGAAGCTTAAGCATCAGGGCCCCTAATCCCAGAGAGGCCCCAGAACCGACTTTAGTCCACATTGCTTAAAAATTTGGGGTCTACTGTATGAGAAGGTTTTTAAAAAAAATAATAATATTATTAATATTGTGTAATTCAATACAAAATAATGGTTAAAATAAAAATTAAAAGGTGATTAAAGTATCCTGTAGGCTAGCCGTAAACAAAAAAAAGTTCAAATTAAGGCTGTTTCATTCTAAATATATTTAATATAAAATAATTATAAATAATTTAAAACACTATTAACATTTATGACAGAAATACAAACAGTAGATGACAGGTCGTAACAAGAAAGGGAGCCGTTGAAAAGGCAATCACAATACTAACGTGGATTTTCAACGTGATAGCACTCGCGATAGCGATCTAGACAAGAATTTTTTTCAATAAAGTGTTCATAAGGATACAATATTTTAATTATCCCTACTCAAAAATAAATGTTATATTTAGAAAAGTAAGGTAAGTAATAAAGGTGAAATAGCCTAAGCCTATTGTTTTCATGAAGAGGTGAATGGAAGGTAGGCTACGACCGCATAGCCTAGGCTAATACTATAATACAAGTATTTATGAAAAAGTAATAAAAGGGTGAATTTGTGTTAAATTACAGGTATTTATTATGAAAAGTGTTCAAATAATGGTAAAATTGTGTTACATTACCTTAGCCTATGGGTTTTGGTGGCCTAGTCTTGCCTAACTTAGACTAGCCTAGCGTAGGCTAGCTTGAACATAGCCTAGTTTAGTCTGTTTAGCTTATTTATTACAAATCTTAAAAAATGGCGCTTTACTTTCTGAGAAGGGGTTTTCAACAATCCCAAAGTTTGAGAGTCAGTAGCACAGATATTGTAAAGGTGGAGTGTCGTGGTAAGTTGGCTGTTCTGCCAATCATGAAGACAGCATGGAACATAAGAGGGCGATGTTGTGTTGGATAACAAGAAAGTCAAATAAAAATACTGTGGATCAGCAACTTGAAGAATAGATGAGAAAAACCATACAGTACTATTTTGAAGTACTGAAAAGAGTTGTAGCTGTTATAAAGTTTTTAAGTGAAAGAGGTTTGCCATTTTGAGGTCATGAGGAGAAGTGGGGCTCACCAAATAATGGAAATTTCATGGGGGCCATTGAACTTATTGCAGAGTTCGACTCATTTTTACATGAACATCTCGAGAAATGTGGAAATGAAAAAGTAAATGCTCCTTATGTATATGAAGAATTGATAGAAATCATGGGAAAACATGTGCAAGGTGAAATTGTGAATCAAATCAACAACCTAGACACCAAATGCTACTCTATTATTGTTGACTCTATGCCTGACCTGACACATGTTGACCAGCTGGTAATTGTGGTTCGATACTGCTATAATGGAAAACCCTGTGAGAGATTTTTAACATTTTTACCTATAGAAAACCATTCATCCATGACCTTGTTCAACAAAATACAACAAGTCCTGGGTGAACATAAGCTTTCACTTGAAAATATCCGTGGTCAGTCCTACGATAATGTATCTAACATGAAGGGTTCGGAGAAAGGGCTGCAAGAACTCTTTAAAACATTAATAGGTACGCAGACTATGTACCATGTGCAGCCCATTCATTTAACCTTGTTGGAGAAAAGGCAGTGTCTACTGAACCTGAAGTTGTTGACTATTTTGGCATTTTGCAGGAGCTGTAGATTTTCTTTTCTGGATCTCCACGAAGATGGGGCATTTTAAACACACAGGGCAATCTACATTTTTCTCTAAAGAGCTTACGTGTAACTAGATGGTCTGCACAGTATGAAGCAGTCCGGGCAATTAAAAAATGGATATATGGGTATTTTACAAACTTTCAAACATATTTTTGAAGACTCAGAAGAGAAGCCTGAATGTAAACGAAATGCAAAGAATTTACACCACAAGTTGGTAAAGCTGGAATATGCTATTTTAACAGTCGTTTGGGAAGAAGTGCTGGAGCGTTTCAACAAAACAAGTAAGAAACTCCAAACCCCTGGTTTTGATGTATTTGAAGGTTATCTTCTGCTATCATCTTTACTTTTGTTTGTTAAAGAACTCAGGGAAAATTCAGCCGATAGGATTGCACACTATGAATCAGAAGTAAAAGGTTTGTGTGAAGATATCACCTCAAGTTATTCTGATGCTTCCAAACGCATTGTTACAAGGAAATTTTCAGATGGAACAAGTAGTATTGCTTCTTTGAGAAGAGCTGACAAATTTAGGATAGAAGTTCTGTATTAACTCTATGACTGCTTGATAATCCAGTTACACAAGAGGATTGACCCATATGAGCAGATTGCGAAAAGGTTCAAGTTCCTCTCAGAATTGGTGAACAATTCTGAAATTGATGAGGACAGTATTAAACTTGTA
Source organism: Scyliorhinus torazame (assembly GCF_047496885.1). Taxonomy (NCBI): domain Eukaryota; kingdom Metazoa; phylum Chordata; class Chondrichthyes; order Carcharhiniformes; family Scyliorhinidae; genus Scyliorhinus; species Scyliorhinus torazame. The sequence continues at coordinate 90,109,310 of NC_092720.1, read as the reverse complement.
ATATTGTATTACAAAGATGAGATTGACCACAAATTAGTAAACGAGTGTTATCAGTTCAAAGAATATTTGCACCTAAGGAAAGCCCAGAACACAGAAGAAAACATGCCATCTAAAATGCAATGCGCATAAGTTCTTCAGCTTATTTGTGAGCAACACCTAATTGAAGTGTTCCCCAATATTACTACTGCGCTTAAGCTGTACTTGACAATGCCTATCACGAGCTGTGAAGCAGAAAGGAATTTTTCAAAGCTATCCTTTATAAAGAACAAATTTCAGTCTACCGTGACTGAAGAGCGCTTAAATTCTTTATGCATATTGTCTCTAGAAAATGATATTGCAAGGAAGCTCTCATATGACAAAACTGTACGTGAATATGTTGCTAGAAAAAACAGAAAAAAGAGTATTTTGTAAAATGTGCTTCATGTAGTATGTATTCTCATAGATATCTAAAATAAAAGATTATATTGACTGTGGTCTTTTCTATGTTTTATTTCATCATTCTATGATGCATCATGCATGTATATAACATTTCCCTAATTTTCATCCCCCCATAACTCGAAAACTATAGGGCATAGGAAATTTTAATTCACACCAGTGACTTTGGCATGTGAGATAATCCAGTCCAGCAATTTTAATCAAAATCTGAGATGTAGTGGTTACATTTTTTAAACATTAGTGGTGATCTGTCATGGAACAACCCCATTGAAGAAGATAACAGTGGTTACCCAGACCTCGATGCTGGTTGCGAAGGGGCCCCCATAACAGTTCAAGCTTCAGGGCCCCAAAAATGTAGGTCCGCCACTGCACATGGTGGGCGGCATCAAGGATGGCGGCGGCCACGGTTCGCACGTGGCTTGCGGTGAAGAAGATGGCGGCGCCCACGGGCCGCACGTGGCTTGCGAAGGGGAAAATGGTGGTGCCCCTGTGTCGCATGTGGGGGGGTGTAGGAACGCAGGGCCTGGAAACAGAGGCGACCGACCGGGCCTGGCAAACAGAAACAAAGTGTCCCTTCTTGCCACAGCCATTGCAGGTCATGCTCCGCGCCGGGCAGCGCTGCCTGGGGTGTTTGTTTTGCCTGCAAAAATAGCACTTGGGCCCCCCAGAGTTGGCTGGCTGCCGCGCGGCACAGGCTTGCGGTGAGCTCGAGTCGGCAGCTGGTGGGGCCCACGATGCCCACGAGAGTGCCGCGTGGTCGGGGGCGTAGGGCTGGATGTTACTGGAGGCCACTTCTAACGAATTAGCGAGCTGCCTAGTTCCCGCAAGATCAAGCGTTCCCCCTTCCAGTAGCCGCTGGCGGACGTACGCAGACTTCATGCCCGTAACGTAAGTGTCTCGAATTAAAAGTTTGGTGTGCTGGACTGCCGGAACAGCCAGACAGTCGCAGTTCCTACCTAGGATGTGCAGGGCCGCCAGAAATCGTCCAGAGACTCCCCGGGGAGTTGCTGTCTCATGGCCAGGAGGTGCCTGGCGTATACTTGATTGACTGGTCGAACATAAAGTCCTTTCAGGAGCTCCAGCGCTTCGGAGTAGGTGGGCACATCCCGGATGAGAGGAAAAATGTCAGCGCTCACCCGTGAATAGAGGACTTGGAGCTTCTGCGAGTCCAAGGGTTCCTCAGCGGCTGTTCGGAGGTAGCTTTCGAAGCAGGCTAGCCAGTGGTTAAAGGCTGACGTAGTGTTGGCTGCTTGAGGGCTCAGCTGCAGGCGATCTGGCTTGATGCGGAGATCCATTGTTTAAAAAATCTTGCCCAATAAATTGATGCACTATCAATTACCACAAAGACGAGAGTAGTGGAATAATCGAGGCTTTATTGAGCAAGATCTGGTGCCTCCTGTAGCTGGAACTAGAATGGCTGCAGTACCGGCGAGCACACACATTTATACGCCGCCTACTGGGCGGAGCCAGCAGGCAGAGATTTACCCATGCACCTCTACTATACAGGCAGTGCCGTAATACATGTAATATACTACTAGTGGTGTCTACCACAGTGACGTACCATTCTCCATTCTGCAGTTGTGACCTTCTGAGCCTTTGACACACAATTGGGGTCTGGCTGTCTGAAATCTTGATCCACAAATAGTGCTTTCAGCTTGTCGAGGTTTAGGAGTTCAAAGGGTAATCTGACCATGTGACAAATTCAACAGGAACAGCTTCTGAAGTGTTTATTCAACATCATCAATAACTTATATTTATAAAGCACCTTGAACATAATGAAATGTCCCAGGGTTCTTCACAGGCACATTATCAAACAAAAGTATCATATGCAGTCTACATAAGGAAATGTTAGGTCACATGACTAAAAGCTTGGTAAAGAGGGTCTTAAAGGAGGAACACAAGATAAAGAGGGTATTCCAGAACTTGGCCCCAGGCAACTGAAGGCACAGCCACCAATGGTGGAGCAATTAAAAATAGGGATTCACAAGAGGCAAGGATTAGGGATGCACAGATGTCTTGGAGCGTTGTGGGGCTGGAGGAGATCAGAGATATGGAGGGATTTGAACACAAGGAGAACATTTTAAAAACAAGCTATTGCTCGACCGGGAACTTGCTGTGAGTTAAGATACAGACATTTTGGATGACTTCAAATTCAGGTAGGATGAGGGTAGAATGTGGGAGGCCAGCCATAAGTCTTTTGGAATAGGGAGTCTTGAGGTAATAAAGGCATGAATGGGGATTTCAGCTGCAAATAGCAGAGACAGGAGTAAAGCTGGGCAATGTTACTCAGGTGGTAATAGGCAGTCTTTGTGATGACACAAATAATGATCTTACAAGCTCATTTTGAGATGAAATGTGACACCAAGTTGCGAACAGATTGTTTAATTTCAGACCGTTGCCATGGAGAGGTATGGAGTTGGTAGCTAGGGAATTGAGTTTGGAGCAGTTTGAAAACAAAAGCTTCGCTCATCCCAATATTTAATTGGATGAAATTTCTGCTTATCCAGGACGAGATGTCAGATAGCAGTCTGATAATTTAGCAAAAATGGAGGAGTTGAGCGAGGTGTGAAGCCTCCATTGCTCAAAAGATTACTGTCAGCAGTCCCTGATAAGCAGCCACAGCCCGACATAATGATTTGTTTTCAGTCCTTGGAATTATGGGATAGAGAGTCTCAGCACCACCTTGGTATCACAACTATGAGATGATTAATTTCCACCCAATCTAGCATTGTCCTAAATTGCTGTGAGTTGTGACTGGATATTACAGTTCGGAAATGTGTGGCCTTTGTGTAGGTTAGGTGGGGTTATAGGGATAGGATGGGGGATTGGGCTTAGGTAGGGTGTTCTTTCAGAGGGTTGGTGCAGATTCAACAGGCCGATGGCCTCCTTCTGATCTGTAGGGATTCTACGGAAATGTTAATATCTGCTGTCGGCTTCTTTGAGGCTTACGTTTAAGACCACGGTTTGAAATTCTGCGTCTCTTAAACATATGAATACGTAGAATGAAAGAGGTTGGTTCATTATTCAAACAAAAAAAGTTGGATGGTTATTCAAAGTACCAAAAACATGATGCACAACTTTTCTATCAGGACTCACTCAGAGTTTCCAAAAGAAAGACCTGGAGAATCTTTTCCCCCGGCACTACCTCTTAACTCTTGTGGTGAATGTAAATACAGTTAATTCACCAGTTATGTTCTATGTTTGTAAATACAGTTAATTCACCAGTTATGTTCTATGTTTGCAAATACAGTTAATCCACCAGTTATGTTCTATGTTATTAACCCTGTGGGTTTTATCTGTGGGCCATTGTATGGCTTCACCCACAGGGGGAGATGTTGGAACATGTACGGGCTCCGCCCATGGCTCCGCCCCTTTGAAGGAGTATAAGAGTAGCTGGCCTGTGGGAATGTCCTCATTATGTACCAGTCGCAGGCAGGCAAAGTTGATAGTTAATTAAAACCACTGTTTTACTCCGACACGAGTCCTTGAGTGAATTGATGGTCGCATCAACTCTCACTATTGGTAACCCAAAATAAATACGGGCTTAACTTTATATCTCTCAACACAGACCTGGTGGATCTGCTCCCTACAACACGTGTCGCAATCTGCCATTGGCAAGTCCAGAACCCAGCTGGTTAGTCGGCATCGATCACCCCTTGCCAATGTTATGAGGATCTTTTGTGTCTGTCTGGGTGACTCTGGAGTTACAATTGCATCCCGTCCTCTAGGTACCACATTGCTTTGGATGCTTCACTGGGTGTCAGTGTAACCTTGAGTTGCGATGGTAATGCTGATTTTGCCAATATTCCTCTGGAATGCCACACTGACATATTTTAATGCAGCTGAACATAGGCTTCTTGTATTCCTGGTTCTTTTGACAGTTTGTAAACTGTTCAGTTTCCAGGTTGGGGAAAATGGGGGACAAACATGGGCACTTGTTCTCTGCAAAGCAGGATCAAGTATCCATCGATTTTGTTTTCAAATAAAAAGAGTTTCAGATAATTATTTATTGTAAGTCAATAATAATGTGATTTTATTCACAAAGACGAAATATTCAACCTCACCGAGTCCAGGGATAGGCGCGCCGCAGACAGCTCTAAAGGAACCGGAAACGTTCGCCCGGGGCCTTAGGGCGCCACGCGAGTCCCGGGACTGAGCCCACCGAACCGGGGCCAGTCCGAGCCCACCGAACCGGGGCCAGTCCGAGCCCACCGAACCGGGGCCAGTCCGAGCCCACCGAACCGGGGCCAGTCCGAGCCCACCGAACCGGGGCCAGTCCGAGCCCACCGAACCGGGGCCAGTCCGAGCCCGAGCCCGAGCCCGGTCCCAGCCCGAGGCACTTTCCAGGAAGGATCAGGGGTAACGCTCAGCACGTGGTAACGGAGGAGGTTCCGCCGGGTGAGGAGACAAGAGGGAAAAATGTGTGTGGGGTACGTGGGAGGTGGCTTTGTAGCGTGAGGGGGGACGGGAGTGGAGGGTGAGGGGACGGGAGTGGAGGGCGAGGGGGGGGACGGGAGTGGAGGGCGAGGGGGGGGGGAAAGGGAGGGTGAGGGGGGACGGGAGGGTGAGGGTGAGGGGGGACGGGGACGTGAGTGGAGGGTGAGGGGGGGGACGGGAGTGGAGGGTGAGGGGGGGGACAGGAGTGGAGGGTGAGGGGGGGGACAGGAGTGGAGGGTGAGGGGGGGGCGGGTGTGGAGGGTGAAGGGGGGGACGGGAGTGGAGGGTGAGGGGGGGACGGGAGTGGAGGGTGAGGGGGGGGACAGGAGTGGAGGGTGAGGGGGGGGACGGGAGTGGAGGGTGAGGGGGGACGGGAGTGGAGGGTGGGGGGGGGAAAGGGAGGGTGAGGGGGGGACGGGAGTGGAGGGTGAGGGGGGGACGGGAGTGGAGGGTGAGGGTGAGGGGGGGGACGGGAGTGGAGGGTGAGGGGGGACGGGAGTGGAGGGTGAGGGGGGACGGGGACGTGAGTGGAGGGTGAGGGGGGGGGCGGGAGTGGAGGGTGAGGGGGGGGGCGGGAGTGGAGGGTGAGGGGGGGAGCGTGAGTGGAGGGTGAGGGGGGGGGCGGGAGTGGAGGGTGAGGGGGGGGGCGGGAGTGGAGGGTGAGGGGGGGAGCGGGAGTGGAGGGTGAGGGGGGGAGCGGGAGTGGAGGGTGAGGGGGGGGGAGTGGAGGGTGAGGGGGGGGCGGGTGTGGAGGGTGAAGGGGGGGGGACGGGAGTGGAGGGTGAGGGGGGGGACGGGAGTGGAGGGTGAGGGGGGGAGCGGGAGTGGAGGGTGAGGGGGGGGGAGTGGAGGGTGAGGGGGGGGCGGGTGTGGAGGGTGAAGGGGGGGGGACGGGAGTGGAGGGTGAGGGGGGGGACGGGAGTGGAGGGTGAGGGGGGGACGGGAGTGGAGGGTGAGGGGGGGGACGGGGAGGGGGACGGGTGTGGAGGGTGAAGGGGGGGGACGGGAGTGGAGGTTGGGGACGGGGAGGGGGACGGGAGTGGAGGGTGAGGGGGGGACGGGAGTGCAGGGTGAGGGGGGGGACGGGAGTGCAGGATGAGGGGGGGGACGGGAGTGGAGGGTGAGGGGGGGGGAAGGGAGGGTGAGGGGGGACGGGAGTGGAGGGTGAGGGGGGACGGGAGTGGAGGGTGAGGGGGGGGATGGGAGTGGAGGGTGAGGGTGAGGGGGGGGACGGGAGTGGAGGGTGAGGGGGGACGGGGACGTGAGTGGAGGGTGAGGGGGGGGCGGGAGTGGAGGGTGAGGGGGGACGGGAGTGGAGGGTGAGGGGGGACGGGAGTGGACGGTGAGGGGGGGGACGGGAGTGGAGGGTGAGGGTGAGGGGGGGGGCGGGAGTGGAGGGTGAAGGGGGGGGACGGGAGTGGAGGGTGAGGGGGGGGGACGGGAGTGGAGGGTGAGGGGGGGGACGGGGGAGGGGGACGGGAGTGGAGGGTGAGGGGGGGGACAGGAGTGGAGGGTGAGGGGGGGGACAGGAGTGGAGGGTGAGGGGGGGGACAGGAGTGGAGGGTGAGGGGGGGGGCGGGTGTGGAGGGTGAAGGGGGGGGACGGGAGTGGAGGGTGAGGGGGGGACGGGAGTGGAGGGTGAGGGGGGGACGGGAGTGGAGGGTGAGGGGGGGGAGGGGGACGGGAGTGGAGGGTGAGGGGGGGGACAGGAGTGGAGGGTGAGGGGGGGGACGGGAGTGGAGGGTGAGGGGGGACGGGAGTGGAGGGTGGGGGGGGGAAAGGGAGGGTGAGGGGGGGACGGGAGTGGAGGGTGAGGGGGGGACGGGAGTGGAGGGTGAGGGTGAGGGGGGGGACGGGAGTGGAGGGTGAGGGGGGACGGGGACGTGAGTGGAGGGTGAGGGGGGGGGGGGCGGGAGGGTGAGGGGGGGGGCGGGAGTGGAGGGTGAGGGGGGGAGCGGGAGTGGAGGGTGAGGGGGGGAGTGGGAGTGGAGGGTGAGGGGGGGGGAGTGGAGGGTGAGGGGGGGGCGGGTGTGGAGGGTGAAGGGGGGGGGACGGGAGTGGAGGGTGAGGGGGGGGACGGGAGTGGAGGGTGAGGGGGGGACGGGAGTGGAGGGTGAGGGGGGGACGGGGAGGGGGACGGGTGTGGAGGGTGAAGGGGGGGGACGGGAGTGGAGGTTGGGGACGGGGAGGGGGACGGGAGTGGAGGGTGAGGGGGGGACGGGAGTGGAGGGTGAGGGGGGGGACGGGAGTGCAGGATGAGGGGGGGGACGGGAGTGGAGGGTGAGGGGGGGGGAAGGGAGGGTGAGGGGGGACGGGAGTGGAGGGTGAGGGGGGACGGGAGTGGAGGGTGAGGGGGGGGATGGGAGTGGAGGGTGAGGGTGAGGGGGGGGGACGGGAGTGGAGGGTGAGGGGGGACGGGGACGTGAGTGGAGGGTGAGGGGGGGGCGGGAGTGGAGGGTGAGGGGGGACGGGAGTGGAGGGTGAGGGGGGACGGGAGTGGAGGGTGAGGGGGGGGACGGGAGTGGAGGGTGAGGGTGAGGGGGGGGGCGGGTGTGGAGGGTGAGGGGGGACGGGGACGTGAGTGGAGGGTGAGGGGGGGGGGCGGGAGTGGAGGGTGAGGGGGGGAGTGGAGGGTGAGAGGGGGAACGGGAGTGGAGGGTGAGGGGGGACGGGAGTGGAGGGTGAGGGGGGACGGGAGTGGAGGGTGAGGGGGGACGGGAGTGGAGGGTGAGGGGGGACGGGAGTGGAGGGTGAGGGGGGACGGGAGTGGAGGGTGAGGGGGGACGGGAGTGGAGGGTGAGGGGGGACGGGAGTGGAGGGTGAGGTGGGACGGGAGTGGAGGGTGAGGGGGGACGGGAGTGGAGGGTGAGGGGGGACGGGAGTGGAGGGTGAGGGGGGACGGGAGTGGAGGGTGAGGGGGGACGGGAGTGGAGGGTGAGGGGGGACGGGAGTGGAGGGTGAGGGGGGACGGGAGTGGAGGGTGAGGGGGGACGGGAGTGGAGGGTGAGGGGGGACGGGAGTGGAGGGTGAGGGGGGACGGGAGTGGAGGGTGAGGGGGGACGGGAGTGGAGGGTGAGGGGGGGACGGGAGTGGAGGGTGAGGGTGAGGGGGGGGACGGGAGTGGAGGGTGAGGGGGGACGGGGACGTGAGTGGAGGGTGAGGGGGGGAGTGGAGGGTGAGAGGGGGAACGGGAGTGGAGGGTGAGGGGGGACGGGAGTGGAGGGTGAGGGGGGACGGGAGTGGAGGGTGAGGGGGGACGGGAGTGGAGGGTGAGGGGGGACGGGAGTGGAGGGTGAGGGGGGACGGGAGTGGAGGGTGAGGGGGGACGGGAGTGGAGGGTGAGGGGGGACGGGAGTGGAGGGTGAGGGGGGACGGGAGTGGAGGGTGAGGGGGGGACGGGAGTGGAGGGTGAGGGGGGGACGGGAGTGGAGGGTGAGGGGGGGACGGGAGTGGAGGGTGAGGGGGGGACGGGAGTGGAGGGTGAGGGGGGGACGGGAGTGGAGGGTGAGGGGGGACGGGAGTGGAGGGTGAGGGGGGACGGGAGTGGAGGGTGAGGGGGGGGGCGGGCGGGCGGGAGTGGAGGGTGAGGGGGGGACGGGAGTGGAGGGTGAGGGGGGGGACGGGAGTGGAGGGTGAGGGGGGGGGACGGGAGTGGAGGGTGAGGGGGGGACGGGAGTGGAGGGTGAGGGGGGGGGACGGGAGTGGAGGGGGGGGACGGGAGTGGAGGGGGGGGACGGGAGTGGAGGGGGGGGACGGGAGTGGAGGGTGAGGGGGGGGGGACGGGAGTGGAGGGTGAGGGGGGGGGACGGGAGTGGAGGGTGAGGGGGGGGGCGGGAGTGGAGGGTGAGGGGGGGGCGGGAGTGGAGGGTGAGGGGGGGGGGACGGGAGTGGAGGGTGAGGGGGGGACGGGGGGGGGGACAGGAGTGGAGGGTGAGGGGGGGGACGGGAGGGGAGGGGGGGGGCGGGAGTGGAGGGTGAGGGGGGGGACGGGAGTGGAGGGTGAGGGGGGACGGGAGTGGAGGGTGAGGGGGGACGGGAGTGGAGGGTGAGGGGGGACGGGAGTGGAGGGTGAGGGGGGGGACGGGAGTGGAGGGTGAGGGGGGGGACGGGAGTGGAGGGTGAGGGGGGGGACGGGAGTGGAGGGTGAGGGGGGGGACGGGAGTGGAGGGTGAGGGGGGGGGACGGGAGTGGAGGGTGAGGGGGGGGACGGGAGTGGAGGGTGAGGGGGGGGACGGGAGTGGAGGGTGAGGGGGGGACGGGAGTGGAGGGGGGGGGACGGGAGTGGAGCGTGAGGGGGGGGGGAGAACGGGAGTGGAGGGTGAGGGGGGGGGAACGGGAGTGGAGGGTGAGAGGGGACGGGAGTGGAGGGTGAGGGGGGGGGCGGGAGTGGAGGGTGAGGGGGGGGCGGGAGTGGAGGGTGAGGGGTGGGGCGGGAGTGGAGGGTGAGGGGGGGGACGGGAGTGGAGGGTGAGGGGGGGACGGGGGGGGGGACAGGAGTGGAGGGTGAGGGGGGGGACGGGAGGGGAGGGGGGGCGGGAGTGGAGGGTGAGGGGGGGGGGACGGGAGTGGAGGGTGAGGGGGGACGGGAGTGGAGGGTGAGGGGGGACGGGAGTGGAGGGTGAGGGGGGACGGGAGTGGAGGGGGGGGGACGGGAGTGGAGGGTGAGGGGGGGGACGGGAGTGGAGGGGGGGGACGGGAGTGGAGGGTGAGGGGGGGGACGGGAGTGGAGGGTGAGGGGGGGGGCACGGGAGTGGAGGGTGAGGGGGGGGGACGGGAGTGGAGGGTGAGGGGGGGGACGGGAGTGGAGGGTGAGGGGGGGGACGGGAGTGGAGGGGGGGGACGGGAGTGGAGCGTGAGGGGGGGGGGAGAACGGGAGTGGAGGGTGAGGGGGGGGCACGGGAGTGGAGGGTGAGGGGGGACGGGAGTGGAGGGTGAGGGGGGGACGGGAGTGGAGGGTGAGGGGTGGGGCGGGAGTGGAGGGTGAGGGGGGGGGACGGGAGTGGAGGGTGAGGGGGGGGACGGGAGTGGAGGGTGAGGGGGGGGACGGGAGTGGAGGGGGGGGGACGGGAGTGGAGGGTGAGGGGGGGGGCGGGAGTGGAGGGTGAGGGGGGGGGACGGGAGTGGAGGGTGAGGGGGGGGACGGGAGTGGAGGGTGAGGGGGGGGGACGGGAGTGGAGGGTGAGGGGGGGTGGGGGAGTGGAGGATGGGGGGTGGACAGGAGTGGAGGGTGAGGGGGGGACGGGAGGGTGAGGGGGGACGGGAGTGGAGGGTGAGGGGGGGGGGAGTGGAGGGTGAGGGGGGGGGAACGGGAGTGGAGGGTGAGGGGGGGGCGGGAGTGGAGGGTGAGGGGGTGGACGGGAGTGGAGGGTGAGGGGGGGGGCGGGAGTGGGGGGTGAGGGGGGGGCGGGAGTGGAGGGTGAGGGGGGGGGACGGGAGTGGAGGGTGAGGGGGGGTGATAGGAGTGGAGGGTGAGGGGGGACGGGGGGGGCGGGAGTGGAGGGTGAGGGGACGGGGGGACGGGAGTGGAGAGTGAGGTGGGACGGGGGGGGACGGGAGTGGAGGGTGAGGGGGGACGGGGGGGGGACGGGAGTGGAGGGTGAGGGGGGGGGACGGGAGTGGAGGGTGAGGGGGGACGGGGGGGGGACGGGAGTGGAGGGTGGGGGTGGGGGGACGGGAGTGGAGGGTGAGGGGGGGGCGGGAGTGGGGGGACGGGGGGGGACGGAGGTGGAGGGTGGGGGGGGGACGGGAGTGGAGGGTGAGGGGGGGACGGGAGTGGAGGGTGAGGGGGGACGGGGGGGGGGGGCGGGAGTGGAGGGTGAGGGGGGGGCGGGGCGGGAGTGGGGGGACGGGGGGACGGAGGTGGAGGGTGGGGGGGGGACGGGAGTGGAGGGTGAGGGGGGGACGGGAGTGGAGGGTGAGGGGGGGGCGGGCGGGAGTGGAGGGTGAGGGGGGGGACGGGAGTGGGGGTGAGGGGGGGTGGACGGGAGTGGAGGGTGAGGGCGGACGGGAGTGGAGGGTGAGGGGGGACGGGAGTGGATGGTGGGGGGGGGGGGGAGTGGAGGGTGAGGGGGGGACGGGAGTGGAGGGTGAGGGGGGGGGCGGGGGGACGGGAGTGGAGTGTGAGGGGGGGGGAGTGGAGGGTGAGGGGGGGGACTGGAGTGGAGGGGGGGGGGGGGAGTGGAGGGGGGGGGACGGGAGAGGAGGGTGAGGGGGGGGACGGGAGTGGAGGGTGAGGGGCGTGGGGACGGAAGTGGAGGGCGAGGGGAGTGGGAGGGCGAGGGGAGTGGGGGGGGCGAGGGGAGTGGGGGGGGGCGAGGGGAGTGGGGGGGGGCGAGGGGAGTGGGGGGGGGCGAGGGGAGTGGGGGGGGGCGAGGGGAGTGGGGGGGGGCGAGGGGAGTGGGGGGGGGCGAGGGGAGTGGGGGGGGGCGAGGGGAGTGGGGGGGGGGCGAGGGGAGTGGGGGGGGGCGAGGGGAGTGGGGGGGGGCGAGGGGAGTGGGGGGGGGCGAGGGGAGTGGGGGGGGGCGAGGGGAGTGGGGGGGGGCGAGGGGAGTGGGGGGGGGCGAGGGGAGTGGGGGGGGGCGAGGGGAGTGGGGGGGGGCGAGGGGAGTGGGGGGGGGCGAGGGGAGTGGGGGGGGGCGAGGGGAGTGGGGGGGGGCGAGGGGAGTGGGGGGGGGCGAGGGGAGTGGGGGGGGGCGAGGGGAGTGGGGGGGGGCGAGGGGAGTGGGGGGGGGCGAGGGGAGTGGGGGGGGGCGAGGGGAGTGGGGGGGGGCGAGGGGAGTGGGGGGGGGCGAGGGGAGTGGGGGGGGGCGAGGGGAGTGGGGGGGGGGCGAGGGGAGTGGGGGGGGGGCGAGGGGAGTGGGGGGGGGGCGAGGGGAGTGGGGGGGGGGCGAGGGGAGTGGGGGGGGGGCGAGGGGAGTGGGGGGGGGCGAGGGGAGTGGGGGGGGGCGAGGGGAGTGGGGGGGGGCGAGGGGAGTGGGGGGGGGGCGAGGGGAGTGGGGGGGGGGCGAGGGGAGTGGGGGGGGGCGAGGGGAGTGGGGGGGGGCGAGGGGAGTGGGGGGGGGGCGAGGGGAGTGGGGGGGGGCGAGGGGAGTGGGGGGGGGCGAGGGGAGTGGGGGGGGGCGAGGGGAGTGGGGGGGGGCGAGGGGAGTGGGGGGGGGCGAGGGGAGTGGGGGGGGGCGAGGGGAGTGGGGGGGGGCGAGGGGTGGGGGGGGGCGAGGGGAGGGGGGGGGGCGAGGGGAGTGGGGGGGGGCGAGGGGAGTGGGGGGGGGCGAGGGGTGGGGGGGGGGCGAGGGGAGTGGGGGGGGCGAGGGGAGTGGGGGGGGCGAGGGGTGGGGGGGGGCGAGGGGAGTGGGGGGGGCGAGGGGTGGGGGGGGGCGGGGGGTGGGGGGGGAGGGGGGGGCGAGTGGGGGCGAGGGGAGTGGGGGGGGGCGAGGGGAGTGGGGGGGGGGCGAGGGGAGTGGGGGGGGGGCGAGGGGAGTGGGGGGGGGCGAGGGGAGTGGGGGGGGCGAGGGGTGGGGGGGGGCGAGGGGAGTGGGGGGGGCGAGGGGTGGGGGGGGGCGAGGGGTGGGGGGGGGGAGGGGGGGGCGAGTGGGGGCGAGGGGAGTGGGGGGGGGCGAGGGAGGGGGGGGCGAGTGGGGGGGAGGGGGGGGCGAGGGGAGTGGGGGGGAGGGCGAGGGGGGGGCGAGGGGAGTGGAGGGTGAGGGGAGGTGGAGGGGACGTGGTGGGTGAGGGGGGGACGTGGAGGGAGTGGGGGGGCGGGAGTGGAGGGTGGGGGGGGAGTGGAGGGTGACGGGAGTGGAGGGTGAGGGGGGTGACGGGAGTGGAGGGTGAGGGGGGGGCGGGAGTGGAGGGGGGGGCGGGAGTGGAGGGGGGGCGGGAGTGGAGGGGGGGCGGGAGTGGAGGGGGGGCGGGAGTGGAGGGGGGACGGGAGTGGAGGGGGGACGGGAGTGGAGGGTGAGGGGGGTGACGGGAGTGGAGGGGGGACGGGAGTGGAGGGTGAGGGGGGTGACGGGAGTGGAGGGTGAGGGGGGGCGGGAGTGGAGGGGGGACGGGAGTGGAGGGTGAGGAGGGGGGACGGGAGTGGAGGGTGAGGGGGGGCGTGGAGGGTGACGGGAGTGGAGCGTGATGGGGGGGCGTGGAGGGTGATGGGGTGACGGTTGTGGAGGGTGAGGGGGGGACGGTTGTGGAGGGTGAGGGGGTGACGGGAATGGAAGGTGAGGGGGGACGGGAGTGGAGGGTGGCGTGGAGGGTGAGGGGGTGATGCGAGTTGAGGGTGAGGGGGGGACGGTTGTGGAGGGGGAGGGGGGGACGGGAGTGGAGGGGGGACGGGAGTGGAGGGGGGACGACGGGAGTGGAGGGTGAGGGGACGACGGGAGTGGAGGGTGAGGGGACGACGGGAGTGGAGGGTGAGGGGACGACGGGAGTGGAGGGTGAGGGGACGACGGGAGTGGAGGGTGAGGGGACGACGGGAGTGGAGGGTGAGGGGACGACGGGAGTGGAGGGTGAGGGGACGACGGGAGTGGAGGGTGAGGGGACGACGGGAGTGGAGGGTGAGGGGACGACGGGAGTGGAGGGTGAGGGGACGACGGGAGTGGAGGGTGAGGGGACGACGGGAGTGGAGGGTGAGGGGACGACGGGAGTGGAGGGTGAGGGGACGACGGGAGTGGAGGGTGAGGGGACGACGGGAGTGGAGGGTGAGGGGACGACGGGAGTGGAGGGTGAGGGGACGACGGGAGTGGAGGGTGAGGGGACGACGGGAGTGGAGGGTGAGGGGACGACGGGAGTGGAGGGTGAGGGGACGACGGGAGTGGAGGGTGAGGGGACGACGGGAGTGGAGGGTGAGGGGACGACGGGAGTGGAGGGTGAGGGGACGACGGGAGTGGAGGGTGAGGGGGGGACGGGAGTGGAGGGTGAGGGGGGGACGGGAGTGGAGGGTGAGGGGGGGACGGGAGTGGACGATGGAGGCACGTGTGAGGGGGGGTACAAATGGAAGGGGTTGGGACATTTTGGAGGGAGGCATGGATGGGATGGAATTGATTGTCGGCGGGGTGACATGGGGTGGAGGGTGAGACAGTTGCTGTTGATGGTGGCATTGGGAGTGACAGATGGAGACTGGAGGGAAAAGATTGAGGTGGATAGGGAGATGGGAGGCTTGGAGGGAGATTTCATTGAGGGGGTATAGGGGAATGCGGAGATGGCACAAACATGGGGGTTGGGGAACCCGGAAGAGAATTGGGGATGGATGGATAGGAGGGGAGGTTGTTGAGGGAACGGTATGGAATAATTGGGGAAAAGCTGAGTTTGCGTAAAGGGCAGGGCAGTGGGTAGGGGAGATCTGAGGAGGAGGAAAGGGGGAGATGGGGTGAGTGGTGGGCAGATGGGGGAAATGGTGGAGGTGATAGGGTATGGACATGAGAGGTGAATGAGAAGGATGGGGCAGGGAAGAAGGGGATTTGGGGAGGGGCAGTTGGTTGTTCGGGAAAGGATTTCCAGCGGGTGATCAATCGATGAGTGCGGGAAGGAGGATGGAGTTCAGGAGGGTGACTGGGTGAGGAGGAGGGAGACCTTGAGTACCAGACTGAATGATTAACTTACTGACATTCTTGTTTTGCATTTTTATACAGGTCTACACACGTTGCATTGGTCAACATTGCCGAGATGGAATACATGAAGGAATCTGCTGTGAGCACTCAGGGACGTATGTAAGTAGATTATTGCTTTATTAATAGTATTGGTTGAACTTTTATCATCTTCTTTTCCTGATGTATATATTAATGATCTCGATCTTGATGAGGCTTACAGGGGCTGGTTTAGCACAAGGCTAAATAGCTGGCTTTTATGCAGACCAAGGCAGACCAGCAGCGCAGGTTCAATTCCCGTACCAGCCTCCTCGAACAGGCGCGGAATGTGGTGACTCGGAGGCTTTTCACAGTAACTTCATTGAAGCCTACTTGTGACAATAACCGATTTTCATTTCATTTCATGTGCAGGGGACAATTTCAAAGCTTGCGGATGACATATGACAACTTGGAACTGTGTAGAACTTCAGAAGGACATAAACAAGTTGGTGGAGTGGGCAGATTGGTGGTAGATGAAGTTCATTGCGGAGAAATGTGAAGTGATGCATTTTGGCAGGAAGAACATGGAACGACAGTATAAAGTAGTGTATAATTCCTGAGGGGTGCAGAAGCAAGAGAACCTTGATACATATCCATTGATCATGAAGGTGTCAGAACAGATGGAGAGATCACTTAATTAAGCATACAGTATCCTTTTTTTTTTTTTAAATTGGGGCATAGCGTACAAGAGCATTGAAGTTATGTTGAACCTATACTAGACACTAGTTTGACTTCAGCTGGAGTATTGTGTACAGTTCTGAGCATCACAGTATGGGCAGGATGTGAATGCAACGGAGAGAGTGCAAAAGCGGTTACAAGAGTGGTTCCAGGGATGAGAAAATTCAATTATGAGGATAGATTGGAGAGGTTGGGACTTTTCTCCTTGGAGAGAAGAGGGCTGAGAGGAGATTTGATAGAGATCTTGAAAATCATGATGGGGCTAGACAGAGTAGATACGGAGAAACTGTTGCTGCTCATAAAAGGATCGAGAGCGAGAGGGCACAGATTTGAAGTGATTTGCAAAAGAAGCAAATGTGATGTGAGAAAATACTTTCTTACACAGCGAGAGGTTCCGTTCTGCAATGCACTGCCTCGAAGTGTGGTGGAGGCAGGTTCAAACGAGGCATTCAATTGGCATTAGATGATTATTTGAAGAGAAGCAATGCAAGGGTAGGGGGAAAAGGCAGGGGAATGAATGGCACTGAGTCGTAGTACATATTTGGAGACATGATGGGCTGAATGGCTGCCTCCTGCACCGTAACAATTCTGTGATTCGTTCAGTGCCTGATGCTGGAGTTCTTAAATCATTGTCAAGTTCGGGAGTTGCCAACCCAACTTGTGGAAATTCATGTGCATTACACAATGCACTAGGATGGATGTAGCCTATTTACCTAAGCTCAACAATTTGGACAAACGTTGGTAAAATTGGAAAATCCCTTCATTCAATGGTGCACTGATGGAGATTATCTAAATAAAGCCTATTTAGGCAGTACAAGCTAAATCAATGGTTCTCAAACTTTTGTTGAAGGACCTCTTTTCAAATTTCAGTGCCGGTGTTGCGATGTATGTAGGCTATATGTTCCAACAACAGGTGGATTGTATAAAACATCATGTCCCCTCAGCCGTTCGCAACAAGCAGAGTATCGACCATGCCCAACCAGCCCGTGGTTGCAAACCTCGGGTCCAATGTGAGACATGATTTTTTTTAAATTAAAAATTTTTTTTTTTTAATTCTCCTCCTCTTTCACATTTTCTCCCACATTTACATCCATCAACAATAAACAATAATCAGCAAGATATGTCAATCCCCATAATAACAACGATCCCATTTACCCACCAACCCCCAAACCTCTACATAAACAAATGACAAAAAGGAATCAGGGATTACCCGTAGTCACCCTTAATCTTACACAGCTCTCTCTCTCCCCCCCCCCCCCCACCCCCCAAACCCCCCCCCAGGTCTCCAGCTCCTTCCTTCCACTGTCTCTTGTAAAACTCCTCTTCCCAACCTCTGTTCCTTCCCCCCAACTTTCCACCCCGGCTAGACCACTTGGACCCTGTTCTGCCAGGCTCCGATGGCCGCAGCCCCTCACTCCCGTTCACTGGCCAGCTTAAACCGGCCAGCGTGGAGGCCCCCGCCCGGGTCCCTTTTCCACTTGCCCAGCCCTAGGAAAGCCCAAAGATCCTTTTTGGCACACAAACCCCGCATATCCACCTACACCCCAAAGAACTCTCATTTCGAGTGCAAGTCCCGTCCCTTCCCTTGTCCAAATATATACCACATTGGCTCCTTTAATCTCTACACCTGCACGCAGTGATACAAAAAAGAAGAAAATACAGTCATGAGGTTACATCGGCACATGGCCATTCCTTAATTTGTCAGTTCTGCCACAGTCCTTCTGCTTTCGCAAACTCCTCCGCTGTTTCCGCCGTTGCAAAATAAAAGAACCTGAGCTTGTAAGTCACCCTCAGCTTCGCTGGATATACAATGCCGCACCGCACCTTGCTAATGTACAGTGCCCTCTTCACCCGGTTGAAGGCAGCCCGCCTCTTTGCCAGCTCCACCGTAAAGTCCTGGTATACACGTATACCAGCTCCAGCCCACTGCACCACCCGCTTCTGCTTGGCCCAGCTCAGGACCTTCTCCTTCACCCTGTACCTACGGAAGCACAGAGTCACTGCCCTTGGCGGCTCACTCGCCTTTGGTACAGGCCTCCACGACCGATGAGCCCGATCCAGTTCATATCGGGAGGGATCCTCCCCCTCCCCCAATAGTTTTGCCAGCATCGCGGCAAAATACTCAGTCGGCTTTGGTCCTTCAACTCCTTCGGGCAGCCCCACAATCCTCAAATTCTGTCGCCTGGATCAGTTTTCCATGTCTTCCATTTTTCCTCGCAGATCCTTGTTAGTATCCATCACCTTCCGCATCTCTTTCCCCATCGAGGCAAGTTGATCGCCGTGCTGCAATAACGTCTCCTCCACTTCCTTCAGCACCTCCCCTTGCTCTCGCACCTCCGCCACTGCGCTCGCCACCCCCGTCCTCACCGGGGAAACCGCCTCCTCCACCAGCACACTCAAAACCTCCCTCATCTCCTTCCTCACCGTCTCCATGCATTTCTCAATCTGCGCCAACTGCTTTTCAAATTCCGCAGCCATCACCTTAGTTATTTCTTCAGCCGTAAGCAGTGCGGCCTTCCCTGGTGCTCCAGCCTCCATTTTTCCTGGTGACCCCGCGGTGACCTTTCCACTCCCCGGCGGACCTCCAGCTGTTTTTTTTCCGGCCGTTTTCTTGCTCACCCTCGACATTTTTCTTCGTTCTTTTTTTCCTCCTGTGTCTTCACTGTGCCTCCTCGGTGCCTTCTCCCTGCTTCTGCCGCCTCCGCGGACCCTGGGCCCGGGCTTAAAGCCCCTAAAATGCCGTTCCCGAACGGGAGTCCTCCATTGTGCGGCCGCCTCCCGCCCGCGTCACCGGAAGTCTCGTGAGACATGATTTGACAATTGGACAACACTTAGTAAATAATCCCAAGTGTATGAAGAATGACACTAAAAACCAATTTAAGATTATCAGTCGAAGCTTTTCATCTTGCATTCATCAGGACAGAATCTCACGAATACCAAATCTTAAAGGGAGCAGCAATTTATACTGCATGATGAGAAGGTGCTGATTTGTAAGCAAGTGAACTCTGGTCGTGGGTAATGCAACAGGGAACAGTAAATGGCCAAGCTTTTGTATAAATTCAAACCAGGCAAGTTGACTCTAATTAGTCAAGACATTCCAGGACTTGAACACAAATTAAGGCTAACGTTTGAGTCCAGTACTGAGGAGTGTTGTACTGTCAGAGTCTTTCAGATGAGACATGAAACTGAAGCCTCGTCTGCCCTCCAGGGTTGAATGTAAAATAATCCATGATACTTTTCGAAGAAGAACAAGAGGGTTATCTCTGCCTGGTCGATCAACATCACAAAATAGTATTTTACCTGGTCATTATCACGTGCTGTGTGAAAATCTGTTCTCACATTTCCTACAATATAACCGTCACTGTACTCAAAGTTCTTTGTAAATTGCATTGAGATGTCTGGCAGTCATGAAAAGTGCTATATAAGTGCACATCACATTTTATTTTAAGAGCAAAGGCATGATGACACAGTGGTTAGCATTGCTGCCTCACAGCGCCAGGGGCGCAGGTTCAATTCCAACCTTGGGTTACTGTATTAAGTTTATACGTACCTGGGTGGGTTTCGTCTGGGTGCTCCGGTTTCCTCCCACAGTGCAAAGATGTACAGGTTATGTGGCTTGGCCATTCTAAATTGTTTCTTGGTATCCAAAAGGTTAGGTAGGGTAGTGGGCAAGGGGGCTTGCCTGTGTAGGGTGCACTTGTAGAGGGTCGGTGTTGACTCAATTGGCCGAACGGCCGCCTTCTCTATTTCTGTAGGGATTCTATTATTCCATGAATAAGGTTAAAGGGAAGAGTAAAAGAGGTATTCAAAATTGGTGAATTTTGCTGGAGCAAAGTCAGGAGTGACTGTTCCCTCTCCCCTTCCTTCCCCCACACTGCTTGCCCTCACTCCCTTCCTTCCTTCATTCCCCCTCCATGGCGCTTGCCTCCCCCTCTCTTCTTGCCCCCCCCCCTCTCTTCTTGCCCCCTGGCTCTCGCCCCTAACACCTCCTCCCCCTCCCAAACCTCCTCCCCCATCCAAACCGGTGCTCACCCCCCACCCCTCGCTCAACTCACTCTCTCCCTCCACCTCTGTGCTCTCTCTTCTCACCCCCCCCACGCCCCGGTGCTTGCCCATCCCCAATAAGGTTAGCAACGCACTTCAAAAAATAATAATTTCTGCGAAACGGTCACAACCTTTTCCTTCGGGTGCTCTGGTTTCATCCCACGGTCCAAAGATGACGTGCAGGTTAGCTGGATTGGCCATGCTAAATTGCCCCTCAGTGTCTAAATTGCCCCTCAGTGTGTAGGTGAGGTTACTGGGTTATGGGGATAGGGTGGAGGTGTGGGCTTAAGTAGGGTGCTCCTTCCTAGGGCTGGTGCAGACTCGATGGGCCAAACAGCCTCCTTCTGCACTGTAGATTCTATTAAATCATTCTATGAAATCAACATACCCTTTATGCCTCTGTATGTGTGCTCAAACCTGGATACCACACTTAGGAAGGATGTCAAAGCCAGGATGTCAAAGCCTTGGGAAGTTAAGAGAAGTGATTCACTAGAATGGTATCAAGCGTATTGAGAAGCTGGGGTTGTTTGTTATCCTTGGAACAGGGAAGTCAAGATTTAATATCAAGTTCAAAATCATAGTCATTATTGATGGAACACAAGAGTTGGTAACCAGAGGACACAGATGGGAAAGGAAGCGGCGGGTACGTGAGGAAACATTTTCTTCACACTGTGAATTGTTGTTGTCATCTGGAATCCATTGTCTGAAAGGGGTGGAAGTAGATTCCGGAGTAACTTTCCAAAGGGATTTGGATAAATACTTGAAGGGAAATAAAGTAAAACGTTGGGAAGGGGGGGGGGGGGGGGGGTGGGTGTCATTTTGCTCTGAACCTAAGAATATCCCAGTAAACATGATCGAGGTTATATTCTGGCCTAGTGTCCTGTGACATGCTCTTTCTAGTAGCAATGCATTTTACACCTGAAAGTGTCAAAGTGGAGTCATTTAAGCACAATTTCTACCTTCCATAGGATCATTTTCTATTCTTGAGAGTATGAGAATGTTATTAAAAGTTAGACGTGAAGCGGAAAATAAGGCTATAATCATGTATA
This sequence comes from Scyliorhinus torazame, assembly GCF_047496885.1. Lineage (NCBI taxonomy): Eukaryota > Metazoa > Chordata > Chondrichthyes > Carcharhiniformes > Scyliorhinidae > Scyliorhinus > Scyliorhinus torazame. Next base: position 90,089,050 of record NC_092720.1, on the reverse strand, counting down.
AACTGTTGAATTATGCTCAAGCCACCTGAGCCCTGAGACTAAATTGTTCCCATTACTCGTAACCGTCCAAGCTATTCATATCCTCAGGTTAAAAAAAAGAGTGGTGGTAAATTGAGATGGTTAGCTAACTGGCCTCCTAAGAAGCCGATTAGAATCTCGTCAGTGTTCTGATTTTTCAGGACACAAGAAAACATACTGTCATTAAATATTTTTGTGTGTTTGGTAACTAAGTGATCGCTTGGATTCAAATTCAATTGATTTGCTTTCGTTCTCAGCCTGTGTTGCCAGTGTGGTGTTCCCATCGCGCCGAATCCTGCAAACATGTGCGTTGCCTGCTTACGAACCCAAGTTGACATCACCGAAGGAATCCCAAAACAAGTAAATGTTAATTTCTGCAAACAATGTGAAAGGTAATGATTGTGGACTAGAATTAATGTGTACTTCTTTTGCAACTTGGAGAAGCGTGTTTAGGTGATAATGGCATTGAAAGGCACACTGTTTGCTAATTTAAATGTTAGGTGTTGGTCTGCTACGGTAAAATTAGGTGCTTCCCTAAACCGATTAATTTGGAAGAATTGATCTTTTTTTGCTAGAAGTTTCAGAGTGAGTACTTCAGAGTAATTTTATTACAATTGGTTGCCTGTTGGTTCTTAACTGGAATTACGGTGCAAGGGGTTTATAGTCCTGGCTGAATGTAAACTTGTCTATATTTAAGGGGGGGGATTTATTTATTATAAAATGCCCTCTTCTCTCATAAATAAATAGCAATCTTAATTTTTTGAGAGCTGATGGTTTGGTTTACACTTGACTTTTGGTTTTGCTCCACAGATATCTTCAGCCTCCTGGAACATGGATACAGTGTGCATTGGAATCAAGAGAACTTTTAACTCTGTGCCTTAAAAAACTAAAGTCCCCTTTGACTAAAGTTAGTAGACAGGATCTTATGCCAAAATTGTGTTTCATGTCAGGTTTTGCTTTTCAGGGATGATCATTCAATTGCAGTCAAAATATTTATGTTTCATTGCTTGAAATTGTAGTTATAGTGCTAAAATGAAAAATATTAGTAATTTGAGTTCAAGCCTATCTTGTCAAAATTCATCGATAATTACACTGCTTGAATATTTTCCACAGTTGTCCATGAACACCAGCATTCTCTTCTTATATTAGCTTTAGTAATTATTACATGAATAGCATTGCTGATTTACCACGGATTTGAGATTCTATTTTCTCAACGGCTTTTGTCTATAACTTAAAAATTGTCTTTTCAGCATAAGCTCCATGTATTTGTATTTAAACATATTTAAAATAGAACAAGCATGCTTCTATCCTGATTCTGAAAATGCTCTTTCTGTAAATTTCTTATGCTTCATTTCGTAAAGTACAACTGTAAAATGGCTGAATATTGATTTTTAAGTGAGAGGCAATTAAATACATTCTTTACTTTTATTTTTAAATGTTTGTATTTTAAGTCCTGACAAATAGAAGTAGTAGTTCAGTAGGGCATTAACTTCTGTACAAGCGTGCCGAGGTCCCAGGTTCGATCCTGGCTCTGGGTCACTGTCTGTGGAGTTTGCACATTCTCCCTGTGATTGCGTGGGTTTCGCCCCAACAACCCAAAGATGTGCAGGGTAGGTGGATTGGCCATGCTAAATTGCCCCTTAATTGGAAAATATTAATTGGGTACACTAAATTTATTTAAAAAAAAAAAAAAACCTTCTGTACAAGCTAATAGTTTTGAAATCCTGCTGAGTTTTTTTTTATCAGCGCACTAACTCCTATTAACTGCCCTTAATGGAGTAAAACATCCCAAGTAGTTTTGCGAGCATTTTCAAATAAAATTTGAAATCGAGCTACATAAAAAGATATTAGAACCCAGGACCATAAGGTAGGTTTCCAGGAGTGTCTTAAAGGAGGAAAGCAAAGAAGAGAACTGGAGAGGTTTTGGGAGGGAATTCCTTAGTAGCTGACGGCACGGCCACCAGCGTTGGCTCAATCAAAATTATGATGCTCAAGAAGCCAGAATTGGAGGATTTTAGATATCTCGGCAGGTTTAGGGCTCAAGGACATTATAGAGGAAGGGAGGTGTTTTTCTTTTGGGGGGGGGGGGGAGAGAGAGGAGAGGCCATTGAAGAATTTGAAACAAGGATGAGAATTTTAATATGCAAGTCTTGCTTAACTGTGAGTCAGTCCGATTCAGTTAGCACAAGGGTGATTAGTAAACAGGGTTTAAGACACGGGCAACAGGTTTGGCTGACATCTAGTTTATGCAGGGTAGAATGGTGCCACCTAGGAGTGTTACAATAATCACGTCTGTAACTGTCAAAGGATGGTTGAGGCTTTCAACAGCAGATGAGCACATACTGGGAGGAATAAGGCAGTGCCACGGAGGTGGAACATGCAGTTTTGGTGATGGTGCAGATGTGAGACACATCTTGGGGTTAGGTATGACACCATAGTTGCAAACATTCTGTTTAGTCTCACATTTACCGGGGGTGGAGTCAGTGGCTAGAGAGGAGTATGTCTTGGAGAGATGATACAATGGCTTTGGTCTTGACAAACTTTACGGAGAAACTTTTGCTTATCCAGTACTTGATGTTAGGCAAGGGGAGTATGATAATTTAGCGACTGGAGGGGTTGGTAAAACTGGTGGTAAGGGAGATCAAGGATTTGTCAGTGTTTGTGTGAAAACTAACACAGTAGTTTTGTCTGATGATGCTAAGGGACAGCATGTAGTTGAAAAATAGGAAGGGACGTTGATAGATCCTTAGGGGAGATCAGAGGTAATAAAGCTGGACCGTGAGGAGAAGCCATTGCAGGTGATTCGCTGGCTACAACTGAATAGACGAGAACAGACCTAGGTGAGTGCAATCACAGTCAGCTGGATGACAGTGGGGAGTTTTAGGAGATTTATGATAGTCGAATGTCAAAGGCTGCAGATGGGTTGAGAAAAACAAGGTGTGATCGTTTATCTTTGTCACAGTGACATAGGTTGCCATTTGTGACTTTGATGCGAGTTGTAGAAACCTGGACTTCAAACTATCGATTGGTAGAAGAAAGATCAACATGGTCATGTATGCCAAACAGAACTGTGCCTCCTGATCACAATCTATGCATGACAGTCATAATGACAGCTGTGACTCTTTTGGTAATAGACTCGTCTCTTGACTCAGAATGTGTGAGCACCAAACACTTCATCCTGGAGTTAATATGCAATCTTAAGTATGAAGTAAAATATTGCTAATTTGGATTCGTCTGTTTCTGTATACAATAATTTAATCAGCAAAATAAATTGTGGAGATACTTTTGCTTGCAGTTTCAACATCAATTACTACTTTTTTCAGGTACGTCTAATTGATGCTGGCTTTATTTGGACCGAGCCTCATTCCAAGAGATTAAAGGTCAAACTTACAGTTCAAAAGGAGGTGAGAAGAAAGTTATTCTTCCACAATAGTGCCTACTATTCTTCCACAATAGTGCCTACTTTTGTTTGGTTAGTTCATTTATTGGGGAAAGTATTGTTGGTGTATTTTAAATCTAAAGCTCCCACTGACATTCTCCCACTGTTACATTGATGAATACCTTGACGGGAAGTATTGAGGATCCTGATGCAAAATTGGAACGTTAACATTTTGAATGTAGATAGTAAGAGAATACGGGAAGGTTGGTCACACATGGTCTGCATGAGAGTCTGAGCAGGGACTTTGTATTTGTGTTGAATGGCTTTAGTGAGGTGGGGAGTGAAGGAGGCGTTGGTGGAAAAGGTTAGTATTGATTAGCCAATTTTCAGGCAGATAATTTACTCATAATCATTGTATCTATTTTAGTGCTTTATATTTCCTGGGTGTCTTGATCCTTTGATTAATGAGGCAGTTCTTACCTTGCGCTTTTTAAATTTTCTAACCGTGCGTTTTGTGTGTAGGTAATGAGTGGAGCAATCTTGCAGCAGGTTTTTGTGATAGACTTCGTCATCCTGCAACAGATGTGTGATGATTGTCACCGTGTTGAAGCTAAAGATTATTGGAAGGCAGTAGTACAAGTCCGACAGAAGGTGAATGAAATGGTTTTTTTTTAACTGCAAAAGTAACATTAAAAAACCTTTACGTTTCAATATACTTAACAGTTATGTTCTTTTTGAAGACAGATGTATTAAATACTAAAATACTGTTAAATACATGATTCTTTACTGCAATAAAACTAGCCTTATAACTATCGAGGCTGCAAGAGCAGGTCAGAGGTTAGGAATCCTGTGGTGAGTAACTCTCCTCCTGAAACTCCACTTGCCTGGATGTACGCAGCAACAACGTTCAAGAAGCTTGACACCATCCAGGACCAAGCAACACACTTGCTTGGCTACTCACTACAAACAGTCACTCCCTCCACCACTGCACAACGATCCATTTTCAGTTCTTCACAGTCCTGTTGTCTTGCTTGCTTGCAGCTAGAAAATGGAGTAATCTCTCCTCTGTGATTTGATGCCAAAAGCACAGATGCACAGGGCGCGTGACGTGACCAGGCTCTGCCACCGCATCTGGCTGAAAGACTCTATTGATCCATTAAAATTTTTAAAAAAAATTTAGAGTACCCAATTTTATATATATATATATATATATATATATATATTTTTTTTTTTTTCCAATTAAGGGGCAATTTAGCGTGGCCAATCCACCTAACCTGCACATCTTTGGGTTGTGGGGGTGAAACCCATGCAGACATGGGGCGAATGTGCAAACTCCACACGGACAGTGACCCAGGGCCGGGATACGAACTCGGGTCCTCCGTGCCGTAAGCAGCAATGCTAACCACTGTGCCACGTGCTGCCTTGCATTGTTCCATTTAAAAGCACTATCTATAAGTTACAGGAACTCACCAAGCCTCCTTAGACAGTACCTTTCAAATCCAGGGCCACTACCATCTAGAACACTGTTTATCCAAACTTTTTTTCCCCAGGACCCACTTTTACCAGTTGGCTGGCCTTCAGGGGCCATGCCGGCCGGCCTTTGGAAGCCACCATTTTCTACCTTTAATGCGACAGGTGAGCCTGCTTGGTCCTCACAGTCTCACTTGCTTTGGAATTCAGTGTTACATTTCTGCCAAGGACTTGAGCTGATGATTTGAGTTCTCGCTGCATCCTTTGAAAATAAATCAAGAGGTTTTTTTCTCGAACTCGCCATGCTTAGTCTTCAAATGCCTTTGATGTTTTGATGGTTTTAAACTCTCATTTGCCAGTACTTCTCTGCACATAACACACATGGGCTTTGCATCCTGATCTGCATTGGCACAGTTTTTTTTTTAAATAATATTTTATTGAAAATTTTTGGTCAACCAACACAGTACATTGTGCATCCTTTACACAACATTGTAACAATACAGATAATAATGACCTTTTTTATTTAAACAAAAACAACAACAAATAAATAAATATTAAATAACAAAAAATAGAAACTAGCCCTAATTGGCAACTGCCTTGTCTCAGGCCACACCCCATTCTCCCCCCCCCCCCCCCCCAAAATCCTGGGCTGCTGCTGCTGCCTTCTTTGTTTTCCCCCATCTATCTTTCCGCAAGATATTCGACGAACGGTTGCCACCGCCTAGTAAACCCTTGAGCCGACCCCCTTAGGACGAACTTAATCCGCTCTAACTTTATGAACCCCGCCATATCATTTATCCAGGTCTCCACCCCCGGGGGCTTGGCTTCTTTCCACATTAGCAATATTCTGCGCCGGGCTACTAGGGACGCAAAGGCCAAAACATCGGCCTCTTTCGCCTCCTGCACTCCCGGCTCTTGTGCAACCCCAAATATAGCCAACCCCCAGCTTGGTTCGACCCGGACTCCTACTACTTTCGAAAGCACCTTTGTCACCCCCATCCAAAACCCCTGTAGTGCCGGGCCTGACCAAAACATATGGGTATGATTCGCTGGGCTTCTCGAGCACCTCGCACACCTATCCTCCACCCCAAAAAATTTACTGAGCCGTGTTCCAGTCATATGTGCCCTGTGTAATACCTTAAACTGAATCAGGCTTAGCCTGGCGCACGAGGACGACGAGTTTACCCTGTTTAGGGCATCTGCCCACATCCCCGCCTCGATCTCCTCCCCTAGCTCTTCTTCCCATTTCCCTTTTAGTTCGTCCATCATAGTCTCCCCTTCGTCTCTCATTTCCCTATATATATCCGACACCTTACCGTCCCCCACCCATTTCTTTGAGATGACTCTGTCCTGCACCTCTTGTGTCGGGAGCTGCGGGAATTCCCTCACCTGTTGCCTCGCAAAAGCCCTCAGTTGCATATACCTGAATGCATTCCCTTGGGGCAACCCATATTTCTCGGTCAGCGCTCCCAAACTCGCAAACTTCCCATCCACAAATAGATCTTTCAATTGCGTTATACCTGCTCTTTGCCACATTCCATATCCCCCATCCATTCCCCCCGGGGCAAACCTATGGTTGTTTCTTATCGGGGACCCCCCCAGTGCTCCGGTCTTTCCCCTATGTCGTCTCCACTGTCCCCAAATCTTCAGTGTAGCTACCACCACCGGACTCGTGGTATAGTTCCTTGGTGAGAACGGCAATGGGGCTGTCACCATAGCCTGCAGGCTGGTCCCCCTACAGGACGCCCTCTCTAATCTCTTCCACGCCGCTCCTTCCTCCTCTCCCATCCACTTACTCACCATTGAAATATTAGCGGCCCAATAATATTCACTTAGGCTCGGTAGTGCCAGCCCCCCCCTATCCCTACTACGCTGTAAGAATCCCTTCCTCACTCTCGGAGTCTTCCCGGCCCAAACAAAACCCATGATACTCTTTTCTATCCTTTTGAAAAAAGCCTTCGTGATCACCACCGGGAGGCACTGAAACACAAAGAGGAATCTCGGGAGGACCACCATCTTAACCGCCTGCACCCTCCCTGCCATTGACAATGCTACCATATCCCATCTCTTGAAATCTTCCTCCATCTGTTCCACCAACCGCGTCAAATTTAGCCTGTGCAATGTGCCCCAATTCTTAGCTATCTGGATCCCCAGGTAACGAAAGTCTCTTGTTACCTTCCTCAACGGTAGGTCTTCTATTTCTCTACTCTGCTCCCCTGGATGCACCACAAACAGCTCACTCTTCCCCATGTTCAATTTATACCCTGAAAAATCCCCAAATTCCCCAAGTATCCGCATTATTTCTGGCATCCCCTCCGCTGGATCCGCCACATATAGTAGCAGATCATCCGCATATAAAGATACCCGGTGTTCTTCTCCTCCCCTAAGTATTCCCCTCCATCTCTTGGAACCTCTCAGCGCTATCGCCAGGGGCTCAATCGCCAGTGCAAACAGTAATGGGGACAGAGGACATCCCTGCCTTGTCCCTCTATGGAGCCGAAAATATGCCGATACCCGTCCATTCGTGACCACACTCGCCACTGGGGCCCTATACAACAGCTGCACCCATCTAACATACCCCTCTCCGAACCCAAATCTCCTCAACACCTCCCACAGATAATCCCATTCCACTCTATCAAATGCTTTCTCGGCATCCATCGCCACTACTATCTCCGTTTCACCCTCTGGTGGGGCCATCATCATTACCCCTAACAACCTCCGTATGTTCGTGTTCAGCTGTCTCCCCTTCACAAACCCAGTTTGGTCCTCATGAACCACCCCCGGGACACATTCCTCTATTCTCATTGCCATTACCTTGGCCAGGACCTTGGCATCCACATTGAGGAGGGAAATTGGTCTGTAGGACCCGCATTGTAGCGGATCCTTTTCCTTCTTTAAAAGAAGCGATATCGTTGCTTCTGACATAGTCGGGGGCAGTTGTCCCCTTTCCTTTGCCTCGTTAAAGGTCCTCGTCAGTAGCGGGGCAAGCAAGTCCAAATATTTTCTGTAAAATTCAACTGGGAATCCGTCCGGTCCCGGGGCCTTTCCCGTCTGCATGTTCCTAATTCCTTTCACCACTTCTTCTACCGTGATCTGTGCTCCCAATCCCATCCTTTCCTGCTCTTCCACCTTGGGAATTTCCAGCCGATCCAAGAAGCCCATCATTCTCTACCTCCCATCCGGGGGTTGAGCTTCATACAATTTTTTATAAAATGTCTTGAACACTTCATTCACGCTCCCCGCTCCCCGCTCCGTCTCTCCATCTTCATCTCTCACCCCCCCTATTTCCCTCGCTGCTCCCCTTTTCCTCAATTGGTGTGCCAGCAATCTGCTCGCCTTCTCTCCATATTCATACTGTACACCCTGCGCCTTCCTCCATTGTGCCTCTGCAGTGCCTGTGGTCAGCAAGTCAAATTCCACATGCAGCCTTTGCCTTTCCCTATACAGTCCCTCCTCCGGTGCTTCCGCATACTGTCTGTCCACCCTCAAAAGTTCTTGCAGCAACCGCTCCCATTCCTTACTCTCCTGCTTCCCTTTATGTGTCCTTATTGATATCAGCTCCCCCCTAACCACCGCCTTCAACGCCTCCCAGACCACTCCCACCTGAGCCTCCCCATTGTCATTGAGTTCCAAGTACTTTTCAATGCATCCCCTCACCCTTAGGCACACCCCCTCATCCGCCATTAGTCCCATGTCCATTCTCCAGGGTGGACGCCCTCTTGTTTCCTCCCCTATCTCCAAGTCTAACCAGTGTGGGGCATGATCCGAAATGGCTATAGCCGTATATTCCGTTCCCCTCGCCCTCGGGATCAATGCCCTACCCAACACAAAAAAGTCTATGCGTGAATAGACTTTATGGACATAGGAGAAAAACGAGAACTCCTTACTCCTAGGTCTACTGAATCTCCACGGGTCCACCCCTCCCATCTGCTCCATATAATCCTTAAGCACCTTGGCTGCTGCCGGCCTCCTACCAGTCCTGGACTTCGACCTATCTAGCCTTGGTTCCAACACCGTGTTGAAGTCTCCCCCCATTATCAGCTTTCCGGTCTCTAGGTCTGGGATGCGTCCTAGCATTCGCCTCATAAAATTGGCATCGTCCCAATTCGGGGCATACACGTTTACCAACACCACCATCTCTCCCTGTAATTTGCCACTCACCATCACGTATCTGCCCCCGTTATCCGCCACTATAGTCTTTGCCTCGAACATTACCCGCTTCCCCACTAATATAGCCACCCCCCTGTTTTTCGCATCCAGCCCCGAATGGAACACCTGCCCTACCCATCCTTTGCGCAACCTAACCTGGTCTATCAGTTTCAGGTGCGTTTCCTGTAACATAACCACATCTGCTTTAAGTTTCTTAAGGTGTGCGAGTACTCGTGCCCTCTTTATCGGCCCGTTAAGCCCCCTCACGTTCCACGTGATCAGCCGAGTTGGGGGGCTTCCCACCCCCCCCCCCCCCTTGCCGGTTAGCCATCATCTTTTTCCAGCTTCTCACCCAGTTCCCACGCAGCTGTATTTCTCCCAGACGGTGCCCCCCCGCCCATCCTTTCCCATACCCACTCCCCCCTTTCACCAGCAGCAGCAACCCAGTAATTCTCTCCCCCCCCCCCCCCCCCCCCCCCCCGCTAGCGTAATTACTCCCCCCATGTTGCTCCCAGAAGTCAGCAAACTCTGGCTGACCTCGGCTTCCCCCCGTGATCACGGCTCGCCCCGTGCGGCGCCCCCTCCTTCCTGCTTCTCTATTCCCGCCATAATTATCATAGCGCGGGAACCAAGCCCGCGCCTCTCCCTCGGCCCCGCCTCCCATGGCCAACGCCCCATCTCCTCTCCCTCCCCACCTCCCCCCATCACCACCTGTGGGAGAAAGAAAAGTTACCATACCGCAGGATTAATCATACAATCCCTCTTCGCCCCCCCCCCCCCCCACTCGTCCCACCACTTTGTCCAAACGTTCATTTTCGTAGTCCAATCATTCCAATTTTTCTTCTACAATAAAAGTCCACGCTTCATCCGCCGTCTCAAAGTAGTGGTGCCTCCCTTGATATGTGACCCACAGTCTTGCCGGTTGCAGCATTCCAAATTTTATCTTCTTTTTGTGAAGTACCGCTTTGGCCCGATTAAAGCTCGCCCTCCTTCTCGCCACCTCCGCACTCCAATCTTGATAGACGCGGATCACCGCGTTCTCCCATTTACTACACCGAGTTTTCTTCGCCCATCTAAGGACCATTTCTCTATCCTTAAAACGGAGAAATCTCACCACTATGGCTCTGGGAGCTTCTCCTGCTCTCGATCCTCGCACCATAACTCGGTATGCTCCCTCCACCTCCAACGGACCCGTCGGGGCCTCCACTCCCATTAACGAGTGCAGCATCGTGCTCACATATGCCCCGACGTCCGCCCCCTCCACACCTTCAGGAAGGCCAAGAATCCTCAAGTTGTTCCTCCTTGCGTTGTTTTCCAGTGCCTCCAACCTCTCCACAGATCGTTTCTGGTGTGCCTCCTGTATCTCCGACTTCACCACCAGGCCCTGTATATCGTTTTCATTCTCTGCTACTTTCGCCTTCACGACCCGAAGCTCCTGCTCCTGGGTCTTTTGTTCCTCTTTCAGCCCTTCAATCGCCTGTAATATCGGGGCCAACAACTCTTTCTTCATTTCCTTTTTTATCTCCTCCACGCAGCGTTTCAAAAACTCTTGTTGTTCAGGGCCCCATATGAAACTGCCACCTTCCGACGCCATCTTGGTTTCTGCTTGCCTTCCTTGCCGTTGTTCCAAAGGATCCTCTGCAATCCGGCCACTTTCCTCTCCTTTCTCCATCCGTGTCCAGGGGGAACACCCTTCGTTTACCGCACGGTGTTTTTAGCCGTTAAAATTGCCGTTGGGGCTCCTATCAAGAGCCCAAAAGTCCGTTCCACCGGGAGCTGCTGAAACGTGCGACTTAGCTGGTCATCGCCGCACCCGGAAGTCTCCCTGCATTGGCACAATTAACAAAGCCACTCTCAAGAAAATCATTTTTGTTCCTGATTTCAGTTTTTCTTTGTTTATAACGATCCATCTTCAGTTCTCCACATCCTTGTTGGCTTTCTTGCTCTGTGATCCTCCCGACACCTGCCTGCGACCCACCCACAGGCCATGACCCGCAGTTTGAAAACCCTAATCTAGAAGGACAATGAAAGCACACACATGGGAACACAACCACCTGGAAGAGCCCCTCCAAGGCACACTATCCTGACTTGAAAATATATAGCTGTTCCTTCACTGTCTCTGGCCCACCCAAAATCATTGGCCTACCTCCCTGACAGCACTCTGGGTATATCTACACCAGATGCATTGCAGCAGTTGAAGCTCACACCCACCTTCTCGAGGGTAATTAATGATGGCAATGAATGTTGGCCTTGTCAGCGACGCCCACATCCCAAGAATTAATTTTTAAATATGCAGTGCAGTCAGTTGCAAGTAATTGTATAAGTAAAATATGCCTATTAACTGGCAATTGTTGGAGAGGAAACCATTTTACATAACTACATGATGCTAGAATATTTTGACCTGGTTTAGTGAAACCTTTATTTTGTAGATGTCTTCAAAACATACCGTATCAATGTCTTGCAGCATGGTTTGACTCCAGACTTGCTTATCACCTGAAATTTTATTTGTTTCGAACCGTCCAGTGTTAAGATTATTAACAATGAGAAGATTTAAATAAAATGATTTCCACTAAATTAACAGTGTTTCCATCTATTTCTGTTGGTTGCCCCTTAGACGCCACACAAGAAAACATTTTATTACTTGGAACAATTAATCCTGAAACATAAACTACATCAAAACACACTTCGTGTAAAAGAAATCCACGGTAAGTGACTATTTAGTCCTGCTTTGATTGTTAGATTGGAAAAGCCCCAGAGTTTTTGCAACATATTTATGTTTTTACCACTCAGTTTAAGTACATAGTGAAATTGCCAGTTTGATGAGTGACTGTAAGTTAACCAAGTAGTCACATGAAAGTCTGAGAAGCTAGATGAGTTATTTGATCAATAAGGGCATGAGAGCTGAGTCCAAGACCAGTTTTCCTAAAATTCATGTGCACATGCTTTCTGGGAGGGTGTTTTCACTAATATTAGGACCGGGAATCAGACATATTTTTGCTATCCGATGATGTTTTGGCTAAGTTCAAGAAATACAACCTGGGTCTTTCGACCCCATATAGCTCCGGAATGGCTTTCAAGGGAAGCTATGAATTCTCCAGTGTGTGGAGGTGAAAAGTAGCTTACAGCAACATTTTCTTCAATTCAATGTCCATTTTCTGAAAACTGAAAATAAGCGAATGAATGTCCAGCAAAATAAACTGCATATGAAAATGTTAAGCATTCATACAATATTCATTGCACAGTATAATATCAGGGCTATAGATACAATTTTGATACAGTTTGAGACATCCATTTGGAATTACGCTAATTAAAATTTACTTCCAATATTAAATAGTGAATTTTTAAAGAACCATCTTTGCCTTTTAACATTTGGATTATTTCTAATGTAAATTTGAGCCATGTTTGGGTAAAGCAGTACCATAATCTTTTCATGTCTATCCTTTTTTAAGACTTTTTTTTTGTTTTCAAAAAACCAAAGGTTTAGCCTCACTCACTGAATTTTGATTTTAGATGGTCTGGACTTCTATTATGGATCCAAGCAACATGCACAGAAGATGGTGGACTTCCTGCAATGTACAGTTCCTTGCAAGTAGGTGTAGAACGTTGTACCTTGGGCAAAACTAAACAATTGTGAGGGATATATTCATTCCTGGGATGTGGGCATAATTGGAAGTGCCAGCAATTACTGCCCATCTGTAATTAACCATGGAAAGGTGGTGATGAGTTGCCTTCTTGAACCCCTGCAGCCAGTAACTCCACAGTGTTTTAATGAACACTCTGTTTTGAACTATTGCAATCCTAAAGCTGGTATCTAGTTATTCAAAGGGCTTATATATTGCACCTTGCCTTTCTAGGATTTCTTTTTTCAGTTATTTTGCACGGCACTGGAATGTACATTTAATTGTCAGAATGTGACAGCTGTTCCAAAGTTTGTCTTAGTGTTATTAGAATATTACTAATGAATATTGTTTGAATAATGATTTGATTTATTGTCACGTGTAACGAGGTACAGTGAAAAGTATTCTGCGTGGCTCAGACAGATTGTTCCATACATGAAAAAACGTAGGACACCCATAAATACACAATGTAAATACGTAGACACAGGCATCGAGTGAAGCATACGGAGTGTAGTACTACTCAGCAGAGAAGATATGTGTTCAGTTCAGTCCATGCGAGGCTCATTTAGGAGTCTGGTAGCAGCGGGGAAGAAGCTGTTTTTGAATCTGTTCGTGCATGTGATAGCTAGTCCTTATGGCTTTACATTCCATGATTATTGCTTCATTTTTCTGCTATTATAATTTTTGGACTTTATTAAACTGAACTTGGATTCTACAATATTGGACAATTAATTGAAGTGCATTGAGTTTTTAATCAAATTGTATTCTTTTGTAACCATGTCACAGTATACTTGAAATGGATTGAAGGCTAACTGAAGTAATTGCTTGGGTAGCAATACATTTAAGTATAGAATTTTTACACTTTCTCAATTAATTATTTTTCAAATGGTTTTGTTATGTTGATAATGGAAATATTAAAAAAAAACATCTTTATTAAATACACTTTTGGTTATTTTCATAATCTCTCCTTTAAATTTCTTTCTTTTTATTTTGGTATGTTTTCAAACCTCGCAATTAGTATACATTTTGGCAGATTGTTTTGTTTTAATCAAGTAAATGTATGCAGTGCCCTGTGAGTGCACTTTGTTCCTGGATTAATATAGGATGCTTACCCTTCCTTTCATTATGTTTACATAGTGGCTCATCCATAGTTAGACTTGTCACTAAACATGCTATTATAACAAGATATCTTTCGTAATTTCTGTTCTTCCACTGACAAAGCAGAATGACTGAGGTTCAAAGAATACTTTTTATCTATCAGTAAAACGTTGAAGAAATAGGGTTGTAAGCTACTATGCCCACATATAGGGCACAGTAACAAATTATTTCTGAAGAATTAAAGTAGAATGTATTGTCAAAACTTGAGTATTAAGTTGAAGAAAAGACTGGAATTTCACAGAGTGGAGGTCAAGTACTGTATTAATGAACAGCAACCCAAAATGCCCCATGGCCTCTTATCAATCATTCTATTCCGTGCATCCACTGGTAATCGTACCATCTCAGTCCAGTCTGTCTGGAATGCAAGTCGTTCATTCATCCATCAACAGACCTGGCCGGAGTGCAAATGGGCCTCATTCTTCTGTGCATTAATCACTGACCATTTGGAAGATTATCCTGCACAGCAAATTTAATCCATGGCTTCTTTCTCCCATAATGACAGGTTTATATAAACCCCCTTCGACCTTTTGTTCCAGCATATGCACAGAACTATCTGTTTTGCTGCTTCCCATCCCTCCTACCCAAGCTGCATCTTTCTGTAATTTCTCTTCTATCTCCTCATGTTCTCTCCCAAGGTAATTCACCGTCAACCACTTGCAAACCCTTGTCCATGTTGTCTCCTTCCAAATCAGAGCCTTTCTTTCACACACACCCTCTGAATCTCTTCAATCAGAATTCTTCCACAAACCTTAAAACTGTCTTACCCCGCAATAAGCTTTGTGGTTTCCACAAATTTCTATCTCCCTTGCAATTATGGGCACGGAAAGGTTTCTAAGTGTCATTTATGGATGGTTTTGCTGAGAGTTTTCTGCCATCCCCACTGCTATCTAACAATATTTGGCCACTTTTTTGGGTCCTGGTGAATTTCTCACCAATTTAGCCCACACAGAATTATTTTCATCACTGGGGAGCTCAATTGAGATGAGCAGCCATTTTGACCCCCACCCCCCTCCCCAACATCCATTGTGGGTGGGTTCCTGATCTTGACGCCTCGTCGGACTTTGGTAGATCCCACGAGGTGTACTGGCTGCCAGGAAGCCCATGAGCGGCTTCACCCTGCACCTATGGCCATGTTGCGCTCCAGTTCGAGCATGATGTGGCCGGTAGATCTCACCTTGTGAATTTCAAGTGCTTTTAAAGGCATAGTTTGCTGTCTGTGAATATATCAATTTCATTGGTTGCCTACTTGCTTGCTGACATCCCAGCAGCTACATACCAAGACATCCCCTTGATTTGGTGCCAGATTTAAACTGCCATCGTGAAAGGGAAAAACTCCTGCCATGCAGATGGCTGGATCCTTGTAGGCAGTTTTGGTCATGGTGAGCAACAAATGAGCGCTCATGCTTTGCTGCTGACTGCAAAACCCTGATAGGCCAGCAAGAGCACAGAATGTCTTCAGGCTAGAGAACTTCAATGGTAACACCACCATTAACTAGATGAATCCTGAAACACACAGTTGCCAGACAGGCTTTGCAGGTGGCAGAGAGAAAATTGACATGAATAATTTCATCCTTATGGATTTTCAGCAAGTAGATCAGCCTATCCAAGATTGCATTGGCAAAGAATAATCATCCTGTTGAGTACTAGCTTCACAAATTCACATCTGAAAGATCACCTTCTTTCACTTCTATATCCTCACCTGGTTTGATCCCCACTCCAGCCCATCTGATGCTAAAACATTTTATCCAAGCGATTGAAAGTTGGCTTATATGCAGGCCATCTTACAAGAAACTGAATGACAGCATGTTTTGGACTAGTCAAAAAGATATAGTACAGTGCATAATGAGAATTCATTTTCTGGAAAATTTATTTTTGTGCATTCAAAAATAATTAATGTTATGTTTTTGAAGGTACAAGACATCGCAGCGCCTAATTTCCCATGATGTCCACTCCAACAATTATAATTACAAAAGTACTTTCTCTGTGGAAATTGTTCCTGTCTGTAAGGTGAAACTTTGTTTTCAGCAAACATTATTATAAATATGTTGTATTTTAAGAAACTTCATGATATTTCATTTTCGAATGTGGATGTTTCAATGAGGTGACTTGCCAAAATACAGCTTAATATGTCACTGGAACAGATCTTCTAATTTATTTAAAGTAGCCACACTAATAATATTTAACTCTTATGCTACACCTTTAAAAACATAGTCTTGGAATAAAACATAATCCACTCAGTTGTGTCGTGCTAGCCTTTGAAATTACAATTAATTTTAATATATAAATAGTAGTGGTTTAAAAGCTGTTTATGAGATTTGAATCTGAATCTTCATAATTAGAGTATATGGGTTGCCTAAGCCGAATACGTTTGTTACCTTACTGGACTACCTGGAGAATATATTTTCATTGTTATATTGTTGTTTTCTGGCAACTGTTCATTCTAAATGTGCAATGCTTATACTGTAATTAATAATTATTGAGTATGGACATTTCTCAGCGTGCCCTGATCATCAATGCTAGCACAGAGATGTAAAACAGAATTTTTAATGGGAAAATAAACAAGCAGAGCTCACATGAACATAATGCTGTAAATTGAGGGGAAAAAGTTATATGTTTGAGGTTTTAAAGTAGCAGATATATATATATTTTTTAAATCGTTTATTGGCATTTTCAAAATTATATACATTGCTGTTTGTTTTCATTTATTGTACAGTCAGAAAGGTTCCTTCTTGGGTTTCTCTATTTACAGTCTGTTGCCGTCTGGTTGGCTCAACCTACAATCCTTCCTATCTCCTCCTCCCCGCCCCCCCCCCCCCCCCCCCCCCCCCCCCCGCCCCCCCCCCCCCCCCCCCCCCCCCCCGCCCCCCCCAAGCTCCTCTCTCCTTGCACACACATCCCCACCCCCCAACCTCCTTTTCACTGCTGTTCCCCATTTTTTTCTTGCTGGGTTTTGCTACCTCGCCTTGCCTCCCCCTCCCCGGTCCTCCCTCGCTTTCCTCTTTTCTATCTTGTCCTCGCTATTTCTCCCTGGCTGCTTATTTATTTATGTGTTGGCCACAAACCACAAACAGGTCTCTGAACAGTCGGGTCAATGGCTCCCATGTTATGTGGTTGCCCTCTTCCGATGCACGGATGGTGAATTTGATTTCCTCCATTTGGAGAAATTCTGATAGGTCGGACAGCCAGTCTGCAGCTTTAGGTGGTGCTGCTGATCGCCAACCAAGCAGGATTCTATGGCGGGCGATCAGGGAGGCAAAGGCAAGAGCGTCCGCCCTCCTCCCCATGAAGAGACCTGACTGGTCTGATACCCCGAAGACTGCCACTTTCGTGCATGGCTCCACCCTCATCGCCACCACTTTGGACATTGACTCGAAGATGGCTGTCCAGTACCCAGCAAGTCTGGGGCAAGACCAGAACATGTGGGTGTGATTGGCCGAGCCTCCTTGACACCGTTCGCATCTATCCTCCACCCCTGGGAAGAACCTGCTCATTCGGGTTCTGGTCAAGTGGGCTCTATGTACTACTTTTAGCTGTGTCAGGTTGTGGAGGTAGAGTTGTCCCTGTAGCAGATATTTATGATCAATAATGAAGAAAGTAGAAATGATCCAGTAAACATTTCACAGCAAAGCCATTACATGAATGTTTGATATGTTATTTCCTTTTTTTTTAAACAGGACAATTTAGTATGCCTGCCACCACGGCTAGCTCAGAGCCTTGGAAACATGAGACAGATCTGTATTTGTGTTCGGGTGACTAGTACAATGCACCTCATTGATCCTAACAGCCTGCAAAGTAAGTGTCTGCAGTACGTTTCCCTCATTTGTACTGTAATATTGGCAACTAATTCTGCTTACATGAATATGTACTCTACAGATACTAGGTTGGAGGGTTTGTTGATATTTGTTTTCACATTTTAGCACTGCATTAAATTAGTGGTAATACCGTTTGGTTGGTCTGGTGGCCCAATGAACTCCGTTTGGAATTGGTGTCTGAATTGGGCTAGCAGAGGAATATAGAAAATATTTATGAAAATTAGAAAGAGTGAACACGATAAAATTGAGGAAGAGAATCCAAAGTGGACTGATTGTAAATGTGATTAGTGGTTTTAGTTCATTTGATGTCTAAATTATTTTTTAATAAATCACTAGTTTGGGAGACTAAATAGAATTTACGGAACAGTGAGGGGGGGTTAGCTGTATCCAGGCTGTGAAGAAAGGGAGGAGAACAGGGGAAGGTGGCAGTGGAAGGATGGGGCACAAAAGGAGGTAGGCAGATAGCGGGTAATTATAGGCCAGTGAGCTTAACTTCGGTAGTAGGGAAGATGCTGGAATCTATCATCAAGGAAGAAATAGCGAGGCATCTGGATGGAAATTGTCCCATTGGGCATACGCAGCATGGGTTCATAAAGGGCAAGTCGTGCCTAACTAATTTAGTAGAATTGTTTGAGGACATTAACAGTGCGGTAGATAACGGGGAGCCAATGGATATGGTATATCTGGATTTCCAGAAACCTTTGACAAGGTGCCACACAAAAGGTTGCTGCATAAGATAAAGATGCATGGCATTAAGGGGAAAGTAGTAGCATGAATAGAGGATTGGTTAATTAATAGAAAGCAAAGAGTGGGGATTAATGGGTATTTCTCTGGTTGGCAATCGGTAGCTAGTGGTGTCCCTCAGGGATCAGTGTTGGGCCCACAACTGTTCACAATTTACATAGATGATTTGGAGTTGGGGGACCAAGGGCAATGTGCCCCAAGTTTGCAGACAACACTAAGATAAATGGTAAAGCAAAAAGTGCAGAGGATGCTGGAAGTCTGCAGAGGGATTTGGATAGGCGAAGTGAATGGGCTAGGGTCTGGCAGATGGAATACAATGTTGACAAATGTGAGGTTATCCATTTTGGTAGGAATAACAGCAAAAGGGATTATTATTTAAATGATAAAATATTAAAACATGCTGCTGTGCAGAGAGACCTGGGTGTGCTAGTGCATGAGTCGCAGAAAGTTGGTTTTCAGGTGCAACAGGTGATTAAGAAGGCAAATGGAATTTTGTCCTTCATTGCTAGAGGGATGGAGTTTAAGACTAGGGAGGTTATGCTGCAATTGTATAAGGTGTTAGTGAGGCCACACCTGGAGTATTGTGTTCAGTTTTGGTCTCCTTACTTGAGAAAGGACGTACTGGCACTGGAGGTTGTGCAGAGGAGATTCACTAGGTTAATCCCAGAGCTGAAGGGGTTGGATTATGAGGAGAGGTTGAGTAGACTGGGACTGTACTCGTTGGAATTTAGAAGGATGAGGGGGGATCTTATAGAAACATATAAGATTATGAAGGAAATAGATAGGATAGCTGCGGGCAGGCTGTTTCCACTGGCGGGTGAAAGCAGAACTAGGGGGCATATCTCAAAATAAGGGGAAGTAGATTTAGGACTGAGTTTAGGAGGAACTTCTTCACCCAAAGGGTTGTGAATCTATGGAATTCCTTGCCCAGTGAAGCAGTAGAGGCTCCTTCATTAAATGTTTTTAAGATAAAGATAGACAGTTTTTTTGAAGAATAAAGGGATTAAGGGTTATGGTGTTCAGGCCGGAAAGTGGAGCTGAGTCCACAAAGATCAGCCATGATCTCATTGAATGGTGGAGCAGGCTCGAGGGGCCAGATGGCCTACTCCTGCTCCTAGTTCTTATGTCCTTATGACAGGGATGAATAGAGAGAGCGCGCACGGTGGCACAGTTGTTAGCAGTGCTGCCTCACACCTCCAGGGACTCTGGTTCAATTCTGGCCTTAGGTCACTGTCTGTGTGGAGGGTCACTGTCTGTGTGGAGTTTGTATGTTCCTCCTGTGTCTGCGGGGATTTCTTCTGGGTACGCAGGTCTCCTCCCACAGTCCAAAGATGTACGGGTTAGATGGATTGGCCATGCTAAATTGCCCCTTAGTGTCCAGGGAGGTACCGGTCAGGTTATGGGGTTACTGGGCTAGGAGGAAGGGGGCATGGGTAGAGTGCTCATTCTAAGGGTCAGTGCAGAGTCGATGGGCTGAATGGCCTTCTGCATTGTAGGGATTCTAATCTATGATTCCCTATTGGATGTTTTAATATGGCGGGGGACGGGGGGCAGAGCAAGTCCGTAAATTTGCTCCGCAGCTGGGGCAGGGCCTGTGGTGAAGTAACCGTTCCTCTTCCAGTATAACCATTTTTGTTGGGAATGGGGTTATGGTAAAATAGTGTCTCCCTTTGGTACTGAGATTTCAGTTTGGGATGAAATGGAACAAAATTCCTATAGCCTAATCTGGCTTTTTGTTAATATTGGGAAGGAGATATAGTCAGGCGAAATACAATGTGTATGGAAACTTGGCAGAGGTAAGTCAGTAACCTTTTATATTCTTTGAACATTCACCATCACAGCAATGGACTTTACCTTCACTAGCCTATCTTTGAATTCATTGAGACAAAGCTGCTTGATGGGAGGAAAGCTCTTGCACTGACAAACAAGACCTCAAACATTCACCTTAATAAAGTTGAACCTTAAAATTTTTGGCAATGGGAAGGAATCACTTAACAATTAACGTGGCAGTCAAATTATAATTTTCAGAGTGGGATTTGTATGTATTTAATGCAAATGTAAAGATGCTGCCTACATGCAAAGCTGAGATGCTGCCTACATGCAAATCTTGTTTAGAGGGCATCTAGTGGTGATGTGTGGTATTGGAGTTGGAATTTATAAGTCCGTGTAATACTGGAAATGGCCGATGGACTCAACAGGTTATGATATCAGCAGCTGTGAAAGGGAGTAAGGCATTGAGACAATAGTAGAATGGCTGAACAGATGTCCCTTTTAGGGAGAGAAAATTGTCAGATGTTACGTGCCTGAGGCAAGACCTTGTTTTTGAATTTTTGGTATGGAGTGGGCGCTTTTTGAAAGGAAGGTGGGTATTGGGATGATCTTTTGCACTGATAAAAATGTTATGCTGAACGTTTGACATCCTGATGTGAGGTTACTGATGATTTAGCCGTATGCTGATGTAAGCTGCTGGAAATAATTACATTTGTAGAGGCCTTAGATTACTGTTAGGCCAACAATGCCAAAGTTTTTTGACCTAAAATCAATGCGACTGATCTAAATTCAATTATGTAACGCTTCATCTATAGACTTACTGGTGTTATAGATACTGACATTTGACAATTTTTTTCACTTTATAAAAACTGGAATGAGGTCTTACCAACTTACCAATTTATATATGAGGTAGAGATTTGTGTACGTCAGGATGTTTGCCCTAGAATTGCAATGATTGCAGTATTTGCGAGTTGGATCAGGGTGTAGCTTGAATGATTCATTGGTTGTGTCCATCCTGTAAAGAATGTTGTGAAGGCAGCTTCAAGGTTGCAATCCAATGACAGGATTCTGACCGTCGCAAGTGAAGAGCACAGCTGGAATACTTAGTATGTCAGATTTTAATTCTTTGTGCAGGGAATGTAATTTTGCTGCAAATAATTTAACTGGTGCAGCATAACATCGCAGTTGTATTACAGGGAAGACTGTTGAAAAGTGGCGAATAAGGTGCAGCTTAGGGTTATTTATGACAATTATACTGCAGAATACTGACTGATTTTTAATGGGCTTTTTGGTTAATATGCTGTTTGTGCCTATTGAAGCAGTCACGAGGTCTCCCTGGCTTATAAAGCTCATCAGTGTATTTATTCAGTGATTTGTGCAGAGTTAGTGATTTCATGACGGACAGCAGTGTGAACATTGCAGTTGTCCCTGATGGAAACATAGGAGCAGGAATAGGCCAGTCAGCCCCTTGAGCCTGCTCTCTCATTCAACTAGATTAGGGCTAATAGTCTACCTCAGTGCCATTTTCCTGTGCTATCCCCATATCCCTTTATGTCATTAGTATCTAGAAATCTATTGATCTCAGTCTTGAACATGTTCAGTGACTGAGCTTTCACAGCCCTCTGTAGTAGAGAGTTTCAAAGATTTACCACCATTTGAGTGAAGAAATTCCTCCTGATCTCAGTCCTGAATGGCTTATCCTTATTCTGAGACTGTAGGCTGCCTCTGGTCTAGGTTAAGCTGAAATAAGTCTCCATCCCCAAACCCACACTGGAAAATGTGTATGAAGACTGGGTCAGTGTTGACTGATGCCATTGCGTGACTTTAAAGCTGACTCACACTCAAGTATGTGTGAGTTATTGTAGGAGAGTCGGTGTCCTTGCAACTGCATTCAACATGAATCACTGTTTCAGGACAAAACGGGGAAATACAGATAAAATAAAAATACTGCAGTTGCTGGGAATTGTGAAATTAAAACCGAATATGCTGGAATTTGCAGGTCAGGCAGCATCTGGCGGGAAAGGAAAATAGGATTAACATTTCAGTCACTGACCACTTATCAGAACTGGGTCAGTGATCTGAAACATCAACTCTGCCTTCCTGTTTTGACAGATGCTGTCCGTTCTGTTCGAGTGCTTTCATTTTAAAATAATTGTTAATGTAAACTGGAATTGGAAAATGTGTTTTTGTAGCAATGTGCAATCATGTTTATCTTTCTTACTTGTGTTTGTAGATATATCTTGAATTTTGTTTGCCCATTACATAATGTCAGGATTACTATGATAATGACGGAGGATTATATATGTGCCCATGATGTACTCATTTAAACAGAAGTAAATCTTTACTGTGAGTTGAAATTGTTTTGGAATGTGACTGTTAAAAGTGAAGCTTCTTTCACTGTGAGGGGGGTCGATCAACAGGTTCTATCGTAGATGGCGGCCGTTCATATTGCACTTTAAGAACCTGGTCACTGTTAGCTGTTAGTGGATGGTTTGTGTTGTTCCAGGTTTTCTTTTGGGAGGGTTGTTATAGTTGTGGATAGGAGTTTGTCACCTTGGGCGTTGATACATGTTTTACTGTTGTTTTGTTTCGATTTGTATAAAATGTTAAAAGTTCAATAAAAATATTTTCAAATAAAGTGAGGCTTCTAGTACTTTAATGTGTGCTTGTATACTGTAGACTTCAGTTGCTGCAAGAGTAGAGATGCTTTTGTTTACTCCAGATATTGCTGTGGGAAAATTGAAATGAGGTATCAATGAGTATTATGATTTTAAAAAAATATATAGAACCATGAAGGGAATAATTTCTTGCAGAACAACTGTTCCTCCACCCAAGCAAGGCTATTTTCTCATGCAAAATAATTTGTTTAAATATTTGTTCATGGGATGCCGCCATCACTAGCAAGGCCTGAATTTGTTGCCTATCCCTAAATGTCCTTGAGAATTTGATGGGGAGCTGCCACCTTGAATCGCTGTGGTCCATGTGACATAGGTACACCAGCAGCACTCTTGGGAAGGGAGTTCCAGGTTTTTAACAACTACATTTTCTGTTGTGAAGGTTACTAGAAATGGATCTGAGCTGTTTGTTGTGAGAGTTAGTAAAGTAAATTGGAGTAGAGTGGCTATACTGGCTAAGATGGTGTGTTGTACATCATTCTTCCAATTTGTTATCTAAATCCTTTGATTGTGTTAAAAGTTTCCTTAACTTTAAATCAACTGTGTTGCTTGTACTTTTTCAAAGCGTTTAATTAGAATTTTTGAAGCTTTTCTTTTGTTATTATGACAGTTATTCTTTCATATGGGGGAGGGGGGGGGGGAACGGGACTGGTTAGCTCAGTTGGCTAGATGGCTAACTTGTGGTCCAGAATAATGTCAACAGCGCAGGTTTGATTCCTGTTCTGGCTGAGGTAAACTCGCGACCTGCCTCCTCGCCCGGTTTCAAAAGTGGAAGGCAATGGCAAACTGCTACTGACAAAAACTACCAAGGAAACAGCTCGGGATGAGGCGTCCGCTGACAATGAGCCAAGGACTGTTCTTCAGGCAGAGCACATGTGACATTCTTACACAATATGGAAATGAATGGCATAAAAGGTGGGGTTGAAGTATCCTAATTTGCCTTTGTTAATTACCTGCAGTTGCTGAAATTGATGGCACTACCTATTGGCGCTACCCCTTTTACAGCCTTTATCAACCTGGGCAACTGGAGGAGTTTATTGTTATGGATATTGACATAGTCGGAGCCTCTAAGCGTGTTCCTGGTACAGGCACAATATCCAGCAGAGTAAGTAAAGTGGTCATCTTTGAAGTGGTGTGAAATTTTCTTTTTTTAAATTTAGAGTACCCAATTATTTTCTTTCCCAATTAAGGGGCAATTTAGCGTGGTCAATCAACTTAACCTGCACATCTTTTGGGTTGTGGGGGTGAAACCCACGCAGACATGGGGAGAATGTGCAAACTCCACAAGGACAGTGACCCTGGGCCGGGATTTGAACCCGGGTCCTCAGCGCCGTAAGCAGTGAAATTTTCTTCTTGATGCCCAGGACAACCAAGTTCTCGCATGGAAAGCAATTTTTTGCAAAAGTGGAGTTTTCCATAGTTTTAGTAGAATTATTGAAGAAAGAAATAAAAACATTCAGAATCTTCCAAACCAGCAGGCATTCATTAAGGTTCTACTGTGTTTACATGCACAGGGTATCAGATATCTTTTCGCTATTGGGAGGCCTTTGGGCTAATAATAAAATCTTGAGAAAATGTTATTATTCAAAGAGATTTTATTATTCTCATGGAGTTGTATTAAATATTTGCAGACATCTATAAAGCATACTTTCCTGTTTCTACAGCTAGCTTCGTAATAAGCAAACAAGACGTTTGTTGCATAGGTAAAACAAGTCCACCTTAAATTCGCCAGTAAGTCCATCAGCATGGTAGCACAAGTGATGCACCTGCAGAAAAAACCATTGAGATATTCATTTTTTTCTCAGTCACTAAAATGATGAGTGGGTTGGTTGGTGATTATCCAAATTTGTTTCAACTTCAAAAACATTTTTTTGGTCTGTCTTTTGCCCCATCTGTTTCCATCATTTAACTCCATCTCATCATTTGACAAGCGGGACCACCGTTCCCAAGAGATTTCTGATACCCTATGGTTTGCAGCATGTCTTGCAATTAACAGGAGACTTGACTCCGTTTTTATCAGTCATTTAGAAAGGCTGTTTGGAAAGCAATTGGGCAGAAAACTGGGATGTTAAAACAGACAGGCTAACACTACCTAGGGCGGCATGGTGCAGTGGATAGCACTGCTGCCTCATGGCGCCAAGGACCCGGGTTCGATCCCGGTCACTGTCCGTGTGGAGTTTGCACATTCTCCCCGTGTCTGCGTGGATTTTACCCCACAACCCAAAGATGTGCAGGATAGGTGGATTGGCCACTCTAAATTGCCCTTCAGTTGGGAAAAAAAGAATTGAGTCTTTTAAATTTAAAAAAAAAAATGTAAGGCCTGATTGTGTAACTGACTTGGGATTGAAATGTGCTCCTTGGACAGTTTAATAACATAGTAACATAGAACATACAGCGCAGAAGGAGGCCATTCGGCCCATCGAGTCTGCACCGACCCACTTAAGCCCTCACTTCCACCCTATCCCCGTAACCCAATAACCCCTCCTAACCGTTTTGGACACTAAGGGCAATTTAGCATGGCCAATCCACCTAACCTGCATGTCTTTGGACTGTGGGAGGAAACTGGAGCACCCGGAGGAAACCCACGCAGACACTGGGAGAACGTGCAGACTCCGCACAGACAGTGACCCAGCGGGGAATCGAACCTGGGACCCTGGCACTGAAGCCACAGTGCTATCCACTTGTGCTACCGTGCTGCCCACTATGTTTGACATTCCTTCAACTTGCGCAAAAGACTATGTTACAGTTCCCAAGAGCTTTGAGAGCTGCCTTTGACCATTAGTACGGTAACATGGTTTTGCAACAATTATATTTCTGAGTGAGCCGATGGGCCTGTTCCAGTGCTGTACATTTCTTTGTTCTTTGAAGTTTTTTGATGAACAAAAAGATGGAGAATCATAGAATCCCTACATTAGGAGGTCAACTGGTCCATTGAGTCTGCACCGAACCACCAAAATAGCACTCTACCTAGACCACGCCACTACCCTATCCCCGTAACCCTATCTAATCGTTGAACACTAAGGCGCAATTTAGCATGGCCAATCCACCTAACCTGCACATCCTTGGTCTATGGGAGGAAACCAGAGAAAACCCACACAGACACACGGAGAATGTGCAAACTTCACCCAAGGTCGGAATCGAACCCAGTCCCTGGTGCCGTGAGGCAGCAGTGCTAATTGCTGTGCCATTGAGTTGACCATAAAGCTGCACAGATTATTGTACATGCACTTTTTAAAAATCAAAATGTAAAGATCCTGCTGCAAATATTTTCTAATTGTGACTTCCTGTTGTTTTGAAAGTACTTTGGTTATATTTTGTTACTTCCATCAATTAATTACATTAGTTAACTTGTAAGCACAATTTTAAAACATGCAAGAAAACGCAAGTTCTGTCTTTTTGTACCCCTTATTTTGAATTTTCTGTCTAGCTCGTTCGTAACTCTGACCTGGTCTGGGGCACTGCATCCCATAACCTAAACTTTCTGGTGACAGTAATCAGCACTGCTACTGTTTCTCAACTGTTATTACACAGTAAACTTTTCTAAGTGTAATGTGAAGGTTGCTTTCTGGACCACACACACGCTATTAAAAATGTTCTAGATTTTTAATGCAGCACGCGAAACTAATTACGCATTTCAATAAGTAGAATAAATGGGTTCAGCTGTTGTGTATTTTGTTAGCAAACTTTTTATACCTTTCTCATCTCACGTTTTCGCAGGTGCATACAATTTGCAGGATATATTTCTGAATGTTATTGTAAATATTGCAAAGTAAATGGTAAAAATGTAATGAATTGTCGCACGTTTTTTCTTGTTTCTCTGTAGCTAAACTAATCGTCTGCACAAATTGATTCTTTCAGAGGTAATTTTTTTTCAAACTATTAAGTTGTGATTTTGTTCGTAATACTTCTTTAACAACTTTCATTCTAGCATACACTGGCTGAGGTCTGGGTACAGAAAACATCCGAGATGGACACAAGCCAACAATACCATTGCCGTACACATTTGGGACATTTGCTCAATCACGGGGATCTGGTGTTGGGGTCAGTAATTTCCTATAAAAAGTCAGCTAATTTAAGAATTGTTAAGATGCGAATTGTCGTCTTCCCAATACAATTTGAAGCACATTTTAAAATGTTTATACTAAAATCTGTGAATATTCCTGTTTTCTCCGTAAACTACTCATTTGACTTTTGTTACTCCAAACCTTGTGTATGACCGTTTTGCATTTCATTCAAGTGGGAGAGATTCTATAAGCTCAAATACTGATGCAGCTAATATTAAATATTTTGCACATGGTGTGTACATTCCACATTAATCTTTGTTCGTGAGTCATGATTTTTCAATCATGCCAGTACGCATTATAGGGAAACTGCTCTTATTTTATCAAGTATATGTTTTATCATGCGTGCGGGTTGGCACAGTGGTTAGCACTGCAGCCTCACCGCGTTAGAGGTTCGGTTCCGACCTTGGGTGACTATGTGGAGTTTGCACCTTCTTCCCGTGTCTGCATGGGTTTCCTCTGGGTGCTCCAGTTTCCCCCCTCAGTCCAAAGATATAGCTACGAGGAGCGATTGGATAAGTTGGAGCTATTTATCTTGGAACAAAGAAGGCTGAGGGGTGACTTAATTGAGGTGTGTGGACAGGGTAAAATTGTTTCCCTTGGTGGAGAATTCTAGAACCAGGGGACGCAGATTCAAGATAAGTGGCAGAAGGTGCAGAGGGGAACATGAGGAAGATCATTTTTTTTTTACACAGAGGATAGTGGGAGTCTGGAATTCGCTGCCTGACTGGGTGGTGGAGGCAGAGACTCTTAACTCTTTTGAAAAGTACCTGGATCTGCACCTTAAACTGCTGCTGTAAGATGCACAGCTATGGACAGGGATTAGAAAGGGCACCTGGGTGTCCTCGCGCTGGCATTGATAAGATGGGCTGAATGGGCTCCTTCTGTGCTGTAACGTTCCTATGATTCTATATGCAGGTTAGGTGGATTGGCCACACTTTTATTTATAAAAAAAAAAAAAAAAAAAAAAATTGGGTTATGGGTGGTGGATTGTGCCTATGTGGGGGTGCTCTTTTGAGAGGTCGGTGCAGACTTGATAGGCCGAATAACCTCCTGCACTGTCGGGATTCTATGATTCTATGAAATGTCTCCGTAGCAGTTGGCTATTGGACTGTGATTGCTGCCCACCTGCTATTAAGTGCTGTTCTTGTGTGTGTCACCCAAATCTACCTGCCATTTTGTTGAAATAAAAACCACTAAACTGGAGCAGGCGTAGGCCATATGATCGTTCAAGCTTGCTCCACCATTCAGTATCATAGTGTAGATAAAAATCAGTCACGGGCTGCTCGTATACAAAAACAACTCAAGAATGCAGAAATGTTCAACTTGCCTATTTCTTTAACGTGATTGCTGAGTTTGTTTTTCCTTATTGAGAAAGAACTGTGCCTCAATCACGGCACTTCTGAAACTCAGCTGAACATTTTCCTTGCTTTCCTTTTCCATTCTCTCTCTCTCTGTCTATCTCTCTTTCTCTCTCTTTTTCAACTCTTGTCAGTATCTTCCCTTTCCCAGCTCTCTGTCTCTCCCCTTTCCCAGCTCTCTGTCTCTCCCCTCTCCCAGCTCTCTGTCTCTCCCCTCTCCCAGCTCTCTGTCTCTCCCCTCTCCCAGCTCTCTGTCTCTCCCCTTTCCCAGCTCTCTGTCTCTCCCCTTTCCCAGCTCTCTGTCTCTCCCCTTTCCCAGCTCTCTTTCTTTCTTTCTCCTTTCTCACCCCCCAAAGCAGTGATTCGACAACCCAAGGCTCTGGCCAACTCCCAGTCTGAGGCTACACCTGATCTGCAGCCTGGGCCTCTAACTCAGTTTGCTGGGACTGAGCCCGTCTTTGGACACCAATGGAGCTAAAATGGGGGGTGGCGGGGGCTGGACCTTGGGACTCGCGTGCGCGCTCTCTCTCTATCTCTCTCTCTCTCTCTCTCTGCGGCCAAGGCTCAGGCATCAGGACATGGTGGTGGCTGACTCAGAATGCAATATGAGGTGCTGGAGGGGACTCAACCATTCAACATTCTCTTTTGTACAGTAAAAATTACCCCCTCCCCCTCTTTTATAAAGTATAAATTCACCCCCCTCCCTATACTGGTATTCTTACACGGTATCCTGCTGAGTGCCAAGACAAAAAGCTTTTGGCATTTTTTTTAGCTGTACCTCAAATGAAGAATCTCCTAATTAAAAAAAGAAAGAAATTTATGCACTTCTGCTGATTCATTTAATAATAATAATATTATTTGGTTTGTACATTTAGGGTTAAAACGTGTATTTAAATAAAATTATTTTTGCCTTTTAGATTTGATCTGGCTAATTCAAACCTCAATGATGAGTATGTGAACAAGATGAATCCTCAACATGTTCCCGATGTGGTAGGAAATACCTTCATACAATAATTACTGGAATATAAATATTTTTGTTAACCATCTTGTTTGGGAAAAAAGTTACCATGATATTTTTTTTTAAAAGCAATATATTAGTAAATGGAAGATATTTTGTAGGAAATTAATTAGTGGGCTGTTTTATCCATTCACAAATAAAACATATTGCCGATATTATAGAGAGTGAGCATCATTTCAAAATTTCTCCACTGAAACCGGTTAATCCAAAAGGTTTACCATTTATTCTTTGCATTCTTAGAATCCATAGAATCCTTACAGTGCAGAAGGAGGCCATTCGTCCCATCAGTCTGCACCGACCCTCTGAAAGAACACCCTATCTAGATCCACTCCTTTCTCTATCCCCATAACCCCACCAAACCTGCACATCTTTGGACTGTAGGAGCACCCGGAGGAAACTTACCCAGACACTGGGAAAACGTGCAAACTCCACACAATCACCCAAGGCTGGACTCACCTGGATCCCTGACACTGAGGTAGCAGTGATTACCCCTGTCCCACGGTGCAGTCCTCGCTTTCCATGCATGTTTTGAAGCATGAAGATATGTCAGTTAATATCCATCAATTAGTGAGTGGGTTGTTGAATGAGGATAGGTTGGACAGGCTGGACCTGTTTCCACTGAAATCTAGAAGAGTAAGGGGTGACTTGTTTATAATCTGCAAGATCCTGAATGGCCTTGACAAGGTGGTCATGGAGAGAATGTTTCCTGTTGTGGGTGAGTCCAGAACTCTGGTCACTGTTCTAATTAGGAGTATTGAAGGCTAGAGATGAGGAGAAAATTTATCTCCGATGATTGTGGAACTCTTGAACTCTCCGCCTTAGAAGGTGGTGGAAGTGGGATCATTGAACACAAACAGAGCTTAATGAATGGCAGGGCAGGCTCAAGGGGTTGAATGGCCTACTTCTGCTCCTATTTTGTATGTTCATATGCATGGTAATATTTAAATTTTATTTTTTGTTCTTCGACGTAGCAAAGTTGCAATTATTGCTCATCTCTTGCCCTGAGAAGGTAGTGATTGGTCTTCTTGAACTATTGTGCGTTCACATTGTGTTAGTTATGGAAATTTAGGCTATTGATCCAAGGAAAGTGAAGGAATGATGGTATAAGTCCATGTCATGGTGGTGTTTAAGTTGGAAGGACCTTATTGTTGCTTGTTGCAGAATTGCCAGTTTGATTTTTCTCTTCAAAAAAATCATCAGTACTGATAATTCTGAAGCCCATAAGAAAAGCAGTGTAATTGATTGTACTTTTTCACATCTCAAGTCTCTTTTTCTTAGGTGGTCCCTCTGAATCAAGGATGACTTGCTTCTACTCTAGGTTCAGTGGGATCTGAGATTGCTGAAAAGCCCAATGCATGATTTGCAGACTCTGCCATAAGCGAGGCAGGTGGTGCTTGAAGGTGTTAGGAAGTTTTGGCGCTCTCTCTGATGCCTTAACTTGTCTCTCTCTGATTAAGTCTCTCAGTGTGTTAGGTGCCTTTTCCATATTGGTTGATCACAAGCCAGGGATTCCCGTGAGTTGGTGAAGATGTTCGACATCTTGAGAGAGAATTTGAGAAAGTCTAAAGCATTTCTGTTGTCTTAGGAGTTCTGAGTAGAGCAGTTACTTTGGGAATCTGGTGTCAGATATTTAACCACATGTCGTACCCAGCAGAGCTGGTTTTGAGTGATTAGCATCTCAATGTTGAACATGTTGACTTAGTAAAGGACACTGCTGTTAGACTGCATTTCTTTTCACCAGAGTTCTTGTCACCGGATCTGGAAGATCTTGCAACGGTACTGCTGGTGCTTTTAGGAGTCTGCTGCAAGGTGTATATAGGAGCACAGGGATCACTGCTGCCCAGCAAACCATAATTTTGATCTTGACTTTGAGATCATGGTCCTCAAATGCACTTTTCCTCGGTTGGCCAAAAGCCGGGCTGACCCATTGGAGGTGATGATGAATTTCGTCACCTATGTCTGTGTTTGTCGTGAGGAGACTCCCTAAGATATGGAAAATGGTCCACTTTTTTCAGGATCTCACCGTTTACCGTAATAAATTGGAGGGACGTGTTGTGCTGCGGGAGCTGGTTGAAAGAGCATCGTAGATTTTTAGGTGTAGTGAAAGGCTGATTTTCTCATGCTTAGGAAAGGGAGTTAACAGTCATCTGAAGTGCAATTTCTGAGTGAGAGCATACACGAGCATCAGCTGCATACTGAAGCTCAAGTGACTTAAGATTGGAGTTGATTTTGGTTTTCGACTGAAGGTGGTCTACGTTGACATTTCCCTTCTTGTTCTGTAAATTATCTCCACTCCTTTGGGTAGTTTTCTGGAGGTGATGTGTAGTATTGTAACAAGGAGGATGGGGAAGAGGGTTGGTGCGATGGAACAGCCTGGTTTGACCCAATTTATACTGAGCTAGGTTCTGTTGGTGAGGATTATGGCTTGCATGTCATCATGGAATGATAAATTATTGAGTGTCGCCAAAATTTGAGGAGGCTACTCAAGTCTTCACAGGTGACCGAGCCAAAGGCTGTCATGAATCAGGAAAGGGGAAGGCCACGTGCAGCAGTTGGTGGGGTTCCTTGATTTTTTCTTGAATTTTCCACACTGGTGCTTTTCAATGGGCGAAAACTGCACTGACTGTAAGAAGCTCTTCAGCTTCGAGGAGGAGGTGACTGAGTAGGATCCTTGCAATGATCTTCCCTGTACTGTGCGGCAGGGAGGCTCCTCTGTATTTGTGGTAATCGGACATGTCTCCCTTTTTGATTATAGTTTAAAAAAATATATATTTTATTAAAGTTTTTCGATCAAAACAAATTTTCCATTTTTACAACTTTGTAACAAAATGTACATTGACCGTTATTTAAACAATATATTAACTGACAACAAGTACAGAAAAAGAAATAGTAACATTGCAAAAATAAATATAATTATAAACAACTAGCATGGAAAAGAACAAAAAAATCCCAAGGACCCACATGTACCCTCTCTTTCTCCCCCCCCCCCCCTACTGGGTTGTTGCTGCTGTCTTTCCTGTTTTCCCTTATCGCTCTGCGAGATAGTCAAGGAACGGTTGCCACCGCCTGGTGAACCCCTGAGCCGAACCTCTTAGTGCGTACTTTATTCGCTCC
This sequence comes from Scyliorhinus torazame, assembly GCF_047496885.1. NCBI lineage: Eukaryota > Metazoa > Chordata > Chondrichthyes > Carcharhiniformes > Scyliorhinidae > Scyliorhinus > Scyliorhinus torazame. The sequence goes on along the minus strand of NC_092720.1, from coordinate 90,056,704 downwards.
AATTTTATAAACCCTGCCATGTCGTTTATCCAGGCCTCCACGCCCGGAGGTTTAGCTTCTTTCCACATTAGTAGAATCCTTCGCCGGGCTACTAGGGACGCAAAGGCCAAAACATCGGCCTCTCTCGCCTCCTGCACTCCCGGCTCTTCTGCAACCCCAAATATAGCCAACCCCCAGCTTGGTTCGACCCAGACCCCCACCACCTTTGAGATCACTCTTGCCACACCCACCCAGAACCCATGCAATACCGGACATGACCAAAACATGTGGGTGTGGTTCGCCGGGCTTCCCGCGCACCTCCCGCACCTATCCTCCACTCCAAAAAATCTACTCAGCCTTGCTCCCGTCATATGCGCCCTGTGTAGAACCTTGAATTGGATCAGGCTGAGCCTGGCACACGAGGACAAGGAATTTACCCTACTTAGGGCATCTGCCCACAGCCCCCCCTCAATCTCTTCCCCCAGCTCCTCCTCCCATTTACCCTTTAGCTCCTCTACCATCGTCTCCCCCTCGTCTCTCATTTCCCTGTATATATCGGACACTTTACCATCACTGACCCATGCCCCCGAGATCACTCTGTCCTGGATCCCCTGCGCCGGGAGCTGCGGAAATTCCCTCACCTGTTGCCTTGCAAATGCCCTCACTTGCATATATCGAAAGGCATTCCCAGGTGGCAACTCGTATTTTTCTACCAGTGCGCCCAGACTCGCGAACGTCCCGTCCAGGAACAAGTTCTTCAATTTCACAATTCCTGCTCGTTGCCAAGATTGGAATCCCCCATCAATCCTTCCCGGGACGAACCTGTGGTTGTTCCTTATCGGGGACCACACCGAGGCACCCGTCACCCCCCTATGTTGTCTCCACTGCCCCCAAATCTTCAAAGTCGCTACCACCACTGAGTTTGTGGTGTATTTCTTCGGGGAAAACGGTAACGGTGCCGTCGCCAGTGCTTTTAAACTTGTTCCCCTACAGGACGCCATCTCCAGCCTTTTCCACGCCGCTCCTTCTTCCCTCATCCACTTACATATCATAGACACGTTGGCGGCCCAATAATAATCACTCAGGCTCGGCAGTGCCAGTCCCCCTCTGTCCCTCCTACGCTGCAGGAACCCCCTCTTTACCCTTGGGGTCTTTCCTGCCCACACAAAGCTCATAATACTCCTATCCACTTTCTTGAAGAAGGCCTTTGTAATCAGTATGGGAGGCACTGAAACACGAAAAGAAACCTCGGGAGGACCACCATTTTGACCGCCTGTACCCTACCCGCCAATGACAGGGGCACCATGTCCCATCTTTTAAAGTCCTCCATCTGCTCTACCTGTCGTGTCAAGTTACGTTTATGCATGGTTCCCCAGTTCCTAGCCACCTGGATCCCTAGATATCAAAAGTCCCTTGCTACTCTCCTCAGCGGCAGATCGTCTATTCACCTGCCCTGTTCCCCGGGGTGCATCACAAATAGTTCACTCTTTCCCATGTTCAATTTGTATCCCGAGAACTCTCCAAACTCCCTGAGTGTCTGCATTATCTCGGGCATCCCCTCCACTGGGTCCGCCACATATAGCAGCAGATCATCCGCATATAATGACACCCGATGTTCCTCTCCTCCTCTAAGCACCCCTCTCCACTTCCTAGAGCCCCTCAGCGCTATGGCCAATGGCTCGATTGCCAATGCGAACAGTAACGGGGACAAGGGACACCCCTGTCTTGTGCCTCTATGTAATCGGAAATAGTCGGATCGTTGCCTGTTTGTAACCACGCTTGCCACCGGGGCCCGGTACAGGAGCTGAACCCATCTGATGAACCCCTCTCCAAATCCAAATCTCCTCAGTACCTCCCACAGGTAGTCCCACTCCACTCTATCGAATGCCTTCTCTGCATCCATCGCCACCACTATCTCCGCCTCCCCCTCCGGTGGGGGCATCATCATTACCCCCAGCAACCTTTGTATGTTGGCTTCAATTGCCTCCCTTTAACAAACCCTGTCTGGTTGTCATGCACCACCCATGGGACACAGTCCTCCATCCTAGTCACCATCACCTTGGCCAGTAACTTGGCGTCTACATTTAGGAGGGAGATGGGCCTGTATGACCCGCACTGCAGCGGGTCTTTGTCTCGCTTCAGGATCAACGATATCGTCGCCTCCGACATCGTGGGGGGTAGTGTCCCCCTTTCCTTAGCCTCATTGAAGGTTCTCGCCAGGAGTGGGGCCAGTAGGTCCACATATTTCCTGTAAAATTCCACCGGGAACCCATCTGGTCCCGGGGCCTTTCCTGCCTGCATGTTCCCGATTCCTTTTACCACCTCCTCCACCTCAATCTGCGCTCCCAGACCTGTCACCTCCTGCTCCTCAACCCTCGGGAACTCCAACTGGTCCAAGAAGTGCATCATTCCCTCTTTCCCCTCCGGGGGTTGGGACTTATACAGCCTCTCATAGAATGACTTAAACATCCCGTTCACCCTCTCCGCCCTCTGTTCCATCCTTCCCTCCCCGTCCCTGATTCCTCCGATCTCTCTCGCCGCCCCCCTCTTCCTAAGTTGTTGGGCCAGCAGTCGGCTCGCCTTTTCCCCATACTCGTATTGTATTCCCTGTGCCTTCCTCCACTGCGTCTCCGCCTTACCCGTGGTCAGCAGGTCAAACTCCGTCTGTAGTCTCCGTCTTTCCCTGTATAACCCTTCATCCGGGGCCTCCGCATATTGCCTATCCACCCTCAGAATCTCCTCGATCAGTCTCTCCCTTTCTTTACCCTCTTCTTTCCCCTTGTGGGCTCTTATGGAAATCAGCTCCCCCCTAACCACCGCTTTCAGCGCCTCCCATACTACTCCCACCTGGACCTCTCCATCATCGTTGACCTCTAGGTACCTTTCAATACATCCCCTCACCCTTCCACATACCCCCTCATCTGCCAACAGTCCCATGTCTAATCTCCGAAGTGGGCGCTGCTCCTTCTCCTCTCCTAGATCCAGATCCACCCAGTGTGGGGTGTGATCTGAAACGGCTATAGCCGAATATTCCTTTCCTGCCACTTTCGGGATCAGCGCCCTTCCCAGGACACAAAAGTCTATCCGGGAGTATACTTTATGGACGTGGGAGAAGAAGGAAAACTCCTTACTCCTCGGTCTAGCAAGTCTCCAGGGATCTACTCCTCCCATCTGCTCCATAAACCCCTTAAGCACCTTGGCCGCTGCAGGCCTCCTCCCAGTCCTAGATCTGGACGGGTCCAGCACCGTGTTGAAGTGTCCCCCCCCCCCCCTACCAAATTTCCCATCTCTAGGTCTGGGATGCGCCCCAACATACGCTTCATAAAACCCGCGTCATCCCAGTTCGGGGCATATACGTTCACCAGCACCACCGCCTCACCTTGCAATCTGCCACTCACCATCACGTACCTGCCCCCACTGTCCGCCACTATGGTCTTAGCCTCAAACAGTACCCGTTTCCCCACCAGTATTGCCACCCCTCTATTTTTTTGCATCTAATCCTGAGTGGAAAACCTGTCCCGCCCATCCTTTCCTTGATCTGGCCTGATCCGCCACTTTCAGGTGCGTCTCTTGAAGCATAACCACATCCGCCTTCAGCATCTTTAGGTGCGCCAATACCCTTGCCCTCTTTATCGGCCCGTTCAACCCTCTCACGTTCCACGTGATCAACAGGGTTGGGGGGCCCTTTAAACCCCCCCCCCCCCCCCGCCCCGCTAGATTCCCTTCTAGCTTGATTGCTCCCCCCATTTTGCTTCCGGGAGTCAGCAAACTCTGGCTGACCTCGGCTTCCCCGTTTACCCTTGGCCTCCTTGCGTGTGGGGCCCCCTTCCTTCCTGCGCCCACTTTTCCCGCCACAATTTCCGTAGCGCGGGAGAAAAGCCCGCGCTTCCTTCTTGGCCCCACCCCTAATGGCGCAGTTCCCTCTCCCCTTCCCTGTCCCCTTCCCCACCGGCGCCCACATTTCTTCGTGTGTCCCCCCTATGGGGGTGGGGGAGAAAAAATTCTCCCGTCCAACATTTTTACAGATGAGCTCTCCCCCCATTACAATTCCTTGCCACCACCTCGCTACTTCTTTCCAAACATCCATTCCTCAAATCTAGTCCAACTGCTCTTCTTGAATAAATGTCCACGCCTCCTCCGCCGTCTCGAAGTAGTGGTGTTTGCCCTGGTGTGTAACCCACAGTCTTGCCGGCTGCAACATTCCAAATTTCACTTTTTTCTTGTGGAGCACCGCCTTGGCCCGATTGAAACTCGCCCTCCTTCTCGCCACCTCCGCACTCCAATCTTGATACACGTGGATCACTGCGTTCTCCCACCTGCTACCCCGTGTCTTCTTAGCCCATCTCAGGACCATCTCTCTGTCTTTGTAGCAGTGGAACCTCACCACTATTGCTCGCGGTATTTCCCCTGCCTTCGGTCTTCTCACGAGGACCCGGTATTGCTCCCTCTACTTCCAGGGGGCCCGTCGGGGCCTCAGCTCCCATTAAAGTATGGAGCATCGTACTCACATACGCCCCAACATCCGCTCCCTCTGACCCTTCGGGAAGACCCAAAATCCTTAAACTCTTCCTCCTCGAGCTATTTTCCAGGGCTTCCAGCCTTTCTATGCACCTCTTATGTAGTGCCTCGTGCGTCTCCGTCTTCACCACCAAGCCCTGTATCTCGTCTTCATTCTCGGCTGCCTTTGCCTTCACTTCATGGAGCTCCATCTCCTGGGTCTTTTGCGTCTCCTTCAATCCCTCAATCGCCAGCAACATCGGCGCCAGCACCTCCTTCTTGAGCTCCTCCATACATCGCCGGAGGAGCTTCTGCTGTTCCGGGCCCCATACCATCTGGGCTCCCTCAGCCGCCATCTTGCTACTCCCTTCTCTTCTCTGCCGCTGCTCCAGAGGATCCTCCGCAATCTGGCCACTACTATCGCTTCTTTCCATCCACACCCGGGGGGACTCCTTCCTTTATCGCCTCACACTGAGTTTGGCCGTGAAAAATTTCCGTTGGGGCTCCCGATAAGAGCCCAAAAGTCCGTTAAAACGGGAGGTGCCGAAACGTGTGACTCAGCTGGTCATCGCCGCAACCGGAAGTCCTTTTTGATTATAGTTATGCATCACTCCATCGGGTAGCATGGTGGTTAGCACAATTGCTTCATAGCTCCATGGTCCCAGGTTCGATTGCGGCTTGGGTCACTGTCTGTGCGGAGTCTGCACGTCCTCCCCGTGTGTGCGTGGGTTTCCTCCGGGTGCTCCGGTTTCCTCCCACAGTCCGCAGATGTGCGGGTTAGGTGGATTGGCCGTGATAAATTGCCCTTAGTGTCCAAAATTGCCCTTAGTGTTGGGTGGGGTTGCTGGGTTGTGGGGATAGGGTGGAGGTGTTGACCTTGGGTAGGGTGCTCTTTCCAAGAGCCGGTGCAGACTCGATGGGCCGAATGGCCTCCTTCTGCATGGTAAATTCTATGATAATCCCTCAGATCCTCCGGCATGCAGTCTTCCCAGATGATTTAAGGTTGTGCAGCCTTGCCAGCAGTGTGCCGTTGTATTTCAGAATTTCAGCAGCAGTGCCATCTTTGTTGTTTTTCCTTTGTAGAATGGCTCTTTCAGCTTTGCTCCAGACAGGGTGATGCTGTGACTGAGCATGCTGGAGTTGAAGGATTTCAAGTTAAAGCAAATCGGGGTTGAGAAGTTAGAACCATACAATTTCTGTAGTGCAGAAGGAGGCCATTCGTTTCATCGCTTTTGTACTAACTATCTGAAAGAGCACCCTACCTAGGCTCACTGCCATTCCCTAACCCCGCCTAGCCTGCACATCTTTGGACTGTGGGAAGAAACCAGAGGAAACCCATGCAGACAGTGGGAGAACGTGCAAACTCCACACAGACAAGTCATCCAAGGCCGTATTCTGGTCCCTGTCGCAGTGAGGCAGCAGTGATTACCACTATGCCACCCCTTCAAAATGTTCTCTCCAGTGAGCACTGATTGCCTCCCTGTCACTTGATTATTTGAACCATAGATTGTCCTAAAGAAACCAGGCCTGCTATTGTATCTGCTGCACTCTTTCTGACCACCAGTACTCTTTATGCTGCAGTTTAATGCAGTACTATTGCTTTCAGATGCCTGTAGGACTGTTGCTTTTCTCTCTCGAGGTGTTGGAAAGTTTCCAATCTTCGGAAGGTTTGTGCTTATACTTGGTGGTTTCCATTAATCCAGTCAGATGTTTCCTGGTAGATAGACCAAGCGCCTCTCTGCAGGTCCTTGTTATGGTGGACTTTAGGATTAAACAGGCAGTAAGGGCACACTTTGACAAAGCTTTGATAAAGAATCATGTAGACTCAAAACGGTAGCTCCCTTCTCCCTCCACACAGATGCTGTTAGACCTGCTGAGATTGTCCAGTATTTTCTGTTTTTGTTGTTTCAGCATCCACAGTAATTTGCTTTTATCTTAGTGAGAACACACTGTAGCTCCTGGTGGCTGGAGGTTTCGAGGATGGCAGTGTGACTCTGTATGAGAAGGGCTGGTCTGGTGGGATCTTTAGGGCCTTTGCTGCCAATTTTCTTGCAGCAGTGCTTTTGTCACCTCTATTTTTGGGGGCCTGGCTGATGGAAAGGTGACTTGTCCAACAGTTGTCAACACCTGTCATTGCATAGGTGATGTGAATATTTTGCTTAACACTGATGTAGTTGAATAGGTGCCACTGTTTTGGACTGTGGATATTGCCATGTTTGTCTCGCTGGTGGAATAGGATGTTTTTATGACGTTCTTGTTCTTGAAGTTTTGTCAATAGGAGGACTTCATTGGAGTTTTGTTTCCATGCCAGCTCTGGCATTGAAATCTCTGAGAAGAATCAGCTTGCCTCCTGCAGGGGCTTGGACTAGGGATGAAATCCTTCCTTGGTCTTGCTGGTTGCATCAAATGTAATAATAATAACCGCTTATTGTCACAAGTAGGTGTCAATGAAGTTACTGTGACAAGCCCCTAGTCGCCACATTCCGGCGCCTGTTCGGGGAGGCTGGTACGGGAATTGAGCTTGTTCTGCATTACAAGCCAGCTGTGTAACCCACTGTGCTAAAGCGTGTATGTGCTGATGGTAGTGGAATGCTGATTCCTCATTAGGGTGAACCAGAGAGGGGGAGTTAGTGAGGTTCCAGACAAGCTGATGGTGAAGCCACCTCTGGAGGCATTGTTCCTCTTCTGGAAGTTCCTGAAAAGGTCTACTTGCCAGTTGGCCTGCCCGCATACATGGTGCCTCACTTCGGGCAGCAGTGTTGATGTCAAGGCATCTAATTTCCCAAGCTATATGAGATGCTCGGGTCTGTCCATTTTGGGGTTATCTATGAGGATTCTGATGTTCCAGGTCCCAAACTTCATCTTGATGAGTGGAATATGCTGTGTGTGACTCTTTAGGTGCTCATTGCACTCTGACCACCACACAGTTCCCAATTCCTTGCCCCAGCCCTCCCAAAAGTCTTTGCTCTAGTAGAGAGGACCTATGTGCCTCCCTCTGTCCTCCAGCTCTCCTCTCGCTCCTTTCCTCCCACTCGCTGCAGTTCCTTCGCTCTTGCACTGAGCCACTCCCCTGTGTGAGGGAGCTACCAGGGTCACTTTTCCCCTTCTGGAGTTGTGGGCTTGCCGCTGTTTATTTATGATGTCAAGCCTTGGGATACGGAATTTGAATCAGTAGTCAGAATTAAAGATTAAGTTCTACCCGGGGGTGTTGGGCAGTATTTATTTGCAATTCATGTACAGTAAGTTTACAGCTGGAGACTTTGGAGTGAGGGAGATAAACCTAATGTTAAATGAAATGAAAATCGCTTATTGTCACAAGTATGCTTCAATGAAGTTACTGTGAAAAGCCCCTAGTCGCCACATTCTGGTGCCTGTTCGGGGAGGCTGGAACGGGAATTGAACCGTGCTGCTGGCCTGCTTGGTCTGCTTTAAAAGCCAGCGATTTAGCCCAGTGAGATGCGGGACTGAGCAGGAGAAACAGTGAGGCTATGAAATACACTGTTTGAGTTAGTGACTGAAGCAGAAACCACGTCAACATTTAAGAATAGGCTAGGGAAAGAATTTATAAATAAATATAAGAACAATGGACCGAACACTGGTTCAGTACTGCTGTTTGTGTGAACGATAAATACCAACATGGGCTAGTTGGCACAAATGGCTTGCTTCTGTGTTGTAATTTCTATGTAATGTGTATAATGGATGTCATAACAGCTGGTGATGGAATGCAATTGCAGTGTATGGGGAGGACATTAGACAACTTGCCTTGTGGGGGATGGGGCAGCTAAATTAATTGTAGGATTGTAAGGATCACAAGAGGATTTACTTTAGGTATTTAATAACATTTTAAAAATATTTGTACACCAAATTTACCTTTCATTCAAAAAATGACCAGCACTTCCTTGTAATCAATGCATGTCTATTGTTTTAATAAATTCCTTGCTCTTATTCTTAGTCTTATAAAATGCATTTCTTGTACAGTAGTGAAGTGAATCTGTTCCTGAACCGGCAATGTGGTTTACTTTATGGATCCCCTACATTGTTCAACTTACCATTCTGTTCAGTGTTTGAGACAGTGCAATTTACTTCCCAAATTTCTCTTTGTCATCTCTTCCTTTTTTTTTAGCAAGGCTCTTAACCCTTCTTTTTGATTGGCATTTATCACACCCTTATTTTTGCATTTTCTCCTCTTCCTTCATATGTAATGACCACTTTTTTCCAACAGTTCCAATGCCCCTAGATGTTTTGTATGTGAATCTTGTAATTGGAATGACAGTTGTTCAGAATACAACTACATGTTTGAATTTCTTTTCTAACAATTAAACTTTGAGAAATTTTGTGCATGTTGTAGTTTAGGATGAGCTAGGGTAAACCAACTGATTTCAATTAAGATTTTCTCATAAAATAAAGGAATATTTTTCATTTTGCTACAGAGACGTGTAGATTGTTGCAAATATGTAACAAATCAATTATTTATGTCTGCCTACGCATTATACATTTTCTTGTAGGTATTGATTAAAAAGAGCTATGATCGGGGCAGGAGGCAGCATCGGAGGAACTGGAAACTTAAAGAACTGGACAAGGACCATGAAGACATGGGAACAGATGATGAAAGGTATAGTCTAGTTTCTTTTCCCCCCTCGGATCACAATACAATAGATTTATGGGGTGATTACTTTGAAAATAACATGAAAGCTAATGAAAAAACTTGTTTGTAAATTTCTGCAACATCAAATCTAAATAAGCCAACTCAAGTCTTTTTGGAAAAAGTTGCATGGTAGATTGTAGATTTATGTGGAAATATCTTGTTACATATTCAGATCATTCTTGTAGTTTTCTTTAAGATAAATTAACAATATGTTTGAAATTATGAAAGTATTTAAATTTTGAAAGATAATCTGAAAAATACATGAAAATTGTATTTAAGGAAATGTCATCACAGAGTTAGCCTTGAGCTATGTTGGCTTGGCTCTTTTTGAGGCCTGTTTTAAAAATGCTTTTACCTGATTTAAGTGTGACATCGGTCAGCACAAAAGTTTGTATTGAAGGGTCTGAATTTTGCGGTTGCAGTGAATGTGAAAATACTTCACTCTGATTGGGTGTTCACCCCGCTTAATGAAATCACTGCGGCTGGACACCTGGTGAAGCTCTTGACTTGGTGCCAGATTCAAACTGACTCTGGGAAGGGGGAAATCCAAGTGACAGAAATCACTATTTCTTTGTGGGCAGCTTTTTCAAGGTCAGCAATGAATGCAGTTGCTTCATTGTTGACTGTAAAATCGAGACCTATGTTATTTAATACTATATAAGGAAGAGCTTGTTAGACCAATTTCACAGAGGTCATTATGTCTTGGGTAATAAGGAAATGGCAGATTTGTTAAGTAATCACCTTGTATTTGATTCACAATGGATGAAAATGGCAAAATACCACCAGTACAATAGTGCAAGGGAACCTAAAATAAGTCAGAGAGGAACTAAATGGATTAAATATAGGGTTTCCTCCCCAGATTTGGGCCTGATGCTTTTGGAAAACAGCAAATGGCACTTCATTATCTAAGGGAATGAGGAATTATAGATGTTTACAGCCTGGAAACAGCCCCTTCAGCCCAGCGTGTCCATACAGTCCAGTTTCTATCACTAGGCTAGTCCCACTTGCCCGCATTTGGCACATATCCCATCTATACCTACCCTGCCCATGTAACTGTCTAGCTGTTTTTTAAAGGAAAAATTGTACCTGCCTCTACCACTGCCTCTGGCAGCCCGTTCCAGATGCTCACCACCCTCTGTGTGAAACAATTTCCCCTCTGGTGTCTTTTGTATCTCTCTCCTCTCACCTTAAACCTATGCCCTCTAGCTCTAGACTCCCCTACGTTTGGGAAATTATGTTGACTATCTACTCTATCTATGCTCCTCATTATTTTATAGACCTCTATAAGATCACCCCTAAGCCTCCTATGCTCCAGGGGAAAAATGTCCCAGCCTATCCAGCCTCTCCTTATAACTCAAGACCATCAATCCTGGTAGCATCCTCATAAATCTCAAGCATTCTTTCTAGTTTAACAATATCCTTCCTATAATAGGGTGACCAGAACTGAACACAGTATTCCATGTGTGGTCTTACCAATGGCTTGTACAACTTCCACAAGGCGTCCCAACTCCTATATTCTTCCTTTTAACCATGGCCTCAATATCCCGAGTCATCCAAGGTTCCTCCTTCTACCAGCCTTACCCTTCACTCTAAAGGGGAATGTGCTCACCCTGAACCCTAGTTAACACCTTTTTGAAAGACTCCCACTTACCAGCTGTCCCCATGCCTGCAAATAGGCACCCCCAATCAACATTTGAAAGTTTGGGGCGGCATGGGGTGCAGTGGTTATCACTGGGACTGCGGCGCTGAGGATCGGGGTTCGAATCCCGGCCCTGGGTCACTGTCCGTGTGGAGTTTGCACATTCTCCCCATGTCTGCGTGGGCTTCACCCCCACAACCAAAGATGTGCAGATTAGGTGAATTGACCATGCTAAATTGCCCCTGAATTGGAAAAATAATTGGGTACTCTAAATTTAAAAAAAAAAAAAAGAACTTTTGAAAGTTCCCACCTAATACCCTTGAAATTGGCCTTGCCCCAATTTAGAATTTTTACTTTTGGGCCAGAACCATCATTATCCATGGCTATCTTAAAACTAATGGAATGATGGTCACTGGTCCCAAAGTGATCCCTCAGTTCCGTCACCTGCTCTTCCTTATTCCCCAAGAGTGGTCCAAGTTTTGCCCCCTCTCTAGTCAGGCCATCCACATATTGAATGAGGAAGTCTTCCTGAATCACTCAACAAATTTCTCTCCATCCAAACCCCTAGTAATATGGCTGTCCAGTTAATGCTGGGAAAGTTAAAGTCCCCAACTATTGCCATCCTATTTTTCCGGCAGCTATCTGTAATCTCTTTACATATTTGCTCCTCAATATTGCGCTGACTATTTGGGGGCCTGTAGTACAGTCCAATCAAAGTGATCTCACCCGTCTTATTTTTTACCAGGTAATTCCATCGGGCCTGAATTTTCATGGGGTCGAGGCGACTTTGCAAACCTTTAAACTGGTTGCTGGATCCCAATTCCGGGATTCCAGACCCCAATTTTCACCAGTGTGGTATAAGGGTCTGATTCATGCTGCAAGTCACACCCTGACCAGCTTCTATTGTGGGATGTAGGCATCTCCTAGTTTCCCCTGAAATTTCATGGAGTCGGGCCAGCTTTCCAAAGAGTCGTGGTTTATGGACCCTCCAAGGAACATAGAACACACAGTGCAGAAGGAGGCCATTCGGCCCATCGAGTCTGCACCGACACACTTAAGCCCTCATTTCCACCCTATCCCCGTAACCCAATAACCCCTCCTAACCTTTTTGGTCACTAAGGGCAATTTATCAAGGCCAATCCACCTAACCTGCACATCTTTGGACTGTGGGAGGAAACCGAAGCACCCGGAGGAAACCCACGCAGACACTGGGAGAACGTGCAGACTCGGCACAGTCAGTGACCCAGCGGGGAATATAACCTGGGACCCTGGCGCTGTGAAGCCACAGTGCTAGCCACTTGTGCTACTGTGCTGCCCAAAGGTGTCGCAATCCATAGTTTTGTTAAGTTAAGGCTCCATGCCAGCTATAGCAGTTCCATGCCTATTCTCCCAGTCTACAGAACCAATGAACGTAGTAATAGTAGCATGTGTGGAAAAGCCTTTTAAAAAAAAAAAAAAAAAAAAAAAAAAAAATTCATTCATTTATAACTTTCTACTTTACTACAGCCCTATAAAAATGTCAATCATCTAGACTTTTAAGTCTCAAAAGCATAAACTATAGCACTTGACGCCTCTTTATCTCCTGTAAATAAACATGGTGCATTTGAGGATGGGTCACTGTGAAAGGGCTGTCAGCCAAACATTGTTAACCTTTGGGCACAGCTGTTCAAACAGACCAGTGAATGTCCGTGCTCTCAGGCAAGCTTAATTATGTATTCTTAATGGTGAGTGACTAGGAGCTAGGGAGAAAGTGAATGAGTTGTCCATGCAAAGCTAGTTTATAGGTGCAGAAAGTAATCAAAAAGCTGATGTGATGTTGACTTTTACCTGAAGGTATTAGAATTGTACCTGAACGTATTAGAATTCAAAAATGAGGAAGTGATATTTAGTTAGGCATTAGACAAACCCTCGTTCAGATCCCACCTGTAGTGCTGATGCATGATATTTTATACCAAGTCTTAAATTACAGGCCTCATAAATTTAGCTTGCATTTCTTTGAATTTAGAAGGTTGAGGCTGATTTGAGCAAGTTGTTAAAAGATGGTTTCAAAGGGAGAGGTACAGAGAAACTTTTTCTTCTGATGGAAAACTCCAGAATGAGGGCCTAATCTTGAAAGTACAGCTAGATTTATTTATTTTTAAAAATAAATTCTAATTAAGGGGCAGTTTGGTGTGGCCAATCCACCTACCCTGCACATCTTTGGGTTATGGGGGCGAGACCCACGTAGACACGGAGAAAATAGAGCTAGATTTAGTAGTGAAATTATGAAGCACTTTTTCACTTAAAGGAAAGTGGAAATTTGGAACCCACTCAAAAGTTATGGTACCTGATGCAATTGAAATGTTTGAGACCTGTGCAATGTATTTTGATATTCATACAATGATCTATGTAAAAAGGTTGGTAGCTGAGTTAGGTTACGGATAAACCATGATTAATTTCATGGCAGAACATGCTGAAGGTGCTGAATGACCTTCTCTTGTTCCTATAAGCCAGCCATGCAGTGTGGGACAAAAGCCTAAAAATGTAGGCCAAAACAGGAAGGAGTGAAAGGAATCAGCTGTTTTTTAAAACATTGTGTCACATTCACAGCCACTGTTACAGCCCCCACGACGACTACGGAGAAACTATTGCTGATCTCTCCGTAGGACTTGTGGAGTGCGAGCTTTTCAGATAGGGGGCGGAGGCCACCCAGCTGGACTCGTTAAAGATTATCATAAAAGCCAATCCAATGCAGGGCCTGGTGTGGTTAGTTCTCATAGCAAGGACTGAGGTGGGAGCAAGTTACTGCTGTGGGCAGAATATTATGTATAGTCAAATAAATCTTTGTTCTACTACCGCTGGCTTCCTAAAGTTACTAAAGCCATCTTTTCTGGTGCTTACCTAAAATTACCAGATTTATTGAATTTTAGTTGCAGAAATTACCACAGTCGAACAAGCACATTCTTAAGTATTGCTAGTCTAAAATCATAAACACTACCCTATCTATGCATATGTAGAGTAGAGATATGGGGGAACTGGAATATGTGATACTCCAAAATGAGGTAATGAATAAGAAATAACAAAAAAATCTTTAAATTGTAGGCAATACTTGGAATTCCTTGAGGACCTTGAAGATGATGATATCATCAGGAAGAATGTCAATATTTATCGCGGTGAGTTTTGCACTAAAGTTCATGCAACAATGACCTAAAAGAGGACAGCATTGACATTATCGTGGAGGAAGTAGAAGAGGAGTGAATATTACTTTTACCTTGCCCTTCCATTCCCAAATCTATTTGGAAGAAATCTTTCTTGTAACATATTCTGCATACTTGTGGAGCAACAACATCTCAAATATGTCCAGTTTAGCAGTATGTGTAGAAAGTATAATTTACCACTAGATGGCATCAGAGTCCTATTCATTGCTTGGAGTTGATGGGTGTAAAAACTTGGAAAATTAAGTTTTGTGGTGCAAGTATCTAGTGTATCAAAGATTTTTTATACCTTTGCAAGTCTCTGGATTTACTATGGATCAGCTGTATCTACTTTTAAATCTTGTATTGCAGGCAAACCTGACTGCAATGCGCTATTTTCTGACTGGTTATGATATCACTAGTCGAGACAGCATACTGTTAAAACCTGTTTGTTATTTAGTGGAGGGTTCAATCTACTCCATTTGACACTATTAGATTCAAAGTTTTAGTTAACAAATGATTGTAAATTTGATATCCTTTAACTGTTAAACTTTTTGTTCATAGATTCCTCAAAAATTCCAGTTGAAAGTGATACTGATGATGATGGTGCTCCTCGGATAAGTTTAGCAGAGATGTTGGAGGACCTTCATATTTCTGTTGATGCCACGGGCGGTGCGGGAGCAGATATGATTGACTGAAGCAAACCTTCTTGAAATAAACAATTACATTTGTTCATAAAAATGGAAGCTTGAACAATTGTCTAATCTTATCTGCTGTATTAAGAGAGTTCACTTTGTGTAAAGATCAGACCTTCACATGTTCTGAAGCATCAGAACTCGTGCGCAGAAGTGTTTTAGCCTAGTCTAGCCAGCACAGTGTGCTCATATTCTAAAATAACAATTAATCTTGAAATGGAGTAATTTTTAGCTAATTGCTCAAGGGGAGCATGCTAACTCCAGTTTGTGTGTGTAAATGTTATAAAAATATATACAGGACACACAAACACCTCCTGTCCTTTGAGACTTGGATTTAAATCATCTTCATAAAGTATCCTTTTTATCACCAAAGTATTAAATTAAGCCTTATGTTTTCGGCAGCACAGCGACGCAGTGGTTAGCACTGCTGCCTCACAGTGCCGAGGACCCGGGTTTGATCCCGGCCCGGGTCACTGGCCGTGTGGCATATGTACATTCTCCCCGTGTTTCTGCGTGGGTTTCGCCCCCACAACCCAAAAAGATGTGCAAGCTAGGTGGATTGGCCACGCTAAATTGACCCTTAATTGGAAAAAGAAGACTTGGGTTCTCTAAATTTATTTGAAAAAAGCTTTATGTTTCCTTATGCAACTTTGCAATCAGCCACAATTCATAAAGTGGTTTCAGAAGCTGCGTGAACCTCACCAAGCATCCTCCAATTCTGTGATTCCAAGGGTAAAATTACGTAGCAAGAGGTGGAAAACCGAGGCTTCAGATTGTAATAATAATGGGGCTGGATTCTTCCGCCCCGCCCGCCACAGGTTTGACATGGGCGAGACGCGGACAGTTTAAAAGTCCATTGACCGCATGTGGGATTCTCCGGTCGCCAGTCGGATGCAGCCAGATGCCCGCCATAATCTTTGCATGTAGCATATCGTCCATGATGCTACAATATGTCAACAATTTAGATATTTTTGAACACCCATTGTGTATTTTCTTATTTTAAAAAAAATCAAAAATGGGAGATGTGCCCCTGCTTTTTCCAAATAGTGCAGAGAATTTTCATTTATACAATATCTTTTATATCCTCAACACATCTAAAAAACATTTCACAACTTTTTGTTTTATTCGTTCATGGGACAGGGGTGGCACTGGCGAGCATTTATTGCCCATCCCTAATTGCCCTTGAACTGAATGGCTTGCTCGGCTTTTTCAGAGGGCATCCAAGAGTCAAACACATTTGCTGTGGGCCTGGAATCACTATGGGTATCAGATCCCTTTCCCTAAAAGACATTAGTGAACCAGATGGGTTTTTAATGACACTCGACAATGGTTTCATGGCCATCAGTAGACTTTTATTGAATTCCATTTTCACCATCTGTCATGGTGGGATTTGAACCCGGGTACCCAGAGGACCCTGGGTCTCTGGATTACTGGTCCACTAATACCACTGCACCATGACCTCCCCTTATGACTTCAAATTCAGCACAATAAATTAGTCAACCCAGGTGAGGTGGGTTGGATGAGTTGGGAGAAAGAGCCGGCGACCCTGGCAGGGCCTTAGATGGATTGCCAATGACCTGGATTAGAGAAAGGCCTCTTGGTCTCCCACCAAAACAACGCATATTACCCAGACCATTTTGTGAGCAGCTGCAAAAGAATGTAAGTTAACATTCTACCGAGTATATAAGGCAGTATTTACCAATTCAACTGTCATAGAGAATAAGAATAAATGGAAGAATGCAATACTTTTACAAACATAATACCCCCTCACACACACACAATTAAAGTTGATCTACCACTTGATTCAAAATGCAGTTTACAGCTTCTTCAGTAGGAAAGACACCTTGGTTTACTTTCCCCTCGTCCTCAATGCATGATATCGGGGGACAGTTTGGGCTTAAAAATTAGTTTCATTTGCAGTCTTAAGTAATATTGTTCTGGAAACATTTCATATAATGATTTGAGAAAATAATGGATACCTTGACTACAGCTAGAATATTTCTTCACCCTAGCTTTCTCCGAGAATTAAACTTGTTCAGTCAAGGAATGGCATCAAACATTCATTGCAAGTATTAGCAACAAGCTCCCAATTTAACACTGATCTTAATGGAGGATAAGTTGGGTGTTTTCTTTACTTCCTCAAATTTTGTCTCAAGCATTTTTACTGCAGGGTCTGCCCGGTTCAAAAGAAGCCAAGAGATAAACAATTGCACACACACATTAAGTAAAATGTAGAAAGGTAACAAGATGTAAGGTAAACTAGTCTTGTTCAGTGTGGAGAAGGGTTTGAAATGGTGTGTGACAGGAGTCAGTGCTGGGTTCATCATTTTTAGAAAATATAGGTTTGTGTTCTGAGTGTCAGAACCTGAACTGCAATTTGTTGATGGCACAAAAGTAAGATGTTTGGCAAAATGTGTAATTTACAGCTTATATGTGGATAAGTATGAAGGCACACATTTTGGTTAGAAAACGGAATTAAGAAGATGCAGGTGCGGATAAACAGATATATGGAGCTCAAACACGTAATTCCATGAAATACGTTGTCAAGCCGAGCAGACGTGAGAACATTTATAAAAAAAAAGTTAAAGCCTGTATGTACTCTTTAAAACGGACCCATCAAGCCTGCACAAAATATGGAATAAACTTGATTCATGTTTTTCAGCATCATTTTATCAAATCTTTATTTTCATTTGTAATCTTTGTGTGCGTATGCAATAGTAACCTGATCTTATCTTTTGTACCCAATTCTTTTTTTTTTTAGCGTGGCTAATCCACCTACCCTGCACATCTTTTGGTTGTGGGGGTGGGGGTAAGACCCACGCACACACTAGGAGAATGTGCAAACTCCACTCAAACAGTGACCTGGGGCCAGGATCAAACCCAGGTCCTCGGCGACATGGGCTGACTGTCCCTTTTGAGGAACATTGACATCACACTCCAGCAAACTGCTTCCCCAGCTTCTTCAATATGAAGGTGACCCCTACACATGCCCACTTCCAATTTTGCACCATAGTATCCCAACAGTGCAGAAGGAGGCCATTTGGACGATTGGATCTATACTGACCCTCTGAAAGAACAGCCTCTCTCCCAACTTATCCCCATAACCACATCTGATTTGCACATCCCTTGACACAGGAGCTTTATTGTGGCCAATCCACCTAATATGTACATCTTTGGACTGTGCGAAGAAACTAGCGCACTCTGAAGAAACCCACGCAGCCATTGGAAGAAAGTGCAAACTCTGCACAGTCACCCCTGGTCGCTGATAGTACCGATAGCAAAAATTCTGAATGTGTGGATAGCTTGTCATAATACGATCAAGGTCACCTCACACTAGGTTTTGCCAGATTTATTGATCCAATACCAATGTCCACCTTATTCAGCCCAATATTTGGAGATTGCTGCTCTACTCACTGCTGTCATTGAAATTTCTGATCAGCCTGTTAATATTTTGTTCAATAGTGCCCGCACTATCAATGCCATGCTGTCAAAGTTAGTATTGGATGACTGACTGGAAAGCCTTAGTTCATAGGTCTCTCCACTAGTCTCCATGCGGCATATGCAAAGCAAATCTCTTTCCTAACCCATGGCTTGGGTACAAAAGACAAGTAGGTCTGATGATCTTAAACATAAGGGGCTAGATTCTGAGTTTCTGCAGCTAAGGGCCAGCGCCAACGGAGAATCCGTGGTCCATGATGGGGAAATCGGCACAAATCCCTCACCGATTCTGGTACCAGTGAGGGGCTAGCATGGCGCCATGTGGAGCACCCATGGATCGCGCGGAAAACGGCTGGAGTATCACTGGGCTGCGCATGCCTATGCCCCACTGGTCACGCCGGGATACATGGTCCTGGCTGTGCTGACTGCATACGTGCCCACCCCAACAGCCCACCCTCCCCACTCCCCCCCAGCCCTAGCAGAAGCCTGCCAGCCAGTGGCACGGATCCTGGCTGTGTGGCGGCGCTGGGCACTATCAGTCCCTCGGGGGCGGAGCATCTTGGATGTGCCGGCCTGATGATGTCAATTTGGAGGATTCAGACCATCGCCAACCGGCATCAAACCGGTGCCTGCCCCAATTCCAGCGTCGGAAGCCATTCTCCGCCAATCCTGATTTTGGTGTTGGGCTACGGAGAATCCCGCCTAAATTTCTAATGCACCCCCTGACTTGACTACCTTCCCAGCGGTAAGCATGTATCCAGATACTGGGAATTTTTAGCATTTTTCCATGGAGACATGTTGGAGAGGGGGGCATTATTCAATGGAAAGTACAATTTGCAAAGTTGCTGCGGTTGCATGGTGGCTGTGTATGAAGGAAGACATCGTCTGCAGGGTAGCTGGCTGCATGAATTGCCTGCAGCACAATCATATTCCTGACTTTGAGCGGATCATTAAGTGTCCATTCCCAGAAGGGCATTGGAATCTAATAGATTTTGTTGGACCTTTACCCAAAAGTCAGAACAATTATGTATATGCTCTGGACCAGGAGTTTTCAAACTCAGCGTCACGACCTGCGGGTGCCTCGTGGGCAGGTTTCAGGTGGGTGTTCCCGATCGTGGGAGGAACGCCCAATGGCTGCAACCAGATTTTAAAATTGCCGGCTGCGATGGACCTTTGAGATTGACGGCCGTGCCAGATCAAGCAGTGCCCAGTGGGGTGGACCACCTCTTCCTGACGTCTGCGCGCTGTCCAGGGCCAGTTTTTCTCCACTAAATGAGGGAGTCCTCCCAACAGTAGGGGTGGCAGAGAGCAGGTCACGTGCAGCTATACTGACGTGTACCCTGCATGAGAGCGATTCCTCCATTTTGTAGCTGCCAGTGGTGCAGGTGTGAACTCCCGGGCCTCTGGTGAACAACCCATGACGAGGAAGCTGGAACTAAGCAGCATAAAGATGATTACTTGAGATGTGGGTTTGTTAATTGCGCCTCTGTAAATCAGGATTCAAAGTTTGTGTGATATATGCAGGGAAGCACTGGCAAATGAAAGTTTAAAACCCTCAAAACTTCAAAGACATTTGAAGACTAAGCGTGGTGAGTTTGAGGCCAAACCTCAATTTTTTTCAACGGATGTAGTGAGATCTTAAATCATCAGCTCAAGTCATTATTTGAAATGTAACACTGAATGACAAAGCAAGTGAGATCGTGAGGACCAAGCAGGCTCACCTGTCACATTAAAGCTAAGTGAAAAAGGTGGGTCGTGAAGGTCTGCCGACGGTTGCGCAGGGCAGCAGGCATGGGTCCCAAAGGATGGCTAACACTTCACCATAAAAATCTTTTTGCCCATCTACAAGAGATAATGGGAAAAACAAATAAGCTGCATATCACTCATCATTCACATTTCTGTGAATAGTGGAAATGGAACCATGAAAATTATGCTTAAAAAGTTACGCACAGATCTCTCCACCCAATGGGCTAACTTGCCATGTGTCTGATGGCTATGTGTTCAACCCCACAGAAAACCATGGGTGTTCCACCAATCCCAGTAATGTTTCTGATATGAACATCTGGGAACCTATTATAGCCCTGTACTAATTCTTTGCTAAAGGGATCCTGTAACTCTAAATGACTGAATCAAAGAGTAAATGCAACCAACCAATTTGTAGGACAGAATTTGGAAGAATCTACACAACAAATTGAGAAATATTTTGATAAAATGATGCAACCAATTGAGAACCAGGGGCGAAATTCTCCCGAAACGGCGCGATGTCCGCCGACTGGCGCCCAAAACGGCGCCAATCAGACGGGCATCGCGCTGCCCCAAAGGTGCGGAATGCTCCGCATCTTTCGGGGCCAAGCCCCAACATTGAGGGGCTAGGCCGACGCCGGAGGAATTTCCGCCCCGCCAGCTGGTGGAAACGGCCTTTGTTGCCCCGCCAGCTGGCGTGGAAATGACATCCCCGGGCGGCGCATGCGTGAGAGCGTCAGCGGCCGCTGAAGGTTTCCCACGCATGCGCAGTGGAGGGAGTTTCTGCCGCCTCCGCCATGGTGGAGACCGTGGCGGAGGCGGAAGGGAAAGAGTGCCCCCACGGCACAGGTCCGCCCGCGGATCGGTGGGCTCCGATCGCGGTCCAGGCCACCGTGGGGGCACCCCCGGGGCCAGATCGCCCCGCGCCCCCCCAGGACCCCGGAGCCTGCCCACGCCGCCTTGTCCTGCCGTTCAAAAGGTGGTTTAATCCACGCCGGCGGGACAGGCAATTTATCGGCGGGACTTCGGCCCATCCGGGCCGGAGAATCCAGCGGGGGGCCCGCCAACCGGCGCGGCGCGATTCCCGCCCCCGCTGAATATCCGGTACCGGAGACTTCGGCAACCGGCGGGGGCGGGATTCACGGCAGCCCCCGGCGATTCTCCAACCCGGTGGGGGGTCAGAGAATGACGCCCCAGGTATGGAAAATGGATGTGGTCCTGAACCATGGAAAGAAACATTGCATTTGTTTCTAAATATAGGGTACCGTATCCAATTGTGGACCAGACTAGCCCAACTTTTACCTGATCCAAGTCCCAATGAAAAAGAGCTTGAAGTATACTGTGGTGTCATATAAATTGGTTGAAAACTGTGAAAGAATAAATATCATACTTGTGTATTGCAGGGTTGACTGCCTGTGGTTGCACCCTTGTCAACTCCACTGGTTGGTATTCAGTTTCAGGATATACCTCTCCATGGACTCCATATAGGCACACGAAAAGGTACACATGCATAATACTACGGAACTGGTTCAGATAAACCATTCATCAAAATTTGATTTACATGAAAGAACAAAGAATACAGCACAGGAACAGGCCCTTCGGCCCTCCAAGCTTGCCCCGATCACGTGTCCAATCTAGACCAACCTCCTGTATCCTTGTATACGCTGTCTGTTCGTGTGTCTATCCAGATAAGTCTTAAAGGTTGCTAACATACCTGCCTCAACCACCTCACTTGGCAGTACATTCCAGGCCACCACCGCCCTCTGTGTAAAAACCTTCCCCCGCAAATCCACTGAATCTATCCCCCCTCACCTTGAATTGGTGCGTATACATTTGTCCTGCCTTTCTCTTAATAAAGCTGCTGTATAACTGCACATTATTGTCACATCAGATCCTGCTGTAATTAATAGGTTAAATCCCTAAATGAGATATGTAGAGTAATTGCTTATATATTCGTATTTCTTGAAAAAAAAGCTAACCAGACAGTAAGAAAACTGTTTGGTTAAGGTACAGAATGCATTGGGGCACACCATTGTAGAAAGGACATTAAAAGTTAATGAAAGGAGTCACGTGTCTGTGAAGATATGCATAAGCAGTTATGTAAATATTAACAGATACAACCACCAACCAGCAGGTGGCAATAAAGAACAACCATGTGACACTGTTACCTTGGGGAGTCTGGAGATAGTCGTAGTGGATATTCGCATTTGTAATAGCTCTTAAGATAATTTTATAATAGTGATTTGATAGTGGTTTTAGTAGTTTTCATATTGTTATCTGACTCACGTTAAACAACAAACATTCAACTAGTCACGAACTAGATGTTCTCTAGTGCATTAATTCCGCCCGGCTAAGCACCAGAACATAACAATGTCCTGTGCAGGCAATAGCACACGCTCCCAAGTAGAGCATCCCTCTAGCTGTGTGGAATCAGAGGGGTGGGGGGTCATGAAGGATTGGTGCAAGATAAATGCATCACAACAGCTGTCAGGAAATTAAATGCAGCTTGCATGATGTGCAACATTAATGGGATGTTACAATTAAGGAAGGTAGTGAGCTTGCTTAGAGGACCCTGCATTGAGATGTGTGTGCATTCCATAATAGCCTGCACTGGAGTGAGTTTATAATGTGCAAAACCCCAAAGCCCTGTCATGCTAGAATCCATATGAAATTCTTAGCTTTAGTAGAAATTATATCAGTTGCCTGCTTAATGTAAGCATGAACTGTAAAGTGAGTGACTAATGTTACTTCTATCGATTGTGACAGTCAAGAAGTAACTGGAGGCAAAGAGCTTGATGCTGATGTAACTTTGAAGCATGCAATGCAATGTCAGTCGGCACAGTAGGTTGCAAATCTTGTTGCAGGAGGTGAAAAAGGTACGTCACTCCCTCAAATTCTGCTCCTCTGAAAAGTGCAGGGATGTATACATTCTGCTGGAAAGATGAGGATTTCTATGAGCTCTCCTCCATGGTTTTCTTGCAGCTCCATGTTGTCCTTCCACCTATTGCTGTTGCTCTTCTAGCCAAACTGAAATAGCCAAAAGGATGCCATTAAAAAAAAGTTGTCAGTATCCCCTCAAGTTGTCCAGCTACAGTGCAAGCAGCAAAGAAAACATTATTCTGCAGCCAAAAATGACTGCGATTTAATAGTAATGTACCAGCTAAACAATTGCAGTGATTCAAATGAGACCAGGGGTGCTGGAAAAGGACCTGATTTATGACAACTATGTATGTACTGGAAACTACATATATTAATACACAGGGTCATGTTATTTGCAGAAAGAAAGAGCATTTATTCATATTGCGTCTGTTACAGCAAAACAAAATAAGCGATAGCTATTTGCTGGTTCATTCCTCGGGGCTATGGGGTTTGGAACATCTACCTCAGCAGGTGGACAGGGTCCTAGTTCAACGTCTCATCGGAAAGATGGCAGTTCAGCATTCCTTCAGCACTGCGCTCAGGCATCGGCCTCGATTTATGTGCTCAAGGCCTGGATTTGGGCATAAACCTGGAACTACTGACTCAGACGAGAGGGCTACCAATTGAGCTACAGCTGACACAGTAAGTCAGTAAATAAAAATAATGTTTTTGTTCTGCTACTAACCGCTTAATGCTACAAAGCAGGATAGCAGGCAAATGAAATTCTGCCCCACTTCTCTGACAATCAGATTTCAATATTAAGCCTCATGCCCAGGCTGGGGGTGGAGAGTAACTAAAGAGTTAAATACAGGGAATACATGACCAACATCTACCTGGCCACCGTTATATTTTATGACAGTAGATATTGGGAACGGTGAGGTTTAAACATTTTTTTTACGGGATGTGGGCGTCGCTGGTTAGGCCAGCATTTATTGCCCATCCCTTGTTGCCCTTCACAAGGTGGTGGTGAGCTGCCTTGTTGAACCAGTGCAGTCCTTGAGGTGTAGGTACACCCACTGTGCTGTTAGGGAGGGAGTTCCAGGATGTTGCCCCAGTGACAGTTAAGGACCGGTGCTATATTTCCAAGTCAGGGTGGTAAGTGAGTTGGAGGGAAACCTCCAGGTGGTGGGGTTCCCAGGTATCTGCTGCTCTTGTCCTTCTAGATGTTAGTGGTGGTGGGATTGGAAGATGTTGCCTAAGGAACCTTGGTGAGTTACTGCAGTGCATCTTGTAGATGGTACCCACGGTTGCCACTGTTCATCAGTAGTGGAGGGTTTGAATATTTGTGGAAGGGGGAAGCAATCAAGCGGCTGCTTTGTCCTGGACGGTGTTGAGCTTCTTGAGTGTTGTTGGAGCTGCATTCATCCAGGCAAGTGGAGAGTATTACATTACACTCCTGACTTGTGCCTTGTAGATGGTGGACAGGCGTTGGGGGGTCAGGAGGTTAGTTACTCGCCGTAGGATTCCGAGTCTTTGACCTGCCCTGGTAGCCATAATATTAATGTGGCTAGTCCAGTTCAGTTTCTGATCAATGGTAACCCCCAGGATAGAATCATAGAATCATAGAAGTTTACAGTATGGAAACAGGCCCTTCGGCCCAACCAGTCCATGCCGCCCAGTTTTTACCATTAAGCTAGTCCCAGTTGCCCGCACTTGGCCCATAACCCTCTATACCCATCTTACCCATGTAACTATCTAAATGCTTTTTAAAAGACACAATTGTACCCGCCTCTACTACTACCTCTGGCAGCCCATTCCAGACACTCACTACCCTCTGAGTGAAGAAATTGCCCCTCTGGGCCCTTCTGAATCTCTCCCCTCTCACCTTAAACCTATGCCCTCTAGTTTTAGACTCCCTTACCTTTGGGAAAAGATGTTGACTATCTACCTTATCTATGCCCCTCATTATTTTATAGACCTCTATAAGATCACCCCTAAGCCTCCTACGCTCCAGGGAAAAAAGTCCCAGTCTATCCAGCCCCTCCTTATAACTCAAACCATCAAGTCCTGGCAACATCCTAGTAAATCTTTTCTGCACTTTTTCTAGTTTAATAATATCCTTTCTATAATAGGGTGACCAGAACTGCACACAGTATTCCAAGTGTGGCCGTACCAATGTCTTGTACAACTTCAACAAGACGTCCCAACTCCTGTATTCAAGTTCTGACCAATAAAACCAAGCATGCCGAATGCCTTCTTCACCACCCTGTCCACCTGCGACTCCACCTTCAAGGAGCTATGAACCTGTACTCCTAGATCTCTTTGTTCTATAACTCTCCCCAACGCCATACCATTAACTGAGTAGGTCCTGGCCTGATTCGGTCTGCCAAAAGGATGTTGATTATGGGGTATTCAGTGATGGTAATGTCATTGAATATCATGGGGCGGTGTTTAGATCTGCTCTTGTAGGAGATGGTCATTGCCTGGAACTTGTGTGGGGCGAATGTAACTTGCCACTTGTCAGCCTAAGCCTGGGTATTGTCCAGGTCTTGCTGCATTTGGACATAGACTGCTTCATTATCTGAGGGGTTGAGAATGGTGTTCAACACTGTGCAGTCATCTGCAAATATGCCCACTTCTGACCTTATGATGGAAGAGGGGGGTCACTGATGAAGCAGCTGAAGATGGTTGGGCCTAGGACACTACCCAATTAGTGCAGTATATAATTACGATAATGAAATAAAAACCTCTCCTACAGATAATCAGCAGCCTGAACTAAAATTGACTTGTACTGGGTCAGTTTTCCAGGAATCTCAGCATCCCAGCTTTACCAGGCTCTTCAATCTCCCTGCACTGTTCCTGCAATTATTGAGATCCTCCTTTTTCAGGTGGAAAGCAGTGAATCAATGCATTCTGGGAGTATGGAGTTGATGTGTCTCATGACCAATCTCTCAAAGCACTTCATAATGATAGATTATGATAGGTAGGGGCTGGTTTAGCTAAACAGCTGGCTTGTAATGCAGAACAAGGCAGCAGCGCGGGTTCAATTCCCGTACCGGCCTCCCCGAACAGGTGCCGGAATGTGATGGCTAGGGACTTTTCACAGTAACTTAATTGAAGCCTACTTGTGACAATAAGCGATTATTATTATTATGATGTCAGATGTCAAGGCCACCGAATAGTAGTCGTTGAGGCACATTGCCTGGTTCTTTGGCCCTGCTATGATGGTGGTCTTCTTGAAGCAGGTGGGAACCTTGGAACAGAGTAGGGAGAGGTTGAAGATGTTGGCAAACACATCCGCCAGTTGGTCCACCCAGGATCTGAGTGCACGACCAGGGACTCTGTCAGGAGCAATCGGCAGTCGTAAGATTCCCATCTCTGCACTGCACTACAGCTCCCGAATCTCTGGTCTCATTCTCTCCACGTAGCTTCAGTCTCTGGTGGTGGTGGCAATGGTGGCTCTGGCATTGAAACATGTCATCGGCTGGGCCAGAGAATAGCACGCGGAGGGGGGCGGGAACCAGAGTGCATTCGATGTGAAACCGAGAATAGTGAAGTAAATTGGAAAAATAGGCCTAAAGAATACACAATGTTAAAACGAAACAACATTAAGCAGGGCAACTTAAAGCGAGGGCGTACTATAACTCCATTAATGTCATGATGCTCTTTTGGAGAGCTGGTACAGACACGATGGGCCAACATGCCTCCTTCTGCACTGTAACAATTCTGTGGGTAGGTATGCTGTTGCTCATTTCCTTTATTGTGCAATGTTTTGCATTTTGCTTCATTACATTTCTTTTGTTAACCTGTTCATTTTCACCTCTTCTCTAACTCAATGGGCTGCCTCTCCTGATTTCACACCCTATCTTAATTTGGTATCATTTGCAAATCTGCCCCATTTTGTGCTGAGTTTCTGAATCCAGGTCATTTCTGCGAATTAAAAACTGTAATGGTCCCAGCATTGAGCCCTAAATCATCCAACTCAGCACCACCCCACCCCTCCCCCACTCTGACATAATTCCTCTCATGATCACTTGCTGTTTCCAGACCCTTAACCCATTTCTTAAAAATTCCTGAATCCCACAGCATTGAGTCGAATTAATAACCTTTTGTGTGAAACTTGATCAAGCGTCTTTTGAAAGTCAAAGGACGCCACGTCATCGGGCCTACCACAGCGTAGAAACAAAAAAATAGTCATTTTCAAAAAACAAAATAAGACTGTTAATAAATATTAGAATAGCAAATGTGTCAGAGTTGATTTTTATAGAATGCCAGTAACCAGCATTACTCAGCTGGAACTATTCCCACCAGCAATTATCTTTTGCATGCTGCTATTAAGTCAATTTGTTATCGAGTTTACAGTTTCCTCCTTGACCTCATTTGCTTTCATCCTGCCAACATGCTTTTTTGAGGAACTTTGCCAATTTTCTTTTAAAAACTGGGATAAATAACTTTGGACCGCATTGACTTCTGATGCTCCACCTTTGCAAAAGGAAATTACTTATCTGTGGTTGGATTCTTCAGCCTACAAACAGGCAACGTCTAATTAAAAATTTAAGGTGAAAGGTGGAAGATATAGGAGGGATATCAGAGGTAGGTTCTTTACCCAGAGAATAGTGGGGGCATGGAATGCACTGCCTGTGGAAGTA
Source organism: Scyliorhinus torazame (assembly GCF_047496885.1). Taxonomy (NCBI): domain Eukaryota; kingdom Metazoa; phylum Chordata; class Chondrichthyes; order Carcharhiniformes; family Scyliorhinidae; genus Scyliorhinus; species Scyliorhinus torazame. The sequence continues at coordinate 90,029,387 of NC_092720.1, read as the reverse complement.
GTTGAGTCGGAAACATTAGGGACCTTCAAGCAGCTATTGGATAGGTACATGGATTACGGTAAAATGATATAGTGTAGATTTATTTGTTCTTAAGGGCAGCACGGTAGCATTGTGGATAGCACAATTGCTTCACAGCTCCAGGGTCCCAGGTTCGATTCCGGCTTGGGTCACTGTCTGTGCGGAGTCTGCACGTCCTCCCCGTGTCTGCGTGGGTTTCCTCCGGGTGCTCCGGTTTCCTCCCACAGTCCAAAGATGTGTAGGTTAGGTGAATTGGCCAATGATAAATTGCCCTTAATGTCCAAAATTGCCCTTGGTGTTGGGTGGAGGTGTTGAGTTTGGGTAGGGTGCTCTTTCCAAGAGCCGGTGCAGACTCAAGGGGCCGAATGGCCTCCTTCTACACTGTAAATTCAATGATAATCTATGATTAATCTAGGACAAAGGTTCGTCACAACATCGTGGGCCGAAGGGCCTGTTTTGTGCTGTATTTTCTATGTTCTATGTTCTAAACAACGAGTTCACTTGAAAAATGTGATAGTCAGAGCTAAAGTAAATACTTAATATGCTACATAATTTTTCTTTACATTGTAATCCAAGTCTGTAAAGCGTCAAATATACAAGCTATGATAATCCAAAGAGCCAAAGTAATAGCCACTAACATCAATACGATTCCATGACAGCTTTTTGTTTTGCTAGCATCCTTCATGTTAATGTAAGTGACTTTGGCTGCAGAGCAAGGAAGTCCTTGGGAACACCATCTGTTATTGAGCCCTTTCGGTATTCACACAGCCTTACTCCGAGATATCCTGGCCAGCATTATTCCCTGTGAGGCTGAACAACTTGGCACAGTCATTCGTTGCATAGAGTCCATCAGTCATCTTGACTTGATGATCATCCACAAGGGCTCACAATTACACAAAAATTACGTATTTTTTTGTTAGCTTAAGTTTTTCATCGATCATGGCAACCATCAATTCTTGTGGCATGTGAACAATCAAGGAAATTTTAATGAATTTTTATGACAATCATGCTGCAAAAAGGAAAGGTATAGAACATAGAACATAGAACATACAGTGCAGAAGGAGGCCATTCGGCCCATCGAGTCTGCACCGGCCCACTTAAGCCCTCACTTCCGCCCTATCCCCGTAACCCAATAACCCCGCCTACCCTTTTTGGTCACTAAGGGCAATTTAGCATGGCCAATCCACCTAACCTGCATGTCTTTGGACTGTGGGAGGAAACCGGAGCACCCGGAGGAATTGCACCATTAAACTAGAAATATATAAGCTGGCACTTAAGCAACCTGTTTATTTAGTGTCGTTTATGGTAACTAGTGGCTGGAATATGGAAATATTTGGAAATAATTTTGACTTTGATCAATAGTGTAAAATGGGCACTAACGAACTGACAGCCTGTAGAAGTACTGGGTTGCGCTAACTAACAATAATAGAGGTTTATTGATAATACTGAGCAGCTGTGTGTCTGCCCGCGCCGAGAACTACCACACTCCTGGCACGCAACCCCTTTTGCACCCGCGTCATCCCAGCTTCCATGTGACCATCTGGTCTACACAGCCTGTTTGACAACTCTCACGATTATTAATACTAATTATTAACTCCACTGCAGTCAACGGATAGAAAAACAATGAGAGATGGATAGCAAGCTTTTGAATCTTTCTAACTCTTTACACTATTGCTCAAAGTCAAAATTCTGAATTCAGAAAACACAAAAAGTATTTTCGTTCCATAGGATCCCTACAGTGCAGAAGGAAGCCATTCGGCCCATCAGGTCTGCGCCGACCCTCTGAAAGAGCACACTATCTAGGCCCACTCCCCTTCCTTATCATGTATCCTGCACATTGATCATGGCTAATCTTTCTTTTTTTAAAAAAAATATATTTTATTCAAGCTTTTTGGCCAAACATAACTACGTAGTGTTTCTTTTACACAACAATAAAGCAATATAAATAACCGTGGCCAGTTTTAAACAAATAAATAAATAATATATAAACAAAAACAAAACTACATGGCAACTGCCTTGTCCAAAATAAATACTCTCCAAAAATACAATCCAACAATCCAATATACAATTACATATACCAAATACCTATACATATACAATAACATCCCTGAGAGTCCGTCCGATTCCTCCCCCCCGCCCCCCCCCCCCCCCCCCCCCCCCCCCCGGGTTGCTGCTGTTGTCTATTTCTTTTCCATTCCCTCTATCTTTTTGTGAGGTAGTCGACGAACGGTTGCCACCGCCTGGTGAACCCCTGAGCCGAACCCCTTAACACGAACTTAATCCGTTCCAACCTTATGAACCCTGCCATATCGTTTATCCAGGTCTCCACCCCCGGGGGTTTGGATTCCTTCCACATTAACAATATCCTGCGCCGGGCTACGAGGGACGCAAAGGCCAACACGTCAGCCTCTCCCGCCTCCTGCACTCCCTGCTCTTCTGCAACCCCAAATATAGCCAACCCCCAGCTTGGTTCGACCCGGACCCCCACCGCCTTCGAAAGCACCTTTGCCACCCCCACCCAGAACCCCTGTAGTGCCGGGCATGACCAGAACATGTGGGTGTGATTCGCTGGGCCTCTCGAGCACCTCGCACACCTATCCTCTACCCCAAAAAATTTACTAAGCCGTGCTCCAGTCATATGCGCCCTGTGTAGCACCTTAAATTGTATCAGGCTTAGCCTAGCACACGAGGACGATGAGTTCACCCTACGTAGGGCATCAGCCCACTGCCCCTCCTCAATCCCCTACCCCAGTTCTTCTTCCCATTTCCCTTTCAGCTCATCTACCATGATCTCCCCCTCGCCCCTCATCTCCCTGTATATGTCCGCCACCTTACCGTCCCCCACCCATGTCTCTGAGATCACTCTATCCTGCACTTTCTGCGTCGGGAGCTGCGGGAATTCCCTCACCTGTTGCCTCGCAAAAGCCCTCAATTGCATATACCGAAATGCATTCCCTTGGGGCAACCCATATTTCTCCATCAGCGCTCCCAGACTCGCAAACGTCCTATCAACAAATAGATCTCTTAATTGTACTACCCCAGCTCTTTGCCATGCTCCAAATCCCCCATCCATTCTCCCCGGAACAAACCTATGATTGTTTCTTATTGGGGACCGCACCGAAGCTCCCATCCCTCCCCATGCCGTCTCCACTGCCCCCAAATTTTCAATGTAGCCACCACCACCGGTCTTGTGGTGTATTTCTTTGGTGAGAACGGCAACGGCGCCGTCACCATTGCTTGCAGGCTAGTCCCCCTGCAGGACGCCCTCTCCAATCTCTTCCATGCCGCTCCCTCCCCTTCTCTCTTCCACTTACACACCATTGAAACATTGGCGGCCCAGTAGTACTCGCTGAGGCTCGGTAGTGCCAGCCCCCCCCCCCCTGTCCCTACTACGCTGCAAGAATCCCCGCCTCACTCTCGGGGTCTTCCCAGCCCACACAAAACTCATAATGCTCTTCTCAATTCTTTTGAAAAAAGCCTTCGTGATCACCACCGGGAGGCACTGGAACACAAAAAGGAATCTCGGGAGAACCACCATTTTAACCGCCTGCACCCTACCTGCTAATGACAGGGACACCATGTCCCATCTCTTGAAATCCTCCTCCATCTGTTCCACCAACCGTGTTAAATTAAGCCTATGTAATGTACCCCAATTCTTGGCTATCTGGATCCCCAGGTACCGGAAGTCCCTTGTTACCTTCCTCAACGGTAAATCCTCTATCTCTCTGCTCTGCTCCCCCGGATGCACCACAAATAGCTCACTTTTCCCCATGTTCAGTTTATACCCTGAAAATTCCCCAAACTCCCCAAGTATCCGCATTATCTCTGGCATCCCCTCCGCCGGGTCCGCCACATATAACAACAAATCATCCGCATACAGAGATACCCGGTGTTCTTCTCCCCCCCTAAGTACTCCCCTCCACTTCCTGGAACCCCTCAGTGCCATGGCCAGGGGCTCAATCGCCAGTGCAAACAATAACGGGGACAGAGGACATCCCTGCCTCGTCCCTCTATGGAGCCGAAAATAGTCAGACCCCCGTCCATTCGTGACCACACTCGCCATCGGGGCCCTATACAGCAACTGTACCCACCTGATATACCCGTCCCCGAAGCCAAATCTCCTCAACACCTCCCATAAATAATCCCACTCCACTCTATCAAATGCTTTCTCGGCATCCATCGCCACCACTATCTCCGCTTCCCCCTCTGGTGGGGGCATCATCATTACCGCTAGCAGCCTCCGTATATTTGTATTCAGCTGTCTCCCCTTCACAAACCCAGTTTGGTCCTCATGGACCACCCCCGGGACACAATCCTCTATCCTCGTTGCCATTACCTTGGCCAGAATCTTAGCGTCCACATTCAGGAGGGAAATAGGCCTATAGGACCCGCATTGCAGCGGGTCTTTTTCCTTCTTTAGGAGGAGCGATATCGTTGCCTCTGACATAGTCGGGGGCAGCTGCCCCCTTTCCCTCGCCTCATTAAAGGTTCTCATCAGTAGCGGGGCCAGCAAGTCCATATATTTCCTATAGAATTCAACTGGGAATCCGTCTGGTCCCGGGGCCTTCCCCGCCTGCATGCTCCCAATCCCTTTCACCACTTCCTCCGTCTCAATCTGTGCTCCCAGTCCCGCCCTCTCCTACTCCTCCACCTTAGGAAATTCCAACTGATCCAGAAAGCACATCATTCTCTCCTTCCCATCCGGGGGCTGAGCTTCATATAATCTTTCATAAAATGCCTTGAACACTCCATTCACTCTCTCCGCTCCCCGCTCCATCTCTCCCTCCTCATCTCTCACCCCCCTATCTCCCTCGCTGCTCCCCTCTTCCTCAGTTGGTGGGCCAGCAACCTGCTCGCCTTCTCCCCATATTCGTACTGTACACCCTGTGCCTTCCTCCATTGTGCCTCTGCGTTACCCGTAGTCAACAAGTCAAATTCTACATGTAGCCTTTGCCTTTCCCTGTACAGTCCCTCCTCCGGTGTCTCTGCATATTGTCTGTCCACCCTCAGAAGTTCTTTCAACAACCGCTCCCTTTCCCTACCTTCCTGTTTTCCTTTATGTGCCCTAATAGATATCAGCTCCCCTCTAACCACTGCCTTCAGCGCCTCCCAGACCACTCCCACCTGAACCTCCCCATTATCATTGAGTTCCAAGAACCTTTCAATACACCCCCTCACCCTTAAACACATCCCCTCATCTGCCAATAATCCCATGTCCATTCTCCAGGGTGGACGCTGTTCTTTTTCCTCCCCTATCTCCAGGTCCACCCAATGTGGAGCGTGATCCGAAATAGCTATAGTCGTGTACTCCGTCCCCGTCACCTTTGGGATCAGTGCCCTTCCCAAAACAAAAAAGTCTATCCGTGAATAAACTTTGTGGACATAGGAGAAAAACGAAAACTCCTTACTCCTAGGTCTACTAAATCTCCAGGGGTCTACTCCTCCCATCTGCTCCATAAAGTCCTTAAGCACCCTAGCTGCAGCCGGCCTCCTTCCGGTCCTGGACCTCGATCTGTCCAGCCCTGGGTCCAGCACCGTATTGAAATCTCCACCCATTACCAACTTCCCCACCTCTAGGTCCGGGATACGTCCTAACATACGCCTCATAAAGTTGGCATCATCCCAGTTCGGGGCATATACGTTCACTAAGACCACCGCCTCCCCTTGCAATTTGCCACTCACCATCACGTATCTGCCCCCACTATCCGCCACTATGGTCTTTGCCTCAAACATTACCCGCTTCCCCACTAGTATAGCCACCCCCCTGTTTTTTGCGTCTAGCCCTGAATGAAACACCTGCCCCACCCATCCTTTGCGTAGTCTGACCTGGTCTATCAGTTTCAGATGCGTCTCCTGCAGCATAACCACATCTGCCTTAAGTTTCTTTAGGTGTGCGAGTACCCGTGCCCTCTTTATCGGCCCGTTCAGCCCTCTCACATTCCACGTGATCAGCCGGGTTGGGGGGCTCTTTACCCCCCCCCCTTGTCGACTAGCCATCTCCTTTTTCAATCCAGCTCCTCACCCGGTTCCCACGTAGCCGTATCTCCCCCCAACGGCGCCCTCCCGCCCCGACCACCCCACCCCATACCAGCTCCCCCTTCTCCCCAGCAGCAGCAACCCAGTTAACCCCCCCCCCGCTAGATCCCTCACTAGCGTAATTGCACCCCCCATGTTGCTCCCAGAAGTCAGCAAACTCTGGCCGACCTCGGCTTCCCCCCGTGACCTCGGCTCCCACTGTGCGAGGCCCCCTCCTTCCTGCTTCCCTGTTCCCGCCATGATTACCATAGCGCGGGAACAAAGCCCGCGCTTCCCATTTGGCCCCGCCCCCAATGGCCGGCACCCCCAGCTCCTCATCCTCCTCCCCCCTCCCCCACGACATGGGGAAGAGAGAAAAGTTACAGGGTGGCAGGATTGACAACTTGGGAAATCATCTCTTCCCCCTTTTCCCTCTCTTCACCCCACATATTCGCCCCACCACTTTGTCCCAAACGTTCTTTTTCTAGCCCGCTTAGTCCAGTTTCTCCTCGACAATAAATGTCCACGCCTCTTCTGCCGTTTCAAAGTAGTGGTGTTTCCCTTGATGTGTGACCCACAGTCTTGCCGGCTGCAGCATTCCAAATTTAACCTTCCTTTTGTGCAGCACCACCTTGGCCCGATTAAAGCTTGCCCTCCTTCTCGCCACCTCCGCACTCCAATCTTGATATACGCGGATCACCGCGCTCTCCCACCTACTGCTCCGGGTTTTCTTTGCCCATCTGAGGACCATCTCTCTGTCCTTATATCGGTGAAACCTCACCACTATGGCTCGAGGAATTTCTCCAGCCCTCGGTCTTCGCGCCATAACTCGATAGGCTCCCTCCACCTCCAACGGGCCCGTCGGGGCCTCCGATCCCATAAACGAGTGCAGCATCGTGCTCACATATGCCCCGACGTCCGCCCCTTCTGCACCTTCGGGAAGACCAAGAATCCTTAAATTCTTCCTCCTCGCATTATTCTCCAGCACCTCCAGCCTTTCCACACACCTTTTGTGTTGTGCCTCGTGCATCTCTGTCTTCACCACCAGGCCCTGTATGTCGTCCTCATTCTCAGCAGCCTTTGCCTTCACGACCCGAAGCTCCTGCTCCTGGGTATTTTGCTCCTCCTTTAGCCCTTCAATCGCCTGTAATATCGGGGCCAACAGCTCCTTCTTCATCTCCTTTTTAAGTTCTTCTACGCAACGCCGCAGGAACTCTTGTTGGTCAGGGCCCCATATTAAACTGCCTCCTTCCGACGCCATCTTGCTTTGTGCCTGCCTTCCTGGCCGCTGCTCTAGAGGATCCACCGCAATCCGGCCACTTTCCTCTCCTTTTTCCATCCGTGTCCAGGGGGGATTCCCTTCTGGTTTATCGCACAGTGTTTTTAGCCGTTAAAATTGCCGTTGGGGCTCCTATTAAGAGCCCAAAAGTCCTTTCCACCGGGAGCTGCCGAAACGTGCGACTTAGCTGGTCATCGCCGCACCCGGAAGTCACCTGGCTAATCTTTCTAACCAGCACATATTTGGACTGTGGGAGGAATGTTGCCTTTGTCTTTATCCTTTAGGTGAACCACAAGCTGTTTGAGTGTATTGACCAAATGACCACACAACCAGTATGCTAGCTCAAAAACACAGTTTATTAATAACACAGGACTTGTATCTCCCTGCAATAATACACGTGGTTCCGTACTAAACTACACCTAACAACTAAGATGACCTTTACTTAACTTCGAGTGACCAGCACTGTGCGAGATAAGGCCATTATCCAGGTCCACGTGGTCGATTGGAAGTTGTTGGGTTCGTCTCAGCTAGGCTCGTCCTTCAGGATGGTCGCGGGTCCTTGAACTTGGTTGTTCTGCTATAGTTGGTCGCACACAAGCCAGTCCCAAAAGAGACCGATCTCTAGTGCGCAGGGCTTTTTATCCTTCGTCTCTTTCGCGCCCTTTTGGCCGGTCCTTACTCCGGGTCCAATGGATCAATAGGGTTTTGATCATCTTCATCGATCTTAGCCAATTAGGGGGCGGTTGCCTCGATGGCTGGGCGGGTCCTAGCTATCATCAAAGGCATGTAGGCCTTTGCAAATAGGGGGGGGGGGGGGGTTGAATTGGGGGTTTCTTACCAGGTCTGGTTTCTTTGCACAATACACAGAGTCTGTGTACCTGTCTGTGTCCCAAACTGACCATAATTCCCATAGTCCTTTGCAGGTGGCCATTTTACATGGCTACATTCCGTCCTTTTGATCCTGAACGCAAAGCGTGGTGGATCATAGTCTTGATCCCATAGTCTATCTTATCAAGCAAGCCACTGGTCAGTCAGTTCAGGTCCTACTCTACTCTGTCCGAGACTTCATTGTACAATTTTACCTAATACCTTATCACATACATGCATTAAAACAATTCACTACAACCGGCTATTTTATATCTAAATTAAAGTCATATAAGTTAACTAAACTTAAATTCATGCTAAATGGTTGGTTGCTAACTAAATTTTCTATGCTACACTCATGCTGCCGCTTTTACATATAGAACTTATCTACAACACAAAATCTACAAAACTTAAACAGCAGCACCACATTCTTCCTTCTTATCACATTTCATCAGTACAGAGGCACAAAGGGTCCATTTAGCAGTGGTTAGCACAGTTGTTGTTTATAAGTTGTACATTCTTAATAGAGCTCTATTGGATTCCAAAGAGGGGGGTTCGAACTGTGTATATGACGGCCGGGAGGCTTTTGCCTTCCATTTACGGAGTTTGAATGTGAGGACTACACTGTAGATTACTGCAATAAGGAGGAGGGTCTCTATTATGTATGAGAGTGGGTTCCATTTTGCAAAACGTTCCCACCAGGTGGGGGTTTCGGTCTCTATCTTTTACAGTTGTTGTGTGGTATCCTGACTGGAGGAGGTCTGTGGGGTGGTGGCGCTCGGGGCTGGCTTAGGTCCTACTGTAATTATGTGTATCGCCAAATTACCTTTAATGGGTGTCTGGGCAATTTTGTCCGATTCTTATTTTGTTCCCTGCAATTTTCTTCAAACATCCAATTTTGGGGCACCCTTCATTAGTAAGTTCCCACCAATCTTCTGTTCTGGTTGTGCCAATGTAACATTCTGATGGTGGACCCGTTGGGCTTTCTGTAAATTGTCCATTGGTTATTACACCCAAATATGGCGCTTGTATTTTTACGCACCCATTGGGTGCCACTCTCACATTCCCCTGCAAAGGCAGGCCAGCAGCACGGTTCAATTCCCGTAGCAGCCTCCCCAAACAGGCGCCGGAATGTGGCGACTAGGGGCTTTTCACAGTAACTATATTTGAAGCCTACTTGTGACAATAAGTAATTTTCATTTCATCTGAGGGACGGTACCACAGACCGCCGGGCTGTGGAAAGTCTTGGGTATCTTGTGCTCTGAGTTCGGAAAGTGCGGCAATTATCCATACGAAGATCATGGGTGCTGGTTCATCCTGCGGTGTCTGGTTTCCGTGCAATCCTAGGGAATCAAGCATAGTATCATGTCAGTATCGTTGGTTAATATCTGTGTGTGTTAGTCTCTCTCTCTTAGTTCCAATTTCTCTTTATGATTGTGTCATGCGAGGGTACCTTTAAGACATGGATGTTTAAGCAATGTACCTTTAAGAAAACAGTGATGTCAGAGAGTGGGTGGAGCTAGGCTTTAGGTCAGCCATTTTGCAGGTTTTAGTTTCAGTTTTGAAAAAACAGCTTGTGTGTATCTGCGGGTTTCCAGAGACCTGCAGATTTTGCAGTTTAGTTTTGCAGTTGGGAAAAGCAGTTTGTGTGTGTCCAGAGAGCTGCAGGAAGAAACCAAGGTGCTGGAGCTGAAATCAACCAAGCTAATATATCTCTGCCATTCTACAGAAAATATATATATCCTTTAACCTGATGTGATTTTGTTTAAAGGTGTTAAGTCTCTTGGAAGTTTGAAGGAACATTTTAAGGAGTTATTTACTGTTGCAATATTTTCTGAGTTATCTTTGAAGTAAGGGGTGTTAAGAGATCCAATGTTTATTTAAGATGTTAAGTTGAGTTCATGGAATAAACAGTGTTTTGTGTTTAAAAACCCACGTGTCCATAATTGTAATCCCACACCTAGGGTAAAAGCCGTGTGCTAGGAAAAGCAACAAATCCATTAAAGGGAGAGGTTGGTGGAACTCCATGATACATACGTTCTGAAAACGCCTCACCCATAACAATTGGGGGCTCATCCGGGATGAAAGTCTATCTATTGGATTGGCTTTTGTGAACTGAATGACAGTGAAGGATTGTTGCTTTTCTGGTGTGGTATTTTAGTTTAAATGGGGAGAGTGTTGTGAACAATGGCTCTTTCAGAGGCTCAGAAGCTTTTCGGGGTGGAGAATGTTACACGTCGTACCTTACAGACAGAAACAAAAAGTAGACTGTTAGATTTGGCAAGAACATTGCAGTTAACATTATCTGACAAAATGCGAAAAGATGAGGTAATTATGGTAGTGGTTAAGCATTTAAAGTTGCCTGAGAGAGAGTTTGACTTATTGGAAATGGCAAAAATTCAGTTGCAAATTAAACAAATGGAACATGAGAAAGAATTAAAGCGGCTGGAATATGAGAGTGAGAGAGAGGAAAAAGAAAGAGAAAGATAGAGAGAGGAAAAAGAAAAGGAGAGAGAAGAAAGAAGAAAAGAAAGAATAACCCTAGCAGAACAAAAAGAAAAAGAAAGGGAGATACAGATCAGGGAAAAAGATAAAGAGAGGGAGTTTGAACTTCAGAAAATGGCCATGAAATATGACAATCAGTTAAAATTGGCAGACGTAAAGGGAAATGTACAGTCGGATGATAGTGATGAGGATAGTGAGAAAGAGCGTCATAGTCGAAGGCTTGGTGGGAATCTATTTAAATATGTCCAAGCATTGCCAAGGTTTGACGAGAAGGAAGTGGAAGCCTTTTTCATTTCATTTGAGAAGGTAACTAAACAAATGAAATGGCCACAGGACATGTGGCTGTTACTGATTCAAACAAAGCTGGTAGGTAGAGCGAGTGAAGTGTTTGCATCACTACTGGAGGAGGTATCTGGAACGTATGAGGAGGTGAAGAAGTCCATCTTAAGTGCATATGAGCTAAGCTTACAGACAAAGGTTTAGAAATGTAAGGAAATAATTTGGTCAAACATGCATGGAGTTTGAAAGGCTCAAACAGAGTAATTTTGATAGATGGATAAGGGCTTTGAAAATAGACCAAACGTATGAAGCTCTCAGAGAAATTATACTTTTGGAGGAGTTTAAAAATTCAATTCCTGATGTAGTGAGAACTCATGTGGAAGAACAGAGGGTTAAAACTGCGAGATTAGCAGCGAAAATGGCAGATGATTATGAATTAGTTCATAAATCAAAGATTGGTTTCCGACATCAGTTTCAGCCGGTGAGGGATAGAAACTGGGGACATGAGAAATACTCAAGTGGTAAAGGTAAAGGTGATCTGATGGGAGACAATAAAGAGAGTGTACCTCAGAAATCCAGGAGGTCGGAAAAGAAATGAAAAGTTTCAAATGTTTTCACTGTAATAAACTAGGCCATGTAAAGTCACAGTGTTGGTGGTTGAAGAAAAGCACTGGGAAGGCTGATGTGGTAAAACAGGATAAGACAGTGGGATTTGTTAGAGTGGTAAAGGAAAGCCCAAGGGAAGCGAAGGGGGTGCAAACGATTGTACAGCCTGTTCAAGAAGTAATTGTTAAGAAGGTGCCAGATGTCTTTAAAGAATTTACTTGTGTGGGTAAAGTTTACTCATGTGTATCAGGAGGGGCAGGTAAAGAAGTCACAATTTTAAGAGATACAGAGGCTAGTCAATCTTTAATGGTAAAAGATGAGGAATTATGTAGTTTGGGAAGAATGTTGCCAGAAAAGGTGGTAATATGTGGAATTCAGGGTGAGAGGAGTAGCGTTCCATTATAGAAGGTAAGTTTGGAAAGTCCAGTGAAGAGTGGTGAAATGGTAGTAGGAGTAATAGATAAACTATCTTGTCCAGGAATACAGTTTATCTTGGGTAATGATATAGCTGGATCGCAGATGGGAGTGATGCCTACTGTGGTTGATAAGCCAGTGGAAAATCAGTCAACTGAAGGGTTGAAGGACAAATATCCTGGGATTTTTCCGGATTGTGTCGTAACAAGGTCGCAAAGTCACAGGTTAAGACAAGAGGAGAAATCAAGGAGTGAAGATGAAATTGAAGGCAATTATCAGAAATGATTTGTGATCAGATGGTTGAAAAAGAACAAGAACAGGTGGAGGATGAGATGGATATTTTTAGTTCAGGAAAATTGGCAGAGTTACAACAGAAAGATGTAGAAATAAAACGGATATATCAGAAAGCAGATACGGAAGAGGAATCTGAGAGTATGCCAGAGTGTTATTACCGTAAAAATTATGTCCTGATGAGAAAATGGAGACCTGTACATATGCAGGCGGATGAAAAGTGGGCAGAGGTTCATCAAGTAGTATTGCCGGTAGGGTATAGAAAGGAGGTGTTTGAATTGCACATGAGGTACCAGTGGGAGGTCATTTGGGAATAAGGAAAACTCAAGCTAAAATCCAGAAACAGTTTTATTGGCCTGGACTACATAAAGATGTAGTTAAACTTTGTCAATCATGTCACACATGTCAAGTGATAGGGAAACCTCAAGCAGTGATAAAACCAGCGCCCTTAATACCCATTCGAGCATTTGGGGAACCTTTTACAAGGGTCCTAATCGATTGTGTAGGATCGCTTCCGAAAACAAAAAGTGGGAATCAATATCTTTTGACTGTAATGGATGTGTCTACTAGGTTTCCAGAGGCCATTCCAGTACGTAATATTACAGCTAAAAGGATTAGAACATAGAACATAGAAAAATACAGCACAGAACAGGCCCTTCGGCCCACGATGTTGTGCCGAACCTTTGTCCTAGATTAATCATAGATTATCATAGAATTTACAGTGCAGAAGGAGGCCACCCGGCCCATTGAGTCTGGACCGGCTCTTGGAAAGAGCACCCTACCCAAGGTCAACACCTCCACCCTATCCCCACAACCCAGCAACCCCACCCAACACTAAAGGCAATTTTGGACACTAAGGGCAATTTATCATGGCCAATCCACCTAACTTGCATATCTTTGGACTGTGGGAGGAAACCGGAGCACCCGGAGGAAACCCACGCACACACGGGGAGGACGTGCAGACTCCGCACAGACAGTGACCCAAGCCGGAATCGAACCTGGGACCCTGGAGCTGTGAAGCAATTGTGCTATCCACAATGCTACCGTGCTGCCCTTAAGAACAAATAAATCTACACTATATCATTCTACCATAATCCATGTACCTATCCAATAGCTGCTTGAAGGTCCCTAATGTTTCCGACTCAACTACTTCCACAGGCAGAGCATTCCATGCCCCCACTACTCTCTGGGTAAAGAACCTACCTCTAACATCCCCCCTATATCTTCCACCATTCACCTTAAATTTATGTCCCCTTGTAATTGTTTGTTCCACCCGGGGGAAAAGTCTCTGACTGTCTACTCTATCTATTCCCCTGATCATCTTATAAACCTCTATCAAGTCACCCCTCATCCTTCTCCGTTCTAATGAGAAAAGACCTAGCACCCTCAACCTTTCCTCGTAAGACCTACTCTCCATTCCAGGCAACATCCTGGTAAATCTCCTTTGCACCTTTTCCAAAGTTTCCACATCCTTCCTAAAATGAGGCGATTGTGGAGGAGTTACTTAAATTCTTTACTAGATATGGACTACCCACAGAAATTCAATCGGATCAAGGATCAAATTTTACTTCAAAGTTATTCAAAGAAGTTATGGATAGCTTAGGAATAAAACAATTTAAATCAACTGCATACCGTCCAGAATCGCAGGAAGCGTGAGAAAGGTGGCATCAGACATTAAAGACAATGTTGAGGGCGTATTGTCAAGATTACCAAGAGGATTGGGATAAAGGAATCCCTTTTATATTGTTTGCAATTAGGGATGCACCTAATAAGTCTACCAAATTTAGTCCTTTTGAACAAATTTTTGGTCATGAGGTAAGAGGACCACTTAAATTGGTTAAGGAAAAATTGGTGGGTGAGAAATCGGAAATTACACTATTGGGTTACGTGTCAAATTTTAGGGAACAATTAAATAGAGCAGGTGAATTGGCTGGACAACATTTGAAAGTTGCCCAAAATGTGATGAAACGGGTAGCGGACAAGAAATCCAAAGTTCGTAGTTTTGCCAGTGGGGATAAAGTTTTAGTGTTGTTACCAGTGGTAGGGGAGCCTTTAAAAGCTAGGTTTTGTGGACCGTATCAGATTGAAAGGAAATTAAGTGAGGTGAATTATGTGGTAAAAACACCAGATAGAAGGAAGACTCACCGAGTGTGTCATGTGAATATGCTTAAAAGGTACTTTGGAAAGGAAGGAGAGAAAAAGGTTTTAATGATTCTAACTCAAAGCGACGAACCAAATCCAGATGACTGTGAATTCAACATACCTCAAATTAAATTGGAAAATGAGGATGTTCTTAAAAATTGGGATGAATTGTTGAGTTACCTTCCAGAGGAAAAACAAACTGACCTGAAAGAGTTATTGATATCACATGGGCAAGTTTGCAGAGATAAATTGGGAAGAACTAAATGGCTATACATGATGTAGATGTGGGAAATGCTGTTCCTATCAAACAACATCCAGATAGACTTAATCCTTTAAAATTGGCACAGGTTAACAAAGAGATTGAGAGTATGCTTAAAAATGGCATAATTGAAGTGGGTTGCAGCCAATGGAGCTCACCCATAGTGATGGTACCTAAACCAGACGGTACCCAAAAGTTGTGTGTGGACTATAGAAAGTGGGTGGAGCTGGGCTTTAGGTCAGCCATTTTGCAGGTTTTTAGTTTCAGTTTTGGAAAAACAGCTTGTATGTGTCTGTGGGTTTCCAGAGAGCAGCAGATTTTGCAGTTTGGTTTTGCAGTTGGAAAAAACAGTTTGTGTGTGTCTGTGTGTGTCCAGAGAGCTGCAGGAAGAAACCAAGGTGCTGGAGCTGAAATCAACCAAGCTAATATATCTCTGCCATTCTACAGAAAATATATATATCCTTTAACCTGATGTGATTTTGTTTAAAGGTGTTAAGTCTCTTGGAAGTTTGAAGGAACATTTTAAGGAGTTATTTACTGTTGCAATATTTTCTGAGTTATCTTTGAAGTAAGGGGTGTTAAGAGATCCAATGTTTATTTAAGATGTTAAGTTGAGTTCATGGAATAAACAGTGTTTTGTGTTTAAAAACCCACGTGTCCATAATTGTAATCCCACACCTAGGGGAAAAGCCGTGTGCTAGGAAAAGCAACAAATCCATTAAAGGGAGAGGTTAGTGGAACTCCATGATACATTTTGGGGTCCTGAAAACGCCTCGCCCATAACAATTGTCACCATGTGTGACTCCCCCATTTTGTTTTTTAAAAACAATTTGAGAGGTACCAATCCAAGTGTCTCAATTCAATTATTCAAATATCTCACAGCTTGTGTGGTCGATGCGAGGAGTAGGTGAATGCTTCATTCAACCATTCTCCATCTTTACTAACAACCATGGGAGGCTGAGGCTTTACTTAACCAGACAAATTTCAGGGTGGCCAGTTTTATAGAGTTTCGTCCCAGGGGCTCAGAGGTAGCAGCAGTGATCAGCAACCATTGTGTTTTAAGTGTCAATAGCATTTGGGAGTGACCCGAAGGGGTCTGAAAGAATAGTGGAAGAAACAAGGGTTTAGATTTGGAGCGGAAAGGAAGATTTAAGACCTGCCCAAAGCAGCAAAGGGTATAGTAAACCATTCTAGAGAGCATGATGAGAAACGTGGGGTGCGTGTGGGCCGCTGCGGGAGAAGAATGGGTGGGATCCCCGGGTAGGCTGGGGATTAGTGCCGTTACTCCGCTACCCGAGCGTGATTGACCAGATAATTTGGGGGCCTTCAGGTAAGACGGGGATCAGTGTCGTGACTCCCTACCTGTGTGACCGGGATGAACAGGAAGGATTTGTAGTCGTATTGTAGTGCATTCAACTGCCATTGGTCAGTAGACCGTGTCTGACGGTTCAATCAGAAGAGTAGTTACTCTGTATGACTGTATAACCGAATGTCGGGCCGACACAGAATAAAACCATGTTTTGGAGAGAAGAGGAGGTTAAACACAAGAGGGCGGGCAGGCTCCATCAAAAATTTGGACACCTTAATTCTTAGGTAGTGTCCATTTCTCATCATCTGGACACCTCCGATATTTGTGTGCATCAGTTCCATTAAATCATTTCCCAGAAGCGGCTCATTGCTTAAATCATCACCTTCTCCTGGTTGCCAGGCTCGTGTCTGCAGATTCCGGGCGGGAGCCGAATATGCCTGTGGGTGGTCCGATTCATCATGTCTTACCAACCTGTAAGAATTGTCACGGTGCCAAAAGGGAGCATTGGGGTTGTGGTGTGACGGAGGGTAATCGGGAACTAGTGTACTGGAAGTGGAAGCAATGTTGCTGGGAGTGGGCGTAGGAGAAGTCGTTGGGCGGGGACGGTCATACAAGTGGTCGAAAAAATCCAAGGTGTTGTTCCGGGGGCTAGGGTGCCTGATGGTGGGGAAGTCGCTAGGGATGGTAGTCAAATCCGGGAGGCTCTCATCAGAGTCAAGTTCGAGGTTGAAACCTGTGATTATGGGTGGAGTCGAGGGGAGAGTGTCGTCTGGAGTTGGGGGAGGGTTGGAGTGGGCGTTGGGCTGAGTCGGCAGTGGGCAGAGAGTCATCCTCCCCCATTACCATGGCTAAATGGTGGGCGTGGCTCCGTTGTGATCCGTAGAGTTTGAGTTGGTTGATGTGGAACCAACCAGTCTTACCGTTGGGGTACGCTATCTTGTACACACTTTGTCAGAGATGGAGTAGGGCCTTGCAAATTTAGGGGCTAGGAAGGAGCTGGGGTTGTACAATGAGATCATAACTTGCTGGCCGACTGTATACTCTATGGGGTGAACCTTTTTGTCAAAGCTGGCTTTGCTCTGCTTTTTCCCAGCGCCTAGTTGGACAGCAGCAGATAGTTGTGCCGCTTTAATGTTTTCTGTGACCTGTCGCACTGCTTTTTCGTGGGTGAGCCCGGTTACTGCGGGATTTGCCAGATCGAACCCGAATAAATATTCAATGCCTTTCATGGGTCTCCCTGTCATAAGGGTGTTAGGGGTGAAACCTGTGGAACTGGAAACTGTGATCCTGATTATCATGAGGGCAAAGGGTAGTACTGTGTCCCAAGTGGAATTGTTCTGCTGTACCGTCTCCCTCATGGTCATTTTTAAAGTGCGGTTTAAGCGCTCCACTATGCCGCTGGACTGGGGGTGGTAGGCTAAGTGGAATTTGATATCGAAAATGGTCATAACGTTTTGCAATACAATGCCGGTGAAGTGGGAACCTTGATCTGACTCAATGCTGCGTGAAAGACCCCAACGTGTAAATATCTGATGGGTCAAAATTTTAGCGGTGGCCTTTGCTGTCTTGGAATGTGTGGGGAATGCCTCAACGCATTTTGTAAATGTATCTATGATGACCAGCAGGTACTTGAAACCATTTCAGCAGGGGGGGAGGGGACCGATGTAATCAATTTGCAGATTTGTCCAGGGGCCTTCTACAGGTCGGGTGTGTCTTAATTGTCCCTTCTTTGCATAATGTTCTCGATTGTTCTGGGTGCAAATAAGGCAATTCTCAACATAATGTGTGACATCGCTTTTTAATTCGGGCCACCAGCACAAGGGTCTTAAATGGGCAATGGTTGTGTCTATTCCCTGATGTCCGTGTCCGTCATGGAATTGATACATTAACTGGTTTCTGTTTTGGGTGGAGACCACATACATTCCGTCCTTTAACACTATTCCGTCCTGTATTGTGAGTGTGTCCTTCCATTTATCATAGGGGGCTGGGTAGATGCCGTTCAGTATCTGTTTAAGGGAGTCGTCTGCTTTCTGTGCCTGAGATAAATCCTCAATATTGGTTTGGGAGACCTGGATCGAATGTATCTGTTCACACTCGGGGGGTTGCCAGAAGTGACCAGTGCGTAATCCAGCTTTAGCTAAGGCATCGGCCTTGCGATTACCGGCGGGGGGAGGTGCGGTGATTTACTTTAATGATGCCGTATGTGCGTGATAACCATCAATTCAGTCAAGTCGGTTGTTATTGAAGAACAGTGGTTTTAATCAAATAGAAATGTGCCAACCAGTAGCTCCTCCCGCACTGAGGGCCTGTCCCAGATCGGCTGGTTATATACCTTCTCAGAGGGGCGGAGCCACAGGCGGAGCCAACAGCAGCATCAATACAACAACAGCAATAACTAGCAATGGAACAACAGTAACAGTGAGTATATACAATAATAGTGACAACGATAATAACAGCAATAGATCAACAGTGAATATATACAATAGACAGACATGGCTCACCACAGTGCGGCCGGTGGCTTTTTTAAGAATGTGTTTCAGGAGAGGGGTGGAGGGTAGGGGTTTTCCGTCGGTGGATACAAAACCTCGAGATTCCCATTGGGGAAGGAATTCTGTTGGACTGTTGCAGACATACAAGCTGTCGGAGTGTATGTCTGCAGGCGTTGGAAAGGAGTCTGGGTGGTCAATTACATGAGCTATGGCTGCCAGTTCGGCTGCCTGCGAACCCAAGTGGCCGGGTAGTTTTAAAGATACCTCTTCTAGTGGGCGTCCCTGTGAGTCCTCCATGTAAATCCCGCATCCTGTGATTCTTACTCCATCCTGAACAGTGGAGGAGCCATCTACAGAGATCTTTACTCTATCCCCTGTGTCTTGGGAACTTTGTGTCTACCCGTTTACGTGGTTGTAGCGATTTGGGAACAAAGGGTCCTGTGGGGTGTGTGGCTGCAATTATCTGGCATTCGTGTGGGGTCCTGCGTATTGTAAATTGTCTGCTAAGAACGTGTGGGTCTTGGTGCGTTTCACAGAAATATCCCTGCCTTGTAATAAGAGTGTCCAGCGAGCTGCTCTGGTCTGGCTAACTGAACCATCCTTTAGTTTGCCGTCTAACAACAGTTGGGTGGGGGGGTGCTTGGTTAATATCGTGACTGGGTTGAGTCCTGTAATGTAGGCAAAGTACTGGACTGCCCAGAAGACTGCAAGCAAGTGTCGTTCACAGGCAGAAAATCCTTGTTCTACGGGGTCTAAAACTCTAGAGGCATAGGCTACTGGTCCTAATCGGTCGTGGCGTTCCTGTAGGAGCACTGCTGAGAGGGTTCGGTCGGCGGTTGCTACTTCTATGGCGTAGGGCAAGGCGGGGTCAGGAACTTGTAAAGCGGGAGCTGTACCTAGGGCGAGTTTTAAATCGTCTATGGCATCTGTGTGCTGGGGTAGCCAATTCCATGGGGTGTTCCTTTTCAGAAGTTCTGAGAGCAGGGTGGCATTTGTCGCAGAACTATCGATATAATTTCTACAGTATCCCACTAAACCTAAAAATGAGCGGAGTGTATTTACATTACGGGGCAGGAGCAATTTCACAATGGAGTCAATGCATTTTTGTTCAATTTCATGTTTGCCGTGTGTAATAGTGGTGCCTAAATAAAGTACCTTTTCCCTCAATATCTGTGCCTTTTTGGGGTTTACCTTACAAAGAACAAAGAACAAAGAAATGTACAGCACAGGAACAGGCCCTTCGGCCCTCCAAGCCCGTGCCGACCATACTGCC
Source organism: Scyliorhinus torazame (assembly GCF_047496885.1). Taxonomy (NCBI): domain Eukaryota; kingdom Metazoa; phylum Chordata; class Chondrichthyes; order Carcharhiniformes; family Scyliorhinidae; genus Scyliorhinus; species Scyliorhinus torazame. The sequence goes on along the minus strand of NC_092720.1, from coordinate 90,009,644 downwards.
CGACTAAACTACAATCTTCTACACTTCCTGGGTCCGTATCCTTCTATTCCCATCCTATTCATATATTTGTCAAGATGCCCCTTAAATGTCCCTATCGTCCCTGCTTCCACTACCTCCTCCGGTAGTGAGTTCCAGGCACCCACTACCCTCTGCGTAAAAAACTTGCCTCGTACATCTACTCTAAACTTTGCCCCTCTCACCCTGGGGAAAAGCCTCTGACTATCCACTCTGTCTATGCCCCTCATAATTTTGTATACCTCTATCAGGTCGCCCCTCAACCTCCTTCGTTCCAGTGAGAACAAACCGAGTTTATTCAATCGCTCCTCATAGCTTATGCCCTCCATACCAGGCAACATTCTGGTAAATCTCTTCTGCACCCTCTCTAAAGCCTCCACATCCTTCTGGTAGTGTGGCGACCAGAATTGAACACTATACTCCAAGTGTGGCCTAACTAAGGTTCTATACAGCTGCAACATGACTTGCCAATTCTTATACTCAATGCCCCGGCCAATGAAGGCAAGCATGCCGTATGCCTTCTTGGCTACCTTCTCCACCTGTGTTGCCCCTTTCAATGACCTGTGGACCTGTACTCCTAGATCTCTTTGACTTTCAATACTCTTGAGGGTTCTACCATTCACTGTATATTCCCTACCTGCATTAGCCCTTCCAAAATGCATTACCTCACATTTGTCCGGATTAAACTCCATCTGCCATCTCTCCGCCCAAGTCTCCAGACAATCTAAATCCTGCTGTATCCTCAGACAGTCCTCATCGCTATCCGCAATTCCACCAACCTTTGTGTCGTCTGCAAACTTACTAATCAGACCAGTTACATTTTCCTCCAAATCATTTATATATACTACAAAGAGCAAAGGTCCCAGCACTGATCCCTGTGGAACACCACTGGTCACAGCCCTCCAATTAGAAAAGCATCCCTCCATTGCTACCCTCTGCCTTCTATGGCCTAGCCAGTTCTGTATCCACCTTGCCAGTTCACCCCTGATCCCGTGTGACTTCACCTTTTGTACTAGTCTACCATGAGGGACCTTGTCAAAGGCCTTACTGAAGTCCATATAGACAACATCTACTGCCCTACCTGCATCAATCATCTTAGTGACCTCCTCGAAAAACTCTATCAAGTTAGTGAGACACGCCCTCCCCTTCACAAAACCGTGCTGCCTCTCACTAATACGTCCATTTGCTTCCAAATGGGAGTAGATCCTGTCTCGAAGAATTCTCTCCAGTAATTTCCCTACCACTGAAGTAAGGCTCACCGGCCTGTAGTTCCCGGGATTATCCTTGCTACCCTTCTTAAACAGGGGAACAACATTGGCTATTCTCCAGTCCTCCGGGACATCCCCTGAAGACAGCGAGGATCCAAAGATTTCTGTCAAGGCCTCAGCAATTTCCTCTCCAGCCTCCTTCAGTATTCTGGGGTAGATCCCATCAGGCCCTGGGGACTTACCTACCTTAATATTTTTTAAGACACCCAACACCTCGTCATTTTGGATCACAATGTGACCCAGGCTATCTACACCCCCTTCTCCAGACTCAACATCTACCAATTCCTTCTCTTTGGTGAATACTGATGCAAAGTATTCATTTAGTACCTCGCCCATTTCCTCTGGCTCCACACATAGATTCCCTTGCCTATCCTTCAGTGGGCCAACCCTTTCCCTGGCTACCCTCTTGCTTTTTATGTACGTGTAAAAAGCCTTGGGATTTTCCTTAACCCTATTTGCCAATGACTTTTCATGACCCCTTCTAGCCTTCCTGACTCCTTGCTTAAGTTCCTTCCTACTTTCCTTATATGCCACACAGGCTTCGTCTGTTCCCAGCCTTTTAGCCCTGACAAATGCCTCCTTTTTCTTTTTGACGAGGCCTACAATATCACTCGTCATCCAAGGTTCCCGGAAATTGCCGTATTTATCTTTCTTCCTCACAGGAACATGCCTGTCCTATATTCCTTTCAACTGACACTTGAAAGCCTCCCACATGTCAGATGTTGATTTGCCCTCAAACATCCGCCCCCAATCTATGTTCTTCAGTTCCCGCCTAATATTGTTATAATTAGCCTTCCCCCAATTTAGCACATTCATCCTCGGACCACTCTTATCCTTGTCCACCAGTACTTTAAAACTTACTGAATTGTGGTCACTGTTACCGAAATGCTCCCCTACTGAAACATCTACCACCTGGCCGGGCTCATTCCCCAATACCAGGTCCAGTACCGCCCCTTCCCTAGTTGGACTGTTTACATATTGTTTTAAGAAGCCCTCCTGGATGCTCCTTACAAACTCCGCCCCGTCTAAGCCCCTGGCACTAAGTGAGTCCCAGTCAATATTGGGGAAGTTGAAGTCTCCCATCACCACAACCCTGTTGTTTTTACTCTTTTCCAAAATCTGTCTACCTATCTGCTCCTCTATCTCCCGCTGGCTGTTGGGAGGCCTGTAGTATACCCCCAACATTGTGACTGCACCCTTCTTATTCCTGATCTCTAACCATATAGCCTCACTGCCCTCTGAGGTGTCCTCTTGCAGTATAGCTGTGATATTCTCCCGAACAAGTAGCGCAACTCCGCCTCCCCTTTTACATCCCCCTCTATCCCGCCTGAAACATCTAAATCCTGGAACGTTTAGCTGCCAATCCTGCCCTTCCCTCAACCAGGTCTCTGTAATGGCAACAACATCATAGTTCCAAGCAGTAATCCAAGCTCTAAGTTCATCTGCCTTACCCGTAATGCTCCTTGCATTAAAACATATGCACTTCAGGCCACCAGACCCACTGTGTTCAGCAACTTCTCCCCGTCTGCTCTGCCTCAGAGCCACACTGTCCCTATTTCCTAGTTCTCCCTCAATGCTCTCACCTTCTGACCTATTGCTCCCGTGCCCACCCCCCTGCCATACTAGTTTAAACCCTCCCGTGTGACACTAGCAAACCTCGCGGCCAGGATATTTATGCCTCTCCGGTTTAGATGCAACCCGTCCATCTTATACAGGTCACACCTGCCCCGGAAGAGCTCCCAGTGGTCCAGATAACGGAAACCCTCCCTCCTACACCAGCTGTTTAGCCACGTGTTTGTCTGCTCTATCTTCCTATTTCTAGCCTCACTGGCACGTGGCACAGGGAGTAATCCCGAGATTACAACCCTCGAGGTCCTGTCTTTTAACTTTCTGCCTAGCTCCCTGAACTCCTGCTGCAGGACCTCATGCCCCTTCCTGCCTATGTCGTTAGTACCAATATGTACAACGACCTCTGCCTGTTTGCCCTCCCCCTTCAGGATTCCCTCTACCCGTTCGGAGACATCCTGGACCCTGGCACCAGGGAGGCAACATACCATCCTGGAGTCTCTTTCACGTCCACAGAAGCGCCTATCTGTGCCCCTGACTATAGAGTCCCCTATTACTATTACTCTTCTGCGCTTTGACCCTCCCTTCTGAACATCAGAGCCAGCCGTGGTGCCACTGCTCTGGCTGCTGCTGTTTTCCCCTGATAGGCTATCCCCCCCGACAGTATCCAAAGGGGTATATCTGTTCGAGAGGGGGACAACCACAGGGGATTCCTGCACTGACTGCCTGCCCTTTCTGGTGGTCACCCATTTCTCTGCCTGCACCTTGGGTGTGACCACATTTACATAACTGCGATCTATGACGCTTTCCGCCACCTGCATGCTCCTAAGTGCATCCAATTGCTGCTCCAACCGAACCATGCGGTCTGTGAGGAGCTGCAGTTGGGTGCACTTTCTGCAGATGAAGCCATCCGGGACGCTGGAAGCCTCCCGGACCTGCCACATCTCACAGTCAGAGCACAGCACCCCTCTAACTGACATTGCGTCAATTAATTAAAATTAAAATTTGTCTTTTATTACATCCGATGGACTGGAACGGTTTGTAATTCGGCCAATAGAGCCACGTGCTCTTCCCTGGTATCGGTTTGCAGGGACAGGGCGTCTACATACTGAATTAGGCATTTGGGGCGGGAGAATTTGGAAAGACCAGCAGCTAGCTGTCTGTGGAAAATGGAGGGGGAATTATGGAGGCCTTGGGGGAGACACATCCACGTGTACTGTTGTCCTTGAAAAGTGAATGCAAATTTATACTTGCAAGCCCGATCTAGGGGAATGGACCAAAAACCATTGCTGATATCCAGCACGGTGAAATACTTTGCTTGCAGTCCCTGCTTAAGCATGGTCGCGGGACTCGTGGCAACGGTAGGGGCTGTTAAAGGGGTAACTATGTTTAGTTCGCGGTAGTCAATGGTGAGTCGCCATGAACCGTCTGGTTCCTTTACAGGCCAAATCAGGGCATTATTAGTGGAAGCTATGGGTCGAATCACTTCTTGTTTTAACAGACTGTTAATTACCTGTAAAAGTTTGCCCTCAGCCTGCTGTGGAAATCCATACTGTTTCTATGGTTTGGGGTGGGGACCTGAGATCATAATCGTACCTGGAATGTGCCCGCAGTCGTGTTTGTGTTGGGCAAATGCACCTTTATGTGTGGCTAATACCTAATTAATGGTGGCGTCTGTGCTAATCGCTGAAGGGTTAAACCAATACTCCCCTACTGAGCAAGTCCTGTTTTCGTAATCTCCTACTGAGAGCGTGGCGGGGACTCTAGCTGTCTTGGACATCCGCCAGACACACTTGTTTACGGGGTCGAAGGACAAGTTATGGGAGTTCATGAAGTCTATGCCTAGGATGTGTTCTGCAGTTGGGGGTAGGTCGACTAAAACAACAGGATGTTTAGTGGTTACAGTTCCTATCTGGACGGGTATAGGGGCTGTGATGTTTCCCTCTTGCATGTGGCCTGTGAATCTACTGAGTGTGATGGTATCTGTGGTGGGCCAGAGTGTTTTTTTGGAATAGGTTTGCGGAGTTTAATGTGGTGCGGGACCCTCCTGTGTCCCAAAGAAAATCAACTGCGTGTCCCCGGACTGTGCCTGTGACTGCCGGTCTTCCGACGTTATCCCAGCGCGTGTCACAGATCCATGTTGAGACGCTGGACACCGTCAATCTAGTGAGTTATAAGCGAGGTTATCTGATCGGGCGTTTAGGTTATGCATGGGGCGAACGTTGCCTTCTAGCTATCGTGGCTGGCGATCATGGTCTGGCCTATTGTTTCTGGGTGGGGAGGTTGGGCTTTTGGGGTCGTTGGTGGTGTGGGGGGTTTTGTCTGCAAAATGTCCGACTAGTCTGCAAGTGTAACATGAACCTCGTGGTTCGTGGGCTGGGGCTTGTGCTCTGGGGTGCTGTTCTCGGGGGTAAAGTTCCTCTCTCCTGCCCTCACTTATCCATGCGGATTTCTGGCTAGTTCTAACTGGGTACATTGTGGCTTCTACTCTGTCCTGGTCCATCTGATCCTGCAGTGACTGTTCCCATGCTCTAATTAGGCGTCTGAGTACCCAAATCTCATTATGTGTGGTATCTGCCGGATCATAGTTTGCTCAAGCCCTTTTACCTGCTTCCATGGTATGCAAAACTAAAGTGGTTTCGTCTTCATCTAGGTGAGCGCGGTTTAAATTTCCGTATACTGCCTTGAAATGTATCCAGAGGCGACCGGCAAAGGCGGTCGGATGTTCCCCTTTCTTTTGCCTGCATTTGTTCAAACCCTCTACCGGGTCCCCTTTGTTGTATGCGGTAGCATCTAATATTGCAGCCTTCATTTCCTCTAGGGTTCCTCCTCCTACGTTTTGGGGTTCTGGCAAAGCTGACCTTACTGACTGGCTGAGGCTCATTATTATCAATTTTACTACCTCCCTCTCATCTAATCCGTACATGCCCTTTTGCTGGCGCACCTCCTCGAAGAAGCTATGTAGGTCTGCGGTGGGCTGAAATGAAGTAACTTTACTGCAAGCGTCCCTTAACTGGGTTACCGAAAGTGGGGTGGTGTAGGTGATATCTGGGCCTGTTTGGTCTCTAATCCTTCTCTCTGTGGCTATCGGATTCATGTGTGTCGGGGCAGGGGTGGGGGTTGGTGCGACCTGTGCAGCCGGTGCTGCCGGTGCCTTTCCTTTTGGGACGGGTGGCGGCTGCTTTTGACTTTCCGTTCCTTTAACATACATTTGCGCGCTTTCAGTTAAGAAAGCCTGCTAAGGTGTACTATGCAAGACTGGTGGGCGCGTTAAACATCGGCGATTTCCCTGTCTTTGGCGGCTAACCTCTCCCGGAGTTCCTCAATAATGTTCTCACTTTCTTTACTGTTTCCCTCATTCTCTTCCTTCTTCTCTACTAACTGTCTGCAGCACGTCTCGACGACCTTCTCGGTGCCTCGCGACTGTGCCAAGCACTATTGCCATTGGCTTCCTGAACTTAACTACGTTTTTCTTATATACCAGTTTTTCTTCCCAATCTGCCATCACTTCCTCACCTGTCTCGTCTGCCCCGAAGGCTCACATAAAACCTTTCTGAACTGAAAGAAACGACTGGAGCTTATCTATCTTCCGCTGGCATTTAACGTATTCAACGGTGCTCTACCTTTGTTCTTTTTTTAATATAAATTTAGAGTACCCAATTCATTTTTTCCAATTAAGGGGCAATTTAGCGTGGCCAATCCACCTACCCTGCACATCTTTGGGTTGTGGGGGCGAAATCCACGCAAACACGGGGAGAATGTTCAAACTCCACACGGACAGTGACCCAGAGCCGGGATCGAACCTGGGACCTCGGCGCCGTGAGGCAGTACGGCTAACCTACTGCGCCACTGTGCTGCCCCCTGCCTTTGTTCTTTAGTGGACTGGTGGAGCGCTCTTAAAGCTGCCTGTTAGCTGGGTGGCCTGGTGTTCAGTGTCCTCTCTTATCAAGACTGCGCGCTGTGTATCTTGATGGGCCTTGTCGTACTGGGTCTGGAAAATGCTAAGGTGTACTATGCAAGACTGGTGGGCGCATTAAACATCGGCGATTTCCCTGTCTTTGGCGGCTAACCTCTCCCGGAGTTCCTCAATAATGTTCTCACTTTCTTTACTGTTTCCCTCATTCTCTTCCTTCTTCTCTACTAACTGTCTGCAGCACGTCTCGACGACCTTCTCGGTGACTTGTAACTGTGCCAAGCAGCACACTATTGACATTGGCTTCCTGAACCTAACCCATATGGGGCACTGCTCTGATTTGTCGACTACTGTAACCTCGGGTTGCTGCTGCAGATTCACCATCTTCTCTATCATCTGCGCTGCCATTTCTTTTCTACTTTTAATTTGGAACGGGGGGGTGGTGGGGGGAATAAGGAGTCGATTGAACAACGGGTACGGCTTACGGCTATATTCTGTTTCACAATCCCTCTAGATTTGCATGCAAGTCTGACGAGTTTACCTTACTCTTCCCTGTTAGTTACGCATGCGGTTAGTGCACATTTCCGAAATTCGGTTATTTGGTCGATATGAAACTTACTCGTGTGGTTCGTTCTCTTTCCCCAATTTAATTCAAAGTTGTAGGATCCCTCGGAGCAACAGAGTCACTTCTAATCGAGGTCCCACCAGAGTCGCCAATAAATATTGCCTTTGTCTTTACCCTTAAAGTGAACCACAAGCTGTTTCTTATATTGACCAAATGACCACACAACCAGTATGTTAGCTCAGAACACAGTTTATTACTAACACAGGACTTGTATCTCTATGCAATAATACATGCGACTCCGTACTAAACTACACCTAACGACTAAGATGACCTTTACTTAACTTTGAGTGACCGGCAATGTGCGAGATAAGGCCTTTATCCGGGTCCATGCAGTAGGTTGGAAGTTGTTGGGTTAGTCTCAGCTGGGCTCGTATTTCAGGAATGGTCGCGGGTGCTTGAACTTGGTTGTTCTGCTACAGTTGGTCGCGCACAGGCCAGACCCAAAAGAGGCCGATCCCTAGTGCGCAGGGCTTTTTATCCTTCATCTCTTTCACGCCCTTTTGGGCGGTCCTTACTCCAAGTCCAATGGATGGATAGAGTTTTGATCACCTTCATCGATCTTAGCCAATTAGGGGGCGGATACCTCAATGGCTGGGCGGGTCCTATCTATCATTGTCCAAGGCACGTATGCCTTTCCAAATAAGGGTGGGGGGTGGCGCCGGTTAGTCTGCTATCGTTGATGGTCCTTAATGCAAATGCTATTGTCTTGGGGAAAATGGTGATCGATCTTTAATGAACTGGGGGTTTCTTACCAGATCTGGTTTCTTTGCACAATACACAGAGGCTGTGTACCTGTCTGTGTCCTAAATTGACCATAATTCCCATAGTCCTTTGCAGGTGGCCATTTTAAATGGCTGCAGGAAACCGAAGCACCCCAGAGGAAACTCCAGACCCTGTAACCTAAGGCCAGAATCGAACCCGGGTCCCTGGAACTGAGAGGCAGCAGTGCTAACCACCGTGCCATCGTTATTCGCATACTACAATTGTCTGATTCACAGAGCATGGCTCCTTGTCTCACCCCTTATATAGTGATAACTAGAATATATTATTATATTCTGTCAGCTGGAATGGGGCAAGGAATGTATTTGTAATGCCTTTAATTGAGTACATCCTACTTTGGCTCTTAATGTGTTTGAAACAATTTTGTAAATAACTTTGCACAACGATCTTCTGAGAGTAAGTTGCATACCCAAAACTGCTTGACTGAGGTTATTTCTGTTGGTGATTCACTTTTACAGAAGACCATGGTGGTCGAATTAGTGCTCTACAGCATATGCTCTCCTATATGTTTATTGCTCACTTTTAATTTGAAGAACCATTTTGGAACTCATGAGCAATTCTAGTGTTGTCATATTGTCCTGTAGATGGCAGTAGAGATCTAACAAATAGAACTACTTCAATCAGTGGTGAACAAAGATATGCAATTTTTCTAAATTTCCTGGTCTAAAATGTATCTGAGGAACATCTTTTTGCACAATATGATTCTCATTACGCTTTTTCCAGTTTCACTCTTTGCTTCCATGCATTACATTGGCATTTTGCCTTTATGTTAAACATGCAACTTCTGTTTTCCTTATTTTGATTTTGAGCGGTGAATATTTTATTTGTTATGGCATTCCAAATGTTATAGTTTATTATCACTGAATAGAATCCCTACAGTGCAAAAAGAGGCCATTTGGCCCAGCGAGTCTGCACCGACCCTTCTAAAGAGCACCCCACCTCTACCGCAACCCCGTAACCCCACCTAACCTGCACAACCTTGGAAATCAAAGGGCAATTCAGCATGGCCAATCCACCCATTCCACACATTGTTGGACTGTGGGAAGAAACTGGAGCATCCGGTGGAAGGGTGGCATGGTAGCACAGTGGTTAGCACTGTTGTTTCACAGCGCCAGGGTCCCAGGTTTGATTCCCGGCCTGGGTCACCGCCTGTGCGGAGTCTGCACATTCTCTCCGTGTCTGCGTGGGTTTTCTCCAGGTGTTCCGGTTTCCTCCCACAGTCCAAAGATGTAGGCGTTAGGTGGATTGGACATGCTAACTTGCCCCATAGTGTCCAAAAGTTAGGTGGGGTTGCTGGGTTACGGGGATAGGGTGGAGGTGTGGGCTTGGGTAGGGTGCCCTTCTCAGGGGCCGGTGTAGACCCGATGGGCCGAATAGCCTCCTTCTGCACTGTAAATTCTATGAGGATTCTATAAACCCACGCAGACACGGGGAGAATGTGCAAACTCCACAGCCAGTCACCCAAGGCTGGAATTGAACCTGTCTCTGGTGCTACTGTGTCACTGTGCCGTACCATAAATGTTATTTGTCAAATTCGCAACACTATCTGTTAAGGTAAAAGAAGATCTATCTTATTTTTTGTGCTTATAAAGGTATCCTTTTAAACATTGCTTTTTAATAGCTATGAAAAAGGTGACGATCCTCATGAGATGTTTGCGTGTGCTCAACGACATAGACTATGGAGTACTAGTAATTGATTAAGTATCATCTTCTATTTGTGAATGGACAAACTAGCATGCTGCAGAATGAATTATTATTGGCAACTACTGTAGACAAGAATATCGGACACATTTTTCTCCAATTGGCAGTTCTGAGGATATGACAGACTATTTCATACAAATATATTTCAATCAAAAGTTTACATATCCAAGGTGTATATTTCTTGTCGTCATTTATTTATTTTTGGTGGCTCTTTTGATTCATCAAGGTGAAGGATGCTTGAGTTGTAGACTAGATAGTCCCAATCTAATCTCAGTATTAAATGATCCCAAGACTGTGTTTGCACAACACAATGCTTCACAAAATACTTCAACTCCAACCACAGAGTAGGAGCCGGTACTTCATTAATGCAACATATCCAACTTCCACAACAAGCCTTCCTAAGTGATTTCCAAACTCTGGATATTGTGTTGTGAATCCAATCCTGTCAGGGAATGGTTTGAGACAGTCAAACCCATTTTGAGTGCTGTATTAAAGATAGCTGAGAGGAGATTTCATCCTGCCAATTTAAATTGGAATACCGGAGATCTTAAAAATGATTTCATGGGGTGTGGGCATTGCTGGCTTGGTCAGTATTTTCTATTGCCCCTCTCCAATTGCCCTCAGAAGGTGGTGGTGGGCTGCCTTCTTGAACTGATGCATGATTTCAGATCATGCTCCACATTTTGTGGATTTGGCGGTGTAGGCGCAATCACAGTATTGTTAAGGAGGGAGATCCAGTACTTTGGCCCAGTGACAGTGAAGGAATGGTGATATACTTGCAAGTCAGGATGGTGTATGACTTGGAGGGGAACCTACAGGTGGTGGTGTTCCAATGCCTCTGCTGCCCTTGTCCTTCTTAGTTTCCAAAGGACGCTATGAGTTACTGAAATACATTTTGTAGATGTTACACACTGCTGCCACTGTGCGTTGGTGGTGGAGGGAGTGAATGTTGGAGGTGATAGATGGGATGCTAATCAAGGAGGCTTTATGCTGGATGGTGTTGAGCTTCTTGAGTGTTGTTGGACCTGCACGCATCCAGGCAAGAGGCGAGTATTCCATCACACTTCTCACTTGTGAATTGTGGATGGTGCACAGGCTTTGTTGAGTCAGGAAGAAAATTTCTCTCTGCAAAGTTCCCGGCCTCTGACCTGCACTTGTAGCCACAGTATTTATATGCCTGGTCCAGTTCAGTTCCTGGTCAATGGTACCCCCCAGGAAGTTGATGATGGGGTATCCACCAATTGTCATACCATTGAACGTCATGGGGAAGTGGTTGTATTCCCTCTTCTTGGAGATGGTCATTGTCTAGTACTTGTATTGCCCACATGTTACTTGCCACTTATCAGCTCAAGCCTGAATGTCGTCCAGGTCCTGTTGCAGATGGACATGAACTGCTTCAGTATCTGAGGATGCTGCCTCACAGCGCCAGGGACCTGGGTTCGATTCCGACCTTGGGTAACTGTCTGTGTGGAGTTTGTACTTTCTCCCTGTATCTGCATGGGTTTCCTCCAGGTGCTCCGGTTTCCTCCCAAGTCCTCAGCTGTGTAGGTGAGGTGGATTGGCCATGCTAAATTGCCCCTCAATGTAAAAGGTTGTACAGGTTAGGTGGAGATAGGGCGGGCCAAGGTAGGCTGTTCTTTCAGAGGTTCTGTGCAGATTTGATGGGCCGAATAGCCTCCTTCTGCATTGTGGGGATTCTATGGAGTCGTGAATGGTGCTGAACATTGTGCAGTCTTCAGCGAATATCCCCACTTTTGACCTTATGATGGAAGAAAGTTCATTGATGAAGCAGTTGAAGATGGTTGGGCCCAGGACATTATCCTGAGGAACTCCTGCTGTAAAGTCCTGGGACTGAGATGATTGATCTTCAACAACCACAGTCTACTTACTCTGAGCTAGGCATGACTCCAGCCCGTGGAGAGTTTACCCCCTGATTCCCATTGATTTCAGTTTTGTAGGGCTCCTTGATGCCACACTTGATGTCAAGGGCAGTCACTCTCATCTCACCTCTTGAGTTCAATTCTTTTGTTCCTGTTTGGACTAAGGCTGTAATGAGTGGCCCTCTGTAATTGAGTAACCCAGACAGAACCCAGACTCAGTGTCTGTGAGCCAGTTATTGCTGATTAAATGCCGGCTGATAGCACTGTCAATGACCTCTTCCATCACTTTGTTAATGATTGAGAGTAGATTGATGGGCAGCAATTGTTGGGTTTGATTTATCCTGATTTTTGTGGGTAGGACACATCTGGGCAATTTTCCACATTGCTGGGTAGATGCCATAGTTGTAGCTGCACCTGAACATAAGGGCTCAGCTAGTTCTGGAGCTCAAGTATTACTGCCGGAATATTTTCAGGGCCCATACCTTTGTAATATCCAATGCCTTCAGCTGTTTCTTGATATCACATGAATCATCTTGGTTGAAGACTGGTATCTGTGATGCTGGGGACCTCATGTGGAAGCTGATATGGATCCACTTGGCACTTCTGGCTGAAATTGGTTGCAAAAGTCTTGTCTTTTGCACTGACATACTAGACTGCCTCATCATTGACGATGGAATATTTATTTTCCTCCTCCAGGGGATTGTTTAACTGTCCAACACCATTCACAACTGGATGCAGCAGGACTGCAGAGTTTAGATCTGATCCGTTGGTTGTGGGATTGCTTAGCTCTGTCCATCACTTGCTGTTTATCCGGCGGGCATGCAAGTAGTCCTGTGTTGTAGCTTCACCAGGTTGACACCTCATTTTTAGGTATGCCTGGTGATGCTCCTGGCATGCTCTCCTGCACTCTTCATTGAACCCGGGTTGATCCAATGGCTTGATGAGAATTGTAGAGCAGGGGATATGCCGAGTCAAGAGGTTACAGATTGTGGTCGAGTCTAATTCTGCTGTAGCAGATGGCTCACAGAAACTCACGGATGCTAGGTCTATCCCATCATGTTCTGAGCAACTCCCTCCTGACTGTGTTCCACTGTGCTGCCACCTCTGCTTGGTCTGTCTTGTTGGTGGAACAGGACATAGCCCCCACCCCGCCCCCTCCCCCCAGTGCCGAGGTCAATGCCGGGTGGTTTGCCCGGTTTCATTTCTTTATGTAGACTTTGTGGTGCTTTGATACAACTGAGTGCCTTTTTCAGGGGGCACTTAAAAGCCAACCACATTGCTAAAGGACATTAGTGAATCAGATGACACTGGTTTCATGGTCATTATTACTGAATACATGAATAGGATGGGAATAGAGGGATACGGACCCAGGAAGTGTAGAAGATTTTAGTTTAGACGGGCAGCATGGTCGGCGCAGGCTTGGAGGGCCGAAGGGCCTGTTCCTGTGCTGTACTTTTCTTTGTTCTTTGTTTGAAATTGTGTTTTTAAATCCAGATTTATTAATTGAATTTAAATTCCTCCAGCTTTCATCGTGAGATTTGAACCCATGTTGCCAGAGCATTAGCCTGGACCTCTGGATTTCTAGTCTGGTGACTTTACAGCTACACCACCATCATCCCCTCCTATCCAAATTGCAGAGTAAAAGATGTTTCATAATAGGGATTCAATGTACGGCTAACTTTTCTGCCAGAATATTATAATCATTCCACTTCATCTCCGAGCTAATCTCCTAAAGCTGAGATTTAAAATGTATGTAAAGTCAATTAGTGGTGTCATGCCCAGTACAGGCATGGTGCATGATGATATTACACAGTTTTAGATCTGTATTTCAAAATGTGAGCACAAAAAATGTTAAACTCCAGCATACTATATGACTTTTACCATTTGAGCAGAGGACAGCAGAAGCTGCAGCAAAACCTGGATCAAATATGGATCAAAATCTACAGATTGTGAGGCTTGCAGAATACCTGTCTCCATGTTTTTCCAGGAACATCAAAACCCAGTGGCTGTTAGCCAAATACAAAATGGATCCTGTGACCTCTCATTGTATTGTGATGGCCCCTCATCCAAACAAAGACTCTTGGTTGTCTCAAACTTTCAATGTATGAAAAGTGATTTGATTTGATTTATTATTGTCACATGTATTGGTATACAGTGAAAAGCATTGTTTCTTGCATGCTGTACAAACAATGCATACCGTACATTGGGAAGGAAAGAGAGATTGCAGAATATAGAACAAGAGTAAAAGATAGAATTAGAGGGTATGCTGGGCACGGCTCGCAAGAAGTTGCCACGCTCCAGCGCCGTCTTTCTTTCTTTCATCTGCGTACACAGGGGGCACAGGGGCTGGGATTCTCAGTGAGCCGATGACGAAATTGGGAAAGGCAATTGGGCGAAGAATTGTTCATGAAGCCAAAACAGTGCCCGCCAATTTTCAATGCTCCAGCAGCGTCAATGCGTTCTACTCCGCACATACAGTGAATTCCATTTGCATGTCATCATTAACGGGCATGACCCGGTATTCCCGTGGGCCTCTGCGATGCACTGCCATTGTTGGGGCGAACTCCCGACGGCGAGTGCCACTTCAGCTTTTAAATATTGTGAAACAGGCGCTGTGGTTGGCGAGGGAGAGAGAGGAGGTAGGACACCTGGAGGGTGCCGGTCCTGCCGCTGGCAAGGCTGGCATGGGGAGGGGCGGAGGGCCCCGCCAAGCCAGGGGGGAGGTGGGTAACAGGGGCTGACAGGAATGACATGGGGATGGTCTGTGGGGTAAGGGTGACACCCCCCCCCCCGGCCCCCCATGGACCGGAGCATCCAGGCATAGACTGCGGTTGCCGCAGCCTGCAAGGCAGCCATCTTGCTGTGCACCTCACTGACCACCCACTGTGGCCCCTGGCACAGTGACACCAGCCGTATGGGCGCCCCACACTACCACTCCTCCACCCCAGCACCCCCTCCTCCCCCCAACAACTACTCCCTGCCCCCCAAACGGCCGTCACCTGCCGGTGGGCAGTACGCAGCCCACCCAAGGGCAACGCAGTAGCCCCTGCAGGAGGGTGCCAGATGGGGGCCCGCAGATCATACCGTTGACATGGGTAGTGCCAACCGCCGGTACCCATGGCAGCATGGATGGGCACCAGTGCCGGAGGCCCTCTCGGTGCCGTGCACCGACAGGGCCAGAGGTGGTGAGCAGTGCCGGGGGCACAGCCATGGGTAGTGATGTGTTGGGTGCTCGGGATCCGTGGAACACATACAGGCCACCAACACTTAAAATAATGCAACACTATTTTATTAAGTTAAAAACTGTTGAACATACTTTCACTGTGGGTTAACACGATATTAGATTGAACTAAAGACCTATGCCTTGGTCCTACTAGGAGGCTGCATCCCGAATGAGCGGGAACTCTGATGCCCCCTGTCTTTATAGTGCGTGTGCTCTAACTGGTGATTGGCTGCGGTGTTATGTGTGTTGATTGGTCCCGCTGTGTGTCCATCAGTGTGTGTGTATCTGCACCATGATATACTGGTGTATATTATGACAGGTAGGCGTGGGGATGGGGGAGGGGGACATTTGGGGTTGGGCCACTATGTAGCCCGGTGGACCCGGTTGGGCACGGCGGTATGCACCGTGCTGACATGTCGGCCTTTCACCCCCCAGCAGACAATGACCGTCGGAATTCAACTAGGAATGGAGGCCTTCATCCTAATCGCCGCCGGGCTGGGAGATGCACTGGGAGGTTGTACGAACTAGAGCTGCTCGAGGAGAATGCTAAAGTAGCAGAGCCTGCCCCAGAGGAACAGAAGGCAGTTGGTGAGGATGGGGAGCCGGGCGCCTAACAAACCAAGGAGGAGGAGGTGCAAAGGAGGCGACGCATGAGGCTTCGTGTGTACAGGAAGCGTCTGTAATTCGAGGACCTGCTGGACTGAGCATGTCACCTAAGACTCAGTGGACTCTCACTGACCACATGTCCCTTCTCTCGCAGGACCTCCACCTGATGGTCCCCGCCCTCCAGCCAAGAGAGCACCTCAGAGGAAAGCTCCGAGGAGACCCCCATTGAAGCGTCACAGCCACATTCCACCAGCGCAGAGATGCACACCTCGTGGCCAAAGTTAGTGGACTGGCTTCTGGGGCACAATCTGGTGGGCACCAGACATCTGCTGATACACATCAGGTGGAGGCAGGAACATCCAACGGAGACAGCAGTCGGAGGTCTGCTGGATCCCAGGACACAGCTGAGTCCCAGTCAGATGCCGAGCCTCTGGACAAGGTTATCCTGGAGCTGACACAGATGCTATGGCTTGACCGTGACATTCAGGAGGGGATGGCAGCGACATTCTGGCAAGTGCATAGCCAATTGGAGGAGACCCAAAGACTTCAGCCACAGGAGATGGAACCGGCAATGCGTGGAGCCGAGGCCAACACTGCTAGGGCGGTGACCACAGTGGAAAGTCTGGAGCACGATGTCAGCACCTTGAGTGGTGGTGCCAAGTTATGGTGCAGTCCGTGACGGCCATAGCTGAGGGCCTCGATATAATGTCCCAATCACTAAGGGACGTGTCGCAGACGCAGGTGGACATTGACGGGGCACTGCCGAGCATGTCCCACTCACTGAGGACCATCACTGAGGGTATTGTTTTTTAGTGGTATACTTTTAAAACAAAATTTAGTGTGCCCAATACATTTTTTCCATTAAGGGGCAATTTAGCGTGGCCAACCCACCTACCCTGCACATCTTTGGGTTGTGGGGGCGAAATCCATGCAAGCACGGGGAGAATGTGCAAACTCCACACGGACAGTGACCCAGAGCCAGGATTGAACCTGGGACCTCGGCGCTGTGAGGCAGCAATGCTAACCAGTGCACCACCATGTTGCTCCTTTCACTGAGGGTGTTGACACCATGAAGCGGACAATGGGGAGCCGCAAGAGTTGGCAAAGCCAGCTGACTGAGAGGCCCCTGGAGCTCACACCAGCTGCTCCTCCATTCCATGGAGACTCCCAAGGCCTTACGGGCACCGTCCAGGAGCAGGAAGTGCGGGAGGCCGACCCGGCGCCTGCCTCCAAGGAGATGACGGCACTCTCCAGTTATTTCAAATCTCCACCTCCTGACACCAGCGCATCTCAAGGCCAGCATGGTGATGCCTGTGACACCGGTAAGTCGGCCGGGGCCCTCCAGAGTACATCCACCAAGGGCATCAAAGGTCACAGGGCTCGGAAAGCAGCCGTCTGCCTCCTCCTCTGACGTGCAGCCTGGGCACACACCTAGACTTTGCAGTAGACTATGAAAGATTAAGAGGATTGGGGATCACTGAGTGGACACTGAGGTGTGGGGGTGGAGGGGGGAGGTGGGGGGATGGGACATGGGGAAGGTGGGGGCAGGCGGAAAACTATCTCTAGCTAGGGACAATGAGGATTGCAAATTACGGCCATTAAATCATGGAACATCTGATAAATGTGCAGCCTCTGTCACGTTAATCTTCACATCTGGCCTGCCTGCACCCAACCCCATTGCCCTCCACTCCACCCATACCAACCCCCCCCATCCCTCCGAAAAATAGGACTCCGCCTTTTGCTTAAATTGAGGAGCATCAGAGCTTACCTCATAACAGGTTATCATCATCCTCTTTCCATGTATTGTGAGCCGCTGACAGTGCCAACACAGGCCCATCCCTGGTTTGATGTTAAACAGACCCTTGGAGGTTGGGACATGGTAGTCAGGGGAGTGTGAGAGAACATAGAACATTACAGCGCAGTACAGGCCCTTCGGCCCTCGATGTTGCGCCGACCTAAAGCCCATCTACACTATTCCCTTATCGTCCGTATGCCTATCCAATGACCATTTGAATGCCTTTAGTGTTGGCGAGTCCACCATTGCTGCAGGCAGGGCATTCCATGCCCTTACTACTCTCTGAGTAAAGAACCTACCTCTGACATCTGTCTTATATCTATCTCCCCTCAATTTAAAGCTATGTCCCCTTGTGCTAGACATCACCATCCGAGGAAAAAGGCTCTCACTGCCCACACTATCTAATCCTCTGATCATCTTGTATACCTCAATTAAGTCACCTCTTAACCTTCTTCTCTCTAACGAAAACAGCCTCAAGTCCCTCAGCCTTTCCTCTTAAGATTTTCCCTCCATACCAGGCAACATTCTGGTAAATCTCCTCTGCACCCTTTCCAATGGTTCCACATCCTTCCTATAATGCGGCGACCAGAATTGCACGCAATACTCCAAATGCGGCAGCACCAGAGTTTTGTACAGCTGCAACATGACCTCATGGCTCCGAAACTCAATCCCTCTACCAATAAAAGCTAACACACCGTATGCCTTCTTAACAACCCTCTCAACCTGGGTGGCAACTTTCAGGGATCTATGTACATGGACACCGAGATCTCTCTGCTCATCCACACTGCCAAGAATCTTACCATTAGCCCAATACTCTGTCTTCCTGTTATTCCTTCCAAAATGAATCACCCCACACTCTTCTGCATTAAACTCCATTTGCCACCTCTCAGCCCAGCGCTGCAGCTTATCTATGTCCCTCTGTAACTTGTAACATCCTTCCGCACTGTCCACAACTCCACCGACTTTAGTGTCATCTGCAAATTTACTCACCCTTCCTTCTACGCCCTCCTCCAGGTCATTTATAAAAATGACAAACAGCAGTGGTCCAAAAACAGATCCTTGTGGTACACCACTAGTAACTGGACTCCAGTCTGAACACTTCCCATCAACCACCACCCTTTGTCTTCTTCCAGCTAGCCAATTTCTGATCCAAACTGCTAAATCTCCCTGAATCCCATGCCTCCATATTTTCTGCAGTAGCCTACCATGGGGAACCTTATCAAACGCTTTACTGAAATCCATATACACCACATCAACTGCTTTACCCTCATCCACCTGTTTGGTCACCTTCTCAAAGAACTCAATAAGGTTTGTGAGGCACGACCTACCCTTCACAAAACCGTGTTGACTATCTCTAATCAAATTATTCCTTTCCAGATGATTATACACCCTATCTCTTATAAACCTTTCCAAGATTTTGCCCACAACAGAAGTAAGGCTCACTGGTCTATAGTTACCGGGGTTGTCTCTACTCCCCTTCTTGAACAAGGGGACAACATTTGCTATCCTCCAGTCTTCTGGCACTATTCCTGTAGACAAAGATGACTTAAAGATCAATGCCAAAGGCTCAGCAATCTCCTCCCTATCATCCCAGAGAATCCTAGGATAAATCCCATCCGGCCTAGGGGATTTATCTATTTTCACACTTTCCAGAATTGCTAACACCTCCTCCTCATGAACCTCAAGCCCTTCTAGTTTAGTAGCCTGAATCTCAGTATTCACCTCAACAACATTGTCTTTTTCCTGTGTGAATACTGACGAAAAATATTAATTTAGCACCTCTCCTATCTCCTCAGACTCCAAGCACAACTTCCCATTACTGTCCTTGACTGGCCCTACTCTTACCCTAGTCATTCTTTTATTCCTGACATATCTATAGAAAGCTTTAGGGTTATCCTTGATCCTACCTGCCAAAGACTTCTCATGTCCCCTCCTGGCTCTTCTTAGCTCTCTCTTTAGGTCCTTCCTAGCTAACTTGTAACTCTCGAGCGCCCTAACTGAACCTTCATGTCTCATCTTTACATAAGCCTCCTTCTTCCTCTTGACAAGTGTTTCGGCTGCCTTAATAAACCACGGTTCCCTTGCTCGACCACTTCCTCCCTGCCTGACAGGTACATACTTATCAAGGACACGCAGTAGCTGTTCCTTGAACAAGCTCCACATTTCCATTGTGCCCATCCCCTGCAGTTTTCCTCTCCATCCGATGCATCCTAAGTCTTGCCTCATCACATCATAATTGCCTTTCCCCCAGATATAACTCTTGCCCTGCGGTATATACCTATCCCTTTCCATCACTAAAGTAAACGTAATCGAATTGTGGTCCCTATCACCAAAGTGCTCACCTAACTCCAAATCTAACACCCGTCCTGGTTCATTACCCAATACCATATCCAATATGGCCTCGCCTCTCGTTGGCCTATCTACATACTGTGTCAAGAAACCCTCCTGCACACATTGGACAAAAACGGACCGATCTAAAGTATTTGAACTATAGCGTTTCCAGTCAATATTTGGAAAGTTAAAGGGTCGGGGAATGGGTAGGAAGAAAGGGGTGGTCAATGTGAGGGGGTGTATAGGGGGAGTTTGGGGGGGGGAGGGGGTGGTTTGATGGACAGAACCTCGACCTATGACAAACAGCTGAGGATGAGGGCCTCCATGGCCCTCCGAGCATGCCACATGCTTGCCGCCGCCTGTCCTCCACCCTCCGGCTGCTCTCAAGGGTCCCAGGCTTGTCCTCCAGCCCCTCCTGGTCCGGCTCCTCCTGATCCTCCTCAGATGTGATCCTCCACTTCCTCTAGCATGTTACCCTGCTGCTGTGCCAAGTTGTTGAGGGCACAGTAGACCACCGCATAGTGGGAGACCCGCTGACAGGGTATGTTGCTGTGCACCACCAGAGTGGTCCAGGCATTGGAACTGCATTTTCAGCAGTCCGATGCACCATTCAATGAGAGCACAGGTGGCAGCATGGGCCTCGTTATATCAGGTCTCAGTTTCCGGCCTCTGCACTGGCGTCATCAGCCTGGACTTCAGCGGGCACCCCTTATCCCCCAAGAGCCAACCAGTCATTCTGGGGTGGTCCTCGAAGAGCTCCGAGTCTCCCATCATGCTCTCTGAGAAGCGTGCACATATGAGAATGATCCGGAGGTGGTGGTCGCACACGAGTTGAACGTTCAGGGTCTGGAAACCCTTCCTGTTAATGAAGGGTACTCCCTGATACCCTGGTGCATGCAGGGCAATTTGTGTGCCATCTATTACCCCCTGGACCTGATGGTGGAGATTCCTGCTGCCCGGGCATCTTGATGGGCTTGGTCCAGCTCAAAGCTGATGTATTCAACTGCCCGGGCAAACAGGGCATCCATGACCTCGCGGACGCACTGGTAGGTTGTAGATTGAGAGATGTTGCACAAGTCCCCTTCCAAGCCCTGAAATGATCCAGTGGCATTAAAGTTCAGGGCTGTGTCGGGCAGCACGGTACCGCAGACCCGGGTTGGATCCCGACCCCGAGTACTGTCCGTGTGGAGTTTGCACATTCTCCCTGTGTCTGCGTGGGCCTCACCCCCACAACCCAAAAGATGTGCAGGGTAGGCGGATTGGCCATGCTAAATTGCCCCTTAATTGGAAAAAAATAATTGGGCACTCCAAATTAAAAAAAAAAGTTCAGGGCTGCGGTGAGTGACCTTTACGGCCACTGGGAGCGAGTGTCCTCCTCCCCCATAGGGTGCCAAATCCGCGAGGACATGGCAGGAGTTGCACTGTTTCTCTGCTGAGACGGAGCCTCCTGTGGCACATGCTGTCTGTCATCTCCTTGAACAACCAACGACGCCTGTACACCTTGGGCTGTCGCCGGTGTCCCCCTTTGGGTCCCTCCTCGGCATGTTGGGTGGGCAATAACACTCGTCTGAGACATGGCACATGCACCAATGAGAATGCACTTGGGATCTGTGAAGTGCTCACATAACTACCAATGCCAATTCCTTATCAGCAATTGCCTGCAGCTGTGAAGCTGGGGGCTCAGGCAGAGGGAGCTAAAGTGACCTGCAGCCCCTCCCACCCCCCGCTGCACTGGGGCAGCAGCTCCAGCGGCCTTGAGCTTCATGCTCGAAAATGGAAATGGCTACTCACCTCCTCAAATTCCCTCAGCTGCCATTTTGCCAACTTGCCGATTTTGAAAAGGAGTGCTAAATGACATCCGTGTGACCTCTTGCTGGGGAGCCGGTTAGTTCCGGGAGGAGGCTGTGACAGTTGACTTCAGTCTCGCTAAAGAGATGGAGATTGGTGTTAATTTGATGTCACAATCATATCGCCACGTTTGGGCGGGATCCGGAAGCCGCCACCAGGAGTGGACCAGTTAGATAGAATCGATTCAAGCCCGATGCGTTGATGCAACCATCGATTCACTCGAAGACACGTGGAGAAGTAAACCATGGTTTTAATCAGCTTAGAACTGAGCCTGCCTGCGACCGGTACAATACTGAAGGCGGCCCCGCAGGTCGGCAGCTCTTATACTTCCTGTAAAGGGGGTGGAGCCATGGGCGGAGCCCGTACATGCCCCAACATATCCCCTGTGGGTGAAGCCACACAATGGCCCATAAGTAGAGCCCACAGGGTTAATTACATAACACAGTGCACTGGTGAATTATCAGTAATTATACATTCACCACATGCGTATCCTGATTTTGGCCTCTCTCAATATTTAACCGGCTTGCCTGGACGTTTTGAATTGACTATCACTTCTCAAGAAGTTTCTGAGCTTTTATATTACTGAAGAAGGTGACTTTGTTATGGGCAAGTGCAGCTTGAAAATTCTCCTGAGACTTTCTTTGTCTCAAAATATGAGCAGAATCTACCTCAAGGGAACAATCCTGTCTGGCTGAAAAATTACATTCAATGTTGTCCTCACTGAATATTGCAGATGGTAAAATGCAATGTAACCGAGGATTAATGGATGAAGAATGATGAACAGAACTTGTTGCCGAGGAGGGTATTGAACATAGGAAAAGAGTTTCTTCTATTATCACCGGAAAAATAACTGATACACACTTCATTTTCCATTGCAAGAGATCTTCATCAGAGTGAAATAGGCAACCTGTTCTAGCCTTAAAGTTAGGATAATGCAATTGTGACTAACTTTATTTAAAAAATAGCAGGATCATAGAATCCCTACAGTGCAGGAGGCCATTTGCCCCATCGGGTCTTTACTGACCCTCCGAAAGAGCACCCTACCTAGGTTCACACCCCCGTCCTATCCCTGTAACCCCACCTAACCTTTGGACACTAAGGGGCAATTTTAGCATGGCCAATCCACCTAACTTGCACATCTTTGGACTGTGGGAGGAAACCAGATGACTGAGAGGAAACCCACGCAGACACAGGGAAAAAGTGCAAGCTCTATACAGTCACCCAAAGCTGGATTTAAACCTGGAATCCGGGTACTGTGACCCAGTAGTGCTAACCACTGTGCCCCTGTGCCAAACCAGACTTACGATGCTACCAAAATATGCAGCCATTTTGTTTTTATTTGCATAAACAAAACTGATATGTCTCTCAAATGTTCTACCATAGAATTATAGGAAAATTGAAGATTTGATAGACATTGAGAGTGTTAAGCAAAACTTGGCACCAACATTTAAAAAGATTTAAAAATATAACTCTTGGCAGCACTGCTGCCTCACGGCGCTGATGTCCCAGGTTCGATCCCGGCTCTGGGTCACTGTCCGTGTGGAGTTTGCACATTCTCTCCGTGTTTGCGTGGGTTTCACCCCCACAACCCAAAGATGTGTAGGTTAGGTGGATTGACCACGCTAAATTGCCCCTTAATTGGAAAAAATTAATTGGGTACTCAAAAAAAATATATATATAACTATTACAAATACATTCATGTTGGTAATGTTTGTTGACCACAGACGTAGACTCACACAACAATTCTATAACAGTGCCACTAGCTTTCCCAAGCTTTCTACGAACTTCTTCAACTTCAAGGTCATTAGATTGATGTTACATTATTAAGTCAGTGTAACCTTGATGTTTCATAGCCTGGTTTTTTTTTCTGGCACAATTAACTTCAAAATCAAAGAACTATCCTTTTTCTGTGAAACCTTCAAACCATGTTGAATTTGCCTTCAGCTGGATAAGTCAGAGAGTTAAGCTTAATCCAAAAAAAATTCACCTGCAAGGGACCATTATTATTGACTTGAAAATAAAGCATTGTGAAAATCAACATAAATGATAAGCTTCCTGAAACGTCACAATCTCTACTTCAACAAATAATCAAGATTCAAAATGACAATATGCAAACTGGGCAAATTATATTGCTCCTTCAAAGCTGTACTGTACAAATTAAAAAGTAATAATATAAAATACTCAATATGGATAGTTAAGTAGCATTTTCAACATGATTATCAATATATTTGGTCCAGAGAAAAACCTACAGCCCCATTAACAACAAGAAAAAGACTTATTAGAATACAATTTGGTGGCCATGGCTCTAACTGTGTAGCCCTCAACTTAAGGAAATCTCTTCCTAAATCTCTCTGCCATGCTAGCTCTCTCTCCTGTAGTGATCTCTATATGTGCATGTACACAAGGGGTTAATGTGTAATCAGTAGCACCACATGATCACTAGAGGGCCGGACCAACAGGGGTATAAAAAGCTGTCATGCAAGAGTGCCTTTAAGAACTGTATGTTTAAGCAATGTACCTTTAAGAAAACAGTGATGTCATAGAGTGGGTGGAGCTCAGCTCAGTTCAGCCATTTTGCAGGTTTTTAGTTTCAGTTTTGAAAAAGAGCTGGTGTGTGTTCTGTGTGTTTCCAGCGAGCTGCAGTTAGTTTGAAAAGAGCTTGTAAATGTCTGGGTTTTGCTGAGAGCAGTTTAAAAGTGCCTGGCTGTTTTGCTGGAGCTAAAGGCAACCAAGCTAATATATCTTTGCCATTCTACAGAAAAAATATATATCCTTTAACCTGATGTGATACTGTTTAAAGGTGTTAAGTCTCTTGGAAGTTTGAAGGAACATTTTAAGGAATTATTTACTGTTGCAATATTTTCTGAGTTATCTTTGAAGTAAGGGGTGTTAAGAGATCCAATGTTTATTTAAGATGTTAAGTTGAGTTCATGGAATAAACAGTGTTTTGTGTTTAAAAACCCACGTGTCCATAGTTGTAATTCCACACCTAGGGAAAAAGCTGTGTGCTAGGAAAAGCAACAAATCCATTAAAGGGAGAAGTTGGTTGAACTCCATGATATATTTTGGGGTTCTGAAAACGCCTCACTCATAACAAAGCAACAAGATTGGGTCTCTCTCTCTCTCTCTTGGGTGCACTGTGACCAGGGCAATAGCAGACTAGTTCAGATGGCTAGTGGGGTTACGTATAGTTACCGTAGTTAGATCTTGTTAACCTTATCACTAGTATCAAAGTTAAAGTAAAGAACTCATGCAATTATTGTTATAGTTACTCAATAAACCTTTTGTTACTACTGGAAAGTTTGAGTCTTCATCGAGATTCAGAAGACCTCATCACTAACCAAGGTTTGAGTAGCACATGTTACCTACCACACAGGTAACAAAACATGGTACCAGGCGTGTTGGCTTTAACAGAACTAGTTAGATTAGGTTAAACAAAAAGACATTTAAAGCTGCAAAACCAAATTTTCTTACCTCAAAAGACAGAACAATGCCCGGACTTACACCAGCAGTTGAAAATAACTTCCACAACACCCTGAAACAAGCAGTCTGCACCACCCAAAGTGAAGAGCACAATGACAAATCCGAAACCCAAGAAGATGATTTGTTCATTGAACATAAAGAGAACGATAACAACTCCGAAACAAAAGAGATGATTTGTCTACCGAACAATACACACATTACTACTCAGACATGGCTGAGTTATTCGGATATGCTGATCACAGCATCAGCAACACAGTTGCAAAGCTCAACATAACTCTACTCATGGTAGATGATTCCAATACCATGATGCATGGCAGATCATCGATACATTGAATGACAGCAATACCCAAGAAGAAGACAACGCCACACAGAGAGCACAGATCAACTCTACAGTGAGAATACTGCACGACTTCACAGAGAGAGCGATGACAGACTCCACAGAGAGAGCGATGACAGACTCCACAGAGAGAGCGATGACAGACTCCACAAAGAGAGCGATGACAGACTCCACAGAGAGAGCGATGACAGACTCCACAGAGAGTGCGATGACAGACTCCACAGAGAGAGCGATGAAATACTCCACAGAGAGCGCGATGAAAGACTCCACAGAGAGAGCGATGAAAGACTCCACAGAGAGAGTAATGAAAGACTCCACAGAGAGAGCGATGAAAGACTCCACAGAGAGAGCGATGAAAGACTCTACAGAGATAGCGACACAAGCCTCCACAAAGAGAGCGATGCAAGCCTCTACAGACAGCTCGGTGACAGACTGAAAAATGGAAGCAAGCAAACACTCCATAGCGAACGCCATGCATGAACAAGACTATGAAAGTCTACCAAGCTCACGTGAACAACAAAAAGACTATGACAATCTACCCAGCTTATTTCAGCCACCAGAAGAAGACTATGAAAGTCTACCAAGCTCATTTAACCAACAAGAAGACACTGAATGTCTATCCACTCTATGTGAGACAAGTGACAAAGAAATCACAATTCCCATACAGGATGTGCAGGATCACAGCGAGACTGACAGATCTCAGCTCGCCTGCACAGAAGCACTCAACAGTCAGAGGAGGGCTACTCATGAGAGACCACGTCAATTGAAATCTTGAAGAGTTTGACTCCAGAAGAGGAGCACCATGAATCCAGAGAGACCACGTCAATTGAAATCTTGAAGATTTTGACTCTAGAAGAGGAGCACCAAGAGTCCAGAGAGACCACGTCAATAGAAATCTTGAAGATTTTGACTCCAGAAGAGGAGCACCACGACCCACAAGAGAATGAAACCTTGAAGATTTTGACTCCAGAAGAGGAGCACCAAGACCAACAAGAAAATGAAATCGTGAAGATTTTGACTCCAGAAGAGGAGCACCAAGAAACCAAAGGTGATTCAAATGAACCAGAAATAACTCCGGAAGAGGAGCACAAAGAAATCAATGATGATTCAAGTGAACCAGAAATGACTCTAGAAGAGGAGTACCAAGGAAGCAAAGAAGAGGAATCAAATCCACCACAAATGACTGATGTCACCAACATCAATGCAACATCAGATCATTCTCACAATTCTCAAGAAGAAACGCTCAATGTAACAGATACCACAATGGACACTGACACCAATAACTGTGACAATGGCTCAAATCATCCACACGGAACACTCATTGAGCGCAACAAGAACAACAAACACCACAAGGTGCACAGCAGAAACAAGAACAACAACAACAAAAACACCATGCAGCGCAACAAGAACAACAAAGACAAGAAGCATAACAGAAACAACAAGCACGACAAGAAAAACGACAAGAACAGCGACGAAAAAAAAAAAAAAAACAGAAACAACAAGCACAACAAGAAAAACAACAAGAACAACAGCAAAAACAGAAACAACAAGCACGGCAAGAAAAATGACAAGAACAGTGACAAAACAACAAAAACAGAAACAACAAGCACGGCAAGAAAAACAACAAGAACAACACCAAAAACAGAAACAACAAGCATGACAAAAACAACAATAAGAAGAACAACAATAAAAACGACAACAAACACAGAAACGACAGAAACAACAACAATGAAACAACGACCTGTACAACATGGTACAACTCTGCACATGAAGGACAATGCCACAGCACACTGCAAAACAATGACAAGACTACAAACATGCCAAGGCATGACAACAAATCTCACAAATTCACATTTGCTCTACAACAAACAAGCAAACCAGCTTTCAAGGAAGATGACATACAGAATCAATACCACAAGCACAGGAAAAAGTCCAAGTCAGACAACAAAGATGACATACAGAATCAATACCACAAACACAAGAAAAAGTCCAGGTCAGACAACAGAGATGTAACACAGAATCGCAACCCAAGCATAGAAAAAAAAAAGCATAAATCAGACAACAAAGTGATTCGGCCATTCGAATACCTCATTGATGACCTCTTGGTTACTTAAACATAGGAACACTGACGACGTTCACAAAGAAATAACAACATCAACATCACCACTTCAACAACAGAAGAAGAAAGCATCTCGACCGAACAAACTCATAAAGTATGGACTCACAAAATTTAAAAATTCTTTTTAAAATTAAGATTTAAAATACTCATAAGTATTAATTGGCTTTGTATAATCATCAAGATCATCACAACCTGTACATAACATCATTTGTCTACCTATTTCACGCAAGCGAAAAAACCTAAGAGGCTAAATGTATTGACATTTGACGGACTAACTCATTGATTTTATGTAATGCATTTGCAAACTGCATCCATTATGTTTGTTCAATTTTCTTTCCAATGTACAGAAAATATGTAACACGAGAAAAAGGGGGATGTAGTAATCTCTATATGTGCATGTACACAAGGGGTTAATGTGTAATCAGTAGCACCACATGATCACTAGCGAGCTGGACCTACAGGGGTATAAAAAGCAACCACATTGGGTCTCGCTCTCTCTCTTGGGTGTACTGTGACCAGGGCAATAGCAGACTAGTTCAGATGGCTAGTGGAGTTACGTATAGTTACCGTAGTTAGATCTTGTTAACTTTATCACTAGTGTCAAAGTTAAAGTAAAGAACTCATGCAATTATTGTTATAGTTACTCAATAAATCTTTTGTTACTGCTGGACGAGTTTGAATCTTCTTCATCGAGATTTGGAAGACCTCATCACTAACCAAGGTTGAGTAGCACGTTACCTACCACACAGGTAACAAAACATCTCCTTCTTTAAGACCCTCTCTATTTGCCAAGCTTTTGGTCTCGTGCCTGAATGTTTCACATGGCTTGGTGACAAATGTCTGCTGGCGCTTCTGAGATGCAACTTGGGTAATGTTATTATGTTAAAGGTGCTATTCGAATGCATTAAGCTGTTGATTAAAAGTACATTTATTTTCACAGTCTCTAGACGTAAATGGCTTAATAGCAAATTATAGGTCTAAAGTTTTATTTAGTTGGCACGGTTTTACCAGTGCAATTTGCCTATAATTGGCCAAACCAGCATAAAAGATTGAAGAATTTTGAATATAAGTTATGTTGAACACAAATCAGTTTTCCACAATCTTTAATGCTAATTTAAAGAAACATCAGGTTGGATGCTGATGTCTCCCACAAAACTGGCCCCACCTGCCCAACCGATTGAAATACTGATCTTTGTGAGCTTCTGCTATTGATGTTTGCTATTTTCCAAGAGGGCTTCAAAGTGTACTTACTCGTTTAAGTGCAAAGGGACTAGTAGGCACATTTAAAATGTTTCTAAATACAGTATTAAAAATCTACTAAATTTACCAGAAGTTGCGTAATATGCACAAATGCAGCCTACGTTTCCGTAAAGTTTTAAAAGTCATTTTTAGTGATTAAAATCAGATTGCTCACTATTGGTGGACTGGACACTCATTAAAAATATTTCACTTTGTGATGAGCACATTTTCAGTTGTATTACTAAAACTGCACCAGATTATCATTCTTAAACATATCAATAAATAATTTTTAAAGCAAGAAATAAATAATTACGTTCTACCACACTGCCTGATTGTGCTGGTTCATGGAAGATTTTTCACTTGTCGATAGGCAAATAGGTTAGAGCAGGACCACAGCTTCACTTTGGAAAGCCAACACAACTCAAACAGAGTTTGATTGCTGATTCTACCAAAAAAAAGAGTCTCCATGAACAGCTTGTGAGTCTTGGAGGTGACAGTTCTGAAGCAGCACATGATGGACCAGAAGATCCCACTGGGCTGGAAAATCCCACCCTAACTCCAAAGGGTCAGGTTCCAGAAGAGGAGTTGACTTATAGCAACCATTCCATTTACATACAGTTTGATAGAATGTGACAAAGGAACTTCAGTTAGTTTTGTTTCAGGGATGTGGGCATCGTTGGTTGCATTTATTGTCCTTGCTAGGCCATTTTCAGAGGGCACGTGGGTCTGGAGTGACATGTAGGCCAGATCAGGTAAGGATGGCGGATTTGCACCAGATGGGGTTTTACGACAATGATTTCATGCTCATTCGTTTCTAATTCCAGATTTTTATTGAATTCGTATTTGACCACCTGGTGGGATTTGAACCCGCAGGATTACTTGTCCAGAGACAATACCACTACACCACCGCCTCCCCTTAATACTTTTAGTAACTCAAGTTTATACTCAGTTTTATGCTGATCAAGACAATCTGACCGCTTAAGCCCATTCCCCCATGTTAACCTACCAATATAAAGATCTCACTTAAGACTTGTGATGTCTCATCAATATGAACATTCATTTTCATCTATATATATATGTAGAAAAGATGACTTAACTAGATTATTATGCAATATGGCATTCTGACATTTGGTGATCAGAGGGTCCTTTGCCACATTTTATGAAACATCCATGGATTTTGAAACCAATGTGAACAGAAAATATATACTTGTTTCCAATAATGGGAACATATTGATCTACAAATTGGTTCATTGTGGCATGAACTGGATGCAGAGAGCAACCACTGTGGTTGAATTAATAGATCTGAACCTAGGCAATGGCTTAAGGCCACCGATCGAAAAAGACAGTTCTGAGTAATTGTAACTACTGAAAAGTTGCTGAGATCAATCGGTGATCCTGTTTCCTGGAAAATTGGCACACAAAGTCCAATTTTTCTCCCTGAGATTTCCTTCGCCAATCGCAGTAAAGACTTTTCTCATCTTTATTTCAAATGAACTCCAGTACAACACAACATTGCTGCTGGATAACGCTTTGAATATCAATCGATGCAGCATAAAGGGTTGCTGTGATTAGGGTTGCAAACAATTTAATGAGTGAATTTTTATCCACATAAAACTGATGTAATCATTAATCTTTGTGATGAAATAGAACATTTTTGAATGACAGTTTGATTTTATCTTCAGAAGGATTGCACTCTGTGACCTGTACAGGAATTCTGAGTAATATAACGCAAAAAAGAGTTTCAATTTTTATTGAGCAATTTAGAAAAATAGTTGCATAAAAGCAGTTGTGGTGTTTTGGACTGACTGTTTCTTACCAGGGGCCGGTTTAGCTCAGTTGGCTGGCCAGTGAGTTTGTGATGCAGAGCAAGGTCAACAGCACAGGCTCAATTCCCTGTACTGGCCGAGGTTATTCATGAAGGCCCCACCTGCTCAACCTTGCCCCTGGCCTGAGGTGTGGTGATCCTCAGATTAAAACACCTTCAGTCAGCTCTGCCCCTCAAAAGGGGAAACAGCTTCTGGGACCAAGGCGACTTTACTTTTAACATACAACTCTATTTTCAGTTATTCTGGGTGTTTCTGCAACAGCCTTTCATGAATTTAGGCTCTTGTTAAATCTCCTCTGGCTATTCTCCAGAAATAGCGGCATTCACAGCA
This sequence comes from Scyliorhinus torazame, assembly GCF_047496885.1. Taxonomy (NCBI): domain Eukaryota; kingdom Metazoa; phylum Chordata; class Chondrichthyes; order Carcharhiniformes; family Scyliorhinidae; genus Scyliorhinus; species Scyliorhinus torazame. The sequence goes on along the minus strand of NC_092720.1, from coordinate 89,978,759 downwards.
TTCTCGGGATCTGCGAGTACATCGCTGGTTTGCTTTCACAACAAACATTGTCCATTTTCTCAATAACATTGTAGTACTAAGCTGCTTCTGTGATCTTGGATTCATTGCAACTGCTAGACATATGGTGAAATCAGCAGAATCTCTGTTTATTGCTGAATAGGTGATGCTCCAAAGCCCTGATGAAGTTTCTGTGGCATACTAATATAGCCAGGAATTCCCCAGGAGTATAGAGCAAGCTGAGGCTAGTAGAAGATTGCTGTCAGTTTCGCAGCGCACTAAATGATATATAATGCATATCATCAGTTCAAAGGAAGAAATTTCATAAATTTCATCTTCTGCAATATAGTAACTGTCTTTCTATAATTGTTTTAGATTCCACAGGATATATTGTACTTGTCAGCGGTGTGTCATGATCTATTCATAGCTGGCGGCATGATTGCTCAATTGTTTTCTTATTTTAAATAGAAAAGCAAAGCTCAGCAGCTGCATTGTATAGGGAATGTGCTAACAGGTAACACAGTTTATGTGATGCCGGGCACTGAGCTGTTCCCTTTATCAATAAAACATATGCAAAGTAATATCAGGTAATTTTGTTCAAACACCTTAAGATGGACGTGCACATTTGAGATATTTAGTTGACTTCAAGTTCAGATGTACTCTGTCCCAATAAAACAAAATGAACAAGTACATAGAAACTTGCAAACTGCTATTTCATTGCGCTGTGTCATCACTTCTTGCTGCGATGGCGGACAAATATGTTGGTCTCTTACATCAGCAGCCAAACATTTCCCCCCCCTAAATTTTTGAACTATTAACCTTAAAATGCTGAAGGTAACATAAACATGTTGTACCAGAATGCTATATAATGGAATATGGCAGAAGTTAGAGCAGTGCCTGCGGCTCTGAATAATGCGAGAGCCTTATTTTCAGGCTGCTTGTTGGAGTTGCATGCCAAGCTGAGCTAGCAATCTCCGACACGCAATTAGCAAAATTTGGAACTTAATCCAATGCGATTATCACATATCTGGCAGGTTCATTGCTCTGGGATAGGTTATCGTTCTGTCCTCTTGGCAGGGAAAAGCTATGTGGTCACTGGGTAAGTGAGGTTGCAAATGTGTCATTTTTTTAACACCCAGTGGTGTGGTGGTGAAGTATGCACCCAAGCCTGTAATATTGACATACACTGTACTCCTTGCTATAAATATCCTGCTAAAGCTTTTTAAATAATGACTGGCTTTGTCATACACCAATAGCCAAGGCAGGGGGCTAATACATATAGAGGGAAGACTTGTGTTCAAGGAAGAGGAAATGGAAGAAATATTAGATAACAATAACAACTTGCATTTGCATAGCAGCTTTAACATAGCAACAAAAATCCCCAAAGTGCTTCACAGGTACACAATCAGGCAAAACATTTACAATGACCCAAAGAGTGGAACATTAGGATAGGCCCTGAAAAGCTGGATCAAAATGATAGGTTTTATGAAGCATCTTAAAAAAGAGAGTACGCGGTGGAGAAACTAGGCAGGATTTTCCAGCGTTTCCCTCCAATGGGATCATCCAATTCCAGCACAGTTGATCCATGCCGCGGGTTCCCCAGGGGGATGGGATGGGTGAGCTATACAAATTGCCATTGACTTCAGCAGGACCTGAAGATCCCACCGGCGGTGAACTGCCTCCGCTGCGGGAAAACCTGACGGGGTGGGGGTGGGGTGAGGCGGCGCGGTGGTTGCAGAATTCCAGCCAAGTGAAGTGGTTGAGGCAGGTCCGTTAGTGACCTTTAAGACTTATCTAGGTAGACACCTGAACAGTCGGGGAATAGAAGGATACAGGCGGTTGGTCTAGATAGGACACGTGATAGGCGCAGGCTTGGAGGGCCGAAGGGCCTGTTCCTGTGCTGTATAGTTCTTTGTTCTTTTTTCTTTGTTCTACAGTATGGGAGCTTGAGTAGCCCCTGTGTCCCTTAAAATAGTTACGGGTTTGGTTACCTCAATTGAGGAAAAGGGGATGATCTTCCCCTTAGTCACAAACAGACCATTATTTCTGAATAGGTTGCAATCGAACCCCTAGTCCAAAGGTGAACAGATAGTGTTTCAACACAGAATACCACCCAGCACCAGATAATTATATTATTTTAATGTCCACTATTTCCAAAGCGATTCTTTTTGCCTGTTGCGTTAGCTTCTATGAGAACTTGGAAATTATGCGAAAGGCAAGAAAAACATTGAGTGGAATTGGGCTGACGAGCTTCACCGGTCCCACCGGAAAACATGGTGCCGGCTATGCTGGAACCCTAACCCGCTTACCCACAGCCCTTGCCCTGGCCACCCCCCCCCCACCACTCCCCCCAGCCCTAGCAGAAGTCCCCAGCCAGCGGCACAGATCCTGGCCGAGTGTGTTGGCATGGACACTGTCCGCAGCCGACCCACCAGGTTCCCGACTGCTGGGACCATACATGGCCTGCGCCATCAGGAACTTGGTCCATCGGGGGCGGAGCCTCATGGGTGGGCCAGCTGATGATGCGCCAACGATGTTGCGACTGCACGCGACGCGCGTCACAATGATGCCAATTTGTAGGGGGCGGAGCATCGCGAACCGGCGTTAAACTGGCATCTGCCCCATTCCATCTTTGGAAACCATTCTCCACCCGATCGCTGATCCCGATTTCGGCATTGGGCTATGGCGAATTCCGGCCATTATCTTTCTGTTTAAGGTTGCAAATTTTATTTCAAGATGTTACCTTGATCATCCACGAGTTAAATCAAATGGTATTTTTGCATTTCATTTTCAGTATTTCTCTCTTCTGTCCTAAATAACTGTCTTTACTATGGTTCGATTCATCAGTGTCAGCAGCCCTTCAGTCGTTTAACAAAGTGGCCATTCCTCTTCTGGGGCACTAAATGATAGGCCATTAAAACACTGGGACAGAGTTTTGTTGTAATATGCCTTTTAGGGATAGCAGAGTCACATCGCTGGAAGGGAAGTGTGTCATGTGATCTCATCTTAGTTTCACTTTTGCCTTTGAGCAGAGCACACACACACAGCTCTGCAGCTGATTTCTTCAAGCTTTGAACCTCTGTATGAATGTTCCCTCGTGCCTTGTCTAAATAAATGAACCCACAATGCGTTTACACAATCCCTTATGAGCGATTGGTATTTATATCATGATAACAATAGTTATCATGATATAAATGATACAAATTTTGTCTGCAGTGTGTTTCAGTAGATGGTTGATGGAGCCCACTGCCTGATTATGTTAGCTGAAGATCTGACTCATGCATTTGCAGAAGTGACAGATAGCCTGTGCAACTGATGGATGACATTTCTATAAGTTTAAGGGGTGAATAAACTGCTTGCCATTTTGCCCAGAGATAACGATGGCAGGTGCAGCACACAGGGTTAAATGCAAGAGCTTTGAGGTTCAGTGGCACTGCGTTGAGGATCATGGTGAGGCAGACAAGGACACACGGATAGATTTTCTTTCCTTTGGGTCCTAAAAGAAACTCAGCAACAAACCTGGAGGGAAACGGTTTAAGTCATAAATGTCCGAAGCAGGAGAAGGATTCAAAGCTGAGAAAGGTTCAGTGACCTGAACGGGAATACAAGATTGATGACCTGCTGTCTCTGTTTCTGGGCATTACACCTCGCCACAGCAGCTTTATGCCACTCTGACACTCCAAATCTTTCTCTCCCCATTTTCCTACCTCAATCACATTGGGATACTACACTGTTTCACTTTCTCATTCCAATTTATGGGCGGCACGGTGGCACAGTTGTTAGCACTTCTGCGTCACAGCACCAGGGACCCGGGTGCAAGTCCAACCTTGGGTGACAGTCTGTGTGGAGATTGCACTTTCTCTCCGTGTCTGTGTGGTTTTCCCCTGGGCACTCCGGTTTCCTCCCACAGTCCAAAGATGTGCAGGTTAGGTGGGGTTACGAGGATAGGATGGGGAGTGGTACCCTGGTACCCTGGGTAGGGTGATCTTTCGGAGGGTCGGTGCAGACTCGATGGGCCAAATGGCCTCCTTCTGCACTGTAGGGATTCTATGATTCAATCACAGTCACTTGTAGCTAATCTCCTCAAAACAAGCACGAGCAGGTATTCATCTGATCAGAGCAGCAGAAGATAAAGGAAAGGAAAGCACACTCACGGGAACATTCTTTCTGAATCTACCCTGTCTAATCTATGTTTCTGTGAGATCCCCTCTCTCTCTTCTAAACTCCAAAGAATATAATCTTATTTTTTTAAATATAAATTTAGAGTACCCAATTCATTTTTTCCAATTAAGGGGCAATTTAGCATGGCCAATCCACCTACCCTGCACATCTTTGGGTTGTGGGGGCGAAATCCACGCAAACACGGGGAGAATGTGCAAACTCCACACAGACAGTGACCCAGAGCCGGGATTGAACCTGGGACCTCGGCGCCGTGAGGCAGCAGTGCTAACCCACTGCGCCACCACGCTGCCCACAATGAATATAATCTTAACTCTCCTCATATGACTGTCCTGCCATCCCATGAATCAGCCTGGTAAACCTTTGCTGCACTCCCTCCACAGCAAGAACATCCTTCCTCAGACAAGGACACCAAAACTGCACACAATACTCCAGGTGTGGCCTCACCAATGCCCTTAATAGTTGCAGTAAAACATCCCTATTCCTATACTCAAATTCTCTCGCTATGAAGGCCAACATACCATTTGCTTCTTTGCTGCCTGTTGTACCTGCGTGCTTACTTTCAGTGACTGATGCACAAGGGCACCAAGATCTCGCTGAGTATAATAATAATCTTTATTGTCACAAGTAGGCTTACATTAACACTGCAATGAAGTTAATGTGAAAATCCCCTAGTCGCCACATTCCAGAGCCTGTTCGGGTACACAGAGGGAGAATTCAGAATGTCCAATTCACTTAACAAGAACGTCTTTCGGGACTTGTGGGAGGAAACTGGAGCACCCGGATGAAAGCCACACAGACACAGGGAGAACATGCAGACTCCGCACAGACAGTGCCAAGCTAGGAATCGAACCTGGGACCCTGATGCTGTGAAGCAACAGAGTTAACCATTGTGCTATCGTGCCGGCCATATCCAGTACCCACCTCTTTTAGCACAGGGCTAAATCGCTGGCTTTGAAAGCAGACCAAGGCAGGCCAGCAGCACGGTTCAATTCCCGTAACAGCCTCCCCGAACAGGCGCCGGAATGTGGCGACTAGGGGCTTTTCATAGTAACTTCATTTGAAGCCTACTTGTGATAATAAGCGATTTTCATTTCATTTTCATTCTCAATTTACACCTATTCAAATAAAAATCTGCCTTCCTATTTTTGCTACTGAAGAAGATAACCTCACATTTATCCATATTATACTACATCTGCCATGCACATGCCCACTCACTAAGCCTGTACAAATCCCACTGAAACATCTCTTCATCCTCGTCATAGCTCACCCTCCCATCCAACTTTGTATCATCTGCCAATTTGAAGGGAATAAATTTAGTTCCCTCGTCCAAAGCGTTAATATATAATGTGAACAGTTGGGGTCCTTGCACAGACCTCTGTCGTACCCACTCATCACTGCCTATCAATCGGAAAAAGACCCATTTATTGCAATGGTTTGCTTCCTGTCTGCTAACCAGTTTTCGAACCATCTTAAGACACTACCTGCAAACCTATCGTAATCTGCTCTGTGAGAACTTGTTGAAGGTTTTCTGAAAGACTAAATAAACCACATCCACCGGTTTGCCCTGATCAACTCTATTTGTTACATCTTCAAAGAATTCTGGTAGATTTATCAAGTGAGATTTCCCTTTCGTAAATCTATGCTGACATTGTTGGATTATACCACTGCTTTCCAAATGCTGTGCTATGAAATCCTTGATAATGGATCCAGCAACTTCTCTACTATTGACGTGAGGCTCATTGGTCTATAATTCCTTGTTTTACCTCTGTGGTGGTATGTATTAGGAGTAGTACGGTACCCAGTGATGCCGAGGACATTGGTGGACAGACACTGGGTCCTGATTGGATCTGCCGCCTACTGGCTCCACCCAGTAAGGTGGAGTATAAGAACCCGGGTTCTCCCAGCAGCCGCATTCTGTAACCGAGCTGCTGGGGAACAAGTCTGCGTAATAAAGCCATCGATTGACTTAATCTCATCTTGCCTCGTGAGTGATCGATTGTGCCACAACCTCTACCTCCCTTTTTGAATAGCGGGGTTATATTAGCTACCCTCCAATCTGTATGAACCAAATCAGAGTCCAGAGAATTTTGGAAAATGACCACCAATGGATCTACTATTTCTAGGGTAACTTCCTTAAGTACTCTGGCATGAAGATTATCAGGACCTGGAGATCGGGGTACCGAGGAGTTGGGGCATTGCGGGGTCCAGGGATCGCATCGGTGGGGGGGGTCGACAGATTGGGGTTCTGCTCTCAGTGCAGGAAATGTGACTGAGTGTGGCCTCGGTGGGGCGTTCCCCGCTGAGGACCGGAAAAAATAACAGAGTCCCGTTTGATAGCAGGGTCGTTCCTGCCGCTTAGGACTCTGATTTATTTTCGTTAAATCGCACCCTATATGGTTTGCCCCCTGTTACAGAGAGACTGGCATGAAACACAATGAAAACACATTGGTTAATGCCTTATCTGGCAGTCATCCACCAGGCAAATTTTCTTGCATAAATCTCCAGTTTAGCTATGCATTAGGAAGGATAAATGAGTCATGGATACGACCAGATAGCTGGCTTGCACATTTATGATGATATTCCTAGCATAATGTAGCACCTGCACCTTCATAAACCTAAAGCTATTCCAACTAGTGTCAGTCAGCAATTTCTTTGTCGGTACATTGTTGTGTATGTGAATAGAGCTAATGGAACTTGAGGCACCAGCGAAGTCAGAAAAAGCAAAGAATAATTCAATTTTCCATCGATGCTGTGGTGCATCAGGAAGTTGATACAACTTTATATCCTGAGTAAAACAGCAGTAACTGGTGAAATGATTTTGAACACTGCTGGTTGATTGCTATCCACAGTTACTGCAGTTTAAAAGGTGCCTGTAGAATAGCAAATGAGAACAGCATTCACCTTCACTGGAGCCAGCCGAAATACATATACGATGTGGGGTTGTGATTTCAAAGCCTCTTGAATTTTTCAGACCTGGTTTGCTGAAAATTAAATATTTGCAAACAGAGGTTGTTGGAACAATCGGCAAAATTAATGGGACATTGGTACAATATTCTTCACAAAAACCTTGCCTAAAGCAAATTAACTAGCTGTTTAATAGGCTGCCACTTTGAATACTCAGTTGTAAACTGACTAAACAATGCCATGGATTACTGACGTTAAGCTACCTTTCTTGTGTGCAGAATCATGAGCTGTGTGAATATGATTAGTTTGCACTGCTTCGTTGACAAAATAAGGTTAAAGTAAAAATGAGACTGTAATGTGCATTGAAGCACAATGCCTTGAAATACAAAACAAAATAACGTGCCATATGGAGTAAAATGTAATTCAAATATGGTTTCAGAAGTACTTTGATTAAACTTAATATCCTAGGTGCATACTGCATTTTAAGGGACTAGGCTGTTAAATGACCTGGCTTGACCCAATGTTCACAGTACAGAGTGTCGTAAATCAGATCACACGCTCTCTATGGCCTGTAAGTGAAGCTCAATGCACCAGCTGCTTACCAGTAAAAGCTTGTTTCTGAGGAGTGTTTGTAAAGGTCTTCCAAGTCCTCTGTTAAGTAGCTTTTCTTTCATCTGCAAGCACATGCAAAATGAATGTGAGCTTGTTTACAACCTTGTCAATCTATCACTAGATTGGCCAAGGCCAAGGATGATCACAAGTCTCGTTTTAAAATAAATAAATGGGAGAATCCTTGGGAACTATTTAAAGGAACATCATTGGAAATACAGAATTCATTCAAACAATAATAGGAATATAATGGACAATACAGAGGGCACGATTCTCCCCAAATATTTCTAAGTTAATTTGTGGCGGGGCTTTCAGGGAGTTCCCCACCGCTGTTCAATGACACTGAGTCACCTTTTTGGGTCCTGGGGAGTTTCTCACTGGCTTAGCCCACACAGGGCTGGATTCTTCCGCCCTGCAGGCCGCAAAAGCGCCACAGGCGAGCTGCAGACAGTGGAGAGGTCCATTGACCTTGGGCGGGATTCTCCGGTTGTCGGGCGGCCACGGCAGGAGAATCCCGCCCTTAGAAATTTTTTTAACATTGGGGAGATGAACTCAGAGATCAGGCCGCCATTTTGAAAGGGTGCCACGATCTCCAAGTGAGCTTGTTGGTCCCCCATACCCCCAAGCCATGGCCAATGTCACCTCCCCCACACCCATGGACACTACCCCACACCCTCCAAGTAAGGACACCCTGAAATGGGGTCCCCCCTCTTCAGGCCTCCCATTCTTACTTGCTGTTTTATGTCCTTTAACCAATTCTCAAACTAATCAAATGCATGAGTTCCAATCGCATGAGTCCCAATCTTTTGTGACAGTGTCTTGTGTGGCGCCTCATTGAATGTCTTCTGAAAATCCAAAAAGACTACATCCACTGGCTTCTCCTTATCTACCCGGCTCATTACACCCCCAAAAAACTCTAGATCATAGAATTTACAGTGCAGAAGGAGGCCATTTAGCCATTAAGTCTACACTGGCCCTTGAAAGAGCACCCTACTTAAGCCCACATCTCCACCCTCTCCCAGTAACCCAGTAACCCCACCTAACCTTTGGACACTACGGGCAATTTAGCATGGTGTGATGAACGGTTACTGCCTTATCATCATGTAAGGTGATGTCCCCTTTAAGACCGGGCTTGGAACCCTGGGTACTCCGCCTCTGGCTCCGCCCATCTGGGAGCCATACATAAAGCGCTGCCTCATGGGCTGTGCCGCAGTCAGCTCTCGTCTCTAGCTCTAGCATAGTCATTAGTCTAATAAAGCCTTCTTTACAGTTTAATCTCTAAGCGTCATTATTGAGGGTACCTCAATTTATTAGACTAAACTAGATTCAGGATGGACGCAGGTCTAAAACCAGAGAAGCTCAATCTGGATGCACGAACGCCGGAGGTAAAGGAAATTTTTAAATACTGGCTGCGGTGCTTCGAGGCCTACCTGGACTCCGCAGAGATTCCCATCCTGGGGCCACGCAAGCTGCGTCTACTCCACGCATGGGTGAGTCACAGAATCTCCACCACGCTCAAAAAGGCGACGACTTATGATGCGGCGATCGAGTTGCTACGCAAGCGGTTTGTCAAACCCATCAATGAGGTGCACGCCCGGCATCTGCTCTCTACCTGCCGGCAGCGCTCAGGGGAATCGCTCGACGAGTTTGTTGAAAAATTCACCGCGCTTGCCAGGGACTGTGCCCATCAGGATGTGACAGGGGAAGTCCATATGAACCTGCACATCAGAGATGCTTTCATGTCCGGCATCCGCTCGACCTACATCCGGCAGCGGCTGCTCGAAAGCGGGGCAAACGACCTCCAGGAGATGCTAACGCTCGCCTCCTTGCTGGCGGTGGCCCGACATAACTTGGGTACGTACCCCGCGGACTCTGCCAGCCCCCCCCGGACTTCCTCAGACTCAACCGTATTACAGGCCTGCGCCACGCGGTGACCCGCTCACCATGGGGGCACACCGTGCTACTTCTGTGGACAGGGCCAGCACCCACGCCCACGCTGCCCAGCCCGCTCCGCGATCTGCAGCGACTGTGGGAAGAAAGGGCACTTTGCAAGGGTCTGCCTGGCCAGACCCAGGGGCCAGAAAAACAAAGCCAGCCCGAAAATCAGGCTCTCAGGCCCGCAGGCCTCGCAATGCTGCTGCGCACCGACGTGACACGTCCTCTTCTGACACGTCATCAGCCTCGTGCGAATCATGGGAGCGGCCATCTTGTCGGCGGCCATCTTCTCGACCCGACACGCGCAGCCGGCTCGGGCGGCCATTTTATGAGTCCGACTCAGCTGAGGACTCCGACTACCCGCGACTGGGTGCGATCACCCTCGATCAAACTCGGCCAAAACACCTGCAGAACTCTATGATGCAGGTCCAGATCAACGGGCACGACACTGCATGCCTCTTTGACTCCGGGAGCACGGAGAGCTTTATCCACCCTGAAACGGTAAGGCGCTGCTCCCTACGCACCCATCCCGCATCCAAAACCATAGCCCTCGCATCTGGGTCCCACTCGGTACAAATCATGGGGTACTGTATTGTGGATCTCTCGATCCAGGGCACCAAATACACCCATTTCAAATTTTATATCCTCCCTCACCTCTGTGCCCTCCTGCTGCTCGGACTGGATTTCCAGTGCAGCCACCGAAGCCTGACACTGAAGTTCGGCGGATCCTTGCCCCCCCTCACGGTGTGCTGCCTTGCGACACTGAAAGTCGCACCCCCCTCGCTATTCGCAAACCTCACTCCCGACTGTAAGCCCGTCGCCACCAGGAGCCGGCGCTACAGTGCCCAAGATTTGGCTTTTATCAAGTCAGAGGTCCAGCGTTTACTGGGAGAGGGGGTCATCGAGGCTAGCAACAGCCCTTGGAGAGCGCAAATGGTGGTAGTCCGGTCCGGGGAGAAGAAACGGATGGTCGTGGATTATAGCCAGACCATAAACTGATTCACGCAGCTTGATGCGTACCCCCTTCCTCGCATCGCGGAAATGGTAAATCGGATCGCCCAATACTGAGTCTTTTCCTCGGTCGACCTCAAATCCGCGTACCACCAGCTCCCCATCCGACCAAAAGACCGCCCCTATACTGCTTTCGAAGCAGCCGGCCGGCTCTTCCACTTCCTCAGGGTCCCCTTTGGTGTCACAAATGGGGTCTCCGTCTTTCAAAGGGCGATGGACCAAATGGTGGACCAGTGCGGTTTGCGGGCTACATACCCGTACTTGGACAATGTCACCATCTGCGGCCATGATCAGCAGGACCATGACGCTAACCTCAAAAAGTTCCTCCAGACCGCCCGAGCCCTTAACCTGACCTATAACGAGGGCAAATGCGTTTTCCACACCACCCGGCTGGCCATCCTCGGCTATGTCGTGGAAGACGGGGTCCTAGGTCCCGACCCCGACCGCATGCGCCCCCTTAAGGAACTCCCTCTCCCCCGCAGCCTCAAGGCCCTCAAACGGTGCTTGGGGCTTTTCTCCTATTACGCCCAGTGGGTCCCCAAGTATGCGGACAAAGCCCGCCCACTCCTAAAGACCATCACTTTTCCCCTCTCGGCTGAGGCTCAATTGGCCTTCAACCGCATCAAGTCCGACATCATCAAGGCCGCCATGCACGCGGTGGACGAAACCATGCCTTTCCAGGTAGAGAGCGATGCATCAGACATCGCCCTGGCTGCTACCCTCAAACAAGGAGGCAGACCAGTCGCGTTCTTCTCCCGAACCCTCACCGCCTCCGAGGTTCGACACTCTGCAGTCGAAAAGGAGGCACAAGCCATTGTGGAGGCTGTACGGCGCTGGAGACACTACCTAGCCGGTAGTAGGTTTACCCTCGTCACCGACCAACGGTCGGTCGCCTATCTGTTCGATAACACGCAACGGGGCAAAATAAAAAACAATAAAATTTTGAGGTGGAGGATTGAACTCTCCAACTACTCGTATGATATCAAGTATCGTCCAGGGGAGCTCAATGAGCCCCCAGATGCCCTGTCCCACGGCACATGCGCCAACGCGCAGGAGGACCGCCTGCAAGCCATCCACAATGACCTCTGCCACCCGGGGGTTACCCGGCTCGTCCATTTCATCAAGTCCCGCAACCTACCTTACTCAACCAAGGAGGTCAAGGCCATGGTCAGGGCCTGCCAAGTCTGTGCGGAGTGCAAACCGCACTTCTATCGGCCAGACAAGGTTCGGCTCGTGAAGGCCTCGGGCCCCTTTGAGCGACTGAGCGTGGACTTCAAGGGGCCCCTCCCGTCCACCAACCGTTATGCCTATTTCCTCACCGTGATCGATGAGTTCTCCCGTTTCCCATTCGCCATTCCCTGCATCGACATGACCTCAGCCATGGTGATTAAGGCACTGCACAGCATCTTCACCCTGTTCGGTTTCCCTGCTTATATCCACAGCGACCGGGGTACATCGTTCATGAGCGATGAACTGTGTCAGTATCTGCTCAGCAAAGGCATCGCCTCGAGCAGAACGACCAGTTATAACCCGCGGGGAAACGGGCAGGTGGAGAGGGAGAACGCGACCGTGTGGAAGGCTGTCCTTCTGGCCCTGCGGTCGAGAAATCTCCCAACTACCCGCTGGCAGGAGGTCCTACCCGATGCCCTACACTCCATTAGGTCACTCCTCTGCGCGGCCACGAATGAGACCCCTCACGACCGATTGTTTCTCTTCCCCAGGAAGTCTACCTCCGGGGTCTCACTTCCACCTTGGCTGATGGCTCCGGGACCTGTTCTTCTCCGGAGGCACGCGAGGAGCCATAAATCGGACCCCCTAGTTGAAAAGGTCCCACTGCTCCACGCCAACCCCAGTTACGCCTACGTGGAGTACCCCGACGGCAGGCAAGATCCGGTTTCCCTCCGGGATCTGGCACCCGCTGGATCCTCCACCACAGACGCCCCTTCCCGCGCCGCTGCCCTGCAGGATCCGTCGCCCCCTACAACACACCCCCTTCTGGCCCTACCACCTGTTGGTGAGCCCCTATCGTGCGCCCCCCTTTACACACCCTGCCGGCGCCGGCACCGCTACCCCCGGCCCTGTCTAGTTTACCTGCCCTGACCCGGACCGAAGCTCCGACTGCTGTGCTCCCGGATGTGCCCTCAACCGGGACGTCCGTGCCCGCCGCACCACCGCCCGAATTGAGGAAGTCGAGGAGGACGATCCGGCCACCGAGACGGATGGACCTATGATGGCACTTCACCCCCGCCGGACTCTTTTTTTAAACAGGGGGTGAATGTGATGAACGGTTACTGCCTTATCATCATGTAAGGTGATGTCCCCTTTAAGACCGGGCTTGGAACCCTGGGGACTCCGCCTCTGGCTCCACCCATCTGGGAGCCATACATAAAGCACTGCCTCATGGGCTATGCAGCAGTCAGCTCTCGTCTCTAGCTCTAGCATAGTTATTAGTCTAATAAAGCCTTCTTTACAGTTTAATCTCTAAGCGTCATTATTGAGGGTACCTCACATGGCCAATCCACATAACCTGCACATCTTTGGACTACTAGGATTAAGAATTCTGGGTGCAATTCAGTGTCCCCATTATGTCTGGCACAGACCTGGGTGCAACTGGTGAATTGCTTGCGAGCCCCAAATCGGGCTCTGTGCCGGGTGTGAAACCTTGCATGAATCATTCAACTCGTTCTGCCTGGCACGATCTGGATCTCTCCCTTACTGGATGAGGTCCAGATCTACATATTTAAATGAGCTGTGCCTGGGAGACCTCACCAGGGTGTTGTTTAGTTCTGGTCCACACAAACGTGGACCATTTGTAAGAGCATCTGGGGGGGTCTTCCATGCCATTGAAGACACCAAGCTCTTTGGGGACAGGGCAGGGCGGCACCCTGGCACTCCCTCTGGCACCAAGGCACCTTGGCACTGTCAGCTTGACATCTGGCAGTGCCAGGGTACCTGAGTTGCAATGCCAGGGTCCCAGGATGGCAGTGCCAGGTGCCCAGGTGCCAGGTTGGCAGTGCCAGGGTCAGGCCCAGAGGGGGAGTGAGGGGGGTTCCTTGGGTCTCGCAAGGTTGAGGGGGTGAGTCAAAAGGGTGGGGGAGGGACCTGAAGGGGGGTTAAACCGGACAAGATAGCCCCCCGATCTGCGAGGAGCCTTTCCTTCTGGTGAGCTGAAGCTCGCCAGCAAGAAATTCCTTTTAAGTGCAGCTTCGGCGGCGAGAATCTCCCCAAGGCCAAAAAAACCAGCAAAGCGCCGTTGGATAGTGCGATGTTGCTCGGCGCTGCGGCCATCAAGGAATATTCTGCTGAACGCGCCGTTCAGTGGACTTCAACTTGAATCGCTGAATCGCACCCTCAGTTAATGTTTCCGACCAGAATTTTGCTTGGGCGAATATGAGGCTAAGAAAATACTAACGTCAGCCTTAGGACAGTGAGTGTTTGAAAAACAAACAATAACAAATGCAATAAATACTTTATTTTGTTGACCTTATATTAAATATGGTCATCTTTTGCGTTTTTAAGTGTAAAGCGCAAATCAATTAAAGGATACTTAAGCATCTGAGGCAACTTAGTGGAGTGGTAGTAGATAGTTTCTGTTCCATAGTTTTGTGAATTCAACAATAAAAGCTAACAATAAAGCAAATGTTTTTTATTGAACAGCCTTTGGATTTTGTGGGCACTGTTAGAACTTTATGTCAAAGTAATATAAAATTCAGCTGTCAATACCCATCTACTCGACAACAAACAAGCTCATTTATACTTGTATTGAATAAACATTTCAAAATAAGTATTTGCAAATAAACAGCAGCCAAGGTGCGGAAAGGCAAAATATTGTCATACTACGAACAGGGGCGGCATGGTGGCATAGTGGTTAACAGTGCTGCCTCACACCTCCAGGGTCCCATTGAAGTAGGCCATTTTCCAAGACCATATTTTACTCTCATCTCATCAAACATTCTTCATTTATGAAGCTGTTTTATTGGACTGATTGGCACCGTTTAACATTTATTGGACTGTTTTATTGGACTGATTGGCACCGTTTATAATATAATGTGCCCACAATGCAGAAGGGGAGACCCGGATGGACATTCGTTTAAATCCCCTTCTGCACTGATGGAAGACACTTGTTCTGCCCAGCAATAACACGAAGCTGCATCTTAAAACGGCCCCCTGGCCAGGAGATCGGGATATCTGCGAGTCAAGACCCTGGCAGTGGGATATATGGCACAACTGCATTGCAAAGACTTATGAAAGAATGAAATAATATATTAATAAAATGGCCAAGGCAGGCAAAGAAACCAGAATAGGAGGAATAAAAGAAATGTATAGATTAGATTAGCGTCCCCCACACACACAGCAGGACAAAGATGACATTAACACCTCATCTAGCAAATACAGAAACAAAAGCATAGCACAGCCAGAGACATCGGAGGTCGATTTAGTTAAGGAGACACATCAGGGAGATCATGGGAAACACATTAAAGAAGGGAAGGACACTCGGAGCAAGCACAGATAATCTCATCAACACGAACACACTCCATACAGATGCAAATTGACAAGGGAGGGACACTCAGCAAGCACACATAATCTCATCTACACGGACACACACCATACAGATGCAAATTGACAAAGATGCATATTCTCAGTTTAAACCTGTCTGAGAGATCTAAATCAAAACTACCCTTTAACTATTATGTATGAGCAAATGTTCCCGCTCGAATTTGGATTCCTATAAAAATCCAGAGCGAATGTGTAATTGTTGAGATCAACGTGGGCCAAGCCACTGTTTGAGCTGGCTGCGTGGGTCTCCCTGAAGGCTTCAGTAATTGTACAATAAAGAACAACGCTTTGAACCTTGCCTTGAGACTCGGCCTCTTGACTGCACTGGTACAAGGGATTTTTCCCTACAACAGTGGCATAGTGGTTAACAGTGCTGCCTCACACCTCCAGGGTCCCGGGTTCAATTCCAGCCTCGGGTTGACAAAATACAAATTTCTTTACCCGTCAGTCTGGCCTCAATAAAAGTCGAGATGGATTTGCAGGTACAGCATTAGTTATTTTATTTGGCTTGCAAGCCTGATTCATTTCACAGAGGCATAAGACACATCCAGTCTCCTACACCCCGGAAAGCGAATGAACAAAGAGACAAAGGGATTTCTGCAAATCAATTCAAATGGTATCAAGTTTCACATACACGATTCCCATAGGTCATCCTATACCCCTCCTGACCTGGTCATACATTCTGATTGGCTCACTTCCAATCCCTTCCTCTGGCCCCTATTACCCAGCATCCTTTTCTCCTCCTTTGGTGGACACACCTCCTCCTTGCTTTGCCATGCGGTCTGAAATCCTTTGTCTGTGAACTCACCAGAATGAGACTGGCCTATCTCTACATTACAGTAACTAATATCTCTAAAGTAACTATTTTATATCACATTCGTCAGGGTGACTGTGTGGAGTTTGCACGTTCTCCCTGTGTCTGCATGGGTTTCCTCTGGGTGCTCTGATTTCTTCCCACAGTCCAAAAATATGCAGGTTTGGTGGATTGGCCATTCTAAATTGCCCCTTAGTATCCAACGGTTAGGTGGGGTTCCTGGGTTACGGGGATAGGGTGGAGGCGTGGGCTTAAGCTTAAGTATGGTGCTCTTTCCAAGGGCTGGTGCTGACTAGATGGGCTGAATATCCTCCTTCTGCACTGCAAATTCAATGAAATAATGAACAGCAGAGAATGGTGCCAAAGGCAGTAAAAAGGATAATCATGGAATCATAGAATCAGAGAATTGTTACAGATCAGGACGAAGCTTTTTCAGCCCATCCAGTCTGAAATGGCTCTCTGGAGGAGGAATTGACCTCGTGCCACTCCCTTGCCTTCTCTCCATAACCCTGCACATTTTTCCTTTTCAGATGGTATTACAGCTCCCTCCGGAGAGCCTTGATTGACCCTGCCTCCACCACAGTCCTAAGTAGTGCATTCCAAACCCTAACCACTCACCGCATGAAATGTTTTGCCTATGCCACCATTGCATCTTTCTCAATTACATTAAACCTGTGCCCGCTGGTCCTCGATCCTTCCACCAATGGAAACAATTTCTCCCTATCTACTCTGTCCAGACCACTCGTGATTTTGAATACCTCTATAAAATCTCTTCTATAACTTACCTACTCCGAGGAAAACAGTCCCAACTTCTCTGGTGAATCTGAAATTCCTCATTCCTGGAACCATTCTTGCGAATCTTTTCTGCACACTAATGCCTTCACATCCTTCCAGAAGTGTGATGCCCAGAAGCGGACACATCACTCCAGTTGAGGCTGAGTCAGGTTTAATATGGTTTACATGTTTTTCGTACACCATGCCCCCATTGACAAAGCCGAGGATGCTCACTGCGGTCATAACTTGTGCTGTCACCTTCAATGATTTTTTTTCATCCCATTTTAGAACTGGAGCCTTTATATTTGTCTCTCCATGTACTTTCTACCAACGTGATGCACTTCATACTTCTCTGCATTAGATTTCACCTGCCTCTTGTCCGACCATTCCACCAACCTGTCCATGTCCTTTTTAAGTTATATGCTATCCTCCTCACAGTTGATAATACTTCCAAGTTTTGTATCATTTGCAAATTTTGAAATTGTTCCCCGTACACCAAGATCCCGGTCATTCATTTATGATCAGGAAGAATAAGAGTCTAAGACTGACCCCTGGGGATCTCCACGACAGACCTTTTACCAATCTGAAAAATGGCCATTTACCACTACACTTTGATAAAAGCAAATTACTGTGAATGCTGGAATCTGAGACAAAACCAGAAAATATTGGACAACCTCAGCAGGTCTGACAGAATCTGTGGTGAGGGAAGGGAGTTAACATTTTGAGTTGGATGACTCTTTGTCAAAGCTAGAGAGAGCTGGAAATAGGGTCAGATTTATACTGTTGTGGGGGAAGGCGGTGTGGCGTCTTGGGGCTGGATAGGTGGAAATTAACAAAGATGTTGTGGACAGAAAGACAAAGGGAATGTAAATGGCAGTGATTAAGGCTCAGAATGGTGTAGATAATGTCACATAAATAGATTAGAATGTGTTAATGGCAGAACAAAGCTGAACAGTGTGTCAAAGGGCAAATAGGAACAGGGAACAGAAGGCCCAAGTGGGGTGGTGGTGGAGGCGGGGTGGGGGGTGGGGTGGGGGGGGGAGGGGGGGGGCGGGGGCAGGGTGGCGAACAGATCAATGGAAGAAATGAAAATGAATTGATAGAAATAAAAATGGGGTCAAGGTGGAGGAGAGAGTTCATAGTTGGAAGTTTTTGAACTTAATGTAAAGTCTGGATGACTGTAATGTGCCTAATCGGAAGATGAGGTGCTGTTCCTCCAGTTTGCTCTGGGCTTCACTGGACCATTGCAACAGGCCAAGGATGGACATGTGGGCATGATAGCAGGATGGTGAGTTGAAATGCCAAGTGACAGGGGTCTGGGTCCTGCTTCTAGACGGACTGAAGGTGTTCTGCAAAGCTGTCACCCAATCTGCGTTTAGCCTCTCCAATGTAGAGTAGACTACATTGGGAACAACAAATGCAGTAGAACAGACTGAAGGACATGCACGTGAAGTGCTACCTCACTTGAAAGAGTGTTTAGGCCCTGGGATGGTAGCAAAGAGGAAGTAAAGGAGCAGGTGGTGCACCTCCTGCGATTGCATGGGACGGCGCCGTGGAAGAGCACCTCCCCGTGTCAGTGTGGGTTTCCTCCGGGTGCTCCAGTTTCATAGAATTTATAGTGCAGAAGGAGGCCATTCGGCCCATCGAGTCTGCACCGGTTCTTGGAAAGAGCACCATACCCAAGGTCAACACCTCCACCCTATCCCCATAACCCAGTAACCCCCACCCAACACTAAAGGCAATTTTGAACACTAAGGGCAATTTATCATGGCCAATCCACCTAACCTGCACATCTTTGGACTGTGGGAGGAAACCGGAGCACCCGGAGGAAGCCCATGCACACACGGGGAGGATGTGCAGACTCCGCACAGGCAGTGACCCAAGCCGGAATCGAACCTGGGACCCTGGAGCTGTGAAGCAATTGTGCTATCCACAAGGCTACCGTGCTGCCCTTCCACAGTCCAAAGATGTGCAGGTTAGGTGGATTGACTATGCTAAATTGCCCTTAGTGTCCCAAAAAGGTTCTGTGGGGTTACTGAGTTATGGGGATAGTTTGGAGGTGTGGTCTTAGAAGGGTGCTCTTTCCAAGAGTTGGTGCAGACTCGATGGGCCGAATGCACTGTAAATTCTATGATAAGAGGGTGAGGTATTGGGGTGTTGGAGGAGTGGACCAGAGTATCCTGGAGGGAATGGTCCTTGCGGAATGCTGACAGGGGGAGTGAGGGGAAGGTGTCTTTGGTGCTGGCATCATGCTGGAGTTGGAGGAAGTGGCGGAGGATGGTTCTTTGAATGTGGAGGCTGGTGGGGTGAAAAGTGAGGACAAGGAGGACCCTATCCTATTTCTGGGAGGGAGGGAACGGGGTGAGAGCAGAGGTGCAGGAGATGAGTTGGACACGGTTGAGAGCCCAGTTGGCCACAGTCGGTGGGAAACCACGATTCAGGAAGAATGAAGACAGCACTGTTTTGGAATGTGATATCATCAGAACAGATGTGTTGGAACTGGGAGGATGGGATGGAGTCCTTACAGGATGTGGGGAGTGAAGAGCTGTAGTTGAGGTAGCTGTGGGAGTCAGTGGACTTGTAATCTGGAGATAGGGAGATTAAGGAAGGGAAGGGAAGTGTCGCAAATGGACCATGTGACGGTGATAGCGGGGTCGAAATCGCAAGTGAAATTAATAAATTTGTCCAGGTGCAGACGGGAATATGAAGCGGCACCGAAACAGTCATCGATGCACCGATAAAGGAGTTGTGGGATGGGGTCGGAGTAGGATTGGAACAAGGAATGTTCCACATGCCCCATAAACAGACAGGCAAAACTGGGACCCATGCGGGCATCCATAGCCACACTTTTGGTTTGGAGGAAGTGAGACAAGTTAAGGGAGAAATTGTTCAGTAAGAAGATATGTTCTGCCAGATGCAGGTGGTGGATGCGTATTGCTCCAGCCTCTGTTCAAGCAACAAGTGGAGAGCCCTCAGACCATCCTATTGGGGAATGGAGGTATAGCGGGATTGGCCACCCATGGTAAAGAGGAGGCGGTTAGGGTCGGAGAACTGGAAATTGTTGATATGATGAAGGGCATCAGAGGAATCATGGATGTAGGTGGGAAGGGACTGGACAAGAGGAGAGAGTATCGAGTCAAGATAGGAAGAATTGAATTCGGTGGGACTAGAACAGGCTGACATGATGGGCCCACTGTGATAGCTTTGGGGAGGATTTGGGGGAGGAGATCGAAACGGGCTGTATGGGATTGGGAGACTGAGGTTGGAAACTGTGGAGGGAAGATCTCCAGAGGACGTCAGGTCAGTGATCACCCCCATTTACATTCCCTTTGCCTTTCTGTCCACAACATCTTTGCCTATCTCCATCTATCTCTGGCCCTCTATCCAGCCTCACTGCTCCATGCCCGACCCCTAGTATAAATGACCCTGTTTGCTGTTACTCAGCCAATTTTGCATCCATGTTGTTATTATATTTTTAACTTCATGATCTTTAACTTTGCTTACACGTTTGTTGAGCAAAATTTTACCAAATGCTTCTTGGAAGTCCATATACACCACATCATCAGCAGTACTCTCATCAACCCTCTCTATTACCTTATCAAATGCCTCCTCCTTATTAATTTTAAATCCTTCAAGTGGCTGAACTACCTTCTGTTTCACCATGACCTACTCAGCATCTTCATCCTTGGTAAAGCCAGATGCAATATATTTGTTTAACATTACTCCTGCCTCCAAGCAGAAATCCCCTTGCTTGATTTTCTGAATAAAAAATACAGTGGCCAATACATAAGCAAAACAGTGACCTGAAATATTTGCTGGGAATTTCTGCTTTAACATTTTCTGAATTTCTGTTTTGCGGCGGCAGAGGCGGCTCACCATTAGTCGGCACTGGGATCTTCTGGCCCCGCTGTTGTCAACGGGGTTCCCTGTTGAAGGCACCGCTCGCCACCTTGAAGCCCATGATGGGGTGTGCCATCGGCAGGTCTGGAAGATCCGACCGGCATGAACAGCCGGAAAGTTCCGGCCATTAACTCTGCTTCTCCCTACAGATGCTGACTGGCCTGCTGAATATTTCCAGCATTTTTTACTTTTACTAAATACATTGGCCACTTTAACTTGCTCACTTCTTGGTATTTTCAATTGATGTTGCTTTTCTTTTTGACAAAAGTAGTTTGGTGAATTGCAGAGAAGCACGGTCTTTGGTGTCTTATCATCTTCAGAAATTGTTTGTAGTGTTTGGGGTAACCTTATTCTTGATGAGGTTAGAAATTGTTGTTGTCAATAATTATGGTTGAACACCTCGCAAAATGGCATACCACTCTCCATCTGCTATTATAATGGAGGCATTCACTGATAATTTTAAAAAGAGTATAGTGCCTTTGTTAAGATAGCAGAGAAAGGAATTCAGTAAGTGTCTGTACACAGTTATAATTAAGAAATTATTTAAAACTACATTTAAGAAATGTTGTAAGTTTAAATGGGAAAAAAACCTCAGATATGCAAATGTTGTTCTTAAACTATTATTGGAAGGTTATATGGCTTTTTTGTTGATACTCACGCTTTTCTTTGACGATACTTCTTGTGTAACTGTGGATGTACCTATACGGTTTTACTGACGGATATAGTGAGACCCTGCTGCTTTCATTGAGCATAATCCTGACAAAGCAGCTTTTATTCCACCCTCTAAAAAGGAACCTCCGACACTGTAGAAGTGTGACCTACCAATTCTCAGCAGGATTTGAAGCTGCCTAAATCTATTTTCTCATTTTACAGTATTATCCAGATTGAATTGATGTTGGGAAGCTTCTCAGATCATTATGCATCCTAAACTTTCCAAGAGAGGCATGTGGGACAATGGACAGCTTGTTCTGTTTTTATCGAGAGGAAATGAGTCCTTGTTCAACAAGACCTTTACTTTCGGCAGCCAATTTAATAGTTGTTGAGTCACACAAAACTGATTTTAAAATTTCTGCAGTAACTTCAGGAGAGGGTTCCCAGGGCTAAACAAAATAACCGTTTTCTAAGAAGAGTTGGTAAATTTGCATTTTTTAATCTAACCTCTAAAGCAGACGTTTATCTCTTCTGAAGAGGTTACCCCACTCAAAGCTGTGCTTTCACCAGCTTGAAGTGCTCCATCCAACACAGAAGTTTTACATTCCTGCAGAATTGCAGATAGCTTGGACGTTTTTTATAGTACCGTCTCTTCCATGTTTGTGTCAAAATGTTGGGATACTGTTCCGTGACTGACTGAGCAGCTACCTAATTAAGAAATTGGGTCATCTGTCGATTCGTGCCGATTAAACTGATGAAATCTTCCCTCTGGTTTGGGTTCACCAGTCATTTTCAAAACTCAGAGCTCTGTAAACAATTGGAATGTCATTATTACATTTCATATTTAAATATAAATATTTAAAAATCAGTCAGGCAAGCTTGTTTATTCTAATCCTTTGCAGGAAATTTAAAATTCATGCTAAAAGCTCTTAGTAAATCTAACATTCTGAGCGTAAGTGTAACGATCACCCTTCATTTGAGGGTCACCTTCCACTGACTTATTCATTGGGGCAAGTCCTTCACCAGCGCATGTTTAAAAGCTTTATGGGGCATCACTTTCTGACCAAAGTGAAGCTATTCTGTTTTAGAACGACTGGTTTTCAAAAGCAGCTCCTTTTCATCCTATAACCGATTATTACATGTTGTTTCAGCTCTCCTTTGTCAGAGAACGCGGTTTCAATTTGGAATTTTGCTCGGCCGGTTACTCAGTTTCCTTTTTGTGAAAACCACAACAAAAGTAAGCTTCAGGGGTTATTTTCCCTTTGCTGCACACATTTGTATTTTTTTGCACATTAAGACACTATCGTTCTTTGTATATTACAGTCTCACACACAATTTCCTCTCTTTTGTGTTGAGTATATGCATGCCCTGCTCGCTCATCAAAATAGGCAACAATTAGCCACTTTTGCACATCTTGTGTTATCTCTCTCATGAGCAGAGGGTGTGTGCATTAATGAAATCTGTCAGAAGAAGGTATTAACTGTGTTAATTGTATAAACAGCTATATAATTGCAGAGGACATGATAGAGCTTTATTTTTCAAATCTATTTGATAAGACAAGGCCAGGAAATGCTTGAATAGCTGTTAATCAAATTTGAAATGGCTGTTGTGACACAAAAAGTAATTTCATCTTTGTAATGAGCTTGAAGCGTTTTGAAAAGTAAATTCTGTAGCAGCAATTTCTTGAGGATGACATAGTTGATGGAAGCCAGTTGGTGGGGTATGCTGGAGGGGCGAACTTTCGACCAGGTAAGAGGGGGATGGGTCCAATCTGGGCGTGTGTGTGTCAGGATTAGAGGCCCGATATGTCAGAGGCTTGTGGGATGATTGGTGAGCTGAGGCCCGAGTACCCACAAGCAGGGGTGGGTGTGGTTTGGATGTCAGTAGTGCATGGATGGGCGGGAGGGGGGGGGGGGGGGGGGTGGAAAGAAAGGGGATCAGCTGGAGAGGTCAGATGCTGGGGAAGAGAGAGGTGTCAGAGCTCATGGTAGGAGGTTAAAGGCATTGTAGGGGTGTGGAGGCCTCAGACGGTTGTTGGAAGTCTGGCAGGGGATGGATTTGATGCTTTGGGTGAGGTCAAAAGGGTTGGAAGCATCAGCGCATGAGGTTTTCGGTCCAGAAGGAACTGGAAAGGTACATTTCCTGGTTACAGCACCGCTTGCATACCTTTAGCTGGTGAGTTTCTCAATGCCTGGGCAGCCAGAGTTAAATTTGAAATGTATGATAAATCAGAGTCTACCAACCTCATTATAATCTTTAAATTTCCAACCTGCCTCCTGTGAGCAGGTTGATTCCTTCTCCTGTTCTATGTCCATTGAAACTGTCACTTGTTTAATGTAAGAAGGGCCTAAAAATTGAATGATGTGGTGGGTTTGTTGGAGGTGGTTGTGGTAAGTCTCGGTGGCGCCCCGTTTGCTGGTGGTGGGATTCTCTCTTTCCGCTGTTTGTCAGGGATTTCCCATTGAGGACACCGCACGCTGCCGAGAAACCCGAGGTCGGGGTGCACTGCTAGCGGGGAAAGAGAATCCCAAAGGCCGGAGAATCCTGGCCCAGTCTCTGAGAATTCTCCGATTTGATCAGCCTTTTTCAAAATTCATTTTTACGGGATGTGAGCATTGCTGGCTGGGCCAGTATTCATTGCCCATCCCTAATTGCTCTTGAGAAGGTGGTGGTGAGCTTCCTTTTTGAACCCCTGCAGGCCATTTGGTGTAGGTAAACCCACTGTGCTGTTAGGGAGGGAGCTCCAGGAATCTGACTGAATAACAGTGAAGGAACGGCGTTATATTTCCGAGTCAGGATGGTGAATGACTTGGAGGGGAACCTCCAGGTGGTGGTGTTCCCAGGTACCTGCTGCTCTTGTACTTCATGGGTAGTGGTCATGGGTTGGAAGGAGCCTGGGTGAGTTCTTGTAGCATCCTGTAAATGGCACACACTGCTGCTAATGTGCATGTGTGGTGGAGGGATTGAATGTTTGTGGAAGGGGTATCAGTTAAGTGGGCTGTTTTGTTCTTGATGGTGTCGAGCTTCTGAAGTGTCGTTGGAGCTGCACTCATCCAAGAAAGTGGGGATTATTCCATCACTCTCCTGATGTATGTGCATAAAACCAGGGTGCATCTGTTGTATTGTCTCTTTTGAGCTTAATATAAATGAAGCTGAAAGGTAGGCAGAGAGGGTGAATATAGAGCTTCAATAGAGACCCGATGAAGGAGCTGTGATCCGAAAGCTAGTGATTCTAAATAAACCTGTCGGACTTCAACATAGTGTTGTAAGACCTCGTCGTGTGCCCAGCCCAGTCCAATGCCGGCATCTCCACATCATATATATTGGCAAAAACATATATTTAAATGATTATATTTAACATACCAACAAATACACTATCACAACACCCTCTTTCCACGGTGGCACAGTGGTTAGCACTGCTGCCAGACAGCGCCTTGGACCCGGGTTCAAATCTTGCCTTGGGAGACTGTGTGGAGTTTGCATGTTCTCCCCGTGTCTGCGTGGGTTTCCTCCGGGTGCTCCATTTTCTTCCCACAGTCCAAAGATGTGCAGGTTAGGTGGATTGGCCATTCGGTGAGATCACAGCGAATGGTTTTTCATTCTATGTGCACAAAAGCTGGAAGATTTTGACCAGGCTATTACTACCCTTTACACTGCATCTCAGTTCTCAGCCTCAGATTTAAATTTAACAATTAACCTCACATTGATGGTGACGTAGCATCAATTGCTGTTTGCAGAAGGGAGTTCCAAAACTCTACTCACTCCTGAAAGATTGGGTTCTAATTTTTAGATTATGTTCGCTGGTCCTAGATTCCATAACATTTATGGATCATTTACCTCAGCACATTTCCTTCAATTTTAGAAATTATTTTATGGATATGGGTATTGCTGTCTAGGCCAGCATTCATTGCCCTTGAGAAGGTGATTGTGAGCCACCTTCTTGAATGGCTGCAGTCCATATAATGTAGGTACACCCACAGTGCTGTAAGGAAGGGAGTTCGAGGATTTTTACCCAGTGACAGGGAAGGAATGGTGACATATTTCCAAGTCAGGATTCTGTGAGATTTTGAGGGGAACACAAAAGTGGTGATGTTCCCATGTACCTACCCTTGTCCTCCTTGATGGTAGAGGTCACGGGGTTGGAAGGTGCTTTCAAAGAAGCCTTGGTATATTTCTGCAGTGCATACTGTCGACTTCTGCAATGAGTATCAGTGGTGGAGGGAGTGAATGTTGATGGTGGCGATGGGGTGGCAATCAAGCAAGCTGCTTTGTCCTGGATGATGTCGTGATTGTTGTTGGAGCTGCACTCATCCAGGCCAATTGAAGAGAATTCCATTACCCCCTTGACCCGTTCCTTGTAGATGGTGGACAGGCTTTGGGGACTCAGGAAGTGAGTTACTCTGCAGAATTACCAGCCTTTGACCTGCTCTTGTAGCCACAATATTTATATGGCTGGTCCAGTTAGTTTCTGGTCAATGGTAACTCTTAGGATGTTGATAGTGGGGGATTCAGTAATTGTAATGCCCTTGAATGTCAAGGGGCGATGGTTGGATTTTCTTTTGAAGGAGATGGTCATTACCTGGCACTTGTGTGACATGAATGGAACTTGCCACTTTACCATCCTAAGCCTGAATATTGTCCAGGTCTTGCTTAATATGGACACGACTTCTGCAGCATCTGAGGAGTCACGAATGGTGCTCAACATTGTGCAATTATCAGTGAACATCCCCACTTCTAACATCATGATGGAAGAAAGGCTATTTGTTGGTGAAGCAGTTGAAGATGGTTGGGCCTAGAACAATATTCTGAGAACTCCTGCAGTTCTGTCCTAGGACTGAGATGATTGTCCTCCAACAATCACAACCATCTTCCTTTGTGCCAGGTATGACTCCAAAGTGGAGAGTTTTCCCCCGATTCCCCTTGACTTATTACAACAGTGACTACACTTCTAACTATTTAATTGACTGCAATGCACTTTGGGATATCGGAAGGTCATAAATAGCACTGAATAATACAAGTTGTTCATTATACAGACACAAAAGAAGAATAAGACAATGTTAATGGCATCACCTGAGGTGAGATAACATTGGAAGTTGTTTGGCTTCTTTCATAATATAATGGACCTCCTTCTACAGTTTTGTGAACTCAACAGGCCCCTGACTAATGTGACCCACAACCCCTTTCCCTGGGGTTACCTGGATGTTGCACAGCTACAATCCAAGTTGACAGATTGAGACGACGCGTTTCTCTTGTCCTAAGCAAAGATATAAAGAGATGTGGAATTTTCCTGCCAATTCTCAGCAGCACTGAGATGGCTCACTGCATCTGCAGATGGAGATGGTGTTTTGTGACCGCTCTCCCCAGGCAGTCAACCTACCCTCTCCTCCCCTCCCTCTCCTCCCCCACAGCCTCCTCCACCCACTGGCACACAGCTGCTCCCTCACATCCTCTCTACTTCCCACCCGGCAGTCCACCTCTTCCAGCAGACAGGCCATCTCTTTACCTGGCAGGCAGTCTTTCCCTCCTCCTCCCCACCCCTTGGCCCCCCCCACCGGCAGGCAAACTCGCTTCCCACAGCAGCACGGGTCAGTGCAACTGCTGGGGCAACTAAGTGGTTGCCTAGAGCTGTAAAATCTAGGAGCTGTCAGAAGATCTGAACAAACTATTAATTAAACTATATAAGTAAACAAGCAGGCTTCATAGTGGGAATGAAATGTCAATATCTACTGATACACATGAACATATTGTCGTGTGAGAATACCTTTAAGACATGGATGTTTAAGCAATGTACCTTTAAGACAACAGTGATGTCAGAGAGTGGGTGGAGCTGGGCTTTAGGTCAGCCATTTTGCAGGTTTTTAGTTTCAGTTTTGAAAAGAGCTGGGTGTGTGTCTGTGTTTTGCAGGGAACTGGATATCTGACATGAAAGACTACCTCTGGATCATTTGGGTGATTTAAACTTATAATAGTGAAGCCTTTAACATGATGTGATTTTGTTTAAAGGTGTTAAGTCTCTTGGAAGTTTGAAGGAACACTTTAAGGAGTTATTTACTGTTGCAATATTTTCTTAGTTATCTTTGAAGTAAGGGGTGTTAAGAGATCCAATGTTTATTTAAGATGTTAAGTTGAGTTCATGGAATAAACAGTGTTTTGTGTTTGAAAACCCACGTGTCCATAATTGTAATCCCACACCTAGGGAACAAGCCGTGTGCTAGGAAAAGCAACAAATCCATTAAAGGGTGAGATTGGTTGAACTCCATGATACATTTTGGGGTTCTGAAAACGCCTCGCCCATAACAATATACTGACATACGTGTAGATTCCCATGCATTTACTTTGCAGTCTTCCCCAAAATTTCATATTATATCTTGTCTGTTCATAGCACAGTTTCACAAATTTGTGCAATTACAAGACGGTTCCACAACTGCAAACAAGTAAATAATGTCAAAGTACGTACTTTAATCTTGTCCACTCTACCATAATTATTATCGATTGTTTAAATTGCACATTAAATCATCTAGTAATTGTTGCTGGAGCAAGTATTACATCATGGTGCCATATATTACGTCATCTTGCCATATTACCCATTAAAAATTGCATTTCCAGCATTAGATGTCCTGTGAAAAGTATGGAACAATAAGAATATACAATTAGTATCATAATATACTCCTTTTTACGTTAAATAAATCTTAAATTAAAAATGCAGTATTTTTAATGATACTAATGCACAATATTAATCTTGAAAGTAATTGGAAGGTGTGGTTGGTTGAGCAGGTGCAAGGTTGAAGGTTCACCTTGGGTGCCTCGGAAGCAATACTCTTGCATCGGTGTTGCCCTGCCTCACCTTCCCCACTGCCAGCAACCTCAATACCCCCCCAAATATTGGGGTTGTGCCCAGTATTCTAGATAGTGTTGGGGCCTCCACCGTGGCCTGGCCCACGATCGGGGCCTACCGATCGGCAGGCCGGCTTCCCCTGGTGGGGACCTATTTTACTCCACGCCGGGCCCCTGTAGCTCTACGCCATGTTGCGTCGGGGCCAGCGCGGAGAAGGCAACTAGCGCGCGTGAGCGTGTTTGCGCCAGTCGTAATGCGCATGTGTGAATTCTCGCCGGCCGCAGGGCGCATGCGCAGACCCGCGGCACCTGTTTGTCACCGGTATCGGCAGCTGCAGCTGTGTGAGTCGCTCCAGTGCTGTGCTGGCCCCCTGGGAGGCGCAGGATCGCTGATCCTGGGGGCCTGTTGACGCCGTCGTAAATCACAATGGCAATTACGACGGCGTCAACACTTAGCCTCAGGATCCGAGAATCCCGCCCCACTGTACCATATATAGCTGGTGCAGTAAGAGTTAAACGCCTGCGTTAGTGTGGGTATGATTGCTGCAGTAATGGTTTTAAAAATCTTGGTTTGCAAGACAGCGAGGCTTTTTGGAGCTAGAGGTGCAATTCAAGCATCGTAAATTTTCTGGGCAAATGGACTTATATTTATATTAAGAAGGTTTCCTGTGGAATAGTTAATTAGAGACCCTGGGCGGGATTCTCTGACCCCGGGCCGGGTCGGAGAACCGGCGGGGGGGGGGGGGGGGGGGGGCGCGACTCACGCGACGCCGGTCTGCCGGTCCGCCGGTCCTTCGGTGACCGGAGAATCAGCGCCATTGCTGCCGGCAGGGTCGGCGCGGCGCTGGTTGGGGCCACTCGACGCGG
Source organism: Scyliorhinus torazame (assembly GCF_047496885.1). NCBI lineage: Eukaryota > Metazoa > Chordata > Chondrichthyes > Carcharhiniformes > Scyliorhinidae > Scyliorhinus > Scyliorhinus torazame. The sequence continues at coordinate 89,949,724 of NC_092720.1, read as the reverse complement.
CCCCCCGGGCGATTCTCTGCGCGGGATGGGCCGAGTGGCCACCGAGATAGGCCGAGTCCCGCCGGCGCCGTTCACATGTGTCCTGCCTGGCAGTAGCTTGGCGTTCATTCTGCGGGGAGCGGCCTTGTGGAGGAGGGGGGTCTGACTAGGGGGGGGGAGCCCTCCACCGTGGCCTGGCCCGCGATTGGGGCCTACCGATCGGCGGGCCGGCTTCTCCTGGTGGGGGCCTCTTTTACTCTGTGCCGGGCCCCTGTAGCTCTACGCCATGTTGCGTCGGGGTCGGCGAGGAGAAGGCAACTAGAGCGCATGTGAGAGTTTGCGCTGGTCGTAATGTGCATGCGTGAATTCGCGTCGGCCGCAGCGCGCATGCGCTGTCGCCGGTATCGGCGTACCATTTTTTCGCCGGTATCGGCAGCTGGAGCTGCGTGAATCGCTCCAGTGCCATGCTTGTCACCTGTGAGACGCAGGATCACTGATCAGAGAATCCCGCCCCACTGTACCATATATAGCTGGTGCAATAAGGGTTAACCGCCTGCGTTAGTGGGGGTATGACTGCTGCAGTAGTGATTCGGTCGGTGCTTGCAACTTCGATTGCGTATTGGGAAAGTGGATCTGGGACCTGCAATGCGGGGGCTGTGCTGAGGGCTCTCTTTAAAGCATCCACGGCATCCGTGTGCTGTGGAAGCCATTCCCAAGGTACTTGCTTCTTGAGAAGTTCAGATAGGGGCGCTGCTTTTGTGGCGAAACCGTCGATATGGTTTCGGCAGTAGCCAACCAGTCCTAAAAATGACCGGAAGGCTGAGACATTATGGGGAAGGGGCAATTTGACGATCGAGTCAATTCTCTTTTGATCGATCTCGCGTTTACCTTGTGTGATTACTGTACCCAAGTAAATCACTTTTTTCCTGCAAAATCTGGGCCTTGGGGTTGACTTTACATCCAATTTCTTTTAGGAGTGCTAGGAGTTCGGCGAGAAGCAAAATGTACTCTCCCTTTGTGTGTGTCTGTAGTAGCAAATCATCTACATACTAGACCAGACAATCGGGGCGGGAAAATTCTGCTAGTCCATTTGTCAGCTGTTGGTGGAAAATGGAGGGGGAGCTGTGGAAGCCTTGTGGAAGGCACGTCCACATATACTGTTGTCTCTGGAATGTAAAGGCGAATTTGTACTGGCACGCTTTTTCCCAATGGAATAGACCAAAAGCCGTTTCTAATGTCCAAAATCAAAAAAGGTTTTGACTGGAGTCCCTGTTGGAGCATGGTCTCGGGACTCGTGGCTATGGTGGGGGCTGCTACTGGGGTTACTTTGTTCAGTTCCCAGTAATCAATGGTCAGTCGCCATGATCCATCGGGTTTCCTGATGGGCCAAATTGGTGCATTATTTGTGGAGGCTACTGATCTTAGTACGCCTTGATCAAGCAAACTCTCTATTACTTTGGAGATTTCTGCCTCTGCCTCTTGGGGAAAACCATACTGCTTTTGGGGTCTGGGGTTGGGACCTGTAATATTTACCAAACCAGCTATCTTGCCACAGTCGTGCTTGTGCTGTGCAAATGCTGCTTTGTGTTGCTGCAGGACTTCCCTAACCTGTTTGTCCTGACTAATGGCTCGAGGGTCGAACCAGAAGTCTCCTACTGTGCTGATCCTGTTTTCATAGTCTCCAACTGTGAGCGTGGCGGGGGCTCGTGCTGCCTTTGCCATTTTCCAAACACATTTATTAACTGGATCAAAAGAGAGGTTGGCCCCTTTGGAGCGATTCCTAGGATGTGTTCAGCTGTCTGGGGTAGATCGACCAAAACTACGGGTGCTTAGTCGTAATGTTCCCTATTTGTATCGCTACAGGGGCTGTGATGTGTCCTTGTTGTAAATGACCTGTAAAGCCGCTGAGTGTGATGTTGTCTGTTGTGGGCCACGTGACTCGTTGAAACATCGTGGAGGAATTGAGTGTGGTGCGGGACCATCCTGTGTCCCAAAGAAATTCTATGGGGTGTCCCCGGACTTTGCCTGCTACTAACGGTCTACCGGACTTGTCCCAAAGGGTGTCGCCGACCCAAGTTGGGGAGCCCGAACACTGTCAGCCGGTGCCGTTCATGTCTATGTTCTCTGAACGGGCGCTAACGCTATGGATTGGCTTTGCCCTGTTCTTATTTAGGGTGCCTGTCTGTTGGTTTCTCTGCTGCTTTTGGGGCGCATTGCACTCTCGTGCAAAGTGTCCTAATTGTCCACAGTTGTAACATTCCTGGGATTTTGGCTGTGGTGGGCTGTTCCTGCCCTCATTTAGCTATGCGGGGTTCTGGTGCGCTTTAACTGGATTCATGTCTGCCTGCTCTTCCTCGGGTTTTGCCTTGGACTGATTGTTCCGAAGCACGGGACAATCTCTTCAAAACCCATTTCTCGTTGTGGGCCTCATCTGAGGGGTCGTAGTTTGCGCAAGCTCTCTGTCCTGCCTCTGTCGCACGAGAGACTAGAATTCAAGTCCATTTGGCCATATTATCTGCGGACAAATTTGCGTCGGCTTTCTCTCCGAAAACTGCTGTGAAATGTATCTACAAGCATCCAGCAAATGCTGTGGGGTGCTCTGTTTTCTTTTGCCTACACTTGTTTAGGCCTTCTATGGGGTCTCCTCTGTTATAGCCGATCGCATCTAGGATCGCTGTGTGCATCTCTTGGAGCGTGCCTCCTCCTACATTCTGTGGGTCGGGAGGGGCTGCCACGACTGAAGGGTCGAGGCTTAAAACTATGAGCTTCACTTGCTCCTTTTTGTCCAGGCTGTACATGGTAGCAGCGAGGGACACTGTTTAGCTCTAGCAAAAAACTGGTGGGGTACCGATGTGGGGAGGAACGGTGTAATCTTTCCACACGCGTCCCGTAATTGGGTCACGGTTAACAGGGTTGTATATAGGAAATCTGCGTTACCTTCTGCTGCGGCCTTGCGGTGTGTGGTTACAGGGTTCATGGGGGTGTGTTCTGCCTGTTCAGTCGGGGGTTGGGGTGCTTTCCCCTTTTGGGGTTTTTCTTGCGTACATGTCCCATGTACGTATCTGTGGGCAGTTTCGTTTTTCTCCTGCCAATCGGAGCCGTTTTCCTAGTCTAAGTGGGGTCCAAAAGTGCTTTGAAACCCATTCTGGACAGAAAGCAGAGATTGCAATTCTGCAATTTGCTTCCGGCACTTTGCGTGATCTACGGAGCTCTGCCTTTGTTCCGTCGTGGAAGTGTGGAGCCCTCGTAGGACTGCTTTCAAATCATTGAATTGTTTCTGCAATTTCTCTACCTGTTGCTCGGTTTCTTGTCTTACCAAGACCGCACGTTGCGTGTCCTGGTAGGCCTTATCATATTGGGACTGAAAGCTACTCAAATGGGTGAGACAAGACTGGTGTGCCCTCTTGGCACCATCCACCTCTCTGTCCCTCGCTGCTAACTGTTCTCTCAAATCTTTATTCTCCTTCTCAAACTCGCTCACATCTCCCTCACTATTTCTGTTTCTCTCCTCAATCTCTCTACGGAGCATCCTAACGACCTCCTCTGTGCCTCGCAATTGTGCCAAGCAGGACACGATTGCCATCAGCTTGCGAGCTTTCCCTAAGCTCTCCTTGTGGATCTCTGACAGGTTCTCCCACCAAGTATGTCCTATACTCCCGGGACCTGTTTCATCATTCGCGCAGAATTCGCTCCAAAGGGGCCATCCTTTCCCTTTGAGGTACTTTCTGATTTCTTCTTCCCAAACGGGACACTGTCCTACTCTACTGGTCGCTGTGACCTCGAATTCCTGGGGGTTCATAAGGCGTCCCATTGCCTTCATTACCATTTTCTCTATCTGGGTTCTCTACTGAATTTGGAACAAGGGGTGATAAAGTGGTGATGTAAACACGGGTACAGCTTACGCTATTTTCCGGCCTACAAAACTCCCGACAGTTTTACGCAACAAAATCTCTCAGGTTTACCTTATATCCCTGTTAGTATGCATGCATTAACACACTTCCAAATCTGGAGGTTTGATCAGTATTGTTCTTACACTTGTGGTTTTTCTGTTTCCAATTGGATTCCAATTCAAATTTTTGTTCTCTCAGAGTGACTAGGCCACTTCTAAGTCGAGTCCCGTCAGGAGTCGCCAGTAAATGTTGCTAATTGTGTTTCTTTTTATTTGGCTCTGAAGATGGCGGCCAATATGGTCGCCTTCCTTAATTCTAATTACGTTTTGCTCTCGAGTCGCCAGGTATCGTTCGATACCGCCACAAGGTTCAAAACCGAATACTGATCAAAGACTCGATACACCAGTTAGTAAGTTCAACCTCAATGCTCATTTATTTACACACATAGTCAAATATACTCATGCACAAAACTCTACAGACTAAACTATCACTACTGCTAAAGCCTATACTTAGCTTCAGGCGCCCACTCAGTCAGAGGAACAATGTCCGTTGTTCGGTTCTGAGGCTGCTGGGGTTGAACTGGTATGGAATAACAGCTAAGAGCGTTTGTCTGGTAGTGTGTGTTTACCTTGGACGTACTTGTTGTGATGTAGCTTTGGCAGGTCTCTCTTTGGTGAGGGCCCGAAGAGAGCGATTCTCTCTTGGGGGATCCTTCTTATACCCAAAGGGGGCTTTGCGTGCTTTTGGGCGGGCCTTGAACTTGGCCCCAATTAATTGGGCCGTTTCTCAATCGTTCCTATCGATTTCCTCCAATTAAGGGGTGGGTGCCCTGATGGCTGGGCTTGTCCTAGGTGGCCGTTGGCCTGCTTTGTTCGAGTCTCCTCTGGCGCCGGGGTGTCTGCCTTATTATCGGTTACTCAAATGTTACTCTTTTGTCCCTGGAGATGGCTCATTAGTATGGTAATGGCTTTGCAGTTTCGGTCTTGTCTGGGATCTGCGGCTCCAATCAACAGACAAACCCTGCACCTGCTTGCTTTCTCAGTATTGTCCATTTTCCCTGCAATCTTGCAAAGTGTCCATTTTGTAATCGCGAAGTCGCCATCCCAGATGGCTACAGATCTCAGATGGTTTTGTTTTTTGAGGGAAATAAAGTCAGCAGTTAAGGGTTATTGTGCCACTGAATTGATTAGTATTATTTAAGGGGTAATTGTAAGCTATTTTCCTGTATGTTAAAGATATTTTAATACTTTATTGGCAACAACTTTTTTTTATAAAGTTAGGGTACTCAATTATTTTTTTCCAATTAAGCGGCAATTTAGCGTGGCCAATTGACCTACCTGGACAACCCTTTGGGTTGTGGGAGTGAGACCCCTACAGACACGGGGATAATGTGGAAACTCCACACGGACAGTGACCCGGGGTCGGGATCGATTCTGGGTCCTCGGCGCCGTGAGACAGCAGTGCTAACCACAGCACCACCATCCTGCAGCAAGAAAAGTGTATATTGACTAATATTTAGCACTGTTTCTTAATTTTCTGGAAGATCCACCCATGCCTTGGGATGAATGGATTTCTGGGTTCAAGACCTACTTTCTCACTACTGGGATCAATAGTCCAGATGTAGCAGCAATCCACAATAAGATGATACTCCTACATTGTCTTGGAGCAGAAGGCCAGTGAACATTTGTGAGGCTCACTGAAGACATGTCTACATTTAACACAGCAGTGTCCAAACTGTTTTGGTCAAAGAAAAGTGTGACGATTGAACAGTAGACATCCTACTGGGGAAATGTTGAGCCCATTAAACGATATGTGGCAGCATTGTGGCAATTGCTTTCCATATGAATGGTTGGCATACTAACCAACAAAATAATTTGTGACCAATCAATTGAAAAGCTTTGATTCCATGAATTAGGGAACATGATGATTTAACCTTGGCAGTCCAAATCAAATCTGCCATGTTAGATACAAAGAGGTTACACAGGAATGCAGGGTCGCAGGCACAGTTTGTTCAACCAGCTCAAGTGCAAGGTTCGCAGACAAAGATATCCCAGCAGCCTCATCAACATAGGCCCCATCACAGTCAGATACCTTCGAAACCATGCCTAAATTGTGGAAGTACTCATTGAACAACACCATGTCCAGCTCAAGGAAAAATGTGCAATTATGCTTAAAGTGGGATCACTTTGCAAAGATGTGCAGGTCGTGTGTGTGTATTGTAATTAATTTTCCCGGAAATTGTGGCATGAATTCACCACTGGAGGATTGGGGAACATAACAATCTAACCTATGGCTTCCATCACCAAGATTGCCAATGCAGTGAAACCCAGGCCAGTATATAAATCGGGTTTTGAATATGGGGCAATAAGAACAGATGTAAAAATGCACTTCTGAGATAAATCATTTTCATTCAGGCTACAAATGTTGTCTGACAAAATCAACCTTTCAGCATTGGTGCACTTTTATGCAACACAGCATCTGCATGGCAGGATTTAAATGGCTCCAACTTTCATGTAGCTTTGCTTCATTTTCTTCCTGTGATTTGCTGCAATTCCCATGAGGTAAAATGGTGGATAAATTTTGCTGTAACGTTTCTTCTTTTCAACCTTTTCAGTCAGCACATAACCAGGATGCTAGTAAAATATACTTACTGCAGAGTATGCTGAGGCCTGTTTCATTTTGCTTCTCTCTGGAGGCACATAACTGCTGGTGCAGAGATCATGGAACTGCACAGTAATGAATTTGAAATCCATGGATTAACAGTTAACAGCTACAGTCTGAAGTTAACTCCCTATTCCACAATCAATAATAGCCTAATGGGAAAATATCTAAGACCGTAAGAAAGAGTTTTAGCCCAGTTTGTTCAAAAAAAGCTTTTATAGAATGTACTTTTGTTCCGTTTTTCACAATAAAAATGAATAATTAATTTTTGCAGAGTGTACCTTCTCTTACCACTTGTGTGGATATAAATACAAATCTATAGGACAGATATTGTTCTTTATATAGAACTAAACTAACTTCAGTTTATAAATAATTCGATTTCATGGCATAGAACTTGGAATATAGAACATACGAGAACATAGACCATACAGTGCAGAAGGAGGCCATTCGGCCCATCTAGTTTGCACCGACCCACTTAAGCCCTCACTTCCACACTATCCCCCTAACCCAATAACCCCACTTAACCTTATTGGTCACGAAGGGCAATTTATCATGGCCAATCCACCTAACCTGCACATCTTTGGACTTGTGGGAGGAAACCAGAGCACCCGGAGGAAACCCACGCAGACACGGGGAGAACGTGCAGACTCCGCACAGACAGTGACCCAGCAGGGAATCGAACCTGGGACCCTGTGAAGCCGCAGTGCTAGCCACTTGTGCTGCCGTGCTGTCCCAACTACCCCATGTTTACCCAGGGGATTGTTTTCGAATGGTTATGGCCCAACGACATGTCCTCTGTGTGATGTCACAAGATGTGAGAAAAGCTGTAATATTCTTATTTTTTAAAAAGTGAGACAAAGGAAAAATGGGAGGAGGAATTACGCATGGAAAAGGGGGAGGTCTCTGGATTTATTGGGTTTCCACATTTCGTATTTCACAACTCATATGTTACACTTTCTTTAACCGTGCCGAAAGGAGGGAAAAATGAAACGGGCAAGAAATAAAAGGCAGGCAGAAGTCAGTACAGGTGTTTACATACAATTGCTTTCCCTCCTGTTGTGGCTGTGACCCCCCCTTTGGTTGGTGTACCTTTGTTGCAATTCCAAGTTTGGCCTGGGCGAGTATTTGCAGATGTCTATCGACAATCTTGGTCCCTTGTCCATCTCGCTTTTATTGCGTGGCTTCCTCCCCCCTTCCCCCTCCCCCTCCCCTCTTTCCTGTGACTCGCTTGTGCCTTCTCCTCCCCTCTTACCCCGCTCTCTCCCTCCTCCCCCACCCTTACTCTATTGGTTGCTGGCTATGAACACATCTTGGAACAAAATGGTGAACGGCTTCCATGTGCTGTGGAGGCCTTCTTCCGGCCCTTGGATGGCAAGTTTGAGAAATTCCGCCAGGTTGGACAGCCAGTCTGCAGCCTTGGGTGGTGCGGCCGATCACCAGCTGAGCAGGATTCTCCGCCGGGCGATCAGGGAGGCAAAGGCTAGGGCGTTGGCCCCCCCCCTCCCCATGAAGAGTTCAGGCTGGTCTGGAACCCCGAAGACTGCCACTTTTGAGCATGGCTCCACCCTCACTCCCACAACCCTGGACATTGCCTCAAAAAAGGTTGTCCAGCACCTGGCAAGTTCGCACAGGTCCCCACAGTTTCCCTTTCCTAGGTCGCCTCTCTCCAGCAGTTCTTCAACTAATGAATGCACTGGTATCTGGGGGTATGTCGTTGTTTCCTTATGGAGCAAACGTCTGACTTGAATGTGTCTTAACTCGTTTCCTTTGACAATTGGAACCTCTCCCTGAGATCTCCCAGTGTCGCTACTCTGTCATCCGTGTCCCTAACCACCAATGGCCCCTCATCTTGTCTCCAACTTTTGCAGGTGAAGTCCATTATTGCAGGAGTAAGCTAAAACTGGAAGAGGAAGTACGTTCATTTTGATTGTCTGCACTCTCTCTGCCAGTGGAGAGCAGGTCAAAGTCCATTTGTAGCTTCTTCCTCTCTGCCTGTAGGTCTACGGTCAGGACCGAGGAGTACGGCCGATCCATCTCCATTATGGCGTCGACCAGCTCTTGCCCAGCTCCTTCCTATCTTTACACGCCTTGTACATAATAATTTTCCCCTTATCACTGTCTTCAGCGCCTCCCAGAATGTGGAGGGTGAAACCTCCCCATTCCGGTTGTTGGTAACATATCCGTCTATGGCCTGTGATATCTGTTTGCAGAATGCCTTGTCGGCCAGGAGGGCCATGTCCAGCCTCAATGGGAGGCGCTGTGCCCAGCCGTCTCCAACCTCACATCCAAGACGTATGGAGCATGGTCAGAGATTACTGTCGCGGAGTACTCCTACTATCCCCGGAAGCACCGCATTCCCCAACTACAAAGAAGTTGATCCGAGTATAATACCCTGTGGGGGAGAAGAAGGAGTACTCCTTCTCCCCTGGGTATGTGAACCTCCATGAACACGCTGCGAATCCAGCCTTCAACACGTCATCGATGAAGATGAACATCTTGCCAAGGTCACCCCCACACCCCCACTACTTGCCCTCAAACAACCAGGCAACCTCAAACAAACCATTGTTTGCAGCAAACTATCCAGCCTTCAGAACAGCGACCACGACACCATACAACCCTGCCATGACAATCTCTGCAAGATGTGCCAGATCATCGACATGGGTACCACCATTATACATGAGAGTACCACCCACCAGGTACGTGGTACATACTCGTGCGACTCAGCCAACGTTGTCTACCTCATACGCTGCAGGAAAGGATGTCCCGAAGCGTGGCACATTGGCGAGACCATGCAGACACTGTGACAACCGATGAATCGACATCATGCGACAACCGCCAAGCAGGAATGTTCTCTTCCAATCGGGGAACACTTCAGCAGTCAAGGGCATTCAGCCTCTGATCTTCGGGTAAGCGTTCTCCAAGGTGGCCTTCAGGACGTGCGACAACGCAGAATCGCCAAGCAGAAACACAGAGCCAAGTTCCGCACACATGCGTGCGGCTTCAACCTGGACCTGGGATTCATGTCGCATTACATTTAACCCCACCATCTGGCCTGGGCTTGCGAAATCCTACCAAGTCGGGACATGCATCAGTTAATTTTTGGTGGGGATTTAAATACAGTGTTGCATCCGAAGATAGATCGAACTAAGCTGTGGTCGTTGACCCCTTTGTAGGGGGTGGGGGGGGGTTGGGGGGGGGGGTGCGGCGGTGTTGATGTTGGCAGTGTTTATGAAGGAGAATGGGGGGAGCAGGCTGGTGATGGTTCTTACATCCAGGGGGCAGAGAGTATTCATTTTTTCGCCAGTACATAATGCATACTCGAGGATTGACTTATCTATTATGGGGAGGTCATTGTTGTCAGAGGTAAGAAAAGTGGAATACTCGGTGATTGTCATTTTGGATCATGCTCCACTTCATTAGAGTTTACGAGGACATTGGGGCAGACCTCGCCAGGAGATGGGCCGAATTCAATAGAGCGAAAGCAGCTCGTCACAAGAACAATGTGCGTTTTGGTATGCTGTACCCAGCGAAACTCTGGGTCACATACTAAGGAAGGGAATATTTCTTCACAGCCCCCCTGAAGCAAACAAGTTTATCGAGGAACACGGGCTGGAAAACCAACAGCGAGAGTAAAAATACGGGGCCCCTGGCGAGGGCCAACAACACACTGACGGGGTGGGGGGGAGGGGTGAGGCAACGCCAGGCCCCCCTGCCCCCACCCCCACCATGGCGAGCGCACCCTGAACAAAAAGCAAACCACTACCCAAGGGACCGCCACAGGTGGGAGACCAAGCCCCCAGCACGAGGGAACGCGAGTAGCGGAGAAGGGAGAGCAAGCGCGGGGAACGCAGGGTAGGATGGGGGAAGAGCGGTCAGAAAAACGCAGAGGCTGGGCAAGGGAGAAAGGAGACAGTAACTCCCGAGAGGGGGATCGCCGCACTAGCAGGAAAGCTAGCACCGGGGACATGCAACAAAGCAGGGCTGCAGCAGCCCCCCAACAGGGGGGGAGGCGCCAGGTAGGAGGGCGGGAGGGGGGGTGGGGGGGGAACACCACTCAACAGAAGGGGAGAGCAAGCGTGGATAGGAACAAAGGGACAAAGGAGGGATATACGGGAAAGGGGGAGAAAAGGGGAGGAAAGGGAGGGACCGGGGGGGGGGGAGGGGGGACGACGACACAGGGACGGAGGGAAAAACAAGGCTAGAAAAGGAACAACAATAGGGCTACAAAGTGCCACAACCAAGGGCTCGGAGCAAGGAATCGCTACAAGCATCTACCCAGTACGGTCTCTGGGTGAAGGGAGACCCCAAGTGCAGGGGGCTACCCGAGTGGCGGTCGCAAAGCAGGCGGACATGTCAGGTGCCCTCTGGACGAAGGCAAACCCCGGAGTGCAGGGGCCCGACCGCATGGAGAGAGCAGTGACAACGGCCATCCTGGACGGCCCCCTAACAAGTGGGAACCCCGGAGGGCAGGGGCGCGTCCACCAGGTAAATATGGTTAATCCCACAGGAGCGAGGGGGCAGAAGCCCCCCACAAGGATAGTCACCTGGAACGTAAGGGGGCTCAACGGCCCAGTGAAAAGATCCAGAGTCCTCACACACCTAAGAAACATGAAGTCAGGCATAATCTTCCTCCAAGAGGTGCATCTGAAAGAGCAGGACCGACTGCGGGTACGAAAGGGCTGGGTGGGACAGACCTACCATTCCTGTTACGGGACGAGGGCCAGGGGGGTGGCAATACTGATCAGCAAATGGACGATGTTTAGGGCGACAAAGACTGTTACGGACCCAGGGGGGCGGTGCGTCATGGTCAGTGGGGCCCTGGATGGGGCACCGGTAGTACAAGTTAACGTGTACGCGCCCAACTGGGACGACACGAGAAATCCCTGACATAGCGACACACCGGCTAATCATGGGGGGGGGGGGGGACGGGGACTTCAACGGTGTACAGGATCCAACGACTGACAGATCAAACCCCAAAACGGGGAAAACCTCAAGCATGGCAAAGGAACTCGGTCACTTTATGGAACAGATGGGAGCGGTGGACTCCTGGATGTTCTCCCCAGTGCACAAAGTATATACCAGAATTTACTTCTTTGTGGTGGGGAAAACGGTGCTTCCAGGGATAGGCAAATTGGAATAAGAACATAAGAACTAGGAGCAGGAGTAGGCCATCTGGCCCCTCGAGCCTGCTCCACCATTCAATGAGATCATGGCTGATCTTTTCTGGACTCAGCTCCACTTTCCGGCCCGAACACCATAACCCTTAATCCCTTTATTCTTCAAAAAACTATCTATCTTTATCTTAAAAACATTTAATGAAGGAGCCTCTACTGCTTCACTGGGCAAGGAATTCCAAAGATTCACAACCCTTTGGGTGAAGAAGTTCCTCCTAAACTCAGTCCTAAATCTACTTCCCCTTATTTTGAGGCTACGCCCCCTAGTTCTGCTTTCACCCACCAGTGGAAACAACCTGCCCTCATCTATCCTATCTATTCCCTTCATAATCTTATATGTTTCTATAAGATTCCCCCGCATCCTTCTAAATTCCAACGAGTACAGTCCCAGTCTACTCAACCTCTCCTCGTAATCCAACTCCTTCAGCTCTGGGATTAACCTAGTGAATCTCCTCTGCACACCCTCCAGTGCCAGTACGTCCTTTCTCAAGTAAGGAGACCAAAACTGAACACAATACTCCAGGTGTGGTCTCACTAACACCTTATACAATTGCAGCAGAACCTCCCTAGTCTTAAACTCCATCCCTCTAGCAATGAAGGACAAAATTCCATTTGCCTTCTTAATCACCTGTTGCACTTGAAAACCAACGTTTTGCGACTCATGCACTAGCACACCCAGGTCTCTCTGCACAGCAGCATGTTTTAATATTTTATCATTTAAATAATAATCCCTTTTGCTGTTATTCCTACCAGAATGGATAACCTCCATTTGTCAACATTGTATTCCATCTGCCAGACCCTAGCCCATTCACTTAGCCTATCCAAATCCCTCTGCAGACTTCCAGTGGCCTTTGCACTTTTTGCTTTACCATTTATCTTAGTGTCGTCTGCAAACTTGGACACATTGTCCTTGGTCCCCAACTTCAAATCATCTATGTAAATTGTGAACAGTTGTGGGTCCAACACTGATCCCTGAGGGACATCACTAGCTACTGATTGCAACCAGAGAGACACCCATTAATCCCCCCTCTTTGATTTCTATTAAATAACCAATCCTCTATCCATGCTACTACTTTCCCCTTAATGCCATACATCTTTATCTTACTCAACAACCTTTTGTGTGGCACCTTGTCAAAGGGTTTCTGGAAATCCAGATATACCACATCCATTGGCTCCCCGTTATCTACCGCACTGTTAATGTCCTCAAAAAATGCCACTAAATTAGTTAGGCACGACCTGCCCTTTATGAACCCATGCTGCGTCTGTCCAATGGGACAATTTCCATCCAGAGGCCTCGCTATTTCTTCCTTGATGATAGATTCCAGCATCTTCCCTACTACCGAAGTTAAGCTCACTGGCCTATAATTACCTGCTTTCTGCCTACCTCCTTTTTTAAATAGCGGTGTCACGTTTGCTAATTTCCAATCCGCCGGGACCACCCCAGAGTCTAGTGAATTTTGGTAAATTATCACTAGTGCATTTGCAATTTCCCTAGCCATCTCTTTTAGCACTCTGGGATGCATTCCATCAGGTCCAGGAGACTTGTCTACCTTTAGCCCCATTAGCTTGCCCATCACTACCTCCTTGGTGATAACAATCCTCTCAAGGTCCTCACCTGTCATAGCCTCATTTCCATCAGTCACTGGCATGTTATTTGTGTCTTCCACTGTGAAGACCGACCCAAAAAACCTGTTCAGTTCCTCAGCCTTTTCCTCATCTCCCATTATTAAATGTCCCTTCTCATCCTCTAAAGGACCAATATTTACCTTAGCCACTCTTTTTTGTTTTATGTATTTGTAGAAACTTTTACTATCTGTTTTTATATTCTGAACAAGTTTACTCTCATAATCTATCTTACTCTTCTTTATAGCTTTTTTAGTAGCTTTCTGTTGCCCCCTAAAGATTTCCCAGTCCTCTAGTCTCCCACCGATCTTTGCTACTTTGTATGCTTTTTCCTTCAATTTGGTACTCTCCCTTATTTCCTTAGATATCCCCTCTTTTTACCGTCCTTCCTTTTTGTTGGTATAAACCTTTGCTGAGCACTGTGAAAAATCACTTGGAAGGTTCTCCACTGTTCCTCAACTGTTTCACTATAAAGTCTTTGCTCCCAGTCTACCTTAGCTAGTTCTTCTCTCATCCCATTGTAATCTCCTTTGTTTAAGCACAAAACACTAATGCTTGATTTTACCTTCTCACCCTCCATCTGTATTTTAAATTCCACCATATTGTGATCGCTCCTTCCGAGAGGATCCCTAACTATGAGATCCTGAATCAATCCTGTCTCATTGCACAGGACCAGATCTAGGACCGCTTGTTCCCTCGTAAGTTCCATTACATACTGTTCTAGGAAACTATCGCGGATACATTCTATAAACTCCTCCTCAAGGCTGCCTTGACCGACCTGGTTAAACCAATCAACATGTAGATTAAAATCCCCCATGATAACTGCTGTACCATTTCTACATGCATCTGTTATTTCTTTGTTTATTGCCTGCCCCACCATAATGTTACTATTTGGTGGCCTATAGGTTACTCCCATCAGTGACTTTTTCGCCTTACTATTCCTGATTACCACCCAAATGGATTCAACTTTATCCTCCATAGCACCGATGTCATCCCTTACTGTTGCCCGGATGTCATCCTTAAATAACAGATCTACACCACCTCCCTTACCATCCACTCTGTCCTTCCGAAAAGTTTGATACCCTCGGATATGTAACTCCCAGTCGTGACCATCCTTTAACCATGTTTCAGTAATGGCCACTAGATCATAGTCATTCACGATGATTTGCGCCATCAACTCATTTACCTTATTCCGAATACTACGATCATTCAGGTAAAGTACACTTATGTTGGCTTTTTATCTCTGTTCTGAATCTTAACACCTCGATCAGTAACCTCTCCTAAGTTATATTTCCTCTTAACCTTTCTCCTAATTTTCCTTGTCGTCGAACCCATATCTTCCTGTAACAACCTGCCGCGTCGCTTACCATTAATGTTTTCACTTCCTGTTTTATTTCTTTTAGTATTCCTGGTCCTATTCACTGAGCTCCCCTCAGTCACTGTACCTTGTACTGTCGCCCTTTTTGATTTTTGACTATGGCTTCTCTGCCTTACACTTTCCCCCTTACTGACTTTTATTTCTGTCCCTGTTTTACTACCTTCCAACTTCCTGCATCGGTTCCCATCCCCCTGCCACATTAGTTTAAACTCACCCCAACAGCTCCAGCAAACCCCCCCCCCCCCCCCCCCCCAGGACATCGGTTCGAGTCCTGCCCAGGTGCAGACCGTCCGGTTTGTTCTGGTCCCACCTCCCCCAGAACCGGTTCCCATGTCCCCAGGAATTTGAATCCCTCCCTCTTGCACCATCTCTCGAGCCACGTATTCATCCTCTCTATCCTGACATTCCTACTCTGACTAGCTCATGGCACTGGTAGCAATCCTGAGATTACTACCTTTGAGGTCCTACTTTTTAGTTTAACTCCTAGCTCCCTAAATTCAGCTTGTAGGACCTCATCCCGTTTTGTACCTATATCGTTGGTGCCTATGTGCACCACGACAGCTGGCTGTTCACCCTACCCCCCCCCCCCCCCAGAATGTTCTGCAGCCGCTCCGAGACACCCTTGACCCTTGCACCAGGGAGGCAACATACCATCCTGGAGTCTCGATTGCGTCCGCAGAACCGCCTGTCTATTCCCCTTACAATTGAGTCCCCTATCACTATAGCCCTGCCATTCTTCTTCCTGCCCAGCTGCGCAGCAGAGCCAGCCACGGTGCCATGAACCTGGCTGCTGCTGCCTTCCCCTGGTGAGCCATCTCCCTCAACAGTGTCCAAAGCGGTATATCTGTTTTGCAGGGAGATGACCGCAGAGGACACCTGCACTGCCTTCCTACTCTTGCTCTGTCTTTTGGTCACCCATTTACTATCTCCCTCAGTACCTTTCACCTGCGGTGTGACCAACTCGCTAAACGTGCTATCCACGACGTCCTCAGCATCGCGGATGCTCCAAAGTGAGTCCATCTGCAGCTCCAGAGCCGTCAAGCGGTCTAACAGGAGCTGCAACTGGACACACCTCTTTGCACGTGAAGGAGCCAGGGACAGTGGACGTGTCCCTGAGCTCCCACATCGCACACGAGGAGCATGACACGGCTCTGAGATCTCCTGCCTTGTCTTAAACTTTCGGTTAACTTCAACAATTACAATTTTCCCCCCAAAAAATTTAAATAAATAAATAAACAACGAAGAAAAAAATAAATAAATATACCAATGAAAAGAAACAGAAAAACAGAAACACTACTTACCAGTCACAAAAAGCACTTCCTCCCCACCCAGCTTCGAATTCCCACCTAGATTCAAATTCCCAAACTCACTCTTTGCTGTCTCACTCTGGCTGTCTTCTCTCTGGCTCACTGGGAGAACTCACTGGGAGTGAGTTTACAAGTGGCTCTTTTTAAACTGTCCTGAATTGACTCCCCTCCCCCACCTGCTTTTAGATCAAAGTAGATTAAAGTGACTGACACTTAGCTGCCAACCAGTTATGTGAGTGGGTGGGGCAGCCCTTGTTAACCTACACTGCACAATACTAGCTTAATTTAAATTAATTTAAACTCCTGAAATTTAAAGGAGCTGCCTTACTGATTCAATTCAATTCAATTCAATTCCCACCTAGATTCAAATTCCCAAACTCACTCTTTGCTGTCTCACTCTGGCTGTCTTCTCTCTGGTTCACTGGGAGAACTCACGCAATACTCCGCAAATACTCCGCAACTGTGATATCAGACCACGCTCCACACTACATGGGCATGAGGCTGGAGACGGGCAGGGCCCAACGCCCCACATGGAGGCTGGACGTTGCCCTACTAGCTGACAAGGCCTTCAACGAAAAGATATCGCGGGCCATAGCAGAATACACGGAGAATAATCAGAACGGGGAGGTCTCACCCTCCACGTTCTGGAAGCGTTAAGGCCGTACTAAGAGGGGAAATCATCACTTTCAAAGCGCGAAGAGACAGGGAGGAAAGGGCGGCTACGCAGCAGCTGGTCGACTCCATACTGGAGGTAGACCGTAAATACTCCGAGGCCCCGACCGTAGAGCTCCTGGCGGAGAGGAAAGAGTTACAAAGGAACTTTGACCTGCTCTCCACCTGGAAAGCAGTGCATCAACTCCGCCAGGCACGTGGGACCCTATACGAACACGGAGACAAAGCCAGCCGCCTGCTGGCACACCAACTGAGAATGCAGGCAGCCACCAGAGAAATTGCACAAATCAGGGATACTAGAGACACATTAGAAACAGAGCCAGAAAAGATCAACAAAGCCTTCAGGGCCCAATGGGGGAGTCCGGGATGAAACGGTTCCTTGATGGACTGGACATACCAGTCGTGGGGGAGAGCAGAAAACAGGGCCTGGAAGCACCACTAGCACTGAGAGAGATCATGGACAGCATTAGCTCCATGCAGGCAGGGAAGGCGTCGGGACCGGACGGATTCCCGGCGGACTTGTACAAAACATTTGCGACAGCATTGGCCCCGCACCTGCAGGAAATGTTCACAGACTCGCTAGCGAGGGGCACACTGCCACCCACGCTAGCACAGACCTCAAGAAAGATAAAGACCCAACGGAATGTGGGTCATACAGACCCATCTCACTGCTGAACACAGATGCCAAAATACTGGCCAAAATTCTAGCCAAAAGTCTGAAAGACTGCATGCCAAAGGTGGTCGCAGAGGACCAGACGGGCTTTGTCAAAGGTAGACAGCTTACTTCGAACATTAGGCGCCTGCTGAATGTGATAATGACCCCAACTGGGGAGAGAACACCAGAGGTGATCGTCTCCCTAGACGCAGAAAAGGCCTTCGACAGAGTCAAATGGAAATACCTCATAGAGGTACTGGAGTGGTTCGGGCTTGGAACAGGATTCACCTCCTGGGTAAAACTCCTATACAATGCTCCCATGGTGAGCGTACGGACAAACAACACCAACACCTGATACTTCCAACTGCACAGGGGCACCAGACAAGGATGCCCACTGTTCCCACTGCTGTTCGCTCTAGTGACCGAGCCACAAGCAATTGCGCTCAGAGCAGCAAAAAGCTGGAGAGGGATCCAAAGGGGCGGCCGAGAGCACAGAGTCTCACTCTCTGCGGATGACCTGCTCCTATACATTTCTGACCCACAAAGCAGCATGGACGGAATCATCGCACTCCTGAAAGAATTTGGTGCCTTCTCAGGCTACAAACTCAACATGAGCAAAAGCGAGATCGTCCCGGTACACCCACGAGTAGGTGGGGCAGCACTAACGGGACTGCCGCTTAAACAAGCCCGACACAAATTCCGCTACCTGGGGATCCAAATAGCCCATGACTGGAAAGGGATCCACAAATGGAACCTCACCAGTCTGACAGAGGAAGTAAAAAAGCACCTGCAAAGATGGAACACACTCCCACTCTCCCTCACGGGGAGAGTCCAGACGATCAAAATGAACATGCTGCCCAGGTACCTCTTCCTACTTAGATCCATTCCGATCTACATCCCCAAGGCCTTTTCCAAAGCACTGGACAAACTAATCATGGTGTTCGTATGGGGGGGAGGGGGGGGGGGGGGGGGGGGGAAGAATGCTAGGATCCCAAAGAAGGTCTTACAAAAAACATATAATCCGGGGGGAGCTAGCCCTCCCAAACCTACAATTCTATCACTGGGTGGCGACGGCCGAGCGAATAAGGGGATGGATCAAGGAGCCAGAAGCAGAATGGGTGCGTGCGGAGGAGGCCTCCTGCAGGGGGACCTCCCTTCGGGCCCTCCCCAACACGGCACCCCCATTCCCACCCAAAAAACACTCCAGCAACCCAGTGGTGATAGCCACCCTCCAGTCCTGGAACCAACTACGGCAGCAATTTGGCCTGACCAAAATGTCGGACAAAGCTCCCATCTGCAACAACCATAGGTTCACACCAACGCTGACTGACGCCACCTTCAAAAGGTGGGGACAGGACGGAGGGACACTGACAGTCAGGGATCTATACATGGATGGCAGGATCGCAACAATGGACGAACTGACAGAGAAATTCCAGCTAGCCAGGGGGAACGAGCTAAGGTACCTGCAACTCAAAAACTTCCTATGAAAGGAGACAAGGACATACCCACAACCACCACGACAGACATTACTGGAAAAGTTACTGGACGCAAGCATACTAGATAAAAGAAACTGTAGCAACCTGTATGACCAACTGGTAGAAGGGGCTGACACCGTGCTGGACGCAACAAGAACGAAATGGGAGGAGGGCCTGGGGATCGAAATAGGGTGGGGACTCTGGAGCGAAGCACTGCATAGGGTCAACTGCCCTGGAATCCTGTTCGGCTGGCAGTCAGCAGCACCACCCAAAGCTGCAGACTGGCTGTCCAATCTCTCAGAATCTCCCCAAATGGAGAAAATCAAATTCGCCATACAAGGGTCAGACGACGGCTTCCACAGAACGTGGGAGCCATTCACCGAATTGTTCTGGTACCTGTTTGTGGCCAACAAACAAGCAGAAGAATAGCCAGGTAGCCAAGAACCAAGGGAAAGTAGCCAAAGCATGGGAGGGAGAGATAAACCGGGAGAGGGGGGTACACAGCTAAATCTAAGAGGAAGGAAAGGCGAACCACGTGAGGGGGGGGGGGGGGGGGGAGGGGGCAGAAGCGGGGGAAGAGGGGAAGAGGGAAGAGACAGGGAACAATAGAGGAGAGCCAGGGAGGTGGGGGGGGGGGGGGGTAGGAGGAGGCAGGGAAACGTTAACAAACTTGGCATCCACAGGAACAGAGAAAAAGGAGAATACAGGCGGAAGACGGGATGGCCGGCTGAGGCGGTAGTGAGCACGAGACGACAACGGCAGCAAAATCCATCCGGGAGAAGCAAGGGACAGCACCAGCACCAGATCCATTCGAGTATTGCCCTCCGTAATTGTCTCTCCGGCACCCAAATGTATATCTACCCCCCCAAGTCTCCCCCCCCACCCCACAAACAGATGCCTACTTGTGTGTGTAAATAATTGATTTTGTATTTCTCTCGTGTTGTTACTTTTTTTTTTCCCTTTGTGATTTGTGTGTGTGTGCCCTTCTCTTCTTCTATATATTTATCATATCCTGTGTACATAACGGCAAATATACTTTGTTCAAAAACCCAATAAAAAACATTTATATAAAAATTTTGGATCATGCTCGGCATTTGGTGGATGTGGTCCTCGAGAAGAGGCCTGCAGAGGCCAGCGTGGAGGTTGGATGTAGATCTGCTTGTGGATCCGCGTTTTTGTGTGATGATGGCAATGCTGATTGATGATTATGTGGGGTTTAATAAGAATGGGGAGGTCTCGCTGTCAGTGGTTTGGGAGGTGCTGAAGATGGTGGTAAGGGGCGAGATCATTTTGTATAAGGCACAGGTGGATAGGAAGGCAAGAGAGGAGCAGCCGCAGCTGGTAGATGATGGTGTGTTCTATTTCCATGGCTCCCCTGATCATGAAAACATGCATAAAACATGAGTGTTTGGTTATAACAAGTATTTATTCTTAACACATGGGGAGGTAACCAAAAAACCTATGTACAGACATTTATATCGAAGTTACTGTTGAGCTAAGGTGAGATGCGACTGTACTGTTGTCCGTCCTGCTGCCAAGTGTCTGCGTCTCGTCCGCCATCCGATATATAGAAGGGGCTCCATGTGTGTCTGGTTCCACCTTCTGGCAGGAGGTCATAACTGTCGCTATGTGTATTGACCATCAGCTATGTACATTGGTATTATTATATACAGCTATATACATGGTTGCAACTATATACAGTTATATACAGATATGCATATGTGCATATCACCACAGATAAAATCTTGCAAGTTGATGGGAAGTATGTGAAGATCCCAGTCTGTAACCTTTGGTCAGTAGAAGGAACTGCAGACACAGTTTGACCTATTGTCCTCAGGGAAAGCAGTACGCCAGTTGAGGCGGCCGAAGAGCATTGTTTACGAGTAGGGGGAGAAGGCCAATCGCTTGCTGGCGGGGCAGCTCTTCTGGTGGATACTTCCCCTCACGGAGGAATATAGAACAAGGGGGCACAGTTTAGAAATAAGAGGCTTTTCATTTTGAATGGAGATGAGAGGAATTTCTTCTCTTAGAGGGCTGGTGTTTGGAATTCTCTATGCAAGCGAGCAGTGGAGGTTGTGTCATTGAATATATCAAGGCTGAGTTAGACAGATATTTGATTGACAAAGGAGTCAAGGTTTATGTGGGACAGTTAGAAAGTGAAGATATTGCCACATCAGATTAATTATAATCTCATGGACTGGCAGAACAGGCTCCAGGGGCCAAATGGCCAACTCCTGCTCCTATTTCTCATGCTCTTAAATAGTCAAGCCAACATGTAGCAAAGGCATGAGTGAGGGCGTCAGCAACGGATGAGTTGAGGTTGCAGAGGTGGAAGTCGACAGCCTTTTAGTCAACTATGGCACCAAGGTTGTGAAAAGTCTGCTTCAGCCTTCAGAAATTTGGCGGGGACAGGATTGAATTGGTGGCCAGAGAATGGAGCTTTAAGTGAGGACTGAATACAATGGCTTTCAGTCAACGTGATGTTTTGTTGGAGGAAAGTTTCACTCATCCAAAATTGGAAGCCAGACTCAGCAGTGCGACAAATGAGAGCCAGTGCTGAGGGCTGAGGGAGATAGTGGTGAGGTGGGACTGGGGTGTCGTCAGCATACACTGGAACCTGGCATTGTGTTATTGGGAGATAGCACCGAGGGGTTGCATATAGATGAGAAATAAGATGAAGCTAAAGACAGATCTTTGGGGGACCCTAGAGGGAACAATGTGGGAGCAGGAAGAGAAGCCCTTGCAAGCCATGCTCTGGATGAGACTCAATAGCTAAGAATGGAAGCAGGTGAGTGCATTCCTGCCCAGCTGGTTGACAGCAGAGAGCTATTGGAGGAGGACTGTATCTCATAGACAGCAGACAGGTTGAGAAGGATGATGAAGGATTGTATACCATGGTTTCATTTGCAAAGAGTGTAACTGTGGCTTTGATAAGGCCATCCAGTACTGTGGTGGGGTAGAAATACAATTGGAGGCATAGAAGTATCGGCATGATGGCACAAGTTTGTGAAGCGACAACACATTCAAAGAACTTGGAGAGATTAGGGACTCTGGTAATGAGAATGGTAGTTTCCAAGCACGGAGGGCGAAGGATTTTTTTTAAGAGAGGGGCGATGATGGCAGATTTAAATTGGAAAGAGGCAAATTGAAGAGAGGGACGGTTAATAACAATAGCTAACATGGGGGCAAGGGAGGAAAGGCGCTAGGTTAGGTTTGAGATTACTGGTGGGTCGGGTACAGGTGTTTAAAATGAACGTGTTGCCGCGATTTCTGTTTATTTTTCAATGCCTGCCGATTTTCCTGCCAAAGGCTTTTTTCAGAAAGATTGAAGGTATGATTACTTTGTTCATATGGGGAGGGAAGGTGGCCAGAGTTAGAAAGGTGCTGCTGCAGAGGGGAAGGCAGGCAGGGGGCTTGGGTCTTCCAAACCTGATGTATTATTACTGGGCGGCGAATGTGGAGAAGGTGCGGAGCTGGGTCAGAGGGATTAATTCCCAGTGGGTCAGAATGGAGGAGAGTTTGTGCAGAGGGCCGGGATTGAAAGCACTGGCAACAGCGCCGCTCCCGATAGCCCTGGGGAAGTACTCAGGGAGTCTGCTAATAATAGCTTCATTGAGAATTTGAAGGCAGTTTCACCAACACTTCGGGTTGGGGGCAGGGTCAAGGGAAATGCCGATTCGGGGGAACCACAGATTTGAGCCAGGGAGGTGGGATGAAATTTTCGGAAATGGGAGGAGAAGGGGATTAAGACACTAAAAGATTTGTTTCTTAGGGGTCGATTTGCAGGATTGAAGGAGCTGGAAGCGAAGTATGGGATGGAGCAAGGAGAAATGTTTAGATACAAGCAGGTTCGAGATTTTGTCAGAAAGGAGATACAGAGCTTCCCGGTGGACACGGCCTCCACATTGCTGGAGGAGGTGCTGACGACAGGGTGACTGGGGAAGGGGGTAGTGTCGGCGGTTTACGGAGCTATTTTGGAAGAGGAGAAGGCACCACTGGAAGGGATCAAAGCAAAGTGGGAGGAAGAGTTGGGAGAGGATATGGAGGAGGGGTTCTGGTGTGAGGTGCTCTGGAGAGTGAATGCCTCCACCTTGTGCGGGAGGTTGGGGCTGATACAGCTGAAAGTGGTATATGAGGGCGAGGATGAGCCAATTCTTTGAAGGAGTAGAAGATGTGTGTGAATGTTGTGGGGGGCCCCCCGCTAATCACGTTCATATGTTTTAGTCCTGTCCAAAGCTGGAGGCTTACTGGATGGTGGTTTTTAGGGTAATCTCTAAAGTGGTGCACGTGAAACTGGACCCGGGTCTCCGGGAGGCGTATTCGGGGTGTCGGACCAGGCAGGGTTGGAAATGGGTGCGGAGGCAGATGTTGTAGCCTTCCCCTCGTTGATCGCCCGAAGGCGGGCGGATCCTGATGGGAGCAACCTCTCCACCCTGTGCCCTGGCGTGGTGGGGGGACTTGCTGAAATTCTTGACTCTTGAGAAGGTTAAGTTTGAACTGAGGGGAAGGATGGAGGGGTTCTACAATTCATGGGCATTATTCATTGTGTACTTTCAAGAACTGGATAACATCGAACATTAGTTGGGGGGGGGGGGGGAGGATTGGGGGAGGGGGGACTGTGTGTGTTAATGGTGACTATGGGTGATTCCTGATTTCTTTTTGTCATTTGTTTATGTGAACATGCGGGCTAATGTTTGGGTTTTGGTGGGAGGATGGGATCATTGTTATTGATATGGGGATTGACATATTTGGTACTGATTATTGTTTATTGTTGGTGGGTGTAAATTTGGGAGAAAATGTGAAAAAGGAGAATAAAAATATTTTAGAAAAAGGTCAGGTTTGAGATGACATTGCTTATTGAGTGGAACTAACAATGCCAGAAATGCCAGAACTTTGTGAAGAAATCTTTCTTTGGAGTCTGCAAAGGACAAATGGATTTTTCAAAGGAGCATTATCGACTGATTGGAAGGATAGCTGTTTACAGTGTCTGGATTTTCTTGTTTGTCCAGGCCCTTGAAAATCAATCATATTGCAAGAGGTTTCTGCTATTGTGCAAGGTTGAAAAGCCACATTTTAAGTTTTAAATCTTTGTTTGGTATTATAACAATGATTACATTGCCAGACCTCATAAAAGCCACATTTGCATTACCATTGAACAGATTGATTAACAGGCAATTTAACCCTGTTTGAAGACTACTGAACTATTTATTCTGAATGCGGTATAGTCGTGTCACTGCAATAGTCGCATGGTTTCTTCCAAATATTGTTTACTGTAAGATCAGGAAAGACTTAAGGGAAATCTTCCATCTTTCTGATGTGAAAAGCAATACATAATACACAAGGAAACATTAATGTTTACCAACATCAATGTATTGCTTGCAAGAAATTTTTTTTGATAAGAGTAGGATCTAAATAATGAAAGAATAATTCCAGTGGTTCTGTGCGCTTTAGTTTTAAGTAGCAAAATATCCAAATGTGAAGCAAGTGCACACTTCTCACCTTAGAATAAACAGTGCCCAGCATGTGTGTCAGCAAAACAGATCTGCAGCAACTGCTGTAAATAAATTACATTTTGTTTAAAGATAGTATTTTAAAAATGCCTCCGTAGTTTAGCTTGACTGTACATCCAGCGAAGCAGGTTTTGGCACTGAATGTCATTCTACATTTACAGGCAGATTTGTCCACATTGCTTCTGTTATTGAAACATAAGACTTCTCCCACACCTGTTTTCAAAAGAAAACTGAGCAGATTTCTATTCTTGGTCCTGGAAATGTCAGTGATAACTACTGTTTTATATAAACTATTGAAATTAATGAATTAAATTAGCACAGCTGATCGGGCTGTTATTTCACGCATTGTGCCTTATCTCTTTGTGACAATGCAGCTTAAAAATGAAGCAAGTCTGACCATGAAGCAAGCCAGCGTTCCATCTTCAAACTCCGATATAATGAAATGTGCGGCCTGGTGTAAGAAATTACTGATTGGGTCTACGTTTTGTTGATTTTTATTTTTGGCTTGCTGTTTGGAAAAAAGATACACAGATTACATTTGTGCTGGGGATATGCCCAATTCTCCCCTCGCTGCATATTTTAGGATTCACTGTCCAACAGTAACGGGGAAATGGCTCAAACAGAACTTGGTTTTCTAGCCGCGGTGGAATAAGTAAATGTAATCATTGATATTCAAGATTTTTCACAAAAATAGGTGCGTAAGATTTATGTGTGACTCAAAAGTGTATGAAACGAAACTGATTACAGTCCACTGTTAACATAAATCCTCTCCAGTACAATTTTTGAAGTAACACTTCAATGAAATCCTGGTAACTAATGTGTTCTGTGATGCATAATCTTGGAATGGACTGCCTTAATTGTATGAATGGTCACTGCAATAAAAGCAGAAAGAGATTTTAAATGTCCAGTATCAAATTTACATTTTATTTTCATTAGGCAAGAGAATGAAAATGTGCATAACCTGCGCTGATATTTTCCTGGAATAGTTTTATGGAACTTGAATTGTTAGTTTGGACATCTGTGAACTGAACTTCCTCATCAGTTGGCTGAACCCATTTGTTACAACAGCGTACAAAAAGATCCTTTTGTTTTTATTACATACAGTATGGTCATGAAGGCTAAACATACTCGTTTTGTTATAAATATGGGAAAATAACCTTTGTGTTTTGTAATGCCAAGCCTGGTGCACATTATCTTAAAAATTAAAGAGTAGTTTCCCATGGGTCAGCAAGTAGATCAGGTGAGTGGCTGAGGCATGTAGGGATGGAGGTCCCTGCTCTGTACAGTTATCTGATGGCTGCTAGGATAGCAATGGGGGTGTTACAGTGGGCTACTGCATCTTGAGAGGGGCAAATCAGTCAAGGCTTTTGTTCCAGATTATTAGCGACTGGCCCCTGTTTGAAAATGTAGAAGAATGGATTTCAAGTGAGAACCGTGTCAGTTCAGCAATGATTCCTTCCTATGGTCTTAACGGCTGAATGCCACCACTTACAGTGACGATTCATACATAAACCGCACTTTTACATTTTTTTAAACTCTAAATATTTTTTGCTTCCGGAAATATTTCCAACTGTTCCCAAGAGCGGGAACTGCCACGGGTTTCCTGACGCTTGGTCCAGCGAAACCGGCAACGCAATTCAACGTTAATTGGTTCACTTAATGAGGCCTCACGGACTTCTCGCCACAAAAGACGGCTCGCCAGCCGATTCGCTGGGACTGCGCTCGCCAGCCCCCCGCTAATAAGGTCGAGCAACACTTAAACTACACTTGCTCAGCCAACCCCAGCCAGCTCACAATAACGGCATCGAGGAGACCAGCACCAAGGTTCGGGTCGCTGACCTGGGGAGACTCCTGGACGTGGTGGAGACCAGGAGGAATGTCCTGTTCCCTGTGGCATCCTAGAGGGTGTCACAAGGCAGTCAGTGCTGTCTGGGACAAGGTGGCGACAGCAATCAGCTCCAACAATATGACCAAGAGGACTGGCTAGCTGTGCAAGACCCACACCGGGCAGCACGAGTGAGTAGAAACCAATGCCCTTAGCCCCCCCCCCCACTATGGTGTATTCACCCCCAACTCTCCAAATGACAAGTGACCTTCAGCCCTCCATTCCCTTCCCCCAAACCCCACAATCACGCCCCCTCTCTCACCACTGAACCACGCGTGTGGCTAATTATGCTCTCTCTGGACTTCCGGTTGCGGATATGCGGAGCTAAGTCACATGTTCGGCAGCTCCCGCTTGGAATGGACTTTTGGGCTCTTTGCAGGGCCCCCAACGGCATTTTTTCGACATTTCCCGGTGTGGGAAGAAGACTGCAACATTCCCCCCGGCAGTGTATGGCTTGGACCAGGAGCGGGTCGACTAAAAAAGTGGTGGTGAGCCAAAGAAAGTGCAAAGGAAGAAGAGGAAGATGGCGGTTAGCGGGGACCAGGCAGCGTGGAGGCAGTGGGCGCAGGAGCAGCAGGAGGTTATCCAGCGCTGCTTCAGGGATCTCAAGACGGATCTGCTGGAGCCAATGAAGGCTACTAGTGATAAGCTGCTGGAGATCCAGACGGCCCAGGGGGTGGCGATCCGCGAGGTCCGACAAAAGATCTCTGACAATGAGGACGAGAGTTTAGGCCTGGCGGTAAAGGTGGAGGCGCACGAGGCGCTCCACAAGAAATGGCAGGAGCGGTTCGAGGAGATGGAGAATCGGTTGAGGCGGAAGAATCTGCGGATTCTGGGCCTCCCGGAGGGGCTGGAGGGGCCGGACGTGGGGGCCTATGTGGTCACCATGTTAAATTCGCTGATGGGAGCGGGGTCCTTCCAGGGGCCCCTGGAGCTGGAAGGGGCCCATAGAGTGCTGGCGAGGAGGCCCAAGGCAAACGATCCGCCGCGGGCGGTGCTGGTGCGGTTCCATCGGTTCGCTGATCGGGAGTGCGTACTCAGGTGGGCCAAGAAAGAGAGGAGCAGCAGGTGGGAGAATGCGGAGGTTCGAATATACCAGGACTGGAGTGCGGAGGTGGCGAAGAAGAGTGCCGGTTACAACCGGGCAAAGGCGGTGCTGCACAGGAAGGGGGTGAAGTTTGGCATGCTGCAGCCGGCGCGTCTGTGGGTCACCTACAAGGCACCATTATTTTGAGTCCCCGGAGGAGGCGTGGGCCTTTGTTCAGGCCGAGAATCTGGACACAAACTGAGGGTTGGGATGGGGGGTCGGGTGTGAGGATGGTCGGGGATTGTTGTTGTTGTGTTACATATTGAGGGGGGGGTTCTTTGTTCTTGTTCCTTTTAGATTCGGTGTGGGTGGTTAGGGTGGGTTGGGCACTGTTTTGGTTGGGTTAGCCGGGTGGGCTCTTGGAGGGGGGCAAGTAAACGGAGTAGGGGGTGGATGGCCGGTAGGGGGAATGGGGCCCCGCGGGGGAGGGTGAGGCCCGAGTTGTGGGTGAGGGGACTGGGCCTGTTAAAGGAGCTGCTCCAGGGGAGGCGGGGCCGGGCAGGTGGAAAGCGCAGGCTTTTTCCCGTGCGGTAGGCTGGAGGAGGCGGGGTCGGGGCGGGGAAGCGTGGGTTATTTCCCACGCTTGGGATGGAAGGGGGAGGCGGAGAGCCTGTGGGTGGGTAATGGAGGGGGAGGGGGAAGTCCCACAATGCGAGGAGTCGAAGGAGAGGCAGGAGCGGCCGGGGTCAGCAGGAGTCAGCTGACTTGCGGGAGTGCAATGGGGGAAGCAATGCAGCTAGGGGGGGTCCTAGCTGGGGGGGGGGGGGGTTGGGGGGAGGGGGGGTGGGGGTGGGGGGGAACCGGGTTGCTGCTGGTATGGTCAAGGGGGAGCTGGAGCGAGTAGAGGGGGTTGGGACGGGCGTCTGCCGCCGTGGGGAACGGGCCGGGCGTGGGATGCGGGCGCGTGGCTGGCCGAAGAGGGGTTATGGCTAGTTGGCGGGGGAGGGGGGGGCGGGTAGCCCCCTGATCCGGCTAATAACCTGGAACGTAAGGGGACTGAACGGGCCGGTCAAGCGGGCCCGGGTATTCGTGCTCCTGAAGGGGCTGAAGGCGGATGTGGTCATGCTCCAGGAGACACACCTGAAGGTGGCAGACCAGGTAAGATTGAGGAAGGGGTGGGTAGGCCAGGTGTTTCATTCGGGGCTGGATGCCAAAAATCGCGGGGTGGCGATCTTGGTGGAAATGAGGGTGTTGTTCGAGGCGTCGAGCATTGTGACAGACAATGGTGGCAGGTACGCAATGGTAAGTGGTAAGCTGCAAGGGGAGAGGGTGGTGCTGGTCAACGTGTATGCCCCGAACTGGGATGATGCGGGTTTTATGCGGCGCCTGTTGGGTCGGATCCCGGACTTGGAAGTGGGGGGGCCTGATAATGGGGGGGGAACATTAACACGGTATTGGATCCGGCACTGGATCACTCCAGGTCTAGGACGGGTAAAGTGCTGAGGGGGTTTATGGACCAGATGGGAGGGGTGGACCCTTGGAGATTTGCAAGGCCCATTCTTCTCGCATGTTCATAAGGCTCATTCCCGGATCGACTTTTTTGTTCTGAGCAGGGCGTTGATAGCGAGAGTAGAGGATACCGGGTGCTCGGCGATAGCCATTTCGGATCACGCCCCACATTGGGTAGACCTAGAGCTGGGGGAGGAGAGGGACCAGTGCCCGTTGTGGCGCTTGGAGGTGGGGCTGTTGGCGGACGAGGAGGTGAGCGATCGGGTCTGAGGAAGCATAGAGAGATACCTGGAGGCCAACGATAATGGGGAGGTCCGAGTGGGGATGGTCTGGGAGGCGCTGAAGGCGGTGGTTCGGGGACAGCTGATCTCCATTAGGGCCCACAAGGAGAGGAGAGAGCAGAGGAAGAGGGAGCGGCTGGTTGGGGAGATGGTGAGGGTAGACAGGAGGTATGCGGAGGTGCCGGAGGAGGGACTGTTGAGGGAGAGGCGTAGCCTCCAGGCCGAATTCGACCTGTTGACCACCAGGAAGGCGGAGGCGCAGTGGAGGAAGGCCCAGGGGGCGATTTATGAATATGGGGGAAAGGCAAGTCGGATGCTGGCGCATCAGCTTCGGAAGCGGGACGCAGCTAGGGATATCGGGGGAGTTAAGGATAGGGGAGGGAGTGCGGTGTGGAGTGGGGTTGGCATCAATGGAGTCTTCAGGGACTTTTATGAGGAACTGTATCGGTCCGAGCCCCCTCGGCAGGAGGGAGGGATGGGCCGCTTTCTGGACCAACTGAGGTTCCCGAAGGTGGAGGAGGGACTGGTGGCAGGATTAAGGGCCCCGATTGGGCTGGAGGAGCTGGCCAAAGGAATAGGGAGCATGCAGGTGGGGAAGGCACTGGGGCCGGACGGTTTCCCGTTCGAAATTTACAAGAGATATGTGGACCTGTTGGGCCCGTTGCCGGTTAGGACCTCCAATGAGGCAAGGGAGGGGGGGGCTTTGCCTCCGACGATGTCCCGGGCACTGATCTCCTTGATCCTGAAGCAGGACAAGGGTACCCTTCAGTGTGGGTATTACAGGCCGATTTCGTTGTTGTACGTAGATGCCAAAGTGCTGGCGAAGGTCTTAGACACGAGAATTGAGGATTGGGTGCCGCAGGTCATCCATGATGACCAGACGGGGTTCGTGAAGGGGAGGCAGTTGAATGCGAATGTGCGGAGGCTCCTGAAATTTATTATGATGCCGGCGAGTGAGGGGGAGGCGGAGATAGTGACGGCGATGGATGCTGAGAAGGCCTTCGATAGGGTAGAGTGGGGGTACTTGTGGGAGTTGCTGAAGAGGTTCGGGTTTGGGGAGGGGTTCGTCAGGTGGGTTAGGCTGTTGTACGAGGTCCCGATGGCGAGTGTGGCCACGAACAAGAGGCGGTCTGAGTACTTTTGGTTGCATCGAGGGACGAGGCAGGGGTGTCCCCTGTCCCCCCTGCTCTTCGCACTGGCGATTGAACCCCTGGCTATGGCACTGAGGGAGTCGAGGAACTGGAGGGGGCTGGTGCGGGGTGGGGAGGAGCATAGGGTTTTGTTCTATGCGGACGACTTGCTGCTATATGTGGCGGACCCGGTGGGGGGAATGCCGGAGGTAATGAGGATCCTCAGGGCGTTCGGGGATTTCTCAGGGTACAAGCTCAACATGGGGAAGAGTGAGTTGTTCGTGGTTCACCCAGGGGACCAGGAGAGGGGGATTGGTGAGCTCCCACTAAAAAGGGCGGAGAGGAGCTTCAGGTATTTGGGGTCCATGTGGCCAGGAGCTGGGGGGCCCTGCATAGACTTAATTTCACGAGGCTGGTGGAGCAAATGGAGGAGGAGTTTAAGAGGTGGGACGCGTTGCCGCTGTCCCTGGCGGGTAGGGTGCAGTCAGTCAAGATGACGGTGCTCCCAAGGTTTTTGTTCCTGTTCTAGTGCCTCCCCATTCTTATCACGAAGGCCTTCTTTAGATGGGTCTACAGAAGCATAACGGGGTTTGTGTGGGCGCGAGGGACTCCGAGGGTGAGAAGGGTGCTCCTGGAGCGGAGTAGGGATGGGGGGGGCTGGCGCTGCCCAACCTCTGCGGGTACTACTGGGCCGCCAATGCGGCGATGGTGCGCAAGTGGGTGACGGAGGGGGCGGCATGGAAAAGGCTGGAGATGGCGTCTTGTGAGGGTACGAGTCTGGAGGCGCTGGCAACGGCGCCGCTGCTGCTCCCTCCAATGAGGTATACCACGAGCACGGTGGTGATGGCTACCTTCAAAATTTGGGGGCAATGGAGGTGTCACAGGGGGGATGTGGGGGCCTCGGTGTGGACCCCGATATGGGGGAACCGCCGGTTTGTCCCAGGGAGAATAGATGGAGGGTTTTCGGGGTGGCACAGGGAAAGGAGAAGAAGGTTGGGGGACCTGTTTGTGGATGGGAAGTTCGCGAGCCTGGGTGAGCTGGAGGAGAAGTACGGTTTTCCCCCGGGAAACACCTTTAGGTATCTACAGGTAAGGGCGTTTGCCAGGCGGCAAGTGGTGGTATTCCCGCTGCTGCCGCCACGCACGGTACAGGACAGGGTGCTCTCGGAGGTGTGGGTTGGAGAGGGGAAGATCTCGGCAACATACCAGCTGATGCAGGAGGAGGAGGAGGCCTCGGTGGAGGATCTGAAAGGTAAGTGGGAGGAGGAGTTGGGGGAGGAGATTGAGGAGGGGACGTGGGCAGATGCCCTCGGGAGGGTGAACTCTTCCTCTTCGTGCGCGAGGCTCAGCCTCATACAGTTTAAGGTGCTGCACAGGGCACACATGACCGGGACAAAGATGAGCCTGTTTTTTGGGGTGAGGGCTGGTGTGTTAGATGCTCAGGGAGCCCAGCAAACCACACCCATATGTTCTGGGCATGCCCAGCACTGGAGGAATTTTGGAAGGGTGTAGCGAGGACGGTGTCGAGGGTGGTAGGATCCAGGGTCAAACCGGGCTGGGGGCTCGCAATATTTGGGGTTGCAGGGGAGCCGGGAGTGCAGGAGGCGAAAGAGGCCGGTATTCTGGCCTTTGCGTCCCTGGTAGCCCGGCGAAGGATTCTTCTTCAGTGGAAGGATGCGAGGCCCCCAAGCGTGGAATCCTGGATCAACGATATGGCGGGGTTTATTAAATTGGAGAGGGTGAAATTTGCCTTAAGGGGATCGGTGCAAGGGTTTTTCAGGCGGTGGCAACCGTTCTTAGACTTCCTGGCAGAACGGTAGACAATGGTCAGCAGTAGCCCGGCGGCGGGGGGGGGGGGGGGGGGGGGGGGGGGGGGCGCGGTGGGGGGGGGGTTCTATTTTATTTTTGTTTGTCTATATTGGGGGATCTGAGAGGGTGTATATATTTGCTATGTTTGCTATGTGTTTCGGCGGGTGTTAACATATTATTTATGTATAGTGGGGAGGGGGCACTGGGTTATTTTGATTTGTTTTGTATTTAATTCTATTGGGTTCCTTTTACATCTTGTTGTTGATATTTTGTGAAAACTTTAATAAAAATTATTTAAATAAAAAAAACTGTGCTCTCTCTGTGTCTCCTCAGGAAAAGCTCTACCACAATCGAGGGCCCAGACTGGCAGTGGGGTGCTGAACTATTGAATCCTCATCTCCTTCGAGGGGCAGGCCCTGGGGGTGATCGATGTGGCCGAGGACAGGACGGTCACCATCGCGGAGGCTGGCGGACGCCGCAGAGATGAGGGACCACCAGGCTCCACCCGGAGGACCTGTCCAACGTGACTAGTGATTACCTTACTGACTGACCCATCCCTCCCACTGACCACATGTCTATTCTACCGCAGATCCTCCAGCCGATGGCACCGGCCCATCCCGGGCAGCACCCTCTCCAGCCTACCATCAGACCACATTGGAGGAGAGCACCGAGGATAACAGCACAATTGTCGCGGCACAGCTGTCATCCCCACCAGCGCAGATACACACACCTCAGTGGGAGCCGTTAGTGCTCAGGCTTCTGGGGCACAATCTGGTGATCACCACACTGCTGCAGATGTACATCAGGTGGAAGCAGGAACCCCCAGGCGAGACAGCAGTCGGAGGTCTGCTGGATCCCAGGACCTAACTGTGTCCCTGCCTGATACTGAGCCTCTGGATCAGGGTTACCCAGAGCTAATGGAGATGACAGGGAGCGGCCGGGACGTTCAGAGGGAGATGTTAGCGTCACTCCAGGAGGTCCATAACCGCTTGGAGGACTCCCAGAGGCTACGGGCGCAGGAGATGGCACCGGCAATGAGTGGTACTACTAGGGTGGCGCCTGCAGTGGATAGCCTGGTGCATGACACCATGAGTGAAGTTGTCCAAGGTGTTGCGCCTTGATGACCATGGCTGAGGTTCTCGGCAATATGTCTGCCTTGCTGAGGGATGTTACCCAGTACCAGGCTAACCTTAATGAGGTTCTGCGGGACATGTCCCACTCTCAGATGGGCATGCCCGAGGCACTCCAGAGCACATCCCAGTCACTGAGGAGCATCACTGAGGGTGTCGACACCATGGTGTGGACCATCGGGAACCGCCAGACGTTGCAGGGGCAATCTGGGCTTGAACCAGCTGCCTCTCCATCCCAATGTGAACCCTAGGGCTCTATGGGAACCGATCGGGAGGAGTGGACGCTGGGTGCCAACCCGGATCCGTCCCATGGAGTGGCGATGGTGGCCACCAGCTCCTCTGAGTTCCACCACACTGATGAGGCCGCGTTTCGGGGTCAGCACATGGGACAGGGCGGCATGGCTGTGCATGTGCCGCCGACAAGTGAGCCGGGGCCCACCAGCCCTAGAGCCCCCATCAAGTATGCACTGGCCCTTGGAAAGAGCAACCCACTTAAGCCCACGCCTTCACCCTATCCCCGTAATCCCACCAACCTTTTTGGACACTAAAGGCAATTTAGCATAGCCAATCCACCTAACCTGCACATCCTTGGACTGTGGGAGGAAAGCGGAGCACCCGGAGGAAACCCACGCAGACACGGGGAGCACTTGCAAACTCTGCACAGACAGTGACCCAAGCCGGGAATCGAACCTGGGACTCTGGAACTGTGAAGTAACTGTGCTAACCATTGTGCTACTGCGCTGCATGTAAGGAGTGTTTTAGCAATGCTTTTAAGAAAACAGATATGTTTGTACAGATATCAGTGGAATGGGTATGTCTTTCTCTTATTGCTGAGTCAATAGTGTTGCAATGTTTGACACTGGCACTTGTAAATGATTGCTGGTTACTTAATCCAATCAAAGATCTTCGTTGATCCGTTCATCATCATCAATCAGAGAAAGGTCAGGATCATTTTATGGACGTTTAAAAGCCTTATTAATGGCATATATAGATGTGCATATGTTTGGTTGTTACAATAATTAAAAATTAATTATTGGTAAATGTACTCCCAAGTTATTTTTTTTATTAGTTAGAACATAACCTAAGTATGATACTATCTATTCCTCTTCACCAAATGGATTTAGCATGTCCTACAATTGACAGGTTGAAGAGCCGATAAATAGTGAACCTTAATTCCTGTTTGGAACTCTCCAACCAATCAGTGTGCCGAGAGGTGATGTTTTTTGAGGTTGGTGGGTAGTGGAGAGGAAGGTTATTTTGAGTGTTAATAACATTTAATTTATCATTATTGCCTAATCTCTTGTTAG
Source organism: Scyliorhinus torazame (assembly GCF_047496885.1). NCBI lineage: Eukaryota > Metazoa > Chordata > Chondrichthyes > Carcharhiniformes > Scyliorhinidae > Scyliorhinus > Scyliorhinus torazame. The sequence continues at coordinate 89,915,322 of NC_092720.1, read as the reverse complement.
AAATCATTTCACTTAAATATATTTTATTTATGAATTGTGACAGAGATAGTTTGGTGCACTGGCCCTCGGGAAAGACTCTGTGGACTTCCAGGGATCCATGGACACATGTTTTAGGATCCTCTGCCCCACACTGTCAAACAGATGTATTCAATAGGAAACAAAGGAGGAGGAATCTGTGGGCTTCTTATATCTCTGGCTGGAATGTTCGTAGAACTGGAGAAATGATTGAAATGGTCACTGTTACACATTTATATCAATAGCCTGAGGATTGCACCAATCTTCTTCGAAGTTAAGATGAGTGATTGGGAGGATCCTCCAAGAATTCCAGGCACAAGCAAAAAGTGGTAGTAAAACAACAGATATTTGTGCCGTGATTTTTAAACTTAACTGGGTTTTTCTATCAAAGAAAATAATAAATATCACATAGCTGTGTTGTAAACATAATAGAAGTGATTTTTGTATGTAGTTGCTTCATTTTCTTTACACCATTCCCAATTCCAATTATCTTCCCACACCTAAGGCAGTCCTTTGTCTGTTTCTGTAGCTAATAATTCCTGGAACAGGTCACTAGGCTTATGGCGTGAGGGTCGCCACTCCACATCAAGCGTGACTGACCATGAGCCTCTCCTGCTCTTACAGCCAGCTATTGGTGTGTTTGGAAGGATTTGCAGGTTGATACATTCAACCTGTTGGATTGCCATCAAGTCTGGGGATGGGACTCAAATCCTGTCTTTTGATTCAAAGACAGGGTCGGTACCCACTGCGCCTCAAGACCTCCATTTCCTTTACTCAACAAATCTGATCCAACTCTTCCAACATTGTAGAAAACTGTGTTGATAGGAACACACAGGTTGATAAATGCATTAAAAAATAACCAATCAAAAATTGAATTTTTAAAAAAAGCTGTCAGATTCGAAAGAACAACGTCAATCAATGTAATAATTGAACAAAGTCTTTGAATTGACATGCAGGACAAACTAATTTTAACCTGTAACAATTTTAGCATGTTAATGTGGGATATGATTTCTATGGTGTTAAGTTCTAATGCACGATCATGGAATTAAGAAAGCAAAGACCATGCTCAATCATAGGTAAAAATACTTGCGAAGAAGGCAGTTACACGTTATATATTTATTAGATGAGTTCCTGTGGGCAGCACCATAATTACAACACATTTTATCTCCATGGAATGAATAGTACTTTTGAGTTTAATCAAAAGGTTACTGAATAGTCTCTTTTATACTCTAATAGATTTGAGGAAAACTCCTACGCATTTTGCAGGGAATGTTAGATATTGACCTTTCTCTTATGAAACGTGTGCGCATTTAAAATTGATTCTTCCTTTCTTTCTCTGTTTACATCCAGCACATCACAGATCGTTCCATGCTCGATCGGGTGCATAAGTGACCTGCACTCTGACCTCGTGGGCCAGACTTTATCGGCTTTGCAGCAGCATGGAATTGCATCTGCTTCTTGTCCTGTTGTGCACACTTCGGATGAATAATTTGTCACTCTTATCATTCGCATTGGAACAGAAAGCTTGAAATTTAGCAATACAGAAGTGGTAGCGGCAAACAAGAGGCGTATCAAAAATTTGCAAGGAACTGTTGATGGTTTTCAAGATTTAAGATTTTGCCTTAAGTCGTCACGTGAAGGAAAAAAAAAATCGATATAAAACGGAGAAACGTTAGGCCGAATTTTAACTTTGGAGGATTCCGGGTGAGTCCTGAATACACCCAAGAGGAAGCAGTTGCTTTTTGGCATTTTGGCTGCGTCCGTTACCCCCTTAATTGGCATTCAGACAGGCTCCGTGTAAGGTTCTCGAAGCTGCAGAGCCAATCAGAGACCTTCCAGTTTCACAGAATCCACTGGCTGCAGGAAAGACTTGTACTTCCACTCAAACATCAATATGCCCTCTCAGCAACTTTAGAAATAATTTAAATGAAAAATAGAAAAAGAAGCCAGGCAGGCAATTAAAAAAAAAATATATTTTTAATGAGATGCGGGCGTTGCTGGCGCTACCAGAATTTTTATTGTTCATTCCTCATTGGCCATGGTGGTGTGCTGCCTTCTTCAACAGCTGCACTCCATGTGGTGTGGGTACACCCACAGTACTGTTAGGGAAGGAGTTCCAGAATCTTGACCCAGCAACAGTGAAGGAACAGTGATATATTGCCAGGTATGGACTGTGAGTGATGTTCCCATGCATCTGCTGCCCTTGTTCTTCTAGGTGTTGTGGGGCTGTAAGGTGCTGCTGCAGGCTTCTTGGTGAGTTGCTGCAGCGAGTCTTGTACATGGTATGCCTTGCTGCCACTGTGCGTCACTGGTTGAGGGAGTGGATGTTTAAGGTGGTGAATGGGGTGCCAATTAAGCAGGCTGCTTTGTCCTGGATGGTGCTGCGTTCCTTGAGTATTTTTGGAGCGGTACTCATCAGGCACGTGGTGAATTTTACATCCTGACTTGTGCTTTGTAGATGGTAAGCAGGCTTTTGGGGGTCAGGAAGTGAGTTACTCTTCACAGAATTCCCAGCATTTGACCTTCTCTTGTAGCCACAGTATTTAGACGGCGAGGTCAGTTCAGTTTCTGGTCAATGGTTGTGGTAAACCACTGTATTGCATTGTATTGTGTTGTTACATGCCTGGGCTTGTCCCGGCTGGCTTCGCCTGTGGTTCCTCCCCTCATGTATAAAGGTGGCTAGTCTCTGCCTCCGATCCAGTTCGGGATCAGAGGCCAGGAGCCTTGCTGTTTAGTGTATTAAAGCCTCAGTTACGTTCATCGCTCGTTGTGTGTTATTGATGGTGTATCAATTTAATACACTAAACCTTACGATGAACTCATCACTCAAGCCTGATCGTCTGGAGCTGGACCCACAGGCAGCCGATGCCACGGAAACATTCGAGCACTGGCTAAGCTGCTTCGAAGCGTACCTCGGATCCTTCACCGAAGACTTCACAGACCTCGAGAAGAAGCTGATCCTCCAAGCACGGGTGAGCCCACGAGCCTGTCTTCTCATCATCGACGCCCCCTCATATGTGGAGGCAATAATGCTGCTGAAGGGACAATATGTGAAGTCCGCTTGCCACGAGATGACAACGCCCTGGGGAATCACTTGCAGAATTCCTGCATGCTCTGCGGGTACTCTGCCGGAACTGTGATTGCCAGACGATATTGGCTACCCAGTACCCGGAGCTGCTGATCAGGGACGCTTATGTCGCGGGCATGAAATCAAACTATATCCGCCAGTGATTACTAGAAGGGGGTACACTTGGCCTCCCACAGACAGTGTAGCTCTCAAACTCACTGGAGGCCTACAACTCTGACCGCGCGGCACCCTCGTGGACCTCGTGGGTGCCGCCGTCATCCGACCCGGGTGTGACGCAAGTCTGTGCCGCGCAGTGGCCCGCCAATGCCAGAAACCCGAGGTGCTACTTTTGCGGCCAGGGTAATCACCCCAGACAAAGCTGCCCTGCACGGAACGTAACTTGCAACAGGTGTGGGAGGAAGGGGCACTTTGCAAAAGCCTGCCAGGCCCGATCTCCACCTAAAACTTCTAGGCACAGCAGCGCTACCTGCAGCCTGTCGGGGCCGCCCCCAGCTGCCGCGCCACCAGCCATGTGCGATCCGTGGGCGCCGCCATTATCACCGCCATCTTCAATTTCGGCCACCACGTGCGAACCATGGGGGCCGCCATCTTTAACGCAATTGTTTTCTCCACGCGCGACCCACTGGGGCCGCCATCTTGGACGCCATCGCCGATGCCTCCCGCAACACGCGACTCATGGGGGCCGCCATCCGGGAGCCCGGCTCACCCGACCATACGCTGGCCGCCGCTACCTCCGCCCGCCTACCAACCGCCTTCCAAAGCTCGCCTCCATCACGCTCGACCAGTCCCGGCTTCATCGCCTCACGAAGTCTACGATGACCGTCCGGATCAATGGGCACGAGACGGCCTGTCTTTTCGACTCCAGGAGCACAGACAGCTTCATACACCCAGATACGTTAAGGCGCTGCTCCCTCCCAATCTTACCCGCGACCCAGAAAATCTCCCTGGCTTCCGTATCCCATGCAGTAGAAATCCAGGGGTACTGTACTGTGACTGTACAAGGCGTAGAGTATGCTAACTTCAAACTCTACATCCTTCCCCATCTCTGCGCTGCCCTATTACTGGGGCTCGACTTCCAATGCCACCTCCAAAGCCTCACTTTAAAATTCGGTGGACCTCTGCCCCCCCTCACTGTCTGTAGCCACGCGACCCTTAAGGTCGCTCCACCCTTGCTCTTCGCAAATCTCACCCCGGGCTTTAAGCCCGTCGCTACCTGGAGCAGACGATACTACAGGGCCTTTATCAGGTCGGAGGTAGAGCGACTCCTGCGAGAGGGGATCATTGAGGCTAGTACCAGCCCCTGGAGAGCCCAATTGGTGGTCGTCAAGACTGGGGAGAAGCACCGGATGGTCATCGATTACAGTCAGACCATCAACCGGTACACGCAGCTCGATGCGTAGCCCCTCCCCCGCATATCTGACATGGTCAACCAGATTGCGCAATATCGAGTCTTCTCCACCGTTGACTTGAAGTCTGCGTACCACCAGCTCCCTATCCGCCCGGAGGACCGCCAATGCACTGCCTTCGAGGCAGATGGCCGCCTCTGCCACTTCCTCAGGGTTCCCTTCGGCGTCACCAATGGGGTCTCGGTCTTCCAAAGAGAAATGGACCAAATGGTTGACCAGTACGGGCTGCGGGCCACGTTCCTGTACTTAGACAATGTCACCATCTGCGGCCATAACCAGCAGGACCATGACGAAAACCTCCGGCACTTCCTCCACACTGCTAAACTCCTGAACCTCACCTATAATAAGGAAAAATGCGTTTTCCACACAACCCGCCTCGCCATCCTCTGCTACGTCGTGGAACATGGAGTCCTCGGGCCCGACCCCGACCGCATGCGCCCCCTCCTGGAGCTCCCCCTTCCCACTGCCCCAAGGCCCTGAAGAGATGCCTGGGGTTCTTCTCGTACTATGCCCAGTGGGTCCCCAATTATGCAGACAAGGCCCGTCCACTTATCAAGTCCACCATCTTTCCCCTGAAGGCTGAAGCCCGCCTGGCTTTCATCCGCATCAAGGCAGATATTGCCAAAGCCGCGATGCACGCTGTGGACGAGTCCATTCCGTTCCAGGTGGAGAGCGATGCGTCGGACTTTGCTCTGGCCGCTACCCTCAACCAGGCGGGCAGGCCCGTGGCTTTCTTCTCCCATACCCTCCATGCCTCTGAAATTCGACACTCCTCCGTCGAAAAGGAAGCCCAAGCCATCGTAGAAGCTGTATGACATTGGAGGCATTACCTGGCCGGCAGGCGATTCACTCTCCTCACTGACCAACGGTCGGTTGCCTTCATGTTCAACAATACACAGCGGGGCAAGATCAAGAATGACAAGATCCTGAGGTGGAGTATTGAGCTCTCCACCTACAACTACAATATCTTGAATTGACCTGGGAAGCTCAATGAGCCCCCAGATGCCCTCTCCCGCAGTACATATGCCAGCGCACAAGTGGACCGACTCCGGGCCCTCCACAATGACCTCTGTCACCCGGGGATCAACCGTTTTTTTCACTTCATCAAGGCAACCTGCCTTACTCCATCGAGGAGGTCAGGACCGTGACCAGGGACTGCCAGGTCTAGCGGAGTGCAAACTGCACTTCTATCAGCCAGACAGAGCGCACCTGGTAAAGGCTTCTCGCCCCTTTGAGCACCTCAGCATCGACTTCAAAGGGCCCCTCCCTTCCACGGATCGTAACGTGTACTTCCTCAACATTGTTGACGAGTACTCAAGAGTCCGCTTTGCCATCCCATGCTCTGACATGACATCTGCCACCGTCATCAAGGCCCTGCACAGCCTTATCACCTTGTTTGGGTTCCCTACCTACATCCATAGTGATTGGGGATCCTCCTTCATGAGCGACGAGTTGCGTCAGTTCCTCCTAGCTGGAAGAAGACAAAGGGTGGTGGTTGATGGGAAATGTTCAGACTGGAGTCCAGTTACTAGTGGTGTACCACAAGGATCTGTTTTGGGACCACTGCTGTTTGTCAGTTTTATAAATGACCTGGAGGAGGGCGTAGAAGGATAGGTGAGTAAATTTGCAGATGACACTGAAGTCGGTGGAGTTGTGAACAGTGCGGACGGATGTTACAAGTTACAGAGGGACATAGATAAGCTGCAGCGCTGGGCTGAGAGGTGGCAAATGGAGTTTAATGCAGAAAAGTGTGAGGTGATTCATTTTGGAAGGAATAACAGGAAGACAGAGTACTGGGCTAATGGTAAGATTCTTGGCAGTGTGGATGAGCAGGGAGATCTCGGTGTCCATGTATATAGATCCCTGAAAGTTTCCACCCAGGTTGAGAGGGTTGTTAAGAACATAGAACATAGAACATAGAAAACATAGAACATAGAAAATACAGCACAGAACAGGCCCTTCGGCCCACGATGTTGTGCCGAACCTTTGTCCTAGATTAATCATAGATTATCATTGAATTTACAGTGCAGAAGGAGGCCATTCGGCCCCCTGAGTCTGCACCGGCTCTTGGAAAGAGCACCCCACCCAAACTCAACACCTCCACCCAACACCAAGGGCAATTTTGGACACTAAGGGCAATTTATCATGGCCAATCCACCTACCCTGCACATCTTTGGACTGTGGGAGGAAACCGGAGCACCCGGAGGAAACCCACGCAGACACGGGGAGAACATGCAGACTCCGCACAGACAGTGACCCAAGCCGGAATCGAACCTGGGACCCTGGAGCTGTGAAGCAATTAGCAATTGTGCTATCCACAATGCTACCGTGCTGCCCTTAAGAACAAATAAATCTACATTATATCATTTTACCGTAATCCATGTACCTATCCAATAGCTGCTTGAAGGTCCCTAATGTTTCCGACTCAACTACTTCCACAGGCAGTGCATTCCATGCCCCCACTACTCTCTGGGTAAAGAACCTACCTCTGATATCCCTCCTATATCTTCCACCTTTCACCTTAAATTTATGTCCCCTTGTAATGGTTTGTTCCACCCGGGGAAAAAGTCTCTGACTGTCTACTCTATCTATTCCCCATATCATCTTATAAACCTCTATCAAGTCGCCCCTCATCCTTCTCCATTCTAATGAGAAAAGGCCTAGCACCCTCAACCTTTCCTCGTAAGACCTACTCTCCATTCCAGGTAACATCCTGGTAAATCTTCTTTGCACCTTTTCCAAAGCTTCCACATCCTTCCTAAAATGAGGTGACCAGAACTGTACACAGTACTCCAAATGTGGCCTTACCAAAGTTTTGTACAGCTGCATCATCACCTCACGGCTCTTAAATTCAATCCCTCTGTTAATGAACGCGAGCACACCATAGGCCTTCTTCAGGTGTGGTGTGAAGGCGCATGGTGTGTTAGCTTTTATTGGTAGAGGGATTGAGTTTCGGAGCCATGAGGTCATGTTGCAGCTGTACAAAATTCTGGTGCGGCCGCATTTGGAGTATTGCGTGCAATTCTGATCGCCGCGTTATAGGAAGGATGTGGAAGCTTTGGAAGAGGAGATTTACCAGAATGTTGCGTGGTATGGAGGGAAGATCTTATGAGGAAAGGCTGAGGAACTTGAGGCTGTTTTCGTTAGAGAGAAGAAGGTTAAGAGGTGACTTAATTGAGGCATACAAGATGATCAGAGGATTGGATAGGGTGGACAGTGAGAGCCTTCTTCCTCGGATGGTGATGTCTAGCACAAGGGGACATAGCTTTAAATTGAGTGGAGAAAGATATAAGACAGATGTCAGAGGTAGGTTCTTTACTCAGAGAGTAGTAAGGGCGTAGAATGCCCTGCCTGCAACAGTAGTGGACTCGCCAACACTAAGGGCATTCAAATGGTCATTGGATAGACAAATGGACGATAAGGGCTGGGCTTTAGAGTGGTTTCACAGGTCGGCGCAACATCGAGGGCCGAAGGGCTTGTACTGCGCTGTAATGTTCTATGCTCTATGCTCAGCAAGGGCATCGCCTCCAGCAGGACGACCAGCTACAACCCCCGGGGAAACGGACAGGTGGAGAGGGAGAACGCAACGGTCTGGAAGGCCGTACTCCTGGCCCTACGGTCTGGAAGTCTGCCAGTCTCCCGCTGGCAGGAGGTCATCTCTGTCGCGCTCCACTCGATCCGGCCGCTCCTGTGTACTGCCACCAATGGAACTCCTCATGAACGTATGTTTGCCTTACCCAGGAAGTCCACCCCCGGGGTCTCGCTCCCGTCCTGGCTGACAGTCCCGGGGCCCGTCCTCCTTCGGAAGCATGCGAGGAGCCATAAGTCAGACCCCCTCGTCGAGAAGGTCCTGCTCCTCCATGCCAATCTACAATATGCCTATGGGGTGTATCAGGACGGGCGGCAGGACACAGTCTCCCTTTGGGTTTTGGCACCTGCAGGTTCCCCAGCGACCATCACCACCACCACCGACCCTACACTGTCTTCCCCCACCTCTACCCACCTACCTCAAGAACTGGCACCCGCAGGCCCACCGGCGACCATCACCACCACCTCCGCCCACCGCCCCCCCTCCACCGACTCAACAACTGGGTGAAGAAGAGGACAACAGGCTCCCGGACGGCAGGTCTCGACACCGGTGCCCACACCATAGCCGGGACTGAGGCGATCACGGCGGAAGGTCAAGGCCCCCGACAGACCTGACCTTTAAGACCACTTCACCCCCGCTGGACTGTTTTTTTAAACTGGGGGTGAATGTGGTAAACCACTGTATTGCATTGTATTGTGTTGTTACATTCCTGGGCTTGTCCCTGCTGGCTCCACCTGTGGCTCCTCCCCTCGGGCTCATGTATAAAGGTGGCTAGTCTCTGCCTCCAATCCAGTTCGGGATCAGAGGCCAGGAGGCTTGCTGTTTAGTGTATTAAAGCCTCAGTTACGTTCATCGCTCGTCATGTGTTTATTGATGGCATATCAATGATACCCCCTTGTGGGGGATTCAGTGATGGTGATGCCATTGAGTGTCAATGGGAAATGGTTGGATTTTCTCTTGTTGGAAATGGTCCTTACCTGGCACTTGGCTGGCATGAATTTTACTTGTTATTTGTCAGCTCAAGCCCGGATGCTATTCAGATCTTGTTGCATATGTATCTGAGGAGTCATGAATGGTGCTGAACATGTGCACTCATCAGTGGATCTCACTACAGGCCCCACCCAGGCAGACAGGGAGGGGCTGTGTACCTGCTTGGAGCATTAGCATCGGGCCTGCCTGCCTCCAAGCATATGGAAAGAGCCTGTCACGTCAGGAAAATCCCAATCAGCATTGTTAATTCACAGGCCTAATTAACTCATGGGAGTGGCTGACCATACCAGGCACTTAACCCACCTTCCCCCAAAATAACCAGCACCAGTAACGGGTGTCGGGAAACCAGCACTCCGGATGGCACTGATATTTTCGGGTGTCTTACGCCTCTGTCCTTGACTACAGTGAGGCCCCAAAACTTTGCCCTTTATTTGCACTCATCTTCGCGACTGGATATAAAATATACCAAGGCGTTTACGTGAGGGTTACTAAAGTGTTCATTTTTTTAATACAAAGCTCCCTGTGCAATTGCAGTTGCCTGATACATTTGTAAGATTTACTGCTCTGCTACAGCAGACACTAAGGCAGTGACAATGTACTTTTGGCATCTGTCATCAGGCAACATATCCATTTATCCTCTTTTTCATCATTCAGCTATGCAACCGAATGGTGAATGTTGACATCATTTCTCCTTCATCCACCAACCCTGACACTTCTCAGGTCAAAATGAAAATGAATGTTCCCAAGGGGGCACTTCTGGTACTTGAGAATGTATGCAAGGATCAATTGCTTCGCCTTGTAATGGTTTGGGGCCTTTCTTTAATTCAGAGTACAAGCTGGTGATGCACAGGAAACGAGAACCAGCAAGAGCAAGAAAGGGTGACCCATCATGTCAGGGACACATGTGCTAAATCCTGGTGTTTGACAACATAATGGATCTCCCATTATACCTGGTGATGACATTAGAGATATGCTGAGACATAGCGAGGAAACATATGCAGTGCTGTGCCTTCAGACATCCCTCTGCATAACACTTAACATCCACTGGCACATGCAGCTATCATCAAAGTCAGTGTGACAAAATTGTTTAATGTTTTAAGCTCCTCTCGCATAAGTATTGGAAACGTCAGGTAGTAACTTACCGACAGTTGCATCTATTCAGAAGGCCAACGACTTCATCACTTTCACCATGGATCAATAGTGGCAGCTTGAAAGGACAACACATTTCTGCAGATCGACTGGCTTTTTCAGACCCCAGGTGGCGATTCCCTACAATCATATTACTGTTTGGACCTGACGCCTGTTAGTTTAATTCTCCTCCCCAATCCCACACTGACTTTGCTGTCCTTGGCCTCCTGCAGCTTTCCAAGCAAGCTCAAGTAAGCTTGAGGAATAGTATCTGTCTCGTTGATTAAGCACCCTGCAGACATTTGGACTTAACACTGAGTTTAAAATTTCAGATCCTAACGGCTGTCTCAATTTTTTCTTTTGCTTTTCTCATTTTGTGCGATTTTTTGTGCACTGTATTTTATTTGTGGACAGCATCAGTTGGTGAGAATTCTGCTACCCCATTCACAAATGTTTTGTTTCTTTAGCATCTCATTACCATTGCCATCTCAATTTGCATAGCGCCATCATCTCTTTTGTCATTTAATTTCTCCTCCCTTCTAGTGTAACGTGTTGCATAGACCTTAATGAAACCTTTGCAGTTTAAAATAGGTTAACTGTTTAATATTTATTAACTATAAGAAACTATAAGAACTATTTACATTTATTCAACAAAGGTTTCAAGCTAGAAGCTGTCTCCATGCTTGCTTGTGTACACGGCTCTGTCCTGCTCTAAACTGACTCCTAGGTGTGGGTCATGTGTTCTCTTACATTACTGTGTGGGCGGTACTGTACTCAGTGCCACATTAACCCTGTATGTGCCAGATCCTTATATTACACCTCCCCTCCAAGGTCTTTGGAGGAAGCATCCAGTGCTCTGGTGGTGGGAAGGGATGGGTTGTCGTGGGTCAGAATGTCAGTGAAGAGCAGCAACGCCTTGGTGCGAGTGAGTGCGTGCTCTTGATGTGGTTCCCTGCACCATACCTGTTGTTTCTTAAGCTGCCGCTTCAAAGGTTCTGTGACCTGTGTTCTGGTTCACCTTTCCCAAGAATCACTGTAGGGTCTGGTATTGAGGGTAAGGTTGGGGCCTCGCCAATAGCTTTAGTTTTCTGTGGGTCTGCCATGATGACATTGTTGCCGATGATGTGGCCCAGGAATAAAATTGATGTTTTAGAGGACTTGCATTTCTCACTGAGCATCGGCCCTCCTTCCTGCAGGCACTTTAAGACTGACGTCAGTCTCTTGTCATGTTTCTCCATGTCATGCCGTAAACTAATGCATCATACATGTGGCAAATGACCAACTGTAAGCCCTAAAAAATGGCGGCCATTGTATGTTGAAATATTTCTGATGGTGAAGTGACTCCAAATGGCAGGCGGTGAAAGCAGAATCTGTCAAAGGAGGTAATGAGTGTGGTCAGCAGTAAAGACTCTTCATCAACGGAAAAGTGCCAAAAGTCGGCATTGGCGTCCAGTTTTTAAAATACCATGCACTTTGAGAGTTTAGTCAGGCTTTAATCCACTGAGGACACAGGAAGTACTTTTTAAAAAATATATTTTTATTTAGGTATTTGAAAATTTTTATAACGATAACAATAACAATGACATAAACATGGTATAATAAACATTTCCACCCCCATCCCAATCTTCACACTCCCCAACCATAAAACAACAATCTGGCTCCATCTGCTGACATTTTAATTTTCACCGAGAAAGTCGACGAACGACTGCCACCTCCGGGTGAACCCAACCATTGACCCTCTAAAGGCAAACTTTATCTTCTCGAGACTGAGAAACCCAGCCATGTCACTAACCCAGGTCTCTACACTCGGGGGCTTCAAGTCCCTCCACATTAACAAGATCCGTCTCCGGGCTACTAGGGAGGCAAAGGCCAAGAGGTCAGCCTCTTTCGCCCCCTGAACCCCCGGCTCTGCCGACACTCCAAAGTTCGCTACCTCCAGACTCAGCACTCCGTGTTTATAGTCGTGGACATTGCCGTAGCAAAACCTTGCCAAAACCCTCTTAAGCTTCGGGCATGCCCAAATCAACTTGACATAATTTGCTGGACTTCCCGCGCACATCGCACACCTGTCCTCTACACCGAAAAACTTGCTCATCCTAGCCACTGCCATGTATGCCCAGTGGACCACCTTAAATTGTATCAGGCTAAGCCTGGCACAGGATGAGGAGGTATTAACCCTGCTTAGGGCATCCGCCCACAGACCCACCTCTATCTCTCATCCTAGTTCATCCTCCCACTTTCCCTTCAGCTCCTCCTTTCCTCCGCCTCCGAAAGTTCCTGGTAAATTTCTGATACCTTCCCCTCGCCCACCCAGGTACTGGAGACTACTCTATCCTGTATCCCCTGTGGCGGCAGCAGTGGAAAAGCCGGAACCTGCTTTCTCAGGAAGTCTCGCACATGCAAATACCTAAACCCATTCCCTGCCGGCAATTCAAATTTATCCTCCAAGGTTTTCAAGCTGGGAAAGCGCCCGTCTATAAATAGAATCCTTCTAATTCCTGCCCTTTGCCATCTCCGGAACCCACCATCCAGCCTACCCGGTACAAACCGATGATTATTATAAATCGGGGTCCAAACCTATGCTCCCTCCACTCTCTTATATCTCCTCCATTGCCCCCAGATTCTCAGAGCCGCCACCACCACCGGACTTGTGGAGTATCAGGCCGGTGAGAATGGAAGAGGTGCCGTTATCAGTGCTCCCAAACTTGTGTCTTTGCATGACGCGGCCACCATCCGCTCCCACACCCACCCCTCCCCCACTACCCACTTCCTAATCATGGCTATATTAGCCGCCCAGTAGTAATTGCAGAAGTTCGGCAGCGCCAACCCACCCTCCCCCCGACTGCGCTCCAGCAACACTTTCTTCACTCGCGGGGTTTTACCCCCCCCACACAAAGCCCGATATAACCTTATTCAGCTGCTTGAAAAAGATAGGGAGGCACTGAAGGACAAACAGAAATCTGGGGTAGACCATCATTTTCACGATCGGTACCCTACCCGCCAGTGATAATAGGAGCATGTCCCATCTCTTAAAGTCCCCATCTATTTGTTCTACCAGCCAGGATAGGTTTAACTTGTGCAGTGCCTCTCATTCCCAGGACACCTGGATTCCCAGACACCGAAAGCTCTTTCCTACCATTCTAAGCTGCAGCTCTCCCAGTCTCTTCTCCTGTCCTCTTGCCTGGATCGCGAACATCTCTCTTTTCCACATGTTCAATTTATACCCCGTAAAATTGCCAAATTCCCCCAGGATTCGCAATACTTCCCCCATCCCCTCCAATGGGTCTGAAATATACAAGAGCAGGTCACCTGCATAAAGCAAGACCCGGTGCTCCACGCCCCCCCCGAACCAGCCCTTTCTAGTTCCTAGAGGCTCTTAACACCATGGCCAATGGCTCTATGGCCAGAGCAAACACTAACGGGAGAGGGGGCACCCTTGCCTCGTCCCTCGGTGTAGTTTAAAATACCCCGACCTCAGCTGGTTCGTACGCACACTCGCTACTGGTGCCTGATACAGCAACCGCACCCAGTCAATAAAACCCTCACCAAACCCAAACCTTCCCAGCGCCTCCCACAGGTAATTCCACTCCACCCGATCTCCGCATCCATCGCTACCACCACCTCCGCCTCCTCTCCTTCTGAGGGCATCATAATAACATTTAACAGCCTTCGAACATTGGCCTTGAGTTGCCTGCCCTTTACAAATCGCGTCTGGTCTTCCCCTATCACCCCCGCGACACATTCCTTTATCCTTGTGGCCAGTATCTTAGCCAGCTGTTTGGAGTCCACATTCAATAGAGAAATTGGCCAGTATGACCTGCATTGCTCCAGATCCTTCTCCAGTTTCAGGATCAATGAAATTGAGGGAGGCCTGCAACATTGTTGCGGGGAGGACTTCCTTCTCTCTTGCTTCATTAAATGTCCTCACCAGCAGTGGGCTCAATATCTCTGAAAACGTCTTATAGAATTCCATGGGGTAGCCATCAGGCCCCGGGGCCTTGCCCGACTGCATGTCCTCCAGCCCCTCGATTATTTCCTCAATCACAATTGGGGCTCCCAGCCCTTTCACCAGACCCTCATCTACCGTCGGAAACCTCAACTGATCCACAAACTGCCTCATCCCCTCCACCCAGGCCGGGGGTCCCGACTCATATAATTTACTATAAAAGTCCTTAAACACGTCATTCACCCCCACTGGGTCCAGGACAGTATTCCCGTCTCTACTCTTTACTCTCCCTATCTCCCTGGCCGCCTCCCTTTTCCTGAGCTGGTGCACTAACATTCTGCTTGCCTTTTCCCCGTACTCATAAATCTCCCCCCCTTGCCTTCTTCAACTGTTCCACCGCTTTCCCTGTGGTCAACAGCCCAAACTCCTCCTGTAACCTCCGCCGCTCCCTCAGTAGCCCCACATCCGGGACCTCCGAGTATCTCCTGTCCACCTGTAATTTCTCCTCAACTAACCTATCCCTCTCAGCCCCTTCCGCCTTTTCTCTGTGGGACCGTATCGAGATTAATCCCCCTCTGACCACTGCCTTCAAAGCTTCCCAAACCGTCGCTGCAGAGACCTTCCCTGTATCATTTGTTTCCAGGTAGTTCTGGATGGACTTGTTAACCCGCCCACAGATCGCTTCTTCCGCTAGCAACCCCACATCCAGTCCCCACAGCGGGCTTTGTCCTCTCTCCACACTAACCCATAGGTCCACCCAATGTGGGGCATGATCCGACATTGCGATTGCTGAGTACTCCGTATCCACCACCCCCGGTATTAGCACCCTCCTCAGAACAAAAAAGTCGATGCGAGAGTATACCTTGAGGACATGTGAGAAAAAATAAATCGCCTTCGCCCTTGGCCGTGCAAACCCCCATGGGTCTACTCACCCCATCTGTTCCATAAAACCCCTCAATTCCTTTGCCGTGGCCGGCCTCCTCCCGGTCCTGGATTTTGACCGGTCCATTTCCGGATCAATGACTGTGTTAATATCTCCCCCCATAAACAGGTTCTGTGACTCTAAGTCTGGGATCTTACCTAACACCCGCCTAATAAATTCCACATCGTCCGAATTCAGAGCATATATGTTCACGAGTACCACCCGCACCCCCTCCAGCTTCCCACTCACCATTATGTACCTAACCCCCTTGCCTGACACGATTCTCCCTGCCTCGAATGCCACTCGTTTGTTGATCACGATCGCTAACCCCCTGGTCTTTGAGTCCAGCCCTGAGTGGAATACTTGGCCAACCCACCCCTTTCTCAATCTGGTCTGGTCTATAACCTTTAGGTGTGTTTCTTGAAGCATTGCCACGTCCCCCTTCAGCCCCCTCAAATGCGCAAACACGCGAGCCCTCTTGACCGGCCCATTCAACCCTCTGACGTTCCATGTAATCAGCCTGGTCGGGGGGCTTCCCAACCCCACCCTCCACCCCCGCCCTGCCAACTAGCCATCACCCTTTTTAGGCCAGCCTCTGGCTCGCGCCCTCCGCCTCCTCGAGCCCTCCCTCGGGCTTTTGCCGTTCCCGACCTCCCATTTGTCCCAATTAACAGTTCCTCCCCTGTCAGCAAAGCAGCTCCCCCTCCCTCCCCCTTAGCAACAAGACTAGAAACCCAACCCCCCAAGTCAAGCTCCAGCTTAACACCTGCTCCAGCTTAACACCTGCTCGCCTCCCACTGTGCTTCTGTGAGTCAGCTGACCCATGCTGACTTGATATCGCCCGCCCATGGCACCAAGCAGTCTGTCTCCCCATTGTTCTCTCCCCTCTCCCCCCACTTGGACAAACATATTAAAAGCATCACATTCCCCAGTAAACAAACATCAGAAAAAACAGTGAAGGAACAGCCACTTTAGGAAAAACAATACCCCAAAACAGAACCAGCCCCAACGACCACCCCCCCCTCTAACCAGCTCCCTGCAAGACAACGCAACCATTAGCCATCCAAACAGCTCCTTATTACACATAACACTACTTATACAGCCCAGCGCAACAAATCGCCACCACAGTACTCTCCAAGGTTTCAGTGTCTTTTAGTTCGCCTCCAGCCTCTTTTCTTTAATGAAAGTCCATACTTCGTCTGGTGTTTCGAAGTAGAAGTCCCGTTCCTCATGTGTGACCCGCAGACAGGCTGGGTACAACATCCCAAACTTCCTTTTTAAACCCCCTTCTTAAAGCGGGCCGTTTTTGCCCGATTAAACCCAGCTCGCCTCTTGGCCAAATCCGTGCCCAGGTCCTGATAAATGCACAGCTCACAATTCTCCCACTTGCTGCTCCGTTCCTTCTTGGCCCACCGCAGAACGTGTTCCTTGTCCAGGAATCGGTGAAAGCGTACCACCATCGCCCTCGGTGGCTTGTTCGCTCGGGACTTCTTCGCGAGGGCTCTGTGTGCTCTACCTACTTCCAGGGGCTGAGGGAAAGCCTCAGCCCCCATCAACTTCTCCAACATGTCCATCACATAAGCCCTCGCATCCGATCCCTCACTGCCTTCAGGGAGGCCGTCAATTCTAAGATTCTGCCTTCTGGACCTGTTCTCCAGGTCCTCCAGCTTCTCTTGCATTCTTTTCTGGCGGTTGTTCATCATCTCCACCTTGGTCTCCAGCACGGTTATGTATTCCTCGTGCTCGGACACCTTTTTCTCCACCTCCTGGATCGCTCTTCCATGGGTCTCTTGATTCTGCACAACTTGATCAATCGAAGCCTTAGTCGGGTCCTTCTTCAGCTTGGCGAAGCAATCTTCGAAAAACTTCACCAGCTGCTCCATCAACCACTGTGCCGTCTCCTCGTGGCCCTTGCTCTCCGCCATGCTCTCCCGCGTTACCGGCTCTGCTCGTGTCTTCCTTATAGGACTTTGTCTTCTCACACGGCCACTTCTGGTCCAATTCTCCATACAGCGGAGGGGGATTTCTCCTCATTGTCTCACGCTTCACCGATTTATCCCATAAAATCTGGAAAAAAACAGGGGAAAAAGATTCAAAAGTCCATCATAGGCGGGGGCTATCAAATGTGCGACCTACTCCTACTCCTCCATGGCCGTCACAGGACACAGGAAGTACTTCTCTCTCTATGGCTTTATTGAGCTGTGTCAAGTCGGCACGAATACGGATGGGCCTGTTTTGGGATTGGGACCATTCATAATACCATGTGGTTGGTCGTGTGACTGGGAAGATGACTCCCATGTTTGTCATCTCATCCAGCCACCGCGGTGCTTGTTTCACGAGTGCATGGGGAATCTTTTGTGGCATGAATAGGCACACGGATTGGTTCCCTCCCTCAGAATTATGCATTTTTTAGTCACCCCAATCCTGTGAAGAGCTTTGGAAACTCATTCTTGTACTTGGAGCCTGGCCCTTGTTGCTTGACCTTGTCAATTTTTGGTAAAAGGTTAAGTTCAACACAAGTTTTATGGGTTAGTCGTAAACAGTCCTGGTTGTGGACCACGCACAGGATCCCGTAGATCATTTGTACCTCAGTGTTGTCTGCAGAGTGCTTTTCAGCAAGAGTTTTGTGTCTCCTGCTCTGAGTAGATGGGTTGCAGGTGGCATCAGCTTCTGGGTTGCCAGCCATGGTCCTCTTACTTACAGAGCCGTAACACTGGCTCCTGTGTCTAATTAAAGCTTGTGAGATGGCCAAAATGTCTGCTTTCCAAATTGAAAATCCAAGATCTTTGTCTAAAACCAAGAAGCTTGGCTGTGTGTCTTCTTGGTATACAGTCTCCATCCCA
The DNA here is from genome assembly GCF_047496885.1 of Scyliorhinus torazame. Taxonomy (NCBI): domain Eukaryota; kingdom Metazoa; phylum Chordata; class Chondrichthyes; order Carcharhiniformes; family Scyliorhinidae; genus Scyliorhinus; species Scyliorhinus torazame. Next base: position 89,897,395 of record NC_092720.1, on the reverse strand, counting down.
TGAATCATCTTTGGACATTCTGAGTGTTTAGATATTTTGTCCCTGCACAGTCTGCCAAAGTGCCCTAAGTTGTTACATTGAAATCATTGGGCTGAAATGGCAGGACATTGATTTTGCCCGTGAGGGTGCTTTGTTCTACAGTGCTGGCATGATTGCCGTATTGTTGGTTAGCCTATTGCTTCCCTTGGCCTGGAGTGTCCCCTTTCCTCCTCTTAAAATGGATCTGTGCTGCCCATGGAGTTCAGACTGCCTATCAATCTGGATAGCTTTCTCAAGGGTCAGTTCGTCCTTTCCTTGCTGCATATCTGAGGGTACATCTTCTGCTACTCCTCCAACTATTCTATCCCTGGTAAGTTCAGGTTTTAGGACTCGCGTTCTCAGCCTACAGCCATTCTGTACAGGTCATTAATGAATGAGCCAACAGGTCCCCCTGGCTGCTGTGCACATATATTAATCCTCTCGAGGATTTTGTTACTTCTTAGGTTAAAATAAACATCAAATTATTTTAATACTTAAAAAAAAAATTTAGAGTACGCAATTCTTTTTTTTCCAATTAAGGGGCAATTTAGCATGGCCAATCCACTGACCCTGCACATTTTGTTTGGTTTGTGGCGGTGAGGCCCACGCAGACATGGGGAAAATGTGCAAACTCCACACGGAGTGATCTAGGGCTGGGATCGTACCGGTGTCCTCCACGCTGTGAAGCAGCAGTGCTAACCACTGCACCACCGTGCCGTCCCATTTTAATATTTCTTCAAATTTAGCAGATGATTCATTGATTTCTTGTCTAGCATTAATATAATTCACCATCAGCCCTACCGAGTAAAGCAATGTGTCCACTTGTTAGCTTCTGTCATTTTATCCAGACTTGAAAGCAATCATGTATCGAAGGAATGTTTTTTTTCCCAAAGTCCAATACTATGTAATTGAACTGGGTCTTGGACAAGTCCAATCCGATCTGGAAGAGTGGATTTTTGATCCATGGTTAAAACATTAGAAAGTGTACATTCAATTTTAAGAAGTTGTTGAAATTCGAGATGGCGCCACCTTTGATTTGAAGACAATGGGTTTGCCTGCACTTGCCGGTTTTGGTGGGCTCCCGCTGCAATGACGCTCACGTTTATCTTTGGTAAAATTTTAAACAACGGCTGCTTGGGTTAACTAGCTGCAGACTTCTCCATTTAGCACTACATTTTAGGGTTGTGAAAGCGTTGAATCCTAGCCTTTGCTGGCCTTTAAAGCTGATCCTTCAGCCGCAATCCTTCAAACGCAATTAATGAATTAGGAGATGGATTTCTAAGTCTACAACTGAAGTGAGGAATTTAAAATGTCTGCCCTTAGCTTCCAAGCCTTTCTTTGGGAATTTCCCCTGGCAATTTACCTCTGTGCATCTGCTTTGCGAGCTTTTCTTCAGGGCACAATGCTTCTTCAAATTTTTATTTGTCTTGCAGCTTCTTAGTTTCTCTCTGCAATTTTTGTGAGATTTTGGGTTTTCCCATTCAAGCCACCATGCTGGAGGGTGTTGGACAACATTTGATAGGCCTTAATTAGTTAACTGTATGTTAGCTAATTAATTAGTTTTTAGTCTTAATCAGTTAACTATATGTATTTATTAACTACAAGAACGATGAACCTAAGGGTTCACACGAGGATCTGTCACCATGTTTGCTTGTGCACATGCTCTGACCAACATTGGAGTGGGTCATGTGTTTGTTTACATTTACTGTGTGGACAGTGCTGGACTCAGTCCCACATTAGCACTATATATACCAAACCTTTATACTTTACCCTATCACAAATCTCTCCTTTTGCTATGACGGGTACCTCCCCAGCCCCTTTCCAGGTTACTGTACTTGCTTAAAATTAATTACATCTATAACTTTTCTAGTTATGACGAAAGGTTGTTGAACTGAAACGTTGGGTAGAATTGAATGCCTCTCTCAGCGAGTTCAGAGGCAGGGGGTCGTGTGTGATGTGCAATCAATTGCACAAAGACTAAGGTTGGGTACAACTGTGGCTTTATTACAGTCAGATGCGTGGCCTCCTGCTGCAGCTGGCGAAATGGCAGCTGAATGGAGGACACGCATATTTATACTCCTCCTACTGGGCGGAGCCAGCCAGCAGGGGCTACCGGTGAACCTGTAGTACAGGTCCCACCTTACATCCCCTAATACAGGTGTACAGTGGTTCACCACATTCACCCCCAGTTAAAAATGAGTCCGGCGGGGGTGGTGTGGAACTATATACAGTATTGAATATTATTTACAGAGTCGTAGAAACAAAAAGATTGTCCATTTTGAAGGTCCAGTTAAAGGTTCAATCTGTCTGAAGCCTTGACATTCCACTGGGAGCGGCGTAACGCTGGCGGTGACGGTGGTGCTGGCCTGCTGTTAGATGACTCCGGGAGTGTGCCGGAATCTTCAACGTCCTCTTGCGTGGGCAGGGGAAGGAGGGATGGGCCTGGTGGGGACAATGATGGAAACGCCGGGGAAGGAGAGGATGGCGCCGGGGGTGTGTGTGTGTGTTCGGTTGGAAACTGATGGTGTCAGGTGCCTGAGGGAGACAATATCTTGGCGGCCGTCAGGGTACGCAGCGTAGGCATACTGGGGGTTGGCGTGGAGCAAGAGTACCCTATCCACCAAAGGGTCCGCCCTGTGGAGTCGGACATGCCTACGGAGCAGGACCGGTCCTGGAGCTGCGAGCCAAGTCGGGAGCGACAAACCCCGGATGTGGACTTCCTGCAGAAGATAAAAAGACGTTCATGGGGTGTGTTATTCGTAGCGGTGCACAGTAGTGACCGGATGGCGTGCAGTGCATCAGGGAAGACCTCCTGCCAGCGAGAGGCTGGAAGGTCCCTGGACCGTAGGGCCAGCTGGACGGCCCTCCAAACCATCCCGTTCTCCCTTTCTACCTGCCCGTTTCCTCGGGGGTTGTAGCTGGTCATTCTGCTGGAGGCGATACCCTGCTGAGCAGGAACTGACGCAGCTCATCACTCATGAATGAGGATCCCCTGTCACTGTGGATGTAGGCGGGGAAACCGAACAGAGCGAAGATTGTGTTGAGGGGCTTGATGACGGTGGCGGACGTCATATCCGGGCATGGGATGGCGAAGGGGAGTACTCATCGACCACACTGAGAATGTATGTGTTACGGTTGGTGGAGGAGAGGGGCCCTTTGAAATCCACGCTGAGGCGTTCAAAGGGGCTGGAGGCCTTCACCAGGCGTGCACGGTCCGGCCGATAGAAGTGCGGCTTTCACTCCGCACAGACCTGGCAGTCCCTGGTGACTGTCCGTACCTCCTCAACGGAGTTGGGCAGGTTGCGAGCCTTGATGAGATGGTACAGTCGTGTGACCCCCCGGGTGACAAAGGCTGTCGTGTAGGGCCCGGAGTTGGTCTACTTGTGCGCTGGCACATGTACCTCGGGAGAGGGTGTCTGGGGGCTCGTTGAGCTTGCCGGGGCGATACAAAATCTCGTAATTATAGGTGGAGAGCTCGATTCTCCACCGCAAGATTTTATAATTTTTGATCTTGCCCCGCTGCGTGCTGAAGGCTACCGACTGTTGGTCAGTGAGGAGAGTGAATCTCCTGCCGGCCAGGTAATGCCTCCAATGTCGGCACACAGCTTCAACGATAGCCTGGGCCTCTTTTTCGATGAATGAGTGCTGAATTTCAGAGGGCATGCCACGGGTCTGCCTGCCTGATTGAGGGTGGCGGCAAGGGCGACATCTGATGCGTTGCTTTCTACTTGAAAGGGCAGTATCTCGTCTACTGCGTGCATCCCTTCCTTGGCTACATCAGCTCTGATACGGGCGAAGGCCTGTTGTGCCTCGGCCATCAGGGGAAACTGGGTGGACTGTATGAGTGGGCGGGCCTTGTCCGCATAGTTTGGGACCCACTGAGCGTAGTAGGAAAAGAACCCCAGGCAGCGTTTGAGGGCCTTGGGGCAGTGGGGAAGGGGGAGCTCCATGAGGGGGTGCATGTGGTCGGGATCGGGCCCCAGAACTCCATTCTGGACCACATAGCCGAGGATGGCTAAGCGGGTCATGCTGAACACACTCTTCTCTTTGTTATCGGTAAGATTGAGGAGAGTGGCAGTGCGGAGAAATTTAGCGAGGTTGGCACGGTGATCCTGCTGATCATGGCCTCAGATGGTGACAGTGTCGAGGTACGGTAAGGTGGCCCGCAAACCGTACCGGTCGACCATTCGGTCCATCTCCCTTTGGAAGACCGATACCCCATTAGTGACGCCAAAGGGAACCCTAAGAAAATGGTAGAGACGACCGTCCGCCTCGAAGGCAGTGTATGGGCGGTCGGATTTACGGATGGGGAGCTGGTGGATGGCGGATTTTAGGTCAATCGTTGAGAAGACCAGGTACTGCGCAATCTGGTTAACCATGTCAGATATGCTTGGGAGGGGGTACGCGTTGAGCTGCGTGTACCGATTGATGGTCTGGCTGTAGTCCATGACCATTCGGTGTTTCTCCCCAATTTTAACGACTACCACTTGAGCTCTCCAGGGACTGTTGCTGGCCTCGATGACACCCTCCCGAAGCAGCCGCTGGACCTCGGACCTGACGAAGGTCCTGTCCTGGGTGCTGTACCGTCTGCTCCTGGTGGCGACGGGCTTGCAATCTGAAGTAAGATTGGCAAAGAGGGAGGGGGGTCGACCTTTAGGGTCGTGAGGCCCCTCACAGTGAGGGGTGGAAGGGGCCCGCCAAATTTGAGGGTGAGGCTCTGGAGATTGCCCTGAAATTCCAGGCCTAGCAATAGTGCAGTGCAGAGGTTAGGAAGGACGTAGAGACGAAAACTGTTGAACTCTACGCCCTGGACTGTGCGAGTGACTGTGCAGAACCCTCGGATCGGGACAGAGTGGGACCCGGAGGCCAGCGAGATCCATTGGTTGGCAGGGTGGACCGCGAGGGAGCAGCGCCTTATCGTATCCGGGTGTATGAAGCTTTCGGTGCTCCCGGAGTCCAGCAGGCAAGAGGTCAGATGGCCGTTGTTTTTCACCGTCGTCGAAGCGGTGGCCAGGTTGTGTGGACGAGACTGGTCCAGTGTCATCAAGGCGAGCTGCGGGTGATCGTCTCTGGTTTCAGACGAAGAGCGTTGGGGGCCCCGGTCGTGGAAGGTTGTTGGCGTCAATCCCCGTGGAGAAGGCAAGATGGCGGCGGCTGGAGATCCTGCGGGGAACAGAATGGCGGCGCCCATGTGCCGCACGTGGACTGAGGGGGAGAAGATGGCGGCGGCCACTGGCCGGGCGTGGTCCGTGGGGGTGAACAGAGCGGCGCCCATTGTGCGTTTGGCAGGGAGGAGGGGGCGATAGCGGCGACTGCGCGGGCCTGGCACACGGCGGCGAAGTGGCCCTTTTTGCCGCAAGCCTTGCAGATGGCAGCGCAGGCCGGGCAGCGTTGGCGAGGGTGCTAATGCTGACCGCAGAAATAGCATCGGGGACCCCTGGGGTGCGCAGTTTTGCATGTGGTGCAGGCGTATTGGCTAGGCAGGTCCCCAGCAGTGGCGGTCGTTTACGGGGTCCAGGAGGGATAGGAGGGGTGGGCCGCGCAGCTGGAGGGGTAGGCCTGAACATTACGGGAGCGACCGTCATGGAGAGCGCTAATTTTTTTGTGTCCGCTAGGTCGAGTGTGGCCCCTTCCAGCAATCGTTGTCGGATGAGGTCCGACACAATCCCCGTTACAAAAGCATCGCGTATGAGGAGATTAGAATGTTTGGCGGCCGTAACGGCCTGACAGTCACAGTCCCGGACGAGTGGGATTACGTCCTGCCAGGAGCCTTCGATGGACTCACCAGGGAGTTGAGAGCGAGTGGCGAAGAGTGTGTTCGCTTTCTGCGCGTAGTTCTCTTTGAGGAGTGCCATGGCTTCCGCGTAAGTTGGGGCATCCTGGATCAGCGGGAACACGCTTGAGCTCAACCTGGAAAACAGGACCTGTATCTTCTGAGCCTCCGTCGGTGGGGTGGTCGCTGAGTTAATGTAGGCCTCGAAGCAAGCTAGCCAGTGATTAAAGTCTTTTCTGGCGTCGGTAGATTGCGGATCCAGCTGCAGGCGATCTGGTTTGATACGGATGTCCATCCTGTATAAAATCTGACTGCAATAAATTGATGCACGATTAATTGCACAAAGACTAAGGTTGGGTACAACTGTGGCTTTATTGCAGTCAGATGCGTGGCCTCCTGCTGCAGCTGGCGAAATGGCAGCTGAATGGAGGACAAGCATATTTATACTCCTCCTACTGGGTGGAGCCAGCCGGCAGGGGCTACCGGCGAACCTGTAGTACAGGTCCTACCTTACATCCCCTAATACAGGTGTACAGTGGTTCACCACAGTGTGATTTTGGAGAAGGTGCAGGGGGTGGGGGGGTCCAGCCGCCCTCCGATCAATTTGGGGCAGGAAGGCTTGCGGAGCCTCAGCAACATGTGGAAGACTTGCCACCTGCAGAGGCCACTCAGAAAACCCTGCTTTGATTTCCAGCAGCCTACTGGAGGGTTTCTTATTCAGGGGCACTCTGTGCCTGAGCGAGAACCCAACATCAGGAAAGGGGGCTCTTCAGCAAGCCAGCCTTTACTCTTGTTTCCAAGCACCCCCCACGTCACCAATGATCTGTTCCCTGCCACATTATTCCACCCACACTCACTTCCATCCAGGTATTCATTGGCCCTGCACTAGTACCGGCAGGGACCACAGCACTCGATGGCATTACTGGTATTTGAAAGCGGTTGACCTCTGATAGGGACTCTTGCAGGCACGATATCCACCACATCTGGGGGCTTAGCCAGGAGGCCTGATGTTGTCAGATATGTTCCTGATTGAGACTCCAGTTTCCCATATTAAATTCCAGCTGTTAACTCTGTTTCTCTCTCCACAGATGCTGCTAGACCTACTGAGCATTTCCAGCATTTTCTGCTTTTATTTCAGATTTTCACCATCTGCCATATTTTGCTCTTACCAATTGGACCACAGTGAGTAATTTTGTACTGTATATGACCCAATATTTTGGCATGAGCGTGGTGCATGTTCCGCAGAACAGAACCAAGCTGGACAATGTCTGATTTCTTGAAAGCTGTCATGTTAACTTAATTTTAAAACATTTACCTCTGTCTCCCTATTTTAAAGGGGAGTTAATAGTGGTATCAGCAGATGAGGCCAAGTCTCCTCGTACAGCCATGTTTATGACACCAATGTGGCTACCAGAATGCAGATGAACAGAAACTCCTGAACATACCCATGATACCTGTACAGATCAAGCACTGTCTGACAGTACAATGCCCTTTCCGGTCTCCATAATAATTGGCCACATTTTCTACAATGCTGGTCTGAAACGAGACCTGAGCATGCAACATGGCAGAGTAAGAAGTTGAAACATCATTGACAAATTAGCACTAGCACCCGCAATGCTGACCATGTCCTAAGCTTTCATACTCTGTTCTCCATTTAATCAGCATTTGCCTGTCTCTTGCTTTATTTAATGAAAAACAAACAAACACTCTTCAAATTAAGTGTAGTGGATTGCACTTGACGGCTACATTTGACAGCCCCTGAAACTGGACCCAGGGATCATGCTGTGCCCATTGATAGTCACTTCATGCTATCTATTCATTTTGTTTCCTGTATTGTGCAGTGAATCATTGTTGGAAGCTTGTCTTGACGTGGTGTTAATGTTTTATTGCACATTTGTGACACCTAACCTACCGTTCCCAATAAGTGATTTATTTTCTAAAGGTGTGATGTTGGTTGGCTGTAGTGTTTTGCTTAAATAGACTGTTGGGAGTCTAATGACATTGAGATCGCTCTGGGTTATTCACTGCAAACATTCTGAATATGAGCAGCTAGTTGTGAGATTTTGATGGCTAATTTGCATTTATTCCAGGACATCCCATATCTGATACGAAAGGTGACATTTCTGTGTGTGTGGTGGGGGGTGGGGGGGGGGGGGGGGGCAGTGGTTGAAGGTTGCTGGAGTTAGAGTGGATAGAAACAAGCACCAAATTTTGCTTTAGTTATTATGATTCATACCTCACTTGTGTGAAAATAAATGTAGAAATCTCCATATAAATTCCCATATCATGAACTGCTGAGAAAGGAATTGTTTAAGGTGCTTCATTGATATGTTATATTCTTTAAAAAAAATAATTAAGTATGGCAAAACCAGGTAGTCAGCAAGGATGCCGGGGGGAGATTTAAGGCAAGAATTCTATTGGGTTGAATTTAATATTACAATAAATCTGTCAGGATTTTGTCCTCAGTACTTATCCCACCTCCAGCACCAGAAAACTATTTGTCATGAGTGATCCGATTCCAACTCCATTCTAACGGTTATATGTCTCAAGTTTGTTGTAAAATCAAATTTGATGGCAATTCTTACAACACTTGGAGCGCAGTTGGTAGGAGAGGAACAACGCAGCGAGGTAGAACGAACAGAACTGGACCCTTCCCAGGCTGCAGTGGCATGTTAATATCGACACCAAGATTTTTTATTTGTTTGAAACACAAATTGCACTGGCGTAGCAATTTAAATTTAAAAAAAGTAACACTGTCATTACCCTCCCGAGGATCTCGTGGAAACCATTGTCGATCTCCCCTTGGGACTCGTGGACTATGAGCTTCCCAGGTAGGGGGGGGGGAGGGGGGAGGCCAACCAGCTGGAGCTTGTTAGACCTACATATAAAGCCGGCCTAAGCAGGGCCCAGCGCTGTTGGTAGTCTCAACAGGGACTGGATTGGGAGAGAGTTAATGTCATGGATAGAGTATTGTATATAGTTCAATAAATCTTTGTTCCACTACCGCTGGCTTCCTCCGTTACTAAAAACACATTTCAGTTTGTTTTAGGTAATGATCTTGTCTTTTCGCAAGGAAGTGCAGGGTAATGAATTATTCAAGCCGGTAGTGAAAAGTGTTCCTAGTGACGGTTCTGAAAGTAATTATGCAGCACCTAAAGTTACAATGGCTTGCAATCTATCAGCTTTTTATCTTTGGTTGAAAGTTGGATCATTTACAAACATTGTTAACTACATATCCTTTGTGCGTCTTTAAATAGAACTGCAATTTGAATGTTTCCTTTACGTTCAGTGAAAACCATCTTTCCAGATGACAATGCTGAAGTCACCAATTCAGACAATTGCTTGTTCTCATGTAGACCACTAGATGGCACTCCTGCCACTATTAGTGTTCTTAACACCTATTTGCTAGAATTACTTTTGAAGTACAGTGGGGGCGATTGTCTGAGCCCCGCGCCGGGCCAGAGAATCGGCACAACTGCGGCACGACCCCACGACGCCGGCAGGCGATTCTCCGAGCTGCGGAGAATCGGTGCCATTTGCACCGGCGTGTTTGGTGCGGCGCCAGCCGCGGGCCGCTTGAATCGGCGGGGCTGCAGATTCTCCAGCGGATGGGCCGAGCGGCCATGCCGATACGACAGAGTCCCGCCAGCGCCGTACACCCCTGGTCACTGCCGGCGGGAACTCTGCGCGAATGGTCGGGGGGCGGCATGTGGGGGTGGGGGGGGGGGGGACGGGGGACTCCTTCACCAGGGAGGGGCCTCCGATGGGGTCTGGCCTGCAATCGGGGCCCACCGATCGGCGGGACGGCCTCTCCCCCCCTTACTTTCTGGCGTGGCCGGCCCCTGAACACCGACTCCATGTTGAGTCGGGGCCGGCATGCTAAAGAAGTTCCCTGCGCATGCGCAGGTTGGCGGGGCGTCCATTTGGCACCGCGAGAGGAGGCTGGAGCGGCGTGAACCACTCCAGCGCTGTGGGGGCCAGAATCTGTCACACCCGGGCCTGGTTCACGCCGTCGTAAAACGCGACGGCATTCACGACGGCGCAAACACTTGGGCTCCATATTCGAGAAACCAGCTCTTAAAAAGTGGAGGAATGTATGAACAGGTCATCTGATAGTGAATTTAGCAATTTACAAGTAAAATAGCAGCTGTAACTTCCAGCTCTATGAGATGAGTTATTTAAATTGCAATTGCTGATATAATTTTACACATGTATTGTGTTGTCATTTTTCAACGGGCTTCAACCTAACATAGTGTTACTTTAAAAATATTTTTATTCAGAAACCTTTTTCATTATAAGATAAAATAAAACAATAACATACACTAACTCCCATTTCAAAATAAACCTACATTTAACCTCCCCCTCCAACACGACCCCCCCATGAACAAACAAATCTTAGCAAAAATTATACCTCCCCATTGCAACTTACAGTAACTAACTCCGTGAAACAGGAGATGAAAAGCAGCCACCTCCGGTAGAACCCTTCCACCGACCCCCTCATGATGTATTTGACCTTCTCAAGATACCAAAATTCCATTAGTTCCCTCAGCCAGGCTGAGGCCCTGCGAGGGGACCTCCACCCGAGCAGAAGTCACCTCCAGGCTATCAACGAGGCGAAGGCGAGGACGTCCGCCGTCACCCCCGTCTGCAACACCGCCGAGTCTGTTGCATCAAAAATAGCCACCAACGGGCATGGCTCCAGCTGAATGCCCAGAATCGCTGACATGGTGCTGAAAAAGGAGACGCAGAAGTTTACAAGCTTCGGGCAAGACCAGAACATGTGCGTATGGTTCGCTGGTCCCCAGCACAACGTTCACACCTATCCTCCATCCCTGAGAAGAAACCACTCATCCTCGACCTGGTCAAGTGAGCCCTGTGCACCACCCTGAACTGGATCAAACTGAGCCTAGCACAAGAGGAGGTGGAGTTGACCCTGTGAAGAACCTCTCCAACCCCTCCCTCTCACCTGCCCTGAATGACGAGCCCAGGCCAGATGGCACAAATAAATGATTCCTGCAAGTAGGGGCTAATATTATCCTGGAGCCAATTTAAAATGCTGCCTAAACTGCCTCCAAATCCTCAGAGTGGCCACCACTACTGGGCTCAAGGTAAATTTTGCAGGAGAAATCGGAAGTGAGGCAGTAACCAGGGCCCTAAAACGTGAACCTCAGCAGGAGCCCGCCTCCAGCCTCCCCATATAGAACTGGATCCTTAAACCACCCCTCTTTCCAATAATCACAAACCAATAATAAAACAACAAATTGGTAACTCCAATCCCCTCCAACTGCCTCGCTCTCTGTAAAAATGTCCTACGAACTCCTAAGGAACTTCATTATCTCCTCTACATTGGAGAGTGAGTCCGTGATATACAGAAGCTGATCATCCACATTTAAAGACACCCAATGATCCCCCACCTCTCATTCTATCCCCCCTCCATCCAGTGGGCGACCTCAACGCATTGGCCTGAGGTTCGATTGCCAAAGCAAACAAAAGTGGAGACAATGGACAATCCTGCCTCGTACATCTATTCAACTGGAAGTAACCCAAGCTCATTGCATTCGTACGCACACTTGCTGTGGGGGCTCTGTACAGGAGCCGAATCTATGATATAAATATTTGCCCAAAGCCTAGAATTTGAAGTAGGTGATGTGTTGGGTATGCTGGGTCTGCGTTTACCAGAGCAGTGAGAGATACAGGCTACCAACACTTGTAGAAGTACAACTCTATTTTATTTAGCTATGAGCTGTCAAACATACTTGCACTGTGGGTTGACACTATGTTAGGTTGACTGGAGACCTGAGGCTAACCTGACCAGACTATACTGCTAGCACATGGTAGATGTTCGTATTACTGGTCACCGGCTCTGGCTGTCTCAGAGGCTGCATCCCGAATGAGCGGGAAAACTAGTGCCCTCTGGCTCTATAGTGGCCGTGTCCTGTCTGGTGATTGGCTGCTGTGTTCTGTGTGTTGATTGGTCTTTCAGTGTGTCAGTCAGTGTCTGTCTCTGCACCATCATATACTTGTGTGTATATTGTGACATCTCCCCTTTTTGAAAAAAATAAATGTGTACGTGGCAATAAATAGTGTGGTATGTGAATGTTTCTGACTATGTGGAGAATATGTGAGCATATTTACAGGACGATATACAAAAATTCTAACATATTTACACGGGAAGGTTGTCCAGTGCAGATAGACTGTATGTAACAAAACATGGGACATGAATAACAGTATGTACAAACTAGCGAACAAATAACCAGGGTAACGAAACAATCAGTCCATGAGTTTAGAGAGTTCATAAATTCAGGCATTTCATAAATTCAGTCTCTGTGGTGGGCGACGAATTCTGGTTGACCGCCACAAGGGTGGGTCAGGGGCCGCCTGCTCTGGAACGGGCGGGATGGTGTCAGTTGCAGAGGGTGGCAACAGAAGAGGTAGATCTGCGAGCTCTTGGACGGGCCTGTCCTGAGGGTGAGGCAGGGCATCACGATCTGGCGGCGAGCGTGGAAGGAGCCGCAGTGCCCGCCTATTTCGGCGAAGAAAAGAGCCATCCTGCATATGAACCAGGAACGACTTGGGGCCACTTGCTTGATTACCACCATGGCGGCAGACCAGCCACCTTCAGGAAGTTGTACACGAACCTGGTCATTAGGAACGAGAGCAGGGAGATCTGTGGCACGGGCGTCGTACGCCGACTTGTGTTGGGCCCAAGACAGTTGCATTCGACGCAGGACCGGAAAGTTGTCCAAGTCTGGGGCGTGTATTGCAGGCACTGTCGCTCGTAATATGCGGTTCATATAACAATTGAGCTGGTGACAGGCCAGTGGACAATGGAGTTGACCTGTAGGCAAGTAGTGCGAGGTAAAAGTCGGATCCCGCATCGGCCGCTTTGCACAGGAGTCGTTTGACAACGTGTACCCCCTTCTCAGCTTTGCCATTCGACTGGGGGTAGTGGGGACTTGAGGTGACGTGCGTGAAATTATACCGCCGGGCAAAGTTGGACCACTCCTGACTAGCAAAACACGGGCCATTATCGGACATGACCGTGAGTGGAATGCCATGGCGAGCAAAAGTCTCCTTGTACACACGGATGACCGCTGTCGACGTGAGGTCATGCAGCCGAACTACCTCTGGGTAGTTAGAGACGTAGTCCACTATGAGGACATAATCCCGGCCTAGTGCATGGAAAAGATCAATGCCAACCTTGGTCCAGGGGGACGACACCAGTTCATGTGGCTGCAAGGTCTCTTTTGGCTGAGCTGGCTGGAACCGTTGGCATGTCGGGCAGTTGAGAACGGTGTTGGCAATGTCATGGTTGATGCCAGGCCAGTACACTGCCTTACGGGCCCGTCATCGGCACTTCTCCACCCCCAGGTGACCCTCATGGAGCTGCTCAAGGACGAGCTCCCGCATACTGTGCGGGATGCCGATCCTGTCCAACTTTAGCAGAATTCCATCTACTACTACCAGGTCATCTTTGATGTTGTAGAATTGCGGGCATTGGCCCTTGAGCCATCCATCTGTAAGATGGCGCATGACGCGTTGGAGCAAAAGATCATTGGCTGTTTCACGATGAATCTGGATGAGTCGTTCGTCCGTGGCGGGCAAGTTAGATGCGCAGAACTGAACATGAGCATCAATTTGGCACACGAAGCCCGACGGCTCGCAGGGCGTAGTGACAGAACGGGACAGTGCATAGGCGACGATGAGCTCCTTACTTGAGGTGTAGACCAGTTCGAAGTCATACCGCCTGAGTTTAAGGAGGATGCGTTGCAGGCGTGGCGTCATATCGTTAAGGTCCTTCTGTATAATGTTGACCAGTGGCCTGTGGTCCATTTCGACCGGAAATTTGGGGAGTCCATAGACATAATCGTGGAATTTGACAATTCCTGTGAGGAGGCCCAGGCACTCTTTTTCGATTTGCGCATAGCGTTGCTCGGTGGGCGTCATTGCACGTGATGCGTATGCGACTGGAGCCCATGAGGAAGCATCGTCACGTTGGAGAAGCATTGCTCCAATGCCGGACTGGCTCGCATCAGTGGAGATCTTCGTCTCCTTGGCAGGGTCGAAGAATGTCAATACCGGGGCCTTGGTGAGTTTCGCATTGAGTTCACGCCACTCCTGTTCGTGGGCGGGGAGCCATTGGAATTTGGTTGTCTTCTTCACCAGATTGCGGAGAGCCGTGGTGTGGGATGCGAGGTTGGGGATGAACTTCCCCAGGAAGTTGACCATGCCCAGGAAGCAGAGGACCGCCTTCTTGTCCTCCGGTTTCTTCACGGCATTGATTGCCGACACCTTGTCTGCATCCGGCTGCACCCCAAACTGTGATATGTGGTCACCGAGGAATTTTAATTCTGTTTGACCATAGGAGCATTTGGCTCTGTTGGGGCGGAGGCCATGCTCATGGATTCTCCGGAAGACGCGTTGGAGGCGATCAATGTGTTCCTGCGGGGTGGTAGACCAGACGATGGTGTCGTCTACATATACCCGCACCCCTTCGATGCCCTCCATCATCTGCTCCATTATTCGGTGGAACACCTTCGAGGCTGAGATGATGCCAAACGGCATCCGGTTGTAGCAATACCGGCCAAATGGGGTGTTAAAGGTGCAGAGCTTCCGACTGGATGCATCAAGTTGTATCTGCCAGAACCCTTGGATGCGTCCAGCTTTGTGAAAAATTTGGCGCGAGCCACCTCGCAGGTGAGTTCTTCGCGCTTTGGGATAGGGTAGTGTTCCCTCATGGTGTTACGGTTCAGATCTTTGGGGTCGATGCAGATGCGTAGTTCTCCGGATGATGTCTTAACACACACCATGGAGCTGACCCAGTCGGTTGGTTCTGTTACTTTAGATATGACGCCCTGGTCCTGGAGGTCCTGCACTGCTGCTTGAGGCGGTCCTTGAGGGGTGCCAGTACCCAGCGAGGTGCATGAACCGCAGGCGTGGCATTTGATTTTAAAATAATTTTGTACATGTATGGGAGTGTGCCCATGCCCTAGAAAACGCTGTGGTATCGAGTGATGATGTTCTTCAGTTGTGTTTGAAAGTCGGCATCCGGGGATGCTGAAGCCTCAGCGGGTGACATGGAGTGAACCCTTTGGACGAGGTTTAGGATCTTGCACGCCTGAGCACCGAGCAGGGAAGCTTTAGTGGCCCCTACAATCTCGAAGGGCAGGGTGGCCTTTAAGGAACGGTACGACACTACAAGCTGGCATGAGCCGCTGGCAGCAATGGCATTGCCATTGTAGTCGAGAAGCTGGCAGGTGGATGGAAGGATGGTCGGCTTAACGTGGAGGCTGTCCAGGTCAGACCTGGAGCTGAAGCGCCGGTGTCCAGCCTCAATCGGATGCGAGATTTGTTGACTGTGAGGGTGGCACACCACTCATCGTCCGGATCAATGCTCATCACTGGGAAGGGCTTGGCTTTTTTCTTTTGAAGCACCGTGTGCTTGGTGATGATGCCCACCCACGACAGTCGGGTGCTCTGCTACACAGACGAACCAACACGGTTGCAGAAGGTACAACTCAGTTTTATTGCTGACAATATTAACATTTGTAAACTGGTTACTGTGGTTCGTTCATTACCCTCTAACCTGTGGACCCAGCCCTAACACTACCTTGGAGAGGCACTCAGCACATGGTGAATGTCTGAGTGGCTTGCTGTGAGCTCTGTCCCCTGAGCTGTCTCCTGTTGGAATGAATCGGAAGTGTCGTGTTCCCCGTTTTATAGTGTGTCTGCTCTTGCTTGTGATTGGCTGTGATGTTGCGCGTGTATTGATTGGTCCGTTGATCTGTCCAAACAGTGTGTATGTGTGTTTGCACCATGATGTTTATCTGAATATCATGACACCTCCTCTGCCAGTTCACCGCCGTGCCCGCCAACGACCCACTGACGATTATATATTACCTACCTGGGTCCTCCAATATTTCAGCAGCTGAAAAAGATACCCTCTTGTTGATGAACACTGCAGCTCCTCGAGCCCCACCTTCGAAACCCGAATGGTATACTGTCTCACCCAGAGGTTTAGGACTTATTCTATCCAACCAAGAATCCAAAACGCAATTAAAGTTCCCCCACAGGATTAGAAACCTTGTTACCTTGTTTGGTCCTTGATCCGCAAATTGGTTTTGTGTAGAAACACCACATCACCTTCAAAGTTCTGCTGTTCACAAACTACAGCTCCGCCTTCAACACCATTATCCCGCCAAGACTAATAACCGAACTCTGCAATTTTGGACTTGACCCCTCCCTGTGCAGCTGGATCCTTGACTTCCTCGCCAACAGACCGCAATCTGTCAGGATAGGCAACAGCACCTCCTCCACAATAGTCCTCAACACCGGAGCCCCGCAAGGATGTGTGGTCAGTCCTCTACTGTACTCCCTATACACACACAATGGCAATATTTAACTCCAATTCGATCAGTAAGTTTGCAGATGATACGAATGTTGTGGGTCGTATCTCAAACAACGAAGAATCAGACTACAGAAGGGAGATAGATCACTTGGTTGCATGGTGTACCGAAAACAACCTCTCTCTAAATGTTGAAAAGACCAAGGAACTGTTCATCGACTTCAGGAAGCGTAGCATGACGCACCCCCCCCCCGGCCGTCTATATCAATGGCTCTGAAGTGGAGATGGTGGATAGCTTTAAGTTCCTGGGCGTCACCATCACCAACAGACTGTCCTGGTCCACTCACGTTGATACAACAGTCCAAAAAGCCCAACAACGTCTCTACTTCCTATGGAAGCTAAAGAAATTTGGCATGTCTGCATCGACTCTCACAAACTTCTACAGATGTGCCATAGAGAGCATCCTATCCAGCTGCATTGCAGCCTGGTATGGCAATTGCTTGGCCCAAGATCGCAGGAAACTGCAGAGTGTGGTGAACTCAGCCCAACGCATCACACAAACTTGCCACCCTCACATTGATTCTATTGATACCTCCCGCTGCCTCAGGAAGGCAGACAGCATTGTCAGAGACACTTCACACCCGGGCTTTGCCCTCTTCCAGACCATTCCATCAGGCAGAAGGTACAGAAGTCTGAAAACCCGCACATCCAGACATAGGAACAGCTTCTTCCCCACAGCTACTGGACTTCTCAACGACTCTCCATCAGACTGATCTGTTCCCTGTCAGAACACTATTCACGATGCCCTATGCTGCTCTTGCTCATGTATTTGCTTTGTTTGGCCTCTTGTTCCGGACTGTAACCAATCACGAGTTGTTGATGTCCCATTTGTCAATGTACTCTGTCGATTATTCTTTTGTCTACTATGTAGGTACTGTGTATGTTCCCTTGGCCGCAGAAAAGTACTTTTCACTGTACTTTGGTACATGTGACAATAAATAGCAATCAATCAATCAATCTCAGTTGCTTAAACACCTGTGATCATTTTACTGGGCCATTTAACCCCCTTACATTCCAAGTTATCAACCGGACAGGGGGCCTCCTACACACCCATCCCCTCCACCTGATCCAGAGTCAGCCATTCCCACCATGTGGGGTAATCCAGCAGCAACTCAACATGTGCCGAAACTAGGCCCACCCAAGATGGCCACCGAACCCCCCATAAGACCAGAACAAAGACGAAGAATCAGTCACCGTCACCCCTCACCCAGCCCACCTCCCAACAGTACCACCCTGCAATAAACAAACAGCCTAAAAGAGAACAAAGACCACCATTCTCCGTCCCCTTCACCCAACCCCAAACAAAATAAGAACAAAAATCCTCAGCTCATTACTTAATACAAAATACAAAAGTAATGAGCCCAGATACCCCCACTCCTCAGCTCCCATTAACTGACGTTACAGCTAGCAGGGTAACCTCTTCTCAGGGTAAAACCAGAAAACAAAAGTCACACCGATCACCACCCCCCCCTCCCACATCCAACTTTAACCCAAAAAGATAGATGGAAAAACAAGACCAACACCCACCCCACAAATAAGCCCAGAAATCCAAATTACAAATTCCTAACTTGCCCAGAAACCCCCTCCAGCAAATCCCCATAATCACATGTCCTCACTCACAAGACAAAAATCTCACACTAAATGCATAAACAAATGCCCATAACAGTTCACAATTAGCTTGCCCCCAGGCCGTTCTTCTTCACAAACTCGCCTGCATCCTCCAGCACCTCAAAATAATAGACTCTCTTTAAAACTCACTCGAAGACATGAAGGGTATACCACCTCATATCGCACATTACTTTTGTACAACACCGCCTTGGCCTTGTTGAACGCCACACGTCTTCTAGCACGTTCTGCTCCCACGTCTTAATATATCCTGACGGCTTGGCCCACGCAAGTCTTTTGCCCACACCAGGACCCAGCCCTGCTCTTGGTAATTGTGACAATGATCTCCTGTGCTGATCGGGGCTTCTGCCTCAGTGATCGACGAACCCGGTCCAACTTTGGAGAGGATGGTAAGCCCCCCTCCCCCACCATCTTCCCATCTTCCTGGACATATAGTCCATAGGGATTTGGGTCCTCCAGTCCTTCTGGCAGCCCAAAGTTTCTCAAATTTTGCTGACTGAATCAGTTTTCCAGATCTACCACCTTTGCCTGCTCATCAGCCAACATCGCCATCTCCACTTCCAGGGAAACAATCCGGTCACTCTGGTCCAAGAGTGCCATCTCCACCTCATGTATCGCCTTGCTCCTTTACGTTCAGGTCCATCTCACCAAGGCCGCACAGATGGCGGCTAGAGCCCCTTCCATTGCCATATCAAGCTCCTCAGAGGCCGCCTGCTGCTGCTTCTTAAGTTCCTCTGCCAAGGAGCTTGAAGCATCTAGGGCAACCACAGAAAGGCCACAGTCGCAGCAGGAGACTCCACCAATTTCTCCACCGAGGCTCGTGGGGCTCCTGAGTCCTACGAGGATTCTTTGCCCGCCTGCTGCCTTGGATTATACTTCTTTGGCATGACTTTTATATGGGGACCTTATCCATCGACTACACAAGTTCCCCCCCGCCCCCCCCCACTCCCCATTTCCACCCCCCCCCCACCCCCTCACAAACTGGGCGAGAAGCACCAAAAACAAAGCACCCTGACGGGAGCCACCACGTGTGTGGCTGCTCAACACATAGTCGCCACCAGAAGTCCTAACATAGTTTATAACAGAATATATTTCAGCTGCTTTGGAAATGTGCCAAAATTTTAAAAAAACAGCAAAGGGCAGTTAGATATGACATAGAATTGTGGCTGGGAAGGAATGAGATCGTCCTGGATACTGGAGTCTGGATATAGGGGGCGGGATTCTCCCAGCCCGGGGCCGGGCCAGAGAATCCCCGTCGAGAATCACGCCATGTCACCCCGACGCCGGCACGCAATTCACCGCAGAGCGGAGAATCGACGCCATTGGCGCCAGCGTGGTTGGCGCGGCGCCGGTCAGGGACCGTTCTACGTGGCCAGCCCGCCGATTCTCGGCCCGGGATGGGCCGAGCGGCCATTGTAAAAACGCCGAGTCCCGCCGGCGCCATCCACGCCTGCACTCGCCGGCGGGAACTCGGCATGGACGGGTTGGGGGGCGGCCTGTGGGGGTGGAGGGGTTTCCGACCCCGGGGAGGGGGGGGCTCAAATCTGGCCTGGCCCGCGATCAGGGCCCACCGAATGGCGGGCCGGCCTCTCTGGCTGGGGGCCTCCTTTCTTCTGTGCCAGCCCCTGTAGTCCTGCGCCATGTTGCGTCTTGGCCGGCGGGTTGAAGGAAGCCACTGCGCAGGTGCGCGTTGGCGCCGGTGCCACTGCGCATGCGCGGATCCTGCGGCGCCCTTTTGACGCCGGGATCAGTAGCTGGAGCAGCGTGAACCGCTCCAGTCCTGTGCTGTCCCCCTGTAGGGGCCAGAATTGCTGATCCTGAGGCCACGTTGACGCCGTTGAGAAACGCAACGCCGTTTCCGACGGCGTCAACACTTAGCCTCAGGATCACAGAATCCCGCCCAGGCTCTTTTTGTTATTCTGTTGCTCTTCTTGGCAATATGGAGAATAATACATTCATGAAAACAGTTACAAGGTAGATATATTATCGATTTGGATTATATTAGTTGTATTAATAACTATCTATTAAACTGCAAATAAATAATTCTACCCACCCTTCCTTCTCCTTGCATCCCTGCAGTGCTGAAATGTTTTTAGAATATTGAATAGAATATAGAATCCCTACAGTGCAGAAGGAGGCCATTTGGCCCATCGAGTCGGCACCGACCCTTAGAATGAGCAAACTCCACGCAGTCACCCAAGGCTGGAATTGAACTTGGGCCTGTGGTGTTATGAGGCAGCATTGCTAACCACTGTACCACCATGCCGTACTCTAACATAATCTTTCCCAGGACCTCAGAATTGTGAATCTTCCTATGATCCTGAGTCTTTCCTTCAATCTATAACACAGCTACGTTTAGGCAGGTGTCCCTATGCAAGTGTTCCAATATAGCTACAACTTTGGCATCTACTCAGCAATGTGGAAAATTGCCAAGAAATGTCCCGTACATAAGAAACAGGACAAATTCAACCCGGCCAAATACCTGGCCCCATTAGTCTACTCTAGATCATCAGTAAAGTGATTGAAGAGGTCATCAACAGTGCTATCAAGCGGCACTTGCTTAGTATTAACCTGCTCACTGATGTTCAGTTTGGTTCATCCAGGATCACCTCTGACCTATTATATTCTTGGTTCCAACTTGGATAGAAGAGTTGGATTCCAGAGATGAGGTGAGAGTGACTTCTTGACATCAAGGCAACATTTGACCGAGTATGGCATCAAGGAGCCCTAGCTAAACTATAGTCAATGGAAATCAGGGGTAAGATCCTCCACTTGTTGGAGTCATACCTGGCACAAAAGAAGATGACTGTGGTGTTTGGAGGCCAATCATCTCAGTCCTGGGACATCATTGCAGGAGTTCCGCGGTGTAGTATCCTAGCCCCAACCATTTTCAGTTGCTTCATCAGTGACCTTCCTTCCACCATAAAGTCAGAAAGGGGATTGTTCGCAGATGACTGCACAAGGTTCATCATCATTCGCAACTCCTCAGATACTGAAGCCGCCCATGTCCAAAGCAGCAAGAATCTGGACAATATTCAGGCTTGGGCTGACAAGCGGCAAGTAATATTCACACCACAGAAGTACCAGGCCGTGACCATCTCCAACAAGGAAGAATCAAACCACCACCCCCTGACATTCAATGACATGACTGCAATGTTCTTGTCGGATGGCCTGATTTATATTGCAAGAACACTTGTAGCTAAAGCTATATACGATTTATTAACATTAACTGTGGGCCAAATATAAACAAAATAAAAGATGAATAACAATATGAACATGCACTTATATACTAATGAGACTCGTAATGGTCAGTTGGTGAATGACAACACAACCATGATATCACTACAAATACCATCACTGTCTACCCCACTATCAACATCCTGGGGGTTACCATTCACCAGAAACTGAACTGGAGTAGCTGCACAAATATTGTAGCTACAAGAGCAGGTCAGAGGCTAGGAATCCTGCAGAGAGTAACTCACCTCTTGACTCTCCAAATCCTGTTCACCATCTGCAAGGTACAAGTGTGAGTGCAGCTCCAACAACATTCAAGAAATTCGACACCATGCAGGACAAAGCAGCCCCTTGATTGGCATTCCTTCCACAAACATTAACTCCCTCCACCACCGATGAACAGAGGCAGCATGTGTACCATCTACACGATGCACTGCAGGAATTCACCAAGGCTCATCAGGCAGGAACATCAAAACCTATGACTGCTACCATCTAGAAAGACAAGGGCAGCTGATACCTGGGAACAGCACCACCTTGAGGTCACCCTTCAAGTGACCTGATTTGGGAATATATTGCCGTTCCTTCACTGTTGCTTGGTCAAAACTCTGATACTCCCTTCCTAACAGTACCTACACCACATGGACTGCAGCGGTTCAAAAAGGCAGCTCACCACCACCTTCTCAATGGCAACTGGACGTGGGCAATAAATGCTGGCCTAGTCAATGACTCCCACAGCGCATAAATGAATAAAACAAACCTACTTTTAAATCACACCGTGGTACTTTTCTTTTTGTTTTAAGCTTGATGCCATTTACCTGAAAGTAAGGGGTCAAACAGCAGCTTTGAAATAATTTATCAGAATTTGTTACTGTGGTGGTATGTATTAGGGGTAATACGGTACACCACGTGTCGACAGGCTATTGGTGGAGGGATGCCAGGTCCTGATAGGATCTGCCACCTACTGGAATCCACCCAGAAATGCCGGTATAAGAACCCAGCTTTCCCCTCCATTTCCCTCAGCAGCTGCATTCTGTAACCACGCTGCTGGGGATAAAGTTCTGCTTAATACAGCCTTCAATTGACATTACCTCAACCTGCCTCGCGTCATATTGACGGTGCTACAGTTACACAATGATTGTATATGTGTTGTCGTTTATCTGGAGTACAGCGGTGCTGTTATGAGAGATTACAATAAGGAGTGCCCTTCCAGTTTTGAAGCATAATAACTTATGCACAACAGGATGAACAATTGAGGCAGCCGGTTCTTAAGCAATAATCTACAGCCATTACTGGAAAGACTCTCTGTTCCTCTGTTAATATTACAATTGGTTTTATGACTCTGCGCCACCCTCACAAAGTCAGGGCAATAAAACTTTCAGTCACCTTTGCCTGGTTGATGATTAACCAACCAGTAAATAAAGAAGAATGATTATGTCTTGATATCAAGCTTCCTGATGTTGTATGCCTCATTTACTGTTGTTTTTCTACCTAAAAAACAAACTGAGGGTCAATTTCCTCACAGCTACCCGCACACCTCAAACATAACTGCCAGAAATGCTGAGGAAGCCATCACGTACCTGGACAGAAAGGAGTGCCCACTGTACATCCAGCAAAGTTGCAGCAGCAGTACAGGAGAAGAATTTTTTAAAAATTAGTTCCGTGATGTGGGCATCGCTGGCTCAGCAGCTGTTTCCCATCCCTAATTGCCCTTGAACTGAATGGTTTGCTCGGCCATTTCAGTGGGGGGCAGTTAAGAGTCAACTACATCGCTGTGTGGGTCTGGAGTCACATGTAGGCCAGACCGGGTTAAGATGGCAGATTTCCTTTCCTGAAGAACATTAGTGAACCCGATCGGCAATGGTCTCATGGTCACCATTAGACTTTTAATTCCAGATTTTTATTGAATTCAAATTTCACCATCTGCTATGGTGGGATTTGATCCTGGGACCCCAGAGCGTTACCCTGGGTGTCTGGATCACTAGTCCAGTGACAATACCATCTTCGTCTCCCTTAAATTTCTTGTGTCAGTACAATTAAGACACTTCAGTCGAATAGAATTGAAATTCAGAGCACTGGCAGGCACCTTTTTAGAAATGTGACGGTAATAATTCCGACGTGTTCCATGAGCTTTTGGACCGCCTTCAATATGAGACCCATTTCCTCATCATCTAATTCTCCGAATGCCTCTCCATCTTTATTGTTTTATTGATGTGGGAATAATCGAGGTTTTAAAGCAACATTTAAACAAATGAAGTTTTTCCTTCATCTGCCCATTTGCTATTATAAACTGAGTTTATATTTATCGCCTTCATATTTTATTCAAATAGAGTTGCTATTAGTCAGAAAGCTTCAAAATGCATATGCCCTGGGGTCCCAGGTACAAATACCACCATGGTTTGTGTGAAAGCGATATTCGGAATGAATGACACACTGACCTATGCAATACAACAAGCCATATTTAGTTTATTCCCGATTAGTGCTGAGTAAGATGATATTAACTATGGTAGTTGGAGAGGCCAAGGGAGGAGAGGAAAAGTGGAGTTAGAAGCAGTCTCTGGGATAACAAGAAGAAATATAATCCACTGGAATTCTCTCCCTTGATTGTGATCTGTTGCTCTACTTATTTATCTCGGTGAACCACAAGCCTTTCCCTTATAGCGATCAAATGACCACACAACCAGTTAGTTAGTTCAAAAGATGGTTTATTTACATACACATGAGTTATCTCAACATGCAAACACAATATCTACTACGAGTTAAACTACACCTATCAGCTACAATAACCTATACTTAACTTCAGGGCGACCGGCACTGTGCAAATGGATAAAGGCCTTTATCTGGATTTCACTTGGCTGGTTCGAAGAAAGTGGCTCTGTCTCTGCTGGGCTCATCCGGCAGGTAGTGATCGTTGGTCTTGAACTTAGCTGGCTGCTCCTGCTGCAATTGGGTGGCACAGGCCGGATCCAAGAGAGACAGAACACATGGCTGCGCTCTTTTTTATCCCCCTGGGATTTTGCGCTCTTTGGGGCGGTCCTTAACCTTGGACCCAATAGTTCGACAGGGCTCTGATCACTCTCTTTGATTTTGGCCAATAAAGGGGCGGGTGCCTTGGCAGCTGGGCGGGTCCTTAGTGGTCATTGATTTTGGCAGTTGTGCTTTCTGAGCAAGGGAGTGGCGCCGATCAGTCTGTGGCTGATTGCTTGATTGGAGTTCTATTGTCCTGGGAAAATGGGTCATTGAAATGTAAACAAGCGGGTATTTCAGTCAGGTCTGGTTACCTGTGTTTTAGATACACATAAGCTGTGTATCTGTCTGAGTCCTGGGTTGGCCATAATTCCCATGGTACTTTGCAGGTGGCCATCTTAGATGGCTACAGATCTAGTGAGCCTTCTTGGTTGGGTCTTATCTGGAAATTGTGTAAGGACCAGATAAATCTTGATAGTATAACTCATTGATATCCATTCCCTCGGTTTAACATGAAGAATATCCAATAAAGTGCTGCACCCACCTGAAGAACCACAGCACAGGATAGATTGTTCCTGGAGAAGGTATAAACAAGGAAACCTGGAGAAAAGGGAATTCTAGAAAATGGCCTGTGCAATATGTACTCTGCCTTGAAAAGGTGAAAAATTATATAAAATCAACTTGTTTTCTTTAAATCTTATTTATCCAGTGCGCGCTGTTCTTAGCTGTTGTATCTTGGTAACGGCAGCATTTGACTGCAAACCTTTCTGGACTGACGGAAGTACACTGAAACTCTTATTCTCATTTCATCTGAGACAATGCATGCTGGCTGAATCCTATTCTTTGCATGGCTGTCTCGAGCAATGTTGTTCAAACTTCTTTTCCCGGGAGCAACTTTTGCCAACCAGCTGACCTTCTCGACCTGATGTGTTGGGTGCTCTGGATCCGTAGAACACATACAGGCCACCAACACTTAAAATAGTACAACACTATTTTATTAAGTTAGAAACTGTTGAACATACTTTCACTGTGGGTTAACACGATGTTAGATTAAACTAAAGACCTATGCCTGTCCGAACCAGTCTATGCACTCAGCACATGGTGAGGATCTGTGCTGTAAGCTGTAAGCTCTGTCCTTGTAGGAGGCTGCATCCCGAAAGAGCGGGAACTCTGATGCCCCCTGTCTTTATAGTGAGTGTGCTCTAACTGGTGATTGGCTGCGGTATTCTGTGTGTTGATTGGTCTTGCTGTGTGTCCATCAGTGTGTGTGTATCTGCACCATGATATAATGGTGTATATTATGACACGACCCATGCCGGTCGACCTTTGTGACACCCTCCGGCTAACCTTCGCAACCCACATCGGCTGACCTTCGTGACACACGCCACATTCACTTAACTTTAATGCAAGAGGGGAGCCTGCTTGTCCTTACGATCTCACTTGAATCAGGTTTGAAGGTGGAGAGGGCAATGCGCATATCAGGCACATACTTCAACCAATCTTTGTTCCCTGCTTTGTTCCCATGTTAAGTTTCTTCTTTGTAGGCTGTGAACCAGAGGCCTTGGAGCTCTGCACAGAGATAATAAAAATCTTTATTAGTGTCACAAGTAGGCTTACATTAACACTGCAATGAAGTTACTGTGAAAATCCCCTCGTCACCACACTCCGGCGCCTGTTCGGTACACTGAAGGAGAATTCAGAATGTCCAATTCATCTAACCTGCACGGCTTTGGGGACTTGGAAGAAGAAACTGGAGCACCCGGAGGAAACCACGCAGACACGGGGAGAACGTGCAGACTCCGCACAGACAGTGACCCAAGCCGGATATCGAACCTGGGTCCCTACCACTGTGAAGCAGCAGTGCTAACCACTGCTCTGTTCTGCCCTGGACTCTCCTGCGAAGCTCACTCCAGAATATTTTGTTGTGAGATCCTGTCCAGTACCTACACTGCCTATTTGAGTCTCTGGCCATCTGTTACTTTTAACAGAACGATCCATCTTCACAGTCCTGTTGCCAGGAGCTGGTAAATGGAAGCAACTCCGCTCTATGATTTGGCGGCAAAAGCACGTACAAGTCGCTTGACGTCAAGTGTAGGTGCAGGGCGCGCGACTTGGTCTCTGCTGCCGCTTTTGGCCGGAAGACTCAACACAACCTTATTTATTTTCATTTAAAAGGCGGCAGCAGCTTTCATTCTCAACGTAAAAGTTGGTAGTGGCCGTTTTGCGCTTCTTTCGCAATCGGGACCACTGCAGGAATGGTGCACCTTTCCATGGCCTCTCGACACCCACCCGCGACCCACCTGTGGATCACGACCCGCACTTTGAAAAATCCTGGTCTAGAGGCTAGGGCTGAGGTGGAGGAAGTGATTTATGAATCTTTGCTTCACTCACTATATCGGGTGGTATTCCCTCAGAAGTAAAAGTCTGCTTCCCTTTCTCCACGAGTTAGTACGCTCTGACAAGAACCAGTCATATAAGAGCTGGCAGAATATTCTCAACGTTGGTTTTTTAGAGCGTCAGGGTGGGCTGCAATTTGAAATGCAATGCTTACCTATTAGATTTAAATGCACAGCTTTGAAAAATAAAACTCTGGTGGGATCTGAAACGTGCAAAGTAGGGTGTGAAATTGCTCTTTGGCTGTAGCTCAAAGTGGATGATCTAGCAGCCCACCCAATGTTATTTTTGGATGGGGTGTAAAATGAGCTACTGATACGTTATCACACATTTTGTGGCAGCATCAAAACTGATTTCACCCCCATGGAGTTGTGAGGTGTAACCTTTAAGGTACCAGTCATACATACCAATTGAAAAGGATACAGACACCAGGCATTATTTTGTGGTGAGAACACAGCTTTTCTTTATTTACTGTTGATTCATCATTTTATGATTATCATGTAAGCATGATAGCTGCACTTATCACCCCTTGATTACGGAAAAGTGCTGTGCTACCTCATAATTATTTCATAAGCACCCGGGTTCAGATGAACAATCTTTATTTTCATCTGTTCTCAGTGCTTTCTTTCAAGAAACAATTCACTGATTTTCATTCAGCCTTGTTGACGCTAAAGGCAAGATTTTACCAACCTGCCCGCAGCGGGTTAGGTGACGGGCAGTGGGCGCGGTGAATCTGGCGGGAACCAAAAAGCCGGAAATCTGCGTAAAATCCCATTGCAATTCTCCCAATTGCTGGTTAATGGTGGGTCGC
This sequence comes from Scyliorhinus torazame, assembly GCF_047496885.1. Lineage (NCBI taxonomy): Eukaryota > Metazoa > Chordata > Chondrichthyes > Carcharhiniformes > Scyliorhinidae > Scyliorhinus > Scyliorhinus torazame. Next base: position 89,870,170 of record NC_092720.1, on the reverse strand, counting down.
ACGTTCCACTGGCTGGTGGCATGAATGCAATTTGCATTCATTTGCATCTTACAAATGCTCATTAAAACAGCTGCCCGCCTGCGTCGCCTTTCAATCTTGCGCCAAGCCAGCGGGAAATTATGTCAGATTCAAACCCGATTGCCAAAGAGTGGCGCACACAAAACAGTCCTCAGTACGCCAGAGACTACGCGGTGAGTGCAAAAACTTTCCGCTGTGCTGCTGTTGAGGTGCTGTACATCACTCTGCCAGGATTCCTGCCCTCCATCTCCGAGCTGATCCTCATGGGCAGCACTGTGTTGCTGGACACATGGACTCTCCTGTACCACCGGGTTGGGCCACAATGAGCCTGGGGTTGGGGAGTACAAGGGTCTGTCTCCTTGCACCCGATCACGCACATGTGTTTACCTGGACAAGGCTATGTTGCGAGACTCATGGTGCACCCACAACAAAGGTGTGAAGTTCGACTGGGAGTGGATTGTGAGGTGAGGCCGGGGAGGGAGGAGTGGGGTGGGGGGGGGGAGGGGGCAGGGATTGTGGCCTAATGAAAAGGGGGCGATATGGAAGGAAGGCTGTTCAAGGAGAGGTGGGAGAAGAGTGAGGGCTCACAATGGCAGGCAGAGGGGTAAGGAGGTCGATGAAGAAGACAAACAATAGAAGGCAGAGGGAAGACCGAGGGGAGAGAAACTGGACCCCGAACAAGGCTGTACGAATAGCTCACAAATAAAGCAGGTCATAGAAACATAGAAAAATGAGCAGGAGGAGGCCATTCGGCCCTTTGAGCTTGCTCCGCCATTCATTAAGAATTATGATCATGACTGATCATCCAACTCAATAGCCTGGTCTCGACTCCCCCTCCCCCCCATATTCTTTGATCCCCTTTGCCCCAAATGCTATATCTTTAAAAATATATATTTTTATTCTCCTCCTTTTTCACATTTTCTCCCAAATTTACACCCACCAACAATAAACAATAATCATAACAAATATGTCAATCCCCATATCAATAAAAACAATCCCATCGTCCCACCAAACCCCAAACATTAGCCCGCATGCTCACATAAACCATCAACAAAAAGGAATCAGGAATCACCCATAGTCACCATTAACACCCCCCCCCCTCACCCCAACCCTCCCACCTCCCCCCCCCCAACTAATGTTCGATGTTATCCAGTTCTTCAAAGTACACAATGAATAATGCCCATGAATTGTAGAACCCCTCCATCCTTCCCCTCAGTTCAAACTTAACCTTCTCAAGAGTCAAGAATTCCAACAGTCCCCCCGCCACGCCAGGGCACAGGGTGGGGAGGTTGCTCTCCAACCTATCAGGATCAGCCTTTGGGCGATCAACGAGTGAAAGCTACAACATCTGCCTCAGCATCCGTTTCCAACCCTGGCTGGTCCGACACCCCAAATATGGCCTCCCGGGGGCCCGGGTCCAGTTTCACGTGCACCACTTTAGAAATTACCCTAAAAACCACCTTCCAGTAATCCCCCAGCTTTGGACAGGACCAAAACATATGGACGTGATTAGCGGGCCCCCCCCCTCAACGTTCACACACCTTCTACTCCTTCAAAGAATCGGTTCATCCTTGCCCTCGTGAGGTGTGCTCTGTATAACACCTTCAGCTGTACCAGCCCCAACCTGACGCACGAGGTGGAGGCGTTCACTCTCCGGAGCACCTCACACCATAACCCCTCCTCCATATCCTCTCCCAACCCTTCCTCCCACTTTGCTTTGATCCCTTCCAGTGGTGCCTTCTCCTCTTCCAAAATAGCTCCTTAAACCGCCGACACTACCCCCTTCTCCAGTCCCCCTGTCATCAGCACCTCCTCCAGCAATGTGGAGGCCGTGTCCACCGGGAAGCTCTGTATCTCCTTTCTGGCAGAATCTCGAACCTGCATGTATCTAAACATTTCCCCCTTCTCCAGCCCATACTTCGCACCCAGCTCCTTCAATCCTGCAAACAGACCCCGAAGAAACAAATCTTTTAGTGTCTTAATCCCCTTCTCCTCCCATTTCTGAAAATTTCCATCCCACTTCCCTGGCTCAAATCTGTGGTTCCCCCGAATCGGCATTTCCTTTGACCCTGCCCCCAACCCGAAGTGTTGGCGAAACTGCCTCCAAATTCTCAATGAAGCTATTATTACCAGACTCCTTGAGTATTTCCCTGGGGCCATCGGGAGCGGCGCTGTTGCTAGTGCGTTCAATCCCGACCCCCTGCACAAACTCCTCCATTCTGACCCACTGGGAATCAACCCCTCTGACCCAGCTCCGCACCTTCTCCACATTCGCTGCCCAGTAGTAATACATCAGGTTCGGAAGACCCAAACCCCCTGCCTGCCTTCCCCTCCATAGCAGCTCCTTTCTAACTCTGGCGACCTTCCCTCCCCATATGAACGAAGTAATCATTCCCTCAATCTCTCTGAAAAAAGCCTTTGGCAGGAAAATCGGCAGGCATTGGAAAATAAACAGAAATCGCGGCAACACGTTCATTTTCACCGCCTGTACCCGACCCGCCAGTGACAGAGGGAGACCATTCCACCTTGCCAGATCAGCTTTCACTCTCCCCACCAAACTAGAAATGTTGTACCTGCAGAACCACCCCCCCCTTACTCCCGGGCAACCTGCACCCCCAGGTACCTAAAGTGAGTCCCTGCCCTACGGAATGGCAGCCCCCCCACAGCTGCCCCACCCCCCGGCCGAGACACCACAAAATACTCACTCTTGTCTAGATTTAGTTTGTACCCCGAGAAAGACCCAAACACCCGAAGCAACTCCAACATTCCCCCTATCGACACACTTGGTTCCGACACGTATAGCAGCAAGTCATCGGCATATAAGGACACCCTATGCTCTATCCCCCCCCGCACTATTCCTTTCCATACCCTCGAACTTCTTAATGCGATGGCCAACGGCTCAATCGCGAGTGCAAACAGCAGGGGGGACACAGGACATCCCTGCCTAGTCCCACGGTGGAGAGAAAAGTATCTCGAGCTGATGTTGTTTGTGCGGACACTCGCCCTCGGCTCCTTATATAGTAGCTTTACCAAGTTCATAAATCTTGGTCCAATCCCAAACCGCTCCAGAGCTGCCATCAAGCACCCCCATTCGACCGGGTCAAACGCCTTCTCAGCGACCAATGCCACAACCGCCTCTGTTTCCTTCCCCTCCGTCGGTGCCATAACAACGTTCAATACCCTTCTAACGTTTGAAAAGAGATCCATCCCTCTCACGAACCCCGTCTGATCTTCACCTATCACCTTCGGGAGGCACTCCTCCAGCTTACCCGCTAGTACCTTCGCCAATACTTCCACATTCAGAAGCGATATGGGCCTATACGACCCACACTCCGTCGGGTCCTTATCTTTTTTTAGCAACAGGGAAATCGATGCCTGCCCCAAAGTTGGTGGCAACACCCCCTTCCCTATCACCTCTTCAAATATCCCCACCATCAGGGGTGCCAGCTTATCCTTGAATTTTTTATAATATTCCACCGGAAACCCATCCGGCCCTGCCACCTTCCCCGACTGCATCCTCCCAATTGCATCTTTTATCTCCTGCTCCACTCGCGCTCCTTCTAATGTTGCCCTGTCCCCCTCCCCTAATCCCGTGTACATCAACCCATCTAGAAATTCCTGCATCTCCCCATCTCCCCCAGGTGTCTCTGACCTCTACAACCTCTCATAAAATTCCTCAAAGACCTTGTTAATCAGATCCGGAGCCACCACCAACTTCCCTGCCCTGTCCCTCACCTGAACAATTTCCCTTACCGCTGCCTCCCTCCGGAACTGACCTGCTAACATACCTTATCTCCATGCTCGTAAACTGCACTCTTTGCTCGCCTCAGTTGGCGCACCGCCTTCCTGGTAGACAGTTGGTCCAAGCTCGCCTGTAGTTCCTTCCTTTTTTCCAACTTCGCTGGGGCCCCATCTTCTGCATAACTTCTATCTACCTCCAACATCTCATCTATTACCCCCTGCTGCTCCAACCTCTCCTCTTTGTCCACCCTGGCCTTAACGAGATCACCTCATCCCTCACCACCGCCTTTAGAGCCTCCCAGACAACTGCCTTTGACACCTCACCCGTACAATGAAACCTACATATTCCTCGATTACCTTTACAATTTTGTCACAGAACCCTTGGTCCCCCAAAAGTCCCACATCTAATTTCCACCCCGGCCTCTGTGCTACCCCCTTCTCCAGTACCATATCCACCCAATACGGAGCATGATCTGATACTGCAATTGCCGAGTATTCCGACCCCTTAACCCCAGCCAGCAAAGCCTTCCCCACCACAAAAAAGTCGATTCGCGAGTATACCTTATGGACTGTTGAAGAAAACGAGTACTCCCAACACCGGGGCCTTGGTCAGCTTCGCCCTGAGTTCCCGCCATTCTTGTTCGTGGGCGGGGAGCCATTGGAACTCAGTCGTCTTCTTAACCAGGTTCCTGAGAGCCGTGGTGTGGGAGGCGAGGTTAGGGATGAATTTCCCCAGGAAATTGACCATGCCCAGGAAGCGGAGGACCGCCTTCTTGTCCTCCGGTGTCTTCATGGCCTTGATGGCAGATACCTTGTCAGCATCCGGCTGCACGCCAAACTGTGAAATATGGACTCCGAGGAATTTAAGTTCTGTTTGACCAAAGGAACATTTGGCCCTGTTGAGGCGGAGGCCATGCTCATGGATTCGTCGGAAGATGCGTTGGGGGCGGTCAATATGCTCCTGCGGGGTGGTAGACCAGACGATGATGTCGTCCACATATACGGGAACCCCTTCGATACCTTCCATCATCTGCTCCATTATTCTGTGGAACACTTCCGATGCAGAGATGATGCCAAACGGCATCCGGTTGTAGCAAAACCGGCCAAATGGGGTGTTAAAGGTGCAGAGCTTCCGACTGGATGCGTCGAGTTGGATCTGCCAGAACACCTTGGATGCGTCTAGCTTGGTAAAAAATTTGGCACGAGCCATCTCGCAGGTGAGTTCTTTGCGCTTTGGAATGGGATAGTGTTCTCTCATAATATTGCGGTTGAGGTCCTTGGGATCAATACATATGCGTAATTCGCTGGATGGTTATTTCACACACACCAGAGCTGATCCAGTCAGTCGGTTCTGTAACTTTCGAAATTACACCCTGGTCCTGGAGGTCCTGCAGCTGCTGCTTGAGGAGGTCCTTGATGGGTGCTGGTACCGTGCGAGGTGCGTGCACCACAGGCGTGGCATTTGGTTTTAACAAGATTTTATGAGTGTATGGGAGTGTGCCCATGCCCTCGAATACACCGTGGTATCGGGTGATGATGGCGTTCAGCTGTGTCCGAAAGTCAGCGTCCTGAGATGCGGAAGCGTCAGCGGGTGACAGGGAGTGAACCCTTTGGACAAGGTTTAGAAGTTTGCACGCCTGAGCACCAAGTAGGAAGGCTTTAGTGGATCCCACTATTTTGAATGGCAGGTTAGCCTTTGATGACCGTTTCAGCCGCTTGAATGTGCGAGTATCGGTTAGTGGGGTGTTCATGCAGAACGCAGGTCTCGATGGCTATCGCAAGGGTGAGCTGTTTAACTTTGAGGAGCTGCTGGCGTAGGGGGACCGATTGCACACCGAAAACGATCTTGTCACGGATCATCGAGTCGGAGGTGGGGCCGTAATTACAGGACTGCGCGAGGATGCGAAGGTGGGTGAGGAAAGATTGAAAAGGCTCATCCTTACCCTGCAGACGCTGTTGAAAGACATAGCGCTCAAAGCTTTCATTTCCCTCAATGTCACAGTGACTGTTGAATTTGAGCAGGACTGTCTTCACCTTCAGCGAAAGTGAGAGAGTTGAAGATATGGATGGCATGGTCCCCGGCCGTGGAATGGAAGAGAGCAATCTTCCTGGTGTCTGAGGCAGCTTCCAGGTCTGTAGCTTCGAGGTATAGCTGGAATCGTTGTTTAAAGATTTTCCAGTTTGCACCGAGGTTGCCGGTGATGCGGAGCGGCGGGGGAGGATGGACGCTGTCTATACTACCAGATGGCTGATTGCTGGTCGAAGGCAGATCACTTGAAGGTAGGTCTATTGAACTCTAACATCACATACTGGTACCATGATGTGTTGGGTACTCTGGATCTGTGGAGACTGTGTTGACCTTAGCAGTAACATAGACAGGCTACCAACACTTGTAATAGTATAACTCTATTTTATTTAACTAAGAACTGTTAAACATGCTTGCACTGTGGGTCGACACTATGTTAGATTGACTGGAGACCTATGCCTAACCTGACCAGCCTATACTGCTAGCACATGGTGGATGTTTGTGCTACTGACTGCGGGCTCTGTCTCTCTCAGAGGCTGCTTCCCGAATGAGCGGGAAAACTGGTGCCCTCTGTCTTTATAGTGACCGTGCCCTAAGTGGTGATTGGCTGCTGTGTTGTGTGAGTTGATTGGTCTTGCAGTGTGTCAGTCAGTGTGTGTCTCTGCACCATCATATACTGTTGTGTATATTATGACAGAGCCCTTCCGTCAAATCCAGAGTGAAACACCTGACTAACCCAGCCCTTTTAAAATCTCACCTGTTCCTTCACCCTCAAGTGAGTCTCCTGCAGCATTGCTACATCGGCTTTCAAACTTTTAAGATGCGCAAGCACCCTTGACCTTTTGACCGTACCTCCTAACCCCCTCACGTTCCACGTGTCTATCCTAACTGGGGGTCTCTCACCCCCCCACCCTTCTAATCCACCATCATCATACCACCAGGCCCTGCCCCATGAGCCTGACCCACCCCTATCCATTATTAACATTGAACCCCTTCCCCCCCATCCCAAAACCCCCCCCTACATTTCCTCTGGAAAAAACATCTCCCAGCATCGATCCCTTCCCCCCCCCCCTTGCTCGCCTCGTAGGCCCATCGAAACCTGCTAACCAGGTCCGCAGCCCTCCTCTCACCTCACCTCCGTTCTCTAGCAACTTTAGTTAGCTAGCACGGGTGGCTCCCCCCCCCTCCCCAGGTATACCGTCCCCTCCCACCCAGTCCCAGAGAAAAAAAACAAAAACAACAATTTGTCGGGCAGCACGGTAGCATTGTGGTTAGCACAAATGCTTCACAGCTCCAGGGTCCCAGGTTCGATTCCCGGCTTGGGTCACTGTCTGTGCGGAGCCTGCACGTTCTCCCTGTGTGTGCGTGGGTTTCCTCCGGGTGCTCCGGTTTCCTCCCACAGCCCAAAGATGTGCGAGTTCGGTGGATTGGCCATGATAAATTGTTCTTAGTGTCCAAAATTGCCCTTAGTGTTGGGTGGGGTTACTGGGTAATGGGGATAGGGTGGAGGTGTGGGCTTGGGTAGGATGCTCTTTCCAAGAGCCAGTGCAGACTCGATGGGCCGAATGGCCTCCTTCTGCACTGTAAATTCTATGTATGTTAATCCAACCCATACAATTCACTAAAATAAGAACCGTCGCAACACAGAATGCCAATCAACCCAACCAATAACTTGAACTCTGTAACAATGTGAAGAGAAGTAAATTACAATACACGTCAGTGAAAAGAAAGTTATAGCATTTATACATTTTCCAGCTCCCCAAACAGAGTCCACAGTTTCTCTTCTAGCTCCGCTCCTCATGTCTGTCCCAAGCCTTCTGCCCTCATGAACGCCTCAGCTGTCTTGAAATAAAAGCCTTTGGCGTTATACGTCATCCTCAGCTTCGCCGGGTATACCATACCAATTCGCATCCCCTTGTTGTACAGTGCCGCCTTCAATCGCGCGAACGCCGCTCGTCCTTTTGCCAACTCCACCGTCAGGTCCTGGTAGATCCGAACTCCAGCACCATCCCACTGCACCTCGCGCTTCTGCTTCTCCCAGCTTAACACCGTCTCCTTCGTGCAGTACTCATGGAAGCAGATAATTACTGCTCTTGGCAGCTCATTCACTTTGGGCTTCGGCCTTAATGACCGATGAGCTCGGTCCAGCTTGCACCGGGAGGGGTTCTCACCCTCCCCCATCAACTCCACCAACCTCTTAGCGAAGTACTCTGTTGGCCTTGGGCCCTCTGGCCCTTCGGGCAAGCCCACAATTCTCAGATCGTGCCACCTTGAGCAGTTCTCCAAGTCCACAAGCTTTGCTCGGAGTCCTCTGTTGACCTCCACCACTCTCTGCAACTCGTCTGCCATCGAGGTGAGCTGGTCGCTGTGCTGCGACATGGCCTCCTCCACTTCCTTCATCTTCTCGCCCTGCTCTCTCACCTCAGCCGATGTCTTTGCCACAGCTACCCTCACCGGGGCGATTGCCTCCTCCATCAATGATTTCAATGCGACCGTCATCTCTTTGCGCAAAGCCTCCATGTGCCTCGCAAACTGCTTTTTCAGCTCCACAGCCATCACCTCGGTCATCTTCTCCACCGTAAGCAGTGCGGCCCCACCATGCGGTCCGGCATCTGCCATCTTGTCAGCGCTTTTGTTGGTCCTCTCATTCAACGGCGAGCTCGCGTTTCCTCCCTTCTTCGACGCTGTTCTTCGCATCCTTTAACGACTTATTATTTTTCCTTTTTCTTCCCCTTCTTTCCTTCTTCAATCAAAAAAACAAAAAATTCTTCCTTCAAGAAAATTTTTTTTTCACAAACTTTCTTTAAAACGTCTTTCTCTTCTTTTTTGTATTCCTCAAGAATTCCCCTGGGACCGGCCTTCAGTCTTCTTAAAACATTCCAGGGGCGGGAGCCACCCGACGTGGGACCTACATCGCACCCTGGCTTTGAGCCTGCCGCCTTGTCCTCTGTTTAACTCCGCCCCCGCTGCTCCGACCGCCATGCGCGATGGGCCCGACGCCTCAGCTCCAGCCGAACGACACCTGTGCGGGGTTCCTCGCCGGTTTTCAAACCGGCCCGGGACGTCCCCAAAGGCCGACAACAATCGAGGGGGAGAGCGAAGAATCGGGGGAACCCCCGAAAGCGCCGCAAATAGTGGCCACCGGCGAGAGCTCCTCTCGATGCGGCCGACCCGCTCGCAAACGCCCACTGGGGGTGCCCCAAATGCTATATCTAACTACTTCTTGAGAACATACAATATTTTGGCCTCAACTACTTTCTGTGGTAGCGAATTCCATAGGCTCACTACTCACTGGGTGATGAAATTTCTCCTCATCTCTGTCCTAAATCCGGGCAGCACGGTAGCACGTGGATAGCACTGTGGCTTCACAGCGCCAGGGTCCCAGGTTCGATTCCCCACTGGGACACTGTCTGTGCGGAGTCTGCACGTTCTCCCCATGTCTGCATGGGTTTCCTCCAGGTGCTCCAGTTTCCTCCCACAGTCCAAAGATGTGCAGGTTAGGTGGATTGGCCATGATAAATTGCCCTTAGTGACCAAAAAGGTTAGGAGGGGTTATTGGGTTACGGGGATAGGGTGGAAGTGGGGGCTTAAGTGGGTCGGTGCAGACTCGATGGGCTGAATGGCCTCCTTCTGCACTCTATGTATGTTCTATCCAGTCCCCTCAACTGTGACCCTAGTTCTGGAAACCCCCACCATCAGGAACACCCTTCTTGCATCTACCCTGTTTAATTCTGTTAGAATTTTATCGGCTCCTATGAGATCCCCTCCTCATTCTTCTGAACTCCAGCGAAAACAATCCCACCCGACTCAATCTCTCCTCATATGTCAGTCCTGCCATCCCAGGAATCAGTCTGGGAAACCTTCTCAGCACTCCCTCTAGACCAAGAACATCCTTCCTCAGATAAGGAGACCAAAACTGCACACAATATTCCAGGTGTGGCCACACCAAAGCCCTGTATAATTGCAGCAAGGTATCTCTGCTCCTGTACTCAATCCTCTCACTATGGAGGCCAACATACCATTTTCCCTCTTTACCACCTGCTGCACCTGTAGCTTACCTTCAGTCACTGGTGTACAAGGACACACAGGTCTCGTAGCACATTCCCCGCTCCTAATATATGGCCATTCAGATAATAATCTACTTTCCCGTTTCTGCTACCAAAGTGGATAACCTTGCATTTATCCAAATTATACCTGGCATCTGCCATTTATTTTCCCACTCACTCAACTTGTCCAAAGCACACTGAAGGATCTCTGCATCCTCCTCACAGCTCGTCTTCCCACCTAGCTTTGCGTCACCTGCAAAATTGGAGATATTACATATCGTTCCCTCATTAAATCATTAATATATGTTGTGAATAGCTGGGGTCCCAGCTCTGACCCCACTAGTCAGTGCCTGCAATTTGGAAAAAGACCCGTTTATTCCCATTCTTTGTTTCCTATCTGCCAACCAGTTTTCGATCCATTTCAAAACACTACCCCTAATCCAATGTGCTTTCATTTTGCACGCAACTGTCTTATGTGGAACATTGTCGAAAGCCTTCTGAAAGTCCAAATAAACTACATCCACTGTCTCACCCTCATCAACTTTACTGGTTACATCCTCGAAGAATTCCAGTAGATTTGACAAGCATGATTTCCCTTTCATAAATCCATATTGAGTCTGTCCGATCCAACCACTATTTTCCAAGTGCTCTGCTATAGAATTGGTGATAATGGATTCTAGAATTTTCCTCTCGACCGACGTCAGGCTTACTGGCCTATAATTCACTGTTCTCTTTCTACCTCCCTTTTTAGATAATGGAGTTATATTAGTTACCCTCCAATATGTTGGAAGTGTTCCAGTACCTAAAGAACCTTGGAAGATGACCACTAATACACCCATTATTTCTCAGGCCACTTCCATAAGTACTCTGGGATGTAGATTATCAGGCCTTCGGCCTTCAATCCCATCAGTTTCCTCATAACATTTCTTTCCCAATACTGATCTCCTTCAATTCCTCCCTCTCACTAAACCCTGTCTTCCTAACATTTCTTGTATGTTATTTGTGTCCTCCTTTGTGAAGAGAGAACCAAACTATGTATTTAGTTGGTCAGCCAGTTCTTTGTTCCCCAATATAAATTCCCCTGTTTCTGATTGTCAGGGACCTCGATTTGTCTTCACCAATCTTTTTCTCTTTGTACACCTATAGAAACCTTTACAGTCAGTTTTTATCTTCCCTGCAAGCTTACTCTCGTATTCTATTTCCCCCTTCTTAATCAATCCCTTGGTCCTCCTTTGCTGAATTCTAAACTGCTCCCAATCCTCAGGTCTGTTGTTTTTCTTAAAAAAAATTTTTTTTTTAGAGTATCCAATTCTTTTTTTTTAAATTTAGGGTCAAGTTATGTTTCTTCCTTGGATCTAATACCATCTCTAATTTCAGGCCACCTTTCCTGTTTTACATTTGTACCAGAGAGGAAGAAACTATTTTTGCAATTCACCTATGTGTTCCATGAATGTTTGCCATTTCCTACCCACCATCAGCCCTTTCAGTAACATTTCCCAATCGATGATAGCCAACTTGCACCACATATCAGCATAGTTTCCTTGATTAAGATTCAGGATCTAGTCTCAGAATCAACTACGTCACTCTACACCTTGATAAAAAAATTCTATCATATTATGGTCGTTCATCCCCAAGGGGTCTCGCACAACTAGATTGCTAATGATTCCGTTCTTGTTACACAGTACCCAGTCTAGGATGGCCTGTTCTCTAGTTAGTTCTTCAACATATTGGTCCAGAAAACTATCACATATGCACTCCAGGAATTCCACTTAGTATTGTGACTGATTTAATTTGCCAAATCTACATACAGATTGAAATCACCCATAATTACAGAAGCTACTTTATCGTATGCATCTCTAATTTCCTGTTTAATGTCATTCCCAACCTCATCACTACAGTTTTGGGGTATACATACAGCCCCTACTAATGTTTTTTGCCCCTTTGTGTTTCCCATCTCTATTCTTACAGATTCCACATCGTTGGAGCTAATATCCTTCCTCACTAATGCGTTAATTTCCTCTTTAACCAGCAATGCAACTCCATCGCCTTTTCCTTTTGCCTGTCCTTTCTAACTACTATATGCCCCTGTATGTTTAGTTCCCACCTCTGGTTATCCAGCAGCCTTAACTCTGTAATCCTGACTATATCATACCATTTGTGCAATTAATTCTTCCATTTTATTGTGAATGCTCCAAGTGTTAAGGCACAAAGCCTTGAGGCTTGTCTTTTTAACTTGTCCCATTCGCACTATTTCTCACTGTAGCCCTGTTTGAATCTGGCCATTGGTTTCTCTGCCTATACTTTTCTTATTCCCCTTTTTGTCGTTTGTATTTATCCTTGATTCCCCCTCCTCTGACTCCTTGCATATGTTCCCATCCCACTGACATTTTAGTTTAAACCCTCCCCAGCCACTCTGGAAAAGGTGCCACATTGTTTACTGGAAGGGAATGCACAAACACTCCAGATGCAGTGGGTAGAGGTCCAAGTGGAACATGCACACCTGATTGAAACTAGATTGAAACTGAAAATCGCTGATTGTCATAAGTAGGCTTCAAATGAAGTTACTGTGAAAAGCCCCATGAACTCAGGGAGGAAGGTTGTTGAATCGAGGAACAGACTTCTTCTTGAGTCTGCTTGCCTTTTTCCTCTGGGTTTCTGACATCCTGCAGATGAATAGGTTGAAAAGAGTGATACGTGTGCGCTGGACTGGTGTTTAAATATGGCATTGGGACCTTCGAACCCAATGGCTGGCGGACAAATCAGCTGCCACCTGGCAGGAGAGTTAGAGGGAAACTCACTTGTACATAATTAATAAGCTTCCAAGTGCAGAATCTGGCACAGGACCCCGCTATTCGAACTGGTGGGACAGGCTCCGCTGGATCTGCCCGCCATGGTAGTCCCTTTTATGAGGGCCACGATACAACAATATGTACAAAGTACCTGCCGTTCACTACTGTTTCCCTCTCTAGCCGGTACCACACCGGCCAGCTCTATTTATACAGTTGCACTGCTAATGATCACCCTGCTCCTTCATTGGGGAGTTCATATTCCCCAAGGGTCGTGGGTTAACCAGTGGTGGTCCCTTTACGGAGGTGTCCTCCCCTTAAATCTTGAACAGAGGGTGATGCACACAGCAGTACCGTGCAACCACCGTTTGCATCGATTCACGGACACCAAGAGCCTTGCCACATTTGCGGCCTTGTGGAGTCTGTGAGCGACGTCTATGTTGAGTGTTCAAGGTTGCACTCCCTTTTCAGTTTCTTAACAACGTTGTGTCGTGTTATGTACTCTGGGATAACACAGGCTGCAACTGGATGCAGCTTTAACCAAAAGATACTCCAGACCTTGAAGTTAGTTCAATCTGATTTATTGAACCAGTAGCACAGTTAGCACAGTTCTCTATGAGTTCGACTCTCTGCTAACCTAAGTGTGGTTACTCTGTCTGACTGAACCAGACTAGCTCTTAGCCACGTGCTGGAGGTGTAATACTGTACATACACCCTGACTCACTCTGTAGATGTTCATCAGTGGAAAGATGCAGAGTGTGAGTGCCTCGTGCCTTTTATCGTGCAATACCACCCCTGAATGTCCTGCCTGCTCATTGGTCATGTCCTGTTCTCTGTGTTCATTAGCTGCCTGTCTGTATATCATTATCTGCATGTCTGCATATCATGGCATCTCCCCCTTTTTTTAATGTTTTGTTGGCACATGAGAACGTACTTACATGTGGTGGCATATATTAACATATTTACAAGTGGTGGCATATGTGAATGTATTTACATGTGAAGACAGCTTACATAGATTACATAGAACATACAGTGCAGAAGGAGGCCATTCGGCCCATCGAGTCTGCACCGACCCACATTAATCCCTCACTTCCACCCAATAACCCCTCCCAACCCTTATGGACACTACGGGTAATTTAGCATGGCCAATCCACCTAACCTGCACGTCTTTGGACTGTGGGAGGAAACCGGAGCACCCGGAGGAAACCCACGCGGACACGGGGAGAACGTGCAAACTCCGCACAGACAGTGACCCAGCGGGGAATCGAACCTGGGACCCTGGCGCTGTGAAGCCACAGTGCTAATCACTTGTGCTACCGTGCTGCCCAATGTGAGCTGTCTAATGTGAGAAAACAGAACATAGCAAACAAAACAAATGTTCATAAGTCCAGTCCCTGGGGCTTGCGTCTGATCCTTGTCGACCGCCGAAGAGGTGGTGGTAGGGGCGAAGGCGCCTTGACAGGCGGGATGGAAGCCTGACTGGTGGCCTCGTAGTTCGAGGTATCAGGAGGTGGCAAAAAAGCGGACGGAAACGGAGAAGAAAGCGGTTGTGGGCAGGCAACTTTGCGCAGTGCCCGTCTGTTTCGTCGCACAACAGAACCATCAGCCATACGTACAACATATGAGCGGGGCGCAGCCTGTCGAACAACGACAGCTGGAGCAGACCAGCCACCATCCGGTATCTTGATCCAGACAGTGTCTGCTGGGGATAACACTGGCAAATCGGTGGCATGAGCATCATAGCCCTGCTTTTGCTGGTTTCGGAGCTGCCGCACCTTCTGTAGCACCGGGAGGTGATCCAGGTTGGGCAAGTGTATGACTGGAAGTGTCGTCCACAGGTCCCTGTTCATCAGGAGATGAGCCGGCGACATGCCAGTGGACAGTGGGGTCGCCCTGTACGCAAGCAGCGCGAGATAGATGTCAGAAGCAGAATCCGCGGCCTTGCAGATGAGCTGTTTCACAATGTGCACCCCTTTTTCAACCTTCCCATTGGACTGCGGATAGTGTGGGCTGGAAGTGACAGGTTTGAAATGGTATGACTTGGCAAACATAGACCACTCGTGGCTGTTGAAGCACGGGCCATTGTCACTCATGACAGTGAGTGGGATACCATGCCTGGAGAATGTCTCCTTACAGGCCTTGATGACAGTCCGAGATGTGAGGTCTGAGACCTTCAAGACTTCAGGGTAATTGGAGAAGTAGTCAATAATCAACACGTAGTCACGACCATTCGCACGAACCTTGGACCATGGGGAGGTCTCGATTTCATGCTGCTGGAGCGTCTCCTTGCTCTGCGCTGGCTGGAAGCGTTGACAGGTCGCACAGTTGAGGACCATGTTCGAGATGTCCTGGCTAATACCGGGCCAGTAGTCAGCCTGCCTGGCTCTGCATCTGCACTTTTCCACGCCCAGGTGCCCCTCATGGATTTGGTGGAGCACCAAGCTCTGGAGACTGAGTGGAATGACAATCCGGTCCAGCTTGAGGAGGATACCATCAATCACCGTCAGGTCATCCTTTACATTGTAAAATTGAGAGCACTGCCCTTTCTGCCAGCCATTGGCGAGGTGGTGCATGACACGCTGCAAGAGGGGGTCTTTGGCTGTCTCCTCGCGGATACGAACCACCTTCTCATCAGATGCCGGGAGGGTGCTAGCACACAGCTGCACCTGTGATTCAATCTGCCTGATGATTTCCAGCGGTTCACTAGGCAATGTGATGGAGCGGGACAATGCATCAGCGATGGTGAGCTCCGTGCCAGGCATGTACACGAAGTCAAAGTCGTACCTTCTGAGTTTGAGGAGGATGCGCTGCAACCGAGGCGTCATGTCGTTCAGGACCTTGTGGATAATGTGGACCAGAGGCCTATGATCCAGCTCGACAGTGAATGTCGGCAGGCCGTAGACATAGTTGTGAAACTTGAGAAAGCCAGTGAGAAGACCCAGGCATTCCTTCTCTATTTGCGCATACCTTGTTTTGGTGGGTGTCATGGCCCTCGATGCGTAGGCTACCGGTGCCCAGGATGAAGTGTTATCACGTTGAAGCAGCACCGCACCGATGCCATCCTGGCTCGCATCTGTCGAGATCTTCATCTCCCTGTCTGGGTCGGAAAATGCCAAGACGGGTGCAGTGGTGAGCTTGGCTTTCAGCTCCAACCACTCTTCCTGGTGTGCTGCCTTCCACTCAAAGGCAGTGGACTTTTGCACCAGGTTTCGTAGGGCCGTGGTGTGTGAGGTCAGGTTTGGGATGAATTTGCCCAGAAAATTGACCATGCCCAAGAAGCGCAACTCCACCTTCTTGTCTTCAGGGACCTTCATGGCTTCGATGGCCTTGACCTTGTCTGTGTCTGGGCGCACGCCCTGCTGAGAGATCTGGTCACCTAGGAACTTGAGTGTCGACATGCCAAAGCAACATTAGGACCTGTTCAGCTTCAGGCCATTGGCATGGAAACAGCGGAATACCTGCTGGAGACGGGAAACATGCTCTTCAGGGATCATGGACCATATAATGATGTCGTCCACGTACACACGAACCCCTTCAATGCCTTCCATCATCTGCTCCATGATGCGATGGAAGATCTCCGATGCCGAGACAATGCTAAACAGTGTGTTGAAGGTGCAGAGCCTTCTGCTGGACTCATCCAGCTGGATTTGCCAAAATCCATGTGACGCATCTAACTTGGTGAAAAAACGTGTGTGTGCCATCTCACTGGTGAGTTCCCCCCGCCTCAGGATGGGGTAGTGTTCACGCATTATATTCTTATTGAGATCCTTGGGATCAATGCAGATGCGCAGGTCTCCCGAAGGCTTTCTAACACATACCATCGAGCTGACCCAGTCAGTTGGTTCGGTTACCTTGGAAATCATGCCCTGTTGCTGAAGATCCTTGAGCTGTGCCTTCAGGCGCTCCCTCAGCAGAGCCAGGACCCGGCGTGGTGCGTGGACCACTGGCTTGGCATCAGGTCGTAGCAGAATCTTGTATCAATATGGCAGCGTGCCCATCCCGTCGAACACATCTGGAAACTGAGCGACGATGTCGTCAATGCCGGCCTGAAGATCCACATTGGAGGATGTCTCTGTGTAAACCCGCTGCACGAGGTTCAGCTGCTTGCAGGCATGTGCGCCAAGTAGGGATGCCCTGTCTAGCTTGACAATTTCAAAACGTAACCGTGCATGGGTGCTCCGGTTGGAGACGAGTAGATGGAAGGATCCCAGTGCCGTGATGGCATTTCCGTTGTAGTCCAGGAGCCTGCAGGATGCTGGGAGGACCTTGGGGGGGAGTTCTTGATGCGCTTGAAATCTGCCTGTGAGAGGAGGTTGGCAAAGCACCTGTGTCCAGCTTAAACTGGATGGAGCAGTGTTGACCTGCATCACCGCATGCCATTCGTCCGCAGAATCCACAGCGAGGGTGGATTGAATTTGTGATGAGTTGGATGTGGCATATTCACATTTGGTAATGATGCCCACACAGTAGGCGGAGTCCAGGCATTCTTCCTCTGGACCCGTTGTGCTGCCAGGATCAGAATCCTGTAATCGTTGTTGCACACTCTGAACGCGCCGTCGTCGGAATTGGGAGCGCTGGCCCCTGACTGGTGGTGCAGACCTACATAGTGTCCAGGCTTCCCGCAGTTTAAACATCGCCTGCCTCTTGTAGGGCAGTGTTTCTTTAAGTGGGCGTTGCCGCAGTTCGAGCACGTCATGACGTCGGCGTCCTGATGCTCCACGGGTCGTTGCACATGAGCAGTGCCATGGTCGGCTGCTTCGTTATCCCGTTCGCATCACGCATACGTGGGGCCCTGGGACAAGTGCGCGAAATGGCCGCTTTTATCAATGCTGAGGCGCTGCATCCGGGAGATGGCCTGCACACTCTCTGTCTCGTGGGAGGCAAGTTTCTCATTTTCAGCCGATTTGTACTCGGCATAGCGATTTTTGGCGTGCTCATGCACTGTGCATGTTTCAATCGCGACTGGTAGGGTCATATGCTTGATTTTCAGTAGCTGCTCACTCAGAGGATCAGAGTGAACTCCAAAAACGATTTGGTCTCTGATCATAGAGTCAGCAATATCACCAAAGTTGCAGGACAGCGTTAGCAGGCGGAGGTTAGTTAAGAAGGAGTTGAATGATTCATCTTTACCTTGTAGACGCTGATTGAATATGTAGCGCTCTAAGATTTCATTGGTGTCCACTTCACAGTGACTGTAAAACTTGTCCAGGATGGTCTGAAACTTTGTCTTGTCCTGGTCTTCGGGGAAGTGAAAAGAGTTGAAGAGTTCGATGGTTTGATCACCCGCTGTTGAGAGGAGAAACGCGATCTTCCTTGCATCAGACGCACCCACGAGGTCTGAAGCTTCGATGTCCAGCAGAAACCTTTGCTTGAATGTCCGCCAGTTGGCACTGAGATTGCCGGAGGTCCTGAGCTGGTGAGGAGCTTGAATCTTCTCCATAGTGCCGGGATACATTCGCTGGTCATCACGGAACGGACTGAGGTAAACCACCTAGATTAAGCAGTCTCCTGGTAGCATGTCGTGTCATGTACTCTGGGATAACACAGGCTGCAACTGGATGCACTTTAACCAAAATATACTCCAGACCTTGAAGTTTGTTCAATCTGATTTATTGAACCAGTAGCACAGTTCTCTATGAGTTCGACTCTCTGCTAACCTAAGTGTGGTTACTTTGTCTGACTGGACCAGACTAGCTCTTAGCCACGTGCTGGAGGTGTAATACTGTACATACACCCTGACTCACTCTGTAGATGTTCATCAGTGGAAAGAGGCGGAGTGTGAGTGCCTCGTGCCTTTTATAGTGAGGTACCACCCGAGTGTCCTGCCTGCTCATTGGTCATGTCCTGTTCTCTATGTTCATTAGCTGCCTGTCTGTATATCATCATCTGCATGTCTGTATATCATGACACGTTGTTGTTAAAGTTTTGTCTACACTTCAGCCCCACGCTCCTGATCTATGGGATTCCAGTGCGGAGAGGGGCGAGGAAGGCAGAGGACCTCCTCGTGAACCTGCTCCTGGGCCTGGCAAAGCTTGCCATAAACAGGTCCAGACACCGGGCGACCGAGGGGGTCATCCGACTGGTCTGTCTGCCCTCTTCCGCGGCTTCATTTGCAGCCGGATGTCCCTGGAGTGGGAGTATGCGATGTCTACGGGCACACTCGAGGCCTCCCGTTCTTGGTGGGCATCGCAGGAGTTGGACTTCTTTATCGAGGCCAGTTTTCACATTTTGATTTAATGTTTTAAAATTTACGTTCCTCTTTGTTCTTTTTGGGTTGTGCTCCATTTGTTTTTAGGAACGGCCTCTTTTAATTTATCTGTTTGTGGTAAAGCACTGTTGCACCTGTATTAGGTGATGTAAGGTAGGACCTGTACTACAGGTTCGCCGGTAGTCCCTGCTTGCTGGCTCCGCCCAGTAGGCGGAGTATAAATATGCGTGTCCTCCATTCAGCAGCCATTTCTCTAGCTGCTGTGGGAGGCCACACATCTTAGAGCAATAAAGCCTCAGTTGTATCCAACTCTAGTCTTTGTTCAATTGATCGTGCCTCAATTTATTGCTCTAAGATTTTCGAAAAGCTGGACCTCGTAATCAAACCAGATCGCCAGCAGCTGGATCCGCAATCAAGCGTCGCCAAAAAGGACTTTAATCACTGGCTAGCTTGCTTCGAGGTGTAAAGCAACTCAGCGACCACCCCTGTTCCGGAGGCTCAGAAGATACAGATCCTGTACTCAAGGTTGAGCTCCAACGTGTTTCCGCTGATCCAGGACTCCCCGAACTACACTGACGCCATGGCGCTTCTCAAAGAAAACTACGCAGAGAAAACAAACACGCTCTTGCCAGGCACGTACTCGCCACTTGCTCTCAACTCCTTGATGAGTCCATAGAAGACATCTGGCGGGCCCGAATCCCACTCGTCCGGGACTGTGACTGTCAGGCCGTTACGGCCACTGAACATCCCAAACTTCTTATGCGGGACGTGTTCGTAACGGGGGTTGGGTCGGACCTCATACGCCAAAGACTGTTAGAAGGGGCCACGCTCGACCTAGCTGAAAGAAAGAAGCTAGCGCTCTCCATGATGGTTGCCTCACGTAACATTCAGGCCAACCACACCAGCCACGCGCCCCACCCCTCCTACCCCTCGTGGACCCCACAGACGCCCGCCCCTGCGGGGGCCTTACCCAGCAAGTATGCCGGCGCCACACGCCAGCCCCCGCACCCCGGGGGTCCCCGATGTTACTTCTGCGGCCAGCAGAAGCACCCTCGCCAACGCTGCCCGGCCCGCACTGCCATTTGCAAGGCTTGCGGCAAAAAGGGGCACTTCGCCGTGGTGTGCCAGGCCCGCACGGTCGCCGCTATCGCCCCCACCCCCCGTAGCCTACACACAATGGGCACCGCCATATTCCTCTCCCCGGACCACTCGCAGCCAGTGGGCGCCGCCATCTTCATCTCCCTGGACCACGCCCGGTCAGTGGGCGCCGTCATCTCCACCTCCCCGAACCATGCGCGGTCAGTGGGCGCCGCCATCTTCACCTCCCGGGGCCATGCGTGGCCAGTGGGCGCTGCCATCTTCTCCCCCTCAGTCCACGTGCAGCCCATGGGCGCCGCCATCTTGTCCAACCCCCGCAACGTGCAGCCCATGGGCGCTGCCATTTTATCCCCCGCAGGATCTTCAGGCGCCACCATCTTGTCTCCCCCAAGGGACATGGACACCGACAGCATTCCAGGACCTGGGCCCCCCAGGCTCCCCATCATGCGACGTCAGCGACGACCGACCACAACTCACCTCAGTAATGATCGACCAGTCTCGTCCGCACAACCTGGACACCACATCGACCAGTGTTAAAATCAACGGCCATGTGACCTCTTGCCTGCTGGACTCTAGGAGCACCGAAAGCTTCATACACCCGTATACGGTAAGGCGCTGTTCCCTCGCGGTACACCCCGCCAACCAAAGAATTTCCCTGGCCTCCGGATCCCATTCCATTGTGATCCGGGGGTTCTGCACGGTCACGCTCACGGTCCAGGGCGTAGAATTCAGCGGCTTCCGCCTCTACGTCCTCCCTAACCTCTGCGCTGCCCTACTAATCGGTCTGGACTCCCAGTGTAACCTCCAGAGCCTAACCCTTAAATTCGGCGGGCCCCTACCACCCGTCATGTATGCGGCCTCGCGACCCTAAAGGTCGATCCGCCTTCCCTCTTTGCCAATCCAACCCCGGATTGCAAACCCGTCGCCACCAGGAGCAGACGGTACAGCACCCAGGACAGGACCTTCATCAGGTCTGAGGTCCAGCGGCTGCTTCGGGAAGGCATTATCGAGGCCAGCAACAGCCCCTGGAGAGCTCAAGTGGTAGTCGTTAAACTGGGGAATAACACAGAATGATCACGGTCTACAGCCAGACCATCAATCGGTACACGCAGCTCGACACGTACCCACTCCCACGCATATCTGATATGGTCAATCAGATTGCACAGTACCGGTTCTTCTCAACAGTAGACCTCAAATCCGCCTACCACCAGCTCCCCATTCATAAATCAGACCGTCCATACACCGCTTTCGAGGCGGACGGTCGTCTCTATCACTTCCTCAGGGTTCCCTTCAGCGTCACTAACGAGGTCTCAGTCTTCCAAAGGGAGATGGACCGAATGGTCGACCGGTACGGTTTGCGGGCCACCTTCCCGTACCTCCACAATGTCACCATCTGCGGCCATGACCAGCAGGACTGTTGCTAACTTTCCGGTTGGTTCAATTGCTGTTTTATTACCTTTGCTCTCGAGTCGCCAGGTATCTTTATGATACCGCCACGAGGTTCAAGTCCGAGTAATGATCAATAACTCAATACACCGATTAGTAAGATTCAAATCAAAGCACATTTATTTTACACCATAATCGCTACTCATGCACAAATTCTACGTCTAAGTTACTTCTACAACTAACAGGCCTATACTTAACTTCGGACTGGCCCACCAGGTCAGCGGAACAAATGGCCTTTCATTCGGGTTCTGAGTCTGCGGGATTCAAAGTTGGTACGGGTTGGTAGCTAGGAGCGCCTATCTCGTAGCGAGTGTTGAATTAAGACTTACTTCTGTCGGCGGTCACTGCACCTGTCACGATCAATGTTGGTCAAACTTGGGGCTTAACTCTTATAGTCCCCAGGGGCTTCCCGCCTTTTGGGGCAGACCCTGTACCTGGTCCCAAGTGATTGGACTTTGTCCCAATCGCTTGGTTCGATTTCTCCAATACTGGAGCGGTTCCCTGATCGATGGGCGGTCTTAAGGTGCTCGTTCACCTCCCTTGTGTTGGCTCCTGCTGGCGTCGAGGAGTCTAGCTTTGCTTTGTGTGTCCAAAATGTTACTTATTGTTCCGGGGATTGCTCATCAGTATGCAGATGGCTGCTACATTGTTATGCTGATGGTCACTGGTATCGATGTTGTCTGACCTTTGCAGAGGTAAATACACAGCAAACCTGCAGCTGCTGGTTTCTGTCTATGTTGGCTGACTTTCTCATCAGCCTTTGCCGTTCGCCATTTTAAATCGAGAGTTGGCCAATTTAGGTGGCTACAAACCCTTCTTGTGATCCTAACGCGAAGCGTGAAGGATCACATAACTACGTTGCTTTCCATTCCCTGACCCGGTGAGCACTTCTTTCATGGCCTCTACACTGACCATAGCTATGCAAAAATTTTTTAACTGACAATTCTAAGGGGCGCTATGTGAAACAGGGACATGCATTACAAAACAATAAACTGGGAACCTCTAACTATCCTTAATAAACTACACTCACTTAAACATTTCATCACTCTAACTTCCTCAACCAGACAAACAAAATCATAGCAGTTTATACACATGTTTCCTGGCTTGGTAGTCAAGCTCAGGCTCATGCAATTGCTCATGAACATTTCTTTATTTACAACAAAACGCAAATGAATGCTCTTTATTATAGATCGCGGCGGTCGGGGGTCTGGTCGTATCTGAAAATAGGGGATCTGATCCTATATACCAGGGTGCGAGCGCGGTAGGCTCTCCTTCTCCATTTTCTCAGACGCATAGTCTGCACGATGCAGCAGAGTATCGCCAATACCAATAAGGATTCTATTACGTAGGACAGGGAGTACCAGGTTATAAACCTGGCACACCAAGATGGTGCGGTGTCGCTGGTGACTGGGCTCTGGGTACTGTGGGGAAGTGAATCATTAACGGCTGGGGGGCTTGAGGTCATGGGGTTCGTGTTCACGCGCAACCAAATGTCCATTATCACGATGCACAATCCGGAGGATGTACTCATGGTTCTTCTTCTTCCACTTCTCTTCTCTTCTCCGGTCCTGGAGCTTCTGGAGTTCTGTGGAAACACGCATAGTGTCTGTAACTATCTTGGTTTAACATCTCGTACGATAGTCTGTCTGTCCTTTCGTGCCAATTACTCCCTTTATAATTGGTCACTATGTGTGATTCCCTCATTTTTTTTTCAAAAACCGAATTTTAGGACAAGACACACTTTCAAATAATGAACCAGTGCGAGCCGTCTCGCAGACTGTGCGATTTACCATCCAATTGTTTCAGGATGTAAATAGCATGTGGTTGGCAACTTAAGGGTTACCTGAAACAAAACAAAACTTTTTGAACTAAAATTTCCAAAATGAGGTGCGTATGGGCCGCGACGGGTAAGAGTTGGATGGAGTCCCCGGGTAGGACGGCGACCAATGCCGTGTCTCTCCCCTACCTGAGTGTAGCTGACCAGAGGGGGGGTTCCCAGGCAGGGTGGGTCCCAAGCCGTTTCCCCACTGCCTGAGCAACCGACAAGAACAGGCAAGAAATGTAGTCATCGTGGGGGGGCTGCCGTAGTGGTTCTACCTTCGAACCAGAAGGGCAGTTATGAACGGGCGTCTGCCGACAGATGAGTTCCGCTGAACTGGCGTCTGGGACCTTAACAAGTCTCTGTGGGCAAGTCCTCAGAGGTTTCTGCTGATGAGCGCGCGGACAAGTCCTCAGAGGTTTCAGCCGAAAGGGCGTGGGGCGGTGAATTTTTTTTTTTTCCTGTCTGACAAACAACATTTAACAAACTTACAAACAACATAAAACATGCTGCAGGTTCCATCAGAGAGGACACCGTTTCTCCCAAGCGGTTCCTTTTAAAACATCATCTGGACACCTCAGTTATCGGTTGCGAACAGGGTCGCAAAGGGGTTCTCGTTTTGGGAGTCAGACTCAAGGTTGTCATCTTCTCCTGGGTACCAAACTCTTGAATGCATTAAGGTTGATAGGGCTGCATGGTGTGATTTGGGGTCGCTCTCGTCATTCCGGACGAGTCTGTATGAGTTGTCTCGGTGCCAGAAGGTGGTGTCTAGTTGTGTGGGGACGGAATCGGGGTCGTCATGGTAGGTCGGTGGTCGGTGGTGGGGTTTGTTTAGGAAAGTGATCATGAAGGGATCACTCGGATCGTAGTCGGATTCGCTGGGTGTGGGTCCTGTTGATTGGGCATAGTAGGGAGGCGTGCTGTGGCTATCGTCCGAGTCACAGTCGCTGCCTCTGCTGCTGCAGTCGGTGGGCGATCCGGGGCAGAGTGTATATTTCGGGGGTGGAGTCGAGGTCGAGTCCATGGCTGGGCTGGACGTGTTGGGGGATGGTAGGGTTACGTTGGCTGTGGGCGGGGTGTGGTGTGCTGCGTCGAACATGACTTGGTGTGAGTGGTTAGACTGTGTTCCATATGCCTTCAGCTGGTTGATATGGAACCACGCAGTCTTTCCGTTGGGATACTTTATTTTGTAGACGGAAGGGCTTACTTTGTCTGCAATGGAGTACGGACCCAAGTACTTCGGTGACAGGAATGTGCTGGGATTGTATACGGAGAGCATGACTTGCTGTCCTACACTGTACTCAGTCGCATACACTGTCTTGTCGAAACAAGCCTTGCTCTGTTTCTTCCTTGTGCCCAATTTCACTGCGGCTGCTAGCTGAGCCGTTTTAACATTATTCACTAATTGCTCTACTGCTTTTTCGTGTGTGAGGGCCGTCACTTCGGGGCTGGTCAAGTCTAAACCTAATAAATATTCTGTGCCTTTCATGGGGCGTCCGGTCATGAGGGTGTGTGGGGTGTAACCTGTGGAAGTTGAAATTGTATTGCGCAAAAACATCAGCGCAAAAGGGAGGACTGAGTCCCAAGTGGTGTTGTTTTGCTGGACCATTTTTCTGAGGGTGGATTTTAGGGTCCGATTCATGCGCTCCACGATACCACTCGACTGTGGGTGGTATGTTATGTGGAATTTTTGGGTGATGCCAAATATCGCGAGGACGTTCTGCATGACACATCCCATAAAATGGGAACCTTGGTCGGATTCAATGCTGCGGGGGAGTCCCCATCTTGTAAAGATGTGGTGGGTCAAAATCTTGGCTGTGGTTTTTGCCGTGTTAGTTCTGGCTGGGAATGCTTCCACCCATTTCGTAAACGTGTCTATCACCACGAGTACATATTTATAACCATTACTGCAAGGGGGCAATGGTCCTATAAAATCAATCTGGAGGTTAGTCCAGGGGCCATTAACGGGTCGGGTGTGACTAAGCTCAGCCTTTTTTGGCATATCTGTCCGGATTGTTCTGGGCGCAGATAAGACAATTCTCGATGTAGTGATTTACATCCTCCTTTAAATTAGGCCACCAACAAAGCTGCTTGAGGTGGGCTGTAGTGGGATCGATTCCCTGATGTCCATGACCGTCATGGAATAAACAAATCAGTAGATTCCTGTCCTGTTCAGGAACCACATAAAGGGTGTCTTTTAACACCACACCGTCATGTGTGGTCAGAGCATTTTCAAATCTCTCGTAGGGTGCTGGATATTTTCCTTTTAAAATCTCCCGAGATTGCTGTCCTGCTTCTGGGCCTCCACTAGATCCTCGATCCTAGTCTGTGAGACCTGAACTGCATTCACTGGTGCGCTTTCGGGGGGTGTCCAAAAATATCCATGCCTGGAACCTGCTTTAGCCAGTGCGTCAGCTTTTATATTTCCAGGGGGGGAGGAACGGTGGTGACTGCGGACTTTGACTATCCCAAAAGTCCTGTTCTGTGCTCTCTCTAAAATGTGATGCAGTAATGGGGCTGAAGGGAGGGGTTTTCCGTCTGCGGAAACAAATCCTCTTGCTTTCCACAGGGTCAGGAATTCCGTAAGGCTGTTGCAGACATAGAGGCTGTCCGAGTATATGTCTGCTGGGCTGGGAAAGGAATCTGGGTGTTTCACTACATATGCGATGGCTGCAAGCTCTGCTACCCGCGCGCATAAGTGGCCTGGCAGTTTTAATGGTATCTCCTCTTGGGCGCGTCCCTGTGCGTCCTCGACATAGATCCCGCAACCTGTTATGCCCTTCCCATCCAATACTGTGGAAGATCCATCCACATATATCCTTATGGGCTCACACGTGTCTGTGTGCTGGGGGCTCTGGGTTGAACTACCTATCTTTCTGGGGGGGTGTTTTTGCAATAAAAGGGCCTGTGTTGTGGTGTGGAGAGATCATTTCACATTCATGGGGGGTTCCGGGGTACTGTAAGTTGTCGGCTAAAAAGGTGTGCGTCTTTGTCCGTTTAACAGTGATGTCCAGTCCCTGCAAGAGAAGGGTCCATCTAGCTGCTCTAATCTGGCTGACTGTACCGTCCTTGAGTCGTCCGTCCAGTAAAAGTTGGGTGGGGGTGTGTTCGGTGACAATTGTGATGGGGTTCAGTCCGGTAATGAACGAAAAATACTGAACTGCCCAAAATACTGCGAGCAGGTGCCTCTCACAGGCTGAAAATCCCTGCTCCACAGCATCTAAAATTCTGGAGGCGTAAGTTACGGGCCTTAACTGGTCGTGCCGTTCCTGGAGGAGCACGGCCGCAAGGGTGTGGTCTGTGGTTGCTACCTCTATAGCGTAAGGGGAAAGCGGGTCTGGAACTTGTAGTGCGGGGGCTGCTAGGAGTGCCTGTTTTAAAGAGTCCACAGCATCCGTATGCTGCGGAAGCCATTCCCAGGGGGCTCCTTTCTTTAGGAGGTCTGAGAGGGGTGCTGCCTTGCTGGCGAAACCGACAATGTGGTTTCGGCAGTAGCCAACCAGTCCTAAAAACGACCGGAGGGCTGAAACGTTCTGGGGAAGGGGCAATTTAGCAATCGAGTCAATCCTTTTATGCTCGATCTCGCGTTTACCGTGCGTGATAATTATTCCCAAATATATCACCTTATCTTCCAAAATCTGGGCCTTTTTGGGGTTCACTTTACAACCAATTGAGTGTAAGAGTTCCAGGAGTTCAGACAGAAGCTCAATGTGCTGTTCCTTGGTGTCTGTCTGCAGTAGTAGGTCATCTACGTACTGAACCCGACATTCGGGGCGAGAGAATTTGGCTAACCCATTTGCCAGCTGTCGGTGGAAAATGGAGGGGGAGTTGTGGAATCCTTGTGAAAGGCATGTCCACGTGTACTGTTGATTTTTAAAGGTGAAGGCAAATTTGTACTGGCACACCTTTGCCAATAGAATGGACCAGAATCCATTACTGATATCCAAAACCGTAAAGAATCGGGAATTGAGTCCCTGCTTGAGCATGGTCTCGGGACTTGTTGCTACTGTGGGGGCTGCTGCGGGGGTGATTTTTTTGAGTTCCCGGTAATCGATGGTCAGTCGCCATGATCAATTAGGCTTTCTCACTGGCCAAATCGGGGCATTATTAGCGGAGGCTACTGATCTAATAAGCTTTCTATTACCTTTGAGATTTCTCCCTCTGCCTCTTGGGGAAATCCATATTGTTTTTGGAGTCTATGGTCAGGTTGTGTGATCTGTACGGAGCCAGTCATCCGGCCACAGTCGTGTTTGTGGGTCCCGAATGCTGCCCTGTTCTTTTGTAGAACTGTCCTAACCTGCTTGTCGGTGCTAAGCGTCGTCGGGTTAAACCAAAATTCGCCGACTGCGCTGGTTTTGTTGGCGTATTCTCCTATGTTGAGCGTTGCGGGGGCTCTTGCAGACTTTGCCATTTTCCAGACACACTGGTTGACTGGATCAAATGATAAGTTGTGGGAATTCATAAAATCGATTCCCAGGATGTGTTCTGCTGTGTGGGGCAGGTCAACTAAAACTATGGGATGCTTGGTGATGATGGTGCCGATTTGAATGGGTACAGGGGCTGTGATGTGTCCCTGCTGTGAGTGGCCTGTAAAACCGCTGAAGGTGATGGTGGCTGTAGTGGGCCACGTGTCCTTTTGGAACATGGTGGAGGAATTTATTGTGGTGCGGGACCCTCCTGTGTCCCATAGAAACTCGATGGGCTGACCCCGAATTTTCGCTGCAACTACCGGTCGTCCTGACCTATCCCAAAGGCTGTCGCAGACCCAACTGGGGGAGCCTGTACACCGTCAGTCCGTTCCGGTCAGGTCCGTCTGATCTGAACGGGCGCTAACACTATGAATGGGCTCTGTCTTCTTCTTGCTCAGAGTGCCCGTCTGCCGGGCTCTCTGTGGCTTTTTAGGGGCATTTCACTCTCTTGCGAAGTGTCCCAATTGTCCACAGTTGTAACACTCCTGTGACTTGGGTGGGGGGCTGTTCTTTCCTTCATTCACCCATGCGGGGTTCTGGTGTTTTGTGTTTACTGCCTGTATATCTGCGTCGGCCTGCTTTTCCTCGGGATTCTTAACTGCGGGTTTGCTTTGTATAGATTGCTCCCAAGCGCGGGACAATCTTTTCACTACCCACTTCTCGTTATGGGCCTCCTCTGAGGGATCATAACTCGCGCAAGTTTTCTGTCCTGTTTCTGTGGCATGGGAGATAAGGGTGCGGGTCCATTTGGCCATGTTGTCTGGGGACAAATGGGCGCGGTCTAAATCTCCAAAGACTGCTGCAAAATGGATCCACAGGCGTCCAGCAAACGCTGTGGGGTGCTCGGATTTCTTTTGCCTACATTTGTTGAGACCATCTACGGGGTCACCCCGGTTATACCCGATCGCATCCAGGATTGCGGTATGCATTCCTGCAAGGGTGCCTCCTCCTACATTCTGTGGGTCGGGAAGGGCTTCTGCTACTGAAGGGTCTAAACTTAGAACTGTGAGCTTTACATGCTCTCGCTCATCCAGGCCGTACATGGTCGCCTGTTGCTTTACTGTGGCAAAGAAATGGTGGGGGTCTGAGTTGGGGAGGAACGGTGTGATCTTATCACACGCGTCCCATAATTGGGTCACTGTTAAGGGGGTGTAGTATAGAAATTCCGTATCGTCCGCTATGGCTGTGCGGCGGGTGGTGACTGGGTTAATTCGAGCGTGAACTATCTGCTCTGTGGGGGGTTGGGGCGCTTTCCTCTTTTGTGGCTTTCCCTGTGCACATGTTCCCTGAACATATCTCTGCGCTGTCTTGTTTAATTCTTCCCAATCAGGGCCGTCTTCCCCATCTAGATTTGCTCCAAAGGTTTCCTGGAACCGTTTCTGAACTGAAAGCAGCGATTGCAGCTCTGCAATCTGCTTCCAGCACTTTGCGTGATCTAGCGTGCTTTGTCTTTGCTCTGTGGTGGCAGCATGGAGTGCTCTTAACGCTGCCTTTAGGTCGCTGCACTGTCTCTGCAATGCTTCTACCTGCTTTTCTGTTTCTCACGTACCAGGACTGCATGTTGCGTGTCCTGATAGGCCTTCTCATATTGAGACTGGAAGCTGCTCAAGTGCGCCAGACAAGACTGGTGAGCCCTTTTGGCATCCTTCACCTCTCCATCTTTTGCTGCCAATTTCCTCCTCAATTCTAAGGTCTCTCTTTCTACCTTGCTTACATTGACCTTACTCATTCGATGTATGCCCTCTACTTATTTCCGGAGCGTCCTAACGACCTCCTCTGTGCCTCGCAATTGTGCCAAGCAGGACACGATTGCCATCGGCTTGCGAGCTTTCCCTAAGCTCTTTTTGTGGATCTCACTCAGGGTCTCGCACCAAGTATGTCCTATACTTCCGGGACCTGATTCCTCGTTGTTACAGAATTCGCTCCAAAGGGGCCATCCTTTCCCTTTGAGGTACGTCCTGATTTCTTCCTCCCAAATGGGACACTGTCCCACTCTACTGCTGCTGGTCGCTGCGACCGCAAATTCCTCTGGGTTCATGAGGCGTTACATTGCCTGCATTGCCATCTTTCCTATCCGAATGCTGCTCTTCAAATTTGGGACAGGGGTATTAAGGCGGTACTGTAAAGACGGGTACGGCTTTTGCTACTTTCCGAAATACAAACTTCCGACAGTTTTGTCGCAACAAAAAATCTATCAGTTTTACCTTATCGCCCTGTTAGTTACACATGCATAAACACACTTCCGAATTATGAGTATTGATCAGAACTGCTTGAACACTTGTGGTTTTCTGTTCCCAATTGGATCTCTAATTCAAATTCTGGGTTCTGCCGGAGTGGTTATGCCACTTCTAGATCGGGTCCCACCAGAGTCAACAAATAATGTTGCTAACTTTCCGGTTGGTTCAATTGCTGTTTTATTATCTTTGCTCTCGAGTCGCCAGGTATCTTTATGATACCGCCACGAGGTTCAAGTCCGAGTAATGATCAATAATTCAATACACCGATTAGTAAGATTCAAATCAAAGCACATTTATTCTCCACCGCAATCGCTACTCATGCACAAATTCTACGTCTAAGCTACTTCTACAACTAACAGACCTATATTAACTTCGGACTGGCCCATCAGGTCAGGGGAACAAATGGCCTTTCGTTCGGGTTCTGAGTCTGCGGGATTCGAAGTTGGTACCGATTGGTAGCTAGGAGCGCCTATCTCGTAGCGAGCGTTGAATTAAGACTTACTTCTGTCGGCGGTCACTGCACCGGTCACGGTCAAGGTTGGTTTGTGTTGCTGGGTGACCCGGGCAGGACGAAGAGAGAGAGCTGAAGCGAGACCGATTTGAACTTGGGGCTTAACTCTTATAGTCCCCAGGGGCTTCTCGCCTTTCGGGGCGGACCCTGTACCTGGTCCGAAGTGATTGGACACTGTCCCCTCATGGAGCTTCCCCTCCCCCACTGCCCCAAGACCCTCAAACGCTGCCGGGGGTTCTTCCCGTACTATGCCCTGTGGGTCCCAAACTATGCGGACAAGGCCCGCCCACTCATTCAGTCCAGCCATTTTCCCCTGACGGCCGAGGCACATCAGGCCTTCACCCATATCAGAGCCGATATTGCCAAGGCCGGGATGCATGCAGTAGACGAGACACTGCCCTTTCAATTAGAGAGCGACACATCAGACGTCGCCCTAGCCACCCCCCTCAATCAGGCAGGCAGACCCGTGGCATTCTTTTCCCGCACCCTTCATGCCTCAGAAATTCGGCACTCATCCGTCGAAAAAGAGGCCCAAGCTATCATTGAAGCTGTGCGGCATTGGAGGCATTACCTGGCCGGCAGGAGATTCACTCTCCTCACTGACCAACGGTCGGTAGCCTTCATGTTCAATAACACACAGCGGGGCAAGCTCAAAAACAATAAAATCTTGCCATGGAGGATCGAGCTCTCCACCTATAATTACAAGATTTTGAAGCGCCCCAGCAAACTCAATGAGCCCCCAGACGCCCTATCCCAAGGTACATGTGCCAGCGCACAAGTAGACCGACTCCGGACCCTGCACGACAGCTTTTGTCACCCGGGAGTCACACGGTTGTACCATTTCATAAAGACCCGCAACCTGCCCTACTCCATCGAGGAAGTACGGACAATCACCAGGGATTACCAGGTCTGTGCGGAGTGCAGGCCGCACTTCTACCGGCTGGACCATACGCCTGGTGAAGGCCTCCCGCCCCTTTGAATGCCTCAGCGTGGATTTCAAAGGGCCCTGTCATGATATTCAAACACACACATCATGATGGACACACCAACAGACAAATCAGAACACACAACACAACCAATCACACACAAAGACAGGAACCATATAAAAGCATGAACACGACACCTGGTGGACAGTAGGTCTGGGGACAAGGACACGGACACAACCTGTTTTAACATCACAAACAGGGAATCCCCACGTGCAGAGTATCAAGACAAAACTGTACATAGAAAGTTTAAATAAAATAGCGTTGTACCATATACAACTGTGTTGGCGCATCTGTGTGTCAGAACGCCCAACACCACATGGTACAGGAGTGGATCGATACCTGCCAACTAACCTGCCATTCTGGACATGGACCGCACCGACAAACCGCAGCCATTGCAAGTCGCGGGGAATCTTGGTACCAATTGGAAGCTCTTCAGGCAGCGATTTGACCTGTACATCCGAGCCAACGAGAAACAGAGTGCCTCGGATGAAACGAAGATTGCACTGCTCCTCTTCTACGCAGGGCAGCACGCCCTCGACATCTTCAACTCACTGGTGTTCGAAGATGGGGAAAACCAATCCAAGTATGACACGGTCATCCTCAAACTGTACCAGCACTTTAATGTTGAAGTGAATGAAAGTTTTGAAAGATACCTCTTTCAGCAATGCCTGCAAGGTAAGGAGGAGCTTTTTCAACCCTTTTTGATGCACCTCCGAATTCTAGCGCAGTCCTGCGGTTACGGCAGCACCACAGAGTCCATGATCAGGGACCAGATTGTTTTTGGCGTTGCCTCCAGTGGCCTACGCCAGCAGCTTCTTTAAATAAAAGGCCTCACCTTAGCGTCTGCTGTGGAAGCCTGTGTCCTCCACGAGAATGCAACCAGCCGTTTTGCCCGATTTCAGGCGTCCGAATTGGCACGGAGGGGGTCCCCTGCCGTCGAATCGGCAAGCCAGGCCGCCCATGATGCCGAACGCATCCAGGCCGTCGATTACTTCCCGACCCGCGGCCCCGACGAGAGCGGCCGCCTCCCGCGCTTTTTGGCGCGCGCCAAAAATAACGGCCATATCGAGGGACGCACTGCGCAGGCGCGCCCACCGCAAGATCGCACTGCGCATGTGCAGTGGCGCAACGAACGCCGTGACGTCATGACGTGCGGCAATTGTGGAGCTGTACACTTAAAAGGGCAATGTCCTGCTAAAAACCGACAGTGCCTCAGATATGGCAAGATGGGCCACTATGCTACCCACTGTCGTGCGGCTCAACCCATGGATCCTGCACATCCCCGACAATCTCGCAGACAAGTCAGGACCGTCCAGCCCACGCATCAAGACTTCCAGTTAAGTGATGCAGATGACCAGGATGCCTTCCGCGTTTCCGTCATCGATGTCAACAAGGTCAATGCCATCAATCCAGCCGATGAGTGGTGTGCCACCCTGACGGTCAACCGATCGCGCGTCAGCTTCCGTCTGGACACCGGCGCATCCGCCAACCTGATTGCATATTCTGAATTCCAAGCCATGAAGGTCAAACCACCCATCACGCCATCCCGGCTCAAGATGGTTGATTATAACGGGAACGTCATCCCGTCCATAGGATCTTGCCAGCTACAGATAACTCACAAGACGCACACGGCATCACTCCCCTTCAAAGTTGTCGGCTCATCAAAAGACTCGTTACTGGGCGCACAGGCATGTAAGGTCCTTCACCTGGTACAGCGCATTATGTCTCTCTCTCCAGATGAGATATCCGACTTCCCGGATGCTGAGTTCCACGCAAATCTCCATTCCCTCCTTGCTCACAACCAGGAGGTTTTTGAAGGCATGGGGACATTGCCATACACGTACAAGATTCGACTCAAACCGGACGCCATCCCTGTCGTTCACGCACCTCGCAGGGTTCCTGCGCCACTCAAAGACCGCCTCAAGTTGCAGCTGCAGGCTCTTCAGGACCAAGGGGTCCTATCCAGGGTCACAGAGCCCACGCCATGGGTCAGCTCCATGGTCTGTGTAAAGAAGCCCTCTGGCGAGCTCCGCATATGTATAGATCCTAAAGATCTGAATAACAACATCATGCGGGAACACTATCCCATCCCGAAACGAGAGGAACTCACCAGCGAGATGGCGCAAGCCAAAATATTTACCAAATTGGATGCGTCCAAAGGATTTTGGCAGATCCAATTGGACCCGGCCAGCCGAAGGCTATGCACGTTCAACACCCCTTTTGGCAGATTCTGCTACAACCGGATGCCATTCGGCATCATTTCAGCATCTGAAGTTTTCCACCGCATTATGGAGCAGATGATGGAAGGCATCGAAGGGGTACGTGTATATGTGGACGATATCATCATTTGGTCCACCACTCCGCAGGAACACATGCATCGTCTACGACGCGTCTTCACCCGCATACGACAAAATGGCCTGCGTCTCAACCGCGCCAAGTGTGCCTTCGGCCAGACTGAGCTGAAATTCCTCAGGGACCACATCTCACGATCAGGGGTCCGTCCCGATGCAGACAAAGTTAGCGCCATCACAGCCATGCCACGGCCGGCTGACAAGAAGGCTGTCCTAAGATTCTTGGGCATGGTCAACTTCCTTGGGAAGTTCATTCCCAACCTGGCTTCTCATACAACGAATATGCGCCATCTCGTAAAAAAATCAACAGAATTCCACTGGCAACAATCGCATCAGCTGGAATGGGAGGAGCTCAAGCACAAACTGGTCACGGCACCAGTGTTGGCGTTCTTTGACACGGCTCGCCCTACAAAGATCTCAACGGATGCCAGCCAATCTGGTATTGGAGCGGTACTCCTGCAAAAAGACAGCACGTCGTCATGGGCCCCGGTTGCATATGCCTCACGAGCCATGACCCCTACCGAACAGCGCTACGCGCAAATAGAAAAAGAATGCCTGGGCTTGTTAACTGGACTGGACAAGTTCCACGACTATGTGTATGGTCTTCCACGATTTACGGTTGAAACTGACCACCGCCCCCTGGTCAACATCATTAACAAAGACCTGAACGACACGACCCCTCGCCTCCAGCGCATCTTACTTAAACTCAGAAGGTATGATTTCGAACTGATCTACACTCCGGGGAAGGATCTCATCGTGGCGGACACGCTCTCCTGAGCAGTGAGCACACCACCAGGTGCGGAGGGGTTCGTGCGTCAAATTGAGGCACACGTGACTCTGAGAGCAGCAAATCTGCCAGCTGATGACCCAAGTCTGGCCCACATACGCGCAGAGACGGCGACTGACCCCCTTCTACAGCGAGTGATGTGCCACATGGTGGAAGGGTGGCTCAAATGGCAGTGCCCCCAGTTTTATAATGTGCGAGATGACCTTACCAACATAGACGGGGTCCTTATGAAATTAGACAGGATTGTTATTCCGCACAGCATGCGCCAGATGATTCTTAATCAACTACACGAAGGCCACTTGGACGTCGAAAAATGCAGACGAAGGGCCCGAGAGGCGGTATATTGGCCGGGTATTAATGAAGACATAGCCAACATGGTGCTCAATTGCACAACCTGTCAGAGGTTTCAGCCGGCGCAACCTCCGGAGACGCTTCTACCACACGAGTTGGTGACGTCCCCCTGGGCGAAGGTGGGTGTTGACCTATTTCACGCGCTCGGCAGAGATTACATCATTATTATAGATTACTTCTCAAACTACCCGGAAGTCATGCCTCTACATGATCTGACGTCGTCCGCAGTTATTGGGGCCTGCAAGGAAACATTTGCTCGCCATGGCATTCCAAGGACTGTCATGTCAGACAATGGACCCTGTTTCGCCAGCCGTGAATTGTCGTCCTTTGCCGCAGCATATGGTTTCACTCATGTGACATCCAGCCCTCTACATCCACAGTCGAATGGGAAGGCAGAGAAGGGCGTCCACATTGCCAAGCGGCTCCTGTGCAAGGCGGCTGCTGCCAGATCGGACTTTAACTTCGCCTTGCTGGCCTATCGATCAGCCCCGCTTTCCACGGGTCTCTCGCCAGCGCAGCTCCTAATGGGTCACTCCCTCAGGACGACGGTACCATTCATCCTGGCACCAACAACAGACCATGAGACGGTTCTTCGGAACATGCAAATGCAGCGTGATCGCCAGAAAAGTCAGAACGACACACGAGCGATGGACCTGCCCCCCCTGTCCTCCGGAGACAAAGTACGCGTCCATCAACCGTATGGTGGCTGGTCAGCACCGGCCGAAGTCCTCCGACGTGTGGCTCCCCGCTCGTTCCTGATTCGCATGCCGGATGGTTCAGTGCTTCGTCGCAATCGGTGCGCCCTTCGCCGACTTCCACACTCGCAGCCACACAGTACACACACGCCAGATCCTCAACAGGCTTCCGAGGATGACTTCGTGGAGCTGCCGCAGATCACGCCCTCTCCATCGCCACCCATGGCCACGCTTGCACATCAGCCGGTGGTTCTTGACCCACCCTTGAGGCGGTCAACCCGAACTCATCGCAAGCCCATTAGGCTGGACTTATAACACCGTTCATATGTTCAAAAAGTTACACACTTCTGTATTATAACCTGTTGTTGTTTATCGTTCCAGATATCGTCTGACTGGACCACTGTTCAAGTTTTTTTTCTCGTTCGCATTCATGTTCTGTTATGGTACAACCTTGTTGATGTGACGCACCCGACATCGCCCCATGTAAATAGTTACGTCATATGCACATGCTGTACACAACACACACACACTCTTAGATGCACTCACGACACGATTATATTTATTACCACGTAGGCACATATCTTTGTAAAAAGGGGGGATGTCATGATATTCAAACACACACATCATGATGGACACACCAACAGACAAATCAGAACACACAACACCACAACCAATCACACACAAAGACAGGAACCATATAAAAGCACGAACACGACACCTGGTGGACAGTAGGTCTGGGGACAAGGACACGGACACGACCTGTTTTAACATCACAAACAGGGAATCCCCACGTGCAGAGTATCAAGACAAAACTGTACATAGAAAGTTTAAATAAAATAGCGTTGTACCATATACAACTGTGTTGGCTCATCTGTGTGTCAGAACGCCCAACACCACAGGCCCCTCCCCTCCACCGACTGAAACACGTATGTTCTCAGTGTGGTCGATGAGTACTCCAGGTTCCCCTTCGCCATCCCATGCCCCGACAAGACGTCTGCCACCATCATCAAAGCCCTAAACACTATCTTCGCTCTGTTCGGTTTCCCCACCTTTATCCACAGTGACAGGGGATACTCATTCATGAGTGATGAGCTGCGTCAGTTCCTGCTCAGCAGGGGTATCGCCTCCAGCAGGACGACCAGCTATAACCCCCGGGGAAATGGGCAGGTAGAGAGGGAGAACGGGACGGTATGGAGGGCCATCCTGCTGGCCCTACGGTCCAGGAACCTCCTAGCCTCTCGCTGGCAGGAGGTCCTCCCTGATGCACTCCATTCCATTCGGTCACTGCTGTGCACCGCCACTAACAACACACCCCATGAACGTCATTTTGCCTTCCCCAGGAAGTCCACATCTGGGGTGTCGCTCCCATCTTGGCTCGCAGCTTCAGGGCCAGTCCTGCTCCGTAGGCACGTCTGCCTCCACAAGGCGGACCCGTTGGTGGAAAGGATGCAATTACTCCATACCAACCCCCAGTATGCCTACGTGGCGTACCCCGGCGGCCGCAAAGATACTGTCTCCCTCAGGGACCTGGCCCCAGCAGGTTCCCCACACACACCCCTCCGGCCCGGCGCCACCCTCCCCTCCCCAGGCGCTCCCAGCATTAACCCCATCAGGACCATCCGTCCTTCCCCTGCCCACGCCCGAGGATGAAGAGGATTTTGGCATGCTCCCGGAGTCACCGAACATCAGGCCAGCATCGACATCGCCGCCACCGCTACGTCGCTCCCAGCGGAACATCAAAGCACCAGACCGGTTAAATCTCTAACTGACACCGGACTTCAAAAGACATTTTTTTTCTGATGAAATACTGTAAATATAGATTCATTGCTGTATATAGTTCTCCACCACCCCAGCCGGACTCAATTTTAACAGGTGGTGAATGTGGTAAACCACTGTTGCACCTATATTAGGTGATGTAAAGTAGGACCTGTAGTACAGGTTCGCCGGTAGTCCCTGCCTGCTGGCTCCGCCCAGTAGGCGGAGTATAAATATGCGTGTCCTCCATTCAGCAGCCATTTCACCAGCTGCTGTGGGAGGCCACACATCTTAGAGCAATAAAGCCTCAGTTGTATTCAACTCTAGTCTTTGTTCAATTGATCGTGCCTCACTGATTAACCCTAAAATACATCATAGGGTAACCAATTGTCCCCAGCCAATAGGATCCGGGCAGCTTATAACAGTTTCAAAATGGGAGAATTCCATCCTATTCTTTTGCTGGTCCTGAAATATTTGTAATGTTGGTCTAATAACTCCTGAGGAATCAGGTTAAAGCATTTGGTCCGCACACCGTTTTGGCTGATGTATAACTAAATATAAATTCAGTTTATAAAATAAGCAGCAATGTACTGGATGTACTTGATGATAAAAGAGTATTTCTCAGTGAATTACAATTACAGTACAATCCTTTCTAGTTCCTGTCAAGTCAATGAGGAAAGTTGTAGCTTGTGAATCATACTGGATATTTGCTTTCTTCTGCCAACGCCTTTTCTTAAAACGTCCAGCAGAATTCACTCGTTAATTCTGCAACTTTTATAAAGGGCGAGATACTAATTTTGCCATTCGTATTAATATATATGCTGGGTACTTGTCAGAGCACATAATTGCCTGAAATTATTGTTGGTCATGGGTTTGGGGGGGAGGGGGGGGGGAAGGGTTTTCCCATTGCCAATCATCAGAGTTTCAGTTGACCTTCCACCAAGTAATGGCGGAAGATTTTGCAGAAACTTGGAATATTCCCTGCTATTGTCTTTTTCCTTGGGGCATGCAATGGAGATTAAATCAAAATTAACATTTAAATTCGTATTTAAGCATATTTCTGTTGTGTATTACCATGGACACTGCACATCATTTCAAAGTGCGTAATGGGAGAAAGTGGCTCGGCCCCTCTCTTCAATTAAACACAGAGACATTTCAGTGCATCTCCCCTTATGTATTTAACATTCACAATGAAGAAGTTCTCAAGAAAGCATGAAACCCTATAAGGATTTAAAGACCTTTCTCGTTTGAGGGAAATTTAATTTAATTCTGAAGTGATTTGAGCAACAACATAAA
Organism: Scyliorhinus torazame; assembly: GCF_047496885.1. NCBI lineage: Eukaryota > Metazoa > Chordata > Chondrichthyes > Carcharhiniformes > Scyliorhinidae > Scyliorhinus > Scyliorhinus torazame. The sequence continues at coordinate 89,831,544 of NC_092720.1, read as the reverse complement.
GCAGGACATAGTGACAACAAAGTCTGAATACTGCAGCTCTATTAGCTGAGAATTGAACTATTTTCATGGCCAAAGACTTGAAGAAATTAAACATGTGAAATGGTGTCTATTTCATTGATATGTGTTTTTGCTCAATTTTCTTCCACTTGTGAAATCTGATGAATCTTCTTAGTTAATTGCTCTAATATAAATAGATGGCTTTACATTAAACTCTATTTGTCGATTAAAAATTGCCACTCAAAGTACACTATTGTGATCAGGTGAGGAAGGGTCGAATTCTTCCCTCTTTTTCGTCCTCCTCTGACCATAACATGTCATAGAATCATAGAATTTACAGTGCAGAAGGTCATTTGACCCATCGAGACTGCACCGGCCCCTGGAAAGAGCACCCCACACCTCCACCCTATCCCCAAAACCCAGTAACTCCACCTAACCTTTTTTGGACATGAAGGGCAATTTATCATGGCCAATCCACCTAACCTGCACTTTGGACTGTGGGAGGAAACCCATGCAGACACAGGAGAACATGCAAAAGGTCACACAGGTTTCTTTTGTTTGAAGAGGATATACTTGCCAATTCAATGAATATTTAACTGTTTACACGCTGTGATCATAAAAGACCCAAGCAGACAGGTTTTCTTGAGTTTAACGAGAGGTTAGTTTTATTATACTTAAATTGATCGAAGTAAGATAATAAAATATGCACACACACACACACAGACAAACTTGAAGTTCAAACATAAATGCAAATATAGATTACAGCAGGGATGGGCAAACTAGAATCATAGAATTCCCACAGTGCAGAAGGAGGCAATTCGCCCCATTGAGTCTGCACCGACTCTTTGAAAGAGCACCCTACCTAGGCCCAATCCCCCACCCCATCACCGTAACCCCACCAAACCTTTGGACACTGAGGGACAATTTTCCATGGCCAATCCACCGAACCTTCACATATTTAGACAGTGGCAATAAACCCATACAAACGCGGGAGAATGTACAAACTCCACACAGTCACCCGAGGTTGGAATCGAAACCGGTCCCTGGTGCTGTGAGACAGCAGTGCTAACCACTGTGCCACCCGGGCTAGTGCTCGTGAGTGAGCCGCATGAGCAGCCCTCCTTCATCTCAGTGGGTTGCGATGTTTAAAATTGAATATGTTCACTAACCATGACCCTTGAAAGCGATTGAATATATTTAATATTTAATGTTGAATATTTCATAACAAGTTATAGAAAATGCTTAGTCATTTATATATTAATAGAACTATCATCAGCTTCAAGTGGTAAAAACAAAATAAATATTTACACTTGATAAGAGGGAGCAAACAGCTCTCCCAGTCAATGTTGTGTGTAATCAGCGTGCACCTCTCTTCACGTGCCCTTGCTTTACCGAGAGGAAAAAGCTATGTGGATGGAAGCCAGTGGAATGTGGCAACTGTGTGTATGGGCAACAGTCAGCAAAATGTCTTGTGGGCCACACTCAGAGCCCTGATAGACTGCATATGGCCCCCAGGCTGCAGGTTGGCCACTGCTGGATTACAGAGTGGGAAAGGAGAGTCAATAAAAATATAAACAATATACCGTCTGTAGTTTGGTGACTCGGTTGCCTTCAGATGGAATTTGGTGATCTTGACGATTCTGCTTTAAAGATATTGAAGGCTGATTTGGTTATTTTTCTGGCGACGGTAGTGCTGGGTTAAATGGATGATCACAGTCGGTGAACAGGGTTTGAAGCTAGCAAGGTTTGTTGTAAAGAGATGGAGGCCTTGGGTCCTTTCTCTCATTTTCCCAGCTGTTGGTTCTCAGTTCTGCAGAGTAACAGGAGGTTAAACATACAAAGGGTTGGTTTATCATGTGACCTCCTCTCTCCAACTGCCAGGGAATGCAAATAAGGTCATTGCTAATGTATTGCAAAGGTAACTTGATCTGATCATGTCTGGGAAGTTCTCTAAGCCAGGGTACCATTGTGCAAATGATTAGGCTTAATTGGTCATCTCCAACAGTTACATTTTTTTTTAGAGTACCCAATTATCTTCTTTTCCAATTGAGGGGCAATTTAGCTTGGTCAGCGATAATCCCCTGCTTCTTCGGTTCTTAGCGGGTTATGGTTTGGGAGACCCTCTGTCCCAACCGCTGTCTTTGGGCACCTCTGCCACCATCCCGGACCTGTTTCTGGAGTTATTTTTGGAGCCTTCCAGGCGGCGGGGGTGGAGCAGGCATCTGCACCACCTCCTCCTGCTGGCCCGGGACCCCGGGAGGAGCCTGAGGAGATCCCGCCTGTCGATGATCCCGGTGGCGGGATCAAGGCAGCCCCTGAGTTGGTTGGTGGGCCCGTGTCGCCCGCCACACTCAGTGTGGTGGAGGATTCGGGCCCGGAGGGCAACTGTCCGAAGGCTGTTAGCCGCCCAGTGTCGGGAGCGCAGGGTGCACGAGACGCTCTGTAGCAGGGTGCGGGTCTCACTCGTGCCTGACACTGTGTCGCCACTCACCCCCTCTGGGGGACTCCCGGAATCTGGCACATCATAATTGAAGGTTCTTTTGTATATAGTTCAGGCAGTGCCCTATTGGGCACCCCCTTCACCAACACTCCGACTCCCACCACCCTCCTTTCCCCTCTCTCCCCACCGCCCCCCTTACTTTCCCTTCTGTTGGTACAGAGGCGAGGGGATCTGGTCTCCAGCGCAAAGTTTAGTGCTTGTACTGTTTGTTTTTTGTAGAAACGTGTTGTGAACTGTTTTAATAATCAGAGTATCCACCCCACCCCCCCTCCCCGTACATTGGTACTGAGGGGAGGGTACCCTGTTTCCAACACAAAATTTATGTTTGTACCGTTTGGCCTTGTATAGATTTTTTACTGTTTTAATAAAAAGATATGGCCAATCCACCTTGAGTGGCTGTAGCTGCTCTCTGTCTCTGTTGCTGAGTGCTGGCTGTTGCTGACTTGTCTGCAGGAAGGAGAGAGAGAGGATGGAGAGAAGGAAGGAGAGAAGGAAGGAACAACAACAACAACAATAACACCAGCAACAGGAAGGTGGCTGCAAAACAAGGTGGGAGTAAAGCCCCTTTGTACTGTTTATTTGCTGGGCCCCTCCCGGGTTGAGGGCTGGGCCCTGCCCAGTTCTCCCAACTGTCAGGCCTTCCTCATTCCATCTGGTGAGCTTGTTCCAGGATGGGGACATTGAGTGGCTGATGGGCCCCTCCCGGGCTGAAGATCCCTTACACCAGCAGGGAAGAGTTTGGTTCCTTTGGGTGGTCGTTCTCGGGTGGAGTATGGACTGTACTTTGCTGAGTCCTACTTGGGCCGAAGACTTCTTTAAACCAGCGTCACTTACCTCAGCGTGGTGACCTAGGGTGGGAGCACGGACTGTGTTTTTTTTGCTGGGCCCCCTCCTGGGCTGAAGAACCCCAATCCTCCCACCCTCCAGCTTCACCCGGAGTCTCAGGAGACTCTCGTCTTGGGCACCATTACATCTACGGTGCCCCACCCTCCTGTGTTGCTGACCTCCTCCAACAGTGCTCCTTGTTCTCTCTTCACTTCCGTTCCCTGCTTTGCTTCCCTGGATCCTTCCAAGGGGGATAGTACGTCCTTCCACCTCGCTCTCCCCTGACAACCCCCTCTCCACTATCTAGTTCGTCAATTAAATTCCAATGCGACAAAGCCCACATTGGGGTGGGCGTGGCACTTACCCTGACGGCCACTCCACCTACGTCAGTGGCGGGGCCGACCAGAGCCACCTATACGGGGGTGGTAGCCTCCTCGGCCTCCACTGCTCCTGCAGCCCCGCCACCTTTCCGGTTGCTGACTCGAAAGCTGGGCGTAAAGTGCTACACTCACCCCACCGTTACCATAGAGGCGTGCGTTCACGCGATGACCGGGGTCCTTGGACTCTCGGCCATTGTGGCCGCCTCTCGAATGTACGGGAAAGTCGTGTTCTTCCTGAGGGCCGAGAGGGCGGTTCACCTCGTCCTTGAGAAGGGGCTGGCGGTGGGCGGGACCTACGTGGCAGTGGACCCCCTTGAGGCCACTGCCGAGCGGGTCATATTGTCCAATGTCCCACCTTACCTCCCTACCGAGCTCCTCCTCCCCCACCTGGGGGAGGTTCGTTCTGAGGTAGTGCTGCTCCTTCTTGGCCTGAAGGACACTCTCCTCAGGCACTCCTTCTGGCGCCAGGCTTTCATCCGCTTGACCCGGGAGGATGTATTAAAGGGGGGATTCGAGGTCTCCCATCTAGGGGAGACCTTCCGCACCTTCTGGTCTGCAGATGGCGTGCGGTGCCACGCCTGCAAGAAGGTGGGGCACGCGCGGAAGAACTACCCCGCTTCCAAAGCCACCACTGACACCAAGGTGGCTGCGAGTGGCACCGCCGGCCCCTCCCCGCCCATTGGCATTACCACCCCGACCCTACAGGGGGACACCATGCTGGCGCAGACTGACTGGTCGGCAGCCGGGGTGGAGAATGGAGGGCATCCACCAGGCTGCAAGGCCCGAAAGCCGGCAAGGCGGGGATCGGTTGCAAATACCCCCAACCCCATCAGCCGAGAGACCACTGCGCCCCAGAACCCCGGCCTGGGGGGTCACCGCGGACACTCAAGCTCATCCCGGGCCCATTGACGCCTCAACGTCGGGTACCGGGCCCATCGTCGTTTTGGCGCGGGTCAACCAAGGGGGGTGTGGTGATGCCCGTGCTCCTAGGCCGGCACAGAAGATGGTAACATCTCGAACCTGGGGACAAAGCGTTGTAGGGGGGGGGGGGGGGGGGGGTGTTGCGAGAATGGCGATTTCTTTGACGCCGTGCACCCCCCGCAAGCAGCGCCACTCCTTGGAGGGGGGGGGGAGAGAAACATCATGACCCCCCCCGGAACAGAGCGGGTGGCGCCCCGACCCCTGCCCCTCGACATTACACCACGCCCCCAGAAGAGATTAGACAAAGTCCATCATGTGTCGACCCCTGAGCTGTCGCAGCCCCCTGAGCAGGACGCCTCGGTGCCGGGTACGAGCGAGACCCCCGAGGGCCCGTTCCGCCTGTTGCCATTTTGCACCCCAGAGCCGTTCTTTTTTACAACGCCGGACGGCTGTGACGGCTCCCTGACCTCAGGGTCATTGGGTGGTGGTGACGCGGAGCGCCTCCCCTCTCCATCCCAGCCTCCGACGCCGGAAGTCCCCATCTCCACCCCGGAGCTTATTCCGGAACTGTTCCTGGGTCTATCCGGTGACCCGGCATCGCAAGAGGAGGGGGGATCTGAATCGCCATCTCCCTCTGGCCTGATACAATGAGAGGAGTCTGCGAGGAACTCGTCTGTCGACGATCCGGAGGGTGGGATCGAGGCAGACGCAAGGCTGGTTGGTGGGACCGTGCCGTCTGCCACACTCAATGTGGCGGTGGACTCGGTCCCAGACGGTGACTGCCCGGAGGAGGACGGTTGCTCGGTGGGGGGCACGGGGGATGATTTTGGGTCCATCAGCAGCGAGATGGTGGACTCCCTCGTGACCGACACTGAGTCGCCCCTCATCCCCCCGAGGGGAACTCCGGGACTTTCTGCGTGTAAGCCGCGGTCGCCGAAACCGAGTGCAGCTAGCCCTCGACCGGTGGTCGGACTTGGCGCTGCTCATCCGGTCTTCCCGCGCCTACGTTAAAGAGGCGGGAGACACGGACGCTTCTGAGCAGCGCTGGCAGAAATCTATCCTCACCGGACTCCTGAGGGAGCAGAGGGGCCTGTGCTCCTCTGCTCCTTCTGAGCACTGACAAGGTGAAGGTAGCACTTTGCTACTGACATGGAGGTGACCATAGCCAGCCTCAACATTAAGGCAGCAGGAACGCGCTCCGCAGGTTCCAAAACTTCTCGGTCCTCCGGGACGGGAAGTATGCGCCGTGCTTCCTGCAAGAAACCCACACCACTCCGGGAGACAAAGCCACGTGGCTCCTGGAGTGGCGGGGGTGGCAGTGGAGGCGCGGGTGTCTACCTGAGTCACCTAACCTCACGTTTAGGTGGGGTGGCTATCTTGTTGGCCCCACATTTTCAGCCGGAGATCTTGGGGGTCAAGAAGCCAGTGCCAGGCCGGTTGCTGCACTTGACGATCCGCGAGGGGTCGAGGTACTTCACTTTGTGAATGTCTACGCTCCCCAGGCTGGCCCGCAGCAGACGACTTTCTTCGAACAAGTGTCCACTCATCTTGGCACCATCGCCGCGGGCGAGTGCATCACCCTCGGGACAAAGGACCGCCTTGGTACGCAGTGCAGCTCTCGTGCGGTGGTGAAGTTAAGGAACCTGGTCGGGTTCTTTGACTTGGTGGACGTCTGGCGGACTCTCCATCCTGACTCCAGAGTCTTCACTTTTGTGAGGCCTGGGGTTGGAGCGTTGTGGTAGCCATCACTGTTATATTATATTGTATATATGGGTATTACGGTAAGGCCCCTGTACTACAGGTACGGGGGTAGATCCCTGCCTCCTGGCTCCACCCAGAAGGCGGAGTATAAATGTGTGTGCTCTCCGAACAGCAGCCATTTCGTAAACTGTTGTAGGAGGCCACACATACAGAGAGAAGAAGGGCGCGCTGCGGGACCTGCAACTTGTCGGGTCCCGGGGCGCGTATGTGAGGTCGCGGATCCAGATCCTTACGGACATGGACCGCGGCTCCCCCTTCTTCTACTCGCTGAAAAAAGGCGCGGGGTCCGTCTGCAGCTCCTTACGCTGCTGCCGACGATGGGTCCCTCGTCTCGGATCCGGAGGAGGTTCGGGCCCAAATCCGAAGCTTCTACAGCACTCTCTTCTCTCCGGATCCGTCCAGCGAGGATGCTTGCAGAGTTTTGTGGGAGGACCTGCCGCAGGTATGCCCGGAGGGCGCCTGTCGGCTTGATACCCCTATAAGCGTGGGGGAGCTGCCCTCGAGCGCCCTCGACAGCCTGTCCAGGTGCAAAACCCCAGGGCTGGACGGGCTGACCATGGAGTTCTTCAGGGCGTTCTGAGACGTCCTGGGGAGCGACTATGCAGGGGTCTTGGGGGAAAGTATCGCACCCGGAGAGATGCCCCTCTCATGGCGCAGAGCCACCATTAGCTTGCTGCCAAAGAGGGGGATCTCCGCCACCTTAAAAACTGGCGTCCGGTCTCCCTCCTCAGCACGGATTACAAGATTTTCGCCAATGAGTTTGCGCCTTGGCACCGTGCTGGACCATATGATCCACCCTGACCAGTCCTACACTGTCCCGGGCCGCACAATCCATGACAACAGGTCCGGGACCTGGTCCATCATTCCCAGAGGGCTGGTGTGTCGAGCGCCTTCCTGTCCCTTGATCAGGAGAAGGCGTTCGACAGGGTGGATCACGAATATTTATTCCGGACTCTGTAAGCATTCGGGTTCGGGACGCAATTTGTCGCTGGGTTCGACTTCTGTACACTGCCGCAGAGTGTCTTGTTAAGAGAGGAGTGCGTCAGGGCTGCCCTTTGTCTGGCCAACTTTATTCTTTTTGTGTGGAGCCTTTCCTGCGCCTCCTGTGGAGGAGGCTGTCGGGGCTGCTTCTGCGCAGGCCGGGCATTGGGGTGGTCCTTTCGGATTGCACTGATGACGTGCTCCTCATGTTCACTGACCCTGCTGACCTGCGGAGGGTGCGAGAAGCCAGGCTGTGTACTCCGACGCGTCCTCTGCCAGGATCAACTGGGCCAAATGTTTCGGACTCCTGGTCGGTCCGTGGCAGACGGACCCCCTCCCAGAGGAGCTCAGGCCTTTCACCTGGAGCAAGACCACCCTCCTCTATTTGGGAGTCCATCTTTGCCCGGCTGAGGAATCCTGGCCGGCTAACTGGCCGGAGCTGGGGACCAAGGTAGCCACTCGCTTGAGACGCTGGACAGGACTGCTCAGAGTGCTGTCTTACAGGGGTCGAGTTCTCGTCATAAAACCAGCTGATAGCCTCCATGTTGTGGGTACCGGCTGGTCACTTTGATCACTTCCCCTGACTTTGTCAAAAAGATCCAGAGAATGCTTGTAGAGTTCTTCTGGGACAAGAGGCTGCACTGGGTCGCTGCTGAGGTTCTGAGTCTCCCGCTTAGGGAGGGCAGCTGGGCGCTGGTGTGCCTTCGCACCCAGGTGGCGACCTTCCGCCTTCAGAGCCTGCAATGATACCTTTACGTTGAGCCCCCTCCAGGATGGTGTGCCCTGGCGACGCATTTCTTCTGCCAGGTGCAGCTCCTGTTCATAGATCTGCAGGGTCTTCGTTACCCACTGCAGGCGCTGCCCGTCTTTTACCAGGACCTGCTCACAGTCTGGAACATGGTCGCCTCGTGCCGCAGCTCCCCCCCCCCGTCAGGAGTGGTGGCTGTCGTCAGGGAGTCGCTGCTCAGGAATCCGCATCTCCACCAATACCATTTTGAGTGGCTGGCGGAGGAGTGAGCTGTGGCTGCCGGGGTGACCAGGATCGGGGACGTGCTGGATGGTGGAGGAGTGGGCTGGATGACACCCCATGAGTTAGCACAACGTGCAGTGGCGGACGTCCGGCTCGCAGCCAACGCCATCCGAGACCTCAAAACGGTCGTGCTCGGACCCGATGGCACTCGTGGTTTGGAGGACGCGCAGGTGTGTGGTGGTATCCCGTCTGGACGAACCCCTGCCCGGACGGAATTCCACATTGGTCCCAGGCCCCGAAACCTCCCTCGGGGGCTGGTGCCCCACAATCCTAGTAGCCTCACGGAAATACCCTCCGTACCTTTTCGCACTGCGCGGAGGGGTTTCCTGTACGGGCTGCTGCTGCACACCCTTCACCTCCTTACCCTCGCCCGTCGTCCGGACATGCCATGGCATGCCTTGTTGCCGTTGGGCGGCGGAGGTCCCTACTGGAGGTCCCTCTATGGAGGAGTCCTCCCCCTCAATCTTGGGGACCTGGGGTAGACGCTGTTGCATCCAGCAGTGCCGTACAATCACTGTTTGCACCGGTTCACGGACTCTCAAGAAACCTGCCATTTTTGCGGCCTTGCGGAGTCCATGGACCATGTCTATGTTACATGTTTTAGGCTGCACTCCCTTTTTAGTTTTCTAACCAATCTTTTGCTGGAGTTTTGTCTGCACTCCAGCCCCACGCTCCTAATCTCCGGGCACCCGGTGTGGAGAGGGGCGGGTAAGGCGGAGGACCTCCCTGTGAACCTGCTCACTGGGCTGGCAATGCGTGCCATTTATAGGTCCAGGCAGCGGGCAACCGAGGGGGTCGTCCTGCCCCTCTTCCACGTCTACATTCACAGCCGGGTGTCCCTGGAAAGGGAGCATGCGATGTCCACGGGCACCATCGAGGCTTTCCGTGCCCGGTGGGCACCGCAGGGGTTGGGGTGCTTTATTGACCCCTTTAACTGCACTCTTATTTGATGTTCTTTTAAGTTTCCGTTGATCTTTGTTATGTTTGGGCAGTGCCCCTAACAGGAGCGGCCCTTTTTTGCTTTGTCCCTCAGTTTGTTTTCCTTTCTTCTGTTTTTTTTGTGGACCTCAAAAGAGTGGCCAATTCACCTACCCTGCACAACGTTTTGGGCTGTGGGGGTGAGACCCACCTAGACATGTGATGAATCTGCATACTCCACATGGACAGTGACCCAGGGCCAGGATCGAACCCGGGTCCTTGGTGCTGATTGCCTTAATGCCTTGCTGATGGGACAGGAGATGTGGGTCCTTCACATACCCCTGAGGTCATTGCATTGTCTTTATGTGTTTTGCAGACATGCTGTGTGGAATTTTCCAAAAATTGCAGAGCTGGATTAGGCGAGAAAAACTGTGTGGCACTTGCTGGCATCACAGGTGCCTTTTCTCGCCTGATTAAACAACATTCTGCACAATTTCTAAGTGTTGGCAAAGATCATACAGTGGGTTGGGTGGGGGTCCTAAACACGCTGGCAAAGTCGGGATTCTGAGATCGGAGTGCCCTTTAAAGGGCGTTCCGATCTCAAAGTTAAATTAAAGGCACTTCTTTACCCCCACGGATATCAGGACCTACCCCAACGACACCTGGACCCTTCCAGCGGTCAAAGAGAGCACACTTGAATGCAGAGTGCAAAACCCAACCCCATCACTCAAAGATCTGGGCACCCTCCTACAACACGCTGGGATGACACAAAACCAACTGCGCCCCCCCTGCTGGCAACGGGCCACTACCCCCTCATTGGCACCGCCCATCCCCTCACAGTCTCCATCCCCACCCCTTATACAGTCTTCAGCTCCTCTACCCCAATGCACACATTCCCCCCCACCCCCCCGTCAACCATTGGATCCACCCTCCACGCATAAGGGGAAGCCCTCCCGATGGGGCTGTCCAGACTGCCTACCCGTGCAGGCCAACCTGCCACTGCCAGGTCGGTAGTGCCAGGGTGTGTCTCTCACCACACAGGGGCAATACTCACCTCCATTCCCCAGTAGTGATTCAAGTTGGTGTGATGTGCCGGCGGGCGGGGTGGGGGTGGGGGCGATCGAACGTGACCAAAAACTACGGTGTAAAGCCGTTTAATGATATTAAAATATGTTTAATATCATGCAAATCAGGATCATGTCACGGGCAGGGCTTGGTGGCGAAGGTTACATATCAAAACTGCACTAAAAAGGGAGTGAAGGTTACATATCAAAACAGGGGCAGCACGGTAGCAATGTGGCTAGCACAATTGCTTCACAGCTCCAGGGTCCCAGGTTCGATTCCCGGCTTGGGTCACTGTCTGTGCAGAGTCTGCACATCCTCCCCGTGTGTGCGTGGGTTTCCTCCGGGTGCTCCGGTTTCCTCCCACAGTCCAAAGATGTGCGGGTTAGGTGGATTGGCCATGATAAATTGCCCTTAGTGTCCAAAATTGCCCTTAGTGTTGGGTGGGGTTACTGGGTTATGGGGATAGGATGGAGGTGTTGACCTTGGGTAGGGTGCTCTTTCCAAGAGCCGGTGGCAGACTCGATGGGCCGAATGGCCTCCTTCTGCACTGTAAATTCTATGAAGCAAATCCCACTATTACCTTCTTGCAATATTTTGTGGCCATAATGGGATTTGTGCCCACGGCAAACCAGCCCGCTAGATTCCGCCAACTGTGCCCATTCCAATCGATTGGAATATGAAATGTTTGGTCATTCAAATTGGGATAGCCATCTTTGGCTGTAAACTAGGCCGGATTTACCACACAATCCGCCGCATGTTTCACGGTGGTGGGAGACCGCTTGTCATTGGCCAGTGGCGGGATCGTCTGGCCCCGCTGTTGTCAATGGGGTTTCCCATTGAATGCGCCCCTCACTCCTGTGAAACCCACGGTGGGGGTACATTGTCAGTGGGACTGGAAGATCCCACTGGGGTGAGCGGACAGAAAGTTCCAGCTTCTGTGTTTAAAATGTCTCTATTTTTAAAAGTTCAAATTGAATCTCCAGTCAGTGGATTAACAATACTATTTGGCATAAAGCCCATTTTCACGATAAAACACAGGACGCGATTCTCCGGCCTCATTGCACTCTCGGTCAAGCGAAATGAGACTGGTGAAGAGAGGGAGAGGACAAAAACAAGAACCGTGGCAGATGCCAAACAGTTAGCGATACAACCAGCCCGCTCCCTTAGATCGGGATCTCTCCATAGTGTGGCGAGAAACAATTATCACCACTTAAGCCCTTTTTTCATACAATTAACGAGCGACGCCCCCCCATATCCAACGGCCTCCCATCCTTCATCGGCCTCCCCAGCAAGTGCTCATGCTGGCGACGATTAGTAGTCCTTTTGAAAAATGTGAACCTGGCGGAAGAGCTTCTGTGGGGAACCAAGGAGGTGAGTAGCCATTTTTGCTCACACGCAAAGAGTCCGGTGGCGCTGGGCTTGCCACCCCAGTGCTGGGCAGGGGGTGGGCCACCATGGTACTGTGGGGTGAACAACAGGAGGGCATCGCAAGTGGCACCAACACGCCAACCCCTGGATTATGTGTACCCATTCCTGGGGCAACCCTTGTCCCTGCCTGTCTACCCCACCGATCGCATAACCCCCACTGCCGAGGCTTCTTGCCTTGCGGCTGAAGGCTATTGCCAATAGGGAATTGGCAATTGGGGTTAAGTGAGCACTTCAACAACTCAACTGGATCCAGGGCAGGGGGGCCATTTAGCATGTGGGAGTCATTGCCTAGCATCCTAATCAATCCTTGATGCTTGGACACTCTGCCTGAACACTGCAGGAGGCAACACCACACACAGCAGCCAACATCTGAACACCCAGGAGATGAGACACAGCTCCGGGGACATGTCCATGGCTGGAGGGTGGGTAGGTGACAAGGGTTCGGAGCTCGGCCCACATTGTGGAAGATGGAAACAGTGGTATCATTCTAGTTCTGCACCAAGGTGTTTATTGTGTTTGACAATTCCCCACCCTCCTGATGGTGCTGCTCTCTCCCCCAACCACAGTCCCCTCATCCCCTACCTACCACCCAGGTCTAGGTGTTTTCACAGGAAGGCCATCAGAGGTAGAGGCAACCAGCTGCTTACCATGTTCGGTGGCCTTCGATGCCCTGGCATCCTGAGGCCTCTGAGGCCGGAGGGCCCTGGCTCACTTGTCGGCGGCACATGCACAGCTGTGCTGCCCTGTCCCATGTGTTGGCTCCATGACATGGCCTCATCAAAGGGGTGGAACTTGGGGGAGCAGGTGGCCACCGTTGTCTCTCCATGGGATGGGTCCAGGTTGGTGTCCAGCGCCCCTTCCCCCCCCCCGCTCGGTGCCCCTAGGTTCGAGCCCTGCATCATCTGCCTCTTCCTGAACTGGCAGTTCCCCATGGTCCGCACCATCGTGTCAATGCTCTCGGTGATGCTCCTCAGTGACTGGGACAAGCTCTGCAGCGCGTCGGCCAAATCTCCTGGAGAATCACACCCGCAGTCTTCTTTTACAGATCCTTTAGGGCATATACTGTTCCATTTCTGTATTCTTCTTCTGTTCCTCCCTCATCACCCTCCATGCAGTCCCAAGTACATTCCAGTGCCATGACCTTATAAAACCTGGAGCACGACTGTAGCTTCATGACTCAGGTTGAGGCCAGTTAACTTGGTGTAACATAAGAGTTGAGCCTTCTGCTCTGTGTAGCTCAATAGCACACCAAGCAGTGAGAACTTGCTTGAGTGCTTTCAACTGCTCTTTTTAAAGGATGAATAGTTTTGAAGTGGGCTACTTTTAATCTGCGGTTGCTAACACAGGTTGCCAATAGGGTAAACCGAAGGGGAGCACTTTGACTACATTCATGGCAAAATATGTAAGTTAGAAGCTTAATATAGTTCATGATCCTGGATAACAGGTTACTCCAGTGCAGTGGCTTTTGAATTAGAAAAGGACTTGGTTGCCTTGTGCCAGAATAAAAGAATTGTTATTGGTAAAAATACAACTTCTGTATGCAATTAAGGTGTGTTGAATGAGATTGTGGAGTGTTTAGTGTCCAAAGGCAACGGACAAAATGTTATACTCATATACGACAAAATATAATAATTTGGTGTCAGCAACTGGCGCGGGAATCCAGGGTCCGGCACGTAAGAAAATAGGCCCGGGGAGCGAGAGGCCGGCCCGCCGATTGGTGGGCCCGATCGCGGGCCAGGCCCCATCGGAGGACCCTCCGGGATCGGAGCCCCCTCCCCCCCCCCCAACAGGCCGCCCCCCGACCCTGCGGGCAGAGTTCCCGCCAGCTGCGACCAGGTGTGGACGGCGCCGGCGGGACTCTGCCTTTTTAGATTGGCGGCCCGGCCGCGTAGAGCGGCCCGCACTGGCGCCGCGACAAACGCGGCGGCACCAATGGCGCCGATTCTCCGCTCCGTGGGGAATCGCGTGCCGGTGTCGGGGCAGCGTGGCGCGGTTGCGGGGATTCTCTGGCCCGGCGCGGGGCTGGGAGAATCCTGCCTCCTGGGGTCAGATTCAGCAAACAAGGCAAATGGATCTATAATTAAATATAATTGTTAGCAGGTAATATTCGGGCTTGCTGCTGCTCCAGCCACTCCTTTACATAGTTTGTAATCCTTCCAAGTGTGAGATTCAATTAGCTATAATTTCAATGTCATTTTTATAGCCACGTCTGTGTGTCAAGTTTTGCAATTATGCCAACTTTTTAAAAAAAAGGCCAAAATGTTTTGTTTAATAGTAATGTGTGCAACAGTTAGATATAGAGTGGAAAATCTTAACCACGTTTGTTCTGTAACATTGGTTGGGATTGAATGGAACTCATTAGCAATTTTGGGTGCAATCGAAAATATTTGTGAACTGCGACATCTTTTAGGACAATACGATTGTCAATTTATAATCCATGTAAAGAAAGAACTATTCTCAATTTACAATCTCTTAAATCATGCTTTACAGAGTGAAATGTTAAAAGGTGGTTTGCCTTTTCTGCTCTGCTGAACACAAAAGGCATCTGATTGAGTGCACAACATAAGTAATATGAGTAAACCCCAGGAGTCAGCATGGGGTAGATCAATTGCCTCATGTGTTTTAGATCTACAGTTACCAAAACATGCTTTAAAAAGAAGGTCTCTATCTCACGATGAATCAGCGAAGCTGGCTAACTAAAGAACATTACAAAGGCTTGTAATGTCTGAAAACAGACTCTGGCTATAGTTTGGGTCCAGTGTTTCAGTGGCTGCCTTTCTGGGACATGTAGAGTTCAAATTACAACGGTTTGGAAAGAAACATCTAAATATCTGACATGTAGATCGTTTTAAAAAGCAGTGGTGTATTACTGTATTCAGTTTTACAATCTGAATGAAGAACATGGTAAAATGAGATCTGTTTAGCCAAACTCTTTGAAATAAATAGCATTCTGTTAAGCATTTTATAAAATATATCAAAGTATGAATTTTCACAGGGAGCAAGAACCAGCATTGCCGCATCAAAATTTCAGGGAGTTTTGAATTGGCTCATCATAACACTTTTTAACTCTTCAGCAAGGCAACTGTAGGGTACATCTCAAAGAGAGGGGGTGATCAGAACAGTGATTCAAATTTACACTGTTAATCCCGATATTGTAGTTTAATGATTTCAGTCATGGAGTTGGGATATGTCTATTGAAAATAAGGAACCGTGCTGACTACCAAGACAGCCCTGTTTGTGGATTTTGCGAAGGAACAGACCACAAACTACTGTTCACAAACAGAACTGTGAGTGTGGGTCTATCATTTCAGCCTGTTCCTGCCTCACTGAACTTATTTAAACCTATTTTGATTCTATTTTTTCTCCCTTTGTCCAGCCTCTTCCCACCTACATCCGTGACTTCTTTTTTTTTTAAAGTCTAGAGTATCCAATTAATTTTTTCCAATTAAGGGGCAATTTAGCGTGGCCAATCCACTTACCCTGCACATCTTTGGGTTGTGGGGGCGAAACCCACACAAACACAGGGAAAATGTGCAAACACACGGACAGTGACCCAGAGCCGGGATCGAACCAGGGACCTTGGCGACGTGAGGCAGTAGGGCTAACCCACTGTGTCACCGTGCTGCCCATCTGTGACTTTGCTGACACCTTGGGCGAAATTCTCCGACCCTCCGCCGGGTCGGAGAATCGCCGGGGGCTGGCGTGAATCCCGCCCCCGCCAGTTGCCGAAGTCTCCGGCACCGGAGGTTCAACGGGGGCGGGAATCGCGCCGCGCCGGTTGGCGGGCCCCCCCCCGCTCGATTCTCCGGCCCGGATGGGCTGAAGTCCCGCCGCTAAAATGCCTGTTCCGCCGGCGTAAATTGAACTACCTACCTTACCGGCGGGACAAGGCGGCGCGGGCGGGCTCCGGGGCCCTGGGGGGGGCGCGGGGTGATCTGGCCTCGGGAGGTGCCCCACGGTGACCTGGCCCGCGATCGGGGCCCACCGATCCGCGGGCGGGCCTGTGCCGTGGGGGCACTCTTTCCCTTCCGCATCCGCCATGGTGGAGACCATGGCGGAGGCGGAAGAGACTCCCTCCACTGCGCATGCGCGGGAAGCTGTCAGCTGCCAGATCGCCCCGCGCCCCCCCCAGGACCCCGGAGCCCGCCCACGCCGCCTTGTCCCGCCGGTAAGGTAGGTGATTTAATTTACGCCGGCGGGACAGGCAATTTATCGGCGGGACTTCGGCCCATCCGGGCCAGAGATTCGCGGGGGGGGGGGGGCCGCCAACCGGCGCGGCGCGATTCCCGCCCCCGCCGGTTGCCGAAGTCTCCGGCACCGGATATTTGGACGGAGCTGTTTTTTATTCTGGCTTTTATGTTCACTCTGGACAAATGATTTGACTCTTTACAAACCATTACTCACTACCTTTGCCTTTTGTTCCTTGACATTTTCTCCTGCCCTCTACCAAACCTTCCCTTTTGTTTTTCCTGCCCCCCTCCCCAATTTCAACAGCATATTAATCATCATGTTTCTACCTTCCTTAAAATCTGGAGAACGGTCATGCTTGATCGAAACATGCTCTTCGCAGATGCCGCCAAACCTGCCCAATATTTCCAGGACTTTCTGGCCAGAATCTGGGGTTAAACAATCAATCGAGGATTGTGTGAACATGTCCTAAAATATACAGGTGCGAATTGTTGTTGTTGCTCTGTTGTTATGGTTCAAAAATAAGCAATACATTCATCTTCTTCTGTCCATTCTGTTCTGGACAGCAGGTCCTTGGCAATTGTTTGCCAAGCCACAGCAAAGTGCGGTAATTTTTGGCTATGGTTTAGTTGGGTGGGCGAGGGGTGGGGACACCTTGGCCGGGATTCTCCCTTCTGGGGACTAAGTCCCCACGCTGGCGGGAGAATTGGCGCCAACCACTCCGGCGTCAACAGCCCACTAAGTGCGGAATTCTCCGCATTTTCGGGGGCGAGGTGGACGGTGGAGGGGTTGCCACCGCTCCAGCCAGCGCCGAAGGGCCGGCGTGATCTCGCGCATTCGCAGACCGGCCGGCGTATTTTGGCGCATGCGCAGGGGGTTCTCTTCTCCGCGCCGGCCATGGCGGAGCCCGACATGGTCCGGCGTGGAAGGAAGAAGTGCCCCCACGGAACAAGCCCGCCTGCAGATCGGTGGGCCCCGATTGTGGGCCAGGCCACCGTGGGAGCCCTCCCCAGGGTCGGATCCCCCCGCGACCGCCCGAACACCGCCCCCGTCGACTTACCTGCCAGGTCCCGCCGGTATGTGAGCTGAGTGATTCACACCGACGGGACTGGACAAAAACGGACGGCCGCTCGGCCCATTGGGGCCCGGAGAATCGCCGGGGGGTCCGCTGCCAAAGGCCCTGACCGGCGTGGTGTGAATCCCACCCTCGCCCGAAAAATGGCGCCGGAGAATATGCCAGCCGGCGTCGGGGCGGGATTCGCGCCGCCACCCAGGGATTCTCCGACCCGGTTGGGGGGGGGGGGGTCGGAGAATCCTGCCCCTTGAGTCTACCTCAGCACGAATGAGATTTGAACCTTGAGCTGTTGGTGTTAATCTGATCCACATGCTAGCTATTTAATCAACTGAGCTTACCAGCTTTCCCAACTTAGTATGACTCATGTAATAAATAAATAAACATATCTTAAATAAAACCAAGAAATGTTGAGAATACACAGCATCGGTGAGCATCTGGAAGAGACAGAGGACAGGTCAATATTTCAGGTGTGCCATTTTGAATCTACCTTATTTTAAGCTTTTTAGCTGCTGAAGTTATTTTGCTAATGGCTGTACACTTTTGAAAACTACAAATATTATTGTTCGCCCCGGTACTAAACATATCCTTCGAAAGTACTGATCTTGAATTGTGGTTTGAATGGCTTTGACATTTTAATTGGCATTTTGACTTTATTTTTCTTTCCCAAAGCACCCTCCACAAATATCCAATCATGTACTGCAACACCCAAATGCACAGTACCAGAGTATCTATAGAAGATGTACTATCACGACATTCGCACTGAAAGGTGCCAAAAAAGTAATCAAATTATGGAATGATGTCAGATACTGTCAGAAATAAATAATTATCTGCACACTGGCTTAAACTACCCTTCGTGAATCAGTCTGATTAGTCCAGGAATAGGTACAAGTCCAACACTTTTCTTTAGCAAGAAATGAGTTAAGGTTTTCAAATGAAGATAATTCAGTTAATGGAGGGTCTTAAAGCCATTCACATTATTTTGTTCTGAAGTTTGGCAACCAGTGAATACATTATTGTTCCAGTGCTGTGCTCTTATGCCAGAACTCTTTCCAGAAAACAATAGGATCACTGTTATATTTATACTCATTGATAGCTTTTATTACCTAATTGCAGGTAATCGTGAAAGAACATGTTCACATATTGTTTCATGATTGTCAGTATAGTGCTTTCCTTTTGGCTATTTATGGTTATATCCTTCACATTTCCCACATGCTTTGCAATAACAGGGTTGGAAATTTATAGAATGACTGGAATGGGGAAACTGATTTTTCCTTTCCTGTTTAATATGGAACTTAAAGATTATGGACATAAGGAGACATGGAGTAAGTTGCCACGTTGCCTCGCGGCTCGAAAGCATTGGTTTGGGGACTTTACACTCATTTGTGGTGTAGTTCTGACAGAAAAGTGGTGTGGAAGGTGTAGAAGGAGAGGTTCTCCTCAAGATTGGCATGTCTACTGGCTACAGACCCGACAAATACAGTTATAGGCCTAGCGAAGGAATTGGAGGGGACCTGTGGCGCAGCAACAATTGCGAGATTGGCGGCGGGGGAAAGGTCGCCAATAGTGGGAAAGTCCCAGATGGAGCAGTTGATGGCCTTCATCAAAGAGGAATTTTGGCAGCAAAAGGAGATGCATGGTGACTGGTTGAAGGCGATTGAGGGAGCAGTAGCTCCTCTGCGAGGATCGATGGGCCGTGTAGGTAAGTGCCTTGAGGTGCAAGGGGCGACGATACGCAGGGTAGAGGAGGCGGAGGTGGGGATTCTGGGGTATCTATGTAAGTCGCTGAGAGTGAAGGTGGAGGAACAGGAGAACAGGTCCGGGTGGTAGAAGTTGCGAATTGTGGGTCTGCCAGAGGGCATGGAAGGATCGAGCGCCACAAAGTATGTGTCGAGGATGCTGGCCGGGCCGGTGGAGGAAAAGCTGCTATTCAAGGCCCCAGAGGTGGACTGGGTCCAGAGGTCCTTGAGGCAGAAGCCGAGAGCGGGGGAGCCACCATGGGTGGCGATTGTGTGGTTGCACAAGTTCGTGGAGAAGGAGAAGATTCTAAGGTGGGCCATGAAGAAGCGAGACTGCGAATTGGAGGGGAATCGTGTCGGAATATATCAGGAGATTGGCGCTGATCTAACGAAGAGGCGTGGGGGATTCAACCGGGCCAAGGCTGTGCTTACTGAAGGGAGATCCGGTTTGGGGTGCTGTACCCCAAAATTTGGGTTACATTTGACGGCCGGGAGTACTACATTGAGATGCCAGAAGAGGCCACGAGGGACCTTAAACTGAGGGAGAAATGAGAGCTGGTGTGAGATGGAGGAGCTAAATTTGCAAATTGGATATTATGGCTATTTTGTGTTGCCAGAGAATTTTTTCGGGGAGTTGTAAGTTTGTAAAGGGGTGGTCACCCGCAACCCCCCCCCCCCCCCCCCCCCCCCGCCCCCCACTTTTGTGGTGTTTTTTCCTTTGGGGAGGAGGGGATTTGTGACTTTGAGTGTTTGTTTTATGGGGAAGGGGTGTGTGTAGTGGGGCCCGTTGGGTGGGGTTGTCGAATGGGTGGGTTTTCAGGTGGGCAAAAGGCCAATTGCGCAGGTTAAGGAGGGGCCGGTGGGAGAAGGGGCAGAAGTTGCCACGCTCAGGGGGAAGAGTCCAGAAGGCAATCTGGTTTCAAGCAAGAAGATACTGCGGGACCTGGTGCTCCAGATGAGTCACCTGATGATGCTGTTGAAGAACTGCTTTTGCAGATTGCTTCAGTGTTTGTTTCCTGGTCTGGTGAGTTCTGCATGGAACTGGACATGTACCCTCATCTGAGGAGGAGGAGGAGGCAGACCAGCAGGGGCTGGAGAATGAGCCCAGGGAGTAGCCGGACGAGGGGCTGGAGGATGGAGGATGGAAGTCAGGCGGCAGTAAGGGTCCGACATGCCCGGAGGAACAGGAAGGCCCACATACTCAGCAGATTCACATAGGATGAGTTATGCCTGTCAGACAAGCCCTTCCTCCCATTTTCCTTCTTTCCCCCCTCCGCCCCATTTCCCTCCTTCCCCCAGTTCCCCACTAACCCCCCCCAATCCTCCCCCTCCACTCACACTGCTTCCTCCCGACCACCCTGTTCTACCCCCCAACAGTCTGTGCAACATCACTTCAGGGTCAGTGGGTCAATATACAAGGGGGATGATAACTTGCTGTGAGGAAAGCTCTGGTGCCTCTGAGTTTCTGCCAAAATCTAACTCCTGCCTTTCTGCTGACAGCACGCTCACCCCCAGCCTCTGAATGGGGTCTGCAGCGGGAGCATTTGATCTTGAACCACTGTGCCGGGGTGGGGGAGGGGTGGGTGGGGGGGAGGTGCGAGGCGATGGGGGTAGCGGAGGGCAACGGGTTGGGGTGCAGGCAGGCCCGCTGTGAAGATTAATGTGACGGAAACTTGACATGTATCAGGTGTTCCCTGTTTTAAAAGTGATAATTGACATTTCCATTCCCCCTGGCTACAGATAGTGACCCCCCCTCCCAACCCCCAGTGTCCACTCAGTGCTCCTCAATCTTCTTGATTTTTCGTGGTCAGCTGCTCCATCTAGGTATGTCCTAAGGATGCACATCAGAGATGGAGGCAGCTTGCTAATTTCCATGGCCTCTCGCCTCTCTCGCCCTTAGCCACGTCTTCTGGCGGGCCTGGAGCTGGAGGGCTCCGGCTGACCTAACTGTGCCACAGGCTTTGCTGTGACATAGACATAGAACATACAGTGCAGAAGGAGGCCTTTCGGCCCATCGAGCCTGCACCGACCCACTTAAGCCCTCACTTCCACCCTATCCCCGTAACCCAATAACTCCTCCTAACCTTTTTGGACACTATGGGGCAATTTATCATGGCCAATCCACCTAACCTGCGCGTCTTTGGACTGTGGAAGGAAACCGGAGCACCCGGAGGAAACCCACACACACACGGGGAAAACATGCAGACGCCGCACAGACAGTGACCCAGCAGGGAATCGAACTTGGGACCCTGGCTCTGTGAAGCCACAGTGCTAACCACTATGCTACAGTGCTGCCCAAAGGCTACCCTATTCTCCCCACTACCCTTGAGATGTGCTGGTGTCAGGAGGGGCTTATTCGGAAGAACTAGAGACCGCCATATTCTCCTTGGTGGCAGGCCTTGGGCTGGCCTCCAGTGGTTCCTCCTCTCTGACGATGCCCGTCGGGCCCTGGTGGTCTCCATGGGATGGAAGGACAGCTGGAGTGAGCTCCAGAGGCCTCTTTGTTACCTGACCCTGCCAGCCCTGGCGGCTCACCATTGTCTGCACCATGGTGTCAACGCCCTCAGCGATGCTCCTCAGTGACCGAGCCATGCTCTGGAGTGCCTGTCAATGTCCATCTGCAGCTGAGACTCATCCCTCAATGACTGGGACATGCGATGCAGTGCCTCGGCAATGTCCACCTGCGCCTGGGACATGCCCCTCAACAACTGGGACATGCGATCAGTGCCTCGGCAATGTCCACCTGCGCCTGGGACATGCCCCTCAACAACTGGGACATGCGATCAGTGCCTGGACAATGTCCACTTGCGCCTGGGACATGTCCCTCAACAACTGGGACATGCGATCAGTGCCTGGGCAATGTCCACCTGCGCCTGGGACATGCCCCTCAGCGACTGGGGCATGATGTTGATGTCCTCAGCCATGGTTGTCACAGACTGAGCAATGCCTTGGTCACCACCACTCAAGAAGCAGCGTCATGCTCCAGGTTTCCCACAGCGGCCGCCGTCATAGCAGTGTTGACCTGGTGCCATGCATGTTCAGCAACATTTGCTGCAACCGAAGCCTTTGGACTCCTCCAATCGGCTATGCAGTTGCTGGAAGGTACCTGACATCCCTTCATGCAAGCCACGACTCTGGCCTATGATCTGCATCGTCTCTGGAAGAACCTTGTCCAGAAGCTTGGCACTTGACTGCTGTCTCCGTTGCACATTCCTGCTTCTACCTGATGTGCATCAGCAACTGTGTGGTGCTCACCAGATTGGGCCCCAGAAGCCTACCCACTAATGTTGCCCACTGAGGTGTGTGTCTCTGTGCTGGTGGACTGTGGGGGTGATAGCTGTGATGGCTCTATGGTGGTCTCCTTGGAGCTCTCCTCTGAGGTGGTCTCTTGGGTGGTGGGGCGGGGGTGGTTATGACTCCGGATGTCCTGCCCTCATCAAATGGAGATCCAGCGAGACAATAGACACCAGAAGCGGGATTCTCCTGAATTCCCGTGATGGTCCGACGCCGTCGTAAAAAGCGGCGTGAACCACTCCGTCGTCGGGCCGACCAGAAGTTGCAGAATCCTCCGCACTTCCGGGGGCTAGGCCAGTTCCAGAGGGGTTGGCGCCGCCTTGAATTAGCGCATGTGCAGAACCGCCGGTGTGGTTCCCCACATGCGTAGACTGGCCGGCGTATTCTAGCTCATGCGTGCCGGCCATGGCGGAACCCTACAGGGGCCAGCGTGGAAGGAAGGAGTGCCCCCATGGCACAGGCCCGCCCGCAGATAGGTGGGCTCCGATCGTGGGCCAGGCCACTATGGGGGCCCCCCGGGGCCGGATCCTCCCGAGGGCCGCAGACTGAGGACCCATTTCAAGAACTGCACCAGCCGGCCTACCAGCCAGGTCCCGCCGTGTGGGACCATGTCCAATCCACGCCGGCGGGACTGGCCTGAAACCGACGGCCGCTCGGTCCATCGGGGCGGAGAATTGCTGGGGGGTGGTGGGGAGGCTGCTGCCAACGGCCCCCGACTGGCGCGGCATGATCCCCGCCCGAAAACCGGCGCCGGAGAATACGGCAGCCGGCGTCGAAGCGGCGGGGTGGGATTCACACCGCCCCTCAGGGATTCTCCGACCCGGCGGGGGGGTCGGAGAATCCCGACTTGTGAGAGCAAGATCATTTTGTCTGACATTAAGTACTCACTTGAGACAGGTTATCTGGGTGAAGGTGCAATGAAACCTCACCTCTGTGGCGCACGTCAGCCTCGTTGTCAGGGAGGTCCACCTTGTGATTTCTAGGGACTGTTCTTCATAGGTGGTGAGGAACCAGGGGCGAAATTCTCCGGTATTGGCGCGATGTCCGCCGACCGGCGCCCAAAGCGGCACAAATCAGTTGGGCATCGCGCCGCCCCAAAGGTGTGGAATGCTCCGCATCCTGGGGGGGCCAAGCCCCAACCTTAAGGGGCTAGGCCCGCGCCGGACTAATTTCCGCCCCGCCAGCTGGCGGAAAAGGCCTTTGGTGCCCCGCCAGCTGGCGCGGAAATGACATCTCCGGGCGGCGCATGCGCAGGAGCGTCAGCGGCCGCTGACAGTTTCCCGCGCATGCACAGTGGAGGGAGTCTCTTCCGCCTCCGCCATGGTGGAGACCGTGGCGAAGACGGAAGGAAAAGAGTGCCCCCACGGCCAGGCCCGCCCGCGGATCGGTGGGCCCCGATCGCGGGCCAGGCCACCGTGGGGGCACCCCCGGGGCTTATGGGCTATCTTCTCCTGCGGGGACAAAGAGAGGGCTTTGTGAGTTGCACGCTTGATAGGTCAGGGGAGTCTATAGCTGGTGGCATGTGTAAGTACCGCACCTGGACATGAAGGGGTTGTGCTGGTGGGTGCCAGTGGGTTCTGAGGAACAAATACGAAGATCAGATGTGGGGAGGGTGCGAGGTGTCAGCCAGTGATCAGTTGGGTGGGGGGGGTTTGGGAATTTGAGGAATGGTAGGAGGAACTGATGCTGGGAAAGAGGTGGTTAATTTACCCTTGCAGCTCGGTGGATGTCATTGGTCTTCTTCCTTCATTGGACGGCAATCCTCCTGGTCACACTGTCCGCGCTTGCAGCCGCTTCAACTGCCTCGCAGTTGAAATCTGTCCGCCTTACCTGGTGTGGCCTACAGAAAGGGCAGCACGGTAGTGTGGTAGTATGCATTAGGGGTCATGTGGGACTGTGCAGCCATGATGCCATTGGCTGACAGATCCCGGGTCCTGGTTGGACGTTGACCTCTAGCTCCGCCCTGAAGGCGGAGTATAAGTACCTGGAGTCCTCTCCCGCAGGCAGTCTACTACCGAACTGAGGGGGAAACAGTCACGCTTAATAAAGCCTCATCGACTTCACTCTATTCGTCTCTCGGAGTCTTTGTGCGCTACAATTTATTAAGCGTGACTAAAGGACTATGGAGCTCAGGATCATCCCGGAATGCCTGAGGATCAGCCCCCACGCAGTGAACGCGGCAGCAGCTTTCAAGCACTGGCAGACTTGTTTTGAGGCCTACCTCAGAACGGCCACCGGCCGGGTCACAGAAGACCAAAAACTACAGGTCCTGCACTCGAGGTTAAGCACGGAGATTTTCTCTTTCATCGAAGATGCAGAGGATTTCCAGACGGCGTTCGCAGCACTAAAAAGTCTCTATGTCTGCCCAGTAAACCAGATCTATGCTCGCTATCAACTCGCAACGAGACGGCAAAGTCCCGGAGAATCGATAGATGAATTCTACGCCGCGCTACTAATTTTTGGACGAGCCTGCAGCTGCCCATCGGTGAACGCAAATGAACACACGGACATGTTAATGCGCGATGCTTTAGTGGCAGGTATGAATTCCTCACAAATCCGCCAAAGACTTCTAGAAAAAGAGTCGCTCGGACTCTCAGAGGCACGGGCCCTAGCAGCCTCCCTAGACGTGGCCGCGCGAAATACCCGCGCCTACGGCCCCGACTGCGCGGCAGCCCATTGGGCTCCGTACGTACCCGTCGCGACAAACCCACCCCCCCCCAGACACCCCACAGGCTTGCGCGGTCCAAACGCCAAGTCGCACCGGGGGCGCCCGCTGCTATTTCTGCGGCCAGGCGAAACACCCCCGGCAGCGCTGCCCGGCCCGCGCAGCGATCTGCAAGAGCTGCGGAAAAAAGGGCCATTTCGCGGTTGTGTGCCGGTCCCGCGAGGTCGCCGCTGTCCCGGGAGAACAGGGAGCCCTGCAAGCCGCTTACGCTCCCCAACCCCCCCAGTGCCCCATGTACGACCCGCAGGCGCAGCCACTCTGGGCCCCGACCACCGCGGTCCCGGGAGAACAGGGAGCCCTGCACGCCGCTTACGCTCCCCAACCCCCCCCCCCCCCGCGCCCCATGTATGACCCGCCGGCGCTACCACTTTGGGTCCCAACCACCGCTCTCCCCGGAGAAGAGGGAGTTCTGCGCGTCTCTAATGCCCCCCAACCCCCCCCTCCCGCGCCCCACGTATGACCCGCCGGCGCTACCAATTTGGGTCCTGACCCCCGCTGTCCCCAGAGATGAGGGAGCCCCGCGCGTTCCTAACGCTCCCCAACCCCCCCAGCGCCCCATGTGCGACCTTCATTCGGTCCGAAGTCCAGCGGCTACTAAAGGAAGGCATAATCCAGGCCAGCAATAGTCCCTGGAGAGCACAGGTGGTAGTAGTAAAGACAGGGGAGAAGCAAAGTATGGTCATAGACTATAGCCAGACCATCAACAGGTACACACATCTAGACGCGTACCCTCTCCCCCGCATATCCGACATGGTCAATCGGATTGCCCAGTATAAAGTCTTCTCCACCGTGGACCTCAAGTCCGCCTACCATCAGCTCCCCATCCGCCCAAGTGACCGCAAGTACACAGCCTTCGAGGCAGACGGGCGATTATACCATTTCCTAAGGGTCCCATTTGGCGTCACAAACGGGGTCTCGGTCTTCCAACGAGAGATGGACCGAATGGTTGATCAACACGGGTTGCGGGCCACGTTCCCGTATCTCGACAGTGTAACCATCTGCGGCCACGATCAGCAGGACCACGACGCCAACCTCCAAAAATTCCTCCAGACTGCTCAAGCCTTGAACCTCACGTACAACGAGGACAAGTGCGTTTTTAGCACCAACCGGCTAGCCACCCTGGGCTACGTAGTGCGCAATGGGATAATAGGCCCCGACCCCGAACGTATGCGCGCCCTCATGGAATTTCCCCTCCCGCACTGCTCAAAAGCCCTGAAACGCTGCCTGGGGTTTTTTTCATACTACGCCCAGTGGGTCCCCCAGTACGCAGACAAGGCCCGCCCCCTAATACAGACCACGACCTTCCCTCTGTCGACAGAGGCTTGCCAGGCCTTCAGCCGCATCAAAGCGGATGTCGCAAAGGCCACGATGCGCGCCATCGACGAGTCCCTCCCCTTCCAGGTAGAGAGCGACGCCTCCGACGTAGCTCTAGCGGCCACCCTTAACCAAGCGGGGAGACCCGTGGCCTTTTTCTCCCGAACCCTCCACGCTTCAGAAATCCGCCACTCCTCAGTGGAAAAGGAAGCCCAAGCCATAGTGGAAGCTGTGCGACATTGGAGGCATTACCTGGCCGGCAGGAGATTCACTCTCCTCATGGACCAACGGTCGGTAGCCTTCATGTTCGATAATGCACAGCGGGGCAAAATCAAAAACGACAAGATCTTAAGGTGGAGGATCGAGCTCTCCACCTTCAACTACGAGATCTTGTATCGTCCCGGAAAGCTGAACGAGCCGTCCGATGCCCTATCCCGCGGCACATGTGCCAACGCACAAATTAACCGCCTCCAAACCCTCCACGAGGACCTCTGCCACCCGGGGGTCACTCGGTTTTACCACTTTATCAAGTCCCGCAACCTCCCATACTCCTTAGAGGAGGTCCGTACAGTCACAAGGAACTGCCACATCTGCGCAGAGTGCAAACCGCATTTTTTCAGGCCGGATGGTGCGCACCTGATTAAGGCTTCCCGCCCCTTTGAACGCCTTAGTCTGGATTTCAAAGGACCCCTCCCTCCACCGACCGCAACATATACTTCTTTAATGTGGTGGACGAGTACTCCCGCTTCCCATTCGCCATCCCCTGTTCTGACATGACCGCGGCCACAGTCATTAAAGCCCTGAACACCATATTCACACTGTTCGGTTGCCCCGCATACGTCCACAGCGACAGGGGGTCCTCCTTCATGAGTGACGAGCTGCGCCAGTTCCTGCTCAGCAACGGGATAGCCTCGAGCAGGACGACCAGCTCCAACCCCCGGGGGAACGGGCAAGTAGAGAGGGAGAACGGCACGGTCTGGAAGACCGTCCTACTGGCCCTACGGTCCAGGGACCTCCCAGTTTCACAGTGGCAGGAGGTCCTTCCGGACGCCCTCCACTCCATCCGGTCACTACTGTGTACGAGCACTAACCAAACGCCTCATGAGCGCCTCATTGTCTTCCCCAGGAAGTCCTCCTCTGGGACATCGCTGCCGACCTGGCTGGCGGCCCCAGGACCCATCTTGCTCCTAAAGCACGTGCGGGCGCACAAGTCGGACCCGTTGGTCGAAAGGGTTCACCTCCTTCACGCGAACCCGCAGTACGCTTACGTGGAGTATCCCGACGGCCGACAGGACACGGTCTCTCTGCGAGATCTGGTGCCCGCCGGCAACACACACACCCCCCCGACACCAATCACCCAACCCCCCCCCTTCATGCCACCGCCGCACCCCGCGACTGCCCCCTTCCCAGGAGGATCAGTCCTCCTCCCAGGCCCGACCAGGAATGAAGCCCAAGCTGAAACCATAAGGCTCCCGGAGACGACAACACCGGAACAAGCACCACCACCACCACCGGGGCCGAGGCGATCGACACGGACGACCAGACCGCCCGACCGACTCGTGGTGTCGATCTAACAGTACAATGTGGACTTTTAACAAGAACATTTTGTCTTTTCCTGACGATTACTGTAAATAGTTTGAAACAAAAAAAAAAATACCTTGTACACACTGTTATAACATGTGAAAGTTTTCCTCCCAGGACCAGCCTTGTAAACCCTTACCACCATGCGAAGCATCACCCCGCCGGGTTCATTTTTAACAAGGGGTGAATGTGGTAGTATGCATTAGGGGTCATGTGGGACTGTGCAGCCATGATGTCATTGGCTGACAGATCCCGGGTCCTGGTTGGACGTTGACCTCTAGCTCCGCCCTGAAGGCGGAGTATAAGTACCTGGAGTCCTCCCCCGCAGGCAGTCTACTACCGAACTGTGGGGGAAACAGTCACGCTTAATAAAGCCTCATCGACTTCACTCTTTTCGTCTCTCGGAGTCTTTGTGCGCTACAGGTAGCACAGTGAGTAGCACTCTTGCTTCACAGTTTCAGGGTCCCAGGTTTGTTTCCTGCCTTGGCTACTGTCTGTGTGGAGTCTGCACGTTCTCCCTGTGTCTGCGTGGGTTTCCTCCGTGCGCTCCGGTTTCCTCCCACAAGTCCAGAAATATGTGCTGTGAGGTAATCTGGCCATTCTGAATTCTTCCTCTGTGCACCCGAACAGGCGCTGGAATGTGGTGACTAGGGCCTTTTCACAGTAACTTCACAGTGTTAATGTGACAATAAAGATTATTATTATGTGACTCCAGAGCATTAGCAATATGGTTGACTCTTAATTGTCCTCAGAAATATCCGAGCAAGTCTCTCAGTTCAAAGGCAACTAGTATGGGCGACAAATGCTGGCCTTAGCCTCATGTTCTATGACAGAATAAAGCCAATTACAATTAACTTACTGTCTACCCTTTGCTTCTGAACTGTTCACCCCCATTGCAACCCAAGGTCACATGGGAATTTCTGAACCTAATGGTGTCATAATTAGTTAACAATTATCCCTCCCTTAAAATATTCTCCAGGTCATTTTGTTCTTAAAGGGACATTGTACAAAAGAAAATACAGGCTTTTAGTACATGGGTGGTCACAAAACTAGGGGCGAAATTCTCCCCCAACGGCGCGATGTCCGCCGACTGGCGCCCAAATCGGTGCCAATCAGACGGGCATCGCGCCGCCCCAAAGGTGCGGAATGCTCCGCATCTTTGGGGGCTGAGCCCCAACATTGAGGGGCTAGGCCAGTGCCGGAGGGATTTCCGCCCCGCCAGCTGGCGGAAATGCGGCGCATGCGCGGGAGCGTCAGCGGCCGCTGACAGTTTCCCGGCGCATGCGCAGTGGGGAGAGTCACCTCCACCTCCGCCATGGTGGAGGCCGTGGCGGAGGCGGAAGGGAAAGAGTGCCCCCATGGCACAGGCCCGCCCGTGGATCGGTGGGCCCCGATCGCGGGCCAGGCCACCGTGGGGGCACCCCCCGGGGTCAGATCGCCCCGTGCCCCCCCAGGACCCCGGAGCCCGCCCACGCCGCCTGGTCCCGCCGGTAAATATCAGGTTTAATTTACGCCGGCGGGACAGGCAATTTCTGGGCGGGACTTCGGCCCACTCGGGCCGGAGAATTGAGCAGGGGGTCCCACCAACCGGCGCGGCCCAATTCCCGCCCCCGCCCAATCTCCGGTACCGGAGACTTCGGCGGGGGCGGGGGCGGGATTCACGGCGGCCAACGGCCATTCTCCGACCAGGCGGGGCGTCGGAGAATGACGCCCCTAATGTATTTGTTGATATGATGTCTGGCATGACACAATCAAAAAGTGTCTGTGCACGCTATAGATGCCTTTTTGGATGCCAATGGCACCCAAACAAGAAGTGCCACCAATCCAAATTTCGTACCGACAGACTTTCCATCACTTGAGGTTTGTGGGGTGAGGTGAAGGGACGAGGAAATATTCCCCCAAATGTTGGTTCATTACCAATTTAATACCACACAGCAAAATGTTCAGATCTGTAATTATGCTGCAGCACAAAATGTTAAAGGCCAGGTAATGCCAGGCATGTGACAGTTCCACAGGGATTTCCAGCTATGAAATCGGGCTGCCTTGCTGAAATCGGCAAATTTGCTGCTGTTGCTCAGTTTTAAAATAGAAAGCTCAAACTTTGCAAATCACAATCCATTTTCTTGGGAACGCTGTCTGCAGTGGAGTCAGCAGTAACAAAAAAGAAAATGCAGAATATTACCATGAAACAATAAACGGTGGGGTTCACGCAGTTGCAGATCACTCAGTAGACGATCTGGTTTAGTGTGTGAGCTGCTATATTTTAGAGTCTGTTAAATAAGGCTGTTCTTTTAACATTAAATATGCACATTTCATGTCTGCTGCTGTGAGCCATAAGGAAATCATATATAACTAATTGCTTCATCGGCTACTGAGAAGCTGCAACACCTAAGATTCAACATGATAATAATTCATCTGCTGTGGCTGTGGCCTCACTAACCTAATCATTACCAGGATGCTTCTTCTGACATAAAGAAAAATGTTGCAATAATGAAATGTTTCTTACTGTTAAAAGGTTAAAGTCAGCTGAAATAGTGTAACTACGACATATTCCAGTGGCATTATTATTTTGCATTGATACATAGCCCAGAATTAATTTTGCGTATGAATATAAATTGTGCTCTGTATGAAGTGTAAAGCAATGGCTAAGGTTGGTCGAAGAGAGTGATCAACCCTATGTGTTTAGTCCCTGGAGATAGCTTTAGTCTTCAGCTTTGATAAGTATTGATGTTTTAATTAAGTCAGGGTGACTGCTTGGGAGTTGTGAGCGACTCTCCCTCTCCTGTGGTTCATTTAACCTGGAGATGCGGCTATCCAAGAAATTACTATGCAATCAGCTCTGTAAAATCAATCTATTATTTTGTGTCTACTTGAAATTCATTCTGCATTTTAGGCAGTTCAAAGGCGACTGAACATTAAAGCACCAGTTTGAGAGACTCGGTGGAGAGGAAGAAAGAGGCACAAACGCGTGGGAACCACGGGTGGTCCTGCCTGAAATGAAACTGACGTGAGGTGTTGCTGTGTGTTACAAACTATTGGTCAAAAAGCTCTGACTACATTCACTGTTACGGTCAGCAGTCTGATTTTAAAGGTTCATGGCACACAAGCTTGTGGTGTTCTTTACGCTTTTAAGTTCTGTAACTAACTCTTGGTTCGTTCATTTAAATTCTGAAACTTGCTCGAGTAATATGTTAATATCCTCTGAAGGGGGTTGGGAGAAAAATAAAGTGCAGTTAACACAAGCAGTTTTAGCTTGTGAGACTTTTAAAGAATATTGATGTTGGTTCAGGAGCTGAGAACTATAGGAATGCCCCCTTAGAATATCCTCAAATGGTAGCAGAACGTTGTGAAAGGTGTCATAATATGCACCCATGCACATCATGAGGTAAAAACAGGCAGTGATAGACACTCAACATACAGGACAGAACACAACCAATCATCAGACAGAACACCACAGGGGGGCTTCCAACTATAAAACACACGAGGCATCAGCACTCCGCCCCTTTCCACTGGTGACAACAGCAGTGACAGTCAGGGTGTATATATCAGTCAGCACCTTCTACACGTGGATCAGAGCTAGCCTGGTCTAGTAAGACTTAGAGTAGTAGAGTGTCAACCCACAGCCAGCTGTGTGCATTGTTACAGAAGTTCAATAAATCGTATTGAACCAATGCCTACGTTTGGTGTATGCTTTACCGTTCATCTGCATCGTGTTGCAGTCCGTGTTACCACAAGGTGAATAACACGACATGATACCAGGAGTCTACTTCATCTAAGTAATTTACCTTGAATAATTCAGTGACGACCAGCAAGTAAGTGCCTTCCAGCGGCATGGAGAAGATCCAGGCCCCTCCACAGCTCCGGATCTCTGGAAGTCTCGGTGCCAACTGGCGGGTCTTCAAGCAGAAATTCAGTCTATACATTGAGGCCTCGGGCCTCGAGGATGTGTCCGATGCCAGAAAAGTCGTGCTGCTCCTACCGACTGCGGGGGACCAGGCCATCCAAATCTTCAATTCGCTCACTTTTGCCGTTGGCGAGGACAAGACCAAGTTCCAGACCATGTTAGCCAAATTCGACAGTCACTGTGAAGTCTAAACTTCACAGGAGAGCTTTGAGCGCTATGTTTTTCAGCAACGCCATCAGGGTAAGGAAGAGCCTTTCCAACCCTTTCTAACTCATCTCCGCATATTAGCGCAATCCTGCAACTACGGTGACACCGCTGATTCCCTCATCAGGGATCAGATCGTGTTTGGGGTCCACTCCGACGCCCTGCGGGAGCAGCTCCTAACAATAAAAAACACGACCCTGCCAGTAGCCATCGAGATGTGTAAAGTGCATGAACAGGCGAAAAGTCGCTACTCCCGCCTTAAATCAGCAGAACAGGACCAACTTGCCTCGCACGAGGCAGAGAGTGTTCAGGCCACCACCCGAATGTGGCGCCTTAGCATCGATGAAGGCGGCCATTTGGCGCGCTTTTCCCAGGGTCCCACGCATGCGCACCACAGACGGGCGAAAGAAGCGGCCGAAGACCATACTGCGCAAGTGCGAGCGGTGGCTGACCGCACTGCGCATGTGCGACCACGCACGGTGCGTTACGACATCAACGTCATGATGTGCCCGAACTGTGGCACCGCCCACTTAAAGCAGCAATGCCCTGCAAGAGGCAGGCGATGTTTAAATTGTGGGACGCCTGGACATTATGCAGCCTTGTGCAGGTCTGCACCTCCGATGGTGGGCCAGCGATCCCAGTTCCAACCCAAATGCGTTCGAAGTGTGCAGCAAGGGCTGCTGGATTTGGAACCCGGTAACACCACGGATCCAGAGGACAACTGCCTGGATTCACCATATTGTGTGGGCAGCACGGTAGCATAGTGGTTAGCACAATTGCTTCACAGCTCCCAGGGTCCCAGGTTCGATTCCTGACTTGGGTCACTGTCTGTGCGGAGTCTGCACATCCTCCCCGTGTGTGTGTGCGTTTCCTCCGGGTGCTCCAGTTTCCTCCCACAGTCCAAGATGTGCAGGTTAGGTGGATTGGCCATGCTAAATTGCCCCTTTGTGTCCAAAATTGCCTTTGGGGTTGGGTGGGGTTACTGGGTTATGGGGATAGGGTGGAGATGTGGACCTTGGGTAGGGTGCTCTTTCCAAGAACTGGTGCAGACTCGATGGGCCGAATGGCCTCCTTCTGCCCTGTAAATTCTATGATCTATGATCATTACCACGTATGACAAGGCCTCCTCAAATTCAGCAACACGCCTATCTATCCTCAACGTGGATTCTGCGGCCGAATGGCGTGCTGTTGTACAAGTCAACCAATGCAGCACCCAGTTCAAGCTGGACACTGGTGCTTCAGCCAATCTCATATCTCTAGCAGATCATGATCGCATCAAAAGGCAGCCAAACATTCTTCCTCCGGCCTGCCAGCTGCTTGATTATAATGGCAATGCCATCACTGCGTTGGGGTCCTGTCACCTGCATGTCTCCAACAAGACCATCAAAGCCACACTGCGATTCGAAATCGTCAAGCCTGACAAGGTATCCCTGCTTGGTGCCCATGCATGCAAGCTACTCAATCTTGTGCAGCGAGTACATGCCATGTCCTCTGCCAATGTGAATCATCAGGTTGACATTGACAAAATCCTGTCACAATACCCGGATGTGTTCAGTGAGATGGGTACGCTGCTGTACCGCTACAAAATCTTACTCAGGCCTGATGCCACACCTGTGATCCATGTACCACGCCGGGTGCCGGCTCCTCTGAAGGACCATTTAAAGGCGCAGCTGCAGGAGCTCCAAGACTAGGGTATAATCTCTAAAGTGACGGAACCGACTGACTGGGTCAGCTCGATGGTCTGTGTGAAGAAGCCCTCTGGAGAACTGTGCATATGTATAGATCCCAAGGATCTTAACTGAAACATAATGCGGGAACACTACCCGATCCCGAAGTGGGAGGAGCTAACCAGTGAGATGGCACACGCCAAATTCTTCACGAAGCTAGATGCATCGCGTGGCTTCTGGCAGATACAACTGGACGAGTCCAGCTGGAAGCTCTGCACGTTTAATACACCTTTCGGAAGGTACTGTTACAACCGCATGCCATTTGGTATTGTTTCAGCCTCTGAAATCTTTCACAGGATCATGGAACAGATGCTGGAGGGCATTGAGGATGTGCGGGTTTATGTTGGTGACGTCGTTTCTGGTCCATGACCCTAGAGGAACACAAATCTCGTCTCCAACAAGTCTTTAGACGCATATATGCTAACGGCCTCAAGTTGAACAAAGCCAAGTGCTCCTTTGGCATGTCATCAATCAAGTTTTTGGGTGATCAAATATCCCAGCCGGGTGTGCAACCGGACTCGGACAAAGTCAAGGCCATCAACACCATGAAGACCCCGGAAGACAAAAAGGTGGTACTCCGCTTCCTAGGTATGGTTAACTTCTTGGGAAAGTTCATTCCCAACCTCGCATCACACACCATGGCTTTCAGGCATCTGGTGAAGAAGTCCACTGCCTTTCAGTGGCGACCCACACATCAAGCAGAGTGGCTCGAGTTAAAGGCAAAGCTCACCACTGCTCCGGTACTCGCGTTTTTTGACCCAGAGCGGGAGACACAAATGTCCATGGATGCCAGCCAGGACGGCATTGGAGCGGTGCTCCTCCAGAAGGATGTCTCCGCGTCCTGTGCTCCAGTGGCCTATGCGCCCAGGGCCATGACTCCCACTGAGCAGAGGTATGCTCAGATAGAGAAAGAATGCCTGGGCCTCCTTACCGGTATTGTAAAGTTCCATGATTGCGTCTACGGTCTACCAACCTTCACAGTAGAGACCGACCACAGACCCCTAGTCCATATCATTCACAAGGACTTGAATGACATGACGCCCAGGCTTCAGCGCATTCTCCTTCGATTCCGCAGGTATGAGTTCAAACTGGTTTACACACCTGGAAAGGAGCTAATCATTACGGATACCCTGTCTCGCGCCATCACCTCGCCCTGTGAACAGGTCGACTTCATCCGCCAAATTGAGGCACAGGTGCAACTGTGTGCAGCAACCTCCCGGCCTCAGACGAACGAATTGTCAACATTCGAGAAGAGACTGCCAAGGATCCTCTTCTGCAGCGGGTCATACATCACCTTACAAATGGTTGACAGAAAGGGCAATGCCCTCAGTTCTTTAATGTCAAGGATGACCTAACAGTTGTCGAGGGGATCCTCCTCAAGCTGGATCGTATCGTTATTCCTCGCAGCCTCCAGAGCTTAGTGCTCAAACAGATACACAAGGGGTACTTTGGTATCGGGAAATGCAGGCGCACAGCCTGGCAGGCTGTCTATTGGCCTGACATCAATGAGGACATATCCAACATGGTCCTCAATTGTGCGACTTGCCAGCGTTTCCAGCCTGCTCAGCCCAAAGAAACACTCCAGCAACACGAGATCGTGACCTCTCCGTGGTCTAAGGTGGGAATCAACCTTTTTCACGTCAATGGGCGTGACTACATGCTTATAATTGACTACTTCTCGAGTTACCCCGAAGTGGTGAAACTGTCCAACCTCACATCAAGGACTGTCATCAAGGCCTGCAAGGAGACATTTGCCAGGCATGGTATTCCGCTCACGGTCATGAGCGACAATGGTCTCTGCTTCTACAGCCAAGAGTGGTCCAACTTCGCGAAGCTATACCAGTTCAAGCACATTACCTCGAACCTGCATTACCCGCAATCTAACGGGAAGGTTGGAAAAGGGGTCCATATCGTGAAGCAGATGCTCTGCAAGGCTGCGGACTCAGCTTCTGACTTTAACCTTGCGCTGCTGGCGTACAGGGCAACCCCTCTGTCCACCGGTATGTCTCCGGCACAACTCCTTATGAATCGTGACCTGTGGATGACTGTTCCGGCCATTCATCTACCTGACCTGGATCACCGCCCAGTGCTGCAAAAGGTGCAGCAACTCAGAAACCGGCAAAAGCTGACATACGATGCTCACGCTACTGATTTGCCCGTGCTCTCTCCGGAAGATGCTGTTTGCACCGTTACCTGGTGGAGGCTGGTCAACTCCAGCTGTTGTTGTTCGACAGGCTGCTCCCAGGTCGTTCGTGGTGCGCATGGCTGATGGATCCATTGTCAGGCGCAACAGAAGGGCACTACGCAAACTTGCCTGCCCACTCACGTTCCCAGCTGTCTTTATGCTGTTTCTGGACACCTCGCTCCACGAGGCCACCAATCTGGCTGCAATCCCTCCTGTCAAGGCGCCGTCGTCCCCACCTCCTCCTCTCAGGCGGTCGACAAGGATCCGACCGACGCCAGCCCCAGAGATTGGACTTATAAATATTTCCTTTGTACATACTTTTCTGTATCTGCACGCTAGACACCTTACATGTACATATGCCTTCACTCGCCATTCGCTGTAAATAGTTATATCTGTAAATATGTTGTATAAGCAACCTACAATTTCTTTTTAAAAGGGGGGGATGTCATAGTATGCACCCATGCCCATCATGAGGTAAACACAGGCAGTGACAGACACCCAGGTTAGCCAATCAACATACAAGACAGAACACAACCAATCACCGGACAGAACCCCAGAGGGGGGCTTCCAACTATAAAACACACGAGGCATCAGCACTCCGCCTCTTTCCACTGGTGACAACAGCAGTGACAGTCAGGGTGTATATATCAGTCAGCACCTTCTACACGTGGATCAGAGCTAGCCTGGTCTAGTAAGTTAGAGTTAGTACACTTAGAGTAGTAGAGTGTCAACCCACAGCCAGCTGTGTGCATTGCTACAGAAGTTCAATAAATTGTATTGAACCAATGCCTACGTTTGGTGTATGCTTTACAGCTCATCTGCATCCTGTTGCAGTCCGTGTTACCCCAGGCTGAATAACACGACAAAAGGTATCTATTCCATCCCAGTAACAGGGAAAAGATTTTCCTTTTTTTTTCTTTTAAAACATATGCATCCCTGATTTCTTATCCCTCTCCATTGGCACCTTTGCTTTCAGTTGTCCAGGCTTTAAGCTCTGGAATCCCCTCCCTAAGCCTCTGACTTTGCAACTCTCCATCCTCCTTTAAGATATGCCTTAAAATCTATCCACTGAACAAACAGTTTGGTCACCTCTCTTACAAATGCACAACATTCTAAGAGGGTAGCTATGCTCAGAGGCTGTTTCCCTCGGCTGGAGAATCCAGAACTATGGGTTAGGATAAGGCATTGACCATTCAGCACTGAGATGAGGAGGAATTTCTTCATTTAGAAGGTGGCAAATTTTTGGAATTCTCTCCCCAGAGAGTTAAGGATGCATAGTCCTTGTAATAATAATAATAATAATAATAATAATCGCTTATTGTCACAAGTCGGCTTCAATGACGTTACTGCTAAAAGCCCCTAGTCGCCACATTCCGGCGCCTGTTCGGGGAGGCCGGTACGGGAATTGAACCCGCGCTGCTGGCATTTTTCTGCATTACAAGCTAGCTGTTTAGCCCACTGTGCTAAATGAGTCCCTGTCATATTCATATCTGAAATTGCCAGATTTTTGATCACAAAGGATACGAGGGGATGAAAGAATAGGATGGAAAACGATAGAATTGATGTAAAAGGTCAGCCATGGTATTACTGAATGGTGGAGGAGGGTCGAGAGACCTTGGGCGTCATTCTCCGACCCCCCGCCGGGTTGGAGAATCGCCGGGGGCTGCCGTGAATCCCTTCCCCGCCGGTTGCCGAACTGGATATTCGGCGGGGGCGGGAATCGGGCCGAGCCAGTTGGCGGGCCCCCCCGCTGGATTCTCTGGCCCGGATGGGCTGAAGTCCCGCCGATAAATTGCCTGTCCCGCCGGCGTGGATTAATCATCTTTTGAATGGCGGGACAAGGCGGCGTGGGCAGGCTCCGGGGTCCTGGGGGGGGGCGCGGGGCGATCTGACCCTGGGGGTTGCCCCCACAGTGGCCTGGCCCGCGATCGGGGCCCACCGATCCGCGGGCGGGCCTGTGCTGTGGGGGCACTCTTTCCCTTCCGCCTCCGCCACGGTCTCCACCATGGCGGAGGCGGAAGAGACTCCCTCCACTGCGCATGCGCGGGAAACTTTCAGCGGCCGCTGACGCTCCCGCGCATGCGCCACCCCGACATGTCATTTCCGCGCCAGCTGGCGGGGCAACAAAGGCCGTTTCCGCCAGCTGGCAGGGCGGAAATTCCTCCAGCGTCGGCCTAGCCCATCAATGTTGGGGCTCGGCCCCCAAAGATGCGGAGCATTCCGCACCTTTGGGGCGGCGCGATGCCCGTCTGATTGGCGCCGTTTTGGGAGAATTTTGCCCCTTATGTCCTACTCCTCCTGCTACCTCTTATGTTCTTCCGTAGCTCAGTGTTTATAAAAAAATAATATTCCTGTGAAGCACCTCAGGAGATTTTACTGTGTTAAAGGTGAAGTGTAAAAGCAAGTTGTTGCTGGTTGTTGAAGCAACTTATTGTTACTGAAATGGTTGGTCAATAATCCAACAACTCAAAAGATAAGCAAAGAGAGAGGATGAGAAGAACCTGGCAACTAAAATAAAAGAGAATCCGAATGTCTTCCATAGGAATACAAATAGTAAAAGGAGATGGGATGATTAGGGACAAAAAAGGGGAATTTATACATGGGGTCAGGAGGCACTGCTGAGGTACTAAATGAGCACTTTGCACATGTTTTTATGAAAAAGAAAATGCGCCCACGGCCATAGTGAAAGAAGAGATAGTTGAGACATTGGATAGGCTGAAAATTGTTGAAGAGGGCATAGTAAAAATGCTGACTGTACTTAAAGTTGATAAGGCAGGATGTGATGCATCTGAAGATGGAGAAGGAAGTAAGGGTGGAAATTGCAGAGGCAGTGGCTATACCTCCCAATCCAGGGATGTTACCAGGTGACAAGAGGAATGCAAATGTTACACTCCTGCTGAAAAAAGAATAAGCCCAGCAACATGGGTCTCGGTGGTGGGAAGGTTTTTAGAAGTTTACAAAAATTAACTGTCGCTTGGACAAATGTAGATTAATTAAGGAAAGGCAGCACAAATCTATTCAAGTCAAATCCTGTTGAACTAACTGGATTAAGTTTTTTGATCACTTAATAGAAACAATTGATTTTTTACAAAATAATTTTACAGGACATCAGTGTCGTTGGCTGAGTCAGCATTTATTGTGAAACAACAGTGCTAGCCACTGTGCTACCGTGCCGCTCTGTACAGGAGTAGAGGGACTGGGGTTATGTGGATGCAAATTGTTGAAGGTTGCAGGACTGGTTGAGAGATTTGTTAATAAGGCAATTGGAATCCTGGGCGTAATAAATAGCGGCATAGAGTATTTAAGCAAGGATGTTTTGGGAAACCTTTATAATAGATATATAATTGGTTCAACCTCAACACATGAACTGTGCCCAGTTCTAGGCACCACAGCCTAGAAAGGATGTGCAAGCATTGGAGTGGGTGCAGATAAAATATGAGAATAGCTCCAGGGATGAGGTACATCAGTAATTTGGATAGTGTGCAGCTGGGGCTGTTCTCCTTAGTGAAGAGAAGGTTGAGAGAAGATTTGATAAGGCAGTTCAAAATGAGGTGTTGCGGAGGGTTTTCCCACGCCAGATGCAGTGAGCCAGTGGGATTTTGTGGTCCCGGCGAAGTCTGTGAGCTTTTGTGTGGCTTACCCGCCCCACTGCCAGAGAGCCCACTGCGAGGGGTCGGCTTTGGCGGATCTGGAAGATCCCGCTGTTGGGAGGGGCTGGAAATGCTGCCCATCGAAGTGTGGTCTAATGTGAATGGTGGGGCAGAGCAAATGGAAGCCCAAAATCTGATGGGAAAAATTGATGTAACCTGGTGTAAACTAGTCCTGCATCAATTGACTATGCATAAAATGTTGTCTTGGAAGAAGCGATTAAATTCAAGGCCACTGTTTAGCAAATTGATAGAGAATACACAGTGCTCATTTAAGCTTTCCATTTTTCTACCAGTTCTTTTCTTTCCAGTTTTTTGTTTATTCATACAAGTCATTACAGTTTCTGCTGTTAAAACCTTTGTACGACAACGTGGTTAGGATAAGGCTGACAGATAAAACAAAGACAAGAAAACACAGCAGTGATATTGTTTTCCTTAACAATAACTTCATGCTTATTATACAAAACTGATGAAGGTTATTGGATACCTATAGAGAAAATTACCCATTAAAAGTGAGTAAACTCCTCATAACCTTTATTCAACTACACCACTCTAGTATTTATATGTTCTATCTAAGAGACTGGGAATTATTAGACACTAAAGTACATTTATTGATGAAAAAAAACCTTAAAATGATGACTTGCTTTTATTCTCACACATTGTTCTTTCTTTGAAATTTCATGAACTAAATACCACTTGCCAATGACAACATAGAATCAAAATTTCACTTGTTGAATGTGTTAACATCCCACACAGCAAAATTACAGTGCTGACAATTGGAAAAAAGCCTCTACTACTGAACACATTAAATCTTTGTTAGAAGACCCTGAAAGCTAAGAATAATTTCTTCATTACATCACACCATAGTTTGGCCAGGTTGTAATTATGTAGTGTACACACTGCTCTTGTGCTGGATTAGAAACGAGACTTTATCAATGCTTATTGGAACTCACCCCTTGTAAAATGGAATATCCTAACTGACCTGCTATTGGCCTTACTGGAAGTTGTGTTAATTATAGGTGCTGCCTGGAAAAGAGAGTAAAAATGGTCCTCGTGATAATACTGAATGGCTGTATGACTCATTGGCCTAGGAATTCCTTCAGACCATTTTTGAAGCTCTAAATTTGCGTGGGGAATAATCCCTGCATCTGAAGGAGGACAGAACTCGGTGTTTGTTGTGTTTGCTTTTCAGGCATAACATTTCCCAAAAAGACCAATTTTGGACTGCAGAGTATTGCAACCCAAAGGAGCTGAAAAACATATACCACAAAATTGAGAAGTTGGAGTCAGTCAAACACAGGCAGTAGGGTTGTTGCATTTAAAACAAATATATGTTCATGGGATGTGTCCATCACTGTTGCCCACATTCCTAATTGTCCTTGAGTGAGTCTCCTTCTTGAACTGCTGTGGTCATTTGGTGTAGGCCCACATTACTGATAAGAAAGGAATATCTTGATTTGACCTTGCCATGGTGAAGGAATGGCGACATAGTTTCAAATCAGGATGAGGGGAACTTGCAGGTGGAGGTGTTCCCATGCGTCTGCTGGTAGAGGTTGCAGGCTTTGAAGAAGGCCTGGTGAGTTGCTGTTGTGCATCTTGTAGATTGTACATACTGCTGCTACTGTGCATTGGTGGTGGAGCGAGTGAATGTTTAAGATGGTGGATTAAGCAGGCTGGTTTGACCTGGATGGTATCAAGCTTCTTGAGTGTGTTGGAACTGCACCCATCCAGGAAACTGGAGAGCATTACATCAAACTCCTGGTGGACAGGTGAGAGGTCAAGTGGTGAGTTGATCACTGCAGACTTTCCAATCTCTGACCTGCTCCACAGTATTTATATGACTGGGCCAGTTAACCTTCTGGTCAATAGATACCCCGAGAATATTGATGGTGATGATTCAATGATGGTAATACCACTGAATATCAAGGAAGGAGGTTAAGTTCTCTTTTGGTGATGGGCATTCAATGGCACTTCTGTGGTGCAAATGTTACTTGCCACTTATCAGTCCAAGCTTAAGTGTTGTTCAAGTGTTGCTGCATGTGGACACAGACTGCTTCAGTCTCTGAGGAGATATGAATGGTACAGAACATTATGCAATGAAAACTTTGTCATCATCAGCGAACATCTCCATTTCTGACCTTATGACGGAGGGAAGGTCATGACAAAGCAGCTGAAGATGGTTGGAATTATGCAGCAATGTTCTGAGGCTGAAATAATTGGGCAATAATGACCACAACAATCTTCCTTTGTGGTGGGTATGGCTGCAGCTCATGGAGAACTTACCTCCATTTGAATTCAATTTTG
Organism: Scyliorhinus torazame; assembly: GCF_047496885.1. Lineage (NCBI taxonomy): Eukaryota > Metazoa > Chordata > Chondrichthyes > Carcharhiniformes > Scyliorhinidae > Scyliorhinus > Scyliorhinus torazame. The sequence goes on along the minus strand of NC_092720.1, from coordinate 89,789,854 downwards.
CAAGGGTTGTGTGATGCCACACACAGTGAAATGCTGCCTTAATGTCGAAGGCAGTCACTCGCACTTTATCTCTTGAGTTTCAGCTCTTTGGTCCATGTTTGGACCAAGGCTGTAATGGGTTTAGGAGTTGAGTGACTCTCATGTAGCTGAAACTGAGCGTTAATGAGTGGGTTATGGCTGAGTAATTGCTGCATGATAACAATGTCAATGATCCCTTCTATCACTTTGTTAATGTAGACTGATGAGGAAGTAATGTACTGGGTTGGATTTGTCCTGCTTTTTGTGGACAGAACATATCTGGGCAATTTTCCACATTGTCTGGTAGATACCAGTGTTATAGCTGTACTGGAACAGCTTGGCTAGGGCGAGGCTATTTCTGGAGCACAGCTCTTCAGTACTATTGTCAGGATGCTGTCAGAACAGAAAAAGGATCCAACACTTGTTTAAAGAACTTATATTACCCTGAGACAAGCAGATCGTGGTTAGATTTTTGGGATGTGCTGTGGCCTCACAAGTGATCATCGTTGAAAAGTAAGAAGTCTTACAACACCAGATTAAAGTCCAACAGGTTTGTTTTGAATCACTAGCTTTCGGAGCACAGCTCCTTCCTCAGGTGAATGAAGAGGTGGGTTCCAGAAACATATACATAGACAAAGTCTAGAAAAAGACGATACTTTGAATGCGAGTCTTTACAGGTAATTAAGTCTTTACAGGTCCAGACGGAGCAACTGGCGAGAGGGATAATCACAGGTTAAAGAGGTGTGAATCAAGCCAGGACAGTTAGTAGAATTTCACAAGCCCAGGCCAGATGGTGGGGGGTGAATGTAATGCAACATGAATCCAAGGTCCCGGTTGAGGCCGTACCCATGTGTACGGAACTTGGCTATAAGTTTCTGCTCGGCGAGTCTGCATTGTCGCGCGTCCTGAAGGCTGCCTTGAAAAATGCTTACCTGAAGATCAGAGGCTGAATGCCCTTGACTGCTGAAGTGTTCCCTGACTGGAAGGGAACATTCCTGCCTGCCGATTGTTGCGCGATGTTCATCCGTTGTCGTAGTGTCTGCATGGTCTCGCGAAAGAACGATGCCTCCGTGGTATTTAAAAGTAGGACCTCGTGGTCGAGGTCTTTGTTTCTGAATTCTTGAATCATCTATCTGCCTGTTTGTGTTAAAATGGTTTCCTTTTGTGCTTTTTGCCACGTGCTTGACTTTTTTATGTATTGATTAATATTTTGTTTTTAAATTTTTATTCAGTTCTTATTCAAATGTATTCAAGTGAGTAATTAACAATAATAAAGTCGTATTTTGGTCACCTCCCACCAACTGGACTCCCGATTCTTTTTAGAAGGTAAAATAAGAGTTGGTAATGTATTTCAGGTATGCTGATGGAGAATCTCAAGTAGAATATGTTTCTTGTACTGTTTGCCTCAACAGGTCCATACATACATCCCTAACTCATGATTAGGTTCCAGCTGATCTACAAATATATTACTGAAAACTATTGAAATTTGAGCATTGATTTGTTACTGAGTGTACTCATTTTATAAGTAACATCTTCAGTCTAGATAAGCAAATCAGGAAATATTAGGCCCTGATTTTGTGGTCAGTGGTGGAATGTCAGTGATGTCCAGTCATCCAGCAACACTGATATCATTAAACAGAATAAGTAACCAATCACATTGAATTATTCCTATAGGCTGCAAAGCAGGAAGTAAAGTGCACTGATTACTCTTCGGTTTTTAACATTACAGAGAGTGAAATAAATGATTCAGGAGGAACTGAAAATATCATAAACAAGCTTTTAAAAATTCTGCTATATAAATTTGTGCAAGTTGCTTTATCATTCTGGAGAAATTTAGCTTTCCACAAATATACTGTTCATTTTTCATGACCAGAGAAGTCTTTTTGAAGTAATCAAAAGACTTCAAAAATCCATTAAAAACTCAATTATCCTCATTTATCAAGGTGTTTTCCAATTGGTTGCATTCTGGAAGACCTCAACAGAACACCTGGTGGAGAAGAACAGAACCAGTGACAGTAACTTCTGGATTTCCATTTTAGCAATGCATGTGTGTATTCTAGAAGCTGCTGTTAGTTTCAGGAGTAATAGTGGCAAATACTGACAGTTTTGCTCTCATTTCTACCCTAAAATCTGAGCCATTCTCCTTTTAGTGCATTAACATGTTGCAGCAAAGATTGTTGAGAATTTGTATCTGGAAATTCCACATTACATGTAAGTGACCATTGAAGGAGTTACTGAATAAAAGTTATTGTTGTTAGCGGAGGAAAGGGGAAAATTGTGAGAAAGTGTCCCAGATGACCCTTGGTTATTTTTCGATGGGCTTTAACAGAGCTATCTAGTTCCTCCCTCTCACCAGAGCTTCTCCTCCACCAGTGCCATGGCTCCAATTTATTTAACAGCAGAAAAAGAAGATTTTATCTGTGTGCTTACAAACTGATTTATCTGAGCATTTGTGTATTCTACACAGTGCAGAGATTATGATCACTATGTCTACATGTCTATATATATTAAAATAGACTTGCATTTCTAAAGTATTTTTTATACAATTGGACAGCTCAAAGCACTTTACAGCCAATGATACAATCTGGAAGTGTAGACATGAACAAGCCTTACAGAAAATCAGTGATAAATATCTGGAGGCAGGTTCAATATTTGTCCTGTCAATATACTTAGCACAGGAACTTTAAAAAAAAAATCTTTATTTTCACAAGTCAGCTTACATTAACACCGCAATAAAATTACTTTGAAAAGCCCCTAGTCACCACATTCTGGCGCCTGTTCGGGTACACGGGGGAAGAATTCAGAATGTTAAAATTACCTAACAGCATGTTGTGGTGATGTGCATCAATGTAAATGCATGTAGGCTAGCTAGACACTCAAGGGAGCACTGGAGACATCACACACACACACTCAGCCAATAGATCAGTTAGATAGGAGACAACCAATGGACATTCATGATGCACACGGAGGTGACACGACCACAGGGGGGCATTACACCAACCCATATATAAAGGACACCACACACATGATCTGTCTCTTTCCAGTGGAGACAGTCAGTGAGTAGCGACACAAGGTTGATTCAATATTATACCCACCACGTGGATTGTAGCAACTGGTTAGTCAGTCTGGGTAGCTATAGTAGGATTAGCAGTAGTGTCGAACCCAAGTAATAGAAGTGTAAATAGTTTAATAAACGTGTTGAAGTAATCTCCACGTCTGAACCTTCCTTTGTCAAGTGCATCACAAGGAAGCCGCTTATGTTACACCAACAACATAACAAATCATGGTACCAGGACTGAACTGTTTCAATCCATATAGCCATACCTCAGCGTACAGTGACAACCAGCAAGATCCAGGCAAGATGTTCGAGATCTGGGTTCCGCAGCGGCTCCAGTGCCACGGCAATCTATGCGAAAACTGGTGGGTATACCGGCAAATGTTTGAATTCTTCCTGGTGGCAGCCGAACTAGCAGACCTGGCCGATGCTAAAAAAAACAGAGCTTCTCCTCACCGTCGCCGGTGCCAGAGCAGAAGAAATCTTTTAAAAATTCAAGTTCTCCAAGGGGCAACACAGGTGCGACTTCCAGCCAGTCCTGGACAAATTCGGCAAATACTGTGAGGAAAACACACTCCAACCAGCAAGAAAAGGTAAGGGAAGCGCCAGTGCTCACCACGAAGCCGAGATCCCGGAGCAGAGCAGTTTTGATCGGCGGCCATTTTTCTAAAGGGACTGCACTTGCGTAGTTGCGAGACGCATGCGCAATCGTGAAAACGGCCCCCGGTACAGGAACAGCGATTTTCGCATGTGCAAATGCTTCCTATGTATGATGTCACATGCGTCATGGCGTCAGAGGCCCCGGACCACGCCCATTTAAAGGGGCAACGTCCCAAATCAAAGAAAAAATCTTTTAAAGCAGTAAAACAACCTTCCTTCACCTGGGATGACAGCACAATGCCTCAAATTGAACCGGGAAATGAAATTAACCTCGGAAGAACCCTGCGACAAGCAGTTACCTACGCCCAAACCGATGATTCCGACCTTGAATACTTCGATACCGACCGTTACATTTTCTCTGGACCTCGCGAGCCCAATGCCAGCTCCGATGCAAACAGTGATGATATGGTCCTAGAAGACTACGACTCGGACAAATCTTTCACCTTGCGAGGCTACCCCAGTACCAAATCCGAACCGCAACTAGACGTGTTGCACATTGGCGACCCCCGTATTGAATCCGACGCAGACGCGGATTCGTTCTTCGGATTTGAGGATCTTCAGCCCAGCAGATATGACATTCCAACACGTTAGTGCAGGATGATGCTGCAGCCTGAAACCAAGAGACAGAGAGCGGTACAAGCCCACAGAGAGCAGCCTGCTGCCACACAGAGCGTGGTCCACGCACTGCTCAGGGTTCCCGACTCTACGAAAGAAGACACGCAAGACTCCACACCGCATTCCTTGCATGAACAAGAAGTGACTCCAGTGTCACAAGCCTCCACAGCGAGCTCGTGGACAGACTCCACGATAGAAGAAACGCAAGACTCCAGAGCGCAGTTCTTGCACACACAAGACGTGACTCCAGTGTCACAAGCCTCCGCAGTGAACTCGTGGACAGCCTCCATGATAGAAGCAACGCAAGACTCCGACGCGCAGTCCTTGTAGGAACAAGACCATGTGGGTCTATCAACCTCCTCTGACCAACTAGCGGCAGACAATTCAAGTCTGCCATGCTCAAGTAAACAGCAAGAAGACTATGACAGTCTAGCACGCTCCAGTACATAGCAGGACGACCATGGTGGTCTATCATGCTACAGTGAAGAACAAAGCGACGATGGCAGTCCAAGCCCAAATGAAGGACAACAGCAAGACAATGACAGTCCACCCACATTGTTTGCACCATCAGATGAAGACTCTGACAACTTACCCAACCCAAGTGAACAACAAGCAGCTACTGAGGCTCTACTACCCACGGTATGTGAGACGAGTGACGACAGCATCTCACTTCCCATGCAAGATGTGCAAAGTGACAGACCTCAGCTAGTGTGTACAGAGGCACTCAACGATCACTGTGAGACCACTGGTGACTCCGGTGACACCATGATACTTCCACCCTCATTCGCTCGAACCTCTCCACAAGTCAATGCATTCCTGCATGTTCCAACTCCAGACGTGCAGCTTCAAGAAATCTCAGCTGACTCCAGTGAACCTGCTAAGACTCCGGACGGGGAGCATCAACAAACCAACATTGACTCAGTTAAAACAGACCAGACTCCAGATGGGGAGCAACCAAACGCCGATACTGATTCACATAAGCCGGACTTTACTCCAGACAGGGAGTGCCGCAACCTCAGTGATGGCACGCTCAGGGTGACAGCAGATGCCACAACGACAGGAGATGGATCACTTAACGATTACACTGGGTCAGTAATAACAAGCAGCGGCTACAGTCCAAGAGGAATACACCAATATTCACCACAGCTATATCCACACATTTTTTTCCACACCAGCAGTGCAGCCAATGACAGCTCATGCTGGACAAACCCAGTATTCAAGCCTGCAGCAGCCAGCAGTCTATGCAGCATATTCTCAAACAGGCCAGCACTACCGATTGCCCACTAATGGAATCAAGACCGAAGGAGGACTACCGCAAGCGCAATCTGCACTACAGACTGGATGCCTTAGTTACAGCCCAGAATTTGCTGCACCCCAGCCTGACCAGACGGCATATTCCTATCAGATGCAAGGTTCTAGTTTTGCACCATCGCCAGGTATTTATGCGAGCAGCAATTCTGTTTCCAATTCGACAAGCTTCAACGGTTCTCAGCAGGATCACCCTTCCAGCACAGCACGTGGCCAGAACCAGTAGGTACAGTCTTATCCAACTTCAACATATGGCACATCCATGACCACAAATGAGACTGTTGATGGTACCTCTTCAACATCAACACCTTATCAGCTACAAGATGCCATCCGACAGCATCACAAACATCGAAAAAAGAAAGGGACTCCAAATCAGACAGCGAAGTGATTTGACCACTTCTTGGTTCCTGTGGCACAGGGACGTTGATGGCATTCATAACCAAGAGAGACATTTGATCATGATGATTGACGGTTTTTGGACTCACACAAATGATTTGGACTTATTGTTTAATCACTGTTCCCATGACTTGTATATACCTTACCTTATCTACCTGTTCTTTGTTCAATTTTCTCAAAGTGTACAGGAAATATGTAACATATAAAAAAGGGGAGATGTGGTGATGTGCATCAATGTAACTGCATATAGGCCAGCTGGACACTTGAGGGAACATCGGAGACATCACACACACACACTCAGCCAATCGATCAGTTAGATAGGAGACGACCAATGGACATTCACGATACACACGGAGGTGACACGACCACAGGGGGGGCATTACACCAACCCATATATAAAGCATATCACACAAATGATCTGCCTCTTTCCAGTGGAGACAGTCAGTGAGTAGAGACACAGGGTTGATTCAATATTACACCCACCACATAGTTTGCAGCAACTGGTTAGTCAGTCTGGGTAGCTATAGTAGGATTAGCAGTAGTGTCGAACCCGAGTAATAGAATTGTAAATAGTTTAATAAATGTGTTGAAGTTATCTCCACGTCTGAACCTTCCTTTGTCAAGTGCACCACAAGAAAGCCGCTTATGTTACACCTACAACATAACAAATCACATGTAATTCGGGAAATGCGGGAAGAAACCGGAGCACCTGGAGGAAACCCACACAGACACGGGGAGAATGTGCAGACTCCACACAGACAGTGACCCAAACCAGGAATCGAACCTGGGATCCTGGAGCTGTGAAACAACAATGCTAACCACTGTGCTACCGTGCGGAACTTAAAGATGAGAAAAAAACCTTAATATGTGGGTTAAAATATCATAATGAGGAAAACTAGGATGAACTGCTTTATCTCCATTTCTGTCACAGACAATTCAGTGAAGCATTTATTCCATCATCAGTTTCTGGATGGGATCACAGCGAGATTTGAAATAAGCTGATAAATACTAAAGGATATGCTCCAAATCCTATTGCACCAATTAGATTAGATTATTTTCAGTAGCCAAATTCATGTGTAAGGGGCAGATAGCAATGTTTAAAATTTCAGAATGTAATTTTTCAAAAGGTCCTGTTTCAAAGTGACTTTAAAAGTTGTGAGCAGGAAATAGCAGGATCCCAGACAGTTAAAAGGTAAATGGAATTAATTTACAGACGAGTCTGATTACTTTTTTAATGCCTTACATGATGGTTGATATGAACATAAAAGAAAAACTGAACAACTGTTAATAGGAAAGCCAATTGAATATAGACAGCTTTTGCTCTATGTTGTCTCCAATGACATTTCTCAGCTGGTTTGAGCTAAAGCTGGCCAAAGGTGAATTGGGAATCATTTTAGAGGTGTTAGTGATGATTGACAGGGAGCTGGGCAAGATTGACCTGTTGGTGGCGTTCTGCTGGGCGTGACTTCAATCTACTTGTCTGATACTGCTGGAAACCTGACCCGTTTCCCAGGGCTGGGTTCATCCTACGCAAGTGCCAGGATTCTGATTGGTCTATTGGAACCAGCTCCTGCCTGACCGCAAAATCCCAGCTTAGTTGCAGCATGACCACTGTTGCCGCATCAGAAGAGGCAGCTAGGAAGTTAAATTGGCAGAACTGACCTGAGGATGAGAAGACTAGCATGCGCATAAACCCCAGAATAAACCTAGACTTACATAAAAAAGTCATGGGGGGGGGGGGGGGGGGGGGCGGGAGGGGGGGGGGGGGAGCGTTGGTGGGCAGAGAGTGAGTGTGGGCAGATTGGAAGGACAGGAGGCTGCAAGAAAACACTCTCTCTCTCTCCACTTGGGAAACCCAGTAACATTGCCACCTGTTTCCTGAGGCTTAGTGCGGCCCACTCTTTGGTAACCTCTAGCAGCAGTAAATGGGGCAGACAAGAGGCAAATCTGCCAGGGACCCAGGCTCCATTACCCCACCACCATTTGCAAATGGCCAGTTGCTTGCCACCGGAGGCAAGGGTCAGGAAACCCCAGTCGAGGTGGCAACAGATTGGTCACCTTCAGTATTAACATATTCTGGCTTCCCCTGCTAGGGTTGTGGATAAAAACTCCAGCTGTCGTGTCCTTTGTCTTCACACGGGAGCTTTTGAAGGGACGACCTAAGTGTATAATTCAGGTCATAATTTCCCTCATCTCCAGTTCCAGAGGAAATATTCTATTCAAGCTCTCGGGGCCGTATAAATAGGTGGATATATGTTATAGCTTAAGTTAAGTGGCAGTGCAGTAATTACACCAGTTGTATCATAACCATATTTAAAAATGTTACATATTATGACCATGTAGTGTGTTCCTTGTACCGATACAATTCAGAAACAATTGTGCAATTTTACTAATTTTGATAGCTGTTTGATAGGAGTGCAACCCAGACAAGTGGCAGTACGGTGTGATAGTCCTGTCTCCAACCTGCAATCTTTTTGAGTATGGATCCAACTGAGAGCGTGGGAGTGGTGGTTGTACCCTATACTTTTCCAAATGCTCACTTACTCTGTCTCTGATGATGGAATCTAGCAATTTTCCCACTACTGACATTAAAATTATTGGCCTGTAGCGTCTTGGTTTTTTCCTTCCTCTTTTGAATAAAAGTGTGACATTTGCCAAATTTCAATCCTCCTGTATCTATTTTTCAGAATCTAGAAAGCTTTGGAAATTAGAACTAATGCTCCCCAATTTTTCCTGTTACTTTTAATACGCTCTGAAAATTGGCTACCACTAGAAATTTGTCTATCTCCAATCCAATTATTTTATCTTATCCATCCTTATTTATCCTGATGCCTAACATTACTGATCTTAATTCTTCTATGAATCTCTGGTACTGTTACCCTTTTTCTTACTGTGAAGACCAACATAGCATATTTATTCAGTAATTCCAGATGTCCTTGCTCTCGATTATTGTCACAACTAAATTTATGTTTAATGGCCCCCACTTAATCCTCCTTTACCATTCCTTTTACCATGGTGTATTCATGAGCACCTTTAGTGTTATCCTTCCTGCTTTCTGCAGTGTTTTCATGCTATTTTTCTCATTCCTTTTTGTTAGTTTCTGTAATATTCCAAGTGTGCATTTTCAAAAATAATCTTCTTCATTAGAGAAATCCTTTGGCTGCAAATCTCCATAGTGCCAATAGTTTTGACACTACAGTTCCATTTCAGTAACACAATGGTAGCTGCCGCACTATCACTAACCTCCAGTGTGTCACACACTGAGTGGCACCTTGGTGAGGTCATTAGTGCAGACATTAAAAGCTCTTGCTAGAAATATGCAGAGTAGGCAGATAGTCACATCAGTTTGCATCCAAAGCTTATTTGATACCAGTTCTGCCATTTTGCAACCTCCTGTTTTAGTTAATGCCCTCCGTGGCACAGTGGTTAGCACTGCTGCTGCACAGCTCCAGGGTCCCAGGTTTAATGCCGGTCTCGGCTGACTGTCTCTGTGGAGTTTGCCCTTTCTCCCCATGTCTGCGTGGGTTTCCTCCAAATGCTCCGGTTTCCTCCCACAGTCCAAAGATGTACAGGGTAGGTGGATTGGCCATGCTAAATTGCCTCTTAGTGTGGTTAGGTGGGGTTACTGGGTTATGGGGATAGGGTGGAGAGGTGGGGTTAAGTAGGACACTGATATTGGTTGTTACAGTAAGAGTTCTGGGAACATAACTTACTCCCAGTCTTAGTACCAGCCCCCTTAGGCCACAGCATGAGAAGGGGATGGTGCAGAGGCAGCGATAAGAAGGCCAGTTCTTCATGGTGGGAGGAGAAGGCGGAGAGGAGGCCTCTCAGTGAAAGCCTTAACCAGCTAGGGTCTTCCAAGAACATTTCTTCACCAAAGCCAGGAAGAGTGTGGTCAGCATCTGTGATTCATGGAGGAAGGGACTCTGCCATCTCTTGGAACCAGACCTGAGAGCACAGAGCCATGCAAGAACGATGATGCCAGCGGCTGTGAAGGTGACCATGAATCTGAAATTCTTTGCATTGGGATCCTGCCAGGCTGCAAAAGGAGACATATCTAACATCCCCCAGTTTCCTTGCCATTCTGCAGAGGAGAGGTGACAGAGGGTATGCGAGAAGAGGGGGTTCCATTGTGTCCTGAATGTACAATTCACATGTGATCATGGCCAGTACATCATGCTGGCGAATCCCGCTATCCTGGCAGCAGTCATGATGTATTCTTCCACACTAGTCTGTTGATCCACCAGGTGGTGATGTAGTGGCATTGTCACTGGACTGCTAGTAATCCAGCGACCCAGGGTAATGCTCTGGGGACACAGGTTCGAAACCCACCACAGCAGATGGTCAAATTTGAATTCAATAAAAACCTGGAATTAAAAGTCCAATGATGAACATGAAACCATTGTTGTAAAAACTCACCTGGTTCGCTAATGCCCTTTAGAAATAGGAAATCTGCCATCATAACCTGGTCTGGCCTACATGTGACTTCAGACCCACAGAATTGTGGTTGATTCTAGAAAGCCACTCAGTTGTGTCAAGCCACTATAAAGTCTACAAAAAGAAATGAAACCAGACCAGACCACCTGGCATCGACCTCGACACTGGAAACGCCAATGGTAAACCCAGCCCTTTCATACCATCACCGCCCAGCAGAGGTGGTGGTAGGGAGTTGCCCAGGGACTACTCAACATCGATTCAAGATGCCATGAGGTCTTATGGGCAAGGAAAGCGCCTGTTGATTACTTCACACTGTTGTGGGCATCAGCAGTAGCAGAATGGAACTCCTCTCAACTGGTCAATCAGTACTGAACATCACTTGGAGCAAGGGCAAAAAAAAGGTACTATGAGTGGGGCCAGTGACTTGCTACCACCTGGTCGAGTACTGAAGGTGCTGGTAGACTGGGTCTGCGACAGGTGATGACGGAACCAACAAGAGGGATACACATGCTTGGCCTTAACCTCACAAGTGTAACACCAACCTGTCTCCTGTAGATGCACCAGTCCATGACAGTATTGGTAGGAGTGATTTTATAATAATAATATTTTTATTGTCGCAAGTAGGCTTACATTACAATGAAGTTACTGTGAAAATCCTCTAGTCGCCACATTCTGGCGCCTGTTCGGGCACACAGAGGGAGAATTCCGAATGTCCAAATAACCTGACAGGACGTCTTTCGGGGCTAGTGGGAGGAAACCGGAGCACCCGAGGAAACCCACACAGACACAGGGAGAATGTGCAGACTCCGCACAGACAGTGACCCAAGCCGGGAATCGAACCTGGGACCTTGTCGCTGTGAAGCCACGGTGCTAACCACTGTGCTACCGTGCTGCCTCAAAGATACTACCTCTGGACTTAAATAGAATGGATTTTGAATGGATCTAGCAATTCAAGACTGAGCATCCATGAGGCGCTGTGGGCCATCAGCAGCAGCAGAATTGTACTCAAACACAATCTGTAACCTTATGGCCTAGCATAGTCCCCTACTCTACCATTACCACCAAGTCAGAAGATCAACCCAGCTTCAATGAAGAGGGAAGGAGTGCATGCCAGGAGCAACAACAGGCATTTCTAAAAATGAGGTATCAACCTGGTGAGGCTACCACACAGGACTACTTGCGAGACAAACAGCATAAGCAGCAAGTAATAGACAGAGCTAAGGGATTCCACAATCATTTGATCAATCTAAGCTCTGCAGTCCTGCCACATCCACTCATGAATGGTGGTTGAAGATTAAACAACTCAATGGAGAAGGGGGCTCCAAAAATGTGCCTTCCAAGCCCACGACTGTGAACATCTAGAAGGATGAGTGAACATCACTACCTGGATGTACCTCTCCACACTCACCACCCTGGCTTGGAAATATATTGCTGATCTTTCACTGTCACTGGGTCAGAATCCTAACACTTCTACCCTAACAGTGCTGTGGGTGTACCTACACCACATGGACTGCAGCGGATCAAGAAGGCAGCTCACCACCAACCTCTCTAGGGAAATTAGGGATGGGCAATAAATGCTGGCCTAGCCAACGAAGCCTACGTCCTGTAAGTCAATTTTTAAAAATCCTTGCCTGGCTAGGTGTCAGTTTCTTTTGTTGGAAAGCATAAAGACACAGCGACAGTTGGGAAGTCAAGACATACCAAGTTGCACTATCTACAAATTGTAAAATGCAAGATGAAGGTGAGGAGCAATGTGAGAAAATGGACTAGACAAGACTGTAACATCATCTTCTCTGGTTTTACCCCCATTACATGCGACAGCCTCAGCCATGACCGCTCCACTGATTTTCAATACCGTCTACTGCATTGTTGTGATGACATTCAGCTGTGCCTGCCGCCAACTCCTGTCTGCTGATTTCTGCTACTGCTTCTAGTTATGAGGAGTGAGGGAAGTGTGTCATTGAATTTGGTTCAGTATGTTTGGGTGATGTTCCTACTGCTGTTGGATAGCTGGCGAACTGTGAGATATGAGTATGAGACCCGCAGCAGTGCTGAGTGTGTGAGGGGGAGTTGAGGCCACAGTTGTGATGCAAGAGTTGTGGCTGGGCTAGAGATCATTGGTAGGTGAATGAAGGGAGTGTTGTGAATGGATCAGTGCGTGAGGTTAGAATGTCGTGTGGTGCTGTTTGGCCTGTTGTGCCATTATTGAAGGTTCTTGCTGTTTTTTTAACTTCTTCTTCACCACTTCCAACCGCTGCTGCAACCAGAAAATACCTCGCTAGCTTTAAATGGTGCTAGCTTGTATGAACTTGGGGCCTCTTGCGAGGATATGCAGCCACTCAGCTGCATATGCATTCAATGAGGAACTGCACATCACAATTATAATTAGCACGCAACACCAAGTTTATGTACTGCCTGCATTAGTTTGAACAGGCACAGGTTAAGGGCACATTGGATCCGTGTCTAATTTTGGGGGCTATCCAGGATGGCCTCTTTGTCTTTTATCTAATTCTGGTCCAAATCTTTTGTGTAGATGATGGTTAGATTATCCATAAATAATTTTCTTGCCTTTAAGTACTTTGTGGCAACAAAGGCCCCGCACTTTCTTCTAATTATAGGCTATCACAATTCTTATTTGTCTGTTCTTGTGAGCATGTTAAGTTTTTCCAATGGGTGACCATGTGCTCTCTGGTATTGTGGTATCACTTGTGAGTGCTCTGTGCCATTTCACTAATCATAGCACAGATTCCGCAGGTCTTTCGGTGTTTAACAGTTTCACAGGACACCTGCAATCATTCCTGTTGCCTCTAGTTGCACTCTGCTGTTATAATATATTAAAGGAATTTATTTGTGAAAATTATGTCTTTGACATTTCTAGTTAATTACTATTAGCATAACAACAGCAAAATTGAGTTTGGCAGCTTCTTTATTAGTGGGCAAACACCAAGCTAGAATTCAGATACTCAATCAGTTTAATATTACTGTAGGAAGCACTAATTAGTTCCATTCTGGTTGGGGGAATTCCTTTTAACTTGCCTGTCTCACCAAGAGCAGGGGGTTTCTGTGAATTTTAGGAAACTGTGGTCTGGTTCGCCATCTGGGAGGCGGAGGGGACGGTGAGGGCCCAACAACAGAAGCCTTTGGGGCTGGTGTTCGGCGAAGGTAGGTTGAGTTGGGGTAGAGATCAGACACTTCAGGGAGTGACTAAAGACCTGGAGGGTTGTAACTCTAGCTGGGTTGGGGGATAGTTCTGTCGGATGTCTTGGAGAACCCAGAGGCATGTGGTGGGGCGGATTGAGGCCTCATGGGGGAGATCAGATGGGGGAGTCAAAAGTGTTGGGAAATTAAAATGGCACTAAAAAGACCTTGGTTTAGCTGCCGGGAAACTTGGCCCACCAAAGTTAAATTTCAAATGGTGAATAAAAATGAATCACAGAGACTGTCCAAAATGCCTGTCCACCTCTTGGAACGAGATTGTCTGCCCATTCCTGTCTCAGTTTCACCTGAAAGTGAATGGGTTGGATGCAGGTTGATGTTGGGATTCCGACTTTTCACACTTTAATTCCCCACCCAAATCTCCTATTTATTTAGATTAGAATTCCTCCCACCATGGGCAAAATTTTACAATCCTGCCATTGCAAGGCCGGAGTAAGAAAATACAGCGAATCATTCAGAAGTCCATTGGCTTCTGCTGGACCGAAGAATCCTGCTGTTGGGAGGGGCTGTAAAGTACTGCCCTATATGTTTATGGAGTGTATATGCTCACCAAACAATGATTGACTTTGATCCTTTTCGCAGCAGAATTTTTTTGAAAGTCTATTTTAATTACCTTTGCCACTGAAGGTGAGCACGGGTAATTTTCCCACCCATCTTAGTCTGTTTAAATAGTGGGCGGATTTCAGCGAAACTTGGTACATTGATCGGGAATGGCCCAAGGAAGAACAGATTCATTTTTGGTGAAAGATGTGGATCCAAATCTGGATCCAGATTCTGGATTTCCTTGAAGGGATCACTTAACATTGGGAGCTAGGACAAATTGACTTTTGTTTAGAATGGTGTAGTGGAATATTTTACAGCTGTCAAAATGTGAGCAGAGTTTTCAGAGCAGGCTGTTGCATGAGGAGTGGCTGCAGCCTCCTCAGTGAGATGCAATTCCTTAGTAAAAAGATTTTTTTCAGCTTTCGCACAGCATCAACCAGGTAGGGAAATGTCTCAAAGAAGAACCACATAATTGTAATAATTTTGAGTTACCACAGCTTGGCGGAGGTATGCACTCTGCTGAGTGTCCTCTTCACATGTTTTAAAAATGTGCATTGTCAGATCTGCTACATTTATCATTGATTGAGGATGTTCAATTGTTTTGTCACTTTAACATCCTTCCACTATCACCTTCATGTTGTCTCCCCTATTGAAGTACTTAATACACGCAGTTGGCAGGAGCATAATGGACCAGTTCACCATCTTTTTTACTTCATGTCTGAAGTCCATGTTGTCAGTAATAAATTACGAAATACAAATAAGCAACCAGTTCCTGTTCGCTGTTTCACTTGAAGAAGGTAAATAATGAGTTAGTGAATGATGAAAAATTAACTGGTTACTGACTTGACTACTTGAATCTAAGACAATCATGAATATGTAATAAGTCACCTATTTATTGACTTTACAAAGAAATACATGCACTGAATTAGATTACTCATTAAGTGTCTTAGATCATAGGATAGAAAGGTCATAGCCATTGTTATTTAATTTCATTATTGAACAACCAGGCTTTAGATCTGTATCGCTCTGGGGCCAGGTGGACATCACTGATGGTATCATGTTCCTCTCTCCTGCAATGGCACCATGTGGCAGTGCCTCCACAAATATTGAAATTGCTCTGTTGCTACGATAAGGAATGGGGTCACATGTGGAGCAAAGTAGCAGGTGGAAGACTAATATCACCATGGGGTAGATTTTATAGCCCTCTAACAAAAGTGGGGTGTGCTGTAAAATGCAGTGCTTGGCCTGCCTGCCACCCTCCTATCCACGCCTGACTTGTCTCCCATTTTATGGGGGCGATGGAGGTGTCAGACAGTCAACCCACCCTTGGACGTATTCGCTGCTTAAGTGCCTCATCCTATGGTGGGTATCCCAACGGCTTTTACTGTGCGGATCGCCTTTGCTCATTAGAGGTGTCCCCCCCCAGAGTCCCTTTAACCCTCTCCCCAGGTCTTTCAAACCAAGTGCCCCAAACCTGGAGTACAATGCAGATTCAGCAGGATGCTGCTGGGAATGAGGAAATACAACCATGAAGAAAGACTTGAAACATCAGGGCCTTTGTGGGCAGCATGGTAGCACAGTGGTTAGCACTGTGGCGTCACAGCGACAGGGTCCCAGGTTCGATTCCCGGCTGGGTCACTGCCTGTGCAGAGTCTGCACGTTCTTACCGTGTCTGCGTGGGTTTCCTCCGGATGCTCCGGTTTCCTCCCACAAGTCCCGAAAGACGCGTTGTTAGGTAATTTGGATATTCTGAATTCTCTTCTGTGTACCTGAACAGGCGACGGAATGTGGCGATGTGGGGCTTTACACAGTAACTTCATTGCAATGTAAGCCTACTTGTGGCAATGAAGATTATTATTATTATTGTTATTTGCTGGAACAGCAAAGATTATCAGGTGGTGTGCTGGAAGTGTTTAAAATTATGAAAGATAAGATAAGATAGTTGGACAGAGACAGTATCTAATACTTCAGGAGTACAGAAATAGGGACCAGAGGTGGAATAAAAGTGAGACAATAGAAAGCAAGAGCAACATTTTGGCGCAGGGAGTTGTGAGGCTGTGAAATTCATTTCCAGGGTAGTGATTAAGGTAAAAACAATGGGATAATCTAGATTAAGCTGGAATGGCAATGAAAATGAAGATAAAATGAAAGGAATGTGTGATTAGGACAATTTGTTCATATGGAAGGTAAATGTTGATTCTGTTTGGTTGGGTCAGATAGCCCATTTCCATGTTGTAACTTCTTTGTATTTCTATTCATTATAACACAGCACTTCAGATCTGAAATATCAGACTTGATTATGTGCTGAAATAGATTTTGACCCATGTCCTTCTGATTCAGAGGCAAGAGTGCTACCACCTGAGCAAAGTTGACATCTCACACATGGATGGGTGTCCATGTTGCATTCTTTCTCAAATGATTCAAGCTGTTTCTTACACAGAACCAATGATTCACTTTGACATTCTACTTTGATACAGAAAGTAATGATGTGCAGTTCTACACTTCTGACACTAACTCATCTTAAAACTCCGGCTTCTCACACTGAATTGCCATGACACCCTCACTCTTTGCAGTAATTCATCAAATGCCTGGTTTCAGCAGTTATTAACCTTGATGCTGATAGTTCACATAGTTATTCGGCACCATCCTTTGGCTTCTCGCAGAGAAAACTATAACGTTTCAAATTGTAGCTATTCAGTTCATTTGTAAAATGGACACATCATGGGCCATTGGATATTGAAATGGGTTAGCTGAACATTTTCCACTCCTCGGATCTGATTGCGTCTAGCTAGACTGATGGAGTGAAAGTTTCGACATTGCCTGCAAGGAATAGGAATGCAACCCCGATGCACACTGAGATGTAATTAGAAGCATATTTGTCAAGGTAATGTCGAGACAGCTGTATTCTACAACTAAAAGGAAAAAAAGGAAAAAAGAAAATACTTTAAATGGTCAGCAGGTCAGTCAGCATGTGAGGTTAGAACTGGTGAATTGTTCGGGAGGGGGGTCACCGAGATACTGTCAAGGGTTTTGGGATGGAGGTAACACTGCACCCGTGGGTAGCAATTTTTGACGTATCTGATGATCCGGGGGTTCAGGTGGGGAAAGAAGCCAACGCAGTTTCCTTTGTCTCTCTTCAAGCCCAGAGGACGATCTTGCTGAGTTGGCGGGATTCAACGCTGTCAAGTGTTGGGATATGGGTGAAGGACATTGCAGAATTCCTCTACTTAGAAAAGATTGAGGGCTCAATTCTCTGATCACCAAAATCACGTTCGGCAATCGGCCGTGTCATAATATCCACTCATGTATATAATGAGATGCAGACGGGCTGTGATTGACACACAGGATGACCAGTCAGCACACAACACAGTGCAGCCAATCATCAGACAGGACACTACCACTGTAAAGCCAGAGGGCAGTAGGTTTCCCGTGCTCTCGGGACCCAGACACTGAGACAGTCAGAGTCCACGAGCTAGCAAGTGCAAACACCATGCGGTAGCTAGTAAGTCTGGTCAGGCTACTACAAGGTCTCCAGTCAGTTCAGTATAGTGTCGACCCACAGCTGAATATGTATATTAGTTCTATCGTTGAATAAAACAGTGTTGGATCTTCTCCAGTGCTAGAAGTCTGTTTCTTGCTTCCCTGCATCGAATGCAGTCCATATCGAACCTACCTGCCTAACATATCAGGCCGGAGGAATCCAAAACCCAAGCCAGATCAAGGAAGAGAACTTGAGTTAACAATACAAAACCGAGTACTAACTTCTTCTTGTGACCATGGAGTGATTGGTCACATAAAGGGCTGTTCCTGTTCAAAGTCACAGAAAAGGGCTCTTTTTACCCAGATCCGGGTGGAATTTTGATGAAAAGGCGTAGGTGAGTGTTAGAGGAGTAGTTTACCCCTGGAATGGTATGTCTTCTGATCGCCGGACCCGGTAGAAAACAGTGAGAGGTTTGGCTGGAAAGTTGAAACAGTCTTGTGCTTCAGAGACAGTCTCTTCCAGCATGCAGGCGGCGGGGGTGGGGTGGGGGGGGGGGGGGGGGGGGGGCAAGCCGAAAGGCCCCAGATACAGGAACTGATGACTTTTATCGAGGAGGGATTCCATAAAAAGAGGAAAGAAATGCACGAGTATCATTGTAGAGATCTACCATGCGGATTTAGTGGCACTTGCGAACACTAAAACTCAGTAGAAATTTGAGTTAACACTTCTCAGGTGCAAATAAGAATCGTTTTATTTGCCTCTATTGATTACAATTGAGAATCATTTAAATCTTATTCTCTAATAAGTCCAGCTAGCAAAAGGACTCAAGGAGACGCAATTTTGTAGACAATTCAACTTTCAAATATACAGAAATGATTTTCTTGCTTACGGCAAAACAGCTTGCAAGAACTTCAAAAGTCAAAGTCAGAAAGTGAAATATGAAAGACAGAGAGACAGCGAATAGTTAAGCCAAAGTATAGATTGAATCCAGAATGGAATATGGCCATACAGACTAACACGGTTATACTAAATCATATCAGTCTTTAGTCATCTAGCTATACCCCTATGTAATCCTAATTGGTTTGGGTTAACATCAAATAAGTTTGATTCAATGTTTTAGCTGTCTGTCATTTAATATGCAACATTAACTTAAATGTATTCTTGTATGAGCTATGGAATGCGATTCAGCTTCCTTATCGCATACCTTATCAGCTTGAACCAGTTTCTTGCCGACTTGCTTGTTAGGACAATGGTCTCTATGCTGTTGCCATGGAGCTTGCCTTGTCCTTGGGTTACTTTATCTTGTTAGCTGCATAGGAATGTCATTTTTAATCTATAATGCTGTGTTCTGTTGAAGCTATGTTTTGAAATGCTGAATGTGTGTTTTGAAATGACCGGAGGTTGTAAGTGAGTTTTTAAAATAGTCAATAGACCAGGGGCTTAATGCTAAATAGTTATCTTTTAACTATCACTTTTACTTATTAGATGTATTAGAAAACAGCGGGCTTCTACAATCATGCAAAAGCCATTGCAGAAGCTGTGGCGCCACTGAAGGGTACTTTGGAGCAGATAGAGAGGTGTTTGGAGGTGCAGGTCACAGATTTGGGAGATTGAAGGAGTGATCTCGGACCACAGCGATCGTGTGGATACTCTGGAAGTGGAGGTGAGCCTCCTAGGAGACCTTTGTAAAACGCTAAGGGCAAAGGTTGAGGAGCAGGAGAATACCTTGAGAAGACAGAACCTGCGAATAGTGGGCCTGCCTGAAGGAGTGGAATGCGTGAGTGCCACGAGGTACGTCTCGAGGATGCTGGTGGGACTGGTGGCAGAAGGGGTGCTAGATAAGGCACCTGAATTGGACCTAGCATATAGGTCTCTGAGACAAAAGCCTAGAGCTGGGGAGCCGCGGTGGGCGGTGATCATGAGACTCCATAAATTTGTGGAGAAAGAGAAAATTCTACGGTGGGCCAGGGAGAAGCATAGCTACGACTGGGAGGGAAATAATGTCCGCATTTATCAGGACATCGGACCGAGTTGGCAAAACGGCAGGCAGGTTTCAACAAGGCCAAGGCGGTGCTGTACCGGCAGCAGATCAGGTTTGGGGTGCTCTACCCGGCGAAATTATGGGTGACGTTCGGAGGCCGGGAGTATTATTTCGAGACCCCAGAAGCAGCCGAAGACTTCATTAAGGAGCATAAACTGGGGGAGAACAGAGTGGACAATGGTTGGGAACCGGGTGGGTGCTGGCACTATGTAATGGTCGGGAGCATATTTAAAGTGGGTGTAGGCATTGGGGATTTTCACCATTTTTGTCGGGGGGGGGGGGGGGGTTTCTGTTCAATGTTGAGATTGTAAGGAGTTGTAGGGGTGAAAAGTTTATGTGGGGATGGATGTCCCCATCCCCCTCCTGTTTTATGGCACTGTTTGTGTTTAATATCCATTTGTTTGCTTTTGGAGAAGGCTACCTGGAGTTCAGGAGAAGTCCTTGTTTGGGTGGGGGATGTAAGGCCAGCAGGAGGCCTTCTTCTTTGAACTGAGGAGTGGGGGAGGAGAGGGAGGGGGAGGTCATTAGGATGTGCCTTTGGGCAGGGGCACAGGGGCAGCTGTGCTAGCAGGTTTTGCTGATGAATGGAAGTGAGGTGGTGGGGGAGAAGGCCAACAGGGGTGACTGGGGGGGGAGGGGGGAAAGGGGACGTGGGGGGGGGGAAGAAGGGGAAGGGGAAAAGCGGGGGGGGGGTTTCTGCGACGCGGCAGGGGGTGAGAGATGACATCATAGTCAAGGGCGAAGAAAGGGGCCAACTGGGATGGGCTAGGTACAGAGTGGAATTAAAGGGGCAGGAGTTAAGTGGGGAAGATGACGGACGGTAGAGGGGATTGGAGGCGCAAGCCTCCGGTAAGGTTGATAACATGGAACGTCTGGGGACTGAATGGGCCGGTTAAAAGGTCGCAGGTGTTCGCGCACCTCAGGAGCTTGAAAGCGGGGGTTGTCTTTTTGCAGGAGACACACCTCCGTGTGAAGGACCAGGTTAGGTTAAGGAGGGGGTGGGTCGGGCAGGTTTTTCACTCGGGGTTTGATTTGAAATCGAGGGGTGTGGCGATTTTAATGAGCAAAAAATTGGGATTTGTGAGTGCGAAGGAGGTGAGGGATCCAGGTGGGAGATATATGATTGTGAGTGGGGTATTGGGAGGGGCACCGATAGTGTTGGTAATTGTGTATGCCCCAAATTGGGATGATGTGGGTTTTATGAGGGAGTTGCTGGCAACAATCCCGGATTTGGCCACGTACCAGTTGATCATGGGAGGAGATTTTAACTATGTCCTGGAGCCGAGGGTGGATAGATCGAGCCCCAGGTCGATGGGTAGGGTACGAGTGGCAAGGGAGCTGGGGGGGTTTATGGAGAGGATGGATATGGTGGATCCATGGCACTTTCAGAACCCAGGGGGAAGGGACTATTCCTTCTTTTCACACGTCTATAAGGTGTATTTGAGGATTGATTACTTTGTAGTGAGTTGGGAGATTTTGGTTGGGGTGGAGGGGGCAGAGTATGCGGGGATAGTTATCTCTGTCCATGCACCCCACTGGCTGGAGATTCGGTTTAGAACGGGACGACAGCAGAGGCCGGGATGGAGGTTTGACTCGGGGTTGTTGGCGGATGGAGGTTTTTGTGATAAGGTACGGTTGGCGATTAGGGATTATGGGGAGGTGTCAGCGGACATTTTTTTGGAAGCACTGAAGGCAGTTGTCCGGGGAGAAATTATCACATTTACGGTTCGTGCGAATAAGGAAAGGAGGGCGGAACATGACCTTCTAGTGAGTGAGTGTGGAGGTGGACAGGGAATATTCGAGGGTGCCCACCGTGGCGGGATTGGCGAGGAGGAAAAAGTTGCAGGGGCAATTTGACAGGCTGACAACGGGGAGGGCGGTCGGGCAACTGCGTAGGGCAAGAGGGGTGCAATACAAGTATGGGGAGAAGGCGAGCCGCATGCTGCGTCCAGGGAAATATTGAAGATCCGGACTGGGGCTGGGGATGTGGTGTCAGAAGCAGGGAAGATAAATGAGGCATTTAGAGACTATTACCAGGGACTTTATGAGGCAAACCCAGGAGGAGAGGAGGGGGACATGGGGTGGTTTCTGGACAAGCTGGAATTTCCCCAGGTGGAGGAAGCAAAGAGGCAGGCGTTGGAGGAGCCCCTGGGGCTGAGGGAGGTGTTGGATAGTATCAGGGGTATGAAGTCGGGGAAGGCCCCTGGGCCGGATGGGTACCCGGCAGAATTTCATAAGGAATTTGCGGCGGACCTGGCACCACATCTGTTGGGAGCGTTTAATGAGGCACTGGAGAAGGGGGAGTTGCCGGAGACGATGAAGCAGGCAGTAATCACACTCATCCCCCAAAAAGGGAAGGATCCGGTGGAATGTGGGTCGTATAGACCCATATCACTATTGAACACGGATGTGAAAGCATTGGCTAAGTTGTTGGCGGGGAGGATGGAGGATTGTGCCCCGGGGGTGGTTGAAGAAGATCAAACAGGCTTCGTGAAGGGCAGGCAGCTCACGAGCAATATAAGATGGCTGTTGGATGTAGGGATGAATCCGTCGAGAGCTCTGGTACCGGAGGTGGTGGTGTCCATGGATGCGGAGAAAGCATTTGATCGGGTGGAGTGGCGGTACTTGTTCGAAGTTTTGGGAAGGTTTGGGTTTGGGCCGAGATTTGTGGCATGGGTGCGGTTGCTGTATGTGGTGCCAAGAGCGAGGGTGAGGACGAATGATATGAGCTCACGAAGCTTTGTCTTACACAGGGGTACGAGGCAGGGGTACCCGCTGTCGCGCTGCTGTTTGCGCTGGCCATAGAGCCATTGGCGATGGGTCTCAGGGAGTCGGCAGATTGGCAGGGGATAATGAGGGGACAGAGGGAGCATCGGGCGTCGCTCTATGCTGATGACCTCTTGCTGTATGTTTTGGATCCATTGGAGAGTATGGGAAGGATTATGGGCCTGTTGGGGAGGTTTGGAGGGTTCTTGGGATACAAGCTGAATGTAGGGAAAAGTGAGGTATTCCCTTCAATGCCCTCCATCATCTGCTCCATGATGCGATGGAAGATCTCCGATGCCGAGACAATGCCAAACGGCATGCGATTATAGCAGTATCTGCCAAACGGTGTGTTGAAGATGCAGAGCTTTCTGCTGGACTCATTCGGCCGGATTTGCCAAAATCCATGTGACGCATCTAACTTGGTGAAAAACATGCATGTGCCATCTCACTGGTGAGTTCCTCCCGCTTCGGGATGTGGTAGTGTTCACGCATTATATTTTTATTGAGATCCTAGGGATCAATGCAGATGCGCAGGTCTCCCGAACGCTTTCTATCACATACCATCGAGCTGACCCAGTCAGTCGTTCGGTTACCTTGGAAATGATGCCCTGTTGCTGAAGATCCTTGAGCTGTGCCTTCAGGCGCTCCCTCAGCGGAGCCGGGACCCGACGTGGTGCGTGGACCACTGGCTTGGCATCAGGTCGTAGCAGAATCTTGTATCGATACGGCAGCGTGCCCATCCCGTCGAACACATCTGGAAACTGAGCGAGGATGTCGTCAATGCCGGCCTGAAGATCCACATTGGAGGATGTCATTGTGTAAACCCGCTGCACGAGGTTCAGCTGCTTGCAGGCATGCGCGCCAAGTAGGGATGCCCTGTCTGGCTTGACAATTTCAAAACGTAACCGTGCATGGGTGCTCCGGTTGGAGACGAGTAGATGGCAGGATCCCAGTGCTGTGATAGCATTTCCGTTGTAGTCCAGGAGTCTGCAGGCTGCTGGAATGACCTTGGGGGGCTTCTTGATGCGTTTGAAATCTACCTGTGAGAGGAGGTCGGCAGAAGCACCTGTGTCCAGCTTAAACTGGATGGTGCAGTGGTTGACCTGCATCACCGCACGCCATTCATCCGCAGAATCCACAGCGAGGATGGACTGAATTTGTGATGAGTTGGATGTGGCATATTCACATTTGGTAATGATGCCCACACAGTAGGCGGAGTCCAGGCATTCTTCCTCTGGATCCGTTGTGCTGCCAGGATCAGAATCCTGTAATCGTTGTTGCACACTCTGAACCCGCCGTCGTCGGAATTGGGAGCGCTGGCCCCTGACTGGTGGTGCAGACCTGCACAAGGCTGCATAGTGTCCAGGCTTCCCGCAGTTTAAACATTGCCTGCCTCTTGTAGGCAGTGTTTCTTTGAGTGGCCGTTGCCGCAGTTCGAGCACGTAATGACATCGGCGTCCTGATGCTCCGCGCGTCGTCGCACATGCGCAGAGTGGATGTCGACCGCTTCGTTATCCTGTTCGCATCGCGCATGCGTGGGGCCCCGGGAAAAGCTCGCAAAATGGCCTCTTTCATCAATGCTGAGGCGCTGCATCCGGGAGATGGCCTGCACACTCTCTGCCTCGTGGGAGGCAAGTTTCTCATTTTCAGCCGATTTGTACTGGGCATAGCGATTTTTGCCGTGCTCATGCACTGTGCATGTTTCAATTGCGACTGGCATGGTCATATGCTTGATTTTCAGTAGCTGCTCTCTCAGAGGATCAGAGTGAACTCCAAAAACGATTTGGTCTCTGATCATGGAGTCAGCAATATCACCAAAGTAGCAGGACAGCGCTAGCAGGCGGAGGCTAGTTAAGAAGGAGTTGAAAGATTAATCTTTACCTTGTAGACACTGTTTGAATATGTAGCGCTCGAAGATTTCATTGGTGTCCACTTCACAGTGACTGTCAAACGTGTCCAGGATGGTCTGAAACTTTGTCTTGTCCTGGCCTTCGGTGAAGTGAAAAAAGTTGAAGAGTTCGATTGCTTGATCACCCGCTGTTGAGAGGAGAAGCGCAATCTTCCTTGCATCAGACGCACCCGCGAGGTCTGAAGTTTCGATGTCCAGCAGAAACTTTTGCTTGAATGTCCGCCAGTTGGCACTGAGATTGCTGGAGGTCCTGAGATGGTGAGGAGCCTGAAACTTCTCCATGGTGCAGGGATACATTCGCTGGTTGTCACGGAATGGACTGAGGTAAACCACCTAGATTAAGCAGTCTCCTGGTAGCATGTCGTGTCATGTACTCTGGGATAACACAGGCTGCACCTGGATGCAGCTTTAACCAAAACATACTCCAGACCTTGAAGTTTGTTCAATCTGATTTATTGAACCAGTAGAACAGTTAGCACATTTCTCTATGAGTTCGACTCTCTGCTAACCTAAGTGCAGTTACTCTGTCTGACTGAACCAGACTTGCTCTTAGCCACGTGCTGGAGGTGTACTACTGTACATACACCCTGAGTCACTCTGTAGATGTTCATCAGTGGAAAGAGATGGAGTGTAAGTGCCTTGTGCCTTTTATAGTGAGGTACCACCCCTGAGTGTCCTGCCTGCTCATTGGTCATGTCCTGTTCTCTGTGTTCATTAGCTGCCTGTCTGTGCCTGTCTGTATATCATTATCTGCATGTCTGCATATCATGACACACTTCACCCTTGGGATTGGCCAAAGAAACCTTGGCAAAGAGTACATATCGATTTTGTGGGACCAATTGAAGGATATATATTTCTTGTCCTCATGGATGCACATTCCAAATGGCCGAAAATAATGCCAATGAAGTCGTTGACTACTGAAAAGACATTCAAATGACTGGACAAAATATTTGTTCAGTTCGGAATCCAGACCAAGGGGCGAAATTCTCCGGTATCGGCGCGATGTCCGCCGACTGGCGCCCAAAACGGCGCAAATCAGTCGGGCATCGCGCCGCCCCAAAGGTGCGGAATGCTCCGCATCTTTGGGGGCCGAGCCCCAACCTTAAGGGGCTAGGTCGGCGCCGGACGAATTTCCACCCCGCCAGCTGGTGGAAAAGGCCTTTGGTGCCCCGCTAGCTGGCGCGGAAATGACATCTCCGGGCGGCGCATGCGTGGGAGCGTTAGCGGCCGCTGACGGCATTCCCACGCATGCGCAGTGGAGGGAGTCTCTTCTGCCTCTGCCATGGTGGAGACCTTGGCGAAGGCGGAAGGGAAAGAGTGCCCCCACGGCACAGGCCCGCCCGCGGATCGGTGGGCCCCGATCGCGGGCCAGGCCACCGTGGGGGCACCCCCCGGGGCGAGATCACCCCACGCCCCCCCTAGGACCCCAGAGCCCGCCCGCGACGCCTTGTCCCACCGGTAAGGTAGGTGGTTTAATCTACGCCGGCGGGACAGGCATTTTAGCGGCGGGACCTCGGCCCATCCGGGCCGGAGAATCGCGCGGTGGGGCCCGCCAACCGGCGCGGCGGGATTCCTGCACCCGCCGAATATCCGGTGCCGGAGACTTCGGCAACTGGCGGGGGCGGGATTCACGCCAGCCCCCGACGATTCTCCGACCCGGCGGGGGGTCGGAGAATCTCGCCCCTGGTGTTTTAATGTGACACTGTTCCCACTCAGAACAATGTAAATACACAACACCCTTTAAATCAGAGGTTGTTGCAATGAAACGCAGTATAATGTTAGCAATCAAAATTTACAATATTTAAAATTAGTAAACACAACAGTCAATACGTTAGACTTTTCGGTGAACATTGATTCCTGTGTTGTTGTCAGTGAACCTCAGGCATCTGTTTTTTCTTGTCGACTGTAACCTCTGGGGCGAAATTCTCTGGAAACGGCGCGATGTCCGCCGACTGGCGCCCAAAACGGCGCAAATCAGTCGGGCATCGCGCCGCCCCAAAGGTGCGGAATGCTTCGCATCTTTGGGGGTCGAGCCCCAACCTTAAGGGGCTAGGTCGGCGCCGGACGAATTTCCACCCCGCCAGCTGGCGGAAAAGGCCTTTGGTGCCCCTCCAGCTGGCGCGGAAATGACATCTCCGGGCGGCGGATGCGCGGGAGCGTTAGCGGCCGCTGACGGCATCCCCGCGCATGCGCAGTGGAGGGAGTCTCTTCCGCCTCCGCCATGGTGGAGACCGTGGCGAAGGCGGAAGGGAAAGAGTGCCCCCACGGCACAGGCCCGCCCGCGGATCGGTGGGCCCCGATCGCGGGCCAGGCCACCGTGGGGGCACCCCCCGGGGCCAGATCGCCCCGCGCCCCCCCCAGGACCCCAGAGCCCGCCCGTGCTGCCTTGTTCCGCCGGTAAGGTAGGTGGTTTAATCTACGCCGGTGGGACAGGCATTTTAGCGGCGGGACCTCGGCCCATGCGGGCTGGAGAATCGCGCGGTGGGGCCCGCCAACCGGCGCGGCGTGATTCCCGCCCCCGCCGAATATCCGGTGCTGGAGACTTCGGCAACCGGCGGGGGCGGGATTCACGCCAGCCCCCAACGATTCTCCGACCTGGCGGGGGGTCGGAGAATCTCGCCCCTGGTGTTTCAGTTGCATTTTTGCGTTGTCTGTTGTTGCCTCAACTGGAGATGCAGTGGTATTTGCAGGTTGACTCGGTGTTGAAGTGCCCTCAGCGAGGCTACAACCTTCCACAGTTATTTCTTGTGTTGTCAGGTTCACAGGAATGTCTAGGTCTTCACTTGGCACAGTTTGTTGCGGTCTCTCGGTCGACTTTGGCAAACAACTTCTAGTTGTGTAATGTTGATTAGCAAGTTTTCTTCACACTACGTCATGCCACGACAATGACATGTATCCATTTCTCACTGTTGGTATCATTCCTTGTCAATACTTTCTGACCTGTCTGATAAACATGGTGTTTAACCCTCATGTTGCAAAACCTGATTTTGCTGTCTCCTCTCAACAATCTCTCTGGTCTTCCGTGTTTCAACAAATCAACTGCCATGAGTGATGCCGGAGAACTTTGGGTTGTCGAATGTGTTGTATTCCTGTATGTCACCAGTCGTTTTGACAGTGAACCTTCTTCATGAGTCACCTTCAATGAATGCTTCACTGTTCGATCAAACCTTTCAGCCAGCCCATTTGTGACAGGATAATAAGGAGCTGATTAGATGTGTTGGATTCCCTTCTCCTTTAGATAATGAGTGAATTCCTGTGAAACGAAGTGTTGCCCATTGGTGCTAACAAGTTGCTTAGGGTTCCCAAACCTTTCATAAATCTCACCCAGTCTTTATATCATTGACATTTTGAGTGGCTAGCCCCTTCATCCTTACTATCTCACAATGAGCTTCATGAAGTTAGTTTAGGGCATGTTTCCTTAACAATGGCGGAATGATGACCCTTATTCCCCAGAGGAGACAACCAGACTGCACGGATAATACGAGTCTTCGGGTAATATATGGCTTCAGCTCTGGGTTTGTTCCCATGGACTTGCCACATGTCCATAACTTCTGACAAGAGTGAGTTATTTCTGGTATACTTCTTAACTTGTCCTGCAGTTACAGGAGTGTTATCGACTTCTTCCAAAAAGAAAATATTACCACTCGCACTATGCATTGACAACTCATTAGGTAAAGGTAATCTGGAGAGTCCATCAGCATTCCCATGGAGATAATTTATTATGTAAGTGTGAGCTGAGAATAGCAACACGCACTTTGCATTCGGCCAGCTGCTAGAGATAGAATACCAGTGTGTGACCCCACTATTGTTGTCTGTGGTCGATGATCTGTTAGCAAAGTAAATTTCCCTCCGTGTAGGTATTGGTAAAAACATTTGATCCCAAAGATGATGCCTGGAGCTTCCTTCTCTATCTGTGCGTAGTTCATTTTTGCTTTGTTCGAGTATCTTGGTGTAAACGCTATCGGCTACTCTCCACCATTGGGCATTATGCGATAAACTACAGCTCCCACCCCATAAGGTGTTGTATTGCAAGCCAGTTGTAAAGATAATTTCAGATCAAAGTGTGTCAGTAATTTTGACTTTAATACTGCCTTTTTTGCTTGTGCAAAGGCCTTCTCGCACTGATCCATCCATACTATGAATGTGGCTTAATTAATGATATTAGTGGGTTTGAGGACCCTCGTCTTGACCAGTCTCTAATTCTGCCTCGAACTTAGGCCTGAATGCATATGGCATTGATCTAGTCTTTAAGTATCTTGCTTGGCTCTTGTCCTTAATCTAATTTTATAGATTTTAATGCTCGACATTAATTGTTGCTCTTCCTTCACTGCTAGTTCCATGGAGATTGTGACTTCCAAAGCCTTCTTTGGGTTTAAGTTGCTGTCAACAGCCTTTTTTGGATAGCTTTAAATCTTGACCCACACAAGTCTCTCTCTAATGGTGTCATTCAAGACATCTCTAAATTCACAGTGTTCAGTTAATTACCTCAAAGTCGCTATGAATTGAACTATTGATTCACCTTCTTGCTGGTTAGATTTATGGAACCTGAACCTCTCGGCAATGACCAAAGGTTTAGGTGAGAAGTGGCCCTGTAATATCTCCACTATTTCACCATACATTTTTAAGCCTGGTTTTTCTGGCTGCACCAGACTTCACAGCAGGTAAAAGGTTTCCCCCCCCCATTGGACTCAGGAAAGCAGGAAAGATAATGTCTGTTGGAATTTTGTTCACCTGGACAAAGTATCTTTCAATGTATGATCTCCAGTGCTTGGTGCTTTCATGATGTGGTCCAATGGTGCCCAAAACTCCTGCTATTTTTACGATGGAGAAGGGCTTGCATAAGCACAAATGTGCCATGAAGCTTTTAGCACTACCGTGCTTCTTTTTATTTCAAACAAGGTAATCCTGAGCAAGGTTTTCCCTGCTCTCAATTAATTTGTTACTTTACTTGCTACTCACAGTAGAGGGAACACTTGAGCACTGTTCCAGAATGTTCCGAGTAAAGCATGTGACAGCCTCTCTTTTGATATCGTTTTCACTGAAATCTTTGTTTTAATTTTGGTTGCTTCGAAGGCCGCTCCTATGATTCAGCACCCCTTTTCCCACTTTGGTGTAGTGATGTTTTTATCTATTAATACATTTTGGATGGCTGCGCACGGATTGATGTTGTTTTCTTACTCCACCCGATCTCGGCTGTTCTTTTTTACGTGTTTGCAATGTGACCTCCTTGTCGCCAGATTTCTTTGTGGTCTTTTTAAAGTCTAGGCTTGCAGACCACAAAGGTACAAAACATACAGCTTTATTGGGGAAGGTGTTTTAACATAGGCTGTTAGATTAGACTAACTGTTAGCATGCCCAACCAGCCAGTGATGTCATCAGTCCATCATGTGACCGACCTCTTACAGTGACCTTAAATACACAACAGGGAATCAGTCAAAGAAACTCGGACTACCTTCGAAACAATGGCATACAACATTTAAAAACTAATAAGCAATGCCTTATCATCCTTCCACAAATGGATTGACAGAGAGGTTAGTACAGTCATTGAAGAATGCCATCAAAGGACGAAGGACCGTTAGCTGAGAGTGAACAAGTTGCTCATTTCCTATAGAAACACTGCCCATGCAACAACCCATAACATGCTGACTATATTGTTTTTAAAACAGAAGTTGAGAACCAAGTTAGATTGTCTCTTATCACATGACACTGCTACCATTGTAGAGCGACAACAACAAAACCAAGTTACTCGCTGTGAACAGACATCGAAACCAAGAGGTTTTGATCAAGGAGGAAGAGTTTGAGCAAGAAACTCCTCTTCAAGTGGGAAGTGGGCACCTGCCACAATACCCTTACGTGGTGCAAACCAATGATGAGAGAGTTTGGATGAGCCATACTGATCAAACCCTCCCTTTAAAAAGAACATTTGCAGAGTCGGTATCTGAAAGGCCAACATTCGACACTTAAGGTTGGGCAATCCCTGGACCTATGATTATGACTGAGCCGAATTCAGATTCTACAACAATTGAATCAAAAGCAACTGTGCAAGCTGAGGAAAAACCAACTTTATTAGATGATGTGCCTGAGACAACTGTGGAACAGACTGCTGAGAGTGTAAAAACAAAGACTTCTGAATGACGGAACCAGCGTCCACCAAAATGACTCTCCTACTGATGTATATATAATTGTATAATAATAATAATACTTGGTTAAATAATTAATGTTTATAATGAGTAAAAGTTTAAGTTAGT
Organism: Scyliorhinus torazame; assembly: GCF_047496885.1. Classification (NCBI taxonomy): domain Eukaryota; kingdom Metazoa; phylum Chordata; class Chondrichthyes; order Carcharhiniformes; family Scyliorhinidae; genus Scyliorhinus; species Scyliorhinus torazame. The sequence continues at coordinate 89,759,161 of NC_092720.1, read as the reverse complement.
ATTTGTTGTCGCACTACAGGAGTAAGGGGGGTGCGATGTTATGTATTGTAACCAATGCCCTTCTGTATTATATGTCACATGATTACATGGTAACATCATCAGAGGCACTTGGAAGATTTCTCTCTCTTCTGTCTTAGACAGTCACCAACAACACCTCTGTAAATAAGCTCTGACAACTGGTTAAGTAACCTATGGTGTGGAAACCTGGTTATCCTTTGTCTCTACTGCAAAGTAAAAGCAAAGCCCTTAAACATAACACAAACAATCACTAATCTCAACTTTCTTTGGCAGGCACCAACACAAAGAGGAAAGGAGTCACAGGCAGCCAGCACACCAGCCCCAGCCCTCACGCTTACTTGGAAGAGGATCCAGATTACTCACTAGATGGAATACTATTACAGCATTCACCTGCACAAATCCCATCAGCTCTCAGCCAAACACCACGGTGGAATCTAGTTCTAAAGCGGGCTCAGGGTCACAAATTGATGACCACAAATTTTGTTCACAGCAGGCAGAGGCTGGGACATTCGCCAGCACTCGGATGGCTGCTGGTGTCCAGATTGCTGAATCTGGGTCAGATAACGAGTCTTTTGGACTTGGTCCTAATACAGATATTGGGTTGCAAAGCAGAACAGCAACATCAGGCAGGGTTGCCAGATGCCATCACCAGATTGCAATGCACAATGGAGGAGTCCTTTTGTGTTCCGTGTGATCTTGCTTCGACATACCGTGGTCAACGCTAGTAGAATGATGACTGTCATTGAGACCTTGGTGCAGGACATAGCCCCTGACATATGGCAGGACCTGCATTCATTGCTCTAGGCATTGGTGAGATCCATCAGTGATTCAGTAAGAGGGGGGCAGGGCACCGTGACCTCACTCCAGGTGCCCCTTCACTCAAGGAATCGGGCAGGGACCCACAAGCACCCACAGGGAGGAGGGCCAGCAGCTGGATACCATGAGGCCATCTCTCCAGGTAACTCTGAGAATGTTTAGCCAATCCTAATCCCCCCTGTTTGTGATCCCATCAGCTCCAGCTCACATGCCGAGGATGGAGACCCAAAGCAGGCCGGGCCCTCTGGGCCTCGGCCCTCCAGAGGACGGAGGCCAAGGTCATTCCAGATAACTGGGCATAGCCGTCAGCAAGCTGTCAGCATCTCTGCTGTGGATGTCTGGCTCAGCGACCTGAGTGAAGTGTCAACTACTAAGAACTTTGTGGTTTGTCAAGGCATTACGGTTTGCCAAGGCATTACGGGACAACAAGGTAGCACAAGTGGATAGCAGTGTGGCTTCACAGCGCCAGGGTTCCAGGTTTGATTCCCCGCTGGGTCACTGTCTGTGCGGAGTCTGCACGTTCTCCCCTTGTCTGCGTGGGTTTCCTCCGGGTGCTCCAGTTTCCTCCCACAGTCCAAAGACGTGCAGGTTAGGTGGATTGGCTATGATAAATTGCCCTTAGTGACCAAAAAGGTTAGGAGGGGTTATTGGGTTACGGGGATAGGGTGGAAGTGAGGGCTTAAGTGGGTCATTGCAGACTTGATGGGCTAAATGGCCTCCTTCTGCACTGTATGTTCTATGTATGTTCATTAATGAATCCCGCCTCAGAGGTTCATGTTATTGTACATCATGAGTTTGGAGCATTTATTCCTCCCATGCTTCTACACTGTAGAATGATCAATGTGTACCTGAGAGGGTTTAATGGCGATACGCTTAGTGTTGGTGCTTCTTTCATTGGGCCCCACGTAGCTTCCGACAGGCCTGAGTGTGCTTGGCTTCAGATCCAAAACCCACAGCTGTTATGCACGACTGTCTGCCTGCAGCCTTATCTTAGGTCCATGTGTATATCTCAATGTCAGCCCAGTATTCATCCCATCTTCCCGCAGAGCTCAGGAACTTGTAGAAGCATGCTGAGCCTTGCAATTCCTGCCAAAAGGTCACAACTGATATCGTGCCACAGATGTAAATGGCGACAAGGCGCAAATCCTCGTGGAAGTCGAAAAACAGGATTCAAACCACATTGTGATCCTGAACACCACAGCAAATAGACCTTTCCCCAATGGCCTCTGTAAGAAATCACACAATGATTGATGAGATGCTCCTTAGGATCCTTGATTCAATTCTGACCTTGGGTGACTGTGTGGGGTTTGCATATTCTCTCCATGTCTGCGTGGGTTTCCTCTAAGTGCTCCGGATTCCTCCCAGAGTCCAAAGATGTGCAGGTTAGGTGGATTGGCCATGCTAAATTGCCCCTTAGTGCCCAAAGGTTAGGTGGGGTTACGGGGATAGGGGAGGGGAGCGGGCCGAGATAGTGTGCTGTTTCAGAGGGTCGCTGCAGACCCGATGGACCAAATGGCCTCCTTCTATACCGTCAGGATTCTACGATACTATGAAGAAGGGAATCCGTTAATTGCATTATTAAGGTCACGTATATACAGGTGAAGGGCATTGACTGATTAAGTATCTTGAGCACATATAAACAGAGACTATTATGGTTTGGTTAGTCAAGTTTCCTTTGATGTTTTGATATCTTTTGTTACAGTGCCCAATGAGGAGCTGTCACCCTCTCCATGTATGTCACCTTGTGTTTAACTTATTAATTGTTGTTTCATTTTAAAAGGAGTATGAACAGAGAATATTTTGGTTTGGTTGGTTAAGCTTCCTTCGATATTTTGTGTTAGTTGCAGTGCCCTATCAGGGCTGTCACCCCTGTCATTATTGTTTAATTTATTGATGATTGGTTTTATTAAAAAGAGTATAAATCACACCTCTGGGATATCAAGGTTGTTTAGAGAGGAGGAAGACATTTGTAATGTTGAATTCTGAAATAAACCTAGTATTGAGTGAAAGACTGGTGTGTGGCTTCCTATATCATCAGTTGTCCCCTAGCTGAATCTTGGGAAAACAAGTGCCATCTTGTTGAACTATTGTCAGCATCTGTTCTTAATGCTCTCACGCTCTTTGACTTCCATTCTAAGCTGAGTTAAAATGTATATACAGAGATCTGTAAAATGGTGCTGTGGGCCTGTAAGAGTCAATTATTATTTAGTAAAGGGGGGAAATAGATCTAACACCCCAGCTTTAGAGTAAAATCACATGCTAGTCAAACCTTCTGCCTCGAGGTCCTAATATCAGAAGAATTTGCGAGCAAGTATGTTTACTTTTTAGAAAAACAGACGTTTTTCTAGCTCTGAGATAACTAACACGTTTTTGGGTGAAGGTTTAATAATAAACCTACATCGGCAAGATCAGAATTTCAAAACAATATTCTATGTGCTGAATAGCTGTGTAACCAGTCTGTATGTGTGACTTAGAGACAAGTGCTGCATCAGAGGAAGGTGCTTCTCCAGAGGTGTCTCTGAGGTAATTCCCTCCATGCTTGTATCATGTTGGAAGAGGTCCACCACAACAGGGACCTCCACCCACCCAGATGATTCCACTGTACCAGATTGCATATTCTTTGGAGAGGCTTCATTGAGTGTCAAGAGCAATGGTGGCCAATTTCAGCCTGAGGGCCCCATGTGACACATCTGGGTTCTGAGTGGGCTGACGAGACACCTTGTTGACCGTTGTCCACGTACAGAGCTGGCACATTCCGCTGATTTTTATCCACGCACTTTTGTTCCTACCGATATGACTGAAGTGATACGCACCTGAAGCAAGGGCACATGAAATGAACTGCATGATGATTTTGTTGACTGTGAGAGCCGTGCTCTGTGTCCAAAGCATAAATATTTATTTTGTTTTAATTCCATTTGAAGTTGATGACAATTCTATCAATATATAAATGATTCAGCATTTTCTATAACTTGTCCATGTAATATTTGGCATGGATTAAATGTATTCAATCTTATTCATGGGGTCATGGTTAGTGAACATACCCAATTTCAAACTTGCATCCCAGTGGTATGAAGGGAGGCCACACATGCTGCCCACTCATTTGCTGAAGTTGCCTATCCCTGGACCAGAGTAGGATTTCAGTGACAATCTTGCCCTGATAGAGTCCTCTCCCCAGGGAGTGGGGGAAATTGGGGCAGGTCTCTGCAGATAAAAGGCCGATAAGCTAAAATGGCAACACATTTAGCAGGGGCAGCGAATGAAATAGCCAGACAGAGAGGCTTGAAGTTTTACTTCAGCACTGAACAGCAATGGCAGAAGGGGGAGCACCATTTGAGGGTATCTACAGTGGCTATTTTTCGAGCTGGGAATTTGGTGGACTGGAATCCATGTTATGGTAACTTTATGTATAAGCTATGAAGCTGAATGTTCCCTCATCTATGCTGATTTTCTGACAGCTCTCAAACTGTCAAGCATAAAAAAAGTTACAAGGAACTTAAAAATTAAATTTCTTGCCATACTGTTGTGACCTCACTGCAAAGAGCCATTCCTTTGAAGGGCCATTGAGATGCTCTACTTTTTGACAGGGATTTACTGTGACATGCAGAATAACTTGTTTCTTGCAGAGATGTGCTATGGTTCTTTGGGTCAGTATTATTTTGGGAGTTATAAGTTGCTCCAACATTGTCAATTCTTGCAGTGACTTTGTGTGATGTTTTATCTTTCACAGTGATTTGCTGATTTGCTTTCGCATTTCTGATTTTCTTGTTTCTGACAACAAGTCAGCCTGATGCTCTTTTTTCCAGAACGGAGAAACTCTGATCTGTAATGACATTGGATTATTTCAGAGACTTCCTTATTTCTTTTATCAGCTTGGATCACAGCGAACACAACCCATAACCTGGTTGAGCGCTCAATGCATTTGACCCGGTCTTTGCTGAGAGCAGAGAAATGCTTAGTGAAATCTCCCTATACTTTCCAATTGCAACATCAATGTTAACTAGCTAAAATGCCATCAATATTACGATCAAAAACCAAGGCCACAAATATGCAGTTTTCAATAATCAAGATATTTCCATAGCTAATGCCTGCTCTAATAATTGCAGTTCAACAGATCAAAGAGCTCAGGGCCACAGCACCACTTTTACACAGAATTACATATAATGCAGGACACAGAAACAGGTTATTGAGCCCAAGAGGTCAGTGCTAGTTATTTACCACAAGTCTCCCCACACCCATTCCGTCTTACCTCAAATGACCTGCCTTTCAAATTACCTTCCAATTCCAATTTTCTCTCATAAATTCAAGAAGTTCCCTTTTGAATGCAACTGAATGCATTTTCCCCAAATCCTTTCTCTTGGAATGAGTTCCAGTTCTAAGCACTCTCTGATGTAACAAAGCTCTTCCTATTTCCATATTGGATAGCTCCCCAAGCAGGAAGAAGAATGCATGTAACTTTGTCACTGGTATTCTAGGGACTTTATGGATTGGTACGGAGGCCTGAAAATCCACAGCTGCGCCAGGACCATGTATTCTTCAGCAGTGACTCTGTCGTAGTTTGTGGGGTCAATTGGAGAAAACTAATTTGTGTGGGGATGGATTCACTTTATCTGACTCAGTGTACTTGGTGAGCTGAGCCGCTCTAACATCTGCCTAGCTTCCAAGGCTAAGTGCGATTTCCAGTCTTCGGTCAGACTCAATGTACCCAAGTGTGGTAGCGTGGCCCCTTTAAAGGGCAATACTTTGTTGGCTTTGTGACAGGCCATGAGCCTATGGGGAGGAGTGCATGAAAGATGGCCTATCAGGCGTTTGGTTGTGGATCTGGCTGTTGGGTTGGGACTTGGTCAGTGTTGGCGCGGGAGTCATGGGAACAAGACCTGTATAGTAGTTGTGTATCTGGATCTTCTTGGTTCAATAAACCTGTGCTGTGTTTAACGTAGCCTTGTCGATCGCCTTGCAATGTAAAATGGATGACGAGAATAAACCACGCCAGTTGAAGGAAACTCATTGAAAATTGAAAGGGGGGAAAGAGTCTCTCAGAGGTAAAGAAATCATGAGCAGTCGAATAACAATGCCACGATTTGGGAAAATTGATCCGTTTGATCAGTAGGTTGAAAGTAGGGGGCCAATGCGTTGAAAGGTTTCGATATTTTTTCATTGCCAATGAAATCACAGCAGAAAAGAAACATAAAATAATATTACTTACTGTTTGCGGGCAACAAACATATAACCTCGTGTGAAACTTAACATCTCCGGAGATGACTTTCATTCCTGGTCAGACTTTGACAAATGTCGGAACATTGTGAATTTGCTACTTTGCTCAGCGACATACTGAATGATCAGTTGGCCTGTGGGATCAACAACTTAAATAGTCAGAGGAATTTGTTGGCAGAAACCAAGATATTGGGTGTGATCTAACCGAATTCTAACAGGGTCCCGCGTCGAGCGCGTTTAGCTGGGTGTTTCCTGATGCTTGCAACGGCGAGAAAAAAACACACTATCGAAAGGGATTCTATTGCAATCTGGAGCCTCAGCGGGGAATGCCCTGCCGAGGCCAGACTTAGCCCCCTTTCCTGCACAGAGGAGATCCACTCACCAGAACTCCTCAATGCAGACGATCCATCGACCCTCCCATCGTGACCCCCAAAGCTCTAACTCACCCACAGAGGGTCCTCTGGCCCCCCCCATACCCCGCATCACATAGGCAAGGCACCCCTGGGCACAATCACCAGAGTGGACAAAATTCAGTGCCAAGGTACCTGAGTGGCACTAGTTGTGCCAGCATGCCACCCTGCATAGAGGAGGACCACTTGAAGGGGGAGGGGGGGGGGCTCCAATCCCCTGGAACATTCCCTCCCAAGTACAATTCAGTACTGGCCCCCATTTGTGGGATAAATCCATTGTTACGTGCGATGCATTGACATATGGCATTGGTACGGTACTCACAAAATGGAAGATGGTATGGAAAGGCCTGTTGCCTTTGCATCCAGAACACTGTCGGTTGCTGAAAGGAAATATTAACAAAGTAAGGCTGGCGGTCATTTACGTCATAAAGATATTTCATCAATATATTTATGGCTGGCACTTCACCATCTCGGACCATAAATCATAACTTGGTATTTACCGCGAAAGTAAGCCCATCCCACCAACAGCACCAGCTTGAGTACAAAGCTGGGCACTACTCATGTCTGTATATTCATATATTTTTCAGCATAGATTGGGAACCCAGATCTGCTTTGAGCAGGCTTCCACAGTCACAAACAATTTCCGAGCATCCCACTCTCTAGGAGATCATCCTGGCTCTAAATTTACTTGGTACTTTACCTATCTCATCTGGCCGCATTAAGACGTGGAGTGTTGTCAAGAGTTGAAAGGATGATTTGTACGAGTTGGCATTTTGAGAAGTCATAACAGATTGGGCCCGATATGCAACATAGGGATGAAGACAAAATCACAATGATGGGGTTTTCCTGTGTTGTTGCAGAGTGATAGTGCCATGACCAAGGCGGCAGCCTCTTCAGGAATTGCACAGCAGTCACCCATGGCAATCTAAATTCAAGGTGCTGACCAGGAGCTTGCAGTAGGTTTACACCCATGGGAGTAGTCGGGGCATCCATGGACAATGCGCCACATCGGCTTTGCTGGTCACTTTTGGGTATGATGTTTTTGATTGTCGAAGATGCTCACTCGAAGTGACTATGTCCAGCCTCTGCGTTCGACAACTGTAGTGGCCATCATGGACAAGCTGCGTCAGATCTTTGCCATTCACAGCTTACCCAAAGTATTGTCTCAGGTAACAGTATTGCCTTCACAACTGAAGAGTATTAACTCTTCGTTAAGTCCGATGGAATCCAAAACATAAGGACAGCCTCCTACCACCCGACATCAAACACGCTGGCTGAAAGTGCTGTCCAAACTTTTAAAGCATCAATGAAAAAACAAGTTAATAGGCCACTACTGTTTCACTTAGCGGACTTCTTACTCTCGTACAATTCAACCCATCATACCACCACTGGGGTTAGCCCGGTAATTTGTTTCAGGACCCGGCATGACCTTTTTCCAAATTTGTTGGGGAGGGTGGAGGTTAAGCAAGCCTCACAGAAAACGCCACCATGATCCAGCCACGAAAGGCAGGTTGTTTCAAGCAGATGATTTAGTTTACGTACAGAACTTTGATGGAAGACCAAAATGGGAGAGTTGTTGCCAGGACTGGGCCAGAATCCTATGTCATAGACCTACAGGGCCATTGATCATTTGAGAAGGAGAGAAACCGTCATCCCCGATAAAGGGAAGGTGGACTCAACCCCAGATACCAGTGTACTGTTTGCCAAGTCAGTGTGTTAGAACTGAAATCTCCTCAAGGGCTACAGAGGGGTTGACGAGGTAATCAATTATACCCCTTTTCTGGATTTTACCGTTTGCTTGCCTTTGCTCGAATGCTTCTTATCTGGAAGAGCCAGTGACCAAGTTGAGATGTTTGGCATGAGTTAGGAAGTCATTTGCTGGACTTATCTTATGAAATTTGTTTTGAGCTCTCTTACTGTAACTCTCTTTGTCTGTATAGAACTGTAAATAAGAGTTTTTCTGTTTTTGCATTTCAGGGATCTGTGAGGGAATTTAAGGGGGGAGGCATATGGTAGTGGGGCCCCTTCGTGGGCCATGTAACGGGCCCTGAGCCTATGGGGACGGAATGTGTGAAGATTAGTCTATCAGGTGTCTATCAGGATCTGGTTGTTGAGCCTTGGTCAGAGTTAGGCTGGGACTCATGAGAACACAACCTGGCTAGTAGTTGTGCTGTCCTATGTATATAGTGCATCTTAGTTCAATAAAGCTCTGTTATGTTTTAACACTTTCTCGTCAATTGCTTTGCAATATAATACCAAGTACCCTGGTCCTTGTCTTTTTCTGAGCTACAAGTTACAGAGGGACATAGATAAGCTGCAGTGCTGGGCTGAGAGGTGGCAAATGGAGTTTAATTTTGGAAGGAATAACAGGAAGACAGAGTACTGGCTAATGGTAAGATTCTTGGCAGAGTGGATGAGCAGAGAGATCTCGGTGTCCATGTACATAGATCCCTGAAGGTTGCCACCCAGGTTGAGAAGGTTGTTAAGAAGGCGTACGGTGTGTAGCTTTTATTGGTGGAGGGATTGAGTTTCGGAGCCATGATGTCATGTCGCAGCTGTACAAAACTCTGGTGCGGCCGCATTTGGAGTATTGCGTGCAATTCTGGTCGCCGCATTATAGGAAGGATGTGGAAGCATTGGAAAGGGTACAGAGGAGATTTACCAGAATGTTGCCTGGTATGGAGGGAAGATCTTATGAGGAAAGGCTGAGGGACTTGAGGCTGTTTTCGTTAGAGAGAAGAAGGTTAAGAGGTGACTTAATTGAGGCATACAAGATGATCAGAGGATTGGATAGGGTGGTTAGCCTTCTTCCTCGGATGGTGATGTCTAGCACGAGGGGACATAGCTTTAAGTTGAGGGGAGATAGATATAAGACAGATGTCAGAGGTAGGTTCTTTAAGAGAGTAGTAAGGGCATGGAATGCCCTGCCTGCAACAGTAGTGGACTAGCCAACACTAAGGGCATTCAAATGGTCATTGAATAGACATATGGACGATAAGGGAATAGTGTAGATGGGCTTCAGAGTGGTTTCACAGGTCGGCGCAACATTGAGGGCCGAAGGGCCTGTACTGCGCTGTAATGTTCTATGTTCTATGTTCTATTCCTGTGAGCCTAGAGAAGAAATCAAATGTATTTAGCCCATGGATGTTAAAATGCATCATTAACACTATTATAGTCTTCTCATAGGTTAGGGTCCCTAAATTCTACATTACACCTTCAGTGCTCTGTGCTCCATGTCATTGTGGTATCGCTGTTATTTAGCATTGTAATAATTTTGTAGGCAACACTTCCAAATGATTTTATTTCAACTATTCACTTAGAGCCCTTACTTTTTCTGATTAATTGTTACCCTATTATTTTTCAGCAGACACAACTGCTTGGTTTCTCATTTTGAAATTCAGTTTTGACAGACGAGTTTCTCTGAAATATACCATTTTCTCACTTAGACTTGTTGGGCTCCTCATTACCGGCAACAACTCAGTAACGTTTGTACAACACTCATTTTTCACTATGACTCAGTTTAACACTCTTGTTTCCCAAAGCAATTTGTCTCATTCTTCACAGTAACACACTCATTTGTGGTTGTAATTAACCATCGTGCTTTTGTTTCTCACTGACAAATTGCATAAGGTCAGAATTGACTGTTCCCAGCAAATTAACAGTGCTCGCCATTTGTGAGGCTTGCTCTTGTCTATTTCATTCTCGTGCACTTTTGCACTGGAGGTTGTGGCAATTAGAAGATTAAAATCGTATGGCACTCTCTACAGAGCATCCGAACTCTGTGTGAACAGGGCAAGCAACTGCATATCTTTTTATCGAATCAGATTGAAGAATTGTCACTGAGCAGTGTAGAATCTAAACCAGGAACTGTAAATTAGAATACTGAATTCACTGTCAAATCGGGTGTAGAAATCAGAATAAAAAGTTGGAATGATAACTTGGATTTAAAGAGGAAGAAAATAAAAAGAGGTCGAAAGAAAATTTGAAAAAAGTTTATCTTTTTCCAATCTTCAACAATTAAACAATGAAGGAATGAGTCTCCACATTTGTGAAAGGTAATTTTTAATGCCAGAGAAGTTGCTTAACAGTAATTAAGGCTTATTATAGCAATAGAGCAGGTATATAGACTTAGATATATAAGTCTTACCTATCTGGGCGAGGTTAGCCCATATCTATGACATTGGTGCCGGGGCGTCATACTGTTCAAATACATTTCAGTGAGGAACCAGACAGGGAGATACTGTTTTTGCACAGCTTATGGAAGAGTGGTACATCTTGAACAACAATGTCTGGATTCATGGGTTCCACTGCACATCCGCTCATTGGAACTTACATAGAACATAGAACGATACAGCGCAGTACAGGCCCTTCGGCCCACGATGTTGCACCGAAACAAAAGCTATCTAACCTACACTATACCATTATCATCCATATGCTTATCCAATAAACTTTTAAATGCCCTCAATGTTGGCGAGTTCACTACTGTTGCAGGTAGGGCATTCCACGGCCTCACCACTCTTTGCGTAAAGAACCTACCTCTGACCTCTGTCCTATATCTATTACCCCTCAGTTTAAAGCATTGTCCCCTCGTGCCAGCCATTTCCATCCGCGGGAGAAGGCTTTCACTGTCCACCCTATCTAACCCCCTGATCATTTTGTATGCCTCTATTAAGTCTCCTCTTAATCTTCTTCTCGCCAACGAAAACAACCTCAAGTCCATCAGCCTTTCCTCATAAGATTTTCCCTCCATACCAGGCAACATCCTGGTAAATCTCCTCTGCACCCGCTCCAAAGCCTCCACGTCCTTCCTATAATGCGGTGACCAGAACTGTACGCAATACTCCAAATGCGGCCGTACCAGAGTTTTGTACAGCTGCAACATGACCTCCTGACTCCGGAACTCAATCCCTCTACCAATAAAGGCCAACACTCCATAGGCCTTCTTCACAACCCTATCAACCTGGGTGGCAACTTTCAGGGATTTATGTACATGGACACCTAGATCCCTCTGCTCATCCACACTTCCAAGAACTTTATCATTAGCCAAATATTCCGCATTCCTGTTATTCCTTCCAAAGTGAATCACCTCACACTTCTCTACATTAAACTCCATTTGCCACCTCTCAGCCCAGCTCTGCAGCTTATCTATGTCCCTCTGTAACCTGCTACATCCTTCCACACTGTCGACAACACCACCGACTTTAGTGTCGTCTGCAAATTTACTCACCCACCCTTCTGCGCCTTCCTCTAGGTCATTGATAAAAATGACAAACAGCAACGGCCCCAGTACAGATCCTTGTGGTACGCCACTTGTAACTGAACTCCATTCTGAACATTTCCCATCAACCACCACCCTCTGTCTTCTTTCAGCTAGCCAATTTCTGATCCACATCTCTAAATCACCCTCAATCCCCAGCCTCCGTATTTTCTGCAATAGCCTACCGTGGGGAACCTTATCAAACGCTTTACTGAAATCCATATACACCACATCAACTGCTCTACCCTCGTCTACCTGTTCAGTCACCTTCTCAAAGAACTCGATAAGGTTTGTGAGGCATGACCTACCCTTCACAAAGCCATGCTGACTATCCCTGATCATATTATTCCTATCTAGATGATTATAAATCTTGTCTCTTATAATCCCCTCCAAGACTTTACCCACTACAGACGTGAGGCTCACTGGTCTATAGTTGCCGGGGTTGTCTCTGCTCCCCTTTTTGAACAAAGGGACCACATTTGCTATCCTCCAGTCCTCTGGCACTATTCCTGTAGCCAATGATGACATAAAAATCAAAGCCAAAGGTCCAGCAATCTCTTCCCTGGCCTCCCAGAGAATCCTAGGATAAATCCCATCAGGCCCCGGGGACTTATCTATTTTCAGCCTGTCCAGAATTGCCAACACCTCTTCCCTACGTACTATGAAATTTGTGCATAAATAGGAATGAGTGCCATTAGCCTCACCATTATTTTTATAATAAATTCCGATCCATGTGTGTTTCCATGATCCACAGAGCTTTACATCTTGGGTTATCTGTTTTCTCAGAGCAGAGCTAGTCACTCACGTAAGTCTCTTACGTTTAATACAACTGGAGGGACATAAAGATCAGCTATGTTTTTACTGAATGGCTAAACAGATGTGCAGGGTTCTACTGCCTACTCCTACTCCAATTCTTATGTTCTTTTATTCTAATCATAGCCTTTGGGTACCGAGCAACATTAAGGATGTAAAAAAACGCAGAAGATTCTGGAAATACTCAGCACATCAGGCCGCATCTGTGCAGAGCGAAACAGTTAATGTTTCCGGCTGATAACCTTTCAACAGAACATTAGATGATGGGCACGATTCAGTCACCCAGTTGGGCCCGGTGTGGATCCAGGCGCAATGAGTGAATCGCGCAAGAGTCTCAAATTGGGCTTCACGCCGGGAGCCGGGCTGATCTCCGACTCCCTCCGGCTGGCACAATCTGGTGCCAAGATCCAGATCAGCATGTTTAAATGAGCCAATAGGCTCATTTAAATACCTGGACGGCAGATTCACCTGGCGCCCGGGAGTCAATGGCCATGCCTGCGAGACCTCACTACAAGCATGAATCAGGCGTAATAGTACCTTGGGGGGAATCTCGCAAAGCCATTAGAGGCCTTGCGTGGTCAGGGACAGGGTGGGGTAGTACCCTGGCACTCCCTTGGCGCCTAGACACCTTGGCAATGCCAGCCTCCTTGCCAGTGCCTGGATGACACTGCCAGGGTGCCAGGCTGGAGGTGCCAGTGTGTCCAGGTGCCAGGGTGGCACTGCCAGGGTTTAGGCCCGGGTGAACTTGCCAATTGGAGAGGGTGTGGGGGAGGCTTTCCCATGTGCCTCGACAGGTTTTGAGGCATGAAATGAGGGTCAATAAAGCAGGGTGGGGGAGGAGCCTGAAAGGTGGGGGAGGGAGATTGGAGCTGCTGATCAAAATGGCGCCCGGTCTGCGGACAGCCATTGTGGGTTCAGCTCGTCTGCAGGAAATCACTCAAAATGTGGCCTCGGTTTGGAGAAACTCCTCGAGGCCAAAAAAAACGGCAAAGTACTGGTGAATAGCTGGGTGAATCTCTGCAGCCACCATGAAACACCGCGCAAAACACGCCCACAGGCGGACTTGAACTTCTGTCTACTGAATCGCAGCCAATTTTTCTTCTCTGCTTTTAGGGGCTATGTTCGGGAAATGTGCTTGTATATGCTAATGTGATTACTGCTGTATCACCTCATTAACAGACGTGAGTACATAACCTTTATTTAATAATCTTTATTATTGTCACAAGTAGGCTTACATTAACACAGCAATGACAATAACACAGCTAACCACTGTGCTAACGTGACGCCTCGTCAAAGCAACAGTTAATCCTTTATTTACATGTAATTAACAAAAGAATATGACCCTTTTTAAATTGCTGTTAAATTGCTAATTAGATTTTGCATAAATTAATTTGGCATTTTGGCTAACATAGTTGAATACATTTTAAATAAACTCCTGTTGCTCTGTAATATTGCAGAATTTATTCTGAACTTTACACCCTTTGCCATTTAAGTATGTTTTCTGATGGGAGAAGTGACAAAAAGCATGATGTTGCATTTTACACTGGTTATGTTATTGTGTGCATTTTACAAAACACTTTTTGTTGGATATATAGTTCCCTTTAATGTCAACTTGTTAAAATTGATTAATGCATTAGATCCTGAAGTGTACTATTATTGGTTTAGCTAAGTATGCATACCTTTCTTTTCCCAATTTATTTCCACTTTCCATCGTATTTAATTACCATTTTGACAATATTTGTTAATGGGGATGTGTATGGACAAGCACAGATGTGAAGTTGTGTAATGTGTTAGTCACTAGTTGGATTGCAATCAAAGTGCAGTTTGGTTGGGTTGTGTAGATAAGAACAGGGATATGGCTGCAGAGTTTTAGCTCAGTCATTCTCTGGTCCCTGACCTACATAAAATAGGCACGCAATATATGGGTGTGCACTGCACCTGTCTATTAGCATTGTCTCTGGCTGCACATAATATTTGTGCAGTCTGTTGATTATGGTGATGATGGGGAGTAGGTTGCAAGGTTTTGCTTCATTTGTAACTGCCCTATCCAATCATATATCTTGCTCCAACCTTTCTGCCTCTTCTGATTCCTAATTTTGCACCATTTGTAAATTTGACAACTTTGCTTTGAGTTTCTGAAGTCAGTTCATTTATATAAATTGGAAAGAGTAGTGATCTCAGCACTAAGCCCAGAGATACCGTATGCAGTATTTCCCTCCCCTGGATATTTCCCCCCGAATAATGCTCATTCATTCCTACCCTTCAATCAGTGAGCATCCATTCCCAGAGTTTATTTGTCGATTTATTATAATTTTGTAACACTCAATTTGCACACACAGCATCGAACTAAATAACATGATAAATGAAGGATATATGTATGGATACCAACAGAACTCCTCTGCTCTCTTTGGAACAGTGCCATGGAATCTTTTATACCCTGAAGTGGAGTATTAACAGACAACCTTCTAACTCAGAGGCAAATGTGCAACCACTGAATCCAGGATATACTGTGCTGGAAAGTCTACTGCTATCTGATTCTCCTTTTCACAAAGAAGTCAGGCTGGTTGGTTAGGCAGAATCTTTCCCATCTGAATCCATGCTGAGAGCTGTTACCAACGTTATCGCTGGGCAGATAACCCTCAAATTTAACCGTGATTATAAATAATTTATGTTTCCATAGAATGGATTAATCAACCCGAGTTTGCCTGTTTTGCCCCTGTAGCACCGTCAATATGACGCGAGGCAGGTTGAGGTAATGTCAATTGAAGGCTTTATTAAGCAGAACTTTATCCCCAGCAGCGTGGTTACAGAATGCAGCTGCTGAGGGAAATGGAGGGAAAAGCTGGGTTCTTATACCGGCATTTCTGGGTGGAGTCCAGTAGGTGGCAGATCCTATCAGGACCTGGCATCCCTCCACCAATAGCCTGTCGACACGTGGTGTACCGTATTACCCCTAATACATACTACCACAGCCCCTCTCTTGGAATGTATGTACCACAAAAGCATATTTTTAATCAACTCATACCTTCGCAGAAGGCTCTGGGGGCCAAATCACTGAGTGTCTTTAAGACAGAAATACATAGATTTTTGATCAATAGGGGGATCAGGGGTTATAGGGAGAAGGCAGGAGAATGGGGATGAGAAAAATATCAGCCGTGATTGAATTGCAGAGCAGGCTCGATGGGTTGGGTGTCCTAATTCCTGCTCCTATGTCTTATGGTCTTATGTCCGCTGACTCCCTCATCCTCTCATGCTCACTGTAAGAGACTCACAAATCTCCTCTCCAGTCTCGCTCAGCAGTCTGGGATAAATACCATCTATACCTGAGGATTTATTTGTTTTGAGTCCATTTAACCTGGGTAGGAATTCAATCTCATTGATAACAACATTATTGATTTTAACTGAAGGACATTTGAGGCAAGTTTTGTTGCTGCGACACATCCATTTAGGCCACGAAGATAAATTGTTGCTGCTTTTTATCTGATACAGAGGATATTCTTGAAATGTCCTTTAGAATTTAATGTTTTACATTGTCCAGAATGTTGTATTACTATTGGCAATAAACAACATGTTGTCATTGCCCTTCTCTGTTTAGAATGCATGTAACACAATTTGTTGGATCAGACACCTTTATTGGTGATAAAGACTCATCAATACTGTAACTGGTGAAGTCTACTTTTATTTGATTGCTACAAGATGCAGTAAGAGTAACCGTATCGGGAAATATCATTCACAGTTCTTGTACCTGTGATGTGATGTGTTAGTCAAAAATCTGTCTTTTGAAAGTTTAGTCTGCTTTATGAACTGTAGACAAAGATTTTGCGAGTAGTCTTTAGGCCTGGCCATTGCATTGCAACACAAATTTAGGAAGAAGCGCACAAAATCTGAAAAAAAAGAAAAATAGAAAAAAAGATTTGTTACAGGGTGTGCTGAAGGAATGAGTGAGAAGGATTTTAAATGTAATCTCAGTATCTTGGTTAGATTTGTGGTTTCTGTACATCCAAGAGCTGGTGGGGAAAAGATTATTTTATTATTAATGTAACTTTTTGCAATTCTTGCAGCTTGCATTTTTTACGGTTAACCACTGGCATGATGCACGTAAATTGTGAGTTATGAGCAAAACCAATTGTCAAGTGAAGATGTGATCAAAATAAAGCAACCAACAATTTTGTGCCTGGAATAGCAGACTTAGATGTGTGGCCTGGATGATGAAATATTACACTCTCAAAATCAGTGAACAATGTAAAAATAAACTTGCCCCTTGACCTCAATCAGGGTGTTATGCTCCTGTATTAACTTCGCCTCTGGCTGCATATGTTCTTGGGTCATCAGTATCTACAGGGATGATTATGTAGGCACCTCACCTATATTCAGTTGCATAAAGAAAATCACTTATCAGATGCTAAGAAAGGCATTTAGCAGCTTACTTGCAGAGAAGCAGCCATTTTGTTAATTCATTTTTGGGATGCGGGTGTCACTGGCAAGGCCAGCATTTATTGGCTATGCCTAGTTGCCCTTGAGAAAGTGCCGATGAACCACTGCAGCCCATGTGATGTAGGTACAACCACAATGCATTCAGGAGGGAATTCCAGTATTTTGACCCAGCAACAGTGAAGGAACAGCGATATAGTTCCAAATCAGGATGGTGTGTGACCTGGAGGAGAACTTCCAGATGGTGATGTTCCCATGGATCTGCATCCCTTGTTCTTTTGGTAGAGGTCATAGTTTGAAAGTTTTTACAAGGATGTTATGACATGGCGGGTTTTCCAAAATTACTTGGTGGTGTTCACTATATGCCTAAACCTGCCATAAGTACTTTGCTTACACAAATAGGGAAATGTCCAATTCAATCAATATTCATGTGTCTTATAAGCCCAGAATATCACAATTTGTGACTGGGTCAGTTACCCAGGCACAAGACCATCCCTCTGTCTGGAATTTTCCAGACTATAGGTGTAATTAATATAAACTCCTGCACCCTCCGCATTATCCACTGGTCTACAAATTAAGAATTCCGATGTATACTTCATCTTAGATGGGTAAAAGGTTATGGGAATTTCATATTCCGATCTAAGCCTGGAATTTCCACTCCATTCCGCTGGTTTCTTTGTAGCTACTTGCCAGAAATTAGCGTCAGAAGGAACTAACTGAAAAAGGGACCTTGGCCAAAATGCGGATGCGTAACCTAAAACCTCTAAACCTTGCAGCTGACTGTTCAGGATTTTGAAGCCACCCTCTCTCACAATACTCTAATTACATGAGTGCAAGTTGGAGCTGTTGTGTAATCCCAGGAATACAATCTGAAAATGCCCTGACTGAGGCTTCTCTCTCCTGGCAGACCTCAGTCAGATCTGTCATGTCTGTGTCGTTTGGTGGGAGCTTTGGGTGGGGGAGGGGGTGATTGTGGTTGGGGGGGGGGGGGGGGGGGGAGGGGGGGGGGCAGGGAGGGCTCCATACAGGTGCTTCAGAAGGCTGCAATAGTTTTCCGCGGGAATCAATGGGGATATAATGTATGAGATGATTGTAATGACTCCATACTGGGCAGCTGGAAGGGGGCCATTGCAGGCTTATATTCATTCATGTTTTTGTTCAATGTTTCCGCAGACACGAGCACGAGTGCCTCATGGATGGAATGGGTAAAGTTTCCTTCATCATGGCAATCAGGCAGCTAATAAGGAGAAGTAAGGCCTATTGCTGCAAGGCTAGACAAAGGGAAGACCCTCACTTTGATGAACAAAGACCAGCAGGGCCCCCTCATTTCCCAGCAGCTGAGAATGACAGAGCCATTGAGTGGAGACCTCTGGCAAGTCCAAGGGTGTACAGAAGATGCCTCTCATACCTCCAGACGAGTGAAGGAGGGTGCAGTAGCTGCTTTTGTATATGTTGGGATGTGGTGGTACATATCCGCCACATTGCCCGAGAGGAGCTGACACCTCAGGAACTGGTAGGCCATCCATTGCCAGTAGCTCTAAAAGTGACCGGTGCTCTGAACTACCTTGCAAGTCCACTGGGGGCCTCAGCTGGATTTTTCAAGCATCTACTCGCAAATGCATTTGAGAGGTTACCGATGCGCTATTTAACCAGGTGCACACTTATGTCCAATTCTTCCTAGATTAACTCAGCCATTCTGCTACAGCATTGAGCTTTGCAGTGATCTCTGGATTCCCACAGGTGCAGGGTGCCATCGACTGCACTGATGTGACGTTAGGCGCTCTTTACATTTCATCAACAGGAAAGGGTTCCAGTCTCTCAATGTCTCTGCAGATTGTGTGCATCTCTGTCAGGTAGCCTGGAAGCTCCCACAACGCATACATCTGGAGTGACTCACAGGTGCCACAGATCTTAGCGGGACCTCAGTGACAAAGGTTACCTGCTAAAGATGTGGCTGATGACTCCTGTTGGCCTCCCATAAAGTGGCTCAGAGGGCAGTACAACACTTCTCATTTTGCAACATGTTGACTGTTGACATTTTGAAGAAGCATTTTCGATATCTGGAGAGGTCAGTGGCTCTCTACTGTACTATTCCCAGCGGGTCTACCACTTCATCGTGACTTGCTGCGCTCTACGTAACCTGATGCTTCAATGGAGGGTGACTTGGCAGCTCAAGTGATTAGCACTGTGGCTTCACAGCGCCAGGGTCCCAGGTTCGATTCCCCGCTGGGTCACTGTCTGTGCGGAGTTTGCACGTTCTCCCCGTGTCCTGCGTGGGTTTCCTCCGGGTGCTCCGGTTTCCTCCCACAGTCCAAAGACGTGCAGGTTAGGTGGATTGGCCATGCTAAATTACCCGTAGTGTCCATAAGGGTTGGGAGGGGTTATTGGGTTGCGGGGATAAGGTGGAAGTGAGGGATTAATGTGGGTCGGTGCAGACTCGATGGGCCGAATGGCCTCCTTCTGCACTGTATGTTCTATGTAATCTATGTAAACAGTAAAGGAGCTCCATGTCTCCTCCAATGTCGAGATGGCTGAGTTTGATAAGGGTGAGGAGGCTGAAGTTCCAACGGAAGGGGCCATAGCATGAGCCAGACGAAGCAGGCATGTGTGTCAGATGCTAAGAGCCACCATGTCCCAGACGGGTGATGACAAGTAGCTTGTGTGAGCCTCTTTCACCAGTGCCCTGCTTGCTGGGTCCATCTTAACGCTGTCATCAAAGATCAATGTGAGCCTCATCATTTCAAAGAAAGCACATAAATCTCTGAATGAGTAGTTAGATTCTAGTATCATGATGTCCGCATCCTTGGAATGTAAGGCAGCCTCTGGAGCATGTGGGATAATAACTGCAACAGTGGGTTTGTGAGCGGAGTTGAGGTGTTGCAGCCTCTTCAAGCATCTCACCAACAATCCACAGCCTAACGGGAACCTTCAAGAGGCAGGAGTAGCGCCACCATCCTCAGTACACTCATGGTGGTATGTCTGCAGTGTAGCAAAGCTCCTCAAGGAGGTTAATCCTCAGAGTGGTTCTTGCCTTGATGTCTGAAGCCTGCTCCAAATCTGCACTGAGGGATTTCTGTGCAGGCAATTGTTCATGCAACACTTCTTCAGGCCTTATCATCATACTTAGTCCCCAGCATGAGATCTCTCTTCAGGATACAATCATCTGCAACTCTCAGTAATGAATCGAGCCTACACTTCAGCTCACCTTTCAGTGGACCATTAAAGCTTCAGCAACTGCAGCATGGTCCACTCTTTTTGTCAAACACTCATGACCATGGCTCTGTGTGGAATTTCCCAAGTTACCCTTCTGCACATTACCATGTCAAACCCCATGTGGGGGGTGGTGGCTGTAGTTAGGGCGGGGGGGGACTGATGGATGCAGTGTGAAATTATCCACTTTGTTGGGAAGAATATAAAAACAGTATCTTTTTTAATGGGTTAGAAACTAAGAAATGTTGTATTTCAGAGAGATTTAGGTGGCCTCGTAAATGAATCGCAGAAGTTTATACCACAGATACAATGAGCAACTAGGAAGGCAAATTGTATGTTAACCTTTGTTAAAAAGGAGTTGAAATATAAGAATAAAGAAGTTTTGTTGCAATTGTGCAGGGCTTTGTTCAGCCCACACAGCAGGTTGTGTGAATAGTTTTGGTTTCCTTGCCGAAAGAAGGATATACTTGCCTCAGCTAGGCTACAACAAAGGTTCATTAGGTTGATTCCTGGGATGATGGGTTTGTCCAATGAGAAGCCGAGACCTATATTCTCTGGAGTTCAGAAGAATGGGAGCTGACGTTTTGTCAAAGACTTGCTCAGGCAGATGTTGAGAGATTAATTCACCAGCTGCAATGTTGTCATGGACCCCTGGGCTAGTGCGCAGTCAATCCCAGCCTCAGTTGACATGGAGTCGCATCACAGAATCACAGAAATACACAGTGCAGACGGGGTCCTTCAACCAATCGGGTTTGCACCGAAAAACATGAAAAACACGGGACCTATCTACTTACCTAATCCCATTTGCCAGCACTTAGCCCACAGTCTTGAATGTTATGACATGCCGAGTGCTCACTCAGGTATTTTTAAAGGATGTGAGGCAACCCGCCTCTCCCTCCCTCCCAGGCAGTGCATTCCACGACCGTCACCGCCCTCTGGATAAAATAGCTTTTCTTCACATCCCTCCTAAACCTCCTGCCCCTCAGTTTGAATTTGTGTCCCCGCGTGACTGACCCTTCAACTAAGGGGAACAGCCCTTCCCTATCCAACCTGTCATGTCCCTCATAATCTTGTACACCTCAATCAAGTCGTCTCTCAGACTTCTCTGCTCCAACGAAAACCCCAAGCCTATCCAACCTTACTTCATAACTTAAATGTTCCATCCCAGGCAACATGCTGGTGAATCTCCTCTGCACCCCTTCCACTGCAATCACATCCTTCCTGTAATGTGGCGACCAGAATTTCACACAGTACTCCAGCTGTGGCCTCACTAAAGTTCTATACAACTCCAACATGACCCCCCTGCTTTTGTAATCTGTGCCTCGATTGATAAAGACAAGCGTCCCATATGCCTTTTTCACCACCTATTAACTACCCTTTTGGCTCCTTCAGAGATCTATGGACAAACAAGCCAAGGTCCCTTTGTTCCTTGGAACTTCCCAATGTCACGGTGTTCATTGAATACTTCCTTGTCAAATTATTCTTTATGAAGTGCATCACCTCATACTTTTCAGGGTTAAATTCCATCTACCAATTTTCCACCCATCTGACAATCCCATATATATATCTTGCTGTAACCCAAGACACTCAAACTCACTGTTAACCACCCGGCCAATCTTTGTGTTATCCATGAACTTACTGATCCTACCCCCAGATAGTCATCTATGTTGTGTATATATAAATGACAAATAATAGGGGACCCTGCACAGATCCTGCGGTACGTTGCTAGACACAGACTTCCAGTCACCAAAGCCGCCTTCTTTCATAACCCTCTGTCCCCTACAACTAAGCCAATTTTGAATTCACCTTATCAAAGGTGCATTTGCCTTCTTTATAAGTCCCCCATGTAGGACCTTGTCAAACAAAGGCTTTGCTGAAATCCCTATAAACTACATCAATTACACTGCCCTCATCTACATACCTGGTCACCCTTCAAAAAATTCAATCAAATTTGTTCGGCATGACTTCCCTCAGACAAAGCCATGCAGACTATTCCTGATCTTACCTTAGAGGGACACCTTACCTCTCCAAGTGGAGATAGATTTTATCCTTTAGAATTTTCTCCAATAGTTTCCCTGCCACTGACGTGAGACTCACTGGTCTGTAGTTCCATGGCTTATCTCTACAACCTTTCTTAAATAGTGGATTCATATTAGCTCCTCTCCAGTACTCTGGCACTTCCCCTGTGGCCAGTGAAGAATTAAAAAATCGGGTCAGAGCCCCTGCCATCTTCTCCCTCGCTTCCCACAGCAGCCTGGGACATAATTCATCTGGACATGGAGATTTGTACACTTTTAAGAATGCCGACACCTCCAACACCTTGTCACTCCCTACGTCAATTTGCTCAAGAACCTTGCAGCCTCTCTTCCTGAGTTCCTAACCTACATTCTCATTTTCTTGGGTGAAGACAGATGTAAAGCATTTGTTCAATACCCCTCCAGCGCCCTCTGGCTCCACCTACAGATTGCCCCCTTGGTCCCCAATCGGCCCTACTCTTACTCTGGTTATCCTCTTCCCATTGATGTATTTATATAATATCTTGTGAGTTTCGCTATTTTTCCAAGCCAGAGCTTTCTCAGATTCCCTCTTTACTCTCCTAATTGCTTTCTTAAGCTCCACCCTGCACTTTCTGTACTCTACTGATGCCTCTGCTGATTTGCTTCCCTTATACTTGCTAAAATCCTCTCTTTTCCTTCTCATTATATGCTGAATATCTCTGGTCATGAAATGAAATTAAATGTATGACCGCCCATACACTGCGTTCGAGGCAGACGGCCGCCTTTACCACTTTCTTACGGTTCCCTTCGGCGCCACCAACAGGGTCGCGGTCTTCCATGACTTATTGTCACAAGTAGGCTTCAAATGAAGTTACTGTGAAAAGCCCCTAGTCGCCACATTTCGGCGCCTGTTTAGGGAGTCTGATATGGGAATTGAACCCACGCTACTGGCCTGCTAATGGTCTGTTTTAAAAGCCAGCTATTTAGCCCTGTGCTAAACCAGCCCCTATGGTCCCCTGGGCTTGCAACTCCTTCCTATCACCCTAGAGGGAACATATTGGGCCTATACACCTCCCATGTCCTTTTTCAATGCCCCCCCACTCTCCCAATCACTGCTGTTCCCCACAGGTTACTCTTCCCAGTCTTCCAGGACAAGATTCATTCAGCCTTATTTGACTAAAATCCACTCTTCCCCAATCCAAATTGTTTTTGCAACTTGACTATTTCTTTGTCCATAATAAGTTTAAATTGTACCATGCTGTGGTTATTATCAGTAAAATGCTTCCCCACCACCACCCGTCCGGCTTCATTTCCCAGAATTAGGTCCAGCACTGCGCCACCTCTTGTTGGACCTTTTACATAGTGACCTAAAAAGATCTCCTGTATACATTTTAAGAAATCCACTCCATCTAAGCCCTTAACACTATTACTATCCAATTAATGTTTGGAAATTTGAAATCAACGAATATAATTACCGTATTGTTATTATTTTTACACACCTCCGCGAATTGTGCACATATCTGCTCCTCAATTCCCCGTTGACTATCTGGGGGTCATTAATAAACACTGAGCAATGTGGCTGTCCCTTCCTTATTCCGAAACTCTACTCACAAAGATTCATTTGATGCCCCCTTCAAGATAGCATCTCTCCTTGCTGCAGTAACTGACTCCATAACTAAGAATGCAATGCTTCATCTTTTACCTCCTCCTCTGTGTTGCCTGAAGATTCTATATCCCAGAATATTGAGCTGCCAATCCTGCCCCTCCCTCAACCACGTCTCTGTGATGGTAACTATATCACAATTCCAGGTGACATGGTGGCACAGTGGTTAGCACTGCTGCTTCACAGTACCAGGACTGGATTCAATTCTGGCTTGGGTCACTGTCTGGGTGGAGTTTGCATTTTCTCCTCGGTTCTGCGTGAGTTTCCTCCAGATGCTCTGGTGTCCTCCCATAGTTGAAAGATGTGCAGGTTAGGTAGATTGGCCATGATAAAATTGCCCCTTGTGTCCAGGGATGTATAGGTTAGGTGGGGTCACGGGGATAGTGCAAGTGAGTGAGCCTAGATGGGGTGCCCTTTCAGAGGGTCGGTGCAGACCCGATTGACCAAATGCCCTCTTGCGGCACTGTAGGGATTCTATGATTCTATTCTATAATTCTATGGTTCCACGTGACAATCTTTACCCTTAACTCATCCGTCTTACCGGTTATTCTCCTTTTATTAAAGTGGAGGCCATCCAGCCTTGCTTTACTCGCTTGCAACTTAATACAGCGGTGCTCCTTCTGACTTGATTGCTTTACTGTATTATGTTGTGTCCCTAGTCTGCTAACAGCCTTTGTCCCCTCCCCCTGCCGAATTAGTTTAAATTCCTCCCAACAGCACTAGCAAACCCACCCACCAGGATGTTAGTCCCTCTCTGGTTCAGATGTAGACCGCCAATTTGTACAGGTCTCACCTTTGCCAGAAATGGGCCCAGTGATCCAGGAATCTAAAACCCTGACTCCAACTCTTAAACCACGCATTCATCTGCACTATTCTCCTATTTCTGTGCTCGCTACCACTGGGAGTAACCTAGAGAGTACAACACGAGAATCCCTGCTTCTTAGTCTACTGCCTAGCTCCCTGAATTCCTGATGCAATACCTCATCGCTCTTTCTACCTATGTCATTGATACTAACATGATCCATGACCTCTGCCTATCACCCTCCCCCTTCACGATGCCCTGCAACTATTCCCTGGCACCAGGGAGGCAACACACCACCCTGGAAACACGTTGATGGTCACAGTCAGTTTCTATCTGTTCCTCGAATTATAGAATCCCCTATTACTATTTCCCCTCCTGTAGAGACAGGCTGCTTGAGGTTCTAAAAGCTTGGCTCTGGCTGCACTCCCTCCAAAATGGAATGCCGATTTCTGAGCAGGACCCTAGGGGACTCCTGAACTACTTGTCTGTTTCTCTTGGACTGCCTGGTGGTCACCCATTCCCTACCTTCCTCAAGTCCCTTCAGCTGCAGTGTGA
This sequence comes from Scyliorhinus torazame, assembly GCF_047496885.1. Lineage (NCBI taxonomy): Eukaryota > Metazoa > Chordata > Chondrichthyes > Carcharhiniformes > Scyliorhinidae > Scyliorhinus > Scyliorhinus torazame. The sequence goes on along the minus strand of NC_092720.1, from coordinate 89,733,978 downwards.
CCACCTCTCTAAACGTACTATCCACGATGCCCTCAGACTCGCAAATGCTCCACAGTATCCCAGCCGCCGTTCCAACTCTGAAACCTGAGCTACCAGGAGTTCCAGCTGGACGCACTTCCTGCACATATGCTGGTCTGGGGACTGGCAATGTGCTGGGCTATCCACATAGAGCAGGAGGAGCATACCATGGCTTTGAGTTCTCCTACCATGATTATACCCTTCAAAAGTAAAACTTAACACTTAAAAAAAAAATCAAGTCTTTACCATCGCTAAAACAAGGATCTAAAATTTAATATAGTTTGAAAATACCCACCAGGACATACTCGCTAATCAGCCACTACCATTGGTCCCACATCACTTTCTGAACTGTGCTACCTCATCTCAAAGCTGCTGTTGGTGGCCCCGATGATCCCACTGCAAGACCACCACTCGCCTCTGAGGAAAGGTAGAAAATGAAAGGAGCACCTTGCTCCCTCCTCATCAAACTTCCTCAGTCGCAAAACTCCACCTTAAGCACTCTACTGCAGCCCAAAGTAGCACTCCATGTAAACACAAGTGAAATTCAATGTTATTTTAAAATACCTGAGGAACTTGTCAAAGTCTAATAAACTTCAGTCACCAGGTTTATAAATTTAACACAAATAACCTTTTATTATTTAATAGTAATTAAACTGACAAAAATGCCAAATCACTGAGTGTCTTTAAGACAGAGATAGATAGGTTCTTGATTAATAAGGGGATCAGGGGTTATGGGGAGAAGGCAGGAGAATGGGGATGAGAAAAACATCAGCCATGATTGAATGGCGGAGCAGACTCGATGGGCCAAGTGGCCTAATTCTGCTCCTATGTCTTATGGTCTTATGGTCTGACGGAGTCCCCCATCGTGTACTCAGATCCTGTACGGACCAACTGGCGGGTGTGTTCGCAGACATCGTCAATCTCTCCCTACTCCGTTCCGACGTTCCCACCCTCTTCAAGAAGACCACTATCATATTGGTGCCAAAGAAGAACTAGGCAATGTGCCTCAACGACTACCTAATTAAGGAAATTTGGCATGTCCACATTGATTCTTACCAATTATTATAGATGCACCATAGAAAGCATCCGGGGCGGGATTCTCCACTCCCGCGCCGAAGTGCCCACGCCGAGGTTCACGATGGCGCAAAACGGCCCCTATCCCGACCGATTCAGGGCCCGATAATGGGCTAGGAGTGGGGCCGCGCCATTTACATGCATCAGGCCTTGTTGCCATGTAAAGGCGGCGCCGCATACATGACGCGGCAGGCGCCGCAAAACTGGCGTCACCCGCGCATGCGTGGTTGCCGTCCTCTCAGAGTCCGCCCCGCAAGAAGATGTCAGACGGATCTTGTGGGGCTGCGGAAGAAAGGAGGTCCTCCTTCAGAGAGGACGGCCCGACGATTGGTGGGCATCGATCGCGGGCCAGACCCCAATTGAGGCCCCCCCCAGGTGCGGGATCCCCCCACCCCCCCCAGCGTTCCCGCGCTGTTCCCGCCGGCAGTGACCAGGGGCGTCATTCTCCGCCGGCGGGAGTCTCCGTTTTGCCGGCGCCCGGGGGTTTCCCGACGGCGTGGGGCTGCCCCACAATGGGAAACCCCATTGACCGGCCGGTGTTACGGAGACTCCCGCCGGCCGGTCGGAGCAGAAATGTGGCGTGGCAGGTAGGAGAATTTCGCCCCAGGTGTGGATGGCGCCGGGGGGAACTCGCCGTTTTGGCCTGGCTGCTCGGCCCATCCGGGCCTGAGAATAGCAGGGGTGCCGGAGAATCGCCATTTTGGGTGTCTCGGGCGACTCTCTGGCCTGTGCCGCGCGGAACTCAACGGGGGCGTTCTCGCCGCTTGGGAGAATCGCGGGAGGGCATCGGACCGGTGGCGCGGAAAATTCGGCGATCCAGGCGATTCTCCCAACCGGCGCGGGAGTGGAGAATCCCGCCCCTTATCTGGCTACAGCACAGTTTGGTATGGCAACTGCTCGGCCCAGGACCATAAGAAACTTCAGAGAGTCGTGAACACAGCCCAGTCCATCACGCAAACCCGCCACCCATTCATTGACTCTGTCTACACCTCCCACTGCCTTGAGAAAGTGGGCAGCATAATCAAAGATATCTCCTGCCTGGATTATTGTCTCTTACAATCTCTTCCATCGGGCAGGAGATACAAAAGTCTGAAAACACGGACCAACAGATTCAAAAACAGCTTTTCCCCCACTGTTACCAGACTCCCCAATGGCCCTCGTATAGACTGAACTGATCTCTCTCTACGTATCTTCTCTATTGTTGTAGCACTATATTTCACCCGATGTCTATGTCAATGTATTTACATTGTATATTCATCGTATGTCCTGGCCGGGATTCTTCTTTCCAGGGACAAGGTCCCCACGTTGGCAGGAAAACCGGTGGCAACGGCTCCGGCGCCAACAGGCCCTCAAGGTGAGGAATTCTCATCTGTCCCGGGGCTAGGTGGATGCCGGAGGGGATGCGCAAAACCGCCGGCGTGTTTTGCCGCATGCGCGGGGGATTCTCTTCTCTGCGCCGGCCATGGCTGAGCCCTACAGGGGCCGGCGCGGAAGGAAGGAGTGCCCCCACGGCACAGGCACACCCGCAGATCGATGGGCCCCGATCGCGGGCCAGGCCCCCGTGGCCCCCCCCACCCCCGGGGTCGGACCCCCCTTCGCCCCCCCGAGGGCCGCCCCAGCCGACCTACCTGCCAGGTCCCGCGGTGTGGGACCATGTCTAACCCACGTCGGCGGGACTGGCCAAAAACGGACGACCGCTCGGCCCATCGGGACCCAGAGAATTGCCTGGGGGGGGGGGGGGGAGTGGGGGGGGGGGGGCGCTGCCAACAGCCCCCGACCGGCGTGGCGTGAACCCCGCCGCTGCCTGAAATACGGCGCCGGAGAATACGGCAGCCGGTGTCTGGGCAGTGGGTGGGATTCGCGCCGCCCCCCAGGGATTCTCTGATCCGGTAGGGGGTTGGAGAATCCCGCCCCCTATGTTTTTCATGTATGGAGCGGTCTGCCTGGACTGCACGCAGACCAATACTTTTCACTGTACCTTGGTCCACGCGACAATAAATGTAAATCTAAATCTAATCTATCCAATCATCGACTGTTGCCAGCAAGCCAACTGAACTGACTGCCACCAAAGCTGGTTCTTAAGACTCAGCTGGTGCTGACGAGTTTGTTTTCTCCTCTTTGCTCAGAAAGTGGTGAATGTTTGTAATTCTCCTGCCCAGGTGGCTATGAGTGGCAGTTGCTGAGTATACTCAAGACTGATATATATTTATTCGTGGACACTAAGGAATAAATGAATATGGAAATTCGAGTTGAGGTCAAGAATCAGCCGTAATCATACTGAATGGTGTAGCAAGCCGAAGCGGCCATGTGACCTACTCCTGTACTTATTTAATCTGATCTTATGTTCCTATCCTATCAACCTTGTCAGTCAGTGCTGCCACCAATCATTATTTGCTGCCACAGAGTTTAGACTTTGGAACTATTCACAAGGGGGTTCACAAGGCCAGAACCTTCTTCCATGTGCTAGTGAACCTTGTAGATCAATTCAAACTCCCTTCCTGACATCTTTAGTGAAGATAATTATTCTATGGATGCTTTGAATGGATAACATAAACTAAATGGGGCTTTATTGCAGAAGAGGCAAATAGAAGTCATTATCTTACTTTTATGGTGGTCTTGTGGGACAGTGGGTTTGTTCTTTAGTGGCTGCGCTGATGCCTCTGTTAGTCACAAACTGGACTGAGTCAGTGGTCTGACTCTACAAAGGTTCTCTTACACCCAAGATGAAAACTTAGTTCTGCTTCCATAGATCAGCCTGTTTGACTAATTGAACAGCGTGGATAATGTTACCTTCGGGATGCAGAAAGTCAGGTAAGCCTTCATCAAGCACTCCAACCACAATGTGGTCTTGGATGAGTCCCTCCTTTAGCGCCCTAGACTTGCAACTATCAGCCAAATGATAGATGGCATTGATTAAAAAAATCAATGCTTTCTCCGGATTCCTGCCACATCCTGTTAAACCTCGCCCAGTTTAGAATACTGTTTCTCCGAAGGCTGAAATACAAATTGAAGGTTTAAAACAGCACGGTAGCATTGTGGATAGCACAATTGCTTCACAGCTCCAGGGTCCCAGGTTCGATTCCGGCTTGGGTCACTGTCTGTGCGGAGTCTGCACATCCTCCCCGTGTGTGCGTGGGTTTCCTCCGGGTGCTCCAGTTTCCTCCCACAGTCCAAAGATGTGCAGGTTAGGTGGATTGGCCATGATAAAATTGCCCTTAGTGTCCAAAATTGCCCTTAGTGTTGGGTGGGGTTGCTGGGTTATGGGGATAGGGTGGAGGTGTTGACCTTGGGTAGGGTGCTTTTTCCAAGAGCCGGTGCAGACTCGATGGGCCGAATGGCCTCCTTCTGCACTGTAAATTCTGTGATAATCTATGATAATCTCAAATGTAGTTGTGTACTCATGAACAACCTGTCTTACTACCATGTTGTCTGAACTGCTGCGAGTGCATTAGAACAGTGTTTCTCAAACTTTTTTGCCTGGGGCCCATTTTTACCAATGGGTCATCCTTTGGCACCTACTCCGGCCGACCTACACAACCCAGGCAGGCTGATCTTTGCGACCCACGTTGGCCGTTCTTCGTGACCCACCATTTTCACTTACCTTTAATGTGACAGATGAGTTATTCAATGTTACATTTCTGATGATGACTTCAGCTGATGATTTAAGTTCTCACTGCACCATTGAAAAAAATAAAGAGGTTTGCCCTCAAACTCGCCATGTTTAGTCTTCAAATGTCTTTGAAGTTTTGAGGGTTTTAAACTTTCATTTGTCAGTACTGCCCTGCATATAACACACATGAACTTTGAATCCTGATTTGCAGTGGCAAAAATAAGGTGTCAACCTGGTGAAGCTACTGCACAGGAGTACTTGCATGCCAAACAGCAAACACAGCATATGGCAGACAGAGCTAAGCGCTCTCATAACAAATGAGTCAATTCTAAGATCTGCAGTCCTGCCAAATCCAGTCGTGAATGATGATGGACAATTAAACAACTAACAGGAGGAGGAAACTCCACAAGTATCCCCATCCCCAATGATAGGACAGCCCAGCACATCACTGAAAAGGCAAGGCTGAAGAATTTGCAACAATCTTCAGCCAGAAATGCCGAGTGGATGATCCATCTCGGCCTCCTCCTGATGTCCCCAGCCTTGAGCTAATTCGATTCACGCTATGTGATATTAAGCAATGGCTGAAGCATGGACGAAAGAGCTGAACTCCAGAGGTGAGGTGAGAGTGACTACGGCTTGACATCAAAGCAGCATTTGACTGAGTGTGGCATCAAGGAGCCCTAGCAAAATAGGGGGAAAATTCTCCACTGGTTGTAGTCATTCCTAGCACAAAAGAAGATGGTTGTGGTTGTTGAGGGTCAATCATCTTAGTCCCGGGACATCACTGCAGGAGTTCCTCAGGGTAGGTCCTAGGTCCAGTGAACTTCAGCTGCTTCATCAATGACAGGCTGCAGATGCCTCCAGTCACTGTTGTGTTTGGTGTCTAGGAAGGAATCTACCAAACGACTTGTGACTTGTCCAAACCAGGATCTTTATTAATTTACACGTGGTAAGATAGTGATCTGTTACAGAGAAAGTTATGATGGAGTTTCTTTGTACTGCCCTGGACCTACCCCTAGGCAAGACTGTCTTCTTATACGTCTTATAACCATCCCCTAATCACCGGATGTGCCCGCACTAAATGAGTGCCTTGTAACATGACCCCTGTCTCGAGACCGCATGGTACCGTCATCTTTTGGTTGGAGGTCGCACCACCAGCCGTCTACAACATTGCTTACAGACATATCACCACAGTCAGCATTACCATTCCCTCTGCAGACTAATTCAGAGACAACCAAGCCGAGGGACAGTGATTGTGAGACAGCCCTGCATATCAAGCTGTGTTTTTCCCTTTGATATCCTCCCCCATAGCTCCGCGGTGCCAGGTGTGCCATCAGCTGGCAGATATAATAATAATAATCTTTACTGTCACAAGTAGGCTTACATATACATTGCAATGAAGTTACTGTGAAAATACCCTAGTCGCCAAATTCCGGCTCGTGTTTGGGTATACAAAGGGAAAATTCAGAATGCCCAAATTACCTAACAGCACATCTTTTGGGACTTGTGGGAGGAAACCGGAGAACCCCGAGGAAACCTATGCAGTCACAGGAAAAACGGGCAGACTCCACACAGACAGTGACCCAAGCCGGGAATCGAACCTAGGACCCTGGAGCTATGAAGCAACAGTGTTAACCACTGTGCTACCGTGCTGCCCATATGTTGCACTGGCTCCCTACTCAGCTGGAACCTTCGATGGTATGCCCGGTCTGACAGGTCCTTGGATGACAGGCTGCTGGTACACGCGAGGCCCCATGCGGCGCCTCCTTGGCACCTTCTCCTCCTCGGCCTGTTGAGTGGCCGGCTCTCCACCCTGGGCGGCTGCTTTCTGTTCCTCTGTGGCACACTCCACTGCTGGACGCTCCTCCCTGCAGGTTCCTCCTCCTCAAGCAGCTCCAGTTTGTACAACCGCAGGACTGCGGTGACCAGCAGGAAGACCACCATTGATGGTGCAATTCCAATATCCATTGTCTGTAGGGGGTGAAAGGCCGATGTGTAAGCATGGTGCATATCCCCTGTGCCCAGCCCGGTTCAGCGGGATGCATGGTGGCCCCGGTTGGCACTGCGGGCTCTGCCCTGGGTGACCCCGCCTCAACCCATCTCCGCACCCCCGGCCCTGGTGGCTGTCCCTGATGCCACGGGTATCATCGGCTGGTACTGCCCTTGCCAGGGATATGCTCTGCTGAACTGGGTGGGCCACCGGTGAGTGGCAGCTGGGAGGAGGGGCTGAGGGGGGTTGTGATGGAGGGTGGGATGGGGGCACCCATATGTTGGGTGTAACTCTGCTGAATTAGGGACCAAGGTGGGTGGTCAGTGGGTGCGCAGCAAGATGGCTGCCTTGCAGGCCGCGGTAATGGCGGTCCGAGACTGGACACCACCCCAGTTCTGTGTGGGGTTACCCCGGCCACTCGGCCTGGTCCTCCATCACCCTGCCTCCCCTGGCCCTGGCAGGGCCCCCCTCACCCCAGCCTGGCGCCGTACAGTCACTTCTCTCTGTGTCCTACCTCCTCTCTCGCTCCCTCATCAGCTACAAAGCTGGATTCATGATTTTTAAAAGCACACGTGAACCCCCCCATCAGGAACTAGGCCCATCGGAGGCGGAGAATCCCAGAGGCACCGGAGAAAACCGGGTCCGGCCCGCTAATGACAATCAAACGGTGTTTACTGTACGTACATACTGGAATGCATTGCCGCCGCTGTCGAGGTGGCCGAGAATTGCGATTTGGTCCCAAATCGGCACCTGCCGTGTTACTGGCACCGGAACCAATCCTCTGCCCAATCGTGTTTCCTGATTTGTGTCAGCCTACGGGGAATCCTGCCTGAGAGCTTTGAAGTTGAAGCATTGCTCAAGTGGGAGCCAATGTAGATTAGCAGGCGTGATGGTTGAATTAAGAACATAAGAACATAAGAACTAGGAGCAGGAGTAGGCCATCTGGCCCCTCGAGCCCGCTCCACCATTCAATGAGATCATGGCTGATCTTTTGTGGACTCAGCTCCACTTTCCGGCCCGAACACCATAACCCTTAATCCCTTTATTCTTCAAAAAACTGTCTATCTTTATCTTAAAAAACATGAAATGAAGGATAATTGGACTTAGTGTGAGTTAGAAAACAGGCAGAAGGCCTTTGGATGATGGTAAGTTTAGAAAGGTGGGAGAAGAAAAACTGTGCAAGAGAGAATTTGAATATTTAAGTCTAGAAGTAACAGAGGCGTGAGGATTTCAACAGTGATATTATGGAGGTGGATATAACAGCACCAAAAATGTGAACAATCTGGTTCACGCTCAAGTGGTTGCCAAGGATGGTGATGGAATCAGTGGCTAGGCAATCGGGTTTCGGACCAAACAAAATGGCTTTGGTTCTTCCCAATATTCAGTTCCGAAGTAGACACTCCAGAGAAACCACAGTCAAGGAAAAAAATTAAAGGATTGGTGAATTGCAATTAAAGAGGCTAAAAGCGGACCACAGCAATATTACTCAAATAAGAAGAGTAAATGTGCTCCAAGGTACCATACAAAGATGTAACAATTCTGTTTCTGAGTCAGAAGGTCAGGAGTTCAAGCCCACTTGAATGGAGGAATAATCTGGTGGGGTGGGGGATGGATGCTGGCAGTGTGAGAAGGAAGGGCTCTGCTGTCTGCCAGCAACCCCCCCTCCCATCAGTTCTCGCCCATCTGGCCCCACACCGATGAGCACTGTGGGACTAGCAAAGGAAGAGCGGCATTTCAGGCCCTCGTTGGGAAGGAAATCCCGCCCTCTGGAGCTGCCGGCCAATCTAATTGGTTGGCAGTTTCACCAGTCCCGGCAGCGCCAGTTAGGTGTTAGTGGCAACTGCAGGGACTGCAGGAGACGAAGACCCATGGATCCCTGGAGCAGGCCAGTCTGGGGATTTGGACTGGGTGTGTTTGGGTGGGTTAGGGAGAGGATCATGGGGGGGAGGATGATGTTTAAAGTAGGAAAGGATTTATGGTCTGGATAGCACACTGCCAGGGTCAATTGCATTGATAACAACTCTTCTGGACTCTTAATTATTTATTTAAATATGGCAGGTGGGCTGATGTTGTCAGCACCCACCTGCCCCCATATTATAGCCGGAGCTTGGGGGTGGGTGGGAGGATGGTGAGATGGTTGCCCCATCCCTTCCCAACCCACCATGGGAAACATGCCCACTGGGGGCACATAGAATTCAGCCTGAGGACAGGGCTAGTAATTCTAACTGATCTGAGCTATTAATTTAGGCTGATCGTTCACACAGTATTGAGGTGTGCTGAATTGTTGAAGGTATTGAAGCATCACTTAGATCGATATTGAAGCATCACTTAGGTCTGAAACACTAACTCTGTTTCTTCTCCACAGATGCTACCAGACCTGTTGAGTTTATCCAGCATTTTCTGTTTTTATTTCAAGTTCCCCCGACTGAAAAGTCTCCCTGACAGTAATTGAAGAGATGCAAGAAAGGTTATTGACCTAGTAATGAAACTGTTTCTTCCTCTATAGATGCTGCCCGATCTACTGAGCATTTTTGGCATTTTCTGTTTTTATCTTGAATTTGCAGCATTTGCAGTATTTCTTTTGTGTTGCAATGGTCTTCTTTCGATGTTTTAACTAACAACATGTATACTTCAGTCAACACCTTCCAATGAGAACATACAGTTTGTGCCACATTTTGCTTTGTATAAGACATGTTCTGTTTACTTACATAGCAACCATGGCTACATTTCAAAAGTTTAAGTGTAAATGCAGTTTCCGTCCCTTCCTCCCTCTTCCATCCCCCTCCTCCAGATTTTTAAACACTTTGCACAGTTTGCAAGAAAAGTAACATGGGGCGTCATTCTCCGACCCCCCGCCGGGTCGGAGAATCGCCGGGGGCTGCCGTGAATCCCGCCCCCGCCGGTTGCCGAAGTCTCCAGCACCGGAGATTCGGCGGGGGCGGGAATCGCGCCCCGCCGGTTGGCAGGCTCCCCTGCTCGATTCACCGGCCCGGATGGGCCGAAGTCCCGCCGATAAATTGCCTGTCCCGCCGGCGTAAATTAAAGCACCTACCTTACCGGCGGGACAAGGTGGCGCGGGCGGGCTCCGGGGTCCTGGGGGGGGGCGCGGGGCGATCTGACCCCGGGGAGTGCCCCCACGGTGGCCTGGCCCGCGATCGGGGCCCACCGATCCGCGGGCGAGCCTGTGCCGTGGGGGCACGCTTTCCCTTCCGCCTCCGCCACGGTCTCCACCATGGCGGAGGTGGAAGAGACTCCCTCCACTGCGCATGCGCGGGAAACTGTCAGCGGCCGCTGACGCTCCCGCGCATGCGCCGCCCCGACATGTCATTTCCGCGCCAGCTGGTGGGCCAACAAAGGCCGTTTCCGCCAGCTGGCGGGGCGGAAATTCCTCCGGCGTCGGCCTAGCCCCTCAATGTTGGGGCTCAGCCCCCAAAGATGCGGAGCATTCCGCACCTTTGGGGTGGCGTGATGCCCGTCTGATTGGCACCGTTTTGGGCGCCAGTCGGCGGACATCGTGCCGTTTCGGGAGAATTTCGCCCATGTTCTTGGTTTTATGTAATACCTTACAATAGACTTCACAATGGGAGAGTGCTATCAATTCAATTCAGTCAACACTTTTCCCTTAAGCACTGTAATTTTGCATAAACTGACATAGCAACAGGCTAAGTGCTGATCTCTGTACACTGACAAATATCTCGCCCTGAATGCCAGATAGTTAGAAAGCTCAATGCCACACCATTCTGCACACTAAATATTCTCCTATTTGATGAGACATTGGTCGGTATTCTCCGGCCGTTGGGAATTTTTTTTCCTGCCAGCAGTCCACCCTCACCCGTGGGTTTCCCAGTGGTTTCAATGGGAAATTCCATTGACAAACCCTGTTGCTTCACAGCGCCAGGGGCCCGGGTTCAATTCCCGACTTGGATCTCTGTCTGCACGTTTTCTCTGTGTGTCTGCGTGGGTTTCCTCTGGGTGCTCCGGTTTTCTCCCACAGTCCAAAGATGCGCGGGTTAGGCGGATTGGCCATGCTAAATTTCCCTGTATTGTCCAAAAGTTAGGTGGGGTTGCTGGGTTGCGTGGATAGGGTGGAGATATAGGCTTAGGTAGGGTGCTCTTTCAGGGGCTGGTGTAGACCTGATGGGCCGTATGGCCTCCTTCTGCACTGTAAATCTATGATCTATAGTCTAAGCAGGGGCAAGAGAGAATCCCACCGCCAGCGCGTGGCGCACCACCGAGAAACACACGGCTTGGGGCTCGAGAATCCAGCTCACCATCAATCTGTGAATCATTTCTGTCAAGTGAGCCAAACTTTGGCTCATCTCAATAAAATGAAAATTTCAGGCAATACAATTTGGCCAATTTGTGGGACAGTCTTAAATATTGTTGAACTATTGATTTTCTTACATACTACAATTGTCAAAAGACCAAACAAAAAAGTTAATTATGAGGGTAAATAATGAGAAAAAATATATTTGATTCTGAATTATTATGTCAATAATCTCATTCTTCTATATAACAATACATTTTTCTCTCCTTCGTTACTATTTTCCAAGTGATTAACAGTGAAAGTGTGGGAATTTCTATCATAACTGAACCAGGATGCTTGAATACTTTAGAGATTTTTGACTCTGTTTGTCACTTTGATAAGTAAACACTATAATTTATGCACTCAAAAAAGTCAAATAATTGTTAGTTAGCTGTTGATTGAAGTCAATGGTGCTGGGTATTTCAAAATCATCAAAACTAATCCTTAAATATTGTGCTCAGAAAACAGAGCTAGTCCCATAAATTCAAATATTCATTTACCTTATAGCTATTTTTAATCTCACGGCAACAGGAGCAACCTGATAAATAGCATCATATAAATGCATGAGACATGCCTCAGCAAAGCAGCTAACAAACTCTATGGAACACTGGATTTTAATTTCTCCTGTTGCTCACAACTATGGTAGTAAAATGTTATTTCTTGGATTGGTTACATCTCAGCAATAATTCTGAGTACTTTTCTTAATTTGAGTACAATTTGAGTGTGTAGAAAAATCTGTATATTCACACAAAAGAACAATTTATGGCTTCATTTGAAGCCTCAAAACTAAATACCAAATACATAATAGACTTCAAACTGAGAGAGTGCTATCAATTCAACTCAGTCAACATTTTTCCCTTGGGAACTGTAATTTTGCATAAACTGACATAGCAGCAGGGAAAGTGCTGGTCTCTGTGTGTTGGCAAATACACTTACCCTGAATTTTATATTAAAATCATAGACATTGTCCATCAAAACAATACAATGGGTAGCGGAACTGCTAAGCTCAATATGCCAATGTGTTGGAAGTAAAAGGTTGCAAGCTTCTCCCTCTCTGAAAATAAAAAACACCATTCTTTTCAATGCAACACTCCTTGGTTTTAGGGTAGGTTTCACAAGATTGCCCTCAAAACCACGTAAGGATGCTCATGCTGAAACCAACCATTAACTGCTGGTGTTTTAAAACGACAATTAACATTTCAACCTACGTGCCAGCATTTCACACGGAAAAGCTACTTTTTAAAGTTGAGGCGGGGGTTGTTAATTAATTAGATTGGACCAAGAGCAGATTTCTTGACTGTTGACGAATCAGACGAACCACTCATTCTGAACAGATTCGCCCCTCTGTTAAAGTAGCAGGAATCTTTATGAATATGTTTACATGCTCACTATTCTAACCAGCCAGAGCAGAGAGTCTGTGAATTGTGTAAAGAGGTTGAGCAAAAAGAGGAAAAGACAGTTTAATGGTTGGGTTGCTGAGCACCTTCAGTTTGTGTGCATTCAGGACCCTGACCTTCCCCTTGCTTGCCATTTTAACACAAGACGGTGGGCGGGATTCTCCCATTCGGCGGCAGAGTGTGCACGCCGTCGGAAACACCGTCGCGTATCACGATGCCGTGAATGGGCTGCTGGGAGTACCGATTCTGGCCCCTACAGGGGGCCAGCATGGCGCTGGAGCGGTTCACGCCACTCCAGCCTCCCATTCCGGCGTGAACTGTGCACCACGCCAACACGCGCATGCGCAGTGGCCTCCCTCAACGTGCCGGCTCCGACGCAACATAGCGCGGGAGTTCAGGGGCCGGCGGGTTAGACAATAGGCCCGAGGAGCGAGAGGGCGGCCTGCCGATCGGTGGGCCCCAATCACAGGCCAGGCCCCATCGGAGGGACCCCCGGGGTCGGAGCCCCCCACCCCCCACAAGCCGCCACCTCCGACCCTGCGCGTAGAGTTGCCGCCGGCTGCGACAGGTGTGGATGGCGCCGGCGGGACTCTGCCTTTTTAGAGTTGCCCCTCAGCCCATCCAGGCCGGAGAATCGGCGGCCCGGCAGGTAGAGCGGCCCGCGATCGGCGCCGTGTCAAACGCGCCGGCGCCAATGGCGCCGCTTCTCCGCTCCGAGGAGAATTGCATGCCGGCGTCGGGGCGGCATGGCGCGGTTGCGGGGATTCTCCGGTCCGGCGTGGGGCTGGGAGAATCCCGCCCCCTGCTCCCATGCCCACATGTCTGTCCTTGGCCTGCTGCAATGTTCCAGTGGAGCTCAACGCAAACTGGAGGAACAGCATCTCATCTTCCAGTTAGGCACGCCACAACCTTCCGGTGTCAACATCGAATTCAACAACTTCAGATGACTAGCTCTACCCCACCTTGACCCCTTTGTTTTCATTCCATTTTAATTGTCTTTTACCTGTTTTTCTTTCTTGTCTTTCTTTATATATTTTCCCCCACTCTCTCCCCCTATCTTATCCCCCCTTGCTTACCTTTTCTCCCCTTTGCTTCCTCATTCCCCCCTTTTCTCATTTTACCTCTCTCCCACCTATGTCCCCCCTCCCCTCCACACCTACATCTGTCACAGCTTACCCTCTGATTTTAGTTTCTCTGCTGTTTGGCCTTTCACACCTTTTATGCTCTCTGAGGACTGCCATTAGCACTCTTTTCCCTTGGTTTCTGTGGTTATAACTCATCTTTAATTCCCTCATCCTACAGTATAAATATCTCCCACTTTCCATGTCTTTTATCTTTGACAAAGGGTCGCCTGGAATCGAAACGCTAGTTCTTTTCTCTCCTTACAGATGCTGCCAGACCTGCTGTGATTTTCCAGCATTTTCTGTCTTAATGGTTGGGTGCTGCCTTTTATCAGTGTTCAATTGCGAGGGATATTGACTCGTCCTTGTCTCGCTGGATGAAAAATAAAAATGTTTCCTTTAAAGTAGTTAAACTGGTATGTTCTCAATTCCGCTATTACGCTGTCTACCATTAGACCACAGCCTCTTGGACTAGGACGTTTGAGACAATGAGCCAGTTTTGCCTCATGAATGTAGAATGAACTGTCCCCTGGAATTATTGTAGGCCCAAATTACAAAAAAGGTTTCAACTTACAAATTATGACAGTGCCAGATCTGCAGAATATTTCCAGCATTTTTTGTTTTTATTTCAGATTTCCAGCAAAGGCAGGACTGGACTCTGAAGTTGGCATGATGTACGTTGTACCAGAATCACGAGGGAAAGTTGGATTGAAGTCCCTCCAGCAATTTTTTATTTTCACATTTAAAGCATATCCTTTGAGGAGAAATTATCTGGATAGGGCACCGTTCTGCAACTTCTCCCATGATGGCAAATCTCACTGCTTTCCCCGTTTAATCATTTCTGAACCCATTGTTGCTACGCGCTGCACTTATTTGTTTCAAGGTTTTTGCTCCCTTGATGGAATTCTGGACATAACCTGTAGGCTTGGCATATGGTTGTTTTCAAACTGCCAGCTTTTTAGAGGCTACATCAGCTATTTTCAAAGTTATGGGCCAGCTGTTGCTAGTTTTCCAAATTGGGATATATATATATTTGAAACTAAATTTGTGGCTCCCGTTGTCAGCATGCTGGCTTGTAACTCAGGTTAACCTACCTCCAGTAGTCATATTCATCATGGTTAGTACAGGATGTGAGTCTGTCTCTAGGAGGGATTCAATTCACCCAAATAGGTATTCTCGATACATCATTTTCTTATGATTCTCTTCTCATATTATAGTGATTGTTATTGGTTGCAAAATAACTCATCTTGCGAAGAACCTCATTGTTAACAACAAAAAAAACAAATATAAGAGCAGCACGGTGGTTAGTGTCATGATATTTAGGTAAACATCATAGCACAAACATACATACATACTGATGGACAGATCAACGGACCAATCAACACACACACACCACAGCCAAGAGCATGCACAGTACAAAACAGGGAACACGACACTTCCTGAGCATTTCAGCAGGAGACAGCTCAGGGCACAGAGCTCATAGCAAGCCACTCAGACATCCACCATGTGCTGAGTGCCACTACAAGATAGTATTAGGAGTAGGTCCACAGATTCTAGGGTCATGAGCGAACCTCAGTAACCAGTTTACCACTGTAAATATATGTTAGCAATAAAACTGAGTTGTACCATTCGCCACCGTGTTGGTTCATCTGTGTAGCAGAGTACCCAGCACATCAGTTAGCATTGCTGTCTCACGGCGCTGAGGTCCCAGGTTCGATCCCGGCTCTGGGTCACTGTCCGTGTGGAGTTTGCACATTCCTCCCCCCCACCCCCCCCCGTGTTTGCATGGGTTTTGCCCCCACAACCCAAAGATGTGCAGGGTAGGTGGATTGGCCACACTAAACTGCCCCTTAATTGGAAAAAAATTAAAAAATCCAAAATATAAAATAGTGGCACAAAGAATAAGCCATTTGTTTCTACACTTACATCATGGAAACCACATACGCTTCACTGCTTGCATGGTGCCATATCATATAATCAAACAGAATCTTCCAGTCATTGAAAACTATGGGTGCGATTCACCCGAAGAATGACCTTTGGGCGGGATTTGCGGGGTGATTTGCGCTGGGTGTAGTGGTGCAATCCAGATCGCTAGTCACCCACATTTAGTGTGACAAACGAGCCCCCATGTGAAACACGCTATGCTGGAGTCTCCAAGCGTCAGACTCGTGGCTCAGCAGTTTGCAGTTAACATGGGAACAGCATTTTAAACTGTCCCTCAGCACTCACCCCCCAGTCAAGCCAGGAGGATGGCAGTGTGGAGACCTTGTCCTCGATTTGTGGACACAGACCTGGCCAGGTTTCTGGATGCCGTGGAGGAGAGGCGAGGCACCCTGTACCCCCGAAGGAGTAGGATACCCAACAGCACAGTGTCAAATGCCACCTGGGAGTCTGTGACATGAATGAGTGCAGCAGCATGACCAGGAGGACCACCATCATATATAGGAAGATGAATGACCTCCTATGAGCTGCAAGGGCAAGATACCACCTCTCTCAGTATCAGTTCTGCCTGTCACCCTGCAACTCCTAACCATGCCCCCAAATCCACTGGCTGACACTTCACACCCTCCCAACATCTGACCTCAAAACTCGTTTCTCAGAGCCCCCTGGCACACACCTTCACAACCTCTTAATGTCTAGGCACGTTGCCACACATGCCACCTGCTATAGATCCCCTGACCCATTAGGAGTTGCGACTCCTCACTCTCTGTGAGGAACAACCATGGAGATTGCGGGATTGCCCAAAGAGTGAACAGTGGCTGACAGTGAGGAACCACTGCATCTTCATTCAGATAACCTGTCTCAAGTGTTGAGGTCCCATGCAATGATCCATCCTTTTCGCTGAACCTATGTCCCTTGTCTTGCAGGATCACCATTTGATGAGGCTGGGCCATTCGGAGTCTTTGCCCCCCCCTCCCCTCGCCACCCAAGAGACCACCTCAGAGGAGAGCTCCAAGGAGGACACTAACAGTGCGTCACAGCTATCATCCACACCTTCCACCACTGCAGTGACACACATCTCGCTGGGTGAGATCAGCAGACACTATCTGGTGAACATCACACAACTGTTGATTCGTATCAAGTGGAGCCAGGAACATCCAAGGGATACGGCAATTGGAGGTCTTGTGGATCTAAGGATTCAGATGGAATCCAGTCAGATGCCGAGCCTCTGGATAAGGTCTCCCCTGAGCTTCTGGAGATGAAAAGCCAGAGTTATGAGATTCAGCAGAGGGTGTCAATGACATTTCTGCGACTGCAAGGTTGTTTGGATGAGTCCCAAAGGCTTCAGGAGCAGAGATGTGCTGGCATTGTGTGGCACCCAGGCCAACACTGCTAGGGTGGTGACTGGAGTGGAAAACCTGAGCACAATGTGCAAGCCATGAGTGATGGTGCCCAAGGCATGGTTCAGTATCTGACGACCATGGCTGAGTGCCTCGACATCATGTCCCATTTGTAAAGGGACATGTCCCAGACACAGGTGGACGTTGCTGAGGCACTCCAGAGCTTGGCCCAGTCACAGAGGATCATTGCTGAGGACGTCAACACCATGGTGCAGACAATAGGATGCCTCCAGGACTGGCAGCGCCAGATGACTCAGAAGCTTCTGCAGTTTACTCCAGCTGTCGCTCCATCCCATGGAGTCACCCAAGACGCTACGAGCGCCGTGAGGGAGGAACAACCACTGGAACACATTCCAGGGCCTTCCACCAAGGCGTCTCAGGCTGTTTCCAGTCCTTCTGAATTCCCCCCTCCTGACACTGGCGCATCTCAAGGGCAGCTGGCAGAGCAGGGTGGAACGGCAACACCGGCGACACTGGCAAGTCGGCAAGGGCCCTCTGGCTCCAGCCCTCCATGGGCATCACAGGCCACAGGCCCGGAAGGCTGCTAGCTGCCTCCAACTCTGATGTGCATCCTGGAGACACACCTTCAAGAAGCTTTAAGAGCACTGAGTGGGCACTGGTGAAGTCAGTATTTGTAGCTAGGGGGAATGTCACAATTAAATGTCACCAGTAAAACATGTCGCACCTGAAACATGTAATGCCTCTGTCATTTTAATCTTCACATCAGGGTGGGTCCCTCTCCCCACTGGAATCACTTCCTGTTACAGGCCCCCCCAAAAATGGAACCGTTGAGAGCATAGGAAACTTACAGTGGTGGGACTGCAAGCCCATGACTCACTGGACACCGACATTCCTTCACATGCCCATCACAGTGGTTGAAATAGGCCCCGATGCAGATGCTGTCGTGAGGATGGATGTGAGTGCGCTGTCAGCAGAAAGACAGCATCGGACTTAATCGGAACCTGAGGAGAACCACAGCTTTCCTCACAGCGAATGGTCATCAGCCTCCTGCCTTGAATAGTGGCCCGCTGACAGTGTCAACACAGGTCCATCACCTTGATGTGATGTTACACAGACTGTTGAAATGGGGGAGGCGGGACGGGGGATGTGGGAGGGTTAACAAGGAGATCGTGGAAGGGGCGATGTGAAGGTTGATGGACACACAGCCTCATCTCATGCGAATCTGGCGGCTGTGAGGACCTCACTGGTCCTCCTGGCCAGTCGAACCCTTGCTGCTACCTGTCCTCCATCTTCCATGTCCTCCTTGAGCTCATCCTCCAGCCCCTCCTGGTTGTTCCTCCTCCTCCTCTTTAAGCATGTCGCCACACTGGTGGTCTGCTGTGCCAGGTGGTGGAGGGCACAGCAGACCAACACAAAGGGGAGACTCTCTGGGGGCTGTATTGCAACGCACTGCCAGAGCAGGCCAGGCAGTGAATCCACATTTTCAGTAGCCTGATGCACTGCTCAATGACTGACTGGGTGGCACCATGGGCCTCATTGTAACATCTCTCGCCTCTGTCTCAGGCCTCTGCACCGGCGGCATCAGCTATGACCTCTGTGGGTATCCCTTGTCCCCCCCATGAGCCAACCCATCATCCTGGGGCAGTCCTTGAAGATACCAGGGATCTCCAAGTGCACCAGGATATAGCTGTCATGCATGCTCCCAGGATAGCATGCACACACATTCATGATCCTGAGGCAGCTATTATGACAGCCTGGGCAAGTGTGCGGTGAATTCCAGCCGTACTCATCCCAGAGTCACAGCACAAGTGAATTAACCAATAATTCTCTTGCAAATAACTGAAATCTTTGGCCCTTAGCTGCCCAATAATTACCTTACCAGGTTTGTAAGTTCAAACACAAACAAGAGCAAATATGAAATACGCAGTAAATGCAGCTAATTAGTGTTGAGCTAACACCTAACTCCCCCTTAACAACTCCACCCTTTACCCACACACACAAGACAGACAAACACAGGGGGGTGGAAATGGGTAAAATAATAAGGATTAAGGTTAAAAGATAAAAGTCCCTTGGTGCACTTTCTTCAGAGTAGTAGTGCGGATTAAAGTTTCTGGTCTACAAGCTGTAATGATCTTCTTTGCAGTTCAGCAGTATATCTTACTCACAGCTTTTCCAGGAGAGGCCTCTGGCTTCACACCATCCTGTTCTGCAGAGAGAGTTATCAGATTCTGGTCTCTGCTTCACATCAGCCTCTTTTTTTGCAGAGCGAGACAGCTATCAGATTCTGGATTCTGCTTGCACAGCCTTCTCTGCAGAGAGAGAGTTACCAAATTCTCCCAGCGGCCTTTTGGTGAGAATTAACTGGGTATTTCTGGAGTGAGTTGGTTAAGATTCCTCCATTCAGCTTGCAGAATCAAAAGTGAAATGAAAACATTAGCCTTGTGACTCTGAGAAACATTCCTGAACGGGGTAATATCCAATCACCACCTGTTACCGGGCAGAACACAGTCCCTGGGGCCAATCCATTGGCCACCAGCCAAATTAGTAAAACCAAAACCTAGTCAATCTTTGTCATTGGTGCCGGTCTGTCCACAACTCCAGTCCAATCCAGCACAGGCTTCTGCTCGAATTAAAGGCACAGGCCGCTGCTTTCTTTAAAGACACAATTTCTATGGATCAAAACTGTAAGGGCTAAAATAAAAGAAAGGGGAAATAAGGGAATAAACAGGAAGGGCTCTTACACAGTGGTCGCACAGGATCTGTGCATTCAGGGAGTGGAACCCCTTCCTGTTAGTATAAGGCACTGCTGGATGCCCTGGTGCTTGCCATTGATGGCTTCCTGGACCTCAGGTAACCAGGCAATGGCAGAAAATCCTGTAGCCCGGGAATCTTGATCGTCCTTGTCCACATCGAAGGTGATGTAGTTGGAAGCCCTGGTATACAGAGCACATGCCGGGTACACCTGTGGGCTGGCGACTGTGAGATTCCACACAGGTCCCAGCTTGAGCCCTGGAATGAACCAGTGGCATCAAAAAATAAGGAGCGCCATGATCTTCACGCAACCAGGAGCTAAAGGTACAGATTCATAGCTCCTTGAAGGTGGAGTCGCAGGTGGACAGGGTGGTGAAGAAGGCATTCAGCACGCTAGGTTTTAGTCAGAATATTGAATACAGGAGTTGGGACGTCTTGTTGAAGTTGTACAAGACATTGGTAAGACCACTCCTAGAATATTGTGTTCAGTTCTGGTCACCCTATTATAGGAAGGATATTGTTAAACTAGAAAGAGGGCAGAAGAGATTTAAGAGGATGCTACCAGGACTTGATGGTCTGAGTTATAAGGAGAGGCTGGATAGGCTGGCACTTTTTTCCCTGGACCGTAGGAGGCTTAGGGGTGATCTTATAGAGGTCTATAAAATAATGAGGAGCATAGATAAGGTAGTCAGCAGCTTTTCGCAAAGGTAGAGGAGTCTAGAGCTAGAGGTTATAGGTTTAAGGTGAGAGGAGAGAGATACAGAAGAGACCAGAGTGGAAATGTTTTCACAGAGGGTGTGAGCATCTGGAACAAGCTGCCAGAGGCAGTGTTGAGACGGGTACAATTTTTTCCTTTAAAAAAGTTAGATAGTTACATGGGCAGGGTGGGTATAGAGGGATATGGGTCAAATGCGGGCAAGTGGGACTAGCTTAGTGATAGAAACTGGGCGGCATGGACAAGCTGGGCCGAAGGGCCTGTTTCCATGCTGTAAACATCTATGACTCCATGAGGAACTGGTGTCCTCCTTCTCCATGGGGTGCCATGTCTGGGAGGACGTGGCACAGGTGCCACACTGTCTCCCTGTTGAGACAAAGTTTTCTGCGGCACATGTTGTCCGTCAGTTCATTGGAAGACCATCAACTCATGTATACCCTCACTTGTCGTTGGTCTCTTCTTCAGGTCCCCTCCTCAACCTGATGGGCGCCCAGATCTTGTGGGTGTGTGGCATATGTATGTTATTCTCCCTTGCCAGAGGGTAGCAGGCAGAGTGGACACACACCTTCACCAGGATTATAGGCTTCCCGAGGGTGCAATTGATGGCATGTACATCAATTTATTGACAACACATGTTAACTCTGCTTTATACTGCAAACAAAAAGGATTCTACTTCCTCAACATTCAGATGATATGCGAATGTACTCAACTCATCATTCAGGTCAATCCTAGCAGCCATCATGATGCCTTCATTTTGCGTCAGTCTACTGTGTAAGCTTCAGGCAAACTGAAAGGTGGCTACTGTGTAATAAGAGCTATCCATTGACCACATGGCTCATGCCTTCAAGGCGCACAACATGTGCACGAGTACAGCATGCTTACAACATAAAATCATGAAGCTAGATGAAATGTGATACAGCAGTGTACCGGCATGCTGAAACAATGGGCTGGATTCTCCGTCGCTTGCCGCCTGTAGTCGTGTTTCCGAAGAGGGTGGAGAATCGGGCCTCAGGGAATAAATGGGTCCCATTCCATCCGATGTTCTGGCCTCCGGCTGGCAGCGGGATAGAGATTTGCACCTGCACAGTGGGAGGATGCAAATGGTCATTAAGACTTAATGGGTCAGGCACCATATTCTCTAGGCCTTCGTGATTCCCCTGTCCTCTGGGCCAGGAATCACATGGGCGGGATTCACTGCAAAAATTTCCCAGAATGTCCCTGATGTGGTGGACCTCACAGTGGGCCACTGTCCATTTGAGGACCACCCCGCTACAATGCAAGACCTACCCACCCCACAATGTTTATAAACATCAACCACTTCAAAGAGAGTTAAGTGCTGTCAATTCCCATCTGAACATTTCAAAATCACTCAAGTGTGAGGGGGGGGGGGGGGGGGTGATTGAAATGCACTTAACTTTCCTTGATGTGGTTGATGTTTAGAAATGTTGTGGTTAGAGCATTTTAGAGTTACTCAACCGTGAAGGAAGATGAATGAAGCAAGGCTGACAGCTGTGTGTGTGTGTGTGTGTATGTGTGTGTGTGGAAGATGTCAATCACAGCCCAGTGAAGGAAATGAATGAATAGCTTGCAGCTCAAGGACCTGAGGGGTTTAAACACAGGTCACTGTTTCTCTTTCTTGGAATAGACAAGTGGTGCTTCCTCTGTCTGAGCCAGCAGATGTATGCCCAGGTGAGTGTTCCAACAGTAAGTTTTTCACTGCCTCGGTCTGGACTGCTGAAGTTTCCTGACATGTTTCTCTTTTCGGGGGGGGGGGGGGGGGGGGGCTTCCTGACAGGATTCAATTTTCTGGGAGGGTGGGGCATCCTGACAGGTTTCTCTTTTCAGGGGGACATTCTGACAGGGTCTCTTTTCTGTGGGGGGGGGGGGCAATGAAGGGTCTCCTTATTTAGAGGGTCCCCCTCTTTATGGGTCTGTGGGTGGTCCCCATATGTAGGGGGTCTCTGTGGGGGGGTCCCCATATTTAGCGGGTCTCTGTGGGTCGTCCCCATATTTAAGGGGTCTCTGTGGGGTGTCACCCTATTTAGGGGGTCTCTGTAAGCGTCCCTCTATTTAGGGTGTCTCTGGGGTGATGGGTTGGATCACACCCGTGCTTGGAGAAAGGGGGGACCCAGAAAATCCAGGGGTGGGGTCGGATTTTCAATGCAGGGCTCGGGGTGGCCAGCCACCTTGCTATCGGGCTGCCTGCTCAATATGGTGACCTGATAGCTCACCACACATAAATTTGCATGGCGAAGGACAGTGAATTGCTTCCTGAGGGAGCGTAAATCAGTTGCAGTTCCCCTCCAGTGGGAGAACATAGGGCTGGATTCTCCGATTGCATACATCAAAATCGCGTTTGGTGATTGGCCGGAGAATCCATTTATATGCCGAAATCAGAGGCTGTGGACTGTGTCCAGCACCGCCACAGTCGGGGGGAGGGGGAGCCGTTCCACTGGCAGCTGGGGCTTCGGCGGGGGCTGGGGGGGACTGGTGGGTGGTGGTCTGGGGGTGGCGAGCGGTGTTACAAGTGGGCATAATCTGGCAGGCCGGGTCCGTGCGTGGCCGGCGCCATGTTGTACGGCGCAGCCGCTGTAGGTCATCGCCGTGCGCATGCGCGGCTATGGATCCGGCCATTCTCCGGCCGCATCTGCAGGTAAAGCCGTGGACTATACGTGGTGCGGCTGCTAACCTCTCACTAGGCGGAGTATCAGTGCTGTGGCGGCGCCGACATTCTGGTCGTAAGACCAGACGCTTCCTCCGGACAGAGCCGCAAAATCGGAGAATCCAGCCCATAGTCTCCCAAACAGAGAATTCTGGCCCTGCTCAATCCCGTTAGCCCAAAAGGCTTATACCCTTCAAGTGGTCATCAAATTTCCTTTTGAAATCATTGATTGTTTCTGCATCCACCACCCTAATAGGCAGCAAGTTCTAGGTCATTATCATTCACTGCTTTAAAAAATTCTTCCTCACATTTCTTTATTAAAGACAAAATCTTTATTAGTGTCACAAGTAGGCTTACATTAACACTGCAACGAAATTACTGTGAAAATCACTAGTCGCCACATTCCGGCGCCTGTTCGGGTACACTGGCAGTGCCTTCCTGGCAGGAAGTGGAACTTCCAGGCTGGCATGGGCACTGCCAGGGTGCCAGACTGTCAGTGTCAGGGTGCCCGGGTACCAGTTTGGCACTGCCAACATTCAGGCCCAGGGAGGTGGGGCGGGGGCCTTGTCAGGTTGAGGGGGTTTCCTGAGGGCCTCCCCAAGGTTGGGGAGGGGGGTGAGGGTCAGCCTCCAAGGGCGTGGAAGATCGTGCTGCCTTCCAAAATGGCACCATAATCCTGCCGGGGAGCCTAAGTGTGGCCTTGGTGGGGAGAATCTACTTGAGGCCAAATAAAACGGCAAAGTGCCATTGAGAAGCGGGATGTAATGCCATGAAACAGCCCACTAAATGTGCCATTCAGCGGACTTTAACTCAAGTCTGCTAAATTGCGCCCAAGGATTCACGGTAATTAATCTACATCCAGGAGTCCAGAGTTACTTCACCTTCAAGTTAAGAATTGGCCAGGTCTCGTAAACCACTGTTGCACCTGTGTTAGGTGATGTAAGGTAGGACCTGTACTACAGGTTCGCCGGTTGTCCCTGCCTGCTGGCTCCGCCCAGTAGGCGGAGTATAAATATGCGTGTCCTCCATTCAGCAACCATTTTGCCAGCTGCTGTGGTAGGCCAATTAGATTGCACAGTACCGGGTCTTCTCAATGGTAGACCTCAAATCCGTCCACCACCAGCTCCCCATTCGTAAATCAGACCGTCCATACACCGCTTTCGAGGCGGACGGTCATCTCTATCACTTCATCAGGGTTCCCTTCGGCGTCACTAACGGGGTCTCGATCTTCCAAAGGGAGATGGACCGAATGGTCGACGAGTACAGTTTGCGGGCCACCTTCCTGTGCCTAGACAACGTCACCATCCGCGGCCATGACCAGCAGGACCACAATGCCAACATTGCCAAATTTCTCCACACCGCCACTATCCTCAACCTCACCTACAACAAGGAGAAGTGCGTGTTTAGCACGACCCGCTTAACCATACTCGGCTATGTGGTCCCGACCGCATGCGCCCCCTCATGGAGCTTTCCCTCCCCCACTGTCCCAAGGCCCTCAAACGTTGCCTGGGGTTCTTCTCGTACTACGCCCAGTGGGTCCCAAACTATGCGGACAAGGCACTCATTGAGTCCACCCATTTTCCCCTGACGGCCGAGGCACAGCAGGCCTTCGCCCGTATCAGAGCCGATATCGCCAAGGCCGGGATGCATGTAGTAGACGAGACACTGCCCTTTCAAGTAGAGAGCAACGCATCGGACGTCGCCCTAGCCGCCACCCTCAATCAGGCAGGCAGATCCGTGACATTCTTTTCCCGCACCCTTCATGCCTCAGAAATTCGGCACTCATCCGGCGAAAAAGAGGCCCAAGCTATCGTTGAAGCTGTGCGGCATTGGACGCTTTACCTGGCCGGCAGGAGATTCACTCTCCTCACTGACCAACGGTCGGTAGCCTTCATGTTCAACAACATACAGCGGGGCAAGATCAAAAACGATAAAATCTTGCGGTGGAGGATCGAGCTCTCAACCTATAATTACGAGATTTTGTATCACCCCGGCAAACTCAACGAGCCCCCAGACGCCCTATCCCGAGGTACATGTGCCAGTGCACAAGTAGACCGACTCCGGACCCTGCACGACAGCCTTTGTCACCCGGGAATCACACGGTTGTACCATTTCATAAAGGCCCGCAACCTGCC
The DNA here is from genome assembly GCF_047496885.1 of Scyliorhinus torazame. Taxonomy (NCBI): domain Eukaryota; kingdom Metazoa; phylum Chordata; class Chondrichthyes; order Carcharhiniformes; family Scyliorhinidae; genus Scyliorhinus; species Scyliorhinus torazame. The sequence continues at coordinate 89,708,897 of NC_092720.1, read as the reverse complement.
TTACTCCATCGAGGAAGTATGGACAATCACCAGGGACTGCCAGGTCTGTGCGGACTGCAAGCCACACTTCTACTGGCTGGGCCGTGCACGCCTGGCGAAGGCCTCCCGCCTCTTTGAATGCCTCAGCGTGGATTTCAAAGGGCCCCTCCCCTCCACCGACCGAAACACATATATTCTTAATGTGGTCGATGAGTACTCCTAGGTTCCCATTCGCCATCCCATGCCCCGACATGACGTCTGCCACCATCATCAAAGCCGTAAACATTACCTTCGCTCTGTTCGGTTTCCCCGCCTATATCCACAGTGACAGGGGATCCTCATTCATGAGCAATGAGCTGTGTCAGTTCCTGCTCAGCAGGGGTATCGCCTCCAGCAGGACGACCAGCTATAACCCCCGGGGAAATGGGCAGGTAGAGAGGGAGAACGGGACGGTATGGAGGGCCGTCCAACTGGCCCTACGGTCCAGGAACCTCCCAGCCTCTCGCTGGCAGGAGGTCCTCCCTGATGCACTCCACTCCATTCGGTCACTGCTGTGCACCACTACTAACACACTCCATGAACGTCTTTTTACCTTCCCCAGGAAGTCCACATCCGGGGTGTCGCTCCCGACTTGGCTCGCAGCTCCAGGACCAGACTTGCTCCGTAGGCACGTCCGCCTCCACCAGGCAGACCCATTGGTGGAAAAGGTGCAATTGCTCCATGCCAACCCCAGTATGTCTACGTGGTGTACCCCGACGGCCGCCAGGATACTGACTCCCTCAGGGACCTGGCACCAGCAGGTTCCACACACACACACCTCTCCGGCCCGGCTCCACCCTCCCCTCCCCCGGCGCTCCCAGCATTAACCCCACCAGGCCATCCGTCCTTCCCCTGCCCACGCCCGAGGATGAAGAGGATTTTGGCACGCTCCCGGAATCACCGAACATGAGGCCAGCATCGACATCGCTGCCACCGCTACGTCGCTCCCAGCGGAACATCAAGGCACCAGACCGGTTAAATCTCTAACTGGCACCGGACTTCAAAAGACATTTTTTTTCTGATCAGATACTGTAAATATAAATTCACTGCTGTATATAGTTCTCCACCACCCCCGCCGGACTCAATTTTAACAGGTGGTGAATGTGGTAAACCACTGTTGCACCTGTATTAGGTGATGTAAGGTAGGACCTGTACTACAGGTTCGCCGGTGGTCCCTGCCTGCTGGCTCCGCCCAGTAGGTGGAGTATAAATATGTGTGTCCTCCATTCAGCAGCCATTTCACCAGCTACTGTGGGAGGCCACACATCTTAGAGCAATAAAGCCTCAGTTGTATCCAATTCTAGTCTTTGTTCAATTGATCGCGCAATTGATCTTGGCTTTGCGTGATGGTGCAAAATGAGTGACAGTGAGTTGGCAGTCCGTTTTACCTCAATGAGTGCCTTTTTGCGTTGAGTGCCAAGATGGACAATCTGCTGGGAATCAGGGCAGACCGTAAACTGGGATAGCAAAGTTGTTCATTTGATCTGCATCAGCATTGACAGATTATGACATGGAAGCTGATGGCTGCTTTCAGAAACGGTAGTGCAATGGACTTCAGCTCTGTATAGATTTCAGGTCAGAGGCAGGAGATTTAGAGGGGACTTGACAAAAAAGCCTTTCCCCCAGAGGGTGGTGGGAATCTGGAACTCGCTGCCTGAAAGGGTGGTAGAGGCGGGAATCCTCACAACATTTAAGTAACATTTGGATGAGTACTTGAAACGCCTAAGGAACCAAATGCTGGAAAATGGGCTTAGAATAGATAGGTGCTTAATGCCAGTGCAGACACGATGGGCTGACGGGCCTCTTTTTAAGCTGTAAAACTGTACGACTGTAAGGTTATCTATCAAGTCCTCTCTTACCAATTTATCTTCCCAGAGTTCCGATTCTGTCTGCCTACATATATATATATATATAAATATATATATATATCTTCCAAAATGGAAGGGACATGTCTACAACCTTATGTGACCAGTTTTCATGGACTGGTATCTTTGCTGGCAGACCTTGTTATATTCTCTATCTGCTTTACCTGGATGGCTCGGAGAAACTGCAGACCTTCCATGACGCTTCGGTTGGGTATTTCTTTCTGTGATGTTTCTGGTTTTTGCTGGAGTCTTATTGTTGCTACTGGAGTCTGGTTGAGATTTTTCTTCCCACGTTTTTTTCTTTTTTCAAGCTGAGATTCTTTCTTTCACTCTAACCATACTAATCTACTCTAAGATCACTTCTGGTACCATGCTGTAATGTGGTACATTAAAATTTAAAGCTGTCCACTCCTTGTACCATATTTTATTCTCTATTCTGCTTTACCTGGATGGCTCGGATGCGTAGTGTTGAATAACAAAACCATAAATTTATTACACTACTAACTAAGATTCGTTCAAATTCCTAAAAGAGAAGGTTATTGTAAAAAACTATGCTATCTCTAACTTACAGAACTCTCAAGTACAGAACTGCTCTCTATGCCTGACTATCTTCCAGCTCTCTCCAAACTCTTAATGCCTAATCATCTGATCATTTTCTAATCCCAGAATCCCCATGACATATGATATAATTGACTGTTCTGTGGTTCCCTCTACTGGTAAGAAGCATTATCATTAACTTGTTAACTCTTTACATCCCAGTCAACATACATATCATTACAGACCGGAGGTGAGATTCCAGGAAAGTGATGTAGCAAGACTTTGTTGGCACGCCTAGATGGTGCATATAAAATTTAAATGCCCTTGTCTCTTTCAGATGAAGCGACCTGTCAAGCCTGTGATGGCCCAGGGAATATATACCAAACAGAAAAGATGCTTGAAATCAAGCATCGAACGTCTCCACAACGTTTCCCTCAAATCAGCACCTATAGAAACAGATGAGCAAGAGCCAAAGACAAAGGAAAATCTCCAAAACATTTCAATCAAATTGACCCTAATATTTAATGTGTGACTGCAAAAATTGCTGTATTTAATAATTCAGCAGAAAGAGATTTGATTGTCACATTATGTGCAGAAATTCTATCAGCGGTTTATCCCTTAGGCAGTGTCTTGAATAATTATTGCGGCTCTGTGCCATATGGATTGACTTATAATCACTTTCCAGGTGGCAAGTGCTCAATCGTGGGTAACCTGCGAGACAGTGACAGGTTTTGTTAGGACTCAGATTTCTTATCAGCCACAATTAGAAATGCCAATGTCTGCCACTCTCCTGATGGTTAAGTAACCTGACGACCCCTGACAGGGGATCATGTGTGTGGGCTTTCGAAGGAAAGGATTAATCTTCATTGTAATGCGCCTCATGGGAACAATTGCTGGTGACACCCATTATCAGAGTCTCACACATGAATAATGGCCTCTTCAATGAGATACGAATGGAAACCTGACACCAGGGATTCAGTACCTTCAGGAGAAGGACGGAAGGGAAAAGTTGGTTAAAAACATTGAAAAAGATAGGTAGATTCTGATCATGGTAGAAACATTATATTTGCTTTATGAAGAAGGGAAAAAAATTGTTTTAATCGCTCAATTTCTGTAAAATAACTTAAAATGAGTGGCTTACAAAATATAGACAATGATACCACAGGCCTATTATACCATCTCTAATTCTGCATAGCAGCTTTTCTCCCAGATGCATTTGTCATGATATCCATATTAACATATCATGGTGTAATCACACACACACTGATGGACAGGTTGACGGACCAATCAACACACACGCAACATCACAGCCAATCACCAGTGAGAGCACACGCACTATAAAACAGGGAACACCACAGTTCCCGCTCATTCTACCAGGAGATAGCTCAGAGCACAGAGCTCACAGCGCGCCACTCAGACATAGTCCATGTGCTGAGTGCCTCACTAAGATAGTGCTAGGGCTGGGTCCACAGGTTAGCTGGTGAAGTACGAACCACAGCCAGAAGTCAATAGTTATTATTGTACAGAATAATAAAACCGAGTTGTACCATCTACAACCGTGTTGGTTCATTTGCAAGGATGAGCCTTTTCAATATTATTTGCCACACCTCCGTATCCTCGCATAGTCCTGAGGCTATGAGGCCACCTCCGATTCCATGATTCGAGGTCAGATAGTTTTTGGGGTCACCTCGGACCCACTACGCCAGCAGATCCTCAAAGTAAAGCTCCTCACCCGAGCCATCGCCATCGAAACCTGCGTCCTCCACGAAAACGCGACCAGCTGGTACTCCCAATTCCAGGCGGCCGAATCGGCCCGGCAGGGGTCCTATGAGGCCGAGCGGGTCCAGTCAATCGAGTTCCTCCCGGCCCGTGGCCCAGACGAGGGCGGCCATTTCGCACGCTTTCCGAGGCCTCCTCCGCTTGTATACGACTAAAGAGGAGATGTCGACACAGAGGGACCTGATGCGCAGGCGCGCTCTACGCAGGACCGCACCGCGCATGCGCGGTGGTGCAATGAACGGCATGACATCACGACGTACGGCAACTGTGGATCCGCACACTTAAAGCGGCAATGTCCAGCCAAAACACGGCAATGCCTCTGCTGTGGCAGGATGGGCCACTACGCTGCCTGCTGTCGAGCAGCTCAACCTGCCGATGCTCTGCAATTCCGCCAGCCTCGCAGGGACGTGCGGGCCATTCAGCCCCCATACACCGAGTCATACCCTGACGACGTACAGACCGGTGATACCGACGACCGGGAACCCTTCCGCATTGCGGTAATAGACAGGAATCGGATGTCCCCAAGTAGGACCCACCAGTCAATGCCAGTGCACAGCGTTAATCCAGGCGATGAATGGTGTGCCACCCTAACGGTCAACTGATCACCAATCACATTCCGTTTAGACACTGGTGCCTCCGCCAATCTCATTGCATGGTCAGCCTTCCACACCTTGAAGGTCAAACCACCGATTCGGCCATCCCGCTGTCAGCTGGTCGATTACAACGGTAATGTTATCCCGGCCATGGGATCCTGCCAGCTCGAGGTTGCACACAATTCATACACAGCCACACTGTCTTTTGAGATAGTTGGATCCTCAAAGGACTCTCTGTTAGGCGCACAGGCGTGCAAGATCCTCCACCTCGTTCAGCGGGTACACACTTTGTCTCCAGAAGGCACGTCCGATTTCCCGGATGCAGACTTTAGGGCACAGCTCCACTCGCTCCTCGCCCACAACCAGGAGGTTTTCGAGGGCATGGACACACTGCCCTACACTTACAGAATACGGCTCAAACCGGACGCCACCCCGGTCATTCACGTACCTCGTAGAGTCCCAGCACCACTCAAGGACTGCCTCAAGCAGCAGCTGCAGGATCTGCAGGACCAAGGAGTGCTTTCCCGGGTCACGGAGCCTACGCCATGGGTCAGCTCCATGGTGTGCGTTAAAAAGCGCTCTGGCGAGCTCCGGATCTGCATCGACCCGAAAGACCTGAACAATAACATCATGAGGGAACAACACTACCCCATACCCAAACGGGAAGAAATCACGAGCGAAATGGCCCAGACTAAAATTTTTACCAAGCTTGATGCCTCAAAGGGTTTTTGGCAGATTCAGCTGGATCAGTCCAGTAGGAAGCTGCGCACCTTCAACACTCCCTTTGGCAGATACTGCTACAATAGGATGCCGTTTGGCATCATTTCGGCATCCGAGTTGTTTCATCGCATCATGGAACAGATGATGGAGGGCATCGAAGGGGTGCGCGTCTATGTTGACGACGTCATCATCTGGTCCACCACACCACAGGAGCACATCAGTCGTCTCCAGTGTGTCTTTGCACGGATACGAGATCACGGCCTGCGCCTCAACCGAGCCAAGTGTTCTTTTGGCCAAACTGAGCTAAAGTTTCTGAGGGACCACATATCCCGGTCAGGGGTGCGTCCGGATGCCGACAAAGTGGCAGCTATTGCAGCCGGCAAACAAGAAGGCAGTGCTATGCTTTCTCGGGATGGTCAACTTCCTGGGGAAGTTTATTCCCAACCTTGCCTCGCACACAACGGCTCTTCATCACCTGGTCAAGAAGACTACGGAATTCCAGTGGCTGCCCGCACACCAGAAGGAATGGGAGGAGCTCAAGATCAAGCTCACCACCGCCCCGGTATTGGCGTTCTTCGACACTTCTCGAGATACGAAGACCTCGACTGATGCCAGCCAGTCAGGCATTGGGGCGGTACTCCTGCAACGTGACGACACTGCATCATGGGCTCCGGTCGCCTATGCCTCGTGGGCCATGACCCCCACAGAACAGCGCTATGCGCAGATTGAAAAGGAGTGCCTGGGTTTGTTAACCGGCATCGATAAATTCCACGACTGTGTATGGTCTTCCGCAGTTCACCGTGGAGACCGACCATCGACCCCTGGTCGGCATCATTCAGAAGGACCTCAACGAGATGACCCCTCGCCTCCAGCGCATTCTGCTCAAGCTCTGGAGGTACGACTTCCAACTTGTCTACTCCCCGGGAAAGGACCTCATCATCGCGGATGCCCTGTCCAGAGCAGTGAGCACACCGCCCGAATCGGGGGGGGGTTAGTTTGTCAGGTCGACGCACAAGTAGCCTTCACATCGGCCAATCTGCCGGCTACTGATGCAAGTCTGGCCCACATTCGCTGTGAGACTGCGGCTGACCCTCTTCTACAACGTGTGATGCGCCACATGACGGAAGGGTGGCTCAAGGGGCAGTGCCCACAATTCTATAATGTCCGGGACGACTTGCCAGTCATCGATGGTGTCCTCCTAAAGTTGGACCGGATTGTGATCCCACACAGCATGCACAGGCTGTTCCGCGAACAATTACACAAAGGCCATCTCGGGGTTGAAAAGTGCAGGTGGAGGGTGCGAGAAGCTGTGTACTGGCCGGGTATCAGCGACGACATCGCCAACATGGTGCTCAACTGCCCCACCTGCCAAAGGTTTCAGCCGGCGCAACCCTGAGACACTTCAGCCCCATGAGTTGGTCACGTCCCCCTGGGCAAAGGTGGGTGTGGACCTTTTTCATGCACTCGGCAGTGACTACGTCATTATAATTGACTATTTTGCCAATTATCCGGAGGTTGTACGCCTGCACGACTTGACATCATGAGCTGTAATCAGAGAATGTAAAGAAACCTTCGCTCGCCATTGCATTCCGCTCACCGTCATGTCTGACAACGGGCCCTGTTTTGCAAGCCAAGAATGGTCCTCTTTTTGCCGCTTCATACGGCTTCACACACGTGATGTCCAGCCCTTTGCATCCCCAGTCGAATGGCAAGGTGGAAAAGGGCGTCCATATCGTGAAGCTGCTCCTCTGCAAGGCTGCTGATGCTGGATCGGACTTCTGTTTAGCCCTGCTTGCCTATCTCTCGGCCCCACTGTCCACAGGCCTCTCACCATCACAGCTGTTGATGGGTCGCACCCTCAGGATCACTGTGCCGTCCATTCATGTTCCTAAACCAGACCATGCTCCAGTACTGCAAAGGATGCGACAGCGGCGTGCTCAGCAGAAGGTGGCACATGCCGCTCGGGCAACTGATCTTCCTGCCCTGGCGCCTGGAGACAACGTCCGCATATGCTTCCCAGAGGGTGGCTGGTCGGCAACTGCCGAGGTTCTCCGCCGCGTGGCTCCCCGCTAGTTCCTGGTTCGCATGCCTGATGGCTCCATTCGCCGGCGTAATCGACGGGCCCTCCGGCTGCTTCCGCGCTCGCTGCGTGATCATGCGCCGGTGCCACGCCCTCCTGTTGTCCCTGATGTCGACTTCGTGGAGCTTCCTGCCACTCTGCCTATTCCTCTCTCGCCCATGGCCAGGTCCATTCCTCAGCCGGTGGATCCTGACCCATCCTTGAGGCGGTCAACCCGAATTCGTCGCCGACCTAATAGACTGGACTTATGAGCCTGTTTGCACATTGGACTCACTGAATTGTTGTGCAATAATGTTAACCAGTTTCTTTTTTTTGTCGTTCCAGGAGTTCTCTTTCGATGTTTGTTGATTGCACTTGTTTTGTTTGTGGTACAACCTCGTTGCTCTGTTGCACCTGACACCTTCCTGTGTATATAGTTTAGCCTCATGTACATGTTGTAAATATTGCACACACATACTCAGCTGCACTCAGTACATACCAATATTTATCACCATGTAGGCACATATCCTTATGAAAAGGGGGGATGTCATGATATCCATATTAACATATCATGGTGCAATCACACACACACACTGATGGACAGGTAAATGGACCAATCAACACACACACAAAATCACAGCCAATCACCAGTGAGAGCACACGCATTATAAAACAGGGAACACCACAGTTCCCGCTCATTCTACCAGGAGATAGCTCAGAGCACAGAGCTCACAGCGCGCCACTCAGACATAGTCCATGTGCTGAGTGCCTCACTAAGATAGTGCTAGGGCTGGGTCCACAGGTTAGCTGGTGAAGTACGAACCACAGCCAGAAGTTAATAGTTATTATTGTACAGAATAATAAAACAGAGTTGTACCATCTACAACCGTGTTGGTTCGTTTGTGTATCGGAACACCCAACACGACAGCATTCACTCATTTGTGAGCCAGTATTTTAACTGGGTTTGGGAATCGGGTTGGGACAGCAGCGGCCCTCACTAACATTGTCGGCATAAGGCCCGGATGATTTTAACTAGGCCTCACTTGAATAAGATTGATGGCCCTCCACCCAATCATATTGGAAAATGGACAGCCCATCAATAGTCACTGCACAGATCCTGGCTAATCACTCAAGGTCTATTTAAAGTGGAGATGCACCTCTTATTTTGAGCTTTCATTTCCCGATGCCAGATGTTCTTTGCAACAGTGAAAATGGAATTCTGTTGGCAGTAACAAGTTGATAAGATGCCCTTCGGTTGGTTGCCTGATGCCTCTCCAGATGTCCTATCTGGCACTGTAGTTTATGGCAAGGCGAGGGATACTGATCTCTACCACCATGGTGGCACTCCCAGGGTCATCATCTATCAGCCCTAGACAGAGGTAGCTGAGAGGGCCAGTGCAGTCCCAGGGCGAGGATTCAATGGAGAAAGAGATGCAGTAAATCTTAAGAATAATCTGGTGAGTTGAGTTCTTCACCTCCCTCAACATTCCTTCCTTCCCCTGTCTCAGCAATCGCAAATCTCTCGCCTCCATAACATTGTCAAAAATACAATCATGAGGTCACACTGTAACACCTCTTTCTCTCACTCCAAATACACTCACCTCTTCCTCTGCGTCTTCACAGCACTCATTAACAGCACTGTCTTCTCATATCCTAGCATGTGCACAGTCAGCCACTTTCCCCATGACTCCTTCCTCACTCAATAATAATCTTTATTATAGTCACAAGTAGGCTTACATTAACTTTGCAATGAAATTACTGTGAAAAGCAACTGATCGCCACATTCCGGCACCTGTTCGGTACACAGAGGGAGAATTCAGAATGCCCAATTCACCGAACAGTACGTCTTTTGGGACTTGTGGGAGGAAACCGGAGCACCCGGAGGAAACCCACGCAGACACAGGGAGAACGTGCAGACTCCGCACAGACAATGACCCAAGCCGGGAATCGAACCCGGGACCCTGGTGCTGTGAAGCAACAGTGCTTCCGTGCCTCCCATTTTCTAATTTGAGGGTTTCTGGTCACATCGCCCCGAGATGGGAAATACCCACCAGAGATCAACGAGCCTTCAAATAGTCCAACAAATTGCCCTTCCGCCTGCGTCAATTTCCACGGCGGGCAGTCAGGACCGGGAAATTTCTCCACCGATCACCTGGTTCATTTTTGCCACTTCCCCAGCTGTCAGCAGACACACGTTCTGCACAAGCTCTAAACACCTCCACTTCCCTTTTCAATTATAAATTGAAAATAGCAATAGCATTATCAGAGAACAAAGAAGAGTTTCTCAGCAATCAATACAAAGAGAGCAGGCTGAAAGATTCCAAGAAACTGATTCTGCCATTTATGAGGAACGAAGAATCAACACAAAATGCAACAAAATGATAAATATAACTAAATATGGGAGCATGCAGTTTTGGGTGACTTTTCAAAGTAAGAGGATGACTTTAATAAAGTGCTTCTGTAATTTCCCATGAAGAGATATTAGAGCAGAACGGAGTTTTTGTAGTAATCTCTATATGTGCATGTACACAAGGGGTTAATGTATAATCAGTAGCACCACATGATCACTAGAGGGCCCGACCAACAGGGGTATAAAAGGCAGCCACATTGGGTCTCTCTCTCTCGGGTGCACTGTGACCAGAGCAATAGCAGACTAGTTCAGATGGCTAGTGGAGATACATATAGTCACCATAGTTAGATCTTATCACTAGTATCAAAGTTAAAGTAAAGAACTCATGCAATTATTGTTATAGTTACTCAATAAACCTTTTATTACTACTGGATGAGTTCGAGTCACCTTCATCGAGATTCAGAAGACCTCATCACTAACCAAGGTTTGAGTAGCACATGTTACCTACCACACAGGTAACAAAACATGGTACCAGGCGAGTGGCTTTAACAGAACTAGTTAGATTAGGTTAGACAAAAAGAGAAGAAAATTCAGACTGGACATTCAACTGTGGAAGACTTTGCAGCAAATGGACCCTTGATGACTAACTATGGGACCTATTGGACCGCTGGGGCAGCAGGAAACAACCGGTAATTTAAGTTATGACTGGAAAAGATTCGAACAGATATTCCAAATATTTATCACAGCTAATGATTTAAGCACGGTCTCTGATGCAACAAAAAAAGCACTACTACTCTCAATAGGAGGGCATGAAGCTAGACAAATCTATAATTGCTTTAATTACTTAGAATGTGAAGACAACACCAAAATAGAAGTAATACTCAAAAATTTGATGAACATTGTAAAAGTCAGTCCGGTGAGATGCTGGAAAGATTTAACAATTGTCATAAATGCCGGAGAAACGGAGGGCCCATCACTGATTTTATTACAAATCTCAAGTTAATACCACAAGGCTGTGATTATGCTGATTTCAGAGACACTGTGATAATGAATCAATTAATTTCTGGACTATCTGATAAAACTTTGAGGGAAAACTATCACAACGTAAGTATCTAACTCAAGAAATTGCTATACAAAAATGCCTTCTTTATGAACAAAAACAAAATCAATACTTTGAATCTCTACAAACACAGAATAAGTATCTGGAAAACAAAATCGGTAAAAATGGCGCGAATACTCACCACGAGGCAGAGGCAGGATTATAGTTGAAGAAGACGGAAGTTCTGAGCGGCAGCCAGCTTGCGCATGTGCAGCCTGACCAGTCCGCACATGCGCACTTTCCTAAAAGACGCAAACCGGTAAAACAGTGTTCAGCGCAGTACAGGAAACTCGGAGTGTGCATGTGCAATCGAGTCCTACGCATGTGTCACGAGCGTCATGATGTCAGAGGACCAGGAGCACGTCCACTTAAAAGGGAAATGCACGAAAATAAAGCTGCAAAACCCAATTTTCTTATCTCAAAAAACAGAATGATGCCCGAACCTACACCAGCAATTGAAAATAACTTTCACAACACTCTGGAACAAGCAGTCTGCACCACGCAAAGTGAAGAGCCCAATGACAAATCCGAAACCAAAGAAAATGATTTGTTCATTGTACATGAAGAGAACGAAAACAACTCCAAAACAAAAAGAGATGATTTGTCCATCGAACAATACACACAATACTACTCAGACATGGCTGAGTTATTCAGGTATACTGATCACAGCATCAGCAACAAGGTTGAAAAGCTCAACACGACTCTTCTCATGGTAGATAAATCCAATACCATGATGCCATGGCAGATCGTCGATACATTGGATGACAGCAATACCCAAGAAGAAGATGACGCCACACAGAGAGCACAGAACGACTCCGTTGAGGGAGCACAGATCGACTCTACAGCGAGAACACTGCATGACTCCACAGAGAGAGCAATGACAGATTCCACAGAGAGAGCGATGAAGGACTCCACAGAGCAAGCGATGAAAGACTCCACAGAGAGAGCGATGAAAGACTCTACAGAGAGAGCGACGCAAGCCTCCCAGACAGCTCGGTTACAGACTCAAAAATGGAAGCAAGCAAACACTCCATAGCGAACGCCATTAATGAACAAGACTATGAAAGTCTATCAAGCTCACGTGAACAACAAAAAGACTATGACAGTTTACCCAGCTTATTTGAGCCACCAGAACCCAGCTTATTTAACCACCAAGCAGACAGTCTACCCAGCTTATTTGAGCCACCAGAAGAAAACTATGAAAGTCTACCAAGCTCATTTAACCAACAAGAAGACACTGAATGTCTACCCACTGTATGTGAGACAAGTGACGAAGAAATCACAATTCCCATACAGGATGTGCAGGATCACTGACATATCTCAGCTCGTCTGCACAGAAGCACTCAATAATCAGAGGAGGGCTACTCAAGAGTCCAGAGAGACCACGTCAAATGAAATTGTGAAGATTTTGACTCCAGAAGAGGAGCATCAAGAGTCCAGCGAGGAGCACGTCAATAGAAATCTTGAAGATTTTGGCTCCACATGAAGAGCACCAAGAAACCAAAGGTGATTCAAATGAACCAGAAATAACTCCAGAAGAGGAGCACAAAGAGATCACAGATGTTTCAAGTGAACCAGGAATGACTCTGGAAGAGGAGTACCAAGGAAGCAAAGAAGAGGAATTAAATCCACCACAAATGACTGATGTCACCAACATCAATGCAACATCAGATCATTCTCACAATTCTCAAGAAGAAACGCTCAATATAACAGATTCCACAAAGGACACTGACACCAATAACTGTGACAATGACTCACATCATCCACACGGAACACTCATTGAGCACAACAGGATCAACAACAACAACAAGCGCTGCAGAAACAAGAACAACACAGCAACATCAAAAACTACAAGCACAACAACAAAAACTACAAGAACAACAAAACAACAAGAAGCATAACAAAAACAGAAACAACAAGCACGACAAAAACAACAACAAGAATGACAACAACAAGAATGACAATGAAAACAACCAAGACAGAAACGACAATGAAACAAGGACCTGTACAACATGGTACAACTCTGCACATGAAGGACAATGCCACAGCACACTGCAAAACAATGGCAAGAGTACAAACATGTCAAGGCATGGCAACAAATCTCACGAATTCACATTTGCTCCACAACAAACAAGCAAACCAGCTTTCAAGAAAGATGACTTGCAGAATCAATACCACAAATACAAGAAAAATTCCAGGTCAGACAACAAAGATGACATACAGAATCAAAACCACAAACACAGGAAAAAGTCCAGGTCAGACAACAAAGATGTAACACAGAATCGCTGCCGCAAGCAGAGAAAAAAAAAGCATAAATGAGACAACAAAGTGATTTGACTATTCAAATACCTCCTTGATGACTTCTTGGTTACTTAAACACTGGAACAGTGACGACGCTCACAAAGAAATAACAACATCAACATCATCACTTCAACAGAAGAAGAAAGCAATTCGACCGAACAAACTCATAAAGTATGGACTCACAAATTTTTTTAAAATTAAGATTGGACTCAGAAATATTAATTGGCTTTGGATAATCATCACAACTTGTACATAACATCATTTGTCTACCTATTTCACGCAAGCAAAAAACCTAAGAGGCTAAATGTATTAACATTTGACGGACTAACTCATTGATTTTATGTAATGCATTTGCAAACTGCATCCATTATTGTTTGTTCAATTTTCTTTACAACATACAGAAAATATGTAACTCGAAAAAAAGGGGGATGTGGTGATCTCTATATGTGCATGTTGTTGCGAACTTTCTCCTTGGTTCAATTGCTCTGTTTTATTACCTTTGCTCTCGAGTCGCCAGGTATCTTTATGATACCGCCACGAGGTTCAAGTCCGAGTAATGATCAATAACCCAATACACCGATTAGTAAGATTCAAATCAAGGCACATTTATTACACACAGTAATCGCTACTCATGCACCAATTCTACGTCTAAGCTACTTCTACAACTAACAGGCCTATACTTAACTTCGGACTGGCCCACCAGGTCAGGGGAACAAATGGCCTTTCGTTCGGGTTCTGAGTCTGCGGGATTCGAAGTTGGTACGGATTAGTAGCTAGGAGCGCCTATCTCGTAGTGAGCATTGAATTAAGACTTACTTTGTTCGGTGGTCACTGCGCCGGTCACGGTCAATGTTGATTCGTGTTGCTGGGTGACCCGGGCAGGAGGAAGAGGTGAAGAGAGGAAAAGAGAGCTGAAGAGAGCGATTTGAACTTGGGGATTAACTCTTATAGTCCCCAGGGGCTTCCCACCTTTCAGGGTGGACCCTATACCTGGTCCCAAGTGATTGGACTTTGTCCCAATCGCTTGGTTCGATTTTCTCCAATACTGGAGCGGTTCCCTGATCGATGGGCGGTCTTGAGTTGCTTGTTCACCTCCTTTGTGTTGGCTCCTGCTGGCGCTGAAGAGTCTGGCTTTGCTTTGTGTGTCCAAAATGTTACTTATTGTTCCGGGGGATTGCTCATCAGTATGCAGATGGCTGCCACATTGTTATGCTGATGGTCGCTGGTATCGATGTTGTCTGGCCTTTGCAGAGGTAAATACACAGCAAACCTGCAGCTGCTGGTTTCTGTCTTGTTGGCTGACTTTCCCATCAGCCTTTGCCGTTCACCATTTTAAATCGGGAGTTGGCCAATTTAGGTGGCTACAATGTACACAAGGGGTTAATGTGTAATCAGTAGCCCCACATGATCACTAGAGGGCCGGACCAACAGGGGTATAAAAAGCAACCACATTGGGTCTCTCTCTCTCCCTCTCTTGGGTGCACTGTGACCAGGGCGATAGCAGACTAGTTCAGATGGCTAGTGGAGTTACGTATAGTTACCGTAGTTAGATCTTGTTAATCTTATCACTAGTATCAAAGTTAAAGTAAAGAACTCATGCAATTATTGTTATAGTTACTCAATAAATGTTTTGTTACTACTGGACGAGTTCGAGTCTTCTTCATCGAGATTCAGAAGACCTCGGGCGAAATTCTCCGGAAACGGCGCGATGTCCGCTGACTGGCACCCAAAACGGCGCCAATCAGACGGGCATCGCGCCGCCCCAAAGGTGCGGAATGCTCCGCATCTTTGGGGGCCGAGCCCCAACATTGAGGGGCTAGGCCGGCGGCGGAGGAATTTCCGCCCTGCCAGCTGGCGGAAAAGGCCTTTGGTGCCCCGCCAGCTGGCGCGGAAATGACATCTCCGGGCGGCGCATGCACGGGAGTGTCAGCAGCCGCTGACAGTTTCCCATGCATGCGCAGTGGAGGGAGTCTCTTCCACCTCCGCCATGGTGGAGACCGTGGCGGAGGCGGAAGGGAAAGAGTGCCCCCACGGCACAGGCCCGCCCGCGGATCGGTGGGCCCCGATCGCGGGCCAGGCCACCGTGGGGGCACCCCCCGGGGCCAGATCGCCCCGCGCCCCCCCCAGGACCCCGGAGCCCGCCCACGCCACCTTGTCCCGCCGGTAAGGTAGGTGATTTAATTTGCGCCGGCGGATCAGGCAATTTATTGGCGGGACTTCGGCCCATCCGGGCCGGAGAATCGAGCGGGGGGGCCCGCCAACCGGCGCACCGCGATTCCCGCCCCCGCCGAATATCCGGTGCCGGAGACTTCGGCAACCGGTGAGGGTGAGATTCACGGGGGGTCGGAGAATGTCGCCCCTCATCACTAACCAAGGTTTAAGTAGCCCATGTTACCTACCACACAGGTAATAAAACAGTTACCATGAAGGTTGTGTTTGTAGCCAGACAGAGCATAGGTTTAATAGCAATACGAAAGAGAAGGCCAGATTTTGTTTTAGCATGAATACCTTGTAAATTATGGTTTAATTATGTTTTAAAAGGAAATGTTTATCCTTTAAGTTAGTCGGAGGAATTGGGATAAAGAATGAATTTGCACATCCAATTTTTGAGATTGAAATGTTTTCCTTCACATTGTGAAATCAATTGCACAAGTCCATGGGGTTTCTCACAGTGAGTTGGAGAATGTGCTAGTTTGTAATGGCAGGACCGGTATACTGTGTAATCCACAATATATTACATCAAAATAAAATTCTTAATGAATACATGAAAATCAACAACATTCCTATATCAAAACTGAAGCAAGCAGAGTATAGTGCAAACACCACAAATCACAGAAAGTGATTTTGTTTTTAACAAATTGAGTCACACCAGTCACCAGAATTTAAACGAGTTTAAAGGTGAAAAATAATTGTTAAAATTGAAGGTTCACACCAGATTGTTAGGGGGGTGGAAAACTAGAAAGGAGCATTGTGTAAGTGAACAAAACAGATCCTGAAATAATTCATATGCAAATTCGCAGAGATTCTTTGGGTTGTGCCAATGCTGCACATGTGTGATCAGCCTTACATTTAAGAAAATGTTTCATGAGATATGAACATCATTGCCAGGCCACCATTTATTTCCCTTTCCTCATTGTCCAGGAGAAAGTAATGGCGAGTTGCCTACTTGAGCTGCTGCAGTCTATCTGGTGTAGGAACACCCATAGCACCGTTAGGATGGAAGTTCCAGAAATTTGACCCAGCAACATTGAAGGAATGACAACATGGTTCCAGTAAGAAGTCTTACAACGCCAGGTTAAAGTCCAACAGGTTTGTTTCAAATCACTAGCTTTTGGAGCACAGCTCCTTTGAAGGAGCAGTGGGGATGGCCAGAGGGCCAGCAGTAGGTAGAGATAGATAAAGCTGTCATAGACAAAAAGACACGGAAATGTAAATGGTAGTGATAATGACTCAGAAGATTGCTGATAGCCGCACATTAAGATCTCAGACTGTGTTAATAGCAGAACAGTGGTAAGCAGTGTGTCAAAGGACAACTTGGAACAAGGAACAGATGGCCCTGGTGGGGAAATCGTAGAATTTACAGTGCAAAAAGGGGCCATTCGACCCATCGGGTCTGCAGCAGCCCTTGGAAAGAGCACCCTACTTAAGCATACACCACCCTATCCCCGTAACCCAGTAACCCCACCTAACGGCACGGTAGCACAGTGGTTGCTTCACAGCGCCAGGGACCCGGGTTCGATTCCCGGCTTGGGTCACTGTCTGTGCGGAGTTTGCATGCTCTCCCCGTGTCAGAGTGGGTTTCCTCCGAGTGCTCCGGTTTCCTCCCACAGTCCAAAGATGTGGTGGATTGGTCATGCTAAATTGCCCTGTAGTATCCAAAAGTTAGGTGGGGATGCTGGGTTACGGGGATAGGGTGGAGGTATGGGCTTGGGTAGAGTGCTCTTTCAGTGGCCTGTGTAGACTCGATGAGCTGAATGGCCTCCTTCTGCACTGTAAATTCTATGATTCTAACCTTTTGGAAACTGAGGGGTAATTTAGCATCGCCATTCTACCTAACCTGCACATCCTTGGACTATGGGAGGAAATCAGAGCACCCGGAGGAAATCCAAGCAGACATGAGAAAGTGCAAACTTCACACAGACAGTCGCCCGAGGCCAGAATTGTGCCTGGGGCCCTGGTGCTGTGAGGCAGCAGTGCTAACCGCTGTGCCACTGTGCTGCCCCATGGGTGGGATGGGGAGACAATGTTGAGGGAAAAACAGATTGATGGAAGAAACAAAAATAAAATGAAAATGAAAAAGTCAGGATGGCATGTGAATCGGAGGGGAATTTTGTATATGTCTGCTGCCCTTGCCCTTCTCGGTGGTAACATTTTCAGGTTTGGAAGGTGCTGCTGAAGGAGCCTTGGTGAGTTGCTGTAATGCATCTGGTACACATTGCTGCTCCTGTGTGCTGGTTGTGGATGAAGTGAATGTTTGTGGATGGGATGCCAATCAAACGGGCTGCTTTATCCTGGATGTTGTCAAGCTTATTGTGGGTTGTTGGAGCTGCACTCATGAAATGAAATGAAAATCGCTTATTGTCACAAGTAGGCTTCAAATGAAGTTACTGTGAAGAGCCCCTAGTTGCCACATTCCGGCACCTGTTCGGGGAGGCTGGTACACATCCAGGCAAATGGAAAGCATCTGATTACTGTCCTGACTTGTGCCTTGTGGTTTTCGGACAGTTTTGGGGGATTCAGGAGGTTAGTTACCCGCCACAGAATCCGCAGTCTTTGATCTACTCTTGCAGCCACAATACGTATATGGCTGATCCAGTTCAGTTTTTGATCAATGGTAAATCCACCCCGTGCTGTGATGATGGGGATTAAGCAATGGTAATGCTGGTTAATGTCAAGTGAAGCTTGTATGATGCCCTCTTGTTGGAGATGGTCATTCCCTGAAACTCATGCGATGTGTATGTTACTTCGTACATATCACCACCTGAATGTTATACAGGTCTTGCTGCAGTTGTGGACTGCTTCTGTATCTGAGCAGCTGTGAATGGTACTGAACATTGTGCAATCATCAGCGAACATCTCCACTTTGACCTTATGATAGAGAGAAGGTCACTAATGAAATAGCTGACGTTACTGTGAGGAACTCCTGCAGTGATGTCCTGGGACTGAGATAACTGACCTCCAACAACAACACTAATCTTCCTTTGTGCTAGGCATGATTTCATCCAGTGGAGGGTTTCCCTCTGATCCCCATTGACTTTTGTTAAGACTCCAATTTTGCATGGGGTCCTGGTTGGCACACTCGGTTTAATCAGACTGGATGTGAAGGACAGTCACTCTCACTTCACTTCTTGAGTTCAGCTCTTTTGTCCAAATTTGGATCACATTCTGTCAGGTCAGGACCTGGCTGGGTCTGACAGGACACAATCTGAGCATTGGTGTGCAAGTTATTGCTCTGTAAGTGCTATTTGATGGCACTATTGATGACATCTTCCATCACTTTGCTGAACATCAAAAGTAGATTGAATTTGTCCTGATTTTTGTGGGAAGGACATACCTAGGCAATTTACCACATTTGTCAGGTAGATTATAATAGCAATCATTCTAAAGAAACTTGGACTTCTTTTAGTTAATGAACTGATGTAAAATTCTATCATGGTAATGAGCGTCAGTATTTGAAATAAATGTAGAGTGATTCTGTAATATATTAAATTAGTATAATTTAACATAATGATAATTAGAATTTCCAGTGGATGGTTGTCCCTATGATCATGGATCAGTCAGCTGAATTTATGGAATGAAAAAAGTGTGATTGCGACATTTATGCAATTTAAGGCGAGATTATCCTCTTTAAAAAAAATGAAGCCCAGAGGAATATCTGTTTTTAATGATAATTCAAGATCCACTGATTCAATTACACCATCTCGTGATTTTGAAATCTGAACTTGCTGATTTAAAAAAAACAAACGTTGGAAAATATTTATATAAAAATACATTTTAGAGAAGCAAACGAAAATGAAAAATGAAATGTGGGCGTTTGCCGTCCATGGCCAGCTACTTAGTGAGATGGGAAGAAGTTTGCTTAACCGTGAGAAGAACAGAAAACAAAATCACCAATATAACCATGGTGTAGCCTCTGGTAAATTCGGGAACATAAAGAAACGTGCAAGATGTTAGAGATCGATGCAAAAAATGCACAGGGAAATCTCCGCAAGGATGTATCAAGTGATTATAGCCTGTTTGGCTGAAAAGAGGGGTTAACTTCAACCAGACAGTTTCAACTTTTTCATGGGGTGGGGCCACTATTTCCATTTTTTTGTAATTCAAGTGGTGGATGAGCAAATTTGGGAAAGTTGGGGACGGGATGATTTTTAGCCCATGTTAGCCGTCAGTGAGAGTGGCGATGTGGGCAGAAGATAGAGAGAATCGGAAAACGCAATTCTCTCTGGTGAGATTGCGGCTCCAGTTTTCCAGGCCCCTTGGTGGCGGTGTGATAAGAAATGCGCCGCGGGAGACCAGGAAGCTAATTTTAATGCATTATAATACAATTAGCGAGCCCTCCATCCAGGACTTCCCCACTCACTTAATATTCAGCAGTTGCCGCTGTGCAATTTACAACAGCTGTATAAAAACAAGTACCTGGTGACATCACCTCTGAAGGGGATATCGGAGGTGAGTTTACCATCCGGGGTGCCAGCCGGAGAGGGGGTAGCGGAGAGAACACGGGGGACGCAGAGAGGTTCAACTTAGGGCCGGAGTGGGGGTTCAGTCTCGGACAGACTTTAGCAGCCCTTTACATCTGTGAGCCTGGAGGTGTAAAAGGCTTTTATCCTCGTTGCTGGGGAGATATCACCACTGAGGGATTTCCCTTCCAGAGTGGTAGCTGGAAAGAGGGTGGGAGCAGGTGAATCCACAGACTCAGCACTGGGGGGGGGGGGGGTGACTGGGATTCTTGATGGGGTCTTGTGAGAGGCAAGGCTGCATGGGCAGAGTGGGGTCTCTAGCCTCATGAGGCCTGAAGACCATCACACAGTGTGGAGGACAACTGCAGTGAGAATGAACCTCCACATTCAGGCAGCAATGTGAAGCCAGAGGACATGAGTTGTTTGGAAGTTCACCGCCACTAGTTATGGAGGCCAAGCTGGAGGATTGAGGGTGTCCTCCAAACGTGACGTTGACATGCTAATTGCAGTCTTCAAATGAGTCAGGTGTGCCTCGCCAACCTCAAAGGAAAACCAGTTTCCTAATCAGCCCCCTGACCGTTCCTTGATGAGTCTTTTTTTTTTTTAAATTTAGACTACCCAATTCTTTTTTTTCCAATTCAGGGGATGAGGCCCACGCAGACACTGGGAGAATGTGCAAACTCCACACGGACAGTGACCCGGGCTGGGATCGAACCGGGGTCCTAGCCGCCCTGAGGCAGTAGTGCTAACCAGTAGTGGGGCAGCATGGTAGCACAGTGGTTTCCCAGCAGCTCCCCGAGTATGCCGTTTTTGAGGGGGCAGAGCATCGCAAAAATGGCGCCACCCCCATTCCGGCGTAAACGGGGATTCTCCAGCTGATCGCCAAACGCGATTTTGGCGTCGCCGATCAGAGAACCCAGCCCCTCAGCTTGTAGTTGGGAAGGACACTGGGATTGTGACCTGTCTGGTTTAGCCTGAAATGATGGCAGAGAACGGAGTGAATAATAATAATCGCTTATTGTCACAAGTAGGCTTCAATGAAGTTACTGTGAAAAGCGCCTAGTCGCCACATTCCGGCGCCTGTTCGGGGAGGCCGGACAGGAATTGAACCCGCGCTGCTGCTTTGTACTGCATTACAAGCAAGCTGTTTAGCCCAGTGTGTTAGTAGGCAAGGGGCACTTGTGTCATGAGCTGAAGATAATGGCATTGGGCTTACAGTTTATCTGGGGAAAGTAGGCCGAGATTTTCCACTCCTATTCGTGGTGAATGTCAGAGCGGGCGGGAGCGGAAATATCGGGAGATCGTAAAAATCAGTTTCAGATCGTCGTAAAACCAGTTTGCAATCACCTGCTCTGCCTGTCACATTTCCGCACATCAGGAGCCTAATTCCAATATTTTTGCATCTCGCTATAAGTCCCCTGCTCATCAGAATCAACCGCTCACTCCGGATCAAGTTTCACAACAGTACATCCGAAGGAAACCCACACAGACACTGGGAGAAAGTGCAAACTCCACACAGGCAGTCACCCGAGGCCAGAATTGAACCCGGGTCCCTGGAACTGTGAGGCAGCAATGTTAGCCACTGTGCCACCAAGATGTTAAATTGTATTTTAATTGCTTTGGTGAGGCAATTTTTGATAAACAGCATGTAGAGTGGCATTCACATGGCGGGGAATGCAACCGCAATATCCAGCACCATGGAGTAATTCAAGCATGATTAGGATACATTCAAAGAATAAATACCAACACTTTTGGCAGATATGGAAAGAGAAAAAGCCACATGGAAAATGCAATAGGATTGAAATCATATGATAATGTGGGAAGATGCAACTGTTCAACATCAAGGAAGCAGGCATATGACTGGGAACATTTTGTTTCTGGCAATCTAGTGAGAAGAGGGAGGAGATAGTAATCAATTGGTGATTATTCTTTTCATCTGACCTTTGTGTATCAAGATAATTGGACCCTTTGGAAGAATAATGTTCCATTTAAATGGGTATATCTTTTTCAAGATGTTACGATCCCCATAGAGGGTGTCAAAGTTTAATGAGAAATTGAACACAGGAATCAACTCAAAACAATTACACCATAACACTCGACAAATAAATTTTACTGAGAATCAAGGAAAGCAAAAATTACTAAATAAAAACAGAAAATGCTGGGAAAACTCAGCAGGTCTGAAGAAGAGTCAAATGGACTCAAAATATTAACTCGCTCTCCACAGATGCTGAGATTTTTGCGCATTTCTGTTTTTACTTCCGATTTCCAGAACCTGCAGTAGTTTGCTTTATGAAATAAACACTGTCAGGAAACAGAGGTAGTTTTCAGTAATCTATATTTGAATTTGTGGGCATTAAAAATAAGTTCTAGCTTTAAGTAAGTTGAATTGTGTGTTTCTGTATTTGGAAGAATTAATGACTTCAGTTTGGTTTAGATGCATGTACGGCAATCAGGGTTTATGAACTGAAAAAAACAGGGTTTAAAGAAAGACTAGGCTGTTGCTAAGGGCCACCTTAGGTTCAAAAAAAAACTTTTGAGTTTAATTTTAGGTTGGACCCAGGAGAAGCTGGGAGTAGACTTCCCAAAAGAGCAAACTAAAGTCCAGAAAACAGGGAGTTGGGACAAAAAGAATGTCTCAGGAAGACAGTTAAATGAAAGAAGCAAATTGAACAAGATCCTGTTCAGGAGAATTCAAGAAAAAAAGCAGAGAGTGCGCTCTGAGTTAAAGAGACATCTTAATAAATCTGTGAAGCAGTGTTGCTATGTTGGCATGGCTGGGTACCTAAGAGATTGTGTGGAGCCTGAATGTACGTGGCAATCCAAGGCTGATGAATATTTCAAGGAGAGTTTGAAATGCTGGAAGCGCATCCCTGGCACCCAAGAGAGAGTGTTGCTTTGGAGAAGATTCCAAGATGCATTTTTTCAAGTGTGGAATTTGGAAATACTCATGTGGAGGTCAGAGTTTCAGTGAGACCACTTGCTTCACAGTGTGACAAGCATCTGCGGAGATTGGAGGAGAAATCCACAGAAGCTGAATTGGGTGGCATCTGTTACTTGGTGTCAGAGTGTGGTGTCTGACCATATTTCACCAAGTATAGAGAACATTAAAGTATAAGACACATTTTGTAACATGTGTAATTCTTATAAATCTGTACATACTTGTGAAGTAGTGGCAGTGAAGGAGTAGTGCATTATAAGTAATCTTTTGTTGAATAAATGTTTTAATAGTTGTTAAAAGTTAATTGGCAGTCCAGTGACTATCCAGCTGTGACAACAGCTGTGACTGAAACAATTGTCTTAGATAAGCACTTATACTTTACATTGAAAAGTAGAATAAACATTCATAAATATTTTAGTCTAAAACCCTCACTTGAACTTTTCCTTTTTCATGATGGGTGTGATTTTATGCCCCCTACCACCGACGGGTTGTTCCTGTTCGGCTGAAGCCAATGGACGTTTGAATGATTCATTGCATTTTCCAGATCTGCCCCTGCCCAGACAGCTAAAAAAGGTTTTGCCCTATGCCTCATCTCCAGAAAATCATTTGCTGCTTGTCAGGTTCTTGAAGGTTATCCACTTTCCTGGCACTGACTCCAAGTGTTTCCACAGGTGCCTTATAAAGGTGGAACAAAGAAAAGTACAGCACAAGAACAGGCCCTTCGGCCCTCCAAGCCCGTGCCGACCATGCTGCCCGACTAAACTACAATCTTCTACACTTCCTGGGTCCGTATCCCTCTATTCCCATCCTATTCATGTATTTGTCAAGATGCCCCTTAAACGTCACTATTGTCGCTGCTTCCACCACCTCCTCCGGCAGCGAGTTCCAGGCACCCACTACCCTCTGTGTAAAAAACTTGCCTCGTACATCTACTCTAAACCTTGCCCCTCGCACCTTAAATCTATGCCCTCTAGTAATTGATCCCTCTACCCTGGGGAAAAGCCTCTGACTATTCACTCTGTCTATGCCCCTCATACCTTTGTAGACCTCTATCAGGTCGCCCCTCATCTCCGTCGTTCCAATGAGAACAAACCAAGTTTATTCAACCGCTCCTCATAGCTAATGCCCTCCAGACCAGGCAACATTCTGGTAAATCCCTTTTGCACCCTCTCTAAAGCCTCCACATCCTTCTGGTAGTGTGGCGACCAGAATTGAACACTATACTCCAAGTGTGGCCTAACTAAGGTTCTATACAGCTGCAACATGACTTGCCAATTCTTATACTCAATGCCCCGGCCAATGAAGGCAAGCATGCCGTATGCCTTCTTGACTACCTTCTCCACCTGTGTTGTCCCTTTCAGTTACCTGTGGACCTGTACACCTAGATCTCTGACTTTCAATACTCTTGAGGGTTCTACCATTCACTGTATATTCCCTACCTGCATTAGACCTTCCAAAATGCATTACCTCACATTTGTCCGGATTAAGCCCCATCTGCCATCTCTCCGCCCAAGTCTCCAAACAATATAAATCCTGCTGTATCCTCTGACAGTCCTCATCGCTATCCGCAATTCCACCAACCTTTGTGTCATCTGCAAACTTACTAATCAGACCAGTTACATTTTTCTCCAAATCATTTATATGTATACTACGAACAGCAAAGGTCCCAGCACTGATCACTGCAGAACACCACTCGTCACAGCCCTCCAATTAGAAAAGCATCCTTCCATTGCTACTCTCTGCCTTCTATGACCTAGCCAGTTCTGTATCCACCTTGCCAGCTCACCCCTGATCCTGTGTGACTTCACCTTTTGTACTAGTCTACCATGAAGGCCTTACTGAAGTCCATATAGACAACATCCACTGCCCTACCTGCATCAATCACCTTTGTGACCTCTTCGATAAACTCTATCAAGTTAGTGAGACACGACCTCCCCTTCACAAAACCATGCTGCCTCTCACTAATACGTCCATTTGCTTCCAAATAGGAGTAGATTCTGTCTCGAAGAATTCTCTCCAGTAATTTCTCTACCACTGACGTAAGGATCACCGGCCTGTAGTTCCCTGGATTATCCTTGCTACCCTTCTTAAACAAAGGAACAACATTGGCTATTCTCCAGTCCTCCGGGACATCACCTGAAGACAGTGAGGATCCAAAGATTTCTGTCAAGGCCTCAGCAATTTCCTCTTTAGCCTCCTTCAGTATTCTGGGGTAGATCCCATCAGGCCCTGGGGACTTATCCACCTTAATATTTTTCAAGACGCCCAACACCACGTCTTTTTGGATCTCAATGTGACCCAGGCTATCTACACACCCTTCTCCAGACGCAACATCTACCAATTCCTTCTCTTTGGTGAATACTGATGCAAAGTATTCATTTAGTACCTCGCCCATTTCCTCTGGCTCCACACATAGATTCCCTTGCCTATCCTTCAGTGGGCCAACCCTTTCCCTGGCTGCCCTCTTGCTTTTTATGTACGTGTAAAAAGCCTTGGGATTTTCCTTAACCCTATTTGCCAATGACTTTTCGTGACCCTTTCTAGCCTTCCTGACTCCTTGCTTAAGTTCCTTCCTACTTTCCTTATATTCCACACAGGCTTCGTCTGTTCCCAGCCTTTTAGCCCTGACAAATGCCTCCTTTTTCTTTTTGACGAGGCCTACAATATCTCTCGTTATCTAAGGCTCCCGAAAATTGCCATATTTATCCTTCTTCCTCACAGGAACATGCCGGTCCTGAATTCCTTTCAACTGACACTTGAAAGCCTCCCACATGTCAGATGTTGATTTACCCTCAAACATCCGCCCCCAATCTAGGTTCTTCAGTTCCCGCCTAATATTGTTATAATTAGCCTTCCCCCAATTTAGCACATTCACCCTAGGACCACGCTTATCCTTGTCGACCAGCACTTTAAAACTTACTGAATTGTGGTCACTGTTCCCAAAATGCGTCCCTACTGAAACTTCTACCACCTTGCCGGGCTCATTTCCCAATACCAGGTCCAGTACAGCCCCTTCCCTCGTTGGGCTGTCTACATATTGTTTTAAGAAGCCCTCCTGGATGCTCCTTACAAACTCTGCCCCGTCTAAGCCCCTGGCACTAAGTGAGTCCCAGTCAATATTGGGGAAGTTGCAGTCTCCCATCACAACAACCCTGTTGTTTTTACTCTTTTCCAAAATCTGTCTACCTATCTGCTCCTCTATCTCCCGCTGGCTGTTGGGAGGCCTGTAGTAAACCCCCAACATTGTGACTGCACCCTTCTTATTCCTGATCTCTACCCATATAGCCTCGCTGCCCTCGGAGGTGTCCTCCCATAGTACAGCTGTGATATTCTCCCTAACCAGTAGCGCAACTCCGCCACCCCTTTTACACCCCCCTCTATCCCGCCTGAAACATCTAAATCCTGGAACGTTTAGCTGCCAATCCTGCCCTTCCCTCAACCAGGTCTCTGTAATTGCAACAACATCATAGTTCCAAGTACTAATCCAAGCTCGAAGTTCATCTGCCTTACCCGTAATAGTTCTTGCATTAAAACATATGCACTTCAGGCCACCAGACCCGCTGTGTTCAGCAGCTTCTCCCTGTCTGCTCTGCCTTTTCAACTGGGCTTCGCTTGCTCAGTGGCTGAAGCAGAAAATTAGAAACACTCATGGTTTCTAATAGCTGTATTCTCATGATCCACAGCTGTTCCACTGCTCCTGGCACATGTTATTTCTCTCTACCTGATTTCAAGCTGAACTGTTTCTTTTGACAATGTGGGTTACTGTAGATTTCTTCCTCGAGCTCCAGTTATGCAAATCTTCCAGCCTCTCTTCCCTTGACAAACTGTCTCCAAACTGAATTCAAATTCCCACCCCCACTCTATGCGATGAGCAATAACATTTGTATTTACTCTGTTTAAAGTGCAGGCCTGGCTAAGATGTTTCCTCTCAGAACGTAATGAGCTGCATCTCTCTCTGTTCCTAAACTGACTGCTGCTTCTGTACACACACAGACACGCACATATACACACACACGCACATACACATTAAACCAAAGCAACCTCCTTAACTGACACAGCCCATCCCCAAGGCAATATGCCATACTTGGGATGCTCCAAACAGAAATTTAAATTATCATCTTTTACTTTTAAAACAACCTATTTGATTCTGAGATCTACAAGACTAATTTATATTGTTTTTTTAAAATAAATTTAGAGTACCCAATTCATTTTTTCCAATTAAGGGGCAATTTAGCATGGCCAATCCACCTACCCTGCACATATTTGGTTGTGGGGGTGAAATCCACCCAAACACGGAGAGAATGTGTAAACTCCACATGGATAGTGACCTAGGGCCGGGATCAAACCTGGGACCTCAGCGCCGTGAGGCAGCAGTGCTAACCACTGCACCAACATGCTGCCCTAATTTATATTGTTAATAGATGTCCAGATTCCCTGTCTCCACAAAAAAACCTGCTTCATATACTGATGTTATTAAATAAACACATTGAACTATAATAAGCAAGATGTTTCAGGGTTAGTTATCAGTTCTCAATCAAATGTTTCTATTATCTTATATTTGTTTAATTCCCAACCTAAAAATTATATTCCTAAAACTAAAAGTTATGCCTCTAAAAAATATGAATTATGAATGAAATGAGTGCAACAAAGTCTGTAGGAGACCAATCCAAAATGTTTGTGGTTGTTAGCCACACCTTTAGGTTATAGATTGGTTTAACATGTATTCAGATTCCTGAAACCAAACTCAAAAATTGAACTCTGAATTATCCCAAGTATCTATCTGTAGTCTCTATCACATTTGTCACACTCTGAAATTGTCCAAGAGTTCCAGACACTGAGGAAATAGGCGAAGGAGGTAGAGACAATTGATGAAAATGAATTGTGTGATGAATGTAGGAAATTGTTATCTATTGTATTTTGTTGCAGTAATGTTATTAAAAACCCTGGGTTACTATACATACAGGCAATATGTCTGCTAAAACTGTGATTAAGGAGTCACAAAAGTGTCATAATCATTAGTTTTAACCATTTGCTTGTTTACATGTAGATGGCTAATGGAATATTGTTTATGTTTCGGTGGTTTCATGGGTGTAGATCATTTATGAGGGATTATCTTTAGTCCAAGCTAAGCAGGTCATGGGACACCTTAGCGGGAGGAGACTGAAGGATACCTTATGCTTGGGATTCAGATGATGTAATTAATGGGAGGAGCCAGGTATGTCTGTAGTTTTTCAGTTTTGCCATAGGATTTTAAGTTGAAACATAAAAGCAGGAGGAGGCCATTTGGCCCTTTGGGACTGCTCACCATTCATTATGATCATGGCTGATCATCAAGTTCAATACCCTGATCCTGCCTTCCCCCATATCCCTTGAAACTTTAGCCCAAAGAGCTATATCTAATTCCTTCTCGAAATTCCACAACAATTTGGCCGCAACTACTTTCTGTGGTAGTGAATGCCACAGATTCACCTCTCTGTGGGTGAAGAAATAACTCCTGACCTGAGTCCTAAAGGATTTGCCCCTTATCCTCAAACTATGATCCCTAGTTCTGGACTCCCCCACCATTGGGAACATTCTTTTTGAATCTACCCTGTCTAATCCTGTTAAAATGTTATACATTTCTATGTGACCGCCCCCCCCCCCCCCTCACTCTTCTAAACTCCATTGAATATAATCCTAATCAATTTAGTCCCTCCTGGGGCAGCATGGTGGCACAGTGGTTAGCATTGCTGCCTACGGCGCTGAGGACCCGGGTTCGAATCCAGGCCCTGGGTCACTGTCCGTGTGGAGTTTGTACGTTCTCCCCGTGCCTGCGTGGGTTTCACCCCCACAACTCAAAGATGTGCAGGTTAGGTGGATTGGCCACGCTAAATTGCTCCTTAATTGGAAAACTTAATTGGGTACTTTAAATTTATTTTAAAAAACTTAGTCCCTCCTCATGTGACAGTCCTGCCATCCCAGGAATTAGCCTGGTAAGCACTTTCCCCAGAGCAAGAACATCCCCCCTCAGATAAGGACACCAAAACTGCATGCAATATTCCAGGTGTGGCCTCACCATGCCCTATACCAGTCAGTTTCAAAGTCTGGGTTGCGTCCCGTAGGGGTTTCGCGGGCGGATGTCGGGAAGGTTGAGGAGCCATCTATCGTGGTATTCCCGATCGCGGGAATTAATGCGCAACAGCGGCAGCGCACTCACGCCCACATATTTCCCGGCAGCGTGGGGTTGTCCACAATGGGAAACCCCATTGGTCGGCTGCCGGGACGGAGAATCCTGCTGACGGCAGGAGTGTGGCGCACCAGAAAACGGGCGCAGTGGGACGGAGAATCCCACC
This sequence comes from Scyliorhinus torazame, assembly GCF_047496885.1. Classification (NCBI taxonomy): domain Eukaryota; kingdom Metazoa; phylum Chordata; class Chondrichthyes; order Carcharhiniformes; family Scyliorhinidae; genus Scyliorhinus; species Scyliorhinus torazame. Next base: position 89,679,626 of record NC_092720.1, on the reverse strand, counting down.
CATGAAATGGTGTGCAGAAGGATAAACTCAGAGATTTGAATCAATTTTGAAGATAAACAGAAGACTGGAAAAAGACGCATTGAAGAGATATTATAGTGATTGCCTCATCACAGGAGGTAGAGAAATCAATGTAAATCCTTAGATCATAAAAATTCACCATGTTCCTATCATAAACCTTGTAGGAAACCCCCTCCAAAGATACCCTCGTCAGCACACTGGTCAACCAGCTTTCTCTCCTCTTCCATGATTGCTCAGTAGTTGGACAGGTGAGGGAGGGATGTACTGCAATGGTCATTCAGGCAGAACATTCCAAACTCTCTGAATTATGCATGTGTGTAATTTTGGAAAATGTAGGAACAGAGAGTTCTGAACAGAGAGTGGCGGTACACATCCCAGAATTCCGGATTTCCAGAAACTAAGAGAGTTTATTTATTCTCTGGTGTGTAATGGTTTTCTTATGGACAAGAAAGTTGTTTCTGCCATTAAACATGTTCCTTACACGGTCTAATGTGCTGGGAAGTTTTATACTTTTATTTAATGTGCCTTACTTAATTTATTCTGATTCCAACTTTCATTCAAATCGCTGGAAACATTGAATATGATGAACCAAACAACAAACGCTCAAAATAAAAGACTGTAACCTGGGAAGCCATTGCATGTTCTGACTGTTTAACGGAGAGCAAAAGGACTCCATGTATCGGGACTGGCTGGTGATAGGAGCCTATTTTTTGTTGCTTTATTTTATTAGTTTCTTCTGACAGTGGTATTGCCATTTAGAACCCAAACTTGATTTAACAAAACTTTTTTCTTCTCATAGTTATACTTTCTTCTCAACAAACTCAGCACAGATCTTCAAAATGTGACTTTAGAATAAATAAACAGCATTGCAATTAAAAGTAAGTATTTCTTAATTCCTGAGCCAGATAAAATCTGGATCTCTTTATAATAATTATTCGGAATGATTGCATTTTAGTTATTTTAGAATTTTAGTTATTCTGGCTAGTTGCTATGATCAATAAACATGTTATGTTTTGGGGTTTAGTGTGAGGTAACAACCCAGAAGAATTATAATCTAGAAAGATATGTCAAGGTATAACAACATTTTCACTATTTATCGTTTACTCAATTTTGTTACAAATGATTCATTTATTGGCACCATTGACACAAGAAATGGAAAGCTATAAAGAACAAATTAAAAATGCACAAACTTGTAACAAATGTACCTGAGGTATTGACCTGAATAGGCTTGTTTTCAAAGCAAGTATCACAAACAGTAGTCAGTCGACAAAGCATTCCACTTGAATAAATAGGTCTTTGTGTTGTATTTCAAATAGTAGAAAGTGATACTTGATTGTTGAATCTCAAGATTTCAAATGATAGTGCAAGATTCTAAAATGAGGGAAGGAATTTGAGTTGGCTTATCCTTTTATGTATTTAGAAAATGACAAAGTACATTCATTCATGCATTGTTACAAGAATTTAAAATAAATAATTCAAATGTAAAAATATACAGGTTTGTATAATTGAAAACAAGAGTATTCATGATTATGTGCAAATCAAACAATTCTATTAGCAGACTGCCAATGGATTATTGCAGCTGCTTGGAGGATATTTTGATGAACATGGAGATTTAACTACAAATATTTTTCAGCAATGTGCTTGCTGTAGACTTTTAAATAAGATTAAAAGTAACAATAAGAAAATGTTATTCCAACATCAACCAAAAATTGTTACATTATCTTTGCTCTCACGATTACTCAATGCTCTCAATTGTAATTAGACATCAATTGTTCCCACTTGGAATTAATCTGATATCCAATTTGATAGCGTGCTCAAAGCTATCCACGCACATTCAAAGCTATCTATGCACACAAAGCTATTGATGCACACTCAAAGCTATTGATGCGCACTCAAAGCTATCCATGTACACGAAAGATACCCACATGCACTCAAAGCTATCCACGCGCACTCAAAGCTCTTGACGCGCACTCAAAGCTATCCACATGCACTCAAAGCTTTCCACAGGCACTCAAAGCTATTGACAAGCATTCAAAGCTACAGGCGTGCACAGAACGCAACTGCTGTGCACTCCAATCTATTGTTGCGCACTTAAAGCTATTGATGTGCACTCAAAGCTATAAATGTGCACTCAAAGCTATAAATGTGCACTCAAAGCAACTGTCGTGCACTCAAAGCAACTGCCGTGCACTCAAAGCTATTGACGTGCACTCAAAGCAAAGTACGTGCACTCAAAGCAATTGATGCACTCAAAGCAACTGACGCGCACTCAAACCTATCCAGGTGCACTCAAACCTATCCACCCGCACTCAAAGCAATTGACGCATATTCAAAGTAATCCACGTGCACTTAAACTTTCCATGTGCACTCAAAACTTTCTATGTGCACTCAAAGCTTTCCATGTGTACTCAAAGCTGTTGACGCACATTCAAAGCTATTGATGCACCTCATGCCATTGACATTTGATCCAAGCTATTGACGCACACTCAAAGATATCCACATGCACTCAAAGCTATCCACACACACTCAAAGCTATTGATGTGCACTCAAAGCTATCTATGAACATTCAAAACTATCCATGTGCACTCAAATCTACCATGTGCACTCAAAGCTACCCATGTGCACTCAAAGCTACCCATGTGCACTCAAAGCTACCCATGTGCACTCAAAGCTATACATGTGCATTCAAAGCTATACATGTGCACTGAAAGATGTCCATACTCAGATGTGTAGGTTAGGTGGATTAGAAATTACCTTTGTATCCAAAGGCTAGGTGGGGTAACTGGGTTACAGCGATAGGGTGGAGGTGTGGCCTTACGTAGGGTCTCTTTCGAGGGCTAGTGCAGACCCAATGGGCCGAATGGCCTCCCGCGGGACTGTAAATACTTTGATTCTATGATTCTATGCTCACTCAAAGCCATCCATGAGTACTCAAAAAACGCAAAGCTATCCATGCTCATTCAAAGCCATCCATGAGTATGCAAAGCTATCCATGCACACTCAATGCTCTCCACGTGCAGTCATATAGCTATCCACACGCACGCAAAGCTATCCATGCACATGAAAAGCTATCCATGCACATTCAAAACTATCCATGTACATTCAAAGCTATCCATGTACATTCAAAGCTATCCATGTACATTCAAAGCTATCCATGTACATTCAAAGCTATCCATGTACATTCAAAGCTATCCATGGACACTAAAAGCTATCCATGGACATTCAAAGCTATCCATGGGCACGAAAAGCTATCCATGTACATTCAAAGCTATCCATGCGCAGTCAAAGCTGTCCATATGCAGTCAAAGCTATCCATATGGACTCAAAGCTATCCACACCCACTCCAAGCCATCCGTGCGCACGCAAAGCTATCCATGTGCACTCAAAGCTAACCATGCACACTCTAAGCTAACCATGCGCACTCAAAGCTAACCATGCGCACTCAAAGCTATCCATGTGCACTCAAAGCTATCCATGTGCACTCAAAGCTATCCATGTGCACTCAAAGCTATCCATGTGCACTCAAAGCTATCCATGTGCACTCAAAGCTATCCATGTGCACTCAAAGCTAGCCATGCACACTCAAAGCTAACCATTGCAGTCAAAGCTATCCATGTACATTCAAAGCACTCCATGCACACTCAAAGCTATCCATGTGCAGTCAATGCTATCCATGCTCACTGAAATCTATCCATATGCAGTCAATGCTATCCATATGGACTCAAAAGCTATCCACTCCCACTCCAAGCTATCCATGCGCACACAAAGCTAACCATGAACACTCAAAGCTAACCATGAACACTCAAAGCTAACCATGCACACTCAAATCTATCCATATGCAGTCAAAGCTATCCATGTACATTCAAAGCACTCCATGCACACTCAAAGCTATCCATGCTCACTCAAAGCTATCCATATGCAGTCAATGCTATCCATGTGCACTCAAAGCTAACCATGCACACTCAAAGCTATCCATGCGCACACAAAGCTATCCATGCACACACAAAGCTATCCATGCTCACTCAAATCTATCCATGCTCACTCAAATCTATCCATGCTCACTCAAATCTATCCATGTGCACTCAAAGCTAACCATGCGCACTCAAAGCTAACCATGTGCACTCAAAGCTAACCATGTGCACTCAAAGCTAACCATGCGCACTAAAAGCTATCCATGCTCACTCAAAGCTATCCATGCTCACTCAAATCTATCCATGCACACTCAAAGCTAACCATGCACACTCAAAGCTAACCATGTGCACTCAAAGCTATCCATGCACAGTCAAACCTAACCACTGTTGCTAACTTTTGGTTGGTTCAATTGGCTCTGTTTTATATCCTTTGCTCTCGAGTCGACAGGTATCTTTATGATACCTCCACGAGGTTCAAGTTCAAGTAATGATCAATAACTCAATACACCAATTAGTAAGATTCAAATCAAAGCACATATATTATACACAGTAATCGCTATTCATGCACAAATTCTACTTCTAAGCTACTTCTACAACTAACAGGCCTATACTTAGCTTCGGACAGGCCCAACAAGTCAGGGGAACAAATGGCCTTTCGTTCGGGTTCTGAGTCTGCGGGCTTCGTAGTTGGTACGGATTGGTAGCTAGGAGCGCCTATCATGTAGCAAGCGTTGACTTAAGACTTACTGGATATCGGCGGAAGCTGCACCAGTCACTGTCAAGGGTTGGTTTGCGTTGCTGAGTGACCCGGTCAAGAAGAAGGATTTGAACTTGGGGGCTTAACTTTATAGTCCCCAGGGGCTTCCCGCCTTTCGGGCCAGTTCCTGTACCTGGTTCCAAGTGATTGGACTTCGTTCCAATCGCTTGGTTCGATTCCTCCAATACTGGAGCGGTTCCCTGATCGATGGGCAGTCTGGAGGTGTCCGTTAAACTCTTTTAGGTTGGCTCCTGCTGGCACCGAGGAGTCTGGCTTGGCTTTGTTTATCCCAAATGTTTTGATTGTTCCCGGGGATCGCTCATTAGTATGTAGATGGCTGCTACATTATGCAGATGGCTGCTTGTATCGATGCTGTCTGGGCTTTTGCAGAGTTTAATACACAGTAACTTGCACCTGCTAGTTTCTGCCTCTGTTGGCTGAATTTCCCTGCAGCCACTGCTGTTCTCCATTATACGTCAGGAGTTGGCCAACCCAGGTGGCTACACCATGTACACTCAAAGATAACCATGTGCACTCAAAGCTATCCATGTGCACTCAAAGCTATCCATGTGCACTCAAAGCTATCCATGTGCACTCAAAGCTATCCATGCGCCCTCAAAGCTATCCATGCACCCTCAAAGCTATCCATGCACCCTCAAAGCTATCCATGCACCCTCAAAGCTATCCATGCACCCTCAAAGCTATCCATGCACCCTCAAAGCTATCCATGCACCCTCAAAGCTATCCATGCACCCTCAAAGCTATCCATGCACCCTCAAAGCTATCCATGCACCCTCAAAGCTATCCATGCACCCTCAAAGCTATCCATGCACCCTCAAAGCTATCCATGCACCCTCAAAGCTATCCATGCACCCTCAAAGCTATCCATGCACCCTCAAAGCTATCCATGCACCCTCAAAGCTATCCATGCACCCTCAAAGCTATCCATGCACCCTCAAAGCTATCCATGCACCCTCAAAGCTATCCATGCACCCTCAAAGCTATCCATGCACCCTCAAAGCTATCCATGCACCCTCAAAGCTAACCATGTGCACTCAAAGCTATCCATGTACATTCAAAGCTATCCATGTACATTCAAAGCTATGCATGTTCACTGAAAGCTAACCATGTGCAGTCAAAGCTAACCATGTGCAGTCAAAGCTATCCACGCACACTCAAAGCTATCTACGTGCACTCAAAGCTATCCTCCCTTCCATTCTCTACTCTCCTTCCATCTAATTCTCTACCACATCTCTTCAAATCTATACCCCCTCCCTCGCTCTCTTCCCCAACTCTCTACACCCTCAATCCAAACCTTTCCTCTCACACCCTGAAATAGGGGGGCATTTAGGATTAAGGATAACTGGAGGTGGGGTCATACCGGCACCGGTTATCCAGGCAGCAATGGGGAGTTCTTAGCAGTGACAAATGAGCTCCTGCTGAGGCCAAGTCGCAGAAGATGGCAGGTGGCGATCTCCCAGTGATAGGCTGCGGACCAGCGAGACCTCCATTATCTCCCACCTTCGCAGATTTGTGTCTGTTAGAGGGTCACAGCTATAGCCACAGGTTATCTTGTGGAGAATTTTTCCCGCCACAATGACGGCCTAGCAGCAGCTGTGGTCACACTTATTTTTAAATCTTTTATATGCCTTCAACTTGAACCACTGCTGTCTCTCCAACACACACACAGTCCTGACTTGGAACTATATCGCCATTCCTTGACTGTCACTGGGTCAAAACCCTGGAATTCCCTCTCTCAACACTGTGGGTGTACATACACTACATGGACTGTAAGTGTTTGAAGAAGTGGCTTATTCTAACTTTAAGGACAATTAGAAATGCGCAATAAACATTAGGGTGTAGGCCTAACATTCAGATCTTCCTCCTCACCCTCATTCACATTTAATGATGCAAACCTCATTCCCACCTATCGCAGCCTCCACATTCCTCTAGCTATTTGATTATGGCTGGCACATCACCAATATACAGTACAATAAACAATTTGACATTCTTCCCTTCCTCTTGTAGGAAAATATAACACACAACAGAAGAGGCAGAGCAGAACAAAGAGAGTGAGCAGAGTGAAGGGGTGCACCCATTATCGTGCACTCATTATCTTTGTACAGTAAGGTAACAATGGGGTGTCATCATGGTGAGTGGTTACCCTTGTCTAAGCAGCTACCCCCGGCTTCTTCTTGGGGGCTTGGAGATGGTAGGAATGGTTGTTTGGATGATGTCATTGTGGCTACTGCCGGGATAACAGGAATTCAGCAACATGATGGTTTGTGCACAGTTACAAATCAACTGCCCAACATGGAGTAGTCGCACTTGTAGTTCCTGTTGACGTGGTGTTCAGTTGATGGCTCCTTGTGTCAATGGAACTTCTGCTATCATAGCATTTACAGTGCAGAAAGAGGCCATTATGCCCATCGGGTCTGCAGTGGCCCTTGGAAAGAGCATCCTACCCAAGCCCATGCCTCCACCCTATCCCCATAACCCAGTAGCCCCACCTAACCTTTTGGACACTAAAGGGCAATTTAGCGTGCCCAGTCCACCTAACATGCATATCTTTGGACTGTGGAAGGAAACCGGAGCACCCGGAGGAAACCCACGCCGACACAGGGGAGAAAGTGCAAACTCCACACAGTCACCCGAGGCCAGAAATGAACCCGGAACCCTGGAGCTATGAGGCAGCTGTGCTAACCACTGTGCCACCGTGCCGCCCTATCACAAAACTGCTCATTGCACCTCTCTCTGCTTTGAGAAAAATGATAACCTCACCTTTCCTTACATCCAGGACCTCTTGGTGGCGGCAATGGATGGCAGACTGGAGAGTTTGCTTTGTCACCTGCGTCTGCTTGGAATGGTCCAGAGGTGTAGAAAGTGGGACTCATGGTGACCCTGACGGCCACTGGCCGAGCCACCCTTACCCTGGTGGGAGGATTGAGGTCTTGTTGATGGAGATGCCACAATTTTGTGAACGCCTCTTTGTTGAATGTGAGTTGCCTTGGGCAACTCCAGGAGCGGTGAATGTATGGAAAGCGCTCCCAAAAAACCCATGCTGGATAGGGCCTTTTGATTGGAGTCCTCCTTCTATTCCCTCTGCACAGAGATTGCTCTCTCTGCAACCACATTTTAAAACTATGAAGAAAGAAGAGCCTGAATGAAATCTTAAACCCTGATCTCCGTTCCCATATCCGAGGCACAATCATGTACAGTGGTGGGGCATGGGACAAGCTGGTGCCTGCCTCAACTTCCCAAGGTGAATTTCATGCTCTGGAATCCAATGCAATATTATCAATGGTCACAAAGCATAATTACAACCAGGCATGATATTTATCATAAGAATAATTGAAATGCATCTCATTGCTATCAGAATAAGGCATCAGAAGAGGTTTAACCGTGCTACCTAAAGTTAAAAAGAAGTATCACTCAACTTTTAATAAATCCCCATTAGCAGCTAACTGCCTAGCTGTCATTGATGATGTCCTTCATCCTCTGCAATACTAAATCTATTAAAATATGGCACATATACAAAAATATATTTGATAAAGGTGATGCCTTTTCTAAAGCCGAATGTTTAGCTAGCACATTCAGTGATTTTTCATTTGGAGGCGCAAAGTTTGAGCTGCTCTGAAACTTCAATGCGAATAAATAAATTGGATTACCAATTGTCAAAATTTGTAAAATAATTTTAGTTAAGATTTACCAACCTTTAAAATAATTTATTTAAACTAGATGGAATAAATGTCAATCAATAGACAACTACTAAGAGCGACGTGGGCAGCACGGTGGTGCAGTGGCTAGCACTGCTGCCTCATGGCGCCGAGGTCCCAGGTTCGATCCCAGCTCTGGGTCACTGTCTGTGTGGAGTTTGCACATTCTCCCCGTGTTTGCGTGGGTTTTGCCCCCACAGCCCAAAGATGTGCAGGGTTGGTTGATTGGCCACGCTAAATTGCCCCTTAGTTGTAAAAAAATGAACTGGGTACTCTAAATTTAAAAAAAAAAAAACTATTAAGAACGGCTGTTCCTCTGGTTGTCCATTATTCCTTGCATGAGAGCATTCACCCTCCAATAGTGACCTGATTGCGCTGACACAGGGGATTCTGATGCCCCATTGTACATCATGGCGCGATTCAACCAAAACATTTCTAAGTATCATTTTGGATAAGTTTGGCAAGGTGTTGCCTGTTGGCTTTTTGAGTGAGATCCAGACTTTGATTGGTTCACACTGAGTCATTTCATTGCACCGTGGCGAGTTTCTCCCCAGTCTAGCCCACACTTACATTTTTTCAGCAGTGGGAGCTGAACTCACCGGCGAGACTGAACCCTCAGAGGTCGGGGTGCCATTTTGAAAGGGTGCCTTGATCTCAAAATGAGCTTGAGGACACCCGTCACCTCTGAGCAATGCCACCCCCTGCAGACATGGGCATTACCCTCCCCCTGCAACACGTGAGGACACCCAGCCGTGTGGGGTCACTGACTCCCATTTTCAGCCTCCCAAAACTCCCTTTCAGGCCCTCTTTTCAGAAGGCCCTCCTTCAGGACCTCCCGTCTTCACCTCCCCCCCCAAATCTTTACCAAGCCCCTTCAAATACCCCGTTCACCACCCCAACCTAAAGACACCATCTCCCCCCTTTCATGGGCATGGCCCACTTCAGGCCCCAACCCTTGGCAGTGCCAACCTGGTACCCTGTCACCCTGTTGGCACTGCCAGGGTTCCCAGTTGGCACTACCAGGGGATCCGGGGGAGTGTGCCAGGGTACTGCCAATTCCTGTCCCTGACCACGTCGGGGGCTCTAGTGGCTTCCGAGACCCCTGACTGGTCATCATGAGTGGTCCCGCTTGTGGAAACCAGTACCTATCGGCTCTTGGTTGAGGCTTTGCTGGTGCGGCCAGTGATTCCTGGAGCCAAGGTGGCGGTGCATTTAAATATCATTACCTGGATCACACCCAGTGAGGGCATTCTCCAGATCTTACCGGGCGCCACATGTTGGGTGACTCGCGATCGGCTCAGCGAAACCCGATTTGGGCCTCTCCCGTGATTCACCTCTCACATCCAGCTCCACACCTGGCGCAATGCAATGACTGAATCACACCTCATGTTGGATTCACCAATTTGCACCACCACTGAAATAAATCTTTTGAGATCATAGAATCACAGAATTTACAGTGCAGAAGGCGGCCATTCGGCTCATCGAGTCTGCACTGGCCCTTGTAAAGAGCACCCTACTTAAACCCACATCTACATCCTATCCCCGTAACCCAGTCACCCCACCTAACCTTTTTTTCTGGCACTAAGGGCAATTTAACATGGCCAATCCACCTAACCTGCACATCTTTGGACTGTGGCAGGAAACCGGAGCACCCGGGGGAAACCCACGCAGACAAAGGGATAACGTGCAGAACCCAGGCCCCTGGAGCTGTGAAGCAACACTGCTAACCACCGTGCTGCCCCAGGAATGGGTCAAAGTTACGAAGTAGAGTTGGCACCTGTGGAGCATGACCTGCTCAGCAACTTTCTTCACTTGTAGAGTTTAGGGATTAAACATCTTTGGGCTTGAAAATGAAAGAATGCTGCTCCCTTGGCACCATATTTCATACAGACTGTGCGATACACCTTTGGAGGGATTCTCCCCTAACCGGCGGGGCAGGCTGCACCGGCGCCGAGGAGTGGCGTGAACCACTCCGGAGTTGGGCTGCCCGGAAGGTGCGGAGGCCGCACCTTCAGGGGCTAGGCCGGCGCCGGAGAGTTTGGCGCCACGCCAACCGGCTCCGAAGGGCCTCTGCCGGCTGGCGCGAGTTGGCACATGCGTGGAAGCACCAGCGTGTGCTGGCGTAATCCCAGTGCATGCGCAGGGCGGTTCGTCTCCGTGCCGGCCATGAAGGACCGTTACAGCGGCCGGCGCAGAGGGAAAGGTATGCCCACGGATCGGGGACCCCCGGGGGTCAGATCCCCCGGCGCCTCCCCGAGGACTCTGCAGACCGCCCGCAGAGCCAGGTCCCGCCGGTACTGGCCGAAAACGGGCGGCCGCTCGGCCCATCGCGGGCCGGAGAATCGCCCGGGGGGGGGGGGGGGGGGGCGCTGCCAGCAGCCGGCGACCGGTGCGGCGCGATTCCCGCCCCCGCCAAAACCCCGGCGCCGGGAAATTCGTCAGCCGGCATCGGAGTGGCGGGGCGGGATTCACGCCACCCCCTGGCGGAGGGGTCGGAGAATCCCACCCCTTTTTGTGAGGGCCACGAAGAATCCAGCAAGAGTTTTAAGGATACAAAGAAATAACATTTATTTACAATAACATATATATACACAACAGCAGCAGCCGAGGAAAGGACGAAGATGCGAAGCGTCAGTCAGGGCGGGGGCCTGTTGAATCGCGCGCACCTTCTCTGCGACGGGGTGCAAACCTTTGCGGTCCATCCGATAACCCAGGTAGACTACTTCCTTCGCCTGAAAGACGCACTTGAGGACTCCAGCCTCCGAAAAGTGTCTAAGGACAGCCTCCAGATTTTCCAAATGTTCCTGCTCCGACGTCCCTGTGGTCAAAACGTCATCTAAGTAGACAGCGACATGCGGTAAACCTCTCAAAATGCCCTCCATAACGCATTGAAAAATAGCACAGGCAGAGGATACTCCACAGAGCAAAAGTGTATATTCATACAGGCTCCGGTGTGTAATAATCGTTACATATGGTCGGGAGGCAGGGTCCAGCTCCAAATGTAGGTAGGCGTGACTCATATCTAATTTTGTGAACGAGAGTCTGCCTGCAAGCTTTGCGTAGAGATCCTCTATGCGAGGCATTGGATATCGGTTGAGTCAGGAAGCCGTATTCACTGTAAGCCTTTAGTCACCGCACAAGTGAACTGTGGCATCTGGCTTCATTACAGGTACAATTGGTGCTGCCCAGTCAGCGAAACGGACGGGCCTGATAATACCCAAAGTCTCCACACGAGTGAGCTCCCCTTCTATCTTCTCGAGCAAGGCGTAAGGCACCGGGCATGCCTGGAAATAGCGCGCGTGGCTCCTGGTTCGACTTGGATAAGGGCTACGGCCCCTTTTATTTTCCCCAAACCGGGCTGGAATACATTTGGGTATCGTCCTAGCACCTCAGTCAACCCTCCAGAAACTGTTTGGAGGATGTGCTGCCACTGCCACCGGAAATGGCACAACCAGTCCCATGCCAACAGGCTGGGCCAGTGGCCGCGCACCACGATAAGTGGGAAACGCCCCTCCTGGCGTCCATAAGCACCAGAGGTCATCGTAGTTCCTGCAATGTCCAATGGTTCCCCCGTGTAGGTGGCCAACCTGGCCAGTGTGTCGGTTAATGTAAGGGTCTGTATACCCTGCTTGATGCGGTCGAATGTCCTCTGGGCGACCACGGAGACCGCTGCGCCAGTGTCCAACTCCAACTCAAGTGGGTGACCATTGACCCGTACTGTCACCTTAATGGGGGCCACACAGGGAGCTGCCACACAATGCAGCTGCAGGCAGTCATCCTCCGTCTCCACGTCCTCAGGAGTAGTCGCCGCAGGTTCATCCACATGGAAGGTACGGCCCCTGGGCTGGTCCCAGTTTCGGTCGGAACGACAGTGCCTCTGGCGCCCCCAGGACCGGCGTCCGTGGCGGTGTCGGCGCCTACAAGTCTGACACGGACATGGCTCCTCATCCATTGGTTCTGGAGAAGGCTCCCTTCGGGGAGGAATATCCAACGGCCATTGGCGTCGATCTAGACGTCGCCTCGCCCAAAATACTGCAGGAGTGCGGGGTGACGTTTTCGGACGAAAGGGGTTGTGCCCCAAGGCATGCACCTCCATTCCCTGTAGCTCCTGCACTCCTTGTTCTGCGCTCTCTCAGGACAATACTGTTGCAAAGTCAATGTTGGCTCAGCTAACAACTTTCTCTGGGTGGCCGCATTGTTAATACCGCAAACCAAATGGTCGAGTAACATTTCTGACAAGGTCTCACCATAGTCACAGTACTCTGCAATCCTGTGTAGCCTGGATAGAAAGTCGGCAAGGGATTCTCTTGGGGTCCTCTCAGCAGTATTAAACCAGTAACATTGGACTATCGTGGACGGGATTGGGTTAAAATGTTGCCCCACTAAGTTCACAAGTTCATCAAACAATAGAACATACAGTGCAGAAGGAGGCCATTCGGCCCATCGAGTCTGCACTGACCCACTTAGGCCCTCACTTCCACCCTATCCCCATAAATCAATAACCCCTCCTAACCTTTTTTGGACACTAAGGGCAATTTATCATGGCCAATCCACCTTACCTGCACGTCTTTGGACTGTGGGAGGAAACCGGAGCACCCGGAGGAAACCCACGCAGACACGGGGAGAACGTGCAGACTCCGCACAGACAGTGACCCAGCGGGGAATCGAACCTGGGACCCTGGAGCTGTGAAGCCACAGTGCTATCCACTTGTGCTACCGTGCTGCTCAAACGTTTTGGTGTCCGGCGCAGCTGGGTACGTAAGGCTCCTAATCACCCCAAACATATGCGGGCTGCAGGCGGTGAGCAATATGACCATCTGGTGCTCGTTTTCGGTGATGTTGTTTGCCCGGAAATAGTAACGCATCCGTTGTGTGTACTGGTTCCAGCTTTCCAGCGCAGCATCAAAAACATCCAAACGTCTGTACAGAGGCATGGTGTAATAGAAAACAACTTCCAACCTGTATCCAACAAAAATCCAGGGAGGTGGCTTCAGCAGTGTAGACAGCTATTCACTTCAACCCTCGTTGCGAGTTTTGTGAGGGCCACGAAGAATCCAGCACGAGTTTTAAGGATACAAAGAAATAACATTTATTTACAATAACATATATATACAACAGCAGCAACAACTTCACTTGCTGCTCACTCCTTCCTGGTTGGCTCCAAACTGGCCAGTTTTATTTATACAGGGAGTCTGCTAATGATTTCTCCGCCCCCCTCATTGGCGAAGCTCATACTCCCACAGGATTGTGGGATTGTCATTAGTCCCCAGCCAATGGTAAGCAGGCAGGTTATAACACCCTTAAAAGATCTGACAGTCATTATGGAGAGCATGAGCCACATTTATGCATTTGCATATGACAACTTGATACAGCTGGATTTCACCATGGAGCTCAGGAGACTTCACAGCAATCCAAATGGGTACTTCCGAGGACAGAGGGCCTCAACCTAGTCAAAGGGCGGAATATTCTGCTCTGGAGGCTCCGTGTGCTGGCAAGGGGGATAAGTGGAGAATGTTCTGCCAGCTGGCATAGCAGATTTCTACGCCAGGCCACTGCTTTTCAGCTCATAATTTATGCATGAATGTGAACTGCCTCGTATCTTGTGACAGGGCAGGCTTGGATTCGTCCAACGGTTGGTACCCTCATCTATCCAGGCATCATATCTAAAACTGACCGGCGCACAATCAAGCACTGTTTACAGTCCTGAACTGGTCATGGTGAATGACAGCCCGAAAGATCTGCTGACTGCCTCCAGGTTGAGCAACAATGGTGCTGGGGGTACTCAAAACTGTTGAGACACCCCGTCAGTGAGAAGGAGGTCATGCTGACTTGGAAGCAGTTTGGCAAGGCGGTCATAAGCCATTCAGTGCAGGAAGAAGATGAATGATCTCATCCACTCCTTCAGGCTAAGGCAACCTTCTTCTTTCTCTCAACTCACACTCTCACAAGCCTATCAGGCATTCGCAAGTTTCCAGTCCACAGGGATCTCATACCCGACCAACACAAGGGATTTCCATCACTGATTCTCTCACACATACTTTGACATCTTCATCACATCTCACATCCTGTGCAGCCCGCCTCCTCACTCCTTACAGAAGTCCACTCAGCACCCACAGAAGGCAGGATTCTTATCACCTATGTTTGCATCTATCCTTATCCCAGTCTGTCCATCTGTCTTGATGTAGGACAAGATTGCTCAAAAAAAAGGAGAAAAATCCCAGGCTGGAAAAGGTGATGCCTCATTCAAGCCAGGAGGATGTCCACAAGATTTTCGCAGGGGTTCCTCACTCAATTGATGGACACAGTGGAGGAGAGGGGCCACAATTTACCCACAGGTTGGCAGAAGGTCCTCCAGCAAGGTCACCAACCCTCCCTGGGCGACGTTGGGAGCACTGGTTAGTGCCAGCAGCCTGACCAACAGCACGGGGGCTCAATGTAGGTAAAAAATGAATGACCTCCTATGAGCTGCAAGGGTAAGTGCTCCCTGTCTCCCCTTGGCACTCCACCCTTCCATCAAGCCCTGGAATGTCACCTTCAACCCACATGCCACCGCACCTCAAAGATCCCAAGACCTGACCTCTCAGCATCATCTACAACCGCCCCCCGCCCCCCCCCCCCCCCCGCCCCCACCCAAGCACTCCTAATCAGACCCCCTCTCTGCTTAAGCGCTGTGCCCACACATGCCAGTTATCCTCAAGCTCAGACTCACCAGGCTGCCTGGCTCACATTATCCTCTTTTGAGTCCCTGTTAGCGAAGATTGTTCCCCTGAGTGAGAGAGAGAAGATGGGCGGTTGAATGCTCGATTCAAGGATCATAACTCCTTTTGAGGAGAGAGCTATGGAGCTTGCACGAGAACCAGGAGCGGGCCTGCAAAGAGACCAAGGTTGGCCTGTGACAGAAAGTGAGGAGCCTTAATTCAGATGACAAGTCTGAAGTGAATTTTTTGTTGTCCAAATGAGCCTCGGTCGTTAACAACAGCGCCTCCCCGCGTGACCCCCCCTCCCCTCTGGCCACACCCGACACCACCTCAGCAGAGGTCACTGAGGAGAACACAAATGACGCATTACAGCTATTACCCACACCATCCACCATCATAGATTTAAGCACCTCAGTGAGAGAACTTAACAGACAGACTTCTGTGTCCTATCAGGTGAGCACACACTGCTTCTGTTGCACATCAGCTGGAGACAGGAACGTCCCAGGGATGGGACAGTTGGAGGTCTGCTGACTCCCAGAGATCAGCTGTGCCCTAGCCAGGTGCTGTTCTTCTGGACCCTTTTGTCCCGCATCTGCTTGAGATGTAAAGGCGAGCTGCGAATTCCAGGATGGGTTGTCAGTGACATTCCTGCAACTACAAGGCAAATGGAGGCATCTCAGGAGATGTTGACGATGGTGCATGGCACTCAGGCCAATACTGCAAGGTGGGGTCCACACTGGAAAGCCTGAGGTAAGACATCAGAGCCCTGACTGGAGAACTTCGAAGCATGGCTCAAGTCCCTGAGGACCATGGTTGGGTGGTTCAACACCATGGTGCAGACACTGCAAGACTGCCAGTGCCAGATGATGTTGGAGCTCCCCCTGTCCCATGGAGTAACCCATGAGTACCTGGAGGGAGGGGGAAGTGCTGGAGCAAATCCCAGGGCCTTCCACACAGGAGACCCTGGAAATGACGAGCCCTTCTGAATCCCACCTTCCTGATACCAGCACATCTCAGGGGCAGCGGGCATAACAGGGTGATGCGCCAATATCAATGCCATCTGAAAGTAGGCCTTGGCCCTCGATAGGACGCCTGCCAAGGGCATCTCAGGCAACAGTGTGTGGAAGGCAGCAGGCCGCCTCCACTTCTGAAGTGCATCCTGTGAATACACCGAGATGTATTGGGTGGGTTTGCAAGTGTAGGGAGTTGTAGGGGCACGGAGTAGGGATTGGTGAATTTACACACAGATAGTTGGGGATCATACTGAAATGTCACAATTGCACTTTCCACCTTAGTAAAATCTCTTCTTGTGCACAACTTTAAGGCGTCACTTTCTTTGGCTCTTCTCCCACTGGGATAGGTGTTCAGCCCCCCCCCCCTGCCCCACTCACTTCAGAACCCCTCAATTTTCAATTCCCTTTGCTACCATGAAAACCTCAATGGGGGGAAGACCCATCTGGTTCGCTAATGCCCTTTAAGGAAGGATATCTGCCATCCTTACATAGTCTGGCCTACATGCAAATCCAGATCCACAGCAATATGGTTGACTCTTAAGTGCCCCCTGAAATAGAGGGCAAATAGCCAGTGACACCAACATAAAAAAAGGACATAAATTCAGACAATTTTACCATAGTTTCACAACTACAAGTAAAGAACTGAATCTAAACCTACCAAACTATGGTGGAATAAGAAAAGTGATAAGCTAAACTGACTTTATTGAAAAATCATAATGTAAAACCATCACTTTTCCTGAATAATATGTTAGCTTAATGCTAATTTACAATGCATTTAGCTGGACAATAGGCACACAGCCTTTGAATCAAATTTTCCACCGGATCTGATTTGGTTAATTATTACCAGCATAAAAATAGTACAATATTTTAAACAGCCTTTAGATGCATGGAAGGTTTTCATGTGACAATCAGTCTCATGGTTTATTAGCAAAGTATTCATTTACCATGACCTTGCCTGATAGTACCATAGGCATTTACAACTACATGAATATGATATCATTGCATATAATACATGGACGCACGTTTCATGCATTACTGTCAAACAGAATTTAAATACATTTTAAAATGTTTCTAACTTTCTTATAATCAGCTTAGCAGCGAATCAATTCAATTGCAAGAAAAATGGCTCCTTTATAGATCAGACATTTCAATAATTCTTCTTTAAATGTAGCTGGAATTATTAAATTCACCCTGTTATGCCCCTGAATTTTAACATCAAGCAGCAGCATTGTTCCAGCACCCAAATGTCACGTTTATGTCATGTTATGACTTGAATATGATGGAGTTATCAAATACATTGGCATTTGTTTGTCCTTTACAGTTTGTTGATTTTGAGACAAAGTCAAAGCCATGATCCACTTACAGAAATATGTCTTAGAATATTGAATAATGGTTCAATCCCGGACCTGGGTCACTGTCGGTGTGGAGTTTGCACATTCTCACCATGTCTGCGTGAGTCTCACCCTCACAATCCAAAGATGTACAGTCGGTGGATTGGCCACGCTAAATTGCCTCTTAATTGGGGGAAAAAGATAGAACATTGACTTGTTTCTTTCCAAAAAGGTCCAAAATGAAACTGTCACAACACAATAAAAGGTTATATGAAACATAAATAGAGAAGGTTGTGGATGTGAGCAATGTCTGAATTGAATTTAGTCAGAAACAAGATTGGGTGAGTAAATATTTGACCCGTGGTTATTGCTTCCAGTTGCTATGATATTATATTTTAGATACTTTAACATTAAAGTGACATTTTTGTTACCTTACGTCTGTGGATTCACCACTTTAACTACTAAATGCTTTATTTTCTACATAGAATGCCATTTACTGCATTACTTGGATCACAAGTTGATTGAGATGCATAAGAAATAAGACTGCAGCCAGAAAGTAAGTTCAAAGCCCATGCCAGAGTTGTCATAAGGTCCTTAGATTCACAGGAGTTTCCTTTTTCAAAATAGTCTTGATATTTACAATTAATATGTGTTAAGTCATGATGGCCACTGTGCTTTCAAGCTGACCTGCTCCGAGGCCAGAGAAGAACTCCAGTGCCAGACGAATGTGAATTGGAATGAAGACATAGGCTGTATATAGAACCATAGCCACGATGATGAGCAAAACTGAATTGAAGACGGTTTGTTCCCAGGGCTCCAGTACATAACTGCATGTGACAAGCAGGTATTGGTAAAACAGCCAGGATAGGGTATCCTTCACACCTTTCACATCCATTTCATTCACTCTGTGTGCAGAACAGAGTTAACCTAAATGAAGAAGGAATTTAATTAGGATAAAGGTCACAGATAAATCCATCACTTTTGTCATTGTTACTTGACTTTTGCACAATTGGAAAATGTTCCACTGTCAAATATAACTTCCTGAAAATTAATTATGAAAAATGTTGACAACTTACACAAGACATAATAATAATCTTTAATAGTATCACAGGTAAGCTTATATTAACACTGCTACTGTGAAAATCCCGCATTACGACGCCTGGTTGGGTACACTGAGGGAGAATTCAGAATGTCCAATTCACCTGACAAGCACGTCTTTCTGGATATGTGGGAGCAAACTGGAGCACCCGGAGGAAACCCACGCAGACACGGGGAGAACATACAGTCTCCGCACAGACAGTGACCCAAGCCGGGAATCGAACCCGGGTCCCTGGCGCTGTGAAGCCACAGTGCTAACCACTGTGCTACCGTGCCGCCATTTCAAAGAACAATCCAAATAAGATAAAATATATTATTTGTTTTAAAAAAAGATCCCAACCATAGCACACTCATTTCCTGTAACTGCATTAATCAAATTTCAAAATATGTAATTATCATTAAGATCTAAAATCATTGTGTTAAACAGAATAGAGGTTAGAGGATTAAAAAGAACACAAACAAAGTAAAGTACAGCACAGGAAAAGGCCCTTTGGCCCTCCAAGCCTGTGCCGACCATGCTGCCCGTCTAACCTAAAACCTTTACACGCCTGGGGTCCGTATCCCTCTATTCCCACCCTATTTATGTATTTATCAAGCTTATCTTCTGCGTACTCATGTCAGCGGATAGTGAAAGTTCCAAAATAAGGCAGGAAAGTTCCTGCAGCTCCTCGCACACCGACAAACAGGTTAAGGATCTGTGTAAAAGATGTGGTCAAAGGCATAAATTAAGTGTCCCGTGTTTGGCAAGTTTTGTTCCAGATGCAAAAGAAAAAATCACTTTGCTCAGAATTGTTACTCTAAGCTCAACCCACAAAAAACAGGAGAATCCAGCCCAATATCCATGCTGGATATTGAGGACGGATGTCGGCAGGTTTGAAAGGAAAGAGGATAGTGCTTCAAGGGGAGATCTGTTAACACTATCGGCTGACATGAGTATGCAGAACGTAGGTTTGGTGGTCAGCAGTTTGGTAGGATTGGAGTGGAGAGAGAGGTAAGTGGGTCTTCTGTACAAGATAAGCATGGAGATAGAATGAGAGGAGATAGGAGAGAAAATAGAGGAAAACATGAATCCAGAGCCATGGCAGAGAGAAGACTGTGGAGAATTTGGCTTGTTGAGTAGAGGGAAGGAGAGCTATAGTAGGGACAGAGGAACCAGCTGATTGTCGCTAAGCTTGAGACAAAGAAGCTCATGAGCTCATCACACTTATTTGAGGTGTGGGTGGATGGAGGAAGATGTATTTTAAGGAGATGGTTGATGGTGCAGAAATTAAGTCAGATACTATTTTTGGATTCAAGCATGCAGTCGTGAGCAATTTCAGCAGAGGAGATTAGAGCCTGACAGGACTTGTTATTTCCCAGTCGTATCTTGTACAAGATACAGTCAAGTTGCACCTCTTGGTCTCAAGGGAGCAAGGCATCTCTCAAGTTCATTTTCATAACTTGAACCCTTTATCTGGGTAACTTTCTACAAGCCAAACTCTGCAATTTTCCAATTACTTTTATATCTTTCTTATATTGGGCGAAGCTGAAATGATACAGAACACTCCAATTGCAATCTAAGTATGCTCTTGTACGTAATTGTTTTTGGAACTTGTGCCTTGAGATAAAGTTTTGAGAACTTGGGCGTATGCAATTATCTTCAATGACATGTACATTTGCAGGTCAAGATCATTTTACTCCATTTAAAATGTTTCCACATCTGTACTGTTACTTCCAAAATACATTATCTGACATTTTTCTACATTGAAATGTATACAGTACCCATTTGCCTCTCCTGCAAACTTTCTTATGTCCAATATAGGGCGAAATTCTCCCACAACGGCGCGATGTCCCAAATCGGCGCCAATCAGACGGGCATCGCGCCGCCCCAAAGGTGCGGAATGCTCCGCATCTTTGGGGGCCGAGCCCCAACTTTGAGGGGCTAGGCCAACGGCGGAGGGATTTCCGCCCCGCCAGCTGGCGGAAATGGCGTTTGTTGCCCCGCCAGCTGGCGTGGAAATGCGGCGCATGCGCGGGAGCGTCAGCAGCCGCTGACAGTTTCCCGGCGCATGCGCGGGAGCGTCAGCGGCTGCTGACAGTTTCCCGTGCATGCACAGTGGGGAGAGTCACTTCCGCCTCCGCCATAGTGGAGGCCGTGGCGGAGGCGGAAGGGAAAGAGTGCCCCCACGGCACAGGCCCGCCCGCGGATCAGTGGGCCCCGATCGCGGGCCAGGCCACCGTGGGGGCACCCCCGGGGTCAGATCGCCCCGCGCCCCCCCCAGGACCCCGGAGCCCGCCCACGCCGCCTGGTCCCGCTGGTAAATACCAGCTTTGATTTACGCCGGCAGGACAGGCAATTTCTGGGCGGGACTTCGGCCCATCCGGGCCGGAGAATTGAGCGGGGGGTCCCGCCAACTGGCGCGGCCCGATTCCCGCTCCCGCCCAATCTCCGGTACCGGAGACTTCGGCGGGGGCGGGATTCACGGCGGCCAACGGCCATTCTCTGACCCGGCGGGGGGTCAGAGAATGACGCCCATAGTCTTTCACAATTTATTACATCTCCCAGTTCGTTGCCAGCAAATTGGTGTTTTTCTCTTTTTAAAATAAATTTAGAGTGCCCAATTATTTTTTTCCAATTAAGGGGAAATTTAGCGTGGCCAATCCACCTAACCAGCACATCTTTGGGTTGTGGAGGTCAAACCCACACAGACACAGGGAGAATGTGCAAACTCCACACAGACAGTGACCCAGGACCTGGATCGAGCCCGGGTCCTCAGCGCTGTGAGGCAGCAGTGCTAACCACTGTGCAACCATGCAGTGCCACCACTATGCATTGTAGCATAGTGGTTAGCACTATGGCTTCACAGCGCCAGGGGCCCAGGTTCGATTCCTGCTTGGGTCACTGTCTGTGCGGAGTCTGTACATTCTCCCTGTGTCTGCTCTGGTTTCCTCCCACAGTCCAAAGGTGTACAGGTTAGGTGGATTGGCCATGTTAACTTGCCCTTAGGTTAGACGGGGATGCTGGGTTTCGGGGATGGGGTGGTGGTGTGGGCTTAAGTAGGGTGCTCTTTCCAAGGGCCAGTGCAGACTCGATGGGCCGAATGACCTCCTTCTGCACTGCATATTCTATGATTCTATGCTGCCCTAAATAGTTTTCATCTCAATTCCCAAGTTATAGTCATTTACAAACATAGGAAATAAGAGTGACCTGCTTTCTGTGGAACCTCAATCACACCTTTCCAGTCAAAAAAACGTATTCCTCGATTAACTCCTCAACAGATGCGATTGCATTTCTCTTAGTCCTATATGCCATTCGGCATACACATACAAACTATAATACCTTTTAGAGATCCACATTCACAACATATTCACATTGTAAGGGTATTCTTTAGTAGGGTGTCAAACTTGAATATACAAGGTGAGTCTGAACCAACATCTCAGGCTACATTCAGCAAAAGTATTTGTACACATTCATGTAGAAATTGATATACATCTCACGTGTATTCGGTAGAATGGGTGTGATGTATACCAATTTCCACATGCATGATTCTACAACCTTATCATTGCCAGTGACATGGCATATTGGTCCTCACTGTTTTCGTTGGATGTCAAATGACTGTTGAACCAAGTTAACTGTGGAAGGATCCTTCCTGCACCTGTTTGAGGACCCTTTTGGGAAATGTGCGAATAACCACCCGGTAACCTCAGATTGTTTTTTCAGGTTCGACAGCAGTGATCAAAGGAAATGTTGGGGGCTACTTGCCCAGTCAGAGTTGCTGTGGCAACGCAAGTGTTACAGACATGGTTTAGTGCTGGAAACTCCAATTATCTTTATATCACACGGCTGACCAGGAATCTCTCTGGCTCTTATCACCTGCCACTGGAAGGGTTTGGAAGGATTTACAGGTTGATACTCAATCTGCTATGAACACACCTTCCTTGGCTGTCATGTCCTGAGGTAGGACTTGAACCGGTTCGGAGGCAATAACACTGCCCACTGCAACACAAGACCTCCTCCTGAAGGAAATGGTGGGGCCAGTTTAAAAAAAAAACTCATCTGTTTTGTGAAGTGTGGAGAAGCAAGTGTGCTCCTGGAATTTGGTGCACCGTCAGGTTGTATCTCACCCTTCCTCCATCCAGCTTGTATCTCACCCTTCCTCCATCCAGCTTGTATCTCACCCTTCCTCCTTCCAGCTTGTATCTCACGCTTCCTCCTTCCAGCTTGTATCTCACCCTTCCAGTTGTATCTCACCCTTCCTCCTTCCAGCTTGTAACTCACCTTTCCACCTTCCAGCTTGTATCTCACCTTTCCACCTTCCAGCTTGTATCTCACCCTTCCTCCATCCAGCTTGTATCTCACCTTTCCACCTTCCAGCTTGTATCTCACCTTTCCATCTTCCAGCTTGTATCTCATCTTTCCACCTTCCAGCTTGTATCTCACCCTTCCTCCTTCCAGCTTGTATCTCACCCTTCCTCCATCCAGCTTGTATCTCACCTTTCCACCTTCCAGCTTGTATCTCACCCTTCCTCCATCCAGCTTGTATCTCACCCTTCCACCTTCCAGCTTGTATCTCACCCTTCCACCTTCCAGCTTGTATCTCAACCTTCCTCCTTCCAGCTTGTATCTCACCCTTTCACCTTCCAGCTTGTATCTCACCCTTCCAGCTTGTATCTCACCCTTCCATCTTCCAGCTTGTATCTCACCCTTCCACCTTCCAGCTTGTATCTCACCCTTCCAGCTTGTATCTCACCCTTCCATCTTCCAGCTTGTATCTCACCCTTCCACCTTCCAGCTTGTATCTCACCTTTCCACCTTCCAGCTTGTATCTCACCCTTCCACAGTCCAGCTTGTATCTCACCCTTCCAGCTTGTATCTCACCCTTCCACATTCCAGCTTGTATCTCACCCTTCCACATTCCAGCTTGTATCTCACCCTTCCACCTTCCAGCTTGTATCTCACCCTTCCACATTCCAGCTTGTATCTCACCTTTCCGCATTCCAGCTTGTATCTCACCCTTCCACGTTCCAGCTTGTATCTCACCCTTCCAGCTTCCAGCTTGTATCTTGTATCTCATCCTTCCAGCTTGTATCTCACCCTTCCATCTTCCAGCTTGTATCTCACCCTTCCACCTTCCAGCTTGTATCTCACCTTTCCACCTTCCAGCTTGTATCTCACCCTTCCACCTTCCAGCTTGTATCTCACCCTTCCAGCTTGTATCTCACCCTTCCACATTCCAACTTGTATCTCACCTTTCCACCTTCCAGCTTGTATCTCGCCCTTCCATCTTCCAGCTTGTATCCCACCCTTCCAGCTTGTATCTCACCCTTCCATCTTCCAGCTTGTATCTCACCCTTTCACCTTCCAGCTTGTATCTCAACCTTCCAGCTTGTATCTCACCCTTCCACATTCCAGCTTGTATCTCACCCTTCCAGCTTGTATCTCACCCTTCCACCTTCCAGCTTGTATCTCACCCTTCCAGCTTGTATCTCACCCTTCCACATTCCAGCTTGTATCTCACCCTTCCACATTCCAGCTTGTATCTCACCCTTCCACCTTCCAGCTTGTATCTCACCCTTCCACATTCCAGCTTGTATCTCACCTTTCCGCATTCCAGCTTGTATCTCACCCTTCCACGTTCCAGCTTGTATCTCACCCTTCCAGCTTTCAGCTTGTATCTTGTATCTCATCCTTCCAGCTTGTATCTCACCCTTCCATCTTCCAGCTTGTATCTCACCCTTCCACCTTCCAGCTTGTATCTCACCTTTCCACCTTCCAGCTTGTATCTCACCCTTCCACCTTCCAGCTTGTATCTCACCCTTCCAGCTTGTATCTCACCCTTCCACATTCCAACTTGTATCTCACCTTTCCACCTTCCAGCTTGTATCTCGCCCTTCCATCTTCCAGCTTGTATCTCACCCTTCCAGCTTGTATCTCACCCTTCCATCTTCCAGCTTGTATCTCACCCTTTCACCTTCCAGCTTGTATCTCAACCTTCCAGCTTGTATCTCACCCTTCCACATTCCAGCTTGTATCTCACCCTTCCAGCTTGTATCTCACCCTTCCACCTTCCAGCTTGTACCTCACCCTTGCAGCTTCTATCTCACCCTTCCATCTTCCAGCTTGTATCTCACCCTTCCACCTTCCAGCTTGTACCTCACCCTTCCAGCTTCTATCTCACCCTTCCATCTTCTAGCTTTTATCTCACCCTTCCTCCATCCAGCTTGTATCTCACCCTTCCTCCATCCAGCTTGTATCTCACCCTTCCTCCTTCCAGCTTGTATCTCACGCTTCCTACTTCCAGCTTGTATCTCACCCTTCCAGTTGTATCTCACCCTTCCTCCTTCCAGCTTGTAACTCACCTTTCCACCTTCCAGCTTGTATCTCACCTTTCCACCTTCCCGCTTGTATCTCACCCTTCCTCCATCCAGCTTGTATCTCACCTTTCCACCTTCCAGCATGTAACTCACCTTTCCATCTTCCAGCTTGTATCTCATCTTTCCACCTTCCAGCTTGTATCTCACCCTTCCTCCTTCCAGCTTGTATCTCACCCTTCCTCCATCCAGCTTGTATCACACCTTTCCACCTTCCAGCTTGTATCTCACCCTTCCTCCATCCAGCTTGTATCTCACCCTTCCACCTTCCAGCTTGTATCTCACCCTTCCACCTTCCAGCTTGTATCTCAACCTTCCTCCCTCCAGCTTGTATCTCACCCTTTCACCTTCCAGCTTGTATCTCACCCTTCCAGCTTGTATCTCACCCTTCCATCTTCCAGCTTGTATCTCACCCTTCCACCTTCCAGCTTGTATCTCACCCTTCCAGCTTGTATCTCACCCTTCCATCTTCCAGCTTGTATCTCACCCTTCCACCTTCCTGCTTGTATCTCACCTTTCCACCTTCCAGCTTGTATCTCACCCTTCCACCTTCCAGCTTGTATCTCACCCTTCCAGCTTGTATCTCACCCTTCCACATTCCAGCTTGTATCTCACCCTTCCACATTCCAGCTTGTATCTCACCCTTCCTCCTTCCAGCTTGTATCTCACCCTTCCACATTCCAGCTTGTATCTCACCTTTCCACATTCCAGCTTGTATCTCACCCTTCCACCTTCCAGCTTGTATCTCACCCTTCCAGCTTCCAGCTTGTATCTTGTATCTCACCCTTCCAGCTTGTATCTCACCCTTCCATCTTCCAGCTTGTATCTCACCCTTCCACCTTCCAGCTTGTATCTCACCTTTCCACCTTCCAGCTTGTATCTCACCCTTCCACCTTCCAGCTTGTATCTCACCCTTCCAGCTTGTATCTCACCCTTCCACATTCCAACTTGTATCTCACCTTTCCACCTTGTATCTCGCCCTTCCATCTTCCAGCTTGTATCTCACCCTTCCAGCTTGTATCTCACCCTTCCATCTTCCAGCTTGTATCTCACCCTTTCACCTTCCAGCTTGTATCTCACCCTTCCAGCTTGTATCTCACCCTTCCACATTCCAGCTTGTATCTCACCCTTCCAGCTTGTATCTCACCCTTCCACCTTCCAGCTTGTACCTCACCCTTCCAGCTTCTATCTCACCCTTCCATCTTCCAGCTTGTATCTCACCCTTCCACCTTCCAGCTTGCACCTCACCCTTCCAGCTTCTATCTCACCCTTCCATCTTCTAGCTTTTATCTCACTCTTCCTCCTTCCAGCTTGTATCTCACCCTTCCATCTTCCAGCTTGTATCTCACCCTTTCACCTTCCAGCTTGTATCTCACCCTTCCAGCTTGTATCTCACCCTTCCACATTCCAGCTTGTATCTCACCCTTCCAGCTTGTATCTCACCCTTCCACCTTCCAGCTTGTACCTCACCCTTCCAGCTTGTATCTCACTATTCCATCTTCCAGCTTGTATCTCACCCTTTCACCTTACAGATTGTATCTCACCCTTCCAGCTTGTATCTCACTCTTCCACATTCCAGCTTGTATCTCACCCTTCCAGCTTGTATCTCACCCTTCCACCTTCCAGCTTGTACCTCACCCTTCCAGCTTCTATCTCACCCTTCCATCTTCTAGCTTGTATCTCACTCTTCCTCCTTCCAGCTTGTATCTCACCCTTCCAGCTTCCAGCTTGTATCTCACCTTTGCACCTTCCAGCTTGTATCTCACCCTTCCACCTTCCAGCTTGTATCTCACCCTTCCATCTTCCAGCTTGTATCTCACCCTTTCACCTTCCAGCTTGTATCTCACCTTTGCACCTTCCAGCTTGTATCTCACCCTTCCACCTTCCAGCTTGTATCTCACCCTTCCACCTTCCAGCTTGTATCTCACCCTTCCACCTTCCAGCTTGTATCTCACCCTTCCATCTTCCAGCTTGTATCTCACCCTTTCACCCTCCAGCTTGTATCTCACCTTTGCGCCTTCCTGCTTGTGATGCTTCCTGAGGTTTATGGAGAATTCTCACCCTCTACCACCTGGTCGATTCGCTCAGCAGTAGAAATAACCTTTTATGGTTTATCCGCGGTTTCTGGTTTCACCCACCCCTCCATTGCCATCTCGGCACTGATTCCAGTCATTCAGGTTACTGCTCCCAGCTCCAGGTAAATACCGAGACAACACTTGCTCCATCTCATTCTTCTCTTAGCCCTCATCCAATCACCCGCCCCCCTGCCCCCAGTTCAATATTGCAGTTTCCTGAGGTCCCGCAGTCTCAGTCTCCCACATTCCGCAGCCCTTAGCCTCCAGCCTCCCTCCCAGTGGCAACCCTCAGCCTCCCTCCCAAAGCCATCCCTCAGTCTCCCTCCCAGTGCCATGCCTCAGTCTCCCTCCCAGTGCCATGCCTCAGTCTCCCTCCCAGTGCCTTCCCTCAGTCTCCCTCCCAGTGCCATGCCTCAGTCTCCCTCCCAGTGCCTTCCCTCAGTCTCCCTCCCAGTGCCTTCCCTCAGTCTCCCTCCCAGTGCCTTCCCTCAGTCTCCCTCCCAGTGCCTTCCCTCAGTCTCCCTCCCAGTGCCATCCCTCAGTCTCCCTCCCAGTGCCTTCCCTCAGTCTCCCACCCAGTGCCATCCCTCAGCCTCCCTCCCAGTGCCATCCCTCAGCCTCCCTCCCAAAGCTATCCCTCAGCCTCCCTCCCAATGCCATCCCTCAGTCTCCCTCCCAGTGCCATCCCTCAGTCTCCCTCCCAGTGCCTTCCCTCAGTTTCCCTCCCAGTGCCATCCCTCAGTCTCCCTCCCAGTGCCATCCCTCAGCCTCCCTCCCAGTGCCTTCCCTCAGTTTCCCTCCCAGTGCCATCCCTCAGTCTCCCTCCCAGTGCCATCCCTCAGTCTCCCTCCCAGTGCCATCCCTCAGCCTCCCTCCCAGTGCATTCCCTCAGTCTCCAACCCAGTGCCATCCCTCAGCCTCCCTCCCAGTGCCTTCCCTCAGCCTCCCTCCCAGTGGCAGCCCACAGTCTCCCTCCCAGTGCCTTCCCTCAGCCTCCCTCCCAGTGCTATCCCTCAGTCTCCCTCCCAGTGCCATCCCTCAGTCTCCCTCCCAGTGGCATCCCTCAGCCTCCCTCCCAGTGCCATCCCTCAGCCTTCCTCCCAGTGCATTCCCTCAGTCTCCCTCCCAGTGCCTTCCCTCAGCCTCCCTCCCAGTGCTATCCCTCAGTCTCCCTCCCAGTGCCATCCCTCAGTCTCCCTCCCAGTGGCATCCCTCAGCCTCCCTCCCAGTGCCATCCCTCAGCCTTCCTCCCAGTGCATTCCCTCAGTCTCCCTCCCAGTGCCTTCCCTCAGTCTCCCTCCCAGTGCCATCCCTCAGTCTCCCTCACAGTGGCAGCCCTCAGCCTCCCTCCCAGTGGCAGCTCTCAGTCTCCCTCCCAGTGCCATTCCTCAGTCTCCCTCCCAGTGCCATCCCTCAGTCTCCCTCCCAGTGCCATCCCTCAGTCTCCCTCCCAGTGCCATCCCTCAGTCTCCCTCCCAGTGCCATCCCTCAGCCTCCCTCCCTGTGGCAGCCTTCTGACTCCCTCCCAGTGGCAGCCCTCAACCTCCCTCCCAGTGCCATCCCTCAGCCTCCCTCCCAGTGCCATCCCTCAGTCTCCCTCCCAGTGCCATCCCTCAGCCTCCCTCCCAGTGGCAGCCCACAGCCTCCCTCCCAGTGGCAGCCCTCTGACTCCCTCCCAGTGGCAGCCCTCTGACTCCCTCCCAGTGGCAGCCCTCAGTCTCCCTCCCAGTGCCATCCCTCAGCCTCCCTCCCAGTGCCATCCCTCAGTCTCCCTCCCAG
This sequence comes from Scyliorhinus torazame, assembly GCF_047496885.1. NCBI lineage: Eukaryota > Metazoa > Chordata > Chondrichthyes > Carcharhiniformes > Scyliorhinidae > Scyliorhinus > Scyliorhinus torazame. The sequence continues at coordinate 89,650,879 of NC_092720.1, read as the reverse complement.
TGCCATCCCTCAGCCTCCCTCCCAGTGCCATCCCTCAGTCTCCCTCCCAGTGCCATCCCTCAGCCTCCCTCCCAATGCCATCCCTCAGCCTCCCTCCCAGTGCCATCCCTCAGTCTCCCTCCCTGTGCCATCCCTCAGCCTCCCTCCCAGTGGCTGCCCTCAGCCTCCCTCCCACTGCCATCCCTCAGCCTCCCTCCCAGTGCCATCCCTCTGTCTCCCTCCCAGTGCCATCCCTCTGACTCCCTCCCAGTGCCATCCCTCAGTCTCCCTCCCAGTGCCATCCCTCAGTCTCCCTCCCAGTGCCATCCCTCAGCCTCCCTCCCAGTGGCTGCCCTCAGCCTCCCTCCCAGTGCCATCCCTCAGCCTCCCTCCCAGTGGCTGCCCTCAGCCTCCCTCCCAGTGACATCTTTCAGTCTCCCAGCCGCTGAGACCCCAATCCCTCTACACGCGTACCAGTTCAGGTGATGGTTCTGCTGCTGCAGCTTGAAGTTCAAAAGACTCAGTCAAGCACACACAGCAACCTTGAGCATCATAGGCAGGTTCTGGAATCAACAGTATTCATGAAACTGACACCCTTGCTCAAAGGTAACACTTAATTGACTCAAAAAGTTATTAATATACGTTTGTATTTAACAATTCCGCAAATCGCTACCATTCCTTCAACTGCATGGGATGTTCACCTGGGAATAAGAGGTCTCTACCACAAGAGTAAAAATCCAACCCCATCTCACTTCAGCGCATAATTAACATAATCTGCATGGAATTGATTTCAGGCCAATGATTTAATCTAATGATTCGCATACAAATTATAAACCTCAGAGATGACTACCTTGTTTTATCAGTTTTTAGAAAAAGCCATGGATTTAAAGAGGCAGTTGCAGCATCGGATTCAAAACTAGGTGTGAGACAGAATGTCTCCGTGGTGTCCCTAACGTGCCATTGTTCCCCAGACCTAGAATACCTCAACGTGAAGTGTTGCCCCTTCTACCTCCCACTTGAATTCACCTCTGTACTCATCACAACAATCTACATCCCGCTCCAGGCGGAAGTGAAGAAAGCACTTGACGAACTGCATTCCACCATCAACAACCAAGAAACAAATCACCCGAAGCCCTGACAATCATGGCTGGAGACATCAACCAGGCCAACCTCAGGAAGTCCTACCCAAACTCCATCAACATATCTCCTGCTCCACCAGAGGCGCAAACACCCTGGACCACTGCTACATGAGCATCAAAGGAGCCGACCGCTCTATTTCCCGACCTCACTTCGGCAAATCCGACCACAAGTCGGTATTCCTACTTGTGGCTTACAAACAGCAACTCAAGTGTGCTGAGCCAGTCAAGAAAACCGTGCAGTGCTGGTCCAAGGAATCTGAGGACATCCTCCGCAACTGCTTGGAGTCTGTGGACTGGTCCATATTCAAGGCCACGGCAGCTAACCTGGACGGGTACGCAACCACCGTCACAGACTTCATCATAAGTGTGTCGAGGACGGTGTACTAAAGAAGACAATACGGGTATTCCCCAATCGAAAACCCTGGCTCAACCAAAAGGTTCATTCCCTGCTGAAGTTCTGGACGGAGGTGTTCAAGTCTGACGACCCACACCAGGTACAGAAAGTTATCAGGGATGCAAAAAGACAATACCGCATCAAACTAGAGTCCCAGGCCAACGACACTAACCCATGACTACTATGGCAGGGCCTGTACAAGATCACAGCCTATAAAGCAAGGCCAGGCAGAATATCTGGAGCTGGAGCATCCCTACTCGATGATCTGAACAAGTTCTATGCCCGCTTTGAGCAGTCAGCCAATGTATCAGTGCCACCCGCCCCAACAGGCCTGGACACTCCCATACCCACTATTACAGCCTCAGAGAGAAGAGCTGCCTTCTTGAAAGTGAATCTGCGGAAAGCGACGGGCCCCGACGGAGACCCTGGCAAGCACTCAGAGCCTGCGCAGACCACCTGGCAAGTGTGTTCGCAGATATCTTCACCACCTCACTCCTCTGCTCTGAGGTCCCCACCTTCTTCAAGAAGACAACCATAATACCAGTACCAAAGAAAAACAAGGTAGCCTGCCTCAACGACTACCGACCGGTGGCCCTAACGTCTGTTATCATGAAATGCTTTGAGCGGTTAGTCATGAGACGGATCAATGCCTGCCTCCCAGACAGTCTCGATCCACTGCAGTTTGCCTATCGCCGCAGCCGGTCCACAGCAGATGCTATCTCACTGGCTCTGCAATCTACACTCGAGCACCTTTACAACAAGGACACCTATGTAAGACTGCTGTTCATAGACTACAGCTCTGCCTTCAACACCATTATCCCAACAAGACTAATAACCAAACTCTGCAATCTTGGACTTGACCTCTCTCTGTGCAACTGGATCCTCGACTTCCTCACCAACAGACCGTAATCTGTCATGATAGGCAACAGCACCTCCTCCACAATAGTCCTCAACACCGGAGCTGCGCAAGGATGTGTGCTCAGCCCTCTACTGTACTCCCTATGCACACATGACTGTGTGGCAAGATTTAACTCCAACTCAATCTATAAGTTTGCGGATGATAAGACTGTGGTGGGCCGTACCTCAAACAACGACGAATCAGACTACAGAAGGGAAATAAATTACTTGGTTGCATGGTGTACCTAAAACAACTTCTCTCTAAATGTTGGAAAGACCAAGGAACTGATCATCGACTTCAGGAATCACAGCATGACACACACTCCCGTCTGCATCAATGGCTGCGAAGTGGAGATGGTCGATAGCTTTAAGTTCCTGGGGGTCACCATCACCAACAGTCTGTCCTGGTCCACTCACGTTGATGCAACAGTAAAGAAAGCTCAAAAACGTCTCTACTTCCTACGGAAGCTAAAGAAATTTGGCATGTCTGCATCAACTCTCACAAATTTCTACAGATGTGCGATAGAGAGCATCCTATCCGGCTGCATCACAGCCTGGTATGGCAACTGCTCGGTCCAAGATCGCAAGAAACTGCAGAGTGTGAACTCAGCCCATGCATCACACAAGCTTGCCACCCCCACATTGATTCTGTAAACACCTCCCGCTGCCTCAGGAAGGCAGACAGCATTATCAGAGACCCCTCCCACTCAGGCATTGCCTTATCCAGACCCTTCCATCAGGCAGAAGGTACAGAAGTCTGAAGACTCGCACATCCAAACATAGGAACAGCTTTTTCCCCACAGCTACAAGACTCCTCAACGACTCTCCCTCGGACTGATCTTTTCCCTGTAAGAACACTATTCACGACGCCCTATGCTGCTCCTTGCTCATGTATTTGCTTTGTTTGGCCCCTTGTTCTGCACTGTAACCAAACACTGTTTGTCGATGTACCATTTGTCAATGTTCTCTGTTGATTATTATTTTGTCTACTATGTACGTTCCCTCGGCCGCAGAAAAATACTTTTCACTGCACTTCGGTACATGTGACAATAAATCAAATCAAATCAAATCAAATCAAAAGAAGAGAATACTAATGAACAATTGTTTTCAAACTGAAGGAGGTCGATTTTAGGACCACTCCTTTTGATATATATCAATGCGCTGGAACTGAACATCATTTCATGGTTTGCAGATGAGGCACTGACATATAGCACACAGTGAGGAAGATGTTGGCAGACCTCAGGGGGATATGGGCTGGTACAATGGGCAGAGGATTGATAGATTAAATATAATGCAGAGAAGAAGTGTGCAGTGTTACGCTTTGGAAGGACTAGCGAGGAATGGCGGTTTCACCTAAATGGTACAATTTTAAAGAGGATAGAGGAACAGAGAGGCCTGGAGATTTACACACTCACACAAATCTCTGAAAAGGCAAGTTGATGAAGCTGTTTTAAAAAAAAACTGAAGCATCCTTTACTTCATGAATAAGTTTGTACTTAATGTACGATAAATGACCACTAAAGCGAGGTTGTAGTCCAACTGAAGGCTTTAATAAGCTAGATGTTTCCCCCAGCAGCTCAGGTACAGAAAGAAGGCTGCGGGGACGGCACGGGCTCTTATACCCCGCCTTGCAGGGTGGAGCTACCATACAGCTTGACCAATGGAAACATACAATATCTACCAATGGTGTTCCAGCATTACCAGGTACCGTAATACCTCTACACAGACTACCACATTCACCCCCTGTTAAAAAAGAGTCCGGCGGGGGTGGTGGCTTGATATTACAACACGGTAACGTGGTAGAAATTATAGTTATGGAGGTACCGTAATACCTCCGTACAGCGTTTTGTAACTATTTACAGATTCAAAATTAAGTATACACTTTAAAATGAAGTAATCAGTCGATCGGGGGCCCTGGTCGTCCTCTGTGATCGTCACAGCTTCGGTGGTGACGCCGGTGGAGGCTCGGGCGTCTGTAACTCCGGGATCGTGGCCTTGATTTCTGTAGCAGCTTCAACACCCCTAGACGACGCTGGTGGGGAAAATGGTTGACCTGGGAAGGGAGCGTCTGCGGGGTGCGTCGGTGGGTGGGGGGGCCTAGACGGGGCCGGCGGAAGGAACGATCCTCCTGTAAGGTGCACCAGTCGGAGGGAAGGTGGGACTGGTGCCTGGGGTGTGCGTGGGGATCCGGCGGGCGCCAGGTCTCATAGGGAGACCGTATCTTGTCGGCCGTCGGGGTACGCCACTGGGGGTTAGCGTGGAGAAGATGGAGCCTCTCGACCAACGGGTCCGACTTGTGCGCCCGCACGTGTTTTCGGAGCAGGATGGGTCCGGGAGCTGCCAGCCAGGTCGGGAGCGAGGTCCCAGAGGAGGACTTCCTGGGGAAGACAAGGAGACGTTCGTGAGGTGTTTGGTTGGTCGCGGTACAAAGCAGTGACCGGATGGAGTGGAGGGCATCCGGGAGGACTTCCTGCCAGCGGGAGACTGGGAGATTCCTGGACCGTAGGGCCAGTAGGACGGTCTTCCAGACCGTTCCGTTCTCCTTCTCTACCTGTCCATTACCCCGGGGGTTGTAACTGGTCGTCCTGCTCGAGGCGATGCCCTTGCTGAGCAGGAATTCACGCAGTTCGTCGCTCATAATGGAGGACCCCCTATCACTGTGTATGTAAGCGGGGAACCCGAACAGTGTAAAGATGCTATGGAGGGCCTTGATGATGGTTGCGGTCATGTCGGGGCAGGGGATGGCGAATGGGAACCGGGAGTACTCGTCAATCATGTTCAGGAAGTACGTGTTGCGGTCGGTGGAGGGGAGGGGGCCTTTGAAGTCCATGCGGAGGCATTCAAAGGGACGGGAAGTCTCTATCAGGTACGCTTTCTCTGGCCGGTAGAAGTGCGGTTTGCACTCCGCGCAGATTTGGCAGTTCTTGGTGACTGACCTGACCTCCTCGATGGAGCAGGGCAGGTTGCGGGTCTTGATAAAGTGGAAAAAGCGAGTGACCCCCGGGTGGCAGAGGTCCTCGTGGAGGGCTCGGAGGCAGTCCACTTGTGCGATGGCATATGTGCCGCGGGACAGGGCCTCAGGAGGCTCGTTTAGCTTCCCGGGACGATACAAGATTTTGTAGTTGTAGGTGGAGAGTTCGATCCTCCACCGCAAGATCTTATCGTTTTTTATCTTGCCCCACTGTGCATTATCGAACATGAAGGCGACTGACCGTTGGTCAGTGAGGAGAGTGAATCTCCTGCCGGCCAGGTAATGCCTCCAATGTCGCACAGCTTCTACTATGGCCTGGGCCTCCTTTTCGACTGAGGAGTGGCAGATTTCGGAAGCATGGAGGGTCCTGGAGAAGGAGACCACGGGTCTGCCCACTTGGTTGAGGGTGGCGGCCAGAGCTACGTCAGACGCGTCGCTCTCGATCTGGAAGGGAAGGGACTCGTCCATGGCGCGCATCGTGGCCTTTGCAATGTCTGCTTTGATGCGGCTGAAGGCCTGGCAGGCCTCTATCGACAGGGGAAACATTGTGGATTGGATCAGGGGACGGGCCTTGTCCGCATAGTTGGGAACCCACTGGGCATAGTAAGAGGAAAACCCTAGGCAGCGTTTCAGGGCCTAGGAGCAGTGAGGGAGGGGGAACTCCATAAGGGGATGCATGCGTTCAGGATCGGGGCCTATAACTCCATTTCGCACTACGTAGTCGAGGATGGCTAGGCGGTCGGTGCTAAACACGTATTTATCCTTGTTATACGTAAGATTAAGGATCTTTGCGGTCTGGAAGAATTTTCGGAGGTTGGTGTCGTGGTCCTGCTGGTCATGGCCGCAGATGGTGACATTATCGAGATACGGGAATGTTGCCCGTAAACTGTACCGGTCAACCATTCGGCCCATCTCGCGCTGGAAGACCGAGATCCCGTTAGTGACACCGAAGGGAACCCTTAAGAAGTGGTAGAGCCGCACATCTGCCTCGAAGGCAGTGTATTTGCGGTCACTAGTCCGGATGGGGAGCTGGTGGTAGGCAGACGTAAGATCCACCGTGGAGAAGACCTTGTAATGCGCGATATGCGGGGGAGAGGGTACGCGTCCAGCTGCGTAAACCTGTTGATGGTCTGACTGTAGTCGATGACCATTCTATGCTTCTCCCCGGTCTTTCCCACCACTACTTGAGCTCTCCAGGGACTGTTGCTAGCTTCAATGACTCCTTCCCTCAGTAGCCTTTGGACCTCTGACCTAATAAAGATCCGATCCTGGGCACTGTACCGTCTGCTCCGGGTGGCGACGGGTTTGCAATCCGGGGTGAGGTTCGCAAACAGGGAAGGCGGATCGACCTTGCGGGTCGCGAGGCCGCAGACAGTGAAGGGGGGGTATAGGGCCGCCAAATTTGAAAGTTAGACTTTGGAGATTACACTGGAAGTCTAAACCTAGGAGTGTGGCAGCGCAGAGGTGGGGAAGGACGTAGAGCCGGTAATTTTTAAATTCCCTTCCTTGGACCATGAGGTTTGCTACACAAAACCCCTTTATCTCTACTGAGTGGGAACCGGAGGCTAGGAGAGAACAGCGCCTTACCGTGTCGGGGTGTATGAAGCTCTCCGTGCTCCCAGAGTCGATTAAGCAGGACGTCGCGTGCCCGTTGATTAGTACTGTTGTTGTAGCAGTTGAGAGTGTTCAACGCCGGGACCGGTCCAGGGTCACTGAGGCTAATCGCAGCAGTTGAGTGTTCTCTTCGGGCGGTGTGTGGTCAGCCGAGTTGGGGTCCTGGGAGTCCACCCAAGATGGCAGCTCCCATTGGTCGTACATGGCTGGGGGTGCACAAAATGGCGGCACCCATCCATCGAACGGGGCATCCGCGGGATAAGATGGCGGTGCCCGGGGGCCACACATGGCCCTGGAGGAGGAAGATGGCGGCGCCCGCTGGCTGCATGGGGACCGTGGAGAGGTTTGTGGTGGCAGTCCGCATTCACCACAAGGGAGCGTGGCGACCGCACGGGCCTGGCATACCACCACGAAGTGGCCCTTTTTACCGCATCCCTTGCAGGTGGATGCGCAGGCCAGGCAGCGCTGCCGGGGGTGCTTGGCCTGCCCGCAAAAGTAGCAGCGGGTCCCTCCCGGGGTTGCCAGGCCGCCTTGCAGCACAAGCTTGTGGGGGGATGGGAGATGTCTCGGGGTCAGCTGCGGTCGGGAACGTAAGCGCGGGCGTTTCGGGAGGCCACATCCAGGGAGCCTGCAAGGGCCCATGCCTCCTTGAGGCCTAGGGTGTCTTTTTCCAGCAATCGCTGGCGGGTCTGGGAGGACAGCATACCTGCTACAAAAGCGTCCCGGATCAAGAGTTCTGTGTGGTCCCTCGCCGAAACCTGCGGGTAGCTGCAGTTTCTCCCCAACGCCAGGAGTGCACGGTAGAATTCTTCCAGCGATTCCCCTGGGATTTGCCGCCCCGTTGCTAGCAGATTTCGGGCGTAGACCTGGTTTACCGGGTGAATATAATATCCTTTTAGCAGCTCCATTGCTGCATCGAAGTCGTCCGCGTCCTCGATGAGGGTGTAAATTTCCCGGCTCACCTCAAGTGCAATTTCTGTTCTCCCGTGGGTGTGTTTTCGGCCGTTCCGAGATCTCCTTTAAAACACGCCAGCCAGTGTTTGAAGGTTGCCGCTGAGTTCGCCGCGTGGGGGCTGAGTTGCAGACATTCCGGCTTGATTCTGAGCTCCATCCTTTTAAATCTAGCGCCACATGGACAGTGACCCAGAGTCGGGATCGAACCTGGGACCTCGGTGCCATGAGCCAGAGTGCTCACCACTGCGCCACCGTGCTGCCTGAAATTTTCAAAGTTATGAGGAGTTTTGACAGGGTAGTTGTGGAGAAGCGGTTTGGTCTGGCAGGAGGATTGGTCACCAAAGAGAACTGGATCTCCACTTAGGGGAATATTTGCAGGGCTCTGGAAAAAGAGCAGGAGAGTGAGGCTAATTGGCAACTCAAGAGGGCTGGCCCAGGCAGGATGCATCGAATGGCCTGTTTCTGACCATCTATGCTAAATGACTGTGGGTGCTCACAAATACCATCGGGTCATTTTATTTACCATTTGTCACTCCACATTGAAAAAAGGTACTTTCTATTATTGACTACCCAATTGGAACCATTTCCAGGCTGAATTCCATGCCATATTTCATGCAACTTCATGAAGTAGCTAAGAATAACATTTCCGCAATCCAAGCTGTCAGCCCACATTCCCTGGCAGCCCAGCTCTCTATAAGCTGTAATCAATGGAAAGCTCACCAGTGCTCAGAAATGGTAACATTAAAATAATGTTTTTTTTAATTGTTCATTTCTTAGGGGATGAGGACTTCGCTGGCTAGGCCAGCATTTGCTGCCTATCCCTAATTGCCCTTGAGAAGGTGGTGGTGAGCTGCCTACTACTGATGTGACTACTTTAACATTTGTTTTGAAGTTTGAAGTGCAAACACTGAAGATGTTTGGCTAAGTGACCATCTCTTTGGAATCAAACCACAGAGGAAAATAATATGTTATTCCACCTGTCTTCGACCTATTTAATTTTATACGGTTCACTTTAACCCTTCCAACAATGAAATGTTTACTTGAGATTTCTAACAGATGAGTGTCACTATATTCAGACATTATTAAGTTACTGCAGATGCTGGAAGTCTGAAATCGAAACAGAAAATACTGGAAATGCTCAAAAAGACAGGCAGCATTTGTGAAGAAAGAACAAGGGAGGGATTTCTCACGCATTCCGCTCCTTCTTTCATGGTGGTGGAGGCAGCCCACCATTAGCCAACGATGGGGTCTTCTGGTCCCGCCGCTGAGAAACCTGCGACGGGTGCGCCGTCGGCGGGATCTTGAGCGGCCAGGAAATGCCGGCCACAGAGTTAAGGTTGCCCAACGATGTGCAGGTTAGGTAGGCTTACGGGGATGAGGGGGCCTGGGTAGTGTGCTCTTGCAGAGGGTCGGTGCAGACCCGATGGGCCGAATGGCCTCCTTCTGCACTGCAACAATTCTCTGCTTCTATGGTTTCAGGGTGATGACCTTTCATCTGATAAAAGATGAAAGAAAAGAAAATGGTATGCAATGACAGCGGGAGTAGAATTAGTATTTAAAATGTACAAATTATACTTTGGTGTTTATTTTCGTGTTTTGGGGTTAATGGTACAGTAAAAGTTGGTGACATGTAAATTGCTTTATTTCTGTAATATCAGAATTTGTTTCAACATTACAGTGCAATATCCGAATTGAGAACTGAATTTCCCTCCCAGCACTGACTGTCAATTTAGCAACAAAATCAATAATATCTGTTGGGTGGAATTTATTTAATCATGATGCATTTGTCAAGCCATTATGAGTTACCATATCAGTCTATTTATGGATACAAATTGTACTCCATCAGTTTTCAGAATATATCCTCCACATTTACATAACTTATTGCCTAATCAATTTAATGGGAGTACAAACATTTGGGAGGGATGGTTACCAGATAATAAATTGATTGAATAATGTGAGACAGTGGGAGAAGATGGTTTTATTTGTAACATATATCAGAACACAGAATTAATGTATAATACACTCCTTGTTGGAAAATTCGGGGGCTTGTCAATGCCTTCTAATTCAGTGATAAAACTTTCATTATCTGTATATGGACCAAGAATGTCCTATTGTGAATCCAATCCAGTTAACTGGAATAATGTGTTACATTTATGAAAGTTAAACCACTGTGAGTCACTGTCGAATTTGTCACCAATGAGGATTTTATTTGAATTCAGGTTAAACCACTTCAGCATTCAAAAGTTAATGGAAATGTCAAATAGTCATTCAGACTCGAAACATTAGCTCCCTTTTCTCTCCACAGATGCTTTCAGACATGCTGAGATTGTCCGGTATTTTCTGTTTTTGTAATGGAAATGAAACCCTTCTGGTTTAACCAGTTTTTAAGTGCATTGCTAGCAGTGTTTATACAGTTATAGCGAGATTAGACTGCCTACAAAACCTGGATTGCCACTGCACATGTGTAAGTTGTGAGTGTTTACATAGATTCAGTCATGCTCACAGTGCTGGAGCAAAGGTTGGATTGGTTTATTGTCATGTGTGCAAAGGTACAGTGAAAAGTATTGTTCTGCGTGCAGCTCAAACAGATCATTCCGTACATGAAAAGAAAACACACAATAGGGCAAACATAAAATAAACAATGTAAATATTTAGAACAGGCATCGGGTGAAGCATACAGGAGTGTAGTACTACTCAGTGGAGATCAGATCAGTCCATAAGTCCATCAGTCCATAAAAGGGTCGTTTAGGAGTCTGGTAACAGCGGGGAAGAAGCTGTTTTTGAATCTGTTAGTGCGTGTTCTCAGACTTTTGTATCTCCTGCCCGATCGAATAAGTTGGAAGAGTGAGTCCGCCGGGTTGGAGGGGTCTTTGATTATGCTGCCTGCTTTCCCAAGGCAGCAGGAGGTGTAGACAGAGTCAAAGGATGGGAGGTAGATTTGTGTGATGGACTGGGCGGTATTCACAACTCTCTGTAGTTTCTTATGGTCTTGGGCCGAGCAGTTGCCATAGCAGGATGTGATGCAGCCAGATAGGATGCTTTCTATGGTGCACCTGTAAAAGTTGGTAAGAGTCAATGTGGACATGCTTATCGTGTTGGGTGCTCTGCTACACAGACGAACCAACACGGTTGCAGATGGTACATTTCTGTTTTATTACTATCAATAACAACATCTGTAAACTTGTTACTGTGGTTCGTTCATTGCCCTTTAACCTGTGGACTCAGCCCTAACACTATCTTGGAGAGGCACTCAGCACATGGTGAATGTCTGAGTGGCTTGCTGTGAGCTCTGTGCCCTGAGCTGTCTCCTGCTGGAATGAACGGGAACTGTGGTGTTCCCCGTTTTATAGTGCGTGTGCCCTTGCTTGTGATTGGCTGTGATGTTGCGTGTGTGTTGATTGGTCCGTTGATCTGTCCATCAGTGTGTATGTGTGTTTGCACCATGATGTTTATCTGAATATCATGACATCCCCTTTTTTGCAAAAATATGTACCTATGTGTTAATTAATATAGATGTGTACTGAGTGCAGCTGAATGTGTGTGTGTGCAATATCTACAACATGTACATGAGGCTAAACTATATACATAGGAAGGTGTCAGGTGCAACATAGCAATGAGGTTGTACCATAAACAAAACAAGTGTAAACATCAAGCATCAAAACAAACTCCTGTAACGACAAAAAGAGAAACATATTAACATTGTGGCATAAAACTTCAGTGAGTCCAATGTTCAAAAAGGCTCATAAGTCCAGCCTAGTAGGTGGGCGACGAATTCGGGTTGACCGCCTCAAGGGTGGGTCAGGATCCACCGGCTGAGGAATGGGTCTGGCCACAGGCGACAGAGGAATGGGGAGTGTGGCAGGAAGCACAACAAAGTCGACATCAGGAACAACAGGAGGGCGTGGCACCGGTGTATGATCACGTACCGAGCGCGGAAGCAGACGAAGAGCCCGGCGATTGCGCCGGCGAATGGAGCCATCAGGCATGCGAACAAGGAACGAGCGGGGAGCCACGCATCGGAGAACTTCGGCAGCTGCCGACCAGCCACCCTCTGGTAGGTGGATGCGGACGTTGTCTCCAGGCGCCAAGGCAGGAAGATCAGTTGCCCGAGTGTCATGTGCCACCTTCTGCTGAGCACGCTGCTGTCCCATCCTTTGCAGTACTGGAGCATAGTCGGGTGTAGGAACAAGAATGGATGGCACAGTGGTCCTGAGGGCACGACTCATCAACAGCTGGGCTGGTGAGAGGCCAGTGGCTAGTGGGGCCGAGCGATAGGCCAGCAGGGCTAAACAGAAGTCAGATTCGGCATCAGCAGCCTTGCAGAGGAGTCGCTTGACGATATGAACGCCCTTTTCCGCCTTGCCATTTGACTGGGAATGCAGAAGGCTGGACGTCACGTGTGTGAAGCCATACGAAGCAGCAAAAGAAGACCATTCTTGGCTTGCAAAACAGGGCCCATTGTCCGACATGACAGTAAGCGGAATGCCATGGCGAGCGAAGGTGTCTTTGCATGCCCTGATGACAGCGGACGATGTCAAATCGTGCAGGCGTATGACCTCTGGATAATTCGAAAAGTAATCTATGATGATGACGTAGTCCCTGCCAAGCGCTTGAAAAAAGTCCACACCCACCTTCGCCCAGGGGGACGTCACCAACTCATGGGGCTGAAGCGTCTCAGGGGGCTGCGCTGGCTGAAACCTTTGGCAGGTGGGACAGTTGAGCACCATGTTGGCAATGTCATCGCTGATGCCCGGCCAGTAGACAGCTTCTCGGGCCCTCCGCCTGCACTTCTCAACCCCGAGATGGCCTTCGTGTAGTTGGTCGAGGACCAGCCTGTGCATGCTGTGTGGAATCACAATCCGGTCCAACTTTAGGAGGACACTGTCAATGACGGCCAAGTTGTCCCGGACATTGTAGAATTGTGGGCACTGTCCTTTGAGCCACCCTCCCGTCATGTGAGTCAGAAACATTAGGGACCTTCAAGCAGCTATTGGATAGGTACATGGATTACGGTAAAATGATATAGTGTAGATTTCTTTGTTCTTAAGGGCAGCACGGTAGCATTGTGGATAGCACAATTGCTTCACAGCTCCAGGGTCCCAGGTTCAATTCGGCTTGGACCACTGTCTGTGCGGAGTCTGCACATCCTCCCCGTGTCTGCGTGGGTTTCCTCCGGGTGCTCCGGTTTCCTCCCACAGTCCAAAGATGTGCAGGTTAGGTGGACTGGCCATGATAAATTGCCCTTAGTGTCCAAAATTGCCCTTGGTGTTGGGTGGAGGTGTTGAGTTTGGGTAGGGTGCTCTTTCCAAGAGCCGGTGCAGACTCAAAGGGCCGAATGGCCTCCTTCTGCACTGTAAATTCAATGATAATCTATGATTAATCTAGGACAAATGTTTGGCACAACATCGTGGGCTGAAGGGCCTGTTCTGTGCTGTATTTTCTATGTTCTATGTTCTATGTGGCGCATCACACTTTGTAGAAGGGGGTCAGCCGCAGTCTCCCGGCGAATACGGGCCAGACTTGAATCATCAGCTGGCAGATTGGCCGATGTGAAGGCCACATGTGCTTCGACCTGACCAACGAACCCCTCCGAATCGGATGGTGTGCTCACTGCTCTGGATAGGGCATCCGCGATGATGAGGTCCTTTCCCGGGGTGTAGACCAGTTGGAAGTCGTACCTCCGGAGCTTGAGCAGAATGCGCTGGAGGCGAGGGGTCATCTCATTCAGGTCCTTTTGTATGATGCTGATCAGGGAGCGATGGTCGGTTTCCACGGTGAACTGAGGGAGACCATACACGTAGTCGTGGAACTTATCTATGCCGGTTAACAAACCCAGGCACTCCTTCTTGATCTGCGCATAGCGCTGTTCTGTGGGGGTCATGGCCCGCGAAGCATAGGCGACCGGGGCCCATGATGCAGTGTCATGCCGTTGCAGGAGTACCGCCCCAATGCTGAACTGGCTGGCATCAGTCGAGATCTACGTATCTCGAGAGGTGTCGAAGAACGCCAATACCGGGGCGGTGGTGAGCTTAATCTTGAGCTCCTTCCATTCCTTCTGGTGTGCGGGCAGCCACTGGAACTCCGTGGTCTTCTTCACTAGGTGGCGAAGAGCCGTTGTGTGGGAGGCAAGGTTGGGAATGAACTTCCCCAGGATGTTGACCATCCCGAGAAAGCGTAGCACTGCTTTCTTATCTGTCGGCTGCGGAATGGCTGTAATGGCGCTCACTTTGTCTGCATCCAGACGCACTCCTGACCGGGATATGTGGTCCCCCAGAAACTTTAGCTCAGTTCGGCCAAAAGAACACTTGGCTCGGTTGAGGCGCAGGCCGTGTTCTCGTATCCGAGCAAAGCACGCTGGAGACGACTGATGTGCTCCTGTGGTGTGGTGGACCAGATGATGACGTTGTCAACATAGACGCGCACCCCTTCGATGCCCTCCATCATCTGTTCCATGATTCTGTGAAATACCTCGGATGCCGAGATGATGCCAAACGGCATTCTGTTGTAGCAGTACCTGCCAAAGGGAGTGTTGAAGATGCACAGCTTCCTGCTGCACTGATCCAGTTGAATCTGCCAAAAACCCTTCGAGGCATCAAGCTTTGTAAAAATTTTAGCCCGGGCCATTTCCCTCGTGATCTCTTCCCGTTTGGGTATGGGGTAGTGTTCCCTCATGACGTTGTTGTTTAGGTCTTTCAGGTCGATGCAGATCCGGAGTTCGCCAGAGGGCTTTTTTACGCACACCATGGAGCTGACCCATGGCATGGGCTCCGTGACCCGGGAAAGCACTCCTTGGTCCTGGAGATCCTGCAGCTGCTGCTTGAGGCGATCCTTGAGTGGCGCTGGGACTCTACGAGGTGCGTGAATGACCGGGGTGGCGTCCGGTTTGAGCCGTATTCTGTAAGTGTAGGGCAGTGTGCCCATGCCGTCGAATGCCTCCTGGTTGTGGACGAGGAGCGAGTGGAGCTGTGCCCTAAATTCTGCATCCGGGAAGTCTGACGTGCCTTCTGGAGACAGAGCGTGTACCCGCTGAACGAGGTGGAGAATCTTGCACGCCTGTGCGCCTAGCAGGGAGTCCTTCGATGATCCAACTATCTCAAAGGACAGTGATGCTGTGTATGCAGTGTGTGTCACCTGGAGCTGGCAGGATCCCATGGCCGGGATAGCGTTTCCGTTGTAGTCGACCATCTTACAACGGGATGGCCAAATCGGTGGTCTGACCTTCAAGGCGTAGAAGGCTGACCATGCAATAAGGTTGGTGGAGGCACCAGTGTCTAAACGGTATGTGATTGGTGATCGGTTGACCATTAGGATGGCACACCATTCATCACCCGGACTGACACTGTCCACTGGCATCGGCTGGTGTGTCCTGCTTGGGGACATCCAATTCCTGTCTATGACCGCAACGCGGAAGGCTTCCGGGTCGTCTGAATCACCGGTTTGTATATCGTCAGGGTATGACACAGTGTATGGAGGCTGAATGGTCCGCACGTCCCTGCGAGGCTGGCGGAATTGGGGAGCATTGGCAGGTTGAGCTGCTCGACAGCAGGCAGCGTAGTGGCCCATCTTGCCACAGCGGAGGCATTGTCGGTTCTTTGCTGGACATTGCCGCTTTAAATGTGCAGATCCACAGATGCCGCACGTCGTGACGTCATGGCGTTCATTGCGCCATCGCGCATGCGCAGTTCGGTCCTGCGTAGAGCACATCTGCGCATCACGTCCCTCTGCGTTGACGTGTCTTTTGGCGCGTACAAGCGCGGGAGGCCGCGGAAAACGCGCAAAATGGCCACCCTCGTCCGGGCCACGGGCCGGGAGGAATTTGATCGCCTGGACCCGCTCGGCCTCGTAGGACCCCAGCCTTGCCGATTCGGCCGCGTAGGCCCCTGCCGTGCCGATTCGGCCGCGTAGGACCCCTGCCGTGCCGATTCGGCCGCGTAGGACCCCTGCCGTGCCGATTCGGCCGCGTAGGACCCCTGCCGTGCCGATTCGGCCGCGTAGGACCCCTGCCGTGCCGATTCGGCCGCGTAGGACCCCAGCCTTGCTGATTCGGCCGCGTAGGACCCCTGCCGTGCCGATTCGGCCGCGTAGGACCCCAGCCTTGCTGATTCGGCCGCGTAGGACCCCTGCCGTGCCGATTCGGCCGTGTAGGACCCCTGCCGTGCCGATTCGGCCGCCTGAAATTGGGAGTAGTGGCTGGTCGCGTTTTCATGGAGGACGCAGGCTTCGATGGCAGTGGCTAGGGTGAGGCTTTTAATTTTGAGGAGCTGCTGGCATAGGGCGTCCGAGGTGACCCCAAAGACTATCTGGTCCCGAATCATGGAATCGGAGGTGGCCTGGTAACCGCAGGACTGCGCAAGGATACGGAGGTGTGTTAGGAAAGTTGAAAAGGCTCATCTTTACCCTGCAGGCGCTGCTGGAAGAGGTACCTCTCGTAACTCTCATTTACCTCGACGCTGAAGTGTTGCTCGAGTTTAAGAAGGACCGTCTTGTACTACGTCTTGTCCTCACCTTCCGCGAACACCAGGGAGTTGTAGATGTGGATGGCGTGTTGCCCTGCCGTGGAGAGGAAAAGGGCGATTTTCCTGGTGTCTGAAGCATTCTCCCTTTCTGTGGCTTCCAGGAAGAACTGGAAGCACTGTTTAAACAGCTTCCAGTTGACGCCGAGGTTTCCAGCGATTTGGAGCGGCTGCGGCGGGCTGATGGTGTCCATGGCGCAGGATGGCGGATTCCTGAAGATGTGTAGGCAGGTCTCACAGTTGCTGGATTCCAATCCTGGTACTATGTTGTGTTGGGTACTCTGCTACACAGACAAACCAACATGGTTGCAGATGGTGCAACTGTTTTATTACTATCAATAACAACATCTGTAAACTTGTTACTGTGGTTCGTTCATTACCCTTTAAACTGTGGACCCAACCCTAACACTATCTTAGAGAGGCACTCAGTACATGGTGTATGTCTGAGTGGCACGCTGTGAGCTCTGTGCCCTGAGCTGTCTCCTGCTGGAATGAGCGGGAACTGTGGTGTTCCCCGTTTTATAGTGCGTGTGCCCTTGCTTGCGATTGGCTGTGATGTTGCATGTGTGTTGATTGGTCCGTTGATCTGTCCATCAGTGTGTGTGTGTGTTTGCACCATGATGCTTATCTGAATATCATGACAATGCTGAATTTCCTTAGTTTCCTTGATTTCTCGAGGAATTAAGGGCTATGGAGAGAGCGTGGGTAAATGGAGTTGAAATCAGCCATGATTGAATGGTGGAGTGGACTCGATGGGCCGAATGGCCTTACTTCCGCTTCTATGTCTTATGGTCTTAAGGGGCCAAATAAAGCAAATACATGAGTAAATACACGGTTTCGGACATCGTGAATTTAAATCTTACAGGGAGCAGATCAGTCCGAGGGAGAGCCTGGTAGCTGTGGGGAAATGAAATGAAATGAAAATTGTTTATTGTCACAAGTAGGCTTCAAATGAAGTTACTGTGAAAAGCCCCTAGTTGCCACATTCCGGCGCCTGTTCGGGGAGGCTGGTACGGGAATTGAACTGCGCTGCTGGCCTGCCTTGGTCTGCTTTAAAAGCCAGCTGTTTAGCCCTGTGCTAAACCAGCCCCTTTCGAAGCTGGGAAGAAGCTGTTCCCATGTCCGGATGTGCGGGTCTTCAGACCTCTGTCTCTATTGCCTGATGGAAGGGTCTGGAAGAAGGCAAAGCCTGGATGGGAGGGGTCTCTGATAATGCTGTCTGCCTTCCTGAGGCAGCGGGAGGAGTAGACAGAATCAACGTGCGGATGGCAAGCCTGTGTGATGCATTGGGTTGAGTTCACCACACTGCAGTTTCTTGTGATCTTGGGCCGAGCAGTTGCCATACCAGGCTGTGATGCAGCCGGATAGGATGCTCTCTATCGCACATCTGTAGAGGTTTGTGAGAGTCGATGCAGGCATGCAAATTTCTTTAGTTTCAAGACTGCACCTACCCTCCGAAAGAGCACCCCACTTAGGCCCATGCCCCACTCTATCCCTGCAACCCAGTAACCCCACCTAACCTTTTTGGACACTCAGCGACAATTTAGCATGGCCAATCCACCTAACCTATACTTACACGCAGACACAGGGAGAACGTGCAGTCTCCGCACAGACAGTGACCCAGTGGGGAATCGAACTTGGGACCCTGGCGCTCTGAAGCCACAGTGCTATCCACTTGTGCTGCCATGCTGCCCAAGGTATATCTACGCCCCTTGAACATTATCATTTACAGGTTTGATATTCATATCTCCTTGTGGTCTCTTTGTGTCCTCCTGATGTGGACTTAATCCAACTTTCTAATTCCTCCTTAGGCATCCAAAGTATCTGATATACATAATGTAATAACCAGAAAAGTCACTGACACCCATCCTACCTGAGGCATCTCCAGGACCTTCTAGGCTAAAGGGATCACTGTGCACAGAGGTTAGCACTGCTGCCTCACAGCGCCAGGGACCCGGGTTTGATTCCGACCTTGGGTGACTGTGTGGAATTAGTGCATTCTCCCCTTGTCTGCTTGAGTTTCCTCCAGGTGCTCTTGTTTCCTCCCACAGTCCAAACTTGTGCAGGTTAGGTGGATTGGCCATGATAAATTGCCCTTAGTGACCAAAAAGGTTAGGAGGGGTTATTGGGTTACAGGGATAGGGTGGAAGTGAGGGTCAGTGGGTCAGTGCAGACTCGATGGGCCGAATGGCCTCCTTCTATACTGTATGTTTCATGTTATATATAGGAACATATAATACATGCTGTGTTTTTTATTTTTTATTGGTTCCAATTAAGGGGTAATTTAACGTGGCCAATCCACCTACCCTGCACGTCTTTGGCTTGTGGGGGTGAGACCCTTGCAGACATGTGCAATCTCCAAATGGATAGTGACCCGGGGCCGGGATTGAACCTGGGTCATCGGTGCCGTGAGGCAGCAGTGCTAACCACTGCACCACTATGCCGCCCCATACTTGTTGTGTTTTATACAAGAGTACAAAATGTTAGAAAACACATTTAGATTGCCCCTGTGGGTTTTTGTGCAATGTTAGTACGAATACCTCACACAGCCTTTTTGATGAAACTGAATTCCATTGCAGTACACGACTGAATCTTTTATTGATTCAGAATGCAAACTCCAAAATCCCCCAATATGAAGAGGAGTAAGGCAAAATTGTCCACTGCCACTTATTTTATTCAGTATCTTCAATAATGATGAGTATATGATACTTTAAGAATAAATTTCAGAGCATCAGTTATAGCCATTTAGAAAAGAAATGCAACATTCCTTTTTCAGTAGTATTATATTCTTGCTATTCTCCCCAGGGATTTAGAATAGACTTTACAAAATACTATTCTCAACACAGAATTACATACAACAGGAGTCCATTTCAGAGACCTGGGCACACATTAGGCATTTGTGCACAGACCAGTAAAACCTGTATAATTAACTGTCCATAATGATTGATAAACGGGGAATCAGGCAGGCCATCAGTCCTCACAGCGTACTTGAATTCCTGCTAAGTCCTCCATTGCACTGGGCATAAAAATTAACACCATTGTCTTACAACTGTAGGCTAACCAAATTGAGTCCAGTGATTGATATTCCAAACTACAGAATTATTTTACACAACTCAAAGGGGGATCTCAAGCGCATGGATTGTGCCATTGTTGGCTTCATATCAGTACCTGGGAGTCCTTGATGTCAGCTGCAACTTTGAAGCGGCCTTTAAGAACCCTGTTGAAGTAAAGGCAAAAAGAACACATTGATGTCTTTGAAGGCAGAGAATGACTAAAGTACTAATGCAGTCAATACTTCAACCAACTGTCCAAATAATGCTCCTTCATGGTTGCAAGCCTCTAGGTGTCCTTTGGTTCTTATACAAGATCTAAACAAAATGTGGAGTGGATTTGTGGTTTAATGGGAGGACAGTTATGGCGAGATTCTGCCATTAAGCATGTTTTTTGTGGGGGTGTCATCTCACGGTAGTAAGTCCCTGGCTCAGTAATAAAATCACATCAGTAATAAAATGGTTGCATTTGCTGCCACTGCAGAGGGCGCATTCACTGGATGTGCAGTCACAGTGCCTGTGACATAATTCAGCCACAGGTAGCTGCCTGCATCAAAGAATAGGATGATCCATAGTATTGAGTCACGTAAAGACATTTAAACAAGTGTAGCATCAATAAAATATTTTTTTTTACCTTGGTTAAGGATTATAGTTTTCACAGAATATTGAACCCCAAAATACCAATTAAAATTCCTGGGATTGTGATTGCAACTCTCTGCTGGCTACCTCACTGGTCCCACTCCCAACCCTTCACTGCTTCCCTTTCACTCACCGCCCTGTGCCCTCGCTGTCCACAGGCAGTGAGCAGTGTGGTGAACAAAGAGGCCAGAGTTGGGAGTGGGGTGGTAAGCAAAGCAGTAAGTGGAGTGAATGAGGGCAAGCAAACAATGAGTGGGTAGGTGAATGAGATGAGCATGTGGGTGGAAAATGTTCACCTGCCCGACGACGATGATGCAAGTGGTGCTGCACATGCGTGTGTGGTGCCTTGCAGTTCCAGGCGTGCAATTACGACATCACTTCCTGTCCAGTGCAGTGACAGGAGGTATGGGGAATAAAGAAACACCCGCCTCTATATTGGTGCCTTTCATAATAAATGAATTACTTTTGAAGTTCCACAATTGCTTTCCTGTAGGAAATTTGGGAGCCAATTTTATGCACAGCTGTGAAAGTTACCAGATAATCTGTTTCAGTGATATTGGTTGAGTTGGTTAACATTGGTTGAGATATCCACAGGGCCACCCAATCTTCTTGGAAATGATGTTCACCTGAGAGGGAAGATAAGGGCTTGGTTTAACATTTCATCCAAAAGATGACATCTCTGATAGTGTAGCAGTCCTGCAGTCACCTTAAATTTTTTCACTCAAGTTGCTTGAGCAAGACTTGACTGACAACCTTCTGACTCATAGGTGAGAGTGCTACCAATTGAGTCATAGCTGGTGCGACAAGCAGCTAATGATGAGTAAGCACAGTAAACAGCATTGGGATATCAAGGTCTAGGATACCACGTGCAGTTTGCACAGGTGCTGCCAAGTGAATGTACATAGCAGAACAACGAAAGGTGTATGGGATGCCAGATTTGAGAAAACACATTCATATTTGCAGGGCTTGATACAGATGCTGTTACTCTTTCAGAACCTGCCAGTTTCCCCGGATATAGTTGAGTGCTCTTGTGTGGTCTGGAGGATGACGATAATGCTCTTACATTTATAGTGAACTGTGTTTTAAGACATGGCAGGAGATCTCAGACCCATGTCATGCTCCTCGTGTGAGATGTGGGAGCTCAGAGACACATCCACTGTCCCTGGCTCCTTCACGTGCAAGAGGTGTGTCCAGTTGCAGCTCCTGTTAGACCGCTTGACGGCCCTGGAGCTGCGGATGGACTCACTTTGGAGCATCCGTGATGCTGAGGACGTCGTGGATAGCACGTTTAGCAAGTTGGTCACACAGCAGGTGAAAGGTACTGAGGGAGATAGTAAATGGGTGACCAAAAGACAGAGCGAGAGTAGGAAGGCAGTGCAGGTGTCCTCTGCGGTCATCTCCCTGCAAAACAGATATACCGCTTTGGATACTGTTGAGGGAGATGGCTCACCAGGGGAAGGCAGCAGCAGCCAGGTTCATGGCACCGTGGCTGGCTCTGCTGCGCAGCTGGGCAGGAGGAAGAATGGCAGGGCTATAGTGATTGGGGACTCAATTGTAAGGGGAATAGACAGGCGGTTCTGCGGACGTAATCGAGACTCCAGGATGGTATGTTGCCTCCCTGGTGCAAGGGTCAAGGATGTCTCGGAGCGGCTGCAGGGCATTCTGGGGGGAGGAGGGTAAACAGCCAGCTGTCGTGGTGCACATAGACACCAACGATATAGGTAAAAAACGGGACGAGGTCCTACAAGCTCAATTCAGGGAGTTAAACTAAAAAGTAGGACCTCAAAGGTAGTAATCTCAGGATTGCTACCAGTGCCACGAGCTAGTCAGAGTAGGAATGTCAGGATAGAGAGGATGAATACGTGGCTCGAGAGATGGTGCAAGAGGGAGGGATACAAATTCCTGGGACATTGGAACCGGTTCTGGGGGAGGTGGGACCAGTACAAACCGGACGGTCTGCACCTGGGCAGGACTGGAACCGATGTCCTGGGGGGGTGTTTGCTAGAGCTGTTGGGGAGAGTTTAAACTAATGTGGCAGGGGGATGGGAACCGATGCAGGAAGTTGGAAGGTAATAAAACAGGGACAGAAATAAAAGGCAGTAAGGGGGAAAGTGTAAGGCAGAGAAGCCATAGTCAAAAATCAAAAAGGGCGACAGTACAAGGTACAGTGACTGAGGGGAGCTCAGTGAATAGGACCAGGAATACTAAAAGAAATAAAACGGGAAGTGAAAACATTAATGGTAAGCGACGTGGCAGGTTGTTGCAGGAAGATATGGGTTCGACGACAAGGAAAATTAGGAGAAAGGTTAAGAGGAAATATAACTTAGGAGAGGTTACTGATCGAGGTGTTAAGATTAAGAACAGAGGTAAAAAAGCCAACATAAGTGTACTTTACCTGAATGCTCGTAGTATTCGGAATAAGGTAAATGAGTTGATGGCGCAAATCATCGTGAATGACTATGATTTAGTGGCCATTACTGAAACATGGTTAAAGGATGGTCACGACTGGGAGTTAAATATCCGCGGGTATCAAACCTTTCGGAAGGACAGAGTGGATGGTAAGGGAGGTGGTGTAGCTCTGTTATTTAAGGATGACATCCGGGCAACAGTAAGGGATGACATCGGTGCGATGGAGGATAAGGTTGAATCCATTTGGGTGGAAATCAGGAATAGTAAGGCGAAAAAGTCACTGATAGGAGTAATCTATAGGCCACCAAATAGTAACATAATGGTGGGGCAGGCAACAAACAAAGAAATAACAGATGCATGTAGAAATGGCACAGCAGTTATCATGGGGGATTTTAATCTACATGTTGATTGGTTTAACCAGGTCGGTCAAGGCAGCCTTGAGGAGGAGTTTATAGAATGTATCCGCGATAGTTTCCTCGAACAGTATGTAATGGAACCTACGAGGGAACAAGTGGTCCTAGATCTGGTCCTGTGTAATGAGACAGGATTGATTCAGGATCTCATAGTTAGGGATCCTCTCGGAAGGAGCGATCACAATATGGTGGAATTTAAAATACAGATGGAGGGTGAGAAGGTAAAATGAAGCACTAGTGTTTTGTGCTTAAACAAAGGAGATTACAATGGGATGAGAGAAGAACTAGCTAAGGTAGACTGGGAGCAAAGACTTTATGGTGAAACAGTTGAGGAACAGTGGAGAACCTTCCAAGTGATTTTTCACAGTGCCCAGCAAAGGTTTATACCAACAAAAAGGAAGGACGGTAAAAAGAGGGAAAATCGACTGTGGACCCGTGTGGGGCAGCACGGTAGCCTTGTGGATAGCACAATTGCTTCACAGCTCCAGGGTCCCAGGTTCGATTCTGGCTTGGGTCACTGTCTGTGCGGAGTCTGCACGTCCTCCCCGTGTGTGCGTGGGTTTCCTCCGGGTGCTCCGGTTTCCTCCCACAGTCCAAAGATGTGCAGGTTAGGTGGATTGGCCATGATAAATTGCCCTTAGTGTCCAAAAAATTGCCCTTAGTGTTGGGTGGGGTTACTGGGTTATGGGGATAGGGTGGAAGTGTTGACTTTGGGTAGGGTGCTCTTTCCAAGAGCCGGTGCAGACTCGATGGGCCGAATGGCCTCCTTCTGCACTGTAAATTCTATGATAATCTATGATATCTAAGGAAATAAGGTAGCAAAGATCAGTGGGAGACTAGAGGACTGGGAAATCTTTAGGGGGCAACAGAAAGCTACTAAAAAAGCTATAAAGAAGAGTAAGATAGATTATGAGAGTAAACTTGCTCAGAATATAAAAACAGATCGTAAAAGTTTCTACAAATACATAAAACAAAAAAAAGTGGCTAAGGTAAATATTGGTCCTTTAGAGGATGAGAAGGGAGATTTAATAATGGGAGATGAGGAAATGGCTGAGGAACTGAACAGGTTTTTTGGGTCGGTCTTCACAGTGGAAGACACAAATAACATGCCAGTGACTGATGGAAATGAGGCTATGACAGGTGAGGACCTTGAGAGGATTGATATCACCAGTGAGGTAGTGATGGGCAAGCTAATGGGGCTAAAGGTAGACAAGTCTCCTGGCCCTGATGGAATGCATCCCAGAGTGCTAAAAGAGATGGCTAGGGAAATTGCAAATGCACTAGTGATAATTTACCAAAATTCACTAGACTCTGGGGTGGTCCCGGGGATTGGAAATTAGCAAACGTGACACCACTGTTTAAAAAAGGAGGTAGGCAGAAAGCGGGTAATTATAGACCAGTGAGCTTAACTTCGGTAGTAGGGAAGATGCTGGAATCTATCATCAAGGAAGAAATAGCGAGGCATCTGGATGGAAATTGTCCCATTGGACAGACGCAGCACGGGTTCATAAAGGGCAGGTCGTGCCTAACTAATTTAGTGGAATTTTTTGAGGACATTAACAGTGCGGTAGATAACGGGGAGCCAATGGATGTGGTATATCTGGATTTCCAGAAAGCCTTTGACAAGGTGCCACACAAAAGGTTGTTGCGTAAGATAAAGATGTATGGCATTAAGGGGGAAGTAGTAGCATGGATAGAGGATTGGTTATTTAATAGAAATCAAAGAGGGGGGATTAATGGGTGTTTCTCTGGTTGGCAATCAGTAGCTAGTGATGTCCCTCAGGGATCAGTGTTGGACCCACAACTGTTCACAATTTACATAGATGATTTGAAGTTGGGGACCAAGGACAATGTGTCCAAGTTTGCAGACGACACTAAGATAAGTGGTAAAGCAAAAAGTGCAAAGGCCACTGGAAGTATGCAGAGGGATTTGGATATGCTAAGTGAATGGGCTAGGGTCTGGCAGATGGAATACAATGTTGACAAATGGAGGTTATCCATTCTGGTAGGAATAACAGCAAAAGGGATTATTATTTAAATGATAAAATATTAAAACATGCTGCTGTGCAGAGAGACCTGGGTGTGCTAGTGCATGAGTCGCAAAACGTTGTTTTTCAAGTGCAACAGGTGATTAAGAAGGCAAATGGAATTTTGTCCTTCATTGCTAGAGGGATGGAGTTTAAGACTAGGGAGGTTCTGCTGCAATTGTATAAGGTGTTAGTGAGACCACACCTGGAGTATTGTGTTCAGTTTTGGTCTCCTTACTTGAGAAAGGACGTACTGGCACTGGAGGGTGTGCAGAGGAGATTCACTAGGTTAATCCCAGAGCTGAAGGAGTTGGATTACGAGGAGAGGTTGAGTAGACTGGGACTGTACTCGTTGGAATTTAGAAGGATGCGGGGGAATGTGTCCAAGTTTGCAGACGACACTAAGATAAGTGGTAAAGCAAAATGTGCAGAGGATACTGGAAGTCTGCAGAGGGATTTGGATAGGCTAATTGAATGGGCTAGGGTCTGGAAGATGGAATACAATGTTGACAAATGTGAGGTTATCCATTTTGGTAGGAATAACAGCAAAAGGGATTATTATTTAAATGATAAAATATTAAAACATGCTGCTGTGCAGAGAGACCTGGGTGTGCTAGTGCATGAGTCGCAGAAAGTTGGTTTTCAGGTGTAACAGGTGATTAAGAAGGCAAATGGAATTTTGTCCTTCATTGCTAGAGGGATGGAGTTTAAGACTAGGGAGGTTATGCTGCAATTGTATAAGGTGTTAGTGAGGCCACACCTGGAGTATTGTGTTCAGTTTTGGTCTCCTTACTTGAGAAAGGACGTACCGGCACTGGAGGGTGTGCAGAGGAGATTCACTAGGTTAATCCCAGAGCTGAAGGGGTTGGATTACGAGGAGAGGTTGAGTAGACTGGGACTGTACTCGTTGGAATTTAGAAGGATGAGGGGGGATCTTATAGAAACATATAAGATTATGAAGGGAATAGATAGGATAGATGCGGGCAGGTTGTTTCCGCTGGTGGGTGAAAGCAGAACTAGGGGGCATAGCCTCAAAATAAGGGGAAGTAGATTTAGGACTGAGTTTAGGAGGAACTTCTTCACCCAAAGGGTTGTGAATCTATGGAATTCCTTGCCCAGTGAAGCAGTAGAGGCTCCTTCATTAAATGTTTTTAAGATAAAGATATTTAGTTTTTTGAAGAATAAAGGGATAAAGGGTTATGGTGTTCGGGCCGGAAAGTGGAGCTGAGTCCACAAAAGATCAGCCATGATCTCATTGAATGGTGCAGCAGGCTCGAGGGGCCAGATGGCCTACTCCTGCTCCTAGTTCTTATGTTCTTATGTTGCTTGTGAAGCGTTTTTGGAACCTGTGATCTGCCTACCAAGCTGGTATGTCTTACCCCCTTGTACTGGACTCAGCAGATACAATCATTTCTTTATTGAGATTGAGGAAATTTTTTGGAGTGAGCTTTGGGCAATGATCTAATTGTTAATTAGTTACTGCAATCCTGGGAAAGGGTTGTAAATGTATCTCTTTCAGGTTTTACTCCATCAAAATAAATGAACAGATTCTGTACAGCTATGTAATTCATGTTTGCCCTTCCCAACATAACGTACAAGAATATGAAATGAGAGATGGTAGGGGTTACCAAACAGGGCTCTGTGGGCCTCCGAGGGATGGGAGAGTGGGGCCTGCGAGGGGTTAGAGAGCAGGGGAGTGCAGGGCCGACAGAGAGGGGGAGGGTGGTTTTGGACTCAAGAAAGGGGAGCAGGGCATGCGAAGGGTATGGTGGGGGGATGGGGGAATCGGGCCTTAGAGAGAACTGAGTGTGTGAGAGATAAATGCATATGTGTGTGAGTAGGATGAGTGCGTGTGTGTGAGAGGGATGAATGTGTGCGAGTGGGAGTGATGAATGGGTGAGAGTGGGAGGGATGAAAGAGTGCGAGAAAGAGGGATGAATGGGTGCGAGTGAGAGGGATGAATGGGTGCGAGTGGGAGGGATGAATGGCTGAGAGTGAGAGGGGTGAATGGGTGCGAGTGAGAGGGGTGAATGGGTGCGAGTGAGAGGGATGAATGGGTGCGAGTGAGAGGGATGAATGAGTGCGAGTAAGAGGGATGAATGGGTGCGAGTGAGAGGGGTGAATGGGTGCGAGTGAGAGGGATGAATGGGTGCGAGTGAGAGGGATGAATGGGTGCGAGTGAGAGGGATGAATGGGTGTGAGTGAGAGGGATGAATGTGTGCGAGTGGGAGTGATGAATGGGTGAGAGTGGGAGGGATGAATGAGTGCGAGAAAGAGGGATGAATGGGTGCGAGTGAGAGGGATGAATGGGTGCGAGTGGGAGGGATGAATGGGTGAGAGTGGGAGGGATGAATGAGTGCGAGTAAGAGGGATGAATGGGTGCGAGTGAGAGGGGTGAATGGGTGAGAGTGAGGGCGAATAATGGGTGAGAGTGAGAGGGATGAATGGGTGCAAGTGAGAGGGATGAATGGGTGCGAGTGAGAGGGATGAATGGGTGCATGTGAGAGGGGTGAATGGGTGCGAGTGAGAGGGATGAATGGGTGCATGTGAGAGGGATAAATGGGTGTGAGTGAGAGGGATGAATGTGTGTGAGTGAGAGGGATGAATGGGTGCGAGTCAGAGGGATGAATGGGTGTGAGTGAGTGGGAATAATGGGTGCGAGTGAGAGGGATGAATGGGTGAGAGTGAGAGGGATGAATGGGTGAGAGTGAGAGGGATGAATGTGTGCGAGTGGAAGGGATGAATGGGTGCGAGTGGGAGGGATGAATGGGTGAGAGTGAGTGGGATGAATGGGTGAGAGTGAGAGGGATGAATGGGTGAGAGTGAGTGGGATGAATGGGTGCGAGAGGGATGGATGGGTGCGAGTGAGAGGGATGAATGTGTGCGAGCGAGAGGGATGAATGTGTGCGTGTGGGAGGGATGAATGGGTGAGAGTGAGAGGGATGAATGTGTGCGTGTCGGAGGGATGAATGTGTGCGAGTGAGAGGGATGAATGGGTGAGAGTGAGAGGGATGAATGGGTGAGAGTGAGAGGGATGAATGTGTGCGAGTGAGAGGGATGAATGGGTAAGAGTGAGAGGGATGAATTTGTGCGAGTGGGAGGGATGAATGGGTGAGAGTGAGAGGGATGAATGGGTGAGAGTGAGAGGGATGAATGTGTGCGTGTGGGAGGGATGAATGTGTGCGAGTGGGAGGGATGAATGGGTGAGAGTGAGAGAGATGAATGGGTGCGAGTGAGAGGGATGAATGGGTGTGAGTGCGAGGGATCAATGGGTGCGAATGGGAGGGATGAATGGGTGAGAGTGAGAGGGATGAATGGGTGCGTGTGAGAGCCGTGAATGTGTGCGAGTGAGAGGGATGAATGGGTGCGAGAGAGAGCGATGAAAGGGTGAGAGTGAGAGGGATGAATGGGTGCGAGAGAGCGGGATGATTGTGTGGGAGGGATGAATGGGTGCGAGTGAGATGGATGAATGTGTGAGAGTAAGAGGGATGAATGTGTGCGAGTGAGAGGGATGAATGGGTGCGAGTGAGAGGCGTGAATGTGTGCGAGTGAGAGGGATGAATGTGTGCGTGTCGGAGGGATGAATGGGTGCGAGTGAGAGGGATGAATGGGTGCGAGTGAGAGGAGTGAATGTGTGAGAGTAAGAGGGATGAATGTGTGCGAGTGAGAGAGATGAATGTGTGCGAGTGAGAGGGATGAATGGGTGCGAGTGAGAGGCGTGAATGTGTGCGAGTGAGAGGGATGAATGTGTGCGTGTCGGAGGGATGAATGGGTGCGAGTGAGAGGGATGAATGGGTGCGAGTGAGAGGGATGAATGTGTGCGTGTCGGAGGGATGAATGGGTGAGAGTGAGAGGGATGAATGTGTGCGAGTGAGAGGGATGAATGGGTGCGAGTGAGAGGGATGAATGGGTGCGAGTGAGAGGGATGAATGGGTGAGAATGAGAGGGATGAATGTGTGCGAGTGAGAGGGATGAATGTGTGCGAGTGAGAGGGATGAATGGGTGCGAGAGAGAGAGATGAATGGGTGCGAGTGAGAGTGATGAATGTGAGCGAGTGAGAAGGATGAATGGGTGAGAATGAGAGGGATGAATGGGTGCGAGTGAGAGGGATGAATGTGTGCGTGTGGGAGGGATGAATGTGTGCGAGTGAGAGGGATGAATGGGTGCGAGAGAGAGAGATGAATGTATGCGAGAGAGAGGGATGAATGGGTGCGAGTGAGAGTGATGAATCTGTGAGAGTGAGAGGGATGAATGGGTGAGAGTGAGAGGGGTGGAGGGGTGAGAGTGAGAGGGATGAATGGGTGAGAGTGAGGGGGTGAATGTGTGAGAGTGAGAGGGGTAAATGTGTGTCAGTGAGGGGGATGAATGTGTGCGAGTGAGAGGGATGAATGGGTGACAGTGAGAGGGATGAATGGGTGTGAGTGAGAGGGATGAGTGGGTGAGAGTGAGAGGGATGAGTGGGTGAGAGTGAGGGGGATGAGTGGGTGAGAGTGAGAGGGGTGAATGGGTGTGAGTGAGAGGGATGAATGTGTGCGAGTGAGAGGGATGAATGGGTGAGAGTGAGAGGGATGAATGTGTGCGAGTGAGAGGGATGAATGGGTGAGAGTGAGAGGGATGAATGGGTGACAGTGAGAGGGATGAATGGGTGCGAGTGAGAGGGATGAATGGGTGAGAGTGAGAGGGATGAATGTGTGCGTGTGGGAGGGATGAATGTGTGCGAGTGAGAGGGATGAATGGGTGCGAGAGAGAGAGATGAATGTATGCGAGAGAGAGGGATGAATGGGTGCGAGTGAGAGGGATGAATGGGTGAGAGTGAGGGGGTGAATGTGTGAGAGTGAGAGGGGTGAATGTGTGTCAGTGAGGGGGATGAATGTGTGCGAGTGAGAGGGATGAATGGGTGACAGTGAGAGGGATGAATGTGTGCGAGTGAGAGGGATGAATGGGTGACAGTGAGAGGGATGAATGTGTGCGAGTGAGAGGGATGAATGGGTGTGAGTGAGAGGGATGAATGTGTGCGAGTGAGAGGGATGAATGGGTGAGAGTGAGAGGGATGAATGGGTGCGAGTGGGAGGATAAAATTGGTGCGAGTGAGAGGGATGAATGGCTGCGAGAGAGAGGGATGAATGGGTGCGAGTGAGAGGGATGAATGGGTGAGAGTGAGGGGGTGAATGTGTGAGAGTGAGAGGGGTGAATGTGTGCGAGTGAGAGGGATGAATGGGTGCGAGTGAGAGGGATGAATGTGTGCGAGTGAGAGGGATGAATGGGTGAGAATGAGAGGGATGAATGGGTGCGAGTGGGAGGATAAAATTGGTGCGAGTGAGAGGGATGAATGGCTGCGAGAGAGAGGGATGAATGGGTGCGAGTGAGAGGGATGAATGGGTGAGAGTGAGAGGGATGAATGGGTGCGAGAGAGAGGGATGAATGGGTGAGAGTGAGAGGGATGAATGGGTGAGAATGAGAGGGATGAATGTGTGCGAGTGAGAGGGATGAATGGGTGAGAGTGAGAGGGATGAATGGGTGAGAGTGAGAGGGATGAATGTGTGCGAGCGAGAGGGATGAATGGGTGAGAGTGAGAGGGCGGAATGGGTGAGAGTGAGAGGGATGAATGGGTGCGAGAGAGAGGGATGAATGGGTGAGAGTGAGAGGGATGAATGGGTGAGAATGAGAGGGATGAATGTGTGCGAGTGAGAGGGATGAATGGGTGAGAGTGAGAGGGGTGGAGGGGTGAGAGTGAGTGGGATGAATGGGTGGGAGAGAGAGGGATGAATGTGTGAGAGTGAGAGGGATGAATGTGTGCGAGTGAGAGGGATGAATGTGTGAGAGTGAGAGGGATGAATGGGTGAGAGTGAGAGGGATGAATGTGTGCGAGTGAGGCGGTGAATGTGTGCGAGTGAGAGGGACGAATGGGTGCGAGAGAGAGAGATGAATGTGTACGAGAGAGAGGGATGAATGGGTGCGAGTGAGAGGGATGAATGGGTGAGAGTGAGAGGGATGAATGGGTGGGAGTGAGAAGAATGAATGGGTGCAAGAGAGAGGGATGAATGGGTGAGAGTGAGAGGGATGAATGTGTGTGAGTGAGAGGGATGAATGGGTGAGAGTGAGAGGGATGAATGGGTGTGAGTGAGAGGGATGAATGTGTGCGAGTGAGAGGGATGAATGGGTGAGAGTGAGAGGGATGAATGTGTGCGAGTGAGAGGGATGAATGGGTGAGAGTGAGAGGGATGAATGGGTGAGAGTGAGAGGGATGAATGGGTGGGAGTGAGAAGGATGAATGGGTGCAAGAGAGAGGGATGAATGGGTGAGAGTGAGAGGGATGAATGTGTGTGAGTGAGAGGGATGAATGGGTGAGAGTGAGAGGGATGAATGGGTGTGAGTGAGAGGGATGAATGTGTGCGAGTGAGAGGGATGAATGGGTGAGAGTGAGAGGGATGAATGTGTGCGAGTGAGAGGGATGAATGGGTGAGAGTGAGAGGGATGAATGGGTGAGAGTGAGAGGGATGAATGTGTGCGAGTGAGGGGGTGAATGTGTGCGAGAGAGCGGGATGAATGGGTGCGAGTGAGAGGGATGAATGGGTGAGAGTGAGAGGGATGAATGTGTGCGAGTGAGAGGGATGAATGGTTGCGAGTGAGAGGAATGAATGGGTGAGAGTGAGAGGGATGAATGGGTGAGAGTGAGAGGGATGAATGTGTGCGAGTGAGAGGGATGAATGGGTGAGAGTGAGAGGGATGAATGGGTGCGAGTGAGAGTGATGAATGTGTGCGAGTGAGAGGGATGAATATGTGAGAGTGAGAGGGATGAATGTGTGCGAGTGAGAGGGATGAATGGGTGAGAGTGAGAGGGATGAATGGGTGAGAGTGAGAGGGATGAATGTGTGCGAGTGAGGGGGTGAATGTGTGCGAGAGAGAGGGATGAATGGGTGCGAGAGAGAGAGATGAATGTGTGCGAGAGAGAGGGATGAATGGGTGCGAGTGAGAGGGATGAATGTGTGCGAGTGAGAGGGATGGATGGGTGAGAGTGAGAGGGATGAATGTGTGCGAGTGAGAGGGATGAATGGTTGCGAGTGAGAGGAATGAATGGGTGAGAATGAGGGGGTGAATGTGTGCGAGTGAGAGGGATGAATGGGTGCGAGAGAGAGAGATGAATGTATGCGAGAGAGAGGGATGAATGGGTGCGAGTGAGAGTGATGAATGTGTGCGAGTGAGAGGGATGAATATGTGAGAGTGAGAGGGATGAATGTGTGCGAGTGAGAGGGATGAATGGGTGAGAGTGAGGGGGTGAATGTGTGCGAGTGAGAGGGATGAATGTATGAAAGTGAGAGGGGTGAATGTGTGAGAGTGAGAGAGATGAATGTGTACGAGTGAGAGGGGTGAATGTGTGAGAGTGAGAGGGGTGAATGTGTGCGAGTGAGTTGTGTGGTTTTGTGAAGGGGAGGTCGTGTCTCACTAACTTGATAGAGTTTTTCGAGGAGGTCACTAAGATGATTGATGCAGGTAGGGCAGTAGATGTAGTCTATATGGACTTCAGTAAGGCCTTTGACATGGTCCCTCATGGTAGACTAGTACAAAAGGTGAAGTCACACAGGATCAGGGGTGAGCTAGCAAGGTGGATACAGAACTGGCTAGGCCATAGAAGGCAGAGAGTAGCAATGGAGGGATGCTTTTCTAATTGGAGGGCTGTGACCAGTGGTGTTCCACAGGGATCAGTGCTGGGACCTTTGCTCTTTGTAGTATATATAAATGATTTGGAGGAAAATGTAACTGGTCTGATTAGTAAGTTTGCAGACGACACAAAGGTCGGTGGAATTGCGGATAGCGATGAGGACTGTCGGAGGATACAGCAGGATTTAAATTGTCTGGAAACTTGGGCGGAGAGATGGCAGATGGAGTTTAATCCGGACAAATGTGAGGTAATGCATTTTGGAAGGTCTAATGCAGGTAGGGAATATACAGTGAATGGTAGAACCCTCAAGAGTATTGAAAGTCAAAGAGATCTAGGAGTACAGATCCACAGGTCATTGAAAGGGGCAACACAGGTGGAGAAGGTAGTCAAGAAGGCATACGGCATGCTTGCCTTCATTGGCCGGGGCATTGAGTATAAGAATTGGCAAGTCATGTTGCAGCTGTATAGAACCTTAGTTAGGCCACACTTGGAGTATACTGTTCAATTCTGGTCGCCACACTACCAGAAGGATGTGGAGGCTTTAGAGAGGGTGCAGAAGAGATTTACCAGAATGTTGCCTGGTATGGAGGGCATTAGCTATGAGGAGCGGTTGAATAAACTCGGTTTGTTCTCAGTGGAACGAAGGAGGTTGAGGGGAGACCTGATAGAGGTCTACAAAATTATGAGGGGCATAGACAGAGTGGATAGTCAGAGGCTTTTCCCCAGGGTAGAGGGGTCAATTACTAGGGGGCATAGGTTTAAGGTGAGAGGGGCAAGGTTTAGAGTAGATGTACGAGGCAAGTTTATTACGCAGAGGGTAGTGGGTGCCTGGAACTCGCTACCGGAGGAGGTAGTGGAAGCAGGGACGATAGGGACATTTAAGGGGCATCTTGACAAATATATGAATAGGATGGGAATAGAAGGATACGGACCCAAGAAGTGTAGAAGATTGTAGTTTAGTCGGGCAGCATGGTCGGCACGGGCTTGGAGGGCCGAAGGGCCTGTTCCTGTGCTGTACATTTCTTTGTTCTTTGTTTGTTGAGAGGGATGAATAGGTGAGAGTGAGAGGGATGGAGGGGTGAGAGTGAGTGGGATGAATGGGTGAGAGTGAGAGGGATGAATGTGTGCGAGTGAGAGGGATGAATGGGCGCGAGAGAGAGGGATGAATGGGTGAGAGTGAGAGGGATGAATGTGTGCGAGAGAGAGGGATGGGGGGTGAGAGTGAGTGCGATGAATGGGTGAGAGTGAGAGGGGTGAATGGGTGTGAGAGAGAGGGATGAATGGGTGAGAGTGAGAGGGATGAATGTGTGCGAGTGAGAGGGATGAATGGGTGAGAGTGAGAGGGATGAATGTGTGCGAGTGAGAGGGATGAATGGGTGCGAGTGAGAGGGATGAATGTGTGCGAGAGAGGGGTGAATGGGTGGGAGAGAGAGGGATGAATGGGTGAGAGTGAGAGGGATGAATGTGTGCGAGTGAGAGGGATGAATGGGTGAGAGTGAGAGGGATGAATGGGTGAGAGTGAGAGGGATGAATGCGTGCGAGAGGGATGAATGGGTGCGAGTGAGAAGGATGAATGGGTGAGAGTGAGAGGGATGAATGGGTGCGAGTGAGAAGGATGAATGGGTGAGAGTGGGAGGGATGAATGGGTGCGAGTGAGAGGGATGAATGGGTGCGAGTGAGAGGGATGAATGGGTGAGAGTGAGAGGGGTGAATGTGTGCGAGTGAGAGGGATGAATGGGTGCGAGTGGGAGGGATAATTGGTGCGAGTGAGAGGGATGAATGGGTGAGAGTGAGAGGGATGAATGGGTGAGAGTGAGAGGGATGAATGGGTGAGAGTGAGAGGGATGAATGGGTGCGAGTGAGAGGGATGAATGGGAGCGAGTGAGAAGGATGAATGGGTGAGAGTGAGTGGGATGAATGGGTGAGAATGAGAGGGATGAATGTGTGCGAGTGAGAGGGATGAATGGGTGAGAGTGAGAGGGGTGGAGGGGTGAGAGTGAGTGGGATGAATGGGTGGGAGAGAGAGGGATGAATGTGTGAGAGTGAGAGGGATGAATGTGTGCGAGTGAGAGGGATGAATGTGTGAGAGTGAGAGGGATGAATGGGTGAGAGTGAGAGGGATGAATGTGTGCGAGTGAGGCGGTGAATGTGTGCGAGTGAGAGGGACGAATGGGTGCGAGAGAGAGAGATGAATGTGTACGAGAGAGAGGGATGAATGGGTGCGAGTGAGGGGGTGAATGTGAGCGAGTGAGAGGGATGAATGGGTGAGAGTGAGAGGGATGAATGTGTGTGAGTGAGAGGGATGAATGGGTGAGAGTGAGAGGGATGAATGGGTGTGAGTGAGAGGGATGAATGTGTGCGAGTGAGAGGGATGAATGGGTGAGAGTGAGAGGGATGAATGTGTGTGAGTGAGAGGGATGAATGGGTGAGAGTGAGAGGGATGAATGGGTGAGAGTGAGAGGGATGAATGGGTGGGAGTGAGAAGGATGAATGGGTGCAAGAGAGAGGGATGAATGGGTGAGAGTGAGAGGGATGAATGTGTGTGAGTGAGAGGGATGAATGGGTGAGAGTGAGAGGGATGAATGGGTGAGAGTGAGAGGGATGAATGGGTGAGAGTGAGAGGGATGAATGTGTGCGAGTGAGGGGGTGAATGTGTGCGAGTGAGAGGGATGAATGGGTGCGAGAGAGATGAATGTGTGCGAGAGAGCGGGATGAATGGGTGCGAGTGAGAGGGATGAATGTGTGCGAGTGAGAGGGATGAATGGGTGAGAGTGAGAGGGATGAATGTGTGCGAGTGAGAGGGATGAATGGTTGCGAGTGAGAGGAATGAATGGGTGAGAATGAGGGGGTGAATGTGTGCGAGTGAGAGGGATGAATGGCACCCATTCATGACTTGTGAGAGAGAGAGATGAATGTATGCGAGAGAGAGGGATGAATGGGTGCGAGTGAGAGTGATGAATGTGTGCGAGTGAGAGGGATGAATATGTGAGAGTGAGAGGGATGAATGGGTGAGAGTGAGAGGGATGAATGTGTGCGAGTGAGAGGGATGAATGGGTGAGAGTGAGAGGGGTGGAGGGGTGAGAGTGAGTGGGATGAATGGGTGGGAGAGAGAGGGATGAATGTGTGAGAGTGAGAGGGATGAATGTGTGCGAGTGAGAGGGATGAATGTGTGAGAGTGAGAGGGATGAATGGGTGAGAGTGAGAGGGATGAATGTGTGCGAGTGAGGCGGTGAATGTGTGCGAGTGAGAGGGACGAATGGGTGCGAGAGAGAGAGATGAATGTGTACGAGAGAGAGGGATGAATGGGTGCGAGTGAGGGGGTGAATGTGAGCGAGTGAGAGGGATGAATGGGTGAGAGTGAGAGGGATGAATGTGTGTGAGTGAGAGGGATGAATGGGTGAGAGTGAGAGGGATGAATGGGTGTGAGTGAGAGGGATGAATGTGTGCGAGTGAGAGGGATGAATGGGTGAGAGTGAGAGGGATGAATGTGTGTGAGTGAGAGGGATGAATGGGTGAGAGTGAGAGGGATGAATGGGTGAGAGTGAGAGGGATGAATGGGTGGGAGTGAGAAGGATGAATGGGTGCAAGAGAGAGGGATGAATGGGTGACAGTGAGAGGGATGAATGTGTGTGAGTGAGAGGGATGA
The DNA here is from genome assembly GCF_047496885.1 of Scyliorhinus torazame. Lineage (NCBI taxonomy): Eukaryota > Metazoa > Chordata > Chondrichthyes > Carcharhiniformes > Scyliorhinidae > Scyliorhinus > Scyliorhinus torazame. The sequence goes on along the minus strand of NC_092720.1, from coordinate 89,614,574 downwards.
ATGGGTGAGAGTGAGAGGGATGAATGGGTGAGAGTGAGAGGGATGAATGGGTGAGAGTGAGAGGGATGAATGTGTGCGAGTGAGGGGGTGAATGTGTGCGAGTGAGAGGGATGAATGGGTGCGAGAGAGATGAATGTGTGCGAGAGAGCGGGATGAATGGGTGCGAGTGAGAGGGATGAATGTGTGCGAGTGAGAGGGATGAATGGGTGAGAGTGAGAGGGATGAATGTGTGCGAGTGAGAGGGATGAATGGTTGCGAGTGAGAGGAATGAATGGGTGAGAATGAGGGGGTGAATGTGTGCGAGTGAGAGGGATGAATGGCACCCATTCATGACTTGTGAGAGAGAGAGATGAATGTATGCGAGAGAGAGGGATGAATGGGTGCGAGTGAGAGTGATGAATGTGTGCGAGTGAGAGGGATGAATATGTGAGAGTGAGAGGGATGAATGTGTGCGAGTGAGAGGGATGAATGGGTGAGAGTGAGAGGGATGAATGGGTGAGAGTGAGAGGGATGAATGTGTGCGAGTGAGAGGGATGAATGGGTGCGAGTGAGAGGGATGAATGTGTGCAAGTGAGAGGGATGAATGGGTGAGAGTGAGAGGGATGAATGTGTGAGAGTGAGAGGGATGAATGGTTGCGAGTGAGAGGAATGAATGGGTGAGAATGAGGGGGTGAATGTGTGCGAGTGAGAGGGATGAATGGGTGCGAGAGAGAGAGATGAATGTATGCGAGAGAGAGGGATGAATGGGTGCGAGTGAGAGGGATGAATGTGTGCGAGTGAGGCGGTGAATGTGTGCGAGTGAGAGGGATGAATGGGTGCGAGAGAGAGAGATGAATGTATGCGAGAGAGAGGGATGAATGGGTGCGAGTGAGAGTGATGAATGTGTGCGAGTGAGAGGGATGAATATGTGAGAGTGAGAGGGATGAATGTGTGCGAGTGAGAGGGATGAATGGGTGAGAGTGAGGGGGTGAATGTGTGCGAGTGAGAGGGATGAATGTATGAAAGTGAGAGGGGTGAATGTGTGAGAGTGAGAGAGATGAATGTGTACGAGTGAGAGGGGTGAATGTGTGAGAGTGAGAGGGGTGAATGTGTGCGAGTGAGTTGTGTGGTTTTGTGAAGGGGAGGTCGTGTCTCACTAACTTGATAGAGTTTTTCGAGGAGGTCACTAAGATGATTGATGCAGGTAGGGCAGTAGATGTTGTCTATATGGACTTCAGTAAGGCCTTTGACATGGTCCCTCATGGTAGACTAGTACAAAAGGTGAAGTCACACAGGATCAGGGGTGAGCTAGCAAGGTGGATACAGAACTGGCTAGGCCATAGAAGGCAGAGAGTAGCAATGGAGGGATGCTTTTCTAATTGGAGGGCTGTGACCAGTGGTGTTCCACAGGGATCAGTGCTGGGACCTTTGCTCTTTGTAGTATATATAAATGATTTGGAGGAAAATGTAACTGGTCTGATTAGTAAGTTTGCAGACGACACAAAGGTCGGTGGAATTGCGGATAGCGATGAGGACTGTCGGAGGATACAGCAGGATTTAAATTGTCTGGAAACTTGGGCGGAGAGACGGCAGATGGAGTTTAATCCGGACAAATGTGAGGTAATGCATTTTGGAAGGTCTAATGCAGGTAGGGAATATACAGTGAATGGTAGAACCCTCAAGAGTATTGAAAGTCAAAGAGATCTAGGAGTACAGATCCACAGGTCATTGAAAGGGGCAACACAGGTGGAGAAGGTAGTCAAGAAGGCATACGGCATGCTTGCCTTCATTGGCCGGGGCATTGAGTATAAGAATTGGCAAGTCATGTTGCAGCTGTATAGAACCTTAGTTAGGCCACACTTGGAGTATACTGTTCAATTCTGGTCGCCACACTACCAGAAGGATGTGGAGGCTTTAGAGAGGGTGCAGAAGAGATTTACCAGAATGTTGCCTGGTATGGAGGGCATTAGCTATGAGGAGCGGTTGAATAAACTCGGTTTGTTCTCAGTGGAACGAAGGAGGTTGAGGGGAGACCTGATAGAGGTCTACAAAATTATGAGGGGCATAGACAGAGTGGATAGTCAGAGGCTTTTCCCCAGGGTAGAGGGGTCAATTACTAGGGGGCATAGGTTTAAGGTGAGAGGGGCAAGGTTTAGAGTAGATGTACGAGGCAAGTTTATTACGCAGAGGGTAGTGGGTGCCTGGAACTCGCTACCGGAGGAGGTAGTGGAAGCAGGGACGATAGGGACATTTAAGGGGCATCTTGACAAATATATGAATAGGATGGGAATAGAAGGATACGGACCCAAGAAGTGTAGAAGATTGTAGTTTAGTCGGGCAGCATGGTCGGCACGGGCTTGGAGGGCCGAAGGGCCTGTTCCTGTGCTGTACATTTCTTTGTTCTTTGTTTGTTGAGAGGGATGAATAGGTGAGAGTGAGAGGGATGGAGGGGTGAGAGTGAGTGGGATGAATGGGTGAGAGTGAGAGGGATGAATGTGTGCAAGTGAGAGGGATGAATGGGCGCGAGAGAGAGGGATGAATGGGTGAGAGTGAGAGGGATGAATGTGTGCGAGAGAGAGGGATGGGGGGTGAGAGTGAGTGCGATGAATGGGTGAGAGTGAGAGGGGTGAATGGGTGTGAGAGAGAGGGATGAATGGGTGAGAGTGAGAGGGATGAATGTGTGCGAGAGAGGGGTGAATGGGTGGGAGAGAGAGGGATGAATGGGTGAGAGTGAGAGGGATGAATGTGTGCGAGTGAGAGGGATGAATGGGTGAGAGTGAGAGGGATGAATGTGTGCGAGTGAGAGGGATGAATGGGTGAGAGTGAGAGGGATGAATGGGTGAGAGTGAGAGGGATGAATGCGTGCGAGAGGGATGAATGGGTGCGAGTGAGAAGGATGAATGGGTGAGAGTGAGAGGGATGAATGGGTGCGAGTGAGAAGGATGAATGGGTGAGAGTGGGAGGGATGAATGGGTGCGAGTGAGAGGGATGAATGGGTGCGAGTGAGAGGGATGAATGGGTGAGAGTGAGAGGGGTGAATGTGTGCGAGTGAGAGGGATGAATGGGTGCGAGTGGGAGGGATAATTGGTGCGAGTGAGAGGGATGAATGGGTGAGAGTGAGAGGGATGAATGGGTGAGAGTGAGAGGGATGAATGGGTGAGAGTGAGAGGGATGAATGGGTGCGAGTGAGAGGGATGAATGGGAGCGAGTGAGAAGGATGAATGGGTGAGAGTGAGTGGGATGAATGGGTGGGAGAGAGAGGGATGAATGGGTGAGAGTGAGAGGGATGAATATGTGAGAGTGAGAGGGATGAATGGGTGAGAGTGAGAGGGATGAATGGGTGAGAGTGAGAGGGATGAATGTGTGAGAGTGAGAGGGGTGAATGGGTGCGAGTGAGAGGGATGAATGGGTGAGAGTGAGAGGGATGAATGTGTGCGAGTGAGGGGATGAATGTGTGCGAGTGAGAGGGATGAATGGGTGAGAGTGAAGGGGTGAATGTGAGCGAGTGAGAGGGATGAATGTGTGAGATTGAGAGGGATGAATGTGTGAGAGTGAGAGGGGTGAATGTGTGAGAGTGAGAGGGGTGAATGTGAGCGAGTGAGAGGGGTGAATGTGTGAGAGTGAGAGGGATGAATGGGTGAGAGTGAGAGGGATGAATGGGTGAGAGTGAGAGGGATGAATGCGTGCGAGAGGGATGAATGGGTGCGAGTGAGAAGGATGAATGGGTGAGAGTGAGAGGGATGAATGGGTGCGAGTGAGAAGGATGAATGGGTGAGAGTGAGAGGGATGAATGGGTGAGAGTGAGAGGGATGAATGGGTGAGAGTGAGAGGGATGAATGGGTGCGAGTGAGAAGGATGAATGGGTGAGAGTGAGAGTGCGGAATGTGTGCGAGTGAGAGGGATGAATGGGTGCGAGAGAGAGGGATGAATGTGTGCGAGTGAGAGGGATGAATGGGTGCGAGTGAGAAGGATGAATGGGTGAGAGTGAGAGTGCGGAATGTGTGCGAGTGAGAGGGATGAATGGGTGCGAGTGAGAGGGATGAATGGGTGAGAGTGAGAGGGATGAATGTGTGCGAGTGAGAGGGATGAATGGGTGCGAGTGAGAGGGATGAATGGGTGAGAGTGAGAGGGATGAATGTGTGCGAGTGAGAGGGATGAATGGGTGCGAGTGAGAAGGATGAATGGGTGAGAGTGAGAGTGCGGAATGTGTGCGAGTGAGAGGGATGAATGGGTGCGAGAGAGAGGGATGAATGGGTGAGAGTGAGAGGGATGAATGTGTGCGAGTGAGAGGGATGAATGGGTGAGAGTGAGAGGGATGAATGGGTGAGAGTGAGAGGGGTGAATGGGTGCGAGAGACAGGGATGAATGGGTGAGAGTGAGAGGGATAAATGTGTGCGAGTGAGAGGGATGAATGGGTCAGAGTGAGAGGGATGGAGGGGTGCGAGAGAGAGGGATGAATGGGTGCGAGTGAGAAGGATGAATAGGTGAGAGTGAGAGGGATGGAGGGGTGAGAATGAGAGGGATAAATGGGTGTGAGTGAGAGGGATGAATGGGTGCGAGTGAGAAGGATGAATAGGTGAGAGTGAGAGGGATGGAGGGGTGAGAGTGAGAGGGATGAATGTGTGCGAGTGAGAGGGATGAATGGGTGCGAGTGAGAAGGATGAATGGGTGAGAGTGAGAGTGCGGAATGTGTGCGAGTGAGAGGGATGAATGGGTGCGAGTGAGAGGGATGAATGGGTGAGAGTGAGAGGGATGAATGTGTGCGAGTGAGAGGGATGAATGGGTGCGAGTGAGAGGGATGAATGGGTGAGAGTGAGAGGGATGAATGTGTGCGAGTGAGAGGGATGAATGGGTGCGAGTGAGAAGGATGAATGGGTGAGAGTGAGAGTGCGGAATGTGTGCGAGTGAGAGGGATGAATGGGTGCGAGAGAGAGGGATGAATGGGTGAGAGTGAGAGGGATGAATGTGTGCGAGTGAGAGGGATGAATGGGTGAGAGTGAGAGGGATGAATGGGTGAGAGTGAGAGGGGTGAATGGGTGCGAGAGACAGGGATGAATGGGTGAGAGTGAGAGGGATAAATGTGTGCGAGTGAGAGGGATGAATGGGTCAGAGTGAGAGGGATGGAGGGGTGCGAGAGAGAGGGATGAATGGGTGCGAGTGAGAAGGATGAATAGGTGAGAGTGAGAGGGATGGAGGGGTGAGAATGAGAGGGATAAATGGGTGTGAGTGAGAGGGATGAATGGGTGCGAGTGAGAAGGATGAATAGGTGAGAGTGAGAGGGATGGAGGGGTGAGAGTGAGAGGGATAAATGGGTGTGAGTGAGAGGGATGAATGTGTGCGAGTGAGGGGGATGAATCGGTGAGAGTGAGAGGGGTGAATGGGTGCGAGAGACAGGGATGAATGAGTGAGAGTGAGAGGGATGAATGTTTGCGAGTGAGAGGGATGAATGGGTGACAGTGAGAGGGATGGAGGGGTGAGAGTGAGTGGGATGAATGGGTGGGAGAGAGAGGGATGAATGGGTGAGAGTGAGAGGGATGAATGTGTGCGAGTGAGGGGATGAATGTGTGCGAGTGAGAGGGGTGAATGTGTGCGAGTGAGGGGGTGAATGTGTGCGAGTGAGAGGGATGAATGGGTGAGAGTGAGAGGGATGAATGTGTGAGAGTGAGAGGGGTGAATGTGTGCGAGTGAGAGGGATGAATGTGTGCGAGTGAGGGGATGAATGTGTGCGAGTGAGAGGGGTGAATGTGTGCGAGTGAGGGGGTGAATGTGTGCGAGTGAGAGGGATGAATGGGTGAGAGTGAGAGGGATGAATGTGTGAGTGTGAGAGTGAGAGGGATGAATGGGTGAGAGTGAGAGGGATGAATGTGTGCGAGTGAGCGGGATGAATGTGTGAGAGTGAGAGGGATGAATGGGTGAGAGTGAGAGGGATGAATGTGTGCGAGTGAGGGGATGAATGTGTGCGAGTGAGAGGGGTGAATGTGTGCGAGTGAGGGGGTGAATGTGTGCGAGTGAGAGGGATGAATGGGTGAGAGTGAGAGGGATGAATGTGTGAGAGTGAGAGGGGTGAATGTGTGAGAGTGAGAGGGGTGAATGTGTGCGAGTGAGAGGGGTGAATGTGTGAGAGTGAGGGGGTGAATGTGAGCGAGTGAGAGGGATGAATGTGTGAGAGTGAGAGGGATGAATGTGTGAGAGTGAGAGGGGTGAATGTGTGAGAGTGAGAGGGGTGAATGTGTGCGAGTGAGAGGGGTGAATGTGTGAGAGTGAGAGGGATGAATGGGTGAGAGTGAGAGGGATGAATGTGTGCGAGTGAGAGGGGTGAATGTGTGCGAGTGAGAGGGATGAATGGGTGCGAGTGAGAAGGATGAATGGGTGAGAGTGAGAGGGATGAATGGGTGAGAGTGAGAGGGATGAATGGGTGAGAGTGAGAGGGATGAATAGGTGCGAGTGAGAGGGATGAATGGGTGCGAGTGAGAAGGATGAATGGGTGCGAGTGAGAGGGATGAATGGGTGAGAGTGAGAGGGATGAATGGGTGCGAGAGAGAGGGATGAATGGGTGCGAGAGAGAGGGATGAATGGGTGCGAGTGAGAGGGATGAATGGGTGCGAGAGAGAGGGATGAATGGGTGCGAGTGAGAGGGATGAATGGGTGCGAGAGAGAGGGATGAATGGGTGAGAGTGAGAGGGATGAATGTGTGAGAGTGAGAGGGATGAATGGGTGAGAGTGAGAGGGATGAATGTGTGCGAGTGAGGGGGTGAATGTGTGCGAGTGAGAGGGATGAATGGGTGCGAGTGAGAGGGATGAATGGGTGAGAGTGAGAGGGATGAATGGGTGAGACTGAGAGGGATGAATGTGTGCGAGTGAGAGGAATGAATGGGTGAGAGTGAGGGGGTGAATGTGTGCGAGAGAGAGGGATGAATGTGTGAGAGTGAGAGGGATGAATGTGTGCGAGTGAGAGGGATGAATGGGTGAGAGAGGGGGTGAATGTGTGCGAGTGAGAGGGATGAATGTATGAAAGTGAGAGGGGTGAATGTGTGCGAGTGAGGGGGTGAATGTGTGCAAGTGAGAGGGATGAATGTGTGCGAGTGAGAGGGTTGAATGGGTGAGAGTGAGGGGATGAATGTGAGCGAGTGAGAGGGATGAATTTGTGAGAGTGAGAGGGATGAATGTGTGCGAGTGAGAGGGATGAATGGGTGCGAGTGTGATGGATGAATGGGTGAGAGTGAGAGGGGTGAATGGGTGCGAGAGACAGGGATGAATGGGTGAGAGTGAGAGGGATGAATGTGTGCGAGTGAGAGGGATGAATGGGTGAGAGTGAGAGGGATGAATTTGTGCGAGTGAGGGGGTGAATGTGTGCGAGTGAGAGGGGTGAATGTGTGCGAGTGAAAGGGGTGAATGTGTGAGAGTGAGGGGGGTGAATGTGTGAGAGTGAGAGGGGTGAATGTGTGAGAGTGAGAGGGGAGAGTGTGTGCGAGTGAGAGGGGTGAATGGGTGCGAGTGAGAGGGATGAATGGGTGAGAGTGAGAGGGATGAATGTGTGCGAGTGAGGGGATGAATGTGTGCGAGTGAGAGGGGTGAATGTGTGCGAGTGAGGGGGTGAATGTGTGCGAGTGAGAGGGATGAATGGGTGAGAGTGAGAGGGATGAATGTGTGAGAGTGAGAGGGGTGAATGTGTGAGAGTGAGGGGGTGAATGTGAGCGAGTGAGAGGGATGAATGTGTGAGAGTGAGAGGGATGAATGTGTGAGAGTGAGAGGGGTGAATGTGTGAGAGTGAGAGGGGTGAATGTGTGCGAGTGAGAGGGGTGAATGTGTGAGAGTGAGAGGGATGAATGGGTGAGAGTGAGAGGGATGAATGTGTGCGAGTGAGAGGGGTGAATGTGTGCGAGTGAGAGGGATGAATGGGTGCGAGTGAGAAGGATGAATGGGTGAGAGTGAGAGGGATGAATGGGTGAGAGTGAGAGGGATGAATGGGTGAGAGTGAGAGGGATGAATAGGTGCGAGTGAGAAGGATGAATGGGTGCGAGTGAGAGGGGTGAATGTGTGCGAGTGAGAGGGATGAATGGGTGCGAGTGAGAAGGATGAATGGGTGCGAGTGAGAGGGATGAATGGGTGAGAGTGAAGGGGTGAATGTGAGCGAGTGAGAGGGATGAATGTGTGAGAGTGAGAGGGATGAATGTGTGAGAGTGAGAGGGGTGAATGTGTGAGAGTGAGAGGGGTGAATGTGAGCGAGTGAGAGGGGTGAATGTGTGAGAGTGAGAGGGATGAATGGGTGAGAGTGAGAGGGATGAATGGGTGAGAGTGAGAGGGATGAATGCGTGCGAGAGGGATGAATGGGTGCGAGTGAGAAGGATGAATGGGTGAGAGTGAGAGGGATGAATGGGTGCGAGTGAGAAGGATGAATGGGTGAGAGTGAGAGGGATGAATGGGTGCGTGTGAGAGGGATGAATGGGTGAGAGTGAGAGGGATGAATGGGTGAGAGTGAGAGGGATGAATGGGTGCGAGTGAGAAGGATGAATGGGTGAGAGTGAGAGTGCGGAATGTGTGCGAGTGAGAGGGATGAATGGGTGCGAGAGAGAGGGATGAATGTGTGCGAGTGAGAGGGATGAATGGGTGCGAGTGAGAAGGATGAATGGGTGAGAGTGAGAGTGCGGAATGTGTGCGAGTGAGAGGGATGAATGGGTGAGAGTGAGAGGGATGAATGTGTGCGAGTGAGAGGGATGAATGGGTGCGAGTGAGAAGGATGAATGGGTGAGAGTGAGAGTGCGGAATGTGTGCGAGTGAGAGGGATGAATGGGTGCGAGAGAGAGGGATGAATGGGTGAGAGTGAGAGGGATGAATGTGTGCGAGTGAGAGGGATGAATGGGTGAGAGTGAGAGGGATGAATGGGTGAGAGTGAGAGGGGTGAATGGGTGCGAGAGACAGGGATGAATGGGTGAGAGTGAGAGGGATAAATGTGTGCGAGTGAGAGGGATGAATGGGTCAGAGTGAGAGGGATGGAGGGGTGCGAGAGAGAGGGATGAATGGGTGCGAGTGAGAAGGATGAATAGGTGAGAGTGAGACGGATGGAGGGGTGAGAATGAGAGGGATAAATGGGTGTGAGTGAGAGGGATGAATGGGTGCGAGTGAGAAGGATGAATAGGTGAGAGTGAGAGGGATGGAGGGGTGAGAGTGAGAGGGATAAATGGGTGTGAGTGAGAGGGATGAATGTGTGCGAGTGAGGGGGATGAATGGGTGAGAGTGAGAGGGGTGAATGGGTGCGAGAGACAGGGATGAATGAGTGAGAGTGAGAGGGATGAATGTGTGCGAGTGAGAGGGATGAATGGGTGACAGTGAGAGGGATGGAGGGGTGAGAGTGAGTGGGATGAATGGGTGGGAGAGAGAGGGATGAATGGGTGAGAGTGAGAGGGATGAATGTGTGCGAGTGAGGGGATGAATGTGTGCGAGTGAGAGGGGTGAATGTGTGCGAGTGAGGGGGTGAATGTGTGCGAGTGAGAGGGATGAATGTGTGCGAGTGAGGGGATGAATGTGTGCGAGTGAGAGGGCTGAATGTGTGCGAGTGAGGGGGTGAATGTGTGCGAGTGAGAGGGATGAATGGGTGAAAGTGAGAGGGATGAATGTGTGAGAGTGAGAGGGATGAATGGGTGAGAGTGAGAGGGATGAATGTGTGCGAGTGAGGGGATGAATGTGTGCGAGTGAGAGGGGTGAATGTGTGCGAGTGAGGGGGTGAATGTGTGCGAGTGAGAGGGATGAATGGGTGAGAGTGAGAGGGATGAATGTGTGAGAGTGAGAGGGGTGAATGTGTGAGAGTGAGAGGGGTGAATGTGTGCGAGTGAGAGGGGTGAATGTGTGAGAGTGAGGGGGTGAATGTGAGCGAGTGAGAGGGATGAATGTGTGAGAGTGAGAGGGATGAATGTGTGAGAGTGAGAGGGGTGAATGTGTGAGAGTGAGAGGGGTGAATGTGCGCGAGTGAGAGGGGTGAATGTGTGAGAGTGAGAGGGATGAATGGGTGAGAGTGAGAGGGATGAATGTGTGCGAGTGAGAGGGGTGAATGTGTGCGAGTGAGAGGGATGAATGGGTGCGAGTGAGAAGGATGAATGGGTGAGAGTGAGAGGGATGAATGGGTGAGAGTGAGAGGGATGAATGGGTGAGAGTGAGAGGGATGAATAGGTGCGAGTGAGAAGGATGAATGGGTGCGAGTGAGAGGGGTGAATGTGTGCGAGTGAGAGGGATGAATGGGTGCGAGTGAGAAGGATGAATGGGTGAGAGTGAGAGGGATGAATGGGTGCGAGTGAGAAGGATGAATGGGTGCGAGAGAGAGGGATGAATGGGTGAGAGTGAGAGGGGTGAATGGGTGCGAGAGACAGGGATGAATGGGTGAGAGTGAGAGGGATGAATGTGTGAGAGTGAGAGGGATGAATGGGTGAGAGTGAGAGGGATGAATGGGTGAGAGTGAGAGGGATGAATGTGTGAGAGTGAGAGGGATGAATGGGTGCGAGTGAGAGGGATGAATGGGTGAGAGTGAGAGGGATGAATGTGTGCGAGTGAGAGGGATGAATGGGTGAGAGTGAGAGGGATGAATGTGTGCGAGTGAGAGGGATGAATGGGTGAGAGTGAGAGGGGTGAATGGGTGTGAGAGACAGGGATGAATGGGTGAGAGTGAGAGGGATGAATGTGTGAGAGTGAGAGGGACGAATGGGTGCGAGAGAGAGAGATGAATGTGTGCGAGAGAGAGGGATGAATGTGTGAGAGTGAGAGGGATGAATGTGTGCGAGTGAGAGGGATGAATGGGTGAGAGTGAGGGGGTGAATGTGTGCGAGTGAGAGGGATGAATGTATGAAAGTGAGAGGGGTGAATGTGTGCGAGTGAGGGGGTGAATGTGTGCAAGTGAGAGGGATGAATGTGTGCGAGTGAGAGGGTTGAATGGGTGAGAGTGAGGGGATGAATGTGAGCGAGTGAGAGGGATGAATTTGTGAGAGTGAGAGGGATGAATGTGTGCGAGTGAGAGGGATGAATGGGTGCGAGTGGGAGGGATGAATGGGTGAGAGTGAGAGGGGTGAATGGGTGCGAGAGACAGGGATGAATGGGTGAGAGTGAGAGGGATGAATGTGTGCGAGTGAGAGGGATGAATGGGTGAGAGTGAGAGGGATGAATTTGTGCGAGTGAGGGGGTGAATGTGTGCGAGTGAGAGGGGTGAATGTGTGCGAGTGAAAGGGGTGAATGTGTGAGAGTGAGGGGGGTGAATGTGTGAGAGTGAGAGGGGTGAATGTGTGAGAGTGAGAGGGGTGAATGTGTGCGAGTGAGAGGGGTGAATGTGTGAGAGTGAGGGATGTGAATGTGTGAGAGTGAGGGGGTGAATGTGTGAGAGTGAGGGGGTGAATGTGTGCGAGTGTATGTTAGACGGGTCAATGTATATGTCCAAGAAATAGAAAACACTTCCAGAAATTAGTTTTTAAAAATGTTTCTACCTGTTGTAAAACAATCTTTTTTGTGGTTTGGCTCTTCAACACAATAAGAATGGGTACGATTCTCCGGAAAATGTCTCAGTCTGGTAGCGAGTGGGAATTGTCGCGGGATTCCCAGCCTCGGCCCAGCGAGACCGGGGTCGCTATTCAACGTAAAATGCTCCATATAACGAGGCTTCACGGGATTCTCGCCCCGAATGCCGGCTCGTGAGCTGATTCACTGGGACCGCGCTAGCCAGTCCCCCCGCTAACAAGGTCGAGCTGCACTTAAGCTGCACTTGCTCAACCAATCCCCAGACAGCTCGCAACAATGGCGCCAAGGAGACCAGCCCCTAGATTCGGGGTTGCTGACCTGGGGAGGCTCTTGGACGTGGTGGAGGCCAGGAGGGATGTCCTGTTCCCCCAGAGAGTCAGCCACAAGGCAGCCAGTGCTGCCTGGGAGGAGGTGGCGGCAGCAGTACGTTTAGGCAGACTGGCCTCTAGTGTCGGAAGGTCAACGACCTACTCCGGGCAGCCAGAGTGAGTAGACACCAACGACCCAACCCCCTCCCCCTTCAACCCTCCCTCCACCCCCTCCCCTTCAATCCTTCCTCCACCCACCTCCCCCTTCAATCCTCCCTCCACCCACCCCAACCTTCCCTTCACCCCCCCCAACAACTGTGAATCATGCGTGTGGCTTACGGCACTCTGTGCTTCCTCAGGAAAAGCTCTCCCATAATCGGCGGGAGAGGGCCCAGACTGGCGGTGGGGTGCCGGAATTGAGAATCCTCACCTCCTGCGAGGAGTAGGTCCTGGAGATGACTGCTGTGGCTGAGGACTGGGCAGTCACCAACATGGAGGCTGACGGACGCCACAGAGGTGAGGAACTACCAGGCTCCACCCGGAGGACCTGTCAAATGTGAGTAGTGATTGACTTACTGACTGACCCATCCCTCCCACTGACCACATGTCCATTCTCCCGCAGCTCCTTCAGCCGACGGTGCCAGCCCGTCCCGGGCGGCCCCTCTCCTGACTCTGAGAACACCTCGGAGGAGAGCTCCGAGGATGCAACTGTTATAGTCGCGGCACAGCTGCCATCCCCACCCTCCACCAGCGCAGACACACACATCTCGGTGAGACATGTTAGTGGACAGACGTCTGATACACAATCTGGTGAGCACCGCACTGCTGATGATGTACATCTGGTGGAGGCAGGAACCCTCAGGCGAGACAGCATTCAGAGGGCTGCTGGATCCCTGAACCCAGCTGGGCCCCAGCCTGATGCTGAGCCTCTGGAACAGGGTTACCCAGAGCTGATGGAGATGATAGGGAGCTGCCAGGACATTCAGAGGGAGATGTCAGCATCACTCCAGCAGATCCATAGCTGATTGGAGGAGTCCCAGAGGCTACGGGTGCAGGAGATAGCGCTGGCATTGAGTGGCACCAAGGCCAACACTGCTAGGGTGGCGACCACAGTGGAGAGCCTGGTGCACAACATCGACACCATGAGTGAAGGTGTCCAAGGCAGTCGGTGACAGCCATGGCTGAGGGTCTCGGCAGAATGTCCGACTCGCTGGGGGATGTCACCCAGTACCAGGCCGACCTTGATGAGGTTCTGTGGGACATGTCCCGTTCTCAGATGGGAATGGCTGAGGCACTGCAGAGCTTGTCCCAGTCACAGGTGGGCATGACTGAGGCACTGCAGAGGAGCATCGCCGAGGGTGTCGACATGATGGTGTGGGCCATGGGGACCTCCAGGACTGGCAGAGCAAGATAATGCTGGAGCAGCCGGGGCTCAAACCAGGTGCCCCTCCATCCCAAGGTGAACCCCAGGGCCCTACGGTCACCGACTGGGAGGACGGGGCGCTGAGTGCCAACCCGGACCCATCCTATGGTGCGCCATCAGCTCCCCCGAGTTCCACCCCTCTGATGAGGCCGTATCTCGGGGATCAGCACACGAGACGGGCAGTGTATGCACCGTGGACAAGTGAGCCGGGGCGGGCCCAGAGCCACCAGATGATGCCAGCCAGGGAAGGCCACTGGACGAGGTAAGCAGCTGGCTGTCTCCACCTCAGATGTGCATCCTGGGGAGTGGGCGAAGGAGGGCAAAGTACATCGAGGATCACTGAGGGCACTGGAGGAGGGGGGGATGTGGTAGGTAGGGGGTGAGGGGTTGTTGGGGGGGTGAGGTGGTGTGGGGGGGTGGGTCCTGCACCATCGGGAGAATGGGGACATATTGGAAAATAAACACCCTTGTGTACAACCAGTAGCATCCCTCTGTCACTTTCTTCCGCAATGCATCACCACGTGCAGGTGATGAGTGTGAGCAAGCACTCAGCTGACAGGCAGGGGTCAGGCTACGGCACAGATTGAGCAGCAACGCCCAGCTCTCTGCGGGTTATCATCACCCCCCTGCCCTCAACAGTGACCCGCTGACAGTCCCAGCACCCTGGAGTGATGTGACACATACTCTGGGAGGGTGGGAAATAGGGGTGGCGAGTGGGTAAGAATGTGCAGATGGACCAGGCCACGTGCTAAGTGAATCGGGCGAGTATGAGGGCCTCCATGGCCCTCCAGGCTTGCTCGACCTTCACCGCTACCGCCTGTCCTGCAGCCTCCGGCTGGGCCTCAGGTTCCTTCCCGGCCTCGTCCTACAGTCCCCGCTGATCCTGCGCCTCCTCACCATCCTCGTCCTCGTCCCCCTCCAAGATGGCCACATGTTCCTCATCACCAACCTCCAGCTCGTCACCCCGCTGCTGTGCCAGGTTGTGGAGGATACAGCAGACCACAACAATGCAGGCGACCCTCTGGGCGGTGTACTGGAGGGCATCTCCGGAGCGGTCGAGGCATCGGAATCGAATCTTGAGCAGTCTGATGTACCGTTCAATCACAGCTTCGGTCTCCGGCCTCCATACCGGTGTCATTAACCAGGTCCTCACCGGATACCCCTTATCCCCCAAAAGGCAACAGGCCATCCTGGGGTGCTCCTCGAAGAGGTTAGGGATGTCCGACTGCCCCAGGATGTAGCTGTCATGGAGACTCCTGGGAAGCTTGTACACACGTGCATTATCTGCAATTGGTGGTCGCGCACAAGTTGTATGTTGAAGGAGTGGAACCCCTTTTGGTTAACATTGGGAACCCCCAGATAACCCGGTGAGCACAGGGCAACATACGTGGCATCTATGACTCCCTGGACCTGGACTCCGGCGATGGTGGAGAAACCTGCTGCCCGGGCATCCTGTTGGATCTGGTCCATGTCAAAAATGATGTAGTCTTCCGTCCGGGCATACAGGGCATTTGTGACCTGCTAAATGCACGTGTGGGCTGTGGCCTGTGAGATACCACACAGGTCCCCACTCGAACCCTGGAATGATCCCATGGCAAAAAGTTCAAGGCTGCAGTGATCTTGACGGCCACCGGGAGCGGGTGTCCTCCTCCTCCACATGGTGCCAGGTCTGTGAGGATATGGCACAGGTGTCGCACCATCTCTTTGTTAAGACGGAGCCTCCTGCGGCACGTGCTGTCCGCCATTTGTTCAAACGACCAGCGATGCCTGTACACCCTTGGCCGTCGCGGGACGCCTCCTCTGCATCCCTCCCTAGCCTGATGGACGGCCGGGTCCTCAGGGTGTGGGGCAGGGTCCGGCACATGGGCCGCTGCCTCGAGAATCTACAGATGCTGCTGCTGCTGCCTTCTCCGGTGTGACGTAGTACCAGTATCACTAGGACAACTACAACAATCATCATCCTGGCCATAACATTCAATATCTGTAAGGCATTGAGAGAGGGTGTTAGGCTGACAAACAGCAGTGGCTCCCACCCTGGGACCCTCTATTCCCCCATTGATCCCCCCCATCACCCTACCCAAAACGCCCTGCTGAGACTCCAGGCCACAGCGGGCCCCCCTCACTGGGCCTTGTCATAATATACACCAGTATATCATGGTGCAGACACACACACTGATGGACACACAGCAAGGCCAATCAACACACACAACACCGCAGCCAATCACCAGTTAGAGCACACTCACTATAAAGACAGAGGGCATCAGTTTTCCCACTCATTCGGGATGCAGCCTCTCAGAAGGACAGAGCTTACAGCTTACAGCACAGATCTTCACCATGTGCTGAGTGCATAGACTGGTTAGAATAGGCATAGGTCTTTAGTTTAATCTAACATCGTGTTAACCCACAGTGAAAGTATGTTCAACAGTTTCTAGCTTAATAAAATAGTGTTGTTCTATTTTATGTATGTGTTCCACGGATCCAAAGCACCCAACACATCAGGCCTCAGACCTGTACCTTGCATACCTGCTTACAACACCACCAAGACTGGGCACTGGTCCTCTTCCCTTGGCACTCACCCACCCTCCAGAGACATGTCCTCCGGAGTCGTGTCCCATCCCCTGGGTGTTTGGACGTTGGCTGCTGCGTGTGTGGTGTTGCCTCCCGCAGTGTTCTGGCACAGTGGCCAGGCATCGCGGTCTGATTGGGATGCTAGGCATTGACTCCCACATGCTACACGGCACGCTTATCCATGTGGAATCCACTTGGGTTGTGTGAAATGCTCACTGAACCACGATTATCAATTCCCTTGAGGCTAAAGCCTTCATCAGCGCAGCCAGAGGCCTTGGCAGTCGGTGGAGTTATGGGCAGATGGGCAGGGACAAGTGCTGCCCCCCGAATGGGTACACACGATCCAGGGGTTGGCATGGTGGTGCAGCAAGCAGTTGCCCCCCCCGGTTGGCCCCCCAGAGTACCCCCTCCTTCCAATGGTAGCCCACCCCAGCGGACGGTCCCCCGCCCCAGCCAAGGGTCCCCCATCCTCTACTGAGGATAGGGGCAGCTAGCCCAGCGCCCCTGGGCTCTTTGCCTGTGAGCAAAGATGGCCACTCACCTCCTCATCTCCCCATAGAAACCCTTCCAAGCAGGTTCACATTTTTGAAATCGGCGCAGTGTGAGTACTTGCTGGGGAGGCCGCTGAATGATGAGAGGCCATTGGATATGGGGTTACTCTCGTTAATTGTATGGAAATGGGGCTTACGTGATAACAACTGGTTTCTCGCCAAGCTACGGCGAGATTCCGATTTCGCCTAGGGAGTGCGCCGGTTGCATCGCAAACTGGCGCCTAAAGCGGTTCCTGCTTTTAGCCTCTCCCGCTATTCACCGGCCTCGTTACGCTTGAGCGTGAGTGTAATGAGGCCGGAAGATCGCGCCCTATGTTTCTCAGAGGTTCCTTCAGTACCCCTTGGGAGGTCAAAAGGATCCTCGGCTGGAAACTTTGGGAAATCCTGTATTAAACTAATTGCTGCAGTTAAATAAACATTCTATTGGATTGTTCAACATGTAATAATTGTATATTTAGGAAATGCTGCTGGCCATAGAGTACCCTGATAAGTAGGATGACGGTGTACCAAGTTATTGCATCCTGACAGGACAATGAAGCAATGAGAGAAAGAGATCAGAAAAGAATGCATCTTCCTGTGGTCAGGATGACAACTAGGTTGTAAGTTATCCAATGTTCCCTGCAGCACCAATTCACAAACTAAACGCCCAACCGGAAGGCGCAATGATTTTATGAGTAAGCTGCACTATTCATTCCAATTTGGATGGAGTTCCAATAAATATGGGGCATCCAGAATAATCCACGAGTGATCCAACAATTTTCGGCTCTGTTAATATACGTCAAACTGTGCATTCCACATCTTGTCAAACTAAGACAACATTTTCTGGAATGAACTTTGTCCTCTTGAAACAGTTGCAAATGTCTCCAGCGGTCATATAATACCCATAGCCATCTTTTATCAGGCACCATTCATTCGTCTGCTCACTCTCTGTAACTAATAACACCTTGTTCAGCATCTAAATGCTTTACTTCTCAACTGATAGTGTCCATCTTCCTTTAAGATCTAGTTCTTTCCTTACAGAGTAACGCCTGCTCACTTTGCAGTGCTGGTCTGTGAGCAGATAGAATAATTGCCCGTATCTCTCCTGAGAGCCGAAAGCAAATTGAAATTTAACATCCCGGCTTCTGCAGCTTTGCTCAATGCTGTCATTTCGGATCCCAGTCCAAAAACTCGAGACCTTGACAGATGCATCTCAATACTTATGAGTAACTAATCAACCACAAATGTACTTCAAGCTCCTCTTTGCAAACTTAGTGCAGTATTTGCAAATAGTAGAATGAACAGGAGGCCCTTTAACATCAAAACTTAGAAAGGAGGTAAGCGCATCCGATTCAGGAATTCAAATTTGAAGGTAGCTCTTTAGCAGTGAGCGCAAAGCTAAAACCATGCAAAGCAGTTTACTCCAGTCGAGATCACACTTAATTCCAATAGTCTGCCTTCAGGCTAAATATTGGACAATTTCTGACTCTGTTATCCAACCTGATCTGTAGCCAAACAATATGTTGCAGGTATGGCACATAAAACATTTTCATTAAAATGCAGAAGACGTACACCCACACACACCCACAAAGTCCCCTTTGCATGTTTCCATAAAGTATGTGGTGATTGGGGTGTGTGACTAGCTGCTTAAAGCCACAGGAATTACAATAAAAATGATTGTTTGCCCAATAGCTATTGTTGAAATAAGTGCAGGCTGTCCTAACACAAACATATGTAATCTCCGGTATAGGTGGCAATAATAAAGGCTTTGAGCAGTGATTCTTCAATAAAGAGAGGTTGGCAGACAGTTCTGTGATAGCAGTTTTTCGATCTGGTTTCTCATTAAAAACAGAAGTGAGTCTTCCATAAACTATCCTACTTTCAGAAAGGTTTCAAAATGACTGAATCCTAATGTGTGAGAAAGTGTCATTTGCAGCACACAAGTGCCAGGCAACCACCATTTATTAAAATATAATTTACAGATGTGGGCGTCGCTGGTTAGGCCAGCATTTATTGCCCATCCCTAGTTGCCCTTCAGAAGGAGGTGGTGAGCTGCCTTCTTGAACTGCTGCAGTCCTTGAGGTGTAGGCACACCTACCATGCTGTTACGGAGGGAGTTCCAGGATTTTGACCCAGCGACAATGAAGGAACAGCAATATATTTCCAAGTCGGGGTGGTGAGTGACTTGGACGGGCACCTCCAGGTGGTGGGGTTCCCTGGTAGCTGCTGCTCCTGTCCTTCCAGATATTAGAGGCCGTGGGTTTGGAAGGTGCTGTCTAAAAAACCTTACTGCAGTGCATCTTTTTGATGGTACATAAGGCTGCTACTGTTCTTTGGTGGCGGAGGGTTTGAATGTTTGTGAAAGGGAGAGCAATCAAGCGGGCTGTTTTATCCTGGAAGGTGTCGAGCTTCTTGAGTGTTGTTGGAGCTGCACTCATCCAGGCAAGTGGAGAGTATTTGATTATACTCCTGACTTGTGCCTCGTAGATGATGGGTCAGGAGGTGAGTTATTCATTGTAGGATTGTTAGTCTTTGATCTGCCCTGGTAGCCACAGTATTAATATGGCTATATTCAGTTCAGTTTCTGATCAATAGTAACCCCCAGGATGTTGATTGTGGGGGATATAGCGATGGTCATGCCATTGAATGTCAAGGGGCGATGGTTAGGTTCTCTCTTGTAAGAGATGGTCATTGCCTGGCACTTGTGTGGTATGAATGTAACTTGCCACTTGTCAGCCCAAGCCTGGATATTGTCCAGGTCTTGCTGCATTTGGACATGGACTGCTTCATTATCTGAGGAGCTACGAGTGGTGCTAAACATTGTGCAGTCATCTGCAAAAACACCCCCAATTCTGACCTTATGATGGAAGGGAGGTGATTAATGAAGCAACTGAAGATGGTTGGTCTAGGACACTACCCTGAGGAACTCCATTTCCAATAAGAGAGTGTCTAAGCATTTTCCTTTGACATTCAATAGCATTGCATTAGCCCCAACATCAACATCTTGGGATTACCATTCGCTAGAAACTTAAGGACCAGCTACATAAATACTATGGTTACAACCCCAACAGGCCAGATGTTGAATATCCTTTGATGAGTCACTCACCCCCTGACTCCCTTGGTGCTCTCCATAACCTATAAGGCACTAGTCAGGAATGTGCTGGAACACTCTCCACTTGCCTGGATGAGTGCAGATCTAACAACGCGGAAGAAACTCAACGTCATCCAGGACAAAGCAGCCAGGTGTGTCAGCACCCCATCCACTGCCTTAAATATTCACTCATTCCACCACCCTTGTCGAGTGGTAACAGTGTATACTTCTACAATCTGCACTGCAGCAACTCAGGGGTCTTTAGCTAGCAGTTTCCAAACCTGTGACCTCTACCATTTAAAACAAAAAGGCAACAGATAAATGGGAACATCACCACCTGCAAGTTCCTCTCTGAAGCCACACACCACCCTGACTTGGAACTATATTGTTGTTCCCTTATGTCATTGGATCATCAGAGCACGATGAAAGGTAGTTGATCTGAATCATTGAGCTACAATTTTCCCTCCACTTCTTCCCGACTTTGCAGTCCCAAATCCATCACTTCCTCTCACTCTGACAGAATTTTCATCTGCGTGAGATATGGATGGGGAAGTTTCAGGTCTACTTTATCCCGAAGGATGCCTGAGGCAGCGACAGAGGTGGGCAGTTGCCAAGGTAGGCTGGCTATAAGTTTCACCTCGGTTCTCTGTCTGGCCACCTAGCTCTCACCACTTATCCCACCCTCAACCTCCATGGAAAATAGATAATTCCATTATAACCTAATAAAACTGTCAATTACACAAATTTCTTATTTCCCCTGGACAACTGTGTCAACATTACCCTGTTGTGTTCAGACCTTGAATGGTTTTTGAAATTCAGCCAAGCATTCACAATGACCCTAGTTTTGTCAAAAAACACAATTGGAGCTCAATATAATGTATCCTTTTGAAACTGAAGGAACAATTGGCAAGCTTTTTCTTCTACACTACAGCTGATGGCATGTCATTCAAAAGAGTCCAGGAGCAGAAGATGAGTTCTCTTTAACTTTCTGCAGTCTAGAATTTTAAATCATTGTTCAAATCATGACAGTTCTCTGATGCAATTTTCAATAATTTGATTGCAGAAGAATACTTTCTACGTTGTGAAAAGTACTCTGAGCCATCTCAACACATATGCAACAGTGGTCAATGTATAGCCAACTTACCGTCTTGCTATATATCCCAAGGATCAATCACTGCATTAAACACATATTTAACTTAACAGATAGAATCTAATAATGGCAATTGCAGTTGTCAAGGCCTTTTAAACATACTTGTCAGAGAATCCCCAACTTCTCAGCACCTTTCCCAAGGATTATGAACTGACTTACCTTGCAGATTCCCACAGACTTCAAGATCCTTCCTCTTGTGACTAAAATACTTTGGGGCTTTAAATTCAAATTGCCCGTAGGCATTTATAATTATAACCCCGGCATTACAGGATGTGCGTGTGGGTTCATGAGCCAACACTTTTCCCATACAGGGGAAGATGACATGGACCAGGAATGGAAAGGGAATTTTGAAATTGGAGCAGCATGGGACATGTGCATGAGGGAAAATCAAATCCATTAGCTCTGCTCCTCTCTCTGCAGGTGCTGCCTGACCTGCTGAGTGTTTCCACCAGTGTCACATATAGAAGTGTATTTGTCAAGATGTGCTGTACTTGTACTAAAATATAATGGTACAAAAGTTTGGGAAGACCTGAGTTTTACATTGGAAAGCTTGACAAATTAATTTATGAAGATACTAAACAGCAATTTAACAAATATTTCTCTTCTGTAATACTTATGAAAGCCAAATGTATGTACTTCATTTTAAAACATTTTTGGCATGGTTACCTATCACCCCCTTTAGTGTTACAACCCTGACGGTAAGGATACAATTGCAATTGTTCCACTGTATTAATGTAGCGTTATTGATACACAGCTCCTCCACAACAAAATTATACACGACCAACACGTGATGTTCATCTATGTAAATGGTGCACAATCAAGAAAAGACACACCAAAGGAACCTGTAGCAACTCACCAAGTCACATTCGACAGCATCTTCTAAAGCTGTGACCTCTACCACCTACAAACACTGGTCAGTGGGGACTTGCAAGTGCATGGGAACACTGCCACTGCAAATCCCCACCAACTCAAGTGCCTCCCAGCCTTGGAACTATATTGTCAGTCCCTCACTATCACTGGGTCAAAATCTTGGAACTCCCTCCGTAACAGCACTGCGTGTGTACCTACACCGCATGGATAGTAATGATTTAAGAGGGCAGCTTATCACCACCTTCTCAAAGACAATTAGCGATGGGTAATAAATGCTGGCCTTGGTAGCATCACTCACGCTCCTTAAAGGAATTTTTAAAAAAGCACTATGATCAACTAATTCCCATTTCCATTCAGCAATTCCATCAACTTATTTTAATTATTGCTCTACATTGTAGTGCAGGGATGAAAATTCACAAGAGATAGAATATTTAATTTAAGATCCAGAACACAACTCACACAAGATACAGATGGCTGCATATTATGGGTCAGTCCGCAGCTGGTAATAAACACTTACTGTTGAACTATACCAGACTCAGAACCACTTCATGATACATACATTTTACAACATGGTGACAGTGAAGGATGGAACCCAAAATCCTGAAAGCATTACTAAGTAAAGAGCAGCAGTCTGACCTGATGGAAAGCACCTGAAGCGAAGGCACAGAGTGGGATCACCAGAGAAAAGCTTCAAAGCAGGACTGGAAGCTGAAGGCAGAAATAAAACTCAACACTGCAACAAAAAGTTCCATTGACCATGGTAGTCCAACTTCAATAACTAAAGAGTGCAGAGTCAGAAGACCTAGCGGGTTGAACTAAACAAAAATGTTCTTGGCCAGAATGAGATTAAAAAAGCCTATCAGTCAGCAGCAGTCAGAATTGCCATTTTAAGAAGTACTGGGAGTAGTCCGAGTCCCGAGTAGGCGTCTGACAACATGGGGGCTGAGCTCACTCCAAACTAATTTAATTTTTAAAAAAATTGCATTGTAGCATTGGGCGGCAAGGTGGCACAGTGGCTAGCATTGTAACGTCACAGCATCAGGGACCCAGGTTTGATTCTGACCTTGGGTGACCGTGTGGAGTTTGCACTTTCCCCCATGTCTGCATGGGCTTCCTCTGGCTGGTCCGGTTTCCTCCCAAAGTCCAAAGTTGTGCAAGTTAGGTGGGGATTAGGCCTAGGTAGGGTGAGGCCCGGTGCAGACTCGATGGGCCGGATGGCCTCCTTCTGCACTGTTGGCTTCTATGACTCTAAGCTCCACCCAAAACTGGGAATTAATGGTTAATAACCATGGAATATTTGGATACTATTGGGAAGACTCAGAAAAGTCAATCCATAGAGCCGCTGCGGAAACATTAACAGAGAAATCATGACCGCCATTCCTGCAGGAGCCTACCAAAACTGACAAGCACGGGAAACCTCAATGAGAAGAAGCGTATGGGCTGCACCATCTTGGATTTCCTTACGCATTTAAGTCTGTACATACTTTTAATTTTAAATGATCATGGATCAAAAATCAACCTTCACTGAACAGTTTGGATTCATCCAAGGCCCAGACCAATCACAACATGGGGGAAATTGCAGAAAAACATTCTATATTTTCATAATTGCTTCAGGTCTTCACTCTTTGCAAAGCTGGCTTGTTCAGATTATTTGGTGATGCCAGAAACTCCTTGCTGACTAGACCAGCCAACCAGTCAGGTGGTAAAAACCACACCTCCAGTGGAAGACAGCCAAGAGATGAATCAGCAACAAGAAAAGCCTCAACCTCTAAAGACACGATGACACAGACATTGCGACCTCCAGGCAGTACATCCATTAGTCAGACAATGCTAGAATAGAGAAGCAGCCATCAACTGACTGCAGCACATCTCAGTGAGGCAAGGAAGCAATCCAATAAGAACTCATTGTACAGAAAGGGCAGCACAGTGGCACAGTGGTTAGCACTGCTGCCTCACAGCGTCAGGGACCCAAATTCGATTCCAGCCTTGGGTGACTGTTTGGAGTTTGCACTTTCTCCCCGTGTCAGTATGGGTTTCCTCCGGGAGCTCCCGCTTCCTCCCACAGTCCAAAGATAATATAATATAGAACATAGAACATACAGTGCAGAAGGAGGCCATTCGGCCTATCGAGTTTGCACCGACCCACTTAAGCCCTCACTTCCACCCTATCCCCGTAACCCAATAACCCTACTTAACACTTTCTTGGTCACTAAGGGCAATTTATCATGGCCAATCCACCTAACCTGCACGCCTTTGGACTGTGGGAGGAAACCGGAGCACCCGGAGGAAGCCCACGCAGACACGGGGAGAACGTGCAGACTCCACACAGACAGTGACCCAGCGGGGAATCGAACCTGTGACCCTGGCGCTGTGAAGCCACAGTGCTATCCACTTGTGCTACCGTGCTGCCCATATAATAATCTTTATAGTTGCAAGTAGACTGTGGGAGGAAACCGAAGCACCCAAAAAAAATCCATGCAGACACGGGGATAATGTGCAAACTCCACAGACAGTCACCGAGGCTGGAATTGAACCCGGGTCCCTGGTGCTGTGAAGCAGCAGTGCTAACCACTGTGTCACCATGCCACCCGAACCACTGTGCCACCCTGCTGCCCTGCACAGGCATATTCTGCATAATATTCTTCATTTAATTCTGCATATTATTCTTCACATACATGCTTTACAAAATATTCATAACTTACTATTATGCTTGAAACATATTCCACTTTGCAGCCAGATTTGAGACAGGACTGATTCTTTCAGAAATATATGGCACCACTTGGAGTCTGTCTTGTGCAGGAGGTGGCTGCCCTCCCCTACTAAAAATCATTGTTTCGCTGTAATAAAGGTTACCTTTGCAAGGCTTAATTGACAAACTAGAATTCTCTCAAATGGTTAAAACTGAACACCCAACTGTTTTACAACATTCTTATTAACATCAAGGGATCACTATTGCAGGTGGAGTTTACAGCCAGTTTGTCTATCGTAGTATTTTTGTTTGTAACTCATTACACGGTAGAAGCACACATTTCTCCCAAAAAACTCTTGTATATTCTCCACTTCTGACTATCTGAGAAAGAAAAGTAACTGGATTTGTAAAAGTAACCCATAACCAAATCCAATCAAAAAACATTTTAAACAAAGCCAATTGCAGTTTTTAGTCGTTCTTTCAGGTCAAAGTTTCAGACATTATTCATTCTCTTGTTACCCTTTCAGATGCATTTCACTACAGTTTCAAAAATCAACTTCACTTTCCTGCTAAGATGTGCCAGCACCTAAAGAAATTACTACTTGCCTGAACATATACGTAATTGCCTTCAACCCGTTGATAGTACCATCCAGCTTGGCTAGTCAGCCTTGGAACAAATTGAAACTATATTATCAGGATTGGTTTATTTGTTAGTATCGATTTGAGTTACAGCAAATTTGAACTGTGACTAGAAAAAAAAAATGTTGACCTAACACACAAAGTAAGTTTCTGTTAAAGGAAAAGAAACTTCAGACCACATTTTGAACTGAAAACTAGAAAGACAGGTCCTGCCACATATTTGTATGGGAAATATCCTGCATTAACCTACCACCCAGCTTTAACACAGTTTTCAGTCAGAATCTAAGCAACAAAAATAAAGTCTCACCTTTCCAAAATGTGCGATATTTAATAAAACTGTTGCTGCTTCTGTGTGGGAGAGGCACAAATGTGTGAAGTTGGCTTATCTAATGTGAAACAGGTCCTGCGACTGTTAGGCAGTTGTCTTTGCCACACCTGCCACCATTTACTATTGTGAACAAATGAGATGATTGTCTGATAAAAACACGAGTTACTGATAACCAACAGTAATGCATTTAACGCGTCTCCTTGGAGAAGTAGGCACCTCCCTAATTCCCCAAGATTGCACTGAATGGGTCTATAACAAATCACGATTAGATGTTGTGGTAGGGATTAACACGGTCACAGCAAGGCGGCTAGATAACTCTGACAGCTGCTTGTATTCAATAGGTCTCTCACGCCAGTCACAACCCCAGATTGATACATGCAGTGAGGAACTAGCATCGCATCCATCAGATTGTAACCCAGAGGCTCAAACATTAGTGCAACATTAGAGTTTGACAGAGAATGAAAAATATCTAAAAAAGCACGGGCCAGTTTTATATATTTATGGTGTAATCTGTTGGTGTGTGTATCTACAATATATAGTCAGGGTAAAAATAAATTTTATGACTGCTTAAACAATAAAATGTGAACCAGAAGTGGTGTTTGATTCACCTGAGGAAGGAGCAGTGCTCCAAAAGCTAGTGTTTGAAACAAACCTGTTGGACTTTAACCTGGTGTTGTAAGACTTCTTACTGTGCTCACCCCAGTCCAACGCCGGTATCTCCACATCATGATTCAAATCTGATTGATGAGGTTGGAATTAACTTGCTTGTTCCCATTTGCCCCTGTTTTAGTGAATCACGCTGAGTCACCAACAAAATATTTGTAATGAACTTCCCCAAATTGTATTATTTCTTGGCGAAGCTGAACTTTTATGTTCTTGTGGTTAATAGTAGGTTTCCCTTTTGGTGCATTTAAAAAAATGTTTTGGTAGGCTGAGAGAGGTCAGTAAAATCCAGGAATGAGAATGGGTAATTTGGTTAATTGAAGCTTATCCCTCTAGTCATTAACTTTCTTATCATAGAAAGTGATCATATTCTGAATGATGCATATGCTCTTACATTTATTATTTTGTTTGGTAAATTACTAAAAAATACTTGATATTCTTCAGATAAAGATGTTGGAGGGGTGGAAAATTCTCAGAATGTTGGAGCTGGGTTTGGAGGGGTTGGTAGTGGGGGCTGTGGTGGCTTGTGAAAAAGGAGTCATGGGATGGTATCAAATGTTTTCTCCTCCTCCCATTTTTCCAGTGTTTTAACCCCCCATATCACAGTATAACAACATTCCAATTCCCCATAACCTCCATGGAATTTGAACTTCCCTGGTAATGGGGGGGGGGGGCATCCCCTCAACTAGGGGAACCCTCACTTGTATATAAATCCCAACTTGGGTATAGATTGGGGAGGGAAACCCTTTGAGGAGTGGCAAATGGAATTCGCTATGTGCGTACCGCGCCTATCACCCAGATCAAATGGATTAGTGCAGCGGGTCGCCGAGACTTTTAAGCTCGGCATGAAGAAGCAGAATGCCGATTCCTGGGAGACTCAACTGGCACGTTTCTTATTTTGCTGCCAAATTACACTGCACGGCACGACGGGGGGAGTCTCTGCGGCCGAGTTGCTGATGGGTCGCTGCTTTCGCACCTGGTTGAGTTTTGGTCATCCCAGACATTGGCGGGAAAATCTGCTATAGCCAGGACAGGACCGAGGTTGATGCAGGCTGGCTTATGCCTTTGTGCACGTTCTCCCTTGACGATCTGGTACACGTCCGGAACTTCGGAGAAGGATCCACATGGATTCCAGGCATCATGTTGGCACAGACAAGGCTGGTCTCGTATCGAGTTCAGGCACAGGGGCGTTAATCTAATCGACACATGGACCATCTCCGCGGCCTCGTTTCCTACACACCAAACCCAGTCCCAGACGCCCAGATCTAGCCCAGTCGGGCACCTATGCTGCCACCTCATATGCCGTTACCACCGTTACCCCAGGTCACGCCAGCCATCGAGAGACCTGGCTCCGACATCGAACAAATCAAGAAAAATTGATCAAGGTACCCTTAAAGGGGTATCGTAACTAAAAAGACCACGTCTCAAAGGTAACTCATCAAATCAAATCAAAATGTTGTTCTGTGGGTCAATAATGCACCCCAGCCCCCGTGGTGCCCACTGGTCACAAAAGGCATGGTACAGGTTGTATGTGTTGTCAGGAACCTGCGCAGCAGTAGCAGGAAGTAAACTGAAATATTTAAAGGGGCAATTAAGGGCCATTTTTCCATGGCAACAGCTCTACCAGTAGTGCACAGGTCAGTCACAGCATCAAGAACACATCAACTTAGATGAGGTGAGCGAACACATTGAGGCCTGAACCTGACATGTGCTCAAAACTAAAAGGGTGAAAGCAGAACGATAGAGCTCAGGCAAAGGGCTTATCATTAGCGGTATAGCTTATTTAATCTGTTATGGGTACTATTAGGAGGGATCGAGAAATTGTTGCCTGTTCCTACAGCAAAAATTCAAACTCAGTGGAGCTTCAGACTCCTCTTTCTTTAAGCTTGCACAGGGATAGGCAAATTTTTAATCAGGGAATCAAGGGTTATGGGGATAAGGCGGGAAAGTGGACTTGAGGATATCAGGTCAGCTAGGATCTCATTGAATGACAGAGCATACCCGATGGGCCGAGTGGCGTACTTCTGCTTCTACGTCTTATGGGATCCACCTGAGGTCAAAGGAACCACTGAGGAAGACCTGAGCTTGGTAGGCCTCTGGGTAGGGACAGTAACTGGAAGAGTGGCATCTGCTGCAGTGTACAATGAATGGGACACATGAATGGATAATTTGCTGTGAAGTGTTCTCATTCTACCGCGTTTAGTTAGAGATCAGTGGCTGATCCCGATTACTATTCAGTTTACACAGAAGGTAATACAAAAGTCATTGTAAATATTGTTCAGATAGTCTAACAGATCCTCCTCCCAGGTTACACATTTACCTCACCCCAACTGCAGAAGGTGTGAGTTTCAGCACTGGCTTTTGCCTGGTTTGCGGTCTGGTGCATTCTTTGTTTGTGTTTGCTTTGACTTTATAGAGGTTAAATCAATGTTTCATCACACCTTGAAAAAGACAGACGAGCTTTGACTGGATTAAAAACATGTTTGTCTTGCAATTCTTGTGAGAGCCTTATTAACCTATCAGCACACAATTCTAATGCATTACTTGAGGGGCATTTTGACTGGCTCATCTGCTGTAAAATTGGTCCCTGGACACTACAGAAGTCCCAAATGTGCAGTACATCATATCAGCAACAGTCCCAATCCCTGTCATTCTGAGGCAGCCTGTCATTCCCACCTCTGATAACACCAAGATGGCCGCTCAAGAACACATGGTTGATGGTTACCACAGTTGGTAGTCTCACGAGAGCGGCGGAGCCACCAGGGACATCATTGTTACAGACTTTGTGTGCTGAAGCACTGTTTCTGACACATGAACCCACATTGGTGACCATTATGGTGTAAATTAGTGCATGTCATCAATTTTGTGGTGGTTTGGTGCATCCTCCACAACATTGCCATCTTGAGGATACCTTGGGAAGAGGAAGAAGAGGGGACAGGGAGGAGGCATGCAGGGCACCTTCACTCCAGATGGTTGTTCAAGAGAATCTGCTCAGGCTCCTCTGCCAAAATGACAAATTCCCTTTACCACCATTATTCCACTGTTCTCCACTTTACAATACAACTGGGACACACGTTAGAGTTTCGCATTGGCCAACTTCCAATTTTAAACTCCACTAACATAACAACTGTATCCAAAATTGCATTTACTTTTACAAACAGAAATGAACCATTCACTCTTCTGTATTCCTTTGTGTGCTTATTTTGTGGGTGCCTTTACCTCCGCTACTGCTGCTGTGCAACGCTATCCCAGTGACTGTAGTAAGTCTACTGTAAGTCCACTAACTTCAGGATACCTTTAACCAGCTCTGGAATTTGAGAACTGGCTTCAGACTGCATTATCTCAGCTAGGTGTGACGGTCTGGCCTGGCTGGCTGAGAGTTGTCAGCAAGGTGTGACAATTGGATGATGTTAGGAAAATTGGATTGAAAATGTAGTGGGCAAATTAAGGGTCAAAAGCCTGAGATTGGAATGTGTTTGTTTAAAACAATTCTGTTTGCAGAGCCTGGGTGATTCTAGCAGCCAGTAAGTGAAATTGATACAAGAATGTGTTTATCAGTCTGTGCTAATACACAGTGGATTGACTAGGGAGGTCCCTGGAGAGTTAATGTGCTTTTGCAGCCTGCAGAGATAATTGGTCCGTAACTTCCTCCCCAGTCAGCAACTTAAGTCGTTGGTCCACCACACATATGTGGCGTGACGATCCAGAAGTGCGGGCATATGGGCATGCGCACTGGAAGCGCACGGCATTTAAACACCCGGCCATTTTTTATTTCCCTGCCTGAAGTCATGCGCTGTGCTGGAGCTGCTCAATGTAAAATGCAGGGACAGCACTAGCTTGGGCAATTTGCCCCAATATTAGGTGAGTTTTTATACATTTTATTTGTACTTTTATTTTTCAGTCCAGCTGAGGCAGGAGACATCGGGAGACATTGTTTTGGTAGATTAATGTTTATATTATCAGTGTGTAGCATTCATAAATATGTTTAAAATGCAAATGAAAAGCACAGTGGTTAGCACTGCTGCCTCACACCGCTGAGGACCCGGGTTTGATTCTGGCCCCGGGTCACTGTCAGTGTGGAGCTTGCACATTCTCCCCATGCCTGACCACAAATCAAAAGATGTGCAGGGTAGGTGGATTGGCCATGCTAAATTGCCCCTTAACTGGGAAGAAAATGCAAATAAAGTGAAAGGAAAATACATTTTTTTAAACTTTAGTTTGTCATGATGCTGTTAATTCCATTAAAAGGGTGCTTTGCTGTATAAAGTCAGTTTGGAGTCACAGAAAGTGAAAAAAATATTTAACACAAAAATTTGGTTTGTCATGAGGATATTAATTCATTAAATGAACTATAATGGATAGAATGCGGTGATCACTCACTAACGAGTCTGATTGTCCACCTAAGGTGCTCCGTGTTACTGGTCACAGGTTCTGTGGGTCTTTGCGAGGCTGATGAACTTAATCCTGGAGCCGCATCTTCAATCACTCACTTGGCCGGAGTTTCCAATAGGTGGAATCGGTCCTTGGATTCCTTTCTCAGGCTTCTTTTATGGACTCTTTTTTTCGTTGGGTGTTTTCGAAGAATTGTGACGCTTCAATCAGGTTCCTCCAAGTACATCTATTCTGAGCAAAGATCTCCTGGGCATTGACTCCGATATTCCATTTATTGAGATCAGTCTTCAAGGTGTCTTTGATGAGCAGGATACTGTGCTTCAGCAGCTGCTGCTTTAAGCTTGTAACATTAAAAATTGATACGTCAAAACCCTTGCCTCCCTCCCCTCTTCTCTCCCTCCCCTCTTCCATCTCTGCATCCCTCCCTCCCCTCTTCCCTCCCTGTATCCCTCCCTTTACAAATAGACAGAACTGTTGTGTTTATGTGGAAAAATATATTTTATTGACCATTGTGTTTAAGTGAGAAAATGAATTTTATTGGGAGAAATTTGTAAAAGTTGAGGTAATTTAATGTAATTGTTCAGCTGATAAAGTTAAATGTTAAGTTAAATGTTAACTGGTTTCAAAGTTTAGTATTTCTAAAATTATTTTGTTAAATGTTTTACATTAAATGTTACAAGCTTCTTCAAATGACTTACTGAAGCATCAAAACACATTTAATTATGAAATAATTATAAATTAATAAGATAATTGAAGTAAATAAGGCAGAAACATAATAACATGGGTGACACTGCTGCCTCACAACACCAGGGACTGATGTTCAATTTAGACTTGGGTGACTATGTGGTGTTTGTACATTCTCCCTGTGTCTGCATGGGTTTCCTTGAACCATGGAATAGAATCATAGAATTCCTACAGTGCAGAAGGTGGCCATTTGGGTTATCTGCCTCCCTGGCTTCTGATTGTTGGACCAATTATACCTCTATGTATTCGGCTGTCTGCCACTATCAACTTCCTTGACCATACATTAACATATGTATACCTCATTGACCTTCCCAATAAGGCTGAAATGAAGAGGAATTTCTTCACTCAGAGTGTCATGAATCCATCGAATTCTCTACCCCAGAAGGTTGTGGAAGCTCAGGCATTGAACATGTTCAGATCAGAAGTTGCTAATTTCTGGATACTAATGAGGTTAAGGGATATGAAGATAGTGCAGGAAAGTGGTGTTGAGGTAGACGATCAGCCATGACCTAATTGAATGGCAGAGCAGGCTCGATGGGCTGAATAACCTTCTCCTACTCCTACGTCCCTATGTTCCTGGGGAGGCATGGTGGTTAGCACTGCCACCTCATAGCGCCAAGGACCTGGGTTCAATGCCGATCTTGGGTGATTGTGTGGAGTTTGCACATTCTCCCCGTGTCTGCGTGGATTTTCTCTAGATGTTCTGGTTTCTTCCCACAGTCCAAAGATGCGCAGGTTAAGTGGGTTGGCCATGCTAAGTTGCCTCTTAGTGTCCAAAGATGTGCAGGTTAGGTGGATTGACCATGCTACATTGCCCCAGTGTCCAAAGAGGTGTAGGTTATGTGGATTGGCCACGCTAAATGACCCCATAGTGTCCAAAGATGTGCAGTTAGGTGGATTAGCCATGCTAAATTGGCCCATTGTGTTCAAAGGTTAGGTGGGGCTGTGCAGTTATGCCGATAGTTTGTGGGTGTGGGCTAGGTCGGTTGCTCTTTCAGAGGGTCAGTGCAGACTTGATGGCCTCCTTCTGCACTGTAGGAATTCTATTAGACAGGAACCCACTGGATATTGCACCATGGCCAGGCCTGCAAGGGCTTCATGGAGTCAACAATCATTTCCTCACAGGAAAGAATAGTGTCCAAGAAGTAGGCAATGCCCTTTGAGATGTTGCAGACAGAATCCTCCATGCTATTTGCAGTGAGAGAAGGCTGTCTGACAGGCCTGCCAAATGTACAAAACACCTTGGTGTACACCGTCATCGCGTGCCCCTGTATAGCGGCCATCAAAGTCCACATTTGTTTCACCTGTAACAGAACCCTGTTCTCCGGTGATCTGGCACAAGAGATAAGGGGCGTCATTCTCCGACCCCCCGCCGGGTCGGAGAATGGCCGTTGGCCGCCGTGAATCCCGCCCCCGCCCCCGCCGAAGTCTCCGAAGGGAGAAAAGTCGGCGGGGCGTTAATGGCGCCGCTGCCGCGGAGAATGTCACGGGTCTGCGCAAGGCAGCCGATTTTCGGCCTGCCGATATTCTCCCTTCCGGATGGGCCGAAGTCCCGTCGACGTGATGACCGTTCACGTCGACGTCAATCAAACCTCCTTTTCATCGGTGTGACCCGGTGCTCCAGGCTCACGCCGACCAGCGAGGAGGTGAGTGACGGCCTGGGGGGTTGGCTCTGGGCAGGAAATGGCGTGGCCGCAGACTGATTGCGTGAGGAGAGGTGTGTCTCGGCTTGTGTGTGTGTGCGGCGGGGGGGGGGGGGTGGTGGTTAGAGTAGGCTGGGCTCCGGGGGAGTGCCGGGAGGGGGTCCGTGCCGGGGTGGAGGTTGGGGGTTGTGGAGGGGATCCGTGCCGGGGTGGAGGTTGGTGGGGGGGTCCGTGCTGGGGTGGAGGTTGGGGGTTGGGGAGGGGGTCCGTGCCGGGGTGGAGGTTGGGGAGGGGGTCCTTGTCGGGGTGGAGGTTGGAGGGGGGGTCCGTGCTGGGGTGGAGGTTGGGGAGGGGGTCCGTGCCGGGGTGGAGGTTGGGGGGGGGTCCGTGCTGGGGTGGAGGTTGGGGAGGGGGTCCGTGCCGGGGTGGAGGTTGGGGAGGGGGTCCGTGCCGGGGTGGAGGTTGGGGGGGGGTCCGTGCTGGGGTGGAGGTTGGGGGTTGGGGAGGGGGTCCGTGCCGGGGTGGAGGTTGGGGGGGGGTCCGTGCTGGGGTGGAGGTTGGGGGTTGGGGAGGGGGTCCGTGCCTGGGTGGAGGTTGGGGGGGGGTCCGTGCTGGGGTGGAGGTTGGGGGTTGGGGAGGGGGTCCGTGCCGGGGTGGAGGTTGGGGGGGGGGGTCCGTGCTGGGGTGGAGGTTGGGGAGGGGGTCCGTGCCGGGGTGGAGGTTGGGGAGGGGGTCCGTGCCGGGGTGGAGGTTGGGGGGGGGGGGTCCGTGCTGGGGTGGAGGTTGGGGGTTGGGGAGGGGGTCCGTGCCGGGGTGGAGGTTGGGGGGGTCCGTGCTGGGGTGGAGGTTGGGGGTTGGGGAGGGGGTCCGTGCCGGGGTGGAGGTTGGGGGGGGGTCCGTGCTGGGGTGGAGGTTGGGGGTTGGGGAGGTGGTCCGTGCCGGGGTGGGTGATGGGAGGGCAAATGAGTTGGTCCACCTGGCCAGGTGCCAGCCTCCAACAGTTGGACCCATGCGGTCCATGCCACCTGGCTGGGGGGAGGAGGGGATATGGGCAATGATGACATGTCGTCGTTCCCCTCCCCCCCCCAACAGGCCGTCATGTTTTCAGACCATCCAGCGATGTTGGCCGCCGTGGTGGCAGCTGCTCATGTCTATGTTGCCCTGGATGAGGAGGAGGAGGAGGAGGGGGAGGAGCGTGCCAGAGAGGCGGCGCAGGCTGCCGCAGAGGGGCAGGCGGCAGCCGCCCAAGCTGGAGGGACACCTGACCGACAGGACGAGGAGGGGGAGGAGGACGTCGTGGCCCCACGGCAACGGAGACACCCGAGGGCGCCCCGTGTGTACCGGCCCCGGCAGTCATACCAGAACCTCACGGACCGGGAATGCAGGAGGAGACTCCGGATGAGCCGGGAAACCGTGGCACACATCTGCCACCTGCTGGCACACCTGTCACCGCGTGGCACTGGCGGGGGACACCCTCTCCCCGTGTCCGTCAAGGTTACGGTGGCCCTGAACTTTTATGCAACGGGGTCATTCCAGGCACCGAGTGGGGACCTGTCCGGCATATCGCAGACATCGGTGCATCGGTGCATCCGGGCAGTGACAGATGCCCTTTATGCCATGGCGCACCGCTACATCCGCTTCCCCGTGGACCGGGCCAGCCAAGATGCCCGGGCCATGGGCTTCTCTGCCGTTGCCGGGTTCCCCATGGTCCAGGGCGCGAACGATGGGATGCACGTCGCCGTGCGGCCACCTGCAGAGAACAGGGCCGTGTTCACTAATAGGAAGGGGACCTATTCAATGAACGTACAGGTGGTCTGCGACCACCGCATGATGATCCTGCACGTCTGCGCCCGTCACCCAGGCAGTGTACACGACTCATTCGTGTTGTCGCGGTCATCCATCCCCGGCATGTACGAGGGACGCCATCCCCGGCTGAGGGGCTGGTTGCTGGGCGACAGGGGCTACCCATTGCGATCGTGGCTGATGACGCCTATACGGAGGCCACGCAATGAGGCGGAGAACCGCTACAATGATGCCCATGTAGCGACAAGGGGAGTGATCGAGAGGTGCTTTGGCGTGCTGAAGGTGCGTTTCAGGTGCCTGGACCTCTCTGGGGGCGCCCTCCAGTATCGGTCAGACAGGGTCGGCCGCATCATTGTGGTGTGCTGCGTCCTGCACAACATAGCCCAGCAGAGGGGCGATGTGCCGCAGGCAGAGGAGGGCGGAGTGGAGGAGCAGCAGGAAGAGGCCCAGTCCTCCCCAGATGAGGGGGATGGGGGCAATGGTCAGGGCAGACGGGGTAGACACAGGCGGGTGGCTGTCCACCGTTACCGGCTGGCCCAGCGGGCACGGGACAGACTGATAGCCGCCCGCTTCACTGACTAGATGGGCGTGGGAATCGGGTAGTATGGCCACAGACCGCACACCATGACAACAGCCGACCACCCACACCCACCACCCATCCACCCACCCAGCACCCTCACCCCCCTCCCCAACCCCACACACCCCACCCGCATGCACACCACCCCCCCACCCCCAATTGCCGATCCACCGGCGGCACAACGGGCCGGGCTCACCCAGTTGCGGGTGGACGCGTGTCGATCACAGGCCATGGAGGATGATGACAACCTGCCTCCGATGAGCTCCTGGCTCTACATCGTTGGACTATGTCTGACCCATGGCCACAGTACCACCATCCACCCGGACCATCCCTGCATGCGGCTGTGACACTGCAGCGCACGGTCCCGTCCTCTGCCCGGGGGATGTTGATGGCGGCCCAGGGGGAAGGGGGCAGACTCACCTGGGGCTGAGGTAAGACCACCCGTCTCACACACACACTTGCGCTCAACGTACATGACACGCCCGCACACTTTGGACAGAGCAAAAGGCAGCTTCGGTAGGTGTAACATTGACTTTAATAACCAAAGGAGTTCATGCACGTGCCCTAGCCCCTAAAACTCATCTGTGCCCTGCACCCGTGCCAACTTACTCAGTGTCTAATTGTTTGGCCTTACGGGCCCTTTGACTACGTCTACGTGGTTCCCCAGACGGTACAGCAGAACTGGAGGTGGACTCCTGTGATTCCTGCCCTCTGACACCGGATCCCTTTGGCGGCCGTTTCCTGAGGCGTCCTGGCCTAGATGGGCCAGGCTGCGGCCCGGGCGACTGGGATGGCGAGCTGCCAGCCTGTCCTGCCCGTTGCCCACCCGATGCACCTGGGACGGAAGGGGGGGAGTCCGAGGTGTCGCGGTGTACCGGGACCTCCCCTACAGAGGGAGCCGGGACGGACCACACCACCTCCTCCTCCCTCGGGGTGCCCGATGGCCCCCAGGCCTCTACATGGGTGGGGGATGCGAACGGACTGGCCATCCGACGCGCCCCCGACATCTGGCGCTGCCAGTCCTGGAGGCCCGTGCTGGTATCGATAGGGGTCTGCAGGTTTGCAGCCATGGAGCCCAGGGGGTTGTCGAACCCTGTCTGCAACAGTGCGACGCCAGCTCGCACATGGCCACTGGCGCCGATGCCCTCAGCGATGGCCTGCTGAGACTGGGCCATGGCCTGCAGAGACTGGGCCATGGCCTGCAGAGACTGGGCTATGGCCTGCTGAGACTGGGCCATGGCCTGCTGAGACTGGGCCATGGCGTTGAGGGCCTCTGCCATCTGGCGCTGGCACTGGCTCATGGCCTCCTGTGAGAGGGCAGCCATTTCCTGGGCCACAGACGCCGCCTGCACGGAAGGCCCCAGGCCTCGCAAACCGTTCCCCATGTCTGACACCGTCTCACCCATTGCCTCCACCGCGGACGCCACCCGTGCGGTGTCAGCCTGGGTGGCACGCATGACCGGGACCACTCCCAGCTCCTGGACGCGGGTGGACTCCTCCACCTGTGACCGCAGCCGCCGCAAGCCACCCGTCACCCTATTCGCTCGTCTCCGTGTCGGTGGTTGCATCGGATCTATGTGTGGGTGTGGTAACTGCAGGAACCCGGGATCCATCTGGGCGGCAGATGTTCGCTTGGCCTGGGCTGCCCTCCGACTGCCCGGTCCCTCTGCTGCTCCTACCTCCACCTGCTGTACCGGGACGGCTGTGTTGTGCGCACCAGTGAGTGTACCAGACGCCTCATCACTAAAGTGCCCAACCGTGGTGAGTGTTTCTGCGATGGTGGAGGGTGTTGGTGACAGCAGTGGCGTTGTGTCGTGCTCTTCGTCCCACTCTGAGTCCATGGCACTTTGGGGTGGGGGTTCGTCTCCACCCATCCACTCTGAGTCACTGTCCGGTATTTCGTCTTCCCGGGTAGGGGTGTCCTGGGTAGTGCTGTCCCGGGTAGTGCTGTCCCGGGTAGTGCTGTCCCGGGTAGGGGTGTCCTGGGTAGTGGTGTCCCGGGTAGGGGTGTCCTGGATAGTGGTGTCCTGGGCAGTGGTGTCCTGGCTCGGATGTGACGGGGGCCTGTGGCTGCCCCCCTCATCGCTGGGTGGTCGCTCCCGCACGTGACGGGGGTGTCGTCTCCCTGTTGCTCCAGGTCTCTCCGTCTCCCGTGGTGTGCGAGGGGCATCCTGCGGGCGTCGCATGCTGGAGGGTGCGGGTCTCTCCGTCTCCCGTGGTCTCCGAGGGGCATCCTGCGGGCGTCGCATGCTGGAGGGTGCGGGTCTCTCCATCTCCTGTGGTCTCCGAGGGGCATCCTGCGGGCGTCGCATGCTGGAGGGTGCGGGTCTCTCCGTCTCCTGTGGTCTCCGAGGGGCATCCTGCGGGCGGTGTGCATCTGCGGGGATGGGTGCCTGGACGTTTGGTCCTGCGATACACAATGAAGCATGCATGGTTAGACATCAGGCAGTGATCAGGTGATACGGGGAGGGGGATATAGGAGAGGGGGGATATGGGGACGGGCTGTTGGTGGCTCACTTGCTCGTGGGGCCCCGACCTCTGCATCAGCAACCTCCCGGTCCTCAGGTCCGCCAGCCAGTTCCAGGGCCCTTTCTTCGTGTTCGGTCAGTGGCCTCTCATCAGCGGGCCCTCCTCCAGTCCTCACATGCTCCCTATTGTTGTGTGCGCGCTTCTCCTGTGGGGGGGGGGGGGGTGGTGGCAGGGGTAAAAGGCAACAGTGTTAGGCAGGTATATGAATGCACGCCATCGGTTGCGCGTGCATTGCAGAGGTTAAGGTTAGGGCTGGATTCACTTGGGGATATGGGGGATATGGGGGAGGGGGGATATGGGGGAGGGGGGATATGGGGGAGGGGGGATATGGGGGAGGGAGGATATGGGGGAGGGGGAGATATGGGGGATGGGGGATATGGGGAGGGGGTATATGGGGGATATGGGGGAGGGGGGATATGGGGAGGGGGGATATGGGGGAGGGGGGATAAGGGGGAGGGGGGGATATGGGGGAGGGGGGGATCTGGGGGAGGGGGGATATGGGGGAGGGGGGATATGGGGGAGGGGGGATATGGGGGAGGGGGGATATGGGGGAGGGGGGATATGGGGATATGGGGGAGGGGGGGATATGGGGGATATGGGGAGGCTCACCCTGCCTGCTCTGATGAGGTCGTTCACCTTCTTGTGGCACTGGGTGCCTGTCCGTGGTGTTAGGGCCACAGCGGTGACGGCCTCTGCCACCTCCCTCCACAGACGCCGGCTGTGGCGTGGGGCAACTCTGCGGCCGTGCCCGGGATACAGGGCGTCCCTCCTCTGCTCCACCGCGTCCAGGAGCGCCTCCACATCGCGTGACTCGAACCTCGGAGCTGAGCGACGGCCAGCCATCAAGTCGGGTGTTGCGGTCGGGTGTTCCGGTCGGGTGGGGGGGAGCTGCGCGGCCTTATGAGCCGTCACGCCGTGCAGCGCGTATGACGCTGCATGGCGTGAACCACTGCGCAAACGCGGATCCCGTTACGTCGCTGCTAGCCCATTTTGGGCCGCAGACTATCGGCCCATTTTTATGACGTGACGCAAGTGGGATTTGCGCCGTTTTTTGCGCCGATCGGCGGAGTTTCCGCCGATAACGGAGAATTTCGCCCAAGATATCATTCCCCCTGATCTGAGGGCTGCAGTTCACTCATGCCCAGTGACTCACCAAATGTAGATCCTCAATCTATACTAGCCTTTATAGGTTAGTACAGATGTAGCAGTTCCTGATCTGAGCTAGTGGCTTGAACGTCAGTTCAAGTAACAGAACGTCTTCATCAGCACCATGGTGTTGAATTCCCTCTTCCACCTGGGGTTACTGTGGTTGGATAGGTGGCAGTTCTTGGCTATCTGAAAGCGGAAAATCAGAAGGGGAGGGTTGGAGTGAGTGCGGGAAACATTAACTTGGCTGAGGAGCTTGCACACCAAACTAGCTAACCGCATGAGCGCCTGGTGGGAGTGGAGAAGGGAATTAGGCAGGAAAGTATCATCATCCTCAACGTTCTCTCTGCAATGGGCTCTGCCACAGCCAGCCACATGACATTCAGCTCCATCTCTTCTGTTAGCTTCAGTAGTTAGATGTTCCTGTCTGCTGCTATTTTCCTTTGCTCCCCTTAATTGTGTTCCACCTTGT
This sequence comes from Scyliorhinus torazame, assembly GCF_047496885.1. NCBI lineage: Eukaryota > Metazoa > Chordata > Chondrichthyes > Carcharhiniformes > Scyliorhinidae > Scyliorhinus > Scyliorhinus torazame. Next base: position 89,575,537 of record NC_092720.1, on the reverse strand, counting down.
CTGCAATAGCGTTGGGAGAATATCAGTGTTATACTGTGTTGGTGATGTGCCCACCATAGTTGAACAGATGGAGTTATGCGGAGGCAGGGAGAGGTGGATGTTAGGCTATCATCAGTGGAATATATTTGAAGGTGAGGTGGAGTATTTGCATGTTAAGTGTAAGTCCTGAGTGCCAGAGAGGGCTGGATTCTCTGCCGTCGGGATGCTCCATTTTGCCGGCAGCCCGGGGGTTTCCTGACGGCGTGGGGCTGCCCCACAATGGGAGACCCCATTGACCAGCTGGCGAAACGGAGCATCCCGCCGGCGTGCTGAACAGAAATCTAATGCGGCAGGATGGAAAATCCAGGCCAATGTGTGTGATGGGGTATGGTGTTGAGCAGCATAAGTGGTGGCTTTGAAGATGCATTCACTGACGTTGACCGCTCGTGTGTGTTCATTAAACATCTTCCAGTACTGGTGTCAGTGCCAAATACTGAGAATTCACTTCCCTCGTCACCTGCTCCTATTACCTTTGTAGGTTGTTCCCTGGCGGGCTGCCTGCTACTGCTCCACACCATCATGTTCATTGCAGAAACATGGGCCGGGATTGGCCGGCCACCGATGCCAAAATCGGGTTCGGCGATCGGCCGGAGAATCCCCGTTTGCGCCGAAATCGGGGGAGGCGCCGCTTTTGCGATGCACTACCCCCTCGAAAACAGCGTACTCAAAGAGTACGCTGCATGCCGTGTGGACCGCCTCAGGGCGTCACATGAGGTCATCCCCGATGCTCCGCCCCCGATGGGTCGAGTTCCCAACAGCGTGGGACACGCGTGCTTTTCCTTTTAAGAACCCGGTATGGCGGCTGCGGACTGAGTCCACGCCGCCACAGTCGGAGGGGAGCCGTTCCGTGGGCAGGGGAAGCTTTGGCGGGGTTTAGGGGGTGGTCCGGGGGGGTGGCGAGCCTGGTCAAAGGAGGGCAACTTTTGACACGCGGAATCTGCGCGCGCCCGGCGCAATGTTGCACGGCGCGGCCGCTGCAGGCCGGCGCCGTGCACATGTGCGGCTACTGACCCGCCAATTCTCTGGCCGTATCCACAGGTACAGCTGGGTGCTTTACGCAGCGTGGCTGCTAGACCCCACCGGATGGAGGAGCGGCACCACTGTTCCCATGCCGACGTCAGAACTTAGTCTTCAAATCTGAGAATCCAGTCCATGGTCTGCTCTTGTTCATCTCCCTGGCTGTGGCCTTGGCGCAGCATCTTTTGTTTTTGTAAAAATATAATTGATTCATAAGTCTGAAAGAAAAAATACAAAACAGTTCAAATTGTTAAAACAGGAAAGTGCAATAAAATTCACATTTTCTCCAGAGATCAAGTTGCACTCTGAGGTGCTTCAATTCAGTAATGAGAACATTGCAAATATTTCAATATTTTTGTTACAGAGTGTACTATGCTGTCCAAATTGTATACATGGGTCATGTTGCATTGAGGTGCTTCAATACAGTTGCATATGGTTAGGATTAAGCAGACAGTCTTGTGGTGATATGCATGTACACATAAATATATATAGTTATAATAATCTTTATTGTCTCAAGTAGGTTTACATTAACACTGCAATGAAGTTACTGTGAAAAGCCCCTAGTCACTACATTCCGGAGCCTGTTCGGGTGTACAGAAGGAGAATTCAGGATGTCCAAATTACCTAACAACGCATCTTTCGGGACTTGTGGGAGGAAACCGGAGCACCCGGAGGTAACCCATGCAGATACGGGGAGAACGTGCAGACTCCGCACAGACAGTGACCCAAGCCGGGAATTGAACCTGGGTCCCTGGTGCTGTGAAGTGACAGTGCTAACCACTGTGCTACTGTGCCGCCCATAGTTGTATAAATGTATCTAGTTGTATATCAGTGCATATAGCTATTGGTATGACCTCCGGCCAGCAGGTGGCATCAGACATCCATCACGTGACTGCAGACACCCGCCAGTTGGTAATAAGACGTACAACAGAATAGTCGCACTTGAGTAGCTCAAGGAGAATTCGCTGAATTTATTTAGTAACTTTGTCTGTGTAGTAATCTGTTCCACGTGTTTATTAATGAATCAGCTTACTAGTTAAACAACAAGATGTTCTGTGTAAATCATTACCACAGCCATCTCACAGAGCACAACAAGTCTGAGGGGTTTACACGGTTACCAGCCCCTTGGTGTACATTGGCTGAAAGGACTTATACAGTGGCCTTTCCCCGTTGCACCTTGGTGATGGCTGCCCCAAGCTTGAGTGCGTCCCTCAGCCTGCAGTCCTGGACAGTAGAATGTGCCAACCTGCAACACTCGCTCGGGGATAATTCTTTGCACTGGAAAACCAACATATTTTGGGCAGACCAAAGAGTGTCTTTCACCGAGTTGATGATCCTCCAGCCGCAGTTGATGTCTCGGTGTGCGTATCTGGGAACAGCCCATAGGGCAGAGAGTCCCACATCACAGAGCTGTTCAGGATGAACCCCGAAAAAAACACTGCATCTCGCCAGACCATCTTTGCAAAGGCACATTCCACAAGGAGGTGTATGTCCATCCCTTCCCCACCCGCAGCTGCTTCGAGGGCAGCGTGCGGTGGTACAGAGACTTTGGTGAGCATGAAGGATCTGCTGGGGAGGGCCATTCTCACCATGAGCCAAGTTAGGTCTTGGTGCTTGTTTGAAAGTTCTGGCGATGAGGCTTTCTACCAAATGACAGTCTGCTCAAGGAACCATCTGACATTGTCCACCGTCTCCTTTTCCTTCTGGACATTATGTGCAGACCACTGCTTGATGGACTTGTGGTCAAAGTTGTTTTTGTTGACAAACTTTTCCAAGACGGACAGGTGATATGGTGTGACCCTTGGGCTACTTGGAGCATTCTATAACAACATGGCCATACCCATCCTTCACAACACCAGGGACAGGTGGAAGCTCAGCATGTGTTTGCGTACCAAGAATTTACACAGAGCTCGATGCAGTCACACACAAAGGTGACCATCATGATGAGGGGACGTTGTGTACGTTTCTCCCTCCATTATCCAGAGATTTGTACATGGTGTCCCTTTGGACAGTTGCATCTTTGATCAACAGATGAATTAGAAGATGGCTCGGGTGACTACTAATGCCCAGGATCGGGGTATGGGCCAGACCTGCGCCACCTACAGCGACACCGATAGCACCTCACACCTGATGACCAGATTCTTCCCCACAATGGAGACAGAACGTCACTCTCACAGGCCCAATTTTTGGCTCACCTTGGCAATACACTCCTCCCAGTTTTTGGCACATTTCCCAGCTGCTCTGAACCATATACTCGCGACCTTCAGTTTATTACGCTCATTAGCCTGAGCACCGACATCGGATCTGAGCACAAGGCAGCGATGTCATAAAAGGAGGTGTTGACCTGAGTGCCTTTGCTGCCTGGGATTGCCACTGCCCTTACGCCCGAATCTTTCCTGATGGACATGACACAAGGTTCTATACAACCAGGACTGGATGAGAGAACAGTTCTGCCTGACTCCAGATCTGATCTGAAAGCTTACCCATTCCCACCCATTAATTTAAGCTGCGCTAAGTTATGAACTACAGGGCTCTCGCTCTACAATAGTGCTACATTTGCCTCCCCTCCAGTTGCAGTAGCCTCTTTTCATTCAGTGCAGCTCCCCTTTAAGAGAGACAGACTGCCTTTAAGAGCTGAAGGCTAACAGGAATATATGCACTGTTGTGCACTGTTAATCCCCCTGTTTAGAGTATTGGCAGCCAGCCTGTGGTGTGGGTCATGCTGTGCTGTTTGCTGAAATCATTCAAAGGAAGTTTGTTTGCTGCCTGCCTCAGCAGGATGGACAGGTTATGAACCACGTGCATCACGCCTGATAATGGGTGAGAGCAAATTTTTATCCCAATATATTGGCATGCCATCTACCAAAACATGAGGGAGGAAAATTACATATTTCCAATCAAGCAGTGAAAGATCAGTACGTAAATTGTTGACACTCAATTTACACATTTTCCATGTGAAAGCAGTAATTTTGATCCTGAGTTTGTTACTCACTGGCACTAAGCCAATGTAACAGTTGCCAATACTGGAGAATAGATCCTCATGTTTCTTCATTCAGTTCTTATGTAGCAGCCAAAGTAAATCAGGATATTGTTACTATCAGACAAATTATCCAGTGTTCACACATTTGGTGCAAATTTCATTTTTGTTTTACAAATTCCGTTCAGCAGCATAAATTTTACATGAGGTGTTGTGAGATCGTCAAAATTTTCTTTGCCATAATATTTCATCATTTGTAATGGGTGTAACAAAATATAGGCTCAGAGGTGCAGCCTCGACTTGGGGCAGTGGAAGTCATCTTTCTCGTAACTGGCACCTCACATAATCACCCGAGTATCAATTGGATCGCTTCTTGTGGTACACTTTGATCCAGCAGAACAACTTACACCATATTCTTATTTGTTCTTCGTCTGTCACATTGTTTGTCCGTTGTGTGGTGTTCAGTGCTTAGAGCTTTATTCGAAAGGAGAAGCAAACTCCAATCCTTGCTTTTGGGGGACCAAGGCTATGCTGTAAAGATGAGCTCATGGCACCAGTGTGGTACCTGAGGATAAACTGAGGAGAGGGGCAATGCACATTACTCATCCACCAGGGTCATTGTGGAACAATTCTTCAAAACTCTGAAACAGTAATTTTGTTGTTTCAATTGGTCAGGGGAGTTCTACAGTATAACGTGCTCAAAGCTGCTTTGCCCTCTGCTCATGTGCCTGGCTTAAAGGGGTTTAATGATGGAACAGCCATGAGAATAAAGGCATCAAGAAGCTGATGAGGCTGAACAAGATACTCAGGCTGATACAGTCATCAGACAGGGGCTAATTACCCAAACCTTTCATTAATAGCTTTTCCCCAATCAACATGTAAGAGTGTTCTTCAGCAGATATGATCAATCTCCTGCAAATGCAGCTTTCCCTCCATTAGACCTAGTTGTATTCATGAATAAAATTTAATTCTTCCTTGCGCAACTTTATTAACCCTACATAGTGCATAATGTTGCTTTGTTCCAAATGTTTAGACTGTTGCTCCCCCGACTTAATATATATCTTGTGTGTTTCTCCTGACTAGCTTTGCGCTCCTTCAAAGTGTTCCTCACAGTGGAAGGAAGGGAGCTGGATGGCTGCTGGTCAGTACTTCCCTCCAGGGAATAGGGGGCTCAGCTTTTTCCTCCTGATCAGTCATATTATGCCTCTTAATATAAGGGGTGAAGGTGCTGCCTAGGTATATAGAATTGGCAACACTACTACAGTCATTTGAAATGGATGGCTGGGAGCTTGGCATGTGATAATTTCCTGAGCGACATCGCCATTATCCTAGTTAAATACTGTCATTTCCTTGCTGCTCAACATTTGCACAATCTATGTGGAGAATACACCAGCCATTAACTACATGTAGCAAACTGACATTTGTTACTAATGTTTTTACTATTCTTTTCAAGACCTTGAGTTTTAATTTTTTGATATTTCACAGATAGAGGGCGTCATTCTCCGACCCCCCGCCGGGTCGGAGAATGGCCGTTGGCCGCCGTGAATCCCGCCCCCGCCCCCGCCGAAGTCTCCGCTCCCGGGAATCGGGCTGCGCCGGTTGGCGGGACCCCCCGCTGGATTCTCCGGCCCGGATGGGCCGAAGTCCCGCCCAGGAATTGCCTGTCCCGCCGACGTAAATCAAACCTGGTATTTACCGGCGGGACCAGGCGGCGTGGGCGGGCTCCGGGGTCCTGGGGGGTGCGCGGGGCGATCTGACTCCGGGGGGTGCCCCCACGGTGGCCTGGCCCGCGATCGGGGCCCACCGATCCGCGGTCGGGCCTGTGCCGTGGGGGCACTCTTTCCCTTCCGCCTCCGCTACAGCCTCCACCATGGCGGAGGCGGAAGAGACTCTCCCCACTGTGCATGCGCGGGAAACTGACAGCGGCCGCTGACGCTCCCGCGCATGCGCCGCATTTCCGCGCCAGCTGGCGGGGAAACAAACGCCATTAAATCCCTCCGGCATCGGCCTAGCCCCTCAATGTTGGGGCTAGGCCGCCAAAGATGCGGAGCCTTCCGCACCTTTGGGCCGGCGCGATGCCCGTCTGATTGGTGCCGGCTTTGGCGCCAGTCAGCGGACATCCCGCCGTTGGGGGAGAATTTCGCCTAGAATGTGTGTGTTCCTGGCAAGGCCAGCATTCTTGAACCACTGCAGACCATGTGGTGTACACCAACAGTGCTGTTAGGACGTTCCTGGGCTTTTTGCTCCCGTTTGTAGCGGGCGCCATAGAGGGTGGTGAGGCCTTGTAGAGGGGCAAACGTTCAGCAAGACCGACCTAGCGCAGGCCTACCTGCAGATGAATGTTGCAGCTGAATCTCAACACCTGCTCATCATTATCACACATGAAGGCCTACTCCGCTACAAGAGGATACCTTTTGGAATAATGTCAGCACCTGTTTTATTTCAACGGTCCAAGGACCAGATCCTTTGTGGTTTATAGGGGATACAGTGTTACCTTGATGATATACTGATTACTGATACCAATGAACAGGAACTATTATAATTTAGAAGCCACACAAAACGCCTTCAGATGCACGTTCTTCGTGTGAGGAAAGATAAATATCAGTCTAATATTTAGCCCATTTGATCGATAACAAGAGTTTACACAAGGCATCTAAGAACATGGAGGCTATTATGGAGGTGCATGGACAAAGAATGCAGAACAGTTAAGATCATTCCTGGCATAAATGAATTACTATGGGAAATTCGCCCGAATATAAAAACGCTACTTAAACCTTGACATAGCTTGTTGTGCGTGAAACAAGCATGGCAATGTACACCAGAATGTGATCATATATGCAAGTCAGCTAAACAAGCACTGAAGGAATCAGAAGTGTTGGTACATTACAACCTGAAGTTACCATTACAACTTGCCTGTGATGCTTCGCCATACGGTGTTGGAGCTGTGGTGTAACATATACTACCTTCAGGGGAAGAAAGACCAATAGCTTTTGTGTCATGTACCTCAGCAACTGCTGAATCTAACTGTGTTCAGTTGGAGAAGGAGGCACTGAGTATTATTTTTGGTGTACGGAAATTTCACCAATACCTATCTGGCCGGCACTTCACATTGTTGACAGATCACAGGCCCTTAACAGGTATTCTGGGCCACATAAAGGTATTCCTTCATTGGCAGCAAGTAGACTCCAACCATGGCCTTTAATATTTATCTGCACAATCCTACAAGATCAAATACCATCAGTCAGAGAGCCATATTGATGCTGATGCATTGACACGTTTGCCTTTGCATGCTGGTCAGATACCACCCTGTAGTGAAAACATCTTCAATTGTGTGCAGATAGAACACGTTCCAGTGACTGCAGCTCAGGTCCAACGATATATGAGAAATTATCCCGTGATGGGGAAAGTACTTGAAATGGTGAAGAGGAGGATAGTGGGAACATATCCTGAGTTAAAGCTATATTATTCCAGGAAACTCAAATTGACAATACAAGTGGATGCCTGTTGTGGGGGATGAGTGTAATAATTCCCCCAAATTTGCAACAGAGAATATTGGAACAATAATATGAAGGACACCCAGATATAATTCAAATGAAGGAACTTGCGCAGAGCTACATTTGGTAGCCAGGAATTGATGCCCAGATAGAGGAAAAAGCAGGACTGTGCCAATCTTGCCCTCGGGTAAGGAACACACTGCCGTTGTCCCCATTGCATCCATGGGAATGGCCTAAAATGCCTTGACAATGTCTATACATTGACTTTGCTGGTCCAGACGAGGGGCACATGTTCATGGTCATGGTAGATGCACACTCCAAATGGCCAGAGGTAGTCCTGATGAAGTCAACAACTGCGGAACAAACCATCAAAAATTGGATGAGAATATTTTGCCAGATTTGGGAAACCAGAACAATCCTGAGTGACACCGATCCATAGTTCACGACTCACATGTTCGAGGACTATTTAAAGACAAGTGGTATCCAAAACATAAAATCAGCACCTTACCGCCCTCCACAAATGGTTTCACCAAAATGTTTGTCCAGTCCTTGAAGCTTGCACTGAAAGCCTCCAAGGACCAAGGTTCATTGTAGCCCCGCGTAAATATTTCCTTGGCGATGTATCGCAACACCACATATGTGACTACACAAAGCTCCCCAGCTTCACTACTAATGAACGGGAAGCTGAGAACTCTCTTTGATCTACCCTTACTGCAGGAGACTTCTGAGATAGTGGAACACAATCAGCAGTCACACATCATGAGAAGAGAAGTGTGTTGGCTCGAAGCTATGCTGCGGAGGCTTCTTGTATAACCAAAAGGGGAGAACAGAGGAAAGGTTACATGTACACAGGCAAAGAGGTCTCTGAAACAAGTCTTCACTTTATGACTCCTGGGCTCACACTGCTCGGGTCTGTGCTCCCCGGACCCCGTTCATTTTCCTTATTGGTCAAGGTGGGCAGCACAAGTGGCTAGCACTGTGGCTTCACAGCGCCTGGATCCCAGGTTCGATTCCTTGCTGGGTCACTGTCTGTGAGGAGTCTGCACATTCTCCCCGTATCTGCATGGGTTTCCTCCGGGTGCTCCGGTTTCCACCCACAGTCCAAAGACGTGCAGGTTAGGTGGATTGGCCATGATAAATTGCCCTTAGTGACCAAAGAGGTGAGGAGGGGTTATTGGGTTAAGGGGATAGGGTGGAAGTGAGGGCTTAAGCGGGTTGGTTACAGGGATAGGGTGGAAGTGAGGGCTTAAGTGTGTCGGTGCAGACTCGATGGGCCGAATGGTCTCCTTCTGCACTGTATGTTCTATGTTCTATGCTCGCGCTGTTATGCACGATATGCCCCAAGACATGTGGACCATGAAGGATTGCCCCTTAAAGGGGCCGTGCTGCCTCATCCCTCCATCCTTAATTCTCTTAGCAACATATAGACAACGTGGGTCATTTGCAGTCAACTATGTACAAGGTAGAATTGAGAAAATAAAAAGAACAAGTCCATAACTGCCCTTCTTTTGGTCAATCTGTAAGGGGACTTCTTAGGCCTCATGGAACATCTTGATCCCCCATTCAGCTCCTTGATCAATGGAGTAATGTCATATCAAGAGCAGGAGGCTGCCTCGAGGACTTGACCAATAATTGGGTGGTGTCCCCCTCTCCAGCTCCCTCAGGCTTCGACAGAACTCCCCGGTTCCCTTGGTTCTGACTCCGCTGCAGTGGTGATGCCAGCTGATTTCACCTGTTCTACCATTGGCGTTGTGGTCTCTCAGCTCCTTAAATGGTCTACATGTTCCCGCACTTGTCTGCCTTGCAAGTCCACCTGGTATGAGACCGGACCAGACCACCACAATTCGGCCAGGTAACCACAGTGGGCAATGTCCAAACTTTTTTAGATAGACCAAGTTGGCAATTTTAAATGACCTGTTGCCTTTTTCCGAATCATTCTGCTGCTTTTGCAATGACTGCCGCACCTCCAGCCCGCCCCCGCCAAAATGGGAAACCAAGCTCTAAGGAAGTCTAGGGGCGATGACCCATTTAGAGCTCTGCTGGCGTGACTCCAGTGGTGGTATGGGACATAGTATTAGACACAAGAAGGAAGTTGGCCAACTTGAGGCGTAACAGTCTGTTAGGCTGTTTCCTCATTGCAGACTTGAAAGTCTGAGCTGCTCTCTCTGCAACTCTGTTTGAGGCCAAGTGGTGAGGGGCTGTTTCAATGCGGTGGATGCCATTTGTTTTGACAAAGTGCTGAAATTCTTCCCCTGCAGTGCAGTGTAATTGTCACACACCAACACTTTGGAGAGACCATGGATAGGGAAGATGCGATGCAGTGTATCAATGGTGGCTGCTGATGTTGTCTTCTCCATCTCCTGAACATCCAACCATTTGAAGAGGGCATCGACTAAGAACATTCTTCCCAGGAAAGGGCCTGCAAAATCATTTTGTTTCCTCGTCCACAGATGACCCGGCCATTCTCATGGATGCAGGTGGCCGTGAGCGACAAGGTTTACTCTGTATGACAGAAATCACACTGGTGCACTAGGTGCTCAATATCCTTATCAATACCAGGCCAACATATGTCACTTCTGGCTAACATTTTTATCTTTATTTGGCAAGGGTGTGTACCGTGCAACTCCTGCAGCAGTTGCTCGCTTGCTGTGGGTGGTACCACCATCTGGGAACCCCAGAGTAAAACCCCGTCCTCATAAATGAGTTCACCTTTTCTGATGAGGTAGTACCGAAGCTGGTTTAACTGGTCATGGTGGCATCCGGTCAAGACTATTAATTTCACCTTGGAAATGACTGGATCACGTTGAGTCCAGTTCTTGATGTGCAGCAGGATGTCTAGAAGGTTTAATGCCAGGACAATCCTTTGTGGGACAGGTGGCGGAGTCAGAGTTTGGGGTAGTGGGAGTCAACTGAGAGCATTGGCGTTTGAGATCTGTGTCCCCAGCCGATGTTGGAAAATGTAGTTATGAGCTGCCAACTACACAGCCTCCCATTGTACCTTGGTGGAAGCAATTGGAGGAATTGGCTTGTCCTCATGCAGATGTCCCGGCAGTGGCTTGTGCCTGTTATAATGGTGAAACGGGGGCGGTGCACATACTGGTGGAATTTCCTGACACTGCTACTTATAGCAGAGCCTTCCTTTTCAATCTGTGCATAGCTCCACTCTGCACTGGGAGGCTATGGGCCCCTCTGAGTCTTCCATCCTATGGGATAGCACCACACCGACACCATAAGGCGAAACAACGTAGGTAAAAATAATCTGTTTGCTTGGATCGGAATGGGCCAAAAAGTTGGATGAGCGTAGGGCCTGTTTAACATGGTGGAAAGTCTGTTCCTGTGGATCTTTCCAATGCCAGTACTGGTGCTTCTTTAAAAGGAGGTGTGGTGGTGACAACATAGTTGCCAAATTGGGGATGAACCGACCATAGTAGTTTACCATCTCTAAAATTGATTTATGCTCTGTGACATTCTTTGGCACAGAGACTTCTTTCAGACCCCTCACGTTGTTGCCGTGGTGCAGGTCTTTTAAATCCACTTTGAACCCTAAGTATGTGACCTCGTTGGCCTGGAATGTACATTTCTCTCTCTTCAATCTGGTGTCGGTGTCTCTGAATCTTCTTAGAATTTTTTCTAAGCTGTCTAGGTGCTCTTCATGTGACAGTCCTCTCACTAAAACTTCATCTAGGTAAGCCACAGCATTCGGGATGCCTTGGAGTAGATTTTCCATTGTGTGTTGAAATATTGCGCCGGTGGAAATGATACCAAAAGGTAACCCGGTGTATTGAAAAAGGCCTTCATGCATATTAATGGTTGCATACTTCCGGGAATCTTCATCCAGTTCCAAATGAAAATAAACGTGGCTTAAGTCAAGTTTTGTGTACGTTAGGCTCCCCCGTGAACTTTGCATAAATGTTTTCTGTTCTGGCTATCGCATTGAAGCTCTGATGCGTCCTGCTCAGCGCATTCTGTTGCTTGGGCTGTCTCAATCACTTTGTCCAGGGAAATCTTTGTCTCAGCCAACAGTTTCCTCTGCATGTTGATGTTACTGATGCCGCATACTAAGCTGTTACGCAGCATGTCACTCAATGCAGTGCCAAATTTGCAATGATCGGCCATTTGGCGGAGTCTGACAACCTAATTAAACTTGTGGCGCTGTAGTATGATGCAGGGTCTGTGGTTGAAGTGCTCCTTCACAAGCGTCATCAATTGGTCAAACGATTGTGTGTCGGGAACCTCTGGGGTTGTTATGAGGTTGTAGACCCTGTTATAAAGAATACCGGTGCCGTTCAATTTTCTGGCTCCAATCTCAGCCCCCTGAGCCATCAGATCGATTCTCCCAATCACAGGCATGTTTTTCTTTTCACTCACTGTTTTTCAATGTTACCCCTCCCCCCATGAGTTCTGAGATGAGTGATGACTTGCGTTTGCTGTCCAATTTATACTTGCTGCCAATGCAGTGACTTGAAGCCAAACTGCAGAGACTTCTTGTATTACCAAAAGAAGTTCCTTGAGAAGAAGAACTATATACAGGCACAGAGGGTCTTTACTCTACTACTCCACACTGCCCATGCCCCTCCTTCCAGGGCCCGTGCTCTTTCCCCAATGGTTGTGGTTTGTGCGCTCATGCATAATAGACACCAAGCTGGTATCATAGACTGTGAGGTAGCACAGTGCTACATCACAGGACAGGGACCCAGGTTTGATTCTGGCCTTGGGTGACTGGCCGTATGGATTTTGCACGTTCTCCCTGTGTCTGTGTGGGTTCCCTCCGGATGCTCTGCTGTAAAGCCTGTGCAGGATAGATGAATTGACCATGCTAAAATTGCCCCTTTGTGTCAAAGATGCGCAGGTGAGGTGGGGTTACAGGTCTGTGGGGTTAAGGTGGGGAATGGGTCGAGGTAGGGTGCTTTTTAAGAGATTTGATTCAGACTCCTTCTACAATGTGGAAATTCTATGGACAACCCCTTAAAGGGGCAGTGCCATCACAAGAACTACATCGGCTGACTGTCTGTGTGAAGTTTGCCCATGCTCCCCATGTCTGAGTGGGTTTCCTCCAGGTGCTTTGGTTTCCTCCCACAGTCCAAAGATGTGCAGGTTAGGTGAATTGGCCATGCTAATATTGCCCCTAGGTGGGGTTATGGGGATAGGGTGGGGGATTGGACCTAGGTGGATCGCACTTTCAGAGGGTCGGTGCAGACTTGATGGGCCGAATGCCCTTGTTCTGCCCTGTTGGGATTCTATTCCAAGAAGGTAATTCAAGAAGGCGCTTGTTTATACAAGGAGAACAAGTGTTGGGGCGCAGCTATACCGCTGCTGAGAATGGGCTCCTGCAACTGTATTGACTCAAATTGCATCAATCTCCTATACACTACAAACTGGGGATGAGTCAGTTGGAGATAACACGCAGGTCTGTTGTTATCTAAACATATTGATGTGCCAGTACCATGTAGACCAGAACTACTTCAAAAGAAAACATCATCCAACTACCAGATCACGTGACTGTAACTTCTGGTTAATCCGCAGAAGCAGAGGTTTCCGAAGATTCCCCTGCCGCTACTCGTGTTCCTTCTGAAAAAGAGACTGTAACATCTTCCAGGGTAGAAACATCCACGGAAGAACCTTAAAATACATTGAAGGTCAAGAACAACCAAATCCTTGAAGTGCGCAGGCAACCAGTGCGGAACAGACACCCCTCAGATTGTCTTTCTATTGACTGTATTACCATTGTATGGTGACAGAATGCCTGCCCTTATATACATGTTTTAATGACTATGTAAAAATGCTCTAGTTAATTGTTGTGTTGAACCTTAGACGTAAAGGGGGCGGAATGTTATGCATGCCAGTTGTTATTGCTGTGTTGCTGCATGATCACTTTAAGATTTGAGTCACATGATAGTCTGTGACGCCATTGGCCATTTTCCAGGCATAGAGTCAGTCTCGGCCTAGCCTTTGTACAATTAAAAATCATCTAATAAACCGCTGTAGATAATTGTGTTCAACCCACATACTTCAGCATTTCCATTCTTTTTATTCTGCAATACAATGCACACAGAACGATCTGAAGCAATTTAAATTGGAGAATCGGGTGGTTCCCTGCTCATCGTCATTTCCCAATGGGAGTTTGAAGGTCTCGGGCCATTGCCGTCTGATTATTTCCGAGGTTGGGGAAGGAGGAGGGAAGTTATGTGGGCTCAAGTTACCAGCAGTCTGAAAATACTGAAAATAATCTCTGATTATTTAAAACAATATTTCATTAAAATTCAAAAAAGAATGGAAGGATTTTGGAGGTTCAGATTCATGCTGTTTTATCATTGTTATTGAAATTTTAAAGCCTGATACCAAGTTTGTTTCTTAATTGCACAATGGACAATTTTGTTTATTCATTCAAATTGGATGCGAACTTCGCTGGCTAGGCCATCCCTAGTTGCCCTTGAGAAGGTGGTGGTGATCTGCCTTTTTGAATCGATGCAGTCCATGTGGTGTAGGTACATCCACTGGGTTTGGGTGTATTCATTTTGAAATTATTTTCTCACTAATCTCAAAAGAGCATCTTTCCATCCATTTGTGAGTCAAAGGGCTGATACAAAACCAAGACAGCAAAACTGGCCAACCAATGTCTACGGAATTCACTCCTGAAACCACAAGTGTGAGGCAGCAAGATGGCTCCTGTTCTGGTGCTATTTAAACTGTCATTCAACATGTTGCACTTGAGGTGGTTTTGATGTATGTGTTGGTGCAAGTACTGTGGTGAGTTGCCGGAGTAGATTGGAGGTTTTTTGCTGACCACGGACAGGAAAGAAACAACATTACTCTTGATGCATCTAGCCCCTTAAGTGAGATCTTCTGAAGAGTCATGTGACCCACTCATCCAAACGTCAGTTTGCTCGCAGGAACGCCTGAGCAGAGCATGTGCTTTTGTTCAGTTCGATCCAGAAGGCAGACTGGCAGCATCGAGTCTGCTCTACTCTGTAAATAGCATATTGTGTACATAAATGTTTGTTGTTGGTGGAGCAAAGTTACTACATTTGGTAAAGAAAAGCATCAAGTCCACTTGCAAGACCATCAGCTCAGAACCTTGTCCAGTTGCAGTCAAGCTGCGAAGTAGAAGAGAGCTTCAGAGATGCCTGTATTTGGTAGAATGGATCCCTTTGACATCTCAGCTGAAGACTGGGTGTGGTATGTTGAGCGATTAGAATTTTTCTTCAGAACAAATGGAGTTAAGGAGGAGGGAAAGAAAAAGGTGATATTGTTAAGCGCGTGTGGAGTCAAACCTATAATTTAATCCATGATCTTATCTCCCCAAATGTGCCTAATGCAAGCTCATTTACAGATCGTGGATTTGGGAAAAGGGCGTAACCACCCAAAGCCCTCTGTGACTTTGCTACAATTTAAATTCAATTCCATTGGGAGAGCCCCGAGGAGACCATTGCAAACATTATAGCAAGACTTAGGAAAATTGCAGAACACTGTGCCTTTGGGACAACACTAAATGATATGCTGAGGGATCGCTTGGTTTGCGGGGTCATGATAAGGCCATACAGAGGAAGCTTCTGGCAGAAACTGAGATTAATTTAAAAAAGGCATTATAAATAGCATTAGCAATGGAGAGTATTGTGAAGGGCGTCCAGGAACATCAGAGCGCACAGAATGGCCCGGTCCACCAGTGAGCATGGGAAGATGCAGACAGCAGTGGCACCAAAAGCAGAAATCAATCTAAACTGAGAAACAAATACAAAAGCTGATAGAGGTAGAATATTCATAAGAATGAATCAACAGACTTGGATCATTACAGAATGTTAAAGGCATGGGGAAAATCATTCACCAGAGATTGGCAGATGCACAGAAGCAGAATGCTTCTTGTGCCACCTGAAGGGCCATTTGAGGCCCAGATGCAAGAGAAAGCAAAACCTGCCAGTAACAATAGAATGAACAGTTCAGCGTCAGTGCATAGTGTCAAAGATTTTTCTGCAAGTGATTAGAACATTCTCTTGATGAATAATGTGAAAACGGGCAAGGTAGCTCTCATTATGATGGTGCTATTGGTCAATGACAAACCATTATGAATGGAAGAAGACATGGGAGTGACTGATATTGTACTAGGGATTCAGCCTCTGAGGTTGCAAATTACATCACCTAGATTGGCTACCTGCATGGGGGAGGCCATTAAGATAGGAGGGACGACTGTAACACCTGTAACCAATCTGCCCAACTTTCATTAATTGTGGTTGTCTGGGCAAGGACCACGTCTGATGGGCAGTGACTGGCTCCAAGAAATGAAACTCAACTTGTTGAATGTTTTCAGTATTAAGGAAGGGGACCTGAATGAAGTAATCTGGAAGTATCAGGACGTTTTTCAAAATGAACAAGGAAAAATTAAAGACTTAAAGGCAAAAATTCATGAAAACACCCCAACATTTTTCAGGGCTAGACCTGTGCCCTGTGCTTTGCTGGAGAAAGTCGAGTTCGAGCTGTAAAGGCTGGAGGAACTGGATGTCATCCAGCCAGTCCAGTTTGCAGAATGGGAAACCCCCATGGTGCCTGTGGTGAAACCAGGTAAAACAGTCCGCATCTATGGAGACTATAAATTAACAGTAAACCAAGCAGTAAAGCTGGACAGATATCCTATTCCAAAGATTGAGAATTTATATACAAGACTGGCTGGAGGACATTCATATGCAAAATTGAATACGAGTCATGCATATCAACAATTGGAGTTGGATAATGCTTCCAGAGGCTACGGGACTATTATTACCCATAAAGGATTATATTAGCATACACGCTCGCCTTTCAGTGCTTCATATTTAAAAAAACCATGAGATGTTTATTACAGGGCTCTTTGCATATTGTTGTATATTTGGATGATGTATTGATTACTGGTGCAACCGAAGAAGAACATTTGGATAATCTTGAAGAAGTACTGAGGCGATTTCAAGAGGTGGGAGTTTGCCTAAAACGAGAAAAATACACTTTCCAAGTCAGTGAAGTAACTTACCTCGGTTCCCATGTGGATGCCCAGGGACTACATCCTATGCAGGACAAAGTAAGGGCAATGAAAGATGCACCAGGCCCAAGGAACACCACGGAGCTTAAATAATTCCTGGGGTTGGTTAATTATTATGTCAAATCTGTCAACACTGTTAGCCCCTTTACACGTGTTACTGAAGATATACCAGAGATGGTTCTGGAAAGCACCACAGAGAGAAGCATTTAATAAGGTTAAACAACTATTGCATTCATCTTGCCAACTGGTACATTTCAACCCACCCAAGAAGTTAGTGCTGACATGTGATGCCTCCCTATGTGGCTTTGGGCAGTTTTATCTCACAGAATGGATGATGGGTCTGAGAAGTTGATTGCATAAGTGTCAAAGACCTTTTCAGGAGCTGAGAACGCTCATTTACAGATTTAAAAAAAGAGAGAATTTCTGTTGTATATGGATTGAGAAGATTCCACCAGAATGTCAATGGAAGACATTTTATTGTAATGGACCACAAGCTGTTGTTGTGTCTTTTCAAGGAGGACTCGGCTATTCCGCTGATTGTATTGGCCAGGATTCATTGATCTTATCAGCTTATGAATATACATTTGAACACCGACCAGGGACACAAATAGCCAGCGCTGATGCCCGTAGTTGCCTTCCACAGCCAGAGAGTACACAACCTCCCCCCCCCCACCCCTTCCCAGTATGGCAAGAAATCGTGAGGGTGCTGAACTTCCAAGACACTTTGCCAGTGTCAGCACAGCAAATAAAAGTGTGAAGAGCAGTGTATTATTCCTTGTGTCTGAATATAGCTCGTAGTCTTACAGTTGAAGTAGATCTTTATTTGTATGAGTTTGTTCTCTCTCCAGTGCTTACACTATGTTACATCTGAGCTGCCTGTCTGTGTCCTGCTCACCGGCTGCCGTTCCTGTGAAGAGTGTCTTGACTTCCTGTTTGTCTATATATTATATACATCTCTGGTGCTCCCTCTAGTGGTTACTTAGTTGTAGTGTATTTACATTAACCCCTTGTGTATATACAGTGATGCATATCACTACAAGCAGAGACCCGATGTTATCAAAGATAAAATACAAAATATTAGTGGGATGGTAGAATGAGAGGATTTCAGAAGACATGAAGACATATCACATTAAGAAATACAAGCTAAGCTGTGAGGACAGTATTATCCTGTGGGGAGTCAGAGTAATCCTCCCTGTGCCAGGGAGAGAATTGCTCCTTGCAGAGTTGCACAGTGCCCATCCTGGCATGTCAAAAATGAAGATGCTTGCCAGGAGCTATGTTTGATGGCCAAGCATCGATGCCAATATTAAGAGATTAGTGAAGCACCGTGATCAGTGCCAGTCCCGTACCAGCCT
Organism: Scyliorhinus torazame; assembly: GCF_047496885.1. Taxonomy (NCBI): domain Eukaryota; kingdom Metazoa; phylum Chordata; class Chondrichthyes; order Carcharhiniformes; family Scyliorhinidae; genus Scyliorhinus; species Scyliorhinus torazame. Next base: position 89,557,654 of record NC_092720.1, on the reverse strand, counting down.
CCCCGAACAGGCGCCGGAATGTGGCGACTAGGGGCTTTTCACAGGAACTTCATTTGAAGCCTACTTGTGACAATAAGTGATTTTCATTTTCAGTAACTGCTACAGCCCCCAACCCCCTTGCACCCTTGGGAATGGCCAGGTCCACTATGGGTGCGGGTCCATATAGATTATGTAGGACCATTTTTCGACTATTGGTAGATGCCCACTCCAAATGGCTGGGAGTATTTGAGATAAGTTCCACAACCGCACATGCCACGGTTGAGAAGCTTCGCCAATGCTTTGCGTTCCATCGGTTACCTGAAGTACCGTATCATATAACGGAACAGCTTTCACAAGTGCTGAATTTCAAAGTTTCATGTCTTCCAGTGAGTAAAGGACGACAGAACTACAACGTATCCTCCCTCATCGAATGGACTGGCTAAGCGGACAGTCCAAACTTTCAAGGCATTTGAAGAAACAGCCAGCTGCATCTTTGGAAACAAAAATAGCTGGGTTCCTCTTCGCATAAAGGACCACCCCGTACACGACCACAGATATATTTCCGGCAGAACTATTGAGGGGTGGTCATTTAAGGACCCATTTAAGCCTGGTATTCCCAAATTAGGGGGGAGGGTAGAGGCAAAACAGTGGAACCAAAAAAGGAACCATAATTCAACTAAAGGTGCAAGATCATTCGAAATAGATGACCCAGTTTATGTGAGAAATTTTGGGAGTGGGTTCCAGGAATCGTTGTGGCCAAGACAGGACCGTTATCTTCATGCAGGTAGTAAAAGGTTCTTCTTGAATATATAGGCGCTGGGACAAAACAAAGAAAAATCAGTCGATACACAGAATAAAGTAGGAGATATTGAAATGCCAGCAGAAAATCAAGAGGAGAGAAATACTTTCTCTAAATAGAAAGGGTCGAAAAAATTTGCACCAAAGAAGTGGAAAGTGAACTCGCTGAGGAAAACAAGTAACAAGCACTTTGTTAAATCATTTATTTTCCCTTATGGAATATGTGATGTAAATCTTTGTAATATATAGGTTGGCAAACATTGATGAAGCTAAAGAACAAGTGTTACAATGCTAACTAAACAAAACAACCAGCCACAAAATCTTTTTGTTTTGAACAAATGTTTAATGAGATGAGATATCAATATTGCCATTATGTCTTTCAAGAGCTTTCTCCTTAAATATCTTCACCAACAGCTGTCAGTGATACTAATGATTGTGCATACAGCGCAATGTGCAGTATGTGCAGTACAATTCACAAGTAAGCTTTTTACGACACTGTGTCCTGCATTCATTCATTCAGGCATCAGTTTATCTGAAGTCAAATGCAAATAATTCCTATTCTTGAGTATTGCTGAGAAAATACATGCCGTTGAAGCTTTTGGTGTTGCAGATGCAAGAACACCAAATTTCAAAGGAAGCAACAATTTATACTGCATGAAAGAAAAATGCTGATTGATTAGCCAGCCAGTGACAGCTCTCCATTTCCATATTTCATTAATGTGCCAGGTTGATTAACTACACAGTACAGAAAAAGAAAGCAGCAAGCTAGTCCAGAGAGAGCATTACATACAGTGGTCATACACCCAATAAATCAGAGAATTCAGAAAAGGTCAACAATTTGTGTCTTTATCCACTGAACGTGCAGACGAAAGCTCAATGGAAAAGATAACTCCTATTGGGTTTGTGGTCCTTGTTTGAGTACAATGTTTGGTGAGTTGTCAATTCAATGACATTTGGCACAAGGGCAGTATTAAGGTTCACGAGAACCTCTCTCAGCTTATACATTTCACATATTCTTCTCTTTTCTCCCTGATCTCAGAGTCCCTCATCCTCCCTTAATCTATCCCTCCTTATAAGCCCCTCTTATCATTTTAACAGCCACTCACTCAGCCCTGCCATCTCACATGGTCTTGCTCTGATCACTTGTATTCCTCCATCCCGCACCCCTCCCCAATGAACTTAATGCATTTTATGCTCGTTTTGAGCAGGAAATCATCAAACTCTTGTCAACTGCTCCAGGAGCCTCGGACACACTCATACCTACCTTCACACCTTCCAAAGTCAGATCGGCCTTCTTGAAAGTGAACCCTTGGAAGGCAACGAGTCCTGATGGAGTCCCTGGTCTTGCACTCAGATCCTCCGTGGACCTGCGTGGTCCCCACCTGCTTCAAGAAGACCACCATCATACTGGTGCCAAAGAAGAACCAGGCAATGTGCATCAATGACTACTGTCCGGTGGCCTTGACATCTATTTTTATGAAGTGCTTCGAGAGGTTGGTCATGAGACACATCAACGCTGCCTGGGGTTCTTTTCGTACTACGCCCCGTGGGTCCCAAACTATGCGGACAAGGCCCGCCCACTCATACAGTCAACCCATTTTCCCCTGACGGCCGAGGCACAGCAGGCCTTCGCCCGTATCAGAGCCGATATCGCCAAGGCCGGGATGCACGCAATAGACGAGACACTGCCCTTTCAAGTAGAGAGCGACGCATCAGACATCGCCCTAGCCGTCACCCTCAATCAGGCAGGCAGACCCGTGGCATTCTTTTCCGCACCCATCATGCCTCAGAAATTGGGCACTCATCCGTCGAAAAAGAGGCCCAAGCTATCGTTGAAGCTGAGCGGCATCGGAGGCATTACCTGGCTGGCAGGAGATTCACTCTCCACACTGACCAACGGTCGGTAGCCTTCATGTTCAATTAGACACAGCGGGGCAAGATCAAGAATGGTAAGATCTTGAGGTGGAGGATTGAGCTCTCCACCTACAATTACAAGATTTTGTATCGCCCTGGTAATTTCAATGAGCCCCCAGAGGCCCTATCCCGCAAGTGCTCTGCAGAAAAGTGGCACAACATAGACTGTGCGGGAGAAGGTTACTTTCCATATCAACATTGAGGACTTCAAAGCAGGCTTGCATGAGGTTTGCTGGCCTCACCAGGTGAGCCAAGCAATGACTTCCCACCATGACATTGCTCAGGATGGCTGTACAAGTGTTATGAACGACTGCACAAAAATGAACTAACCTCAGTAGGGAGCACAAGGACATTTCGTTTGCATAATTTTCTGCTGCTCTGGGGGCGTTACTCACTGTGGCTTGAGTGTTGAGCTCCAGCAGTTAGTATGGGGACGCTGGCTGCTCATTTTGTGCCTGACTTAGCTCTAGTGTTGCTACTTCTTCTTTGTATCCTCTTACTATCTGGAATACTCACTCACTGCACCAACAATATGGTTGGCTATATTGACGTGATGTCAGCTGCATTTTCTTGATGACAGCATTTGTAACCTATTTGCTTCTTTATGATCTAGATTTTTCCCAAGAAACAACCACAGCCAATGTCACCAGTCAAGACCAGCATCTTGCATTATCCACCTTCCTATTTCTTGCACAGCTCTGAAAGCTAGTGATTCGAAACAAACCTGTTGGACTTTAACCTGGTGTTGTAAGACATCTTGTTGTGCTCACCCCAGTCCAACGCTGGTGTCTCCACATAAGGGGATGCATCACATGTCATCGCAATTGGTTTTCCCGGATTAAAATGCACCAAGAGGTTTGAAGACTGTAATGCTTCCATCACGACTCAGAATGCTTTCTCTTGGGGCTCTCTCCATTGCTACCACAGAATCGTCCTTAATAGCTGCTGTAATGGTGCCAATGTTGTGGCTAAATTCAAAATGAGCCTTCCATAGTCATTTTTTACACCGAGGAAGAATTTACGCTTGCTGAAATCTTTGGCTGCAGGGACATCTTGTATGGCCTTGACATTTTCTTCCAGGGTGTGCAACTCTGTCGCAGCAGCATAAAATCCTAGGTACATCACTTCGGAGATTGGAAAAGTACATTTTCCACGTTTTAGGCAGACCCCTGCATCGTGAAACCTCTTTAATACCTCCTCTAGGCTGACCATATCTTCTTCTGGTGTAGTGCTGGTGATTAGCACATCAACAAGTTAAACCATCACCATGGGAATTCCCTTGAGGAGATTTTCCATTGTACGCTGGAAGATAGTACAGGCTGAAGCAACGCTGAATGCCAGTCTGGTATACTGGAAGAGAACTTTATGTGTATTGATTGCCAAAACATCCGACACTCCTCATCCAACTCCAGTTGCAGGTAGGCATGGCTGAAGTCCAATTTTGAACAAGGATGACCCCCAGGGACCCCTGTAATGGGGAATTCCCCAGAGACTTCTGTAATGGGGGCCCCATCCAGGGACCCCTCGAATAGGGGGACCCCCCCACGGATCCCTGTAATAGGGGGTCCTCCCGTATTAGAGGGAACTCGGTAATAGTTGAACCCCACTAGGACTACTCTAATAGAGGGACCCCCCCACAGGGACTCCCTGCCTAAAAGAACCCCCTCCACATACCTCCCCACACAGACACCCCACCCACACAGCCCCCCCCCCCCCACCTTCCCCCAGAAAAAGTAACCCTGTCTGGAAGCTAGAGAGCAGTGGGCTGCATGCCAGCTGTAATTCTTACCTTGCAGCTCTATGTGTCTATTCCTCGAAGGAGAGCAGCTGTGCCTGAGACTGATTCCCTCAGATCCATTAGCTGTATGCCATTCAAAGTTTTCCAGTAGTGGCCTGTGATTGACAGCTCATAAAAAACATCTGCAGCTTTGATCCATTCCTATCCTTTCATGCTTCAATGGCCGAAGTGGTAAACCCTAATGTTTGTAAACATTGACCAGATCAAAGAGAGGTAAGTGCAGTGAAATTACACGTTTGAGTTACTGGAATGCATTTAATGCTTTGAATGCTAATGGTCATTAAGACACATTTGCATCTATTTACATCCCTCTACCGGTGCATATAGTGGACCTCATTCATGCCCCAGCGGGGGTCGGAGCATTGCGCGGGCACCAATCCGATTTTGTCTCATTATTGATTCTACATCCCATCGGAGAATACTACCACGCTGCCCAGGATAGGAAATCCTGCCCAAAGGGCCTCAGCTTCATGGCAACCACCAAAATGTTTGTTTATTGCGATTCTCTTCCAATGTTCCTTCCCTCCACCCTGTACTTCTGGATGGCACAAGCTGATTATTCTATTTGAATCATTGGCACGCGCAGGAATAGAAGTTTTGATAGAGAGGGCTCTTTAGGCGTTGTAACTGCAAAGGAACAGACACTGAACCTGCAATCAAATGACACATTTGAAGCTTTGTTTAATAGCATCATTGGGAAAACCTGGTCTGGATTTTGAAAAGCAAACTTCTGAAGGGAAAGCATACTTATGAGAGAAGATTATAAAACATATTTTTGGGAGTTGATTTTGGAAAATGTCACATGGCAATCATCTGGGGGATTCTGAGGAGACACCCACAAACATTCAGGATGGAGTATGTAATTTACCAGAGTCATTGTGTGTGCTTGAAAGGGATTTTATGTTATTACGATCATTGCAGTTTAAGATGTACTTTGTAATATGTGTTAATTCTATAACTTGTGTGTAATTGTTCAGATGAAATGGGGAGGGGGGGAGGGGTAAAGGCTTATTATGTTATAATCCAATATTTTCATGTTAAATAAATGTTTTCTATTGTTGTTAAAACTAATTAGCGATCCTGTGACTGTGTTCCGCCAGAAGTTTTTTTTTAAACATAAATTTTGGTCTTTTGATCCAGTGTTCCATTCTAGAATCTTCAACATCAACTGGGATTGTAACAAATGCAAAAGTGAAGTTATGAAAGGGAGAATTTGAGCCCTGCTAATATTATGTGAAAAATACGTTGGTGACTGGAGTTGCTGAAAACAGGCAGGAATACATATAGGTGGCAGGAATAGAGCATAGAACATACAGTGCAGAAGGAGGCCATTCGGCCCATCAAGTCTGCACTGACCCACTTAAGCCCTCACTTCCACCTTATCCCCGTAACCCATAACCCCATCTAACCTTTTTGGTCACTAAGAGCAATTTATCATGGCCAGTCCACCCAACCTGCACGTCTTTGGACTGTGGGAGGAAACCGGAGCATGTTTTATCACTTCACTTTCAATCGAACTTCATTAAGCTTATGAGCTCTCCATCTTCGACTCAGTAAAAAGAATCAGCAAGCAAAACAAAATGCACTTATGAACAACATCCGAACATGCGAAATAGCTTTTTGAGTACAGGACATGCCTGGGCAATTTTCCACATTGCTGGGTAGATGCCAGTGTTGTAGCTGTATTGGAACAACTGTACTAGAGGCACAGTACGTTCTGGAGCACAAGTCTTGTCAGTACTATTGCGGGAATATTGTAAGGGCCCATAGCCTATCCAGTGCCGTCAGCCATTTGTTGATTCATGTGGAGTGAATGCTGGAGGCCTCTGGAGGGGACCAAAATGGATCATACACTTCACACTTCTGGCTGAGTTTTGCGAATGCTTCAGCCTTGTGCTTCACACTGATGTGCTGTGCTCTACTTTCATTGAGGATGGAGATATATGTGGATCCTCCTGCCCCACCACCATTCACGACTGGATGTGACAGGACTGCAGAGCTTAGATCTGATACGTTTCTTGTGGAATCGCTTAGTTCTATTGCTTGCTGCTTATGTTGTTTGGTTTTGCAAGTAGTCCTGTTTTGTAGTTTCACCGGGTTGACACCCCATTTTTTGGTATGCTTGGTGCTCCTGACATGCCATCCTGCACTTTTTAATGAACCAGGGTTTATCCCTTGGCTTGATTGTAATGGTAGGATGGGGGATATGCCGGGCCATGTTGCTGAGTACAATTCTGCTGCTGCTGATGGCCCACAGAGCCTCTTGGATGCCAATTCTCGAGTTGCTAGATCTGTTCTGCACATATATCTTATCCCATTTAGCTCGATGGTAGTGCCACAATGTGGAGGGTATCTTTAAAAGTGAAGACAGGATTTCATTTGCACAAGGACTACACGAGGGTCACTTCTACCGATACTGTCATGGACAGATGCATCTGCGGCATACAGCTTGGTAAGGATGGGGTCCAGTATGTTTTTCCCTCTTGTTGGTCCCCTCATCCCTTTTGCAGTCCCAGCCTAGCAGCTATGTCATTTAGGACTCGGCCAGCTCGGTCAGTAGTGGTACGACCAAGCCACTCTTGGTGATGGACATTGTACTCCCCCATCCAGGGTACATTATGTGCCCTTGCCGCCCCCAGTGCTTCCTCCAAGTGACGTTCAACATGGTGGAGCACTTATTCATCAGCTGACAGTGGACAGTATGTGGTAATCAGCAGGAGGTTTCCTTGCCCATATGTGGCCTGAAAACATGAGACTTCATAGGGTCCGGAGTCGATGTCGAGGAGTCGCAGTGCAACTCCCTCCTGACTGTACACCACTGTGCCACCGCCACTTCTGCTGTGTCTGACCTGCTGGTGGGACAGGACAGGACATACCCATGGTGATACTGGTGTCTGGGACATTGTCTATAAGGTATGATTCCATGAGTTTGACTATGTCAGGCTGTTGTTCAACTAGCCTGTGAGACAGCTCTCCCAACTTTGGCACAAGCCCTCAGATGTTAGTAAGGAAGTCTTTGCAGAGTCGACAGTGCTGAGTTTGCCATTGTCATTTCCAGTGCCTAGATCATTGCCATGTGGTCCGTCCAGTTTCTTTCCTTTCTATTGACTTTGTAGCGATTTTGATACAAATGGCTTGCCATGCCATTTCAGAGGGCATAAGAGTCAATCACATTGCTGTAGGTCAAGAGTCACATGTAGGCCAGACCAAGTGAGGACGACAGATTTCCTTCCCTAAAGGGCATTAGTGAACTTGCTGGGTGCTCTATGAAAAACAACAATGGTTTCAAGGCCATCCTTCGACTTTTAATTCCAAATATTTATTGGATTCAATTTCCAGCACCTGCTGTGGTGGAATTTGAACCCGGATTCCCAAAATATTAATTACCCTGGGTCTGTGGATCACCAGAACAGAGACAATGCCACTATGCCACCGCCTCCCCACATTTAGTAGTCATTATGGGATATTGGCTCTTGGCTAACGTGGCTGTTAAATTGCCTTCATGGTCTCACCAATGCCGTGTGTAACTGCAGCATAACATCCTTACTTTTCTGTTCAATTCCGCTCATGATAAAGAATAGCACTCCATTACCCTTCTTAATTACTTGCTGTGGCTGCATGTTAACATTTTGTGACTCATGCACTATACCATCTAGACTCTCGGCACCTTGGACTGCTACAGTCATTTCCCATTTAATTAATACTCTGCTTTACTATTCTTCCTGCCAAAGTGATTTTAGCCCCTTTACTCAGCCCATCTATATCCATCTGCATGTCCTCTTCACAATATACTTTCCTACTTATCCTTATGTCATCTGCAAATTGGGGGACCATGCCTTCACTCCTCTTGTCTAAGTTATTGCTTTAAACTGTAGAAAGATGAGGCCCAAACACAGAGCCCTGCATAACTCCACTTGTCACATCATACCAATCAGACAATGACCCATTTATCTCAACTGTCTGTTTTCTGCCAGCTAGTCATTCTTCTATCCATACTAATATATTACCTCCGACACCATGAACATTTAGATTCTACAATAACTTTTGAATTGCCACCTTATCAAATGCTTTCTGGAAATCCAAGTACAGTACATCTATAGGGTCCCCTTTATTCACAGATTATGTTACTCCTTAAAAGAACTGTGATAAATTGATGAACCATGATTTTCCATTTACAAAACCACACTGACTATTCCTGATTACCTTGGGGTTTACTAAGTGCCCAGTTATAACCTCTTTCATGATTGATTTTACCACCTTCTCAATGCAACCCCTGTTCCCGCATTTCCCCAGCTCCCTCCGTCATTCCCACGCATGTGGGGTTCACTGTGGGGGACCTCCTAGGGTGTTGCCATGTGATACCCCGTCAGCAGAATGGTGCCAGGTTGTGGGTGGGGGTGGGTAGGCACAGTGTGCTACCAACCGGTGTCATGCTTGGTGGCATGTGTGCGGGCAGGGACAATGGGTGGGGCTGACTCACGAGTGTGTGCACCTTTTGGGATCGGAGCTGCGGTTTGCTGTGAATGCTTTGTTCTGCACAATGGTTGTGCCTACTTGTCTGAGGGCTGGCTGGATGGGGGTAGGGGTACATTGGGCAGGCAGGGCTTGGTGACAGCCAGTGATACTGTGGGGTGGGGTAGCTGATGGTGCCACTGGTGGGACATCTGCCATGCGAGGGACAGTCTGCCAGCGGGCTGCCGACAGACACAGTGCATGTGTCTGCAGCCCCCCTGCTGGCCCTGCAGTAGGGCAACGCCTCAGATGGTTGACTTGGGTGTGCTAACACCTGGTAGGCTATGGGCTGCACTGGACCATGGCAGGCTGAGATGACCTTTGCTGAACCATCTTCTTCCTTCAGGCTGCTGATCAGAGTTCTCTCTGTGTACCTTTTGGAAGAAGAAACGTGAACACGTCTCACCCTGCTTCATTGACCAGATGCTGGACTGAAAAATTATCTTGCAGGCCTCCGTGGCAAAGAGCGAAGCTTGCTCACCCTTCACCTCCTGAGTCCTCCTTGACATTGGCCCCTCCCCGGACCAGATTCTGGAAACTTTTCTGGAATCGGGTGATTTCCCCCGTCTCTCTCTTGCTTTCTGAACATCTTTGAGGATGAAAAACCCCTTGATGCTCTCCTTTATTATCGTCCACCAGTGTGTCTGGGACTTAAAGAAGGGTTTCACGGTTCTCCAACCTCTGTCGGGACTCAGCTTCAGTGTGTCCCCCTGCCAACCCTCTGATCCTCCTGTAAGTGATATTTGGCCAGCAGGTGGCAGTGGTCAGAGAAGAACACTGGCTTGACTTTGGTGGATCTGACCGTGAAAGCTCGGGACAGAAACTGGAAGTCTATCCTGGAATGGACATACCTGTTTGGCCAAGACCTGGAATAACTACACCGCGCTCCCTTTGTAGGGCTGCTGAAGATGTTGTGCAGCTTGGTACCTTTAACTGTTCCACCAGGATTCTGGATGTGGTGTCCAGACTGTTGTCAGTGCTGCCAGATAATTCAGCTGCCTCAGAGATGCAGTAAAGGTCACCGTCCAGAATGATCAGCAGTGGAAGCTGCTGACGACAGCCAACCGCTTGCTGTTTTGAGCTGGGGCATACACTTTAATGAACCAAAATGGAGCATTCTTGCTGCTAGGAGCTGCCCGACCACCACCTCCTTAACTTCATAGGCAGCAGAATACCCAGGCCGAGGGAACATGAGTCATTTCCTCCTGACCAAATTCATGGCCCCTAGGACCACCAATGTAACCATTGCCTGTAGGAGCTGAGGTGGGTTATCGCACAGGCCTGCAGAAACAGCAGTTCAGCTCTGACCTCTTCAAGGTAATCCTGGGCCACAACATATCGCATAGGAGATGTAATACTACGCATATTAATGGCCCCAATCTTTATCCCCATTTTAAAGTATTTTATCGCTTACCAGACCTGTTGTCTTTGACAGTTCCAGTCCTTTGGGCTGATCCTGCAGATCCACACTGTTCGCAAACTGTCTCACTTTTGATGGGCTGTGGAAACTGTCCTGAACTGCCCCATTGGGAATTTTCCATCCAGGTGGCATCACCTTCTGCATTGGAGTAGTCTCCCAATCCACCCCTCTCAGGGGTATCGCTGCTCCCAGCTTCCTAGAGCTGGGGTGTGCTGGCCTCTTCACTTTGAGGTGACATTTGGGGTATGTTGGCTTCCTGATTGTCTCCAATGCTCTGGATTTCTGGAGTAAATAACTCACATTGCATTGGTTTTGTTCTTTCCATGTGTACATCATTATCATTTGTTGAACTAGCTTAGTCAGATAACTAAATGTACTGGCATACCTCATAGTTAGCACCCATTGATGGTTATAGGGGAATTGGGGACATTTCATCAATTGTGGAAGATGCAGTGCTGGTTTTTAAAAAATTTACTTTTTATTGAATATTCATGGTGGTGTGCAATGTTGTGTTCGTCACTCTGTGGGACATGGCTGAACTTGTAGGCTCAGCTGACTCTCTTATCAATGCATTGTAAAGGAGATTGTCTGAGATCACTCTCACTGAGAATGATTATACTTCTGTAGGTGAACTCAAAGCCCTGTATGCCCAGTTAACACCCTGGGATGATCATACGTTTGGACAGTATCGACATTGACCTTTGGGCCCCTCGTTTTCTGTTTCCACCAACCCGAACCACATGCAGGATGCCAGGCCCTTCCCACTTTAGTCCTCCACGGGGGGTTCATGGTAGCACAGTGGTTAGCACAGTTGCTTAACAGTGCCAGGGTCCCAGGTTCGATTCCCGGCTTGGGTCACTGCCTGTGTGGAGCCTGCACGTTCTCCCCGTGTCTGCGTGGGTTTCTTCCGAGTGCTCCGGTTTCCTCCCACAGTCCACAGATGTACAGGTTAGGTGGATTGGCCATGATCAATTGCCCTTAGGTTAGGAGGGGTTACTGGTTTATGGGGATAGGCTGTAGGTGTTGGCTTAAGTGGGGTGCTCTTTCCAAGAGCTGGTGCAGACTCGATGGGCTGAATGGCCTCCTGCTGCACTGTAAAATCTATCATTATGTCCCCAAACCCACCCTCTGTCCTCACTTGATTCTACTTCCACTTTTCCATGCCCCTAGTCCCACTTCACACCCCCACACCTCACTACTAACTGACTCACCTTGCAGTCCCAGGACTTCATGCATGCTGTCTCTCCTGCTCCCATTCTTTAAGCTGCAGAATGAAATGAGGAATATCACTGACCTTACACACAACAGTACAAAACTGTTTTGTGCACCCATCGTAAAACAACCATGAGTCATTGGTAACTTCATCTTGAAGATAGGGAGTATTTAAAAACATTTTACGCAAATACATAGTAATGGCAAATATTACAAAAATGCACCTGCTGTAATCCGGCATGAAGACACAGCAATGGGCGGCACGGTAGCACAGTGGTTAGCAATGTTGCTTCACAGCGCCAGGGTCCCAGGTTCGATTCCGGCTTGGGTCACTGTGCAGAGTTTGTACATTCTCCACGTGTTTACGTGGGTTTCCTCCGGGTGCTCCGGTTTCATCCCACAAGTTCCGAAAGACTTGCTTGTTAGGCTAATTGGACATTCTGAATTCTCCCTCAGTGTGCCTGAACAGATGCCAGACTGTGGTGACTGGGGGATTTTTGCAGTAACTTCATTGCTGTGCTAATGTAAGCCTACTTGTGACAATAATTATTACTAACACGCTGCTGAGTCCATCTCTCTATCTCAACCCACCACCGGAAAATTGAGCTTTAGTATCAGCCTAAATTGTTACCCCACACGCCTTCTTTCCCACTCTTGCGGAGTCCATAAAATCGACCCTGCCCTCCCATAAAATCAACCCTTCCCCCCCACTGTAAATTCTATGATAATCTATGATATCTATTATGTATTTTCTTTTATTTTCTTTTATTTTGTGTACTTAATGATCTGTTGAGCTGCTCACAGAAAAATATTTTTCATTGTACCTCGGTACACGTGACAATAAACAAAATCCAATCCAAATATGTGGCTCCCTGCAATGCGTACATTACAAAAATAAAACATGGATATTTCTGCTCTAGTGCTTATTTATGCTCCTGTTACATCATCCTTTGCATTGTTAATATGTGCATAGTGACACTTGTCAAGACATGAACCTTAATAGGTAGATATATTCCTTTTCTAAGATTTTCCTTCTGTTTATGTGGAGCGGGCTTGAATGGCTTACTTCTGCTCGAATTTCTGACGTTAGAAATCAAATCAACTATTTACTATTTTCATTGCATTCTGAATGTAGCTGTGTCTTCAGATTGTAGATGAATAACATTCTCATTGGCAAGGAATGGATCACTAGCATTTATGTGTCTTCTCAAATTACAATAATTTTGTAGCCATTTTGCCTTTATAGACATTACCACATAAAAATCCAAATAGAAGTGTTGCATCATGGGCAGGTTTAGCACAGGGCTAAATTAGAAATTCGCTTCTTAGGGTATATTTTTCCACAGCTTCAGAAATAAGATGTTATTTCATTGTAATCTATGACCTATTAACAAATACTTAATTCTTAAGAATGTGTACATTCTTAATGGTTTATAAAATTACTAAACACCTGTGTAAACACTTCACACTTCTCAATGGACTAATGAATGAGACTAAATTACCACATGTCCTAAAATGCCTTAATCCACCCGAGAAGTGTGCATGTTTTTGCAGTAAATATCTTTATTTACTCATAAAGCTCCCCATGTGCTCTCAAACCTATTTGCTATCTCATCTTTCCTCCTCAAAAATGGTTAAAGGATAATAATTCACCAACCCAGGGCAGCACGGTGACACAGCATTGCTGCCTCACGGTGCCGAGGTCCCAGGTTCTATCCCGGCTCTGGGTCACTGTCCGTGTGGAGCTTGCACATTCTCCCCATATTTGCGTGGGTTTCGCCCCCACAACCCAAAGATGTGCAGGCTAGGTGGATTGGCTATGCTTAATTGCCCCTTAATTGGAAAAAAAAGAATTGGATACTCTAAAAATTAAAAAAAAAAATTGCCGTCCCATTGTGGTGGAAAGGCGCCAGCTACGCTATGAGAATCATGATTAATAAATATCGAAGCTCTAAACACTCACTGTTCAATATAAAGACAATTTAAAAACTTTTTTTTTACAGGATGTGAGCTTCGCTGGCTGGGCCAGCATTTCTTGCCCATCCCTAATTGCCCTTGAGAAGGTGATGGTGAGCTGCCTTCTTGAACCGCTGCAGTCCCTGTGGTGTAGGTACACCCATGGTGCTGTTAGGGAGGAATTTGAGGAATCCAGGATTTTGACCCAGGGGCAGTGAAGGAATGGTGATATATTTCCAAGTCAGGATGGTGAGTGACTTGGAGGGAAACTTCATCCTCAAATAATAAGTCATTTTTAAAAAGTTAATACGGGTAAAATAAACAACAAATGAGAATACAAAAGACAAGAGTACTTTTTAACGAAAGCTTATTCAATCTAATGGACTGGATGTTGAATAACAATCTTCAATTTAGGAAAAACTCTGAGAGCCAATCATTCCTCCCTGTCCATGAGTCAGTGCATTAGTGCTGAATCACTGCAGTGGTTGGATCAGTTTTTTCCCCTCAAAATTGTTGGGAATTGATAGTGGAATGGCCCCAGTTTCCATCCTATTATTAACATTGAGCCTTTGATACCTTATTGCCGCATAACTTCTAATTATATCATTGGTGCTCGTGAACCAACCTTTAGATATTAAAACAAATGCCTGTGGAAATTGCATGGGGAAAAAATTAATTAAATTGAAAATGCTTGAAGATTTTTTAATTTCGTTGTGACGTTCAGATGACCAAAATGTAGCACAATCATTGAGAAAAATACTATGTTCGCCCATTTTAACAAATGCTGTTGATCAAGACTGAACTCACTGTTAAAATGCAATGACACCACAACATTGCGTCAGTCAGCGTCTGATTGGTATCTGGATTGAAACGAATACATTGTCATTGGTTTTACTGAAGCTTCATGGCTTAGAAATGTTATTAATTTATATAAAGTATGGGCTGCAGGCTACTTTCAATATGACAGGGAACTGTTCGGCAACTGGGGCTATTGAATAAGAAAATAAGTACGACAATTGTGATCGAGCATTGAAGCGCAACCCTGATTTCATTTAAATTCCTGGCGTTAATGAAATAAAATGACAGGTACCTAATATATAATTAGTGAACAAATGCCCATTTTCAGTGATACTAGTTAAAAAGCGGGCTGTGGACAGGCAACATAATCATTTGATCGAAGCTATCACAGTGAAGTGCGACCATTGTGTGCAGGTAAACTCATGTCCTTAGGACAATCAGAAAGGGAATACCAAATGCTCATGTGAAAAGTTTAGATATTTTATATCGACCGCTTTAAAAAGTGTTATTGTATGTGGATTTCATTAAACGGAAAGGGAGTGCTTATTATATGATATGGTGATGAAAAACTATTGTGCATAAGTTGTATTATGTGGACTTCTTTAAAAAGCATAATGACATAATAATAATAATCTTTATTAGTGTCACAAGTAGGCTTACATTAACACTGCTATGAAGTTACTGTGAAAACCCCTAGTCGCCACACTCCGTTGTTGGATAAACTGAGGGAGAATCCAGAATGTCCAATTCACCTAACAAGCATGTCTTTCGGTACTTATTAATACTATGATTCCAAAATGAATTTGGATAGTTCAACATTTTATTTCAGTTGTAGTGTACTGGCACAATTAATTTTTATAACAGAAACAATGAACAGAATATTGGAAAATGCTGCTAGATGTTTAGATTTGGATCTGTTGATTGAAAGTTTTCCAAGAGACACTTTAAGGCATTTGATCCAAACTTTTTAGCAACTGATGGTTTTGTGTTCCTTTTTATTAAATGTTAATGAGACAGTTGCATTAAGTCTTAGATGTTACAAGAAAGAGGAACCACAATGTTAAATTGAGCAGTTAACTTGTGTGAATTTAACACCAGGTTTCCTTTCCTGTATTGTATCCACTTGAAGTCATCCAAATAGTTGAACGATTGTGAGCATTCTCGAATGTCAGGTACACCCAATCTGTGTGCCTCCCTCCACTGAAGCTTTCACTTCCTGGTGAGATTCTCAGCAACTGAACACTCATGGGATTTCCAATTTAATCAAGTCCCAGGACTTTTCAAACCACTCAGTAAAAGGCTTGTTGCAAACTGAATCAGTGCATAAGGAGGATGAATCAGTGCATGTGGAGAATGGTTATCTGGCCTTGCTGCAATATGACCCACCGATAATGTGGCAGGAGTTGTGTAGGGTTTACAGAAGCAACAGGTGATTTTTTCGGTACATACCTGCCTTCCTAATAAAGAAATGACTGAGATTTGTAATGAGGAGCATTTTGATACAAGAACATGGGATGCTGGAAAAACTCTGGTTTGGAAGCATCTGTAGGGAGAAAAAACAAAGTTAACGTTTCAAATCCATTTGACTCCTCATCAGAACTAAGAGGGAAAATGTGTTGGAAATTTATACTGTAGCTGGGAGAGATTGCAACAAGATTAAGAGCAAGAGACAGATGGCCCCATGTGAGAAGGGGAAGGAAGGGAGGGTTTTTGCATTGAAACAATAAGTATATGGAATATAAGCAAAGGATTTAAGATGGAAGAGGAAGGTCACAATCTAAAGTTGCTGAATTCAATGTCGAGTCCTGAGGGCTGTAGCATGCCCAACTGGAAGATGAGGTGCTGCTCCTCCAGTTTGCACTGGGCTTCACTGGAATATTGCAGCAGGCCCAGGATGGACACATGGGCATGAGAACAGGATGCTGAGTTAAAATGACCACAGGAAGGTTAAGGTAATGCGTGTGGGCTGAGCAAAGATGTTCTGCAAAGCAGTCGCGCAGTCTGCGTTTAGTCTTGTCCAGTGTAGGGGAGAACACATTGGGAGCAGTGAATACAGTAGACCAAATTGAATGAAGTGTAAGTGAAATGCTGCTTAACATGAAAGGAGTGTTAGGGGCCTGGGACAGGGAGGAGGGAGGAAGTACAGAGGCAGCTGTTGCACCTTCTGCGATTACAAGGCAAGTTGCCATGGGAAGGGGATGGGGAGTTGGGTGTGATGGAGGAGTGAACCATGACATGGAGGGAGTGAACCATGCGGACTGCTGATGGAGGCATCGTGGGAAGATGTATTTTGTGGTGGCATGATTCTGGAATCAGCGGATATAGCAGAGGATGATCCTTTGAATGCAGAGGCTGGTGGGGTGAAACGTGAGGATAAGGGGGACCCTAATATGGTTCTGGAGCGAGCAGAAGGGGTGAGGGAAGAGGTGCGGGAAATATAACATTTTGATACATCTGAACTTGTTGGTTTGATTTTGGGAAATTATTTTCACAATTTTTAAGGTAATTCAAATAATTCATGTGTTGAGGATAATATGTTCAGTTAGAGTATAGTCGAGAGTCACAATAGATAAAGGCAGGGTATTGTAGTGGGATACACAGACCCATTCACTTGAATTTAGTTAGTGATGGAACGTCTGTCAGCTGTAACTGTCTTGTGTTAAATTACTGGTGCTCTGGGTACACATCGCAACATTGTCCATTGGAATAAGGCAGTAATGTCTTCTGAAGCAATCAGCATGAAAAAATATACTGATGATGCAGAGTTTAGTCTTGTGAGATGTGTTGTTGAGAAACCCTAACTTTTTTAAAAAATCAGAATTTATTGTCTATCCCTCATGGAATGTAGCCCATAATTTCATATTCGCACCTTTTTAAATTATAAACACTACTTACACAGTTGTCAATCCATGGATGTTAGCAGCTAACAAAAGTGTAATCGTTAAAATATTTATTAAGCAAAAATCATGCCTTAATATTCTAAGTGTTGAATAAAAAAAATGTAACTTAGTAAGATGGGAAAAGACAAATATTGGCAGGAATATTCCACTTAACCTTGTGCTTTGCCAAGCAGTACCCACAATAGTTATATTTATCGAACAAGGGCCTAAGCACACAAATTGTGCATAAAGCAGTGAATATTTTTTTCTGACATGTCATGATTATGGAGTTTTTTTTGTTAATGGGAACCTGTTCTTTTAAATTAAAAGCAGTGACATCTATTTTGACAAGGAGTAGCGAATGTCTGTACCATGTTTGTACACACCTTGGACTCAATGGGAACAGTACTGTAATTATTTTTCACAGAACGCGGTATTGTTCCTACCATTACATCCTCCACTTGCTGGAGCTATTAACTTGTAAATATTCTCCTGCTTTGAAACATCAAAGAACATGCATGAACAACTATGTTCTGGTAACCCATCAGAAACCTAACTGGAAAGGGAAAAATGCTAACTGGATAGCTAAAGTTTTCATTCACCAGCATTGTTTTCACCTCGATGGGTACGAATAAAATCAGAAATGAAAACATTTAAATAATACTTTGAAATTGTGTGTTTGTTTCTTTTTCCCTTTTTAGAAATGTTCCAAGCATTTATGCTAATACTGCCGGTCTTGGTTTGGAGAATACATGCTCAGAATGCAGCCACGCTTGCTAGCATTGATCCTGACACAGTTTCTACATCAATGGAACTGGGTGGGTCTGACTGTCCTGACCTAACAACATCTACTTCCTCGGAAACTGAAACAACCTCATCTGATCTGTTGACAGCTGCTGATTCTGGATTTCAAGTGAATGAAACAAACACCATCATTGCCAGTCCATCCTCAGAAGTTACTACCTTTCCAGACAATAATAACATTGGAGCTCAAACAACTGCTTTGGCGGATTTATTTGTCAATGGTAATACTAATATGTTCATGAATTAACTATTTCTTGTGCTTAGAATAATAGGTTGGTTCTTTATATTTTATCAAAAGGCCAAATCTGTCATTGAAAATTCCAGTGAACTGCCGATGTTTATTGTATTCAAATTCCGCCATCTGCTCTGGTAGAATTTGAACCTGGGTGCCCTTACACAGGAATACTAGCCGAGTGATAAGACCACTACACTACCATCACACTGTAGAATACCTGAAGGATTATAAAAAGTGCAAGGGTAAATTTAAAAATGGAATTAGGAAAGCAAAGAGAGTGCATGAAAACATATTGGGAATGTAAATTCAAAGATGTTTTTATCAGTACATATGGAGCAAGGTGTGCAGATGGCCAAAGATGTGCAGGTTATGTGGATTGGCCATGGTAACTTGCCCTTAGTGTCCAAAAAGGTTAGGTGGGGTTACAGGGTTACAGGGATAGAGTGGAGACATGGACTTAAGTGGGGTGCTCTTTCCAAGAGCCGGCGCAGACTCGATGGGCCGAATGACCTGCTTCTGCACTGTAAATTCTATGATTCGGTGATTCTATGATTCTATCATTCTATGAAGAGGGTAACTAAAGAAAGAAAAGTGCTATGAGGAACAAGAAGAGTAACTTCTGTGGAGGTGAAGAATGTTACTTTGGTTTTTATGATGTTGGTATGGTTTTTAATAAATACTTTGCTCCTCTTTTCACAGAAGAAAAGGGTGATACAGACATTGCAATCAGGGCGGAGGAGTCTGAAATTTTAGATGAAATTAAGACAGTGAGAGAGGAAATATTCGGATTTTAATGTTCTTTGAAAGTGGATAAATGCCCAGGCCAGATGAAATGTATTCTAGTCTGTTAAGGGAAGCAAGAGAAGAAATTGGGGAAGGGTCTGAGCGGTATTTTCCAATCCTCTCTGGCTACAGGTGTGGTGCCAGAGGACTGGAGAGCAGCTAATGGTGTACATTTCTTAGAAAGGGAGAAAAACATAGAGCAGATACTTACATGCCAAGAAGCGGTTGTGGGAACATTTTGGAAAATTTCTGAGATACAGAACAAATCTTCATTTGGAAATATATGGTTTGATCTAAAATGGTATGGGTTTGTTAAGGAAGGATGTGTCTGACTACGTTAGATGAAAGTTTAATGAGGGTAATGAATTTGATGTAGCCTATAAGGATTGTAGCAAGGGCTACATCGCCTATGGGTCTAAAGTATAAAGTCCCACATATCAGACTGATTGCAAAAGTAAAATCCAATGTAACATGGTGAGTTGGATTCAAAAGTGGTTCAGAGGCAGGAAGCAAAGGCTAATTTGTCATACGGTGCTTGGTGACTGGAAGGCTGTTTCTGGTGGATATCCGCAGGGCTCAGTACTCGGTTCCTTGCTTTTGGTGGTATATCAATATACCTTTGGAATTGAATGCAGAGGGTATGGTGAAGAAGCTTGCAGACCAAACAAAGTTGACTGTGTAGTTGATAATGAAGAAGAAAGCCATTGACTGCAGGAAGATATCAATGGACTAGTCAGGTGGGTGGAACAGTGACAAATGGATTTCAGTCTGGTGAAACGTGTGGCAATGCAGACTAACAAGGCGGGGCAATAACACAACTGAGATGGACAGAGGAACCGAGGGACATGGAGCGTATGTCCACAGATCCCTGATGTTGGGCAGAGGGGAAGATAAGATGATGAAGAAGACATATAGGATACTTGCCTTTATTCGGCAAGCCATAGCATATAAGAGCTGAAAGGTTGTACTGGAATTGTATAAAAGATTAGTTATCCCGCAGATGGAGTGCTGCGTGCAGTTCTTGTCACTGTGCTTTCAGAAAAGTTTGATTGTGCGAGAGAGAGTACAAAGGAGAATTATGAGCATTTTACCTGGGCTGGAGAATTTTAATTATGAGGAAAGATTGGATAGGCTCGGATTATTTTATTTGAAACCGAGGCTGCTGACAGAGGACCTAATTGAAGTGTATAAAATTATTATGGGTTTAGATAGAGTAGATAGAAAGTGTTTCTTCACTTTGGTAGTGGCGTAAATAACTTGGGTCATAGATTTAGGGTTGGATGTGAGGGGATGTTTTTCACTCAGAGGATAGTAGGGATCTGGAACCCACTGTCTGAAAGGGTGGTCGAGGCAGTAATCCTCACAAATACTTGGATATGCGCTTGAAGTACTGTAATCTACAATGGCTATGGACCAAGAGCTGAAAAGAGGGATTAAGCTGGCTGGGTCCTTGTGAGCTGACCCAGACATCATGGGCCAAATGGTCTCCTTCCATACTGTAAATTTGTACGATTTTCTATGATTCTATCAAAAGCCTGAATTTTAATAATTTATGTGTATTGATGCCAGGCAAACCAGACAACAAAGAAAATGACATTATTGAACAGAAACAAGATTCAAAAGAAAATGGAGGACCGAACGAATCAAGTGGAACAGGGCTTCCTGGTCAAAAGGATAATCCTGATACTTTGGATAAGGAAGAAGGTGACAAAGATTACTATAGCACACAAAATACATTTTCTGACAGCAAACCACTCCAGGAAGAGCAAGGTTCAGAAGATGAAACTGAGGTTCTCAATTCTTCCGAAGAAATGGATTCCCAAGAATAAGGAGAGAAAAGGTATTTTGCCGATCGATTACACTTTTTACACCAGACCTTCTTTAATAAAGAGCAGCTGCATAACTCAAGTTCAGGAATACGTATTGCAAAGATTCGTGGCACC
This sequence comes from Scyliorhinus torazame, assembly GCF_047496885.1. Classification (NCBI taxonomy): domain Eukaryota; kingdom Metazoa; phylum Chordata; class Chondrichthyes; order Carcharhiniformes; family Scyliorhinidae; genus Scyliorhinus; species Scyliorhinus torazame. Next base: position 89,536,623 of record NC_092720.1, on the reverse strand, counting down.
TACTCATTTACTTACAATGTATTATTTGCGGATAGGAAGCTGGGAGTTGGCTTTTTTATGAATGGTGACAACATTCTTAATCCTTCTGTTGCCCTGTATAATGCAGCTTCTGCATCTCTGATCTGGCATCTCACAAATACAGATGATATTTGGCTTGGACTTGTTAACAGCTGTGGAGGGAAACACATGACAGTGAGCATCATGTCTACCTTTTCAGGATTTTTATTATCCTTCTGATTAGCTGTGCAAACCCAATTAAGGTTTTTCTTGAAAATGACATGTTATAATGCAATATGTAGTGAAGTAGTATATGATTTTTAAATTCGTCACTTTTGAACATTTCTCATATTTTATATATTTTGAAGCTTACAATGCTGTTCTTCCGATCTATGTAGAAGAAAGCTCCATGGATTTCACCAAAATAAAGATATCCAATTTGCATCACATATGTGATAAGGAATGGTGCATATTTGTTGAGAGATAAATAACTTCTGCATCTGAGTCAATATTTTTTCAAACTGATTAATCTATTGAATCTTCAGATCAGTTGTAATAATAAAATTGTATTTTCCCCCATGATATAACCTTGAACAATATTTATATTTTAATTTATGTCTACTTGAGTTTATGATGGTTGTAAAACATAAATACTCAAATATTTTCATTTGATCTAACGGGTCATGGTATTCTAAATCGACTCGAAACGATTTTCATCAATGAAGAACTGTTGTATGGTACAAGTTTCGGACAATTTATTGCTGAGATCAGTGACATCCACTTCAAGAGATTGTCAACAGAACAGCTCTAGTCTTACTGCTTTAAGAAAAGACAACAAAAATACATTACACATAATAAGTTTAAATGAGAAACTATTAATCAATATGATTAGGAACTATAAAAAAGTGCCAATTATTAATAAATTATATATTACCATCAATAACATTTGACCTCCCAGAAATTTTGTCAGGGACATTTTTGGATAACTTGAACTGATTTAGCCTCAACAATTGAGACCGCTGACTGTCCATAGTAAATGCATAGAACTTGATTTTAATTTTGATCAAGTTTAAAAGTCAATTTTTTAAATGTTTGTTTTCTTTCAATGATGAGTGTAGGACAACATGCCAGGAGCAGCAGCCATTCCTCAAATTCAAGTCCTATTTACATTCCCTTTGTCTTTCTGTCCACATCATTTTTGTCAATCGCCACCTATCGCTGGTCCCTTATCCATCCCCACTTCTCCATGCCCCCCCCCCCGCCAGACAGCAGTATAAATCTGACGCTATTTCCAGTTCTCTCCAGCTTCGACAAAGAGTTATACAAACGTTAGCTCCCTTCTCTCTGCATAGATGCTACCAGACCTGCTGAGATTGCCCAGCATTTTCTGGCTTTGTGTCAGTTTGCAAAATGCGCAGTAATTTGCTTTCACCTAAAATTGAAGTTCAATCTAACCAATTACTATCTCATCAGTCTACTCTCGATCATCAACAAAAAGATGGTCGGTGTCATCGACAATGTTACCAAATGACACTTCACAGCAGTAACCTGCTCACTAATGCCCAGTTTGGATTCAGCCAGGGCTACTTGGCTCCTGACCTCATTACAATTATGATCCAAACTGATCAAAAGAACTGAGCTCAAGAGGTGCGGTGAGTGTCACTGCCCTTGACATTAAGGTATCAAAGAGCTCTAGCAAAACTGATGTCATTGGGAATCAGGAGAAACTCTCAACTGGTTGGCATCATAGCAGGCACAAAGAAATCATAGAATCCCACAGTGCAGAAGGAGGCCATTCGGCCCTTGAGTCTGCACTGACACTCTGAAAGAGCACCCTTCCTCGGCCCACTCCGCCTCAATCCCACCTAACCTTTGAACTAAGGGGAATTTAGTATGGCCAATCCACCTGACCCGCACATCTTTGGACTGTAGGAGAAAACTGGAACACCCAGAAGAAACCCACGCAGACAATGTGCAAATTTCACACAGTCACCCAAAGTCAGAATTGAACACGGATCCTTGGCGCTATGAGACAGCAGTGCTAACCACTGTGCCGCTGTGCTGCCCTGACAACAACAAGGAACTGTTGTTGAAGGCCAATTATCTCAGTTGCTACAGGAGATCCTCAGGATTTTGTCCGAGGGATATAATCTTCAGCTCGTCATGGAATGCTTCAGTGTCTGAAGTGTTATGAATGGTAGTGAACACTGTGAAATCACCAGTTCTCATCCCCACTTCCGACCTAATGTTGGAGGGAAGGTCATTGATGAATCAGCTGATGACGGTAGGCCATGAATTGATGAAGCAGGATCCATACAATATTCATGCTTGGGCTGATAACTAGCAATTAACACCACACAAGCATCAGGCAATGACCATTTCCAAGAGAGAATCTAAACGCACCCCCTTGATGTTCAACGGCTCAGCCATTGCTGAGTCTCCAATCCATTATTGTCTTGGGAGTCAGGATTGTCCAGAAACCTAGCTGGACTATCCATATAAATATCGTGGCTACGAGAGTAGTTCAGCAGTTGACAATTCTGCGGTGAGTAAGTCACCTCCTGACTTTCTAAATCCTGTCCACCACCTACATGTCACAGGTCAGGAATGTAATGGAATATCTTCCCTTACCTGATCGTGTGTAGTTGCAACAACCCTCAAGATCAACAGCATTCAAAACAAAGTAGCCAACTTGATTTTCACCACATCCACATAAATATTCATTCCGTCCACTATTGATACACTGGCAACAGTGTGCATCATCTCCAAGATGTACTGCAAGAGCTCACCAAGGTTTCTTTGACAGCACCTTCTAAATCTGCAACCTCTAGTACCTGGAAGAGAAGGGCATCAGATGCATGGAAACAGCATCATCTGCATGTCCTCCTCTAAATTGCACACCATCTCAACTTGGATTTTTATCACTGCTCCTTCTCTGTGTCTGCGTGAAAATTCTGGAACTCGTTCTCTAGCAGCACCGTGGGTGGATCTATGTCACATGTCCACTGCAGCAGTTCAAGAAGGTATCTCACCACTGCCTTCTCAAGCGTAATTCGGTTCAGACAAAAAAAAAAAAAAAATAAGAATCCCAACAACAACTCCCTACCTTTGGATTTAACAGGATGGGAGAGAGGGCCAGTTATCGTTGCTGTCAGAGGCCTGTGTGCTTCATTGTTAGTCAACTTTTCAACTTCACTAAAAGACAGCAATATTTTGGAGAACTCAACAAATAAACTCAAGTGAGGGCTACCAGATCCAACCATTACTATTTGCTGGAACTAGCTTGCTGCCTAGGCTATGCATGTGACTGGGCACCCAACCTGACCTCCCAAGCAGGCTCTAATTCCCTTTCAAAGCCTTTAATTTATCCCTGTCTCAAACCCCCAAACTCTCCCTTCCATGGGACTCCGGAATTGGTAGCCTGGCCCTGATTGACTCCCAACCACCAGGACCAAGATACCCCTACACTCCCCTTTCACTGATAACAACCCCTCTCCACCCCTGGATTGGCGCCTCCTTCAATGGACTTCCCTGGATTGAATTTTCTCCCCCATCAAGATCATCCCTGAACCACCTTTACCTTCCCTCAATCCAGCACCATCCATCACCTTCCCCAACCTACAATCCTACTGTATCTGCTGTACTTAACTGAACAGCTCTCCCTACCTGACAGGAAACAAAACTTGTCAACTCCACACTGTGTAGAAGACAGGTGAGTTAAAACCCAAGAGCTGGATTTTACTTACTCTATGGGCATGTTTTTGGCATGAGAGCACATAAAATATGAGAAGTGCCCAGCTCACCAACATCCAACCCAACTCTAAGCTCTCCCCATTATATGGTGGGTTGGCTACTGAAATCAGTAGCCTGCCTGCCATTTTAAAATAAATAATTAACAGTCAATTGAGCGTGAAACCGAACCATTTGCCTGGAGTATTATGCTGCCCATGTCGTAATACAGCTGTCAAGGGCAGGCGGGTGGGAGTGGGCATCAGCTTTTTGAATCCAAGTTGAAAGAAGGCAGGAAAGGGAAGGCGTATCACTTGGGGGTGCCCTGCACATCGAGGCTCCCCCCCGAAGATGTGATTTCACCATTTGTCCTTTCCCAACTGATGTTGAAAGCTAGCCTGTCCTCTTCCTCCCTCCTCCTTGCATCCCAACCCAATCCCCTAGGCTGCCCGATCCCTCTACTCCCTACTTAATTGCCCCAGCATCCAGCCTTTCTAGTGGGCCCGATTGCAGTCCCGACAGCATCCATTACCAAGTTTTGGTGCTGCTGGGACTGCTTGAGTTGGCTGGCAGCTCGTGAGTGCAGGACTTCCTCTCACTGACGGGTGGAGGTCCCACTCTTTCTTCGTCTAGCCCACCATTATGGCTGTGGAGTGGGCTGCTTTCAAGTGCATCAGCTGCCAACTGACTTACTTCCGTATGGACGAGCAACCCGCCCACTATCTCTCCCCTCCACACCCATTCTCCCCCATAAAATCCAACCCCAGGTCTCCATTTTGAAAGTACGTGATTGACTAGATAATGCTTTAAGATATGAGTGGTGCTATACTCTGTCCCGCCAGCCCTGTTTTCCAGCACAGTGTGGCCACGCTGGCATGAGGGATCCTCTGTTCCTGCAGTCGGTCAATGGGGTTTCCCATTGTGGGCTACCCCACACCGTCAGGAAACACATGGGTGTGGGTGCGCTGCCGGTGTGGCGAAGGATCCCGCCAATGGAGAATCCCACTTTTGGTCTTCTTTAATTCCCTACAACAGCAGTAGACTGGGTGACATGGTAGCACAGTGGTTAGCACTGTTGCTTCACAGCGCCAGGGACCAAGGTTCGATTCCCAGCGTGGGTCACTGTCTGTGTGAAGTCTGCACATTCTCCCCGTGTCTGCGTGGGTTTCCTCCGGGTCCTCCGGGTGCTCCGGTTTCCTCCCAAATGTCCCAAAAGACGATAGGTGAATTGGACATTCTGAATTCTCCCTCAATCTACCTGAACAGGCACCGGAGTGTGGCGACTAGCGGTTTTCACAGTAACTTCATTGCAGTGTTAATGTAAGCCTACTTGTGACAATGATAAAGATTATTATTATTAGATAGTAATGCAATGGAAATTCTGATGTTAAAGTGCCAACACTGACCTGCAACAATTATCCGCTGATGCTCTTTCCACACAATCTCGTCCCACAAATCATTCATTGCTCCCAGGTCACTTATGGGCAGATATGATTCAGGATGTCTTACTTTTTTATGTGGTAAAGAGTTCTATCTACGGGCCGGGATTCTCCAAAAACGTGGCTAAGTGTTGACGTTGGAGTAAACGCCGGAGTGTTTCACGCCGGTGTCAACGGGCCTCTTGGCCCAGTGATTCCGTGGCCCACAGGAGGCCAGCACGGCAGCAGAGTGCTCCGTGCTGCCCCAGCCGCCAATACGCGGCCCTGCACTTCTGGCCGCGGGTCCGTGCATGCGCGGAAGAAGGTAGGCCCTCCCAGATCGTACGCGCCTGCCGAACGGTGGCCCCCGATCGCAGGCCTGGCTGTCATGGAGGCCCCCCACTCCCCCCAGAGACTGACCTCCCCCCCCCCCCCCAACAGGATGGCCACCGCAGCCGCGATGCCGAGCTCCCGCCTGGTGGAACCATACAGAACCTCGCCAGCGGGAACTCGGCATGTCGACCTGCGGAGAATCGCCACGGGGGCCTCTTTCAAAGGTCCCCGACCGGCGCTGCGCTGACTGCGTGCATGCGACTGCCGCCGGTGCTCCAGTCGCCGGAGGTTCGCGTGCCGGCGTTGGACTCGAACGCAGTTTCGACGCCCCATTCACCGCCCCCATGCCGAGCGCGATTTCAGCGCAGAGGCTCGGATAATCCTGGCCATGATCTTTGTGCCAGCAAAGAAGTATAATTCACATTTTTTTCTCTGCCCTATTTCCTGTTTTACGAAGACATTACCTATTTTATAAAATCTTGCTTACTGCTTCAATATATCTTTTTGGTCCTTTTACTCCAAATAATATAGTCCAGACCTATACACACACTTTCTTAATCAGGCCTTATAATATTGTAATGTTCTTCTTTGTACTTCTCCTGAAACATTTACTTTTGTTGAATCAAGAGTAAAAAGCATGGGCTGGATTCTCCAAAAACGGAGCTATGTCCCCACTCCGGCGTCAAAACGCTGGCGTTTCACTCTGGACATTCCTTAAGAAAAAACCCCTGCGGATACGGGGCCCTGCACTTCTGGTCGGGAGTCCGCACATGCGCATGGCAGCAGCCGCCCCATGCGACATGGCGGACTCGCACTGTGGACCTTGATGCAAGAAGTAGGCCTCCCCCGAGATTGCGCGCGCCAAGGATTGGTGCCGCCCGATCGCGTTCCGTCCGTGAGGCCCCCCCCCCCCCCCCCCCCCCCGGTGAAGGATACCTCCGCACCTTACGAGGGCGGCCGTGGACTGAGTTTGCAGCTGCCACCCGAGGTACTCGATGGCCGATATGTGGTCAGAACCACGCCATCGGGAACCCGGCCAGTTACACTTAGAGAATTGTGGGGGAGGGGGGGGGGCTCTCCGGTCCCCTACCCGCACCACGTAGACCGCGTGCGCGCGATTCGCGGCGATTCTCCAGGGACCCGGAGAATCGCTTTAGTGGCGCCCGTTACGATTCCTGCACGAACGCCCATTCTCTGCCCCCCCGTCGAAAGCGATTTTGGTGCGGAGGCTCGAAGAATCCCACCCCATATTTCCAATGCAGATGTATTTTATGGAGCCATTAAAACATGCTTAGCGATAGTCTACATTGTGAAACATATTTATGAGCATATGAACATACAAATATTGAGCAGGAATAGACCACCCAGCCTTTCCAACCTGCTCCTCCATTCAATAAGATCATGGCTGATCAGATTGTAACCTCAAACCCAGAATCTTGCCTACAACCAATAACTTTCCACACCCTTATTAACCTACAAGTTATCTCGCTCTGCGTTAAAAACATTCAAAGATTCTGGGCGGGATTCTATCAGCCCACGACGGGCCGGAGAATCGCCGGGCCGGGGACGAATTGCGTGACGCCGCCTCGACGCCTATTCTCCGTTGAGCGGAGAATCGGCGCCATTGGTGCCAGCGGGGTCGGCGCTGCGCTGGTCCCCGGCGATTCTCCACCCATGATGGGCCGAGTGGGCACCATAAAAACCTGAGTCCCGCCGGCGCCGTCCACGTGTGGTCTTACCCGGCGGGGCCTCGGCGTGCATCCTTTTGGGGGGCGGCCTGGTGGGGGGGACCTCCGCTGTGGCCTGTCCCGCGATCAGGGCCTACCGATCAGCGGGCCGGCCTCTAGGGCTGGGGGCCCCTTTTGCTCCACGCCGGCCCCTGTAGCCCTACGCCATGTTGCATCGGGGCAGGCGCATAGAAGGAAGCGACCGTGCATGCACGCATTCGCGCCGTTCGCAGGTCGCATGCGCAGACCCGCGGCGCACATTTGAGGCCGGTATCGGCAGCTGGAGCACCCTGGGTCGCTCCACTGCCCTGCGGGCCTCATGAAGGGCTCGGAATCGCTACTCCTGGGAGCCTTTTGACACCGTTTGCGACGGCGTCAGAACTTAGCCTCAGGATCAGAGAATCCCGTCCTCTGCTTCCACCACCTTTTGAGGAGGAGAATTCCAAAATCTGAAACTGTCTGAGAGAAATGGGGCTGGATTCTCCGTTTCAGTGGCTAAGTGCCATTGCCAGTGTTGTCAATTACGACCAGAAAATCTGCGTTAAACCCTCACCGATTACGGCTCCGGGTGAAACTCCCACCTCTCGCACCGAAAACGGGCAGGGAAAGGTCGGATCCCTGGCCGCGCATGCGCACGGCTGACGACCTGCATACAACATGGTGCCGGCTGTGCGCGGACACAACCCGCCATCCGCGACACCACCGCTCACCCCCGGCCACCCCATAGCCACCCCCCACCAGCCCCCTCAGCCGTTGCAGAAGCCCCCGGCCAGTGGCATGGATCCCGGCTGAGTGTGGCGATGCTGGACACAGTCCGCAGCCGCCACGCTGGGTTCCGGCATGGCTGAGACCACCCGTGTCCCTCGCCATCGAGAACTCGGCCCATTGGGGGCGGAGCATCGCGGAAGGGCCGGCTGATGACGCGCCAATAATTTCAACGGCCCCGATTTCAGCGACGGAGTCGATTCTCCACCCGGTCGGCGATTACGATATTGGCGTCGGGCAACGGCGAATCCCACTCATGATTTCTCCTAATCTCTGTTTTAAATGAGTGAGCCCTTATTTTTAAACAGTGGCCCCTAGTTCGATTCTCCCACAAGAGGAAACATCCTCTCCGAATCCACTGTGTCAAGTCCCATTGTCTTAAAGTTTCAATCTAGTCACCTCTTGCTCTTCTAAACTCCAGTGAATACAAGTCTAACCTTTCCAATCTTTCCTCATAAAACAATCCACCCTTTCCAGGTCTTAGTCTGGTAAATCTTCTCTGAACTGCTTCTAATGCAATTACATCTTTCCTTAAATAAGGAGACTTAATATGGTACACAGTGCTCCAGATGTGGTATCAAACTGAAGTATAACCTTCCTTCTTCTGTAATCAGTTGGCCTCCCAATAAACAATAACATTCTGTTAGTGTACTTGCTGTACCTGCATATTAGCCTTCTATGATTCATGCACTAGGACACGCAGATCCCTCTGACTCTCAGAGCTCTGCAATCTCTCATCATTTAGATAATATATTTCTTTTTAATTGTTCCTGCCAAAATGAACAATTTCTGATTTGCCCACATGATGTTCCATTTGCCAACCTTCTCTTTTCCATCAAGAACTGTCTCAGCTTCTCCAAGCTTTCTACAAAACTGAAGTCTTTCGTCCCTGGAACCATTCTCCTGAATCTTTTCTCTCACTTCTCCAATGCTGTTCTAGCTTTCCTAAAGTGTGGTGCCCAGAATTGGACGCAAGACTTCAGCTGAGGCCAGGCAATTGCTTTATGAAGATTGAGCATTGCAGTTCTAACGGTGCTAAATAATTTCCCATCTTCCCCTTTATGTTCATTATGTAAACTCTGGGACTTCAAACCCAATGCATTGGTTTAATCAATTGCCCCAGAAAGTTTCCAATCCTGAAAGTTTGTTAACATAGAAAAGTGGATTTTAGTATTTTTCTTTTTGGACCAATATTCTCTCCTCTCCCAACATTTGCTGTGTTCCTAATTTCAAGGGAACACATGCTGTACATCTCACTGTTCCTCTGCCACATCACCTAAATTAACTAGTGCTCAATTTAAAGATAGTTTTCATGCTTGTTGCAACTAAATTAGCATTGGCAGATCTAATTTTGCAAAAGAGCTTTTGAGAAGAGGAAAGGCCATTAATACCATCTTTCCGGCCTGAGTTGAATTCTCATTTCCAGAGGCAAGCAAGTTTGCTGATGGTTGAATGTGTGCAATGATCTCAACTATCAAGGTGATTTTATTCAGATTGCGATTAACGGCTCCTTATTTGTAAAATTATTCGTCCTTAAATCTGAGCAGAAACCTCTGATACAACGATAAAATTCCAAAACTTGTTTATTTTTGTTCACCTACTTTAGGTCTCAATACCAGCTCCCAAATAATTTCTTGGCGTGGTTTTTCTTTTTAAATAACCACTATATTCCGATAATTCACATTGTGTTTATGAAGACGCCTTTTAGAAGTATTGACATTTTTCACACCACTATAAAGTTGACATTTTTGGATATGCATGGCAGCTAATCTTCGAATGTGTGTGTTCACTCCATTATTCCACATTATTTAGTAAATATAAGGTTAATGAAAAGTAAGCATTGCGCAAGCCATTACATACCAGGCCACTTGTGTATCTTTGGAAAGCCGTTACATCAAATGGGCTTTAAATGCAATATTATGAAGAAATCACACATACCCATCACATCCCAACAGAACATCACGTTTACAGTGGCTTCGCAATCAGTGTCCAAGTTAATGCCACACTTCAGCATTGACCATACAAATTATATTTTATTTATTTTTTATTATTCATTCATGGGACGTGGGCATCGTAGGCAGTGCCAGCATTTATTGTCCATCAATAATTGCCCTTGAGGGACAGTTCAGAGTCAACCACATTGCTGCGTGTCTGGAGTCACAGATAGGCCAGACTAGGTGAGGCCAGACTAGGTGAGGACCAGTATGTTAGCACAGTGGCTAGCACATTTCCTTCACAGCTCCAGGGTCCCAGGTTCGATTCGCGGCTTGGTCACTGTCTGTGTGGAGTTTGCACGTTCTCCCCGTGTGTACATGGGATTTCTCCGGGTGCTCCGGTTTCCTCCCACAGTCCAAAGATGGGCAGGGGAGGTGGATTGGCCATTCTAAATTGCCCTTACTGTCCAAAAAGGTTAGGAGGGGTTACTGGGTTACAGGGATAAAGGGGATAGGGTGGAGGCGTGGGGCTTAAGTAGGATGCTCTTTCCAAGGGCCGGTGCAGACTTGATGGGCTGAATGGCCTTCTTCTGCACTGTAAATTCTATGATTCTATGATTTCCTTCCTTAGTGAACCAGATGGGTTTTTTAACGACAATTGACAATGGTTTCATGGTCATCATGAGACTTATAATTCCAGGTTTTTATTGAATTCAAATTTCCCCATCTGTAGTGGCGGGATTTGAACCTGGAACCCCAGAGTACTCTGGGTCTCTGGATTACTAGTCCAGTGACAATACCACTGCCTCTCCACAGGCATTGGACTTGTGCTCAAAATAAGTAAAATAACTGTCACATTTATACACACCATGTTCTACATGGTTCCTGATATGCCTGCAACTACGACTTCTGATGGAATTTCATACTTGCTGTAGTTGGAATTTAGCAAAAAATATTGTGCTACAGAAAAAAAAAATCAATGCAGGACAAATAACTGGATATCCATGTTGATTCAGATACTTCATCAATTCAGCTTCTTCTGATGTTACATTTTTGGACATATTGATACATCAAGTGAATGGGCAAACTGGCAAATGCACTTCAATAGAGGCAAATGGAAGGGCATGCACTGTGAACATCAAAAGGTAGAAGTGTGTATTTTTAACACTGGTGAAAAGCTAGAAAAGAAGGTCCAAGGAGACTTGGGCATTCAGGCGCATAAATCATTAAAATGTCAACAGCGGGTACGGAAAGTAATCAGGCCAAAAGAATGTTGGCCTTTAAATCCAGAGGACCACTATACAATGGGATGGAAATCATGATCAGTTCTACTGGATGAACAACACCTGGAGCACTGTGAGCAATTTTGAGACACAACTTAAGAAGAATATATTGACCTTGGAGGAAGTGCAGTGTAGGTTTACCAGAATAATGCTAGATTTTAGATGGATAAGTGGTGATCTGATCACATTTTCCAAAACAGTAAATGCAATAGATAAGTGGCTGGATTCTCCGTTCCTGAGATTAAGTGTTGACGAAGGGGCAGGACTCTCGGAGTTCTACGACAGCAAAACTGGCGCCGTTCCTGGACCAATTCAACGACTGTTAAGGGTCTAGCACTGGCATCATGTGGAACACAATCGATTCCAATGAGAAACGGTGCCGGATTCGTCGGGTTCGCGATTGACACTCAGGAGGCCGAAAAGCTGCAGCTGCATATACACACTTCACTCCCCACACACACCATCCCAGCCAACAAGATGACACTGGTTGCACTCGAGCTCGCCCATACAGCTGATGGATCGGCTGGGCCCAGAGGGTACCTAGGGGGATGTCCTGGGGGGACACCCATACGACCTGTGGCCCTACGTTCACAGTGGGCAATCAGTTGCATGTGCAGCTGCATGGCTGCCTTGCAGGGCGTGGCAATGGTGTTCCATGCCCGTCCACCCCAACACCACAGCCCACCTCTTGGCCATCTCCCGCTACTCCCCCACCCCGGCCCGGGGTTTCAGCCCGTTGGAGGCAGAAAAATCTCAGAGGCCCTGGAGAATACCGGGTCTGGCCCGCTAATGATATGCCAACAGCATTCACTGTACATGCATTCTGGAATGCATTGTCACCACTGTTGAGGCAACAGCGAATTGATATTTGACGTGAAATCAGTGCATGCCGCGATTTTGGCATTGGAACCGATTCTCTGCTCAAACACGTCTCATGATACCAGCATTGGCCGACATCTCACCAAACATTTATATGGAGAACTAAATATCATTGCACTTTCCATGATGGCCATTTTGAAATGTTTGTAATGTTCTTTCAAATATTTTATGAATAAAGTATATTTTTGGAACGAAAAACGGAATAGATAAGGTAGAGTGAAACTATTTCTGTGGGATGGGGAGTCTAAGACGAGAGGGCATAATCAAAATCAGAGCCCAATGGTTCAGGAGTGGAATTATAAAGCACACAAAAACGGTGATATCAGTTCGGAACTCTCTTCCGCAAGCGGCAATTGATGCAAAATCAATTGTTAATTTTAAACCTGAGATTGTTAAATTTTGTTAACCAAAGGTATGAAGATATTTGGGACAAATATATGTAGTTAGGTTGCAGATCCGGTCGAGTGGTGGATTAGGTTCGAGGGGTTTAATGGCCTACTCTTATTTTCAAAATAAGTTTTTATTGTTTCACATTACATCAAAGATGTCCCTTTAGAATTTAGATCTCAATGTCAATATCCAATCTCACAAAGTCTTCAGCAGGAATATATATATATAACTGCAGAGTTAAAATGCGATGAACGTTCATGGATCGGAAACTCTAACTCTACTTTCCTCTCCAGACACTGCCAGACACACAAGTATTTCCAACGTTTTCCATGTTTCACTCACAAAGTTACCCATTCCGTTCTGATTTTTCACGACTGTTCGAACTGGCAAAGAACCCCGGGGCAATTCAGGGGTAATTGGCTTTGATCCGACAACATGGTCAAAAATTGGGAAGATCTTGGTATAAACTGCGAAACGAGCCGATCTTGATTACAAGGCATGGTTGTCAAATTAGGCACCAAATTCATTTTCTTGGATATCAATCGCTTGAAGTTTGCAACGGGAAGAAAAAGTAACCCCATGAGATGGAAGTGCTATATAATCATGAAGCATGATTTAAAACGTGTACCTGGACAACAAAAGTTTTGGTTGAGTTTGTGGGGTTATTTTCCCCTCAGTACTTTTTCTACCTATAAATATGCTATATTAAAATTATCCACTGAATTGTGTAAATAATTGAACCATCTCAGCAGATTTTTTTAAAAAGAGCCTTCATTCATACGGCATTGAACTGCAAAAAAAAACACATTAGCAGAAAATAAGGCTGGTGCCTGTCTTTTCACTGCAGTTGGTGTGGGAAGAAAGTTCAGAAAAAAACAACCAATCCCCTGCACCCGCAACTACTTCACACATTGCTATTGGTTCTGGGCTAAAAGTAGTAAAGAAGTAAATGAGGGAACAGGAGACATGTATTTCATTTGGTCAAATTGGTCCTGGATGATTGGGATAAATGGTAAAGGAAACGTTACAACAGGTATGCCAATAAACTTGATGGTTCTAGCTTTAGTACTTTTTACCATCAATGGTAAATAATTGTTAGCGCTGGCAGATCCGATCAATGTTAACATGTGCATTGTTTCAAAATTGATGTCTAGTTTTTAAGATATATTCTTTAGTGTTGCAATTGCTAACATCAAGAAAACAATCAGATTTAACAGGACACAAAATCGTAAATTACTTACTTTAGTCCTAACATTATTATTGGGAAAAGCTTTTGTTAAACATAATCCTAAATTTTAAATTTAAGTACATGTATTTGGCGCAGATATAAAATGTTGAGGTATGGTATTTTCATAAGCTATTTCTGAAATTAGTTTTAATATTGGAGACAGTCAGCACCTTTCGAGATCTCCGTTGAAAGGCTTTTTTTTTTCTTTCTTTTTAATATTTAGAGTACCCAATTAATTTTTTCCAATTAAGGGGCAATTTAGTGTGGCCAATCCACCTACCCTGCACACCTTTGGGTTGTGGGGGTGAAACCCACGCAAACACGGGGAGAATGTGCAAACTCCACACAGACAGTGACCCAGAGCCAGGATCGAACCTGGGACCTCGGCGCCGTGAGGCAACAGGGCTAACCCACTGCGCCACCGTGCTGCCCGTTGAAAGGCTTTTTAAAACCTTGCATAATGCTATCTAAGGTTTACTTTTGATCTTTTTTTACCTCCGTGGTGGGGTAGACATGTGGGCATTTGGAAAGTATTCCAAAAAATGTTCACTAATTTGGGACTTTTACCCAAGTATGAATGTTTCCCCTCGTTATCTTGTGAATACCACTTTAGGATTGCAATTAAAACCTGAGGCTTTTAATATTTTAACAACATTGAAATATATTCGGAAGTGATAAGAATCATTCAACTCTATTACTGTGTTAAAGAGGCATCAAACGTTCTGTTTCAGTGGCTTTACAGAACCAACATCCTTAGGTTACATCTTGTAACAAAGACTTCAGTTGTTATTTGGTAACTGTTGGGTTTTGGTTACCTTGATGGATGCAAAAAAAAACCTTTGTCATTAAAATATTGCATGAGCATGGATATACAGCACCGGTAAGTGCTCGAAACAACAGTCACTGTGTTTCTGCCCTGTTAATGCAATTTATACAAGCGGAACGGTGAACGGGTCAGTGATACCCAGGTTGGACTATTGCTTTGAAGTACGTCTAAAAGAGCTCTTTTGCAAGAATCATGATCATCACCCAACAATCGTTGAAAAATAGCAAAGATTTAGTTTCCTCCTTATCACTTGTGAAAAGGAAGACCAATGGACGTTAATTATCATGACTTGCTTTTTGAAATGGTTCATTGTACTGTTTATCTTTCTGCACTGTTCACAGAATCCTGGAATCGCTCAGAAGGAGGCCATTGGGTCCTATGTTTCTGCACTGGCTCTCCAAATGAGCATCAGGACTGAGTGCCATTCCCCTGCCAATTCCCCAGACCTCATGCACATTATTTATTTTCAAGTAATCATCTAGTGCCTTCCTGAATGCCTCGATTGAACCTGCCGCCCACCACACTTTCAGGCCTTGCATTCCAGACCCGAACCACTCCTTGTGTGAAAAAGTTTTCCTCATATCATGTTTGCTTCTTTTGAAAATCACTTTAAATCGGTGCCCTCTCGTTCTTGATTCTTTTATGAGCCGGAACAGTATCTCCCTATCTACTCTGTCCTGCCCCTTCATGATTTTGAACATCTCTATCTAATCTCCTCTTTACCTTTTCTCTTCAAGGAGATCAGTTTCAAACTCTCCAATCTATTCTCAACACTGAAGTTTCTCATCCCTGGAACCATTCTTATAAACCTCTTCTGCACTCTCTCCAATATTTTCACATAATACTCCAGCTGAGGCTGAACGCTTGTCTTGTATAAGTTCAGCATAACCTCCTTGCTCTTGTACACTCGCCCCTACCAATGTTGCCACATAAAACTAGTTTGTTGTTCATAATCTAGATTGTAATATGAATGAAACAATCAGCAGCAAATAATGCTGACCAGGTTTAAATCATTACATTGGGTGGCACGGTAGCACAGTGGTTAGCCCTGTTGCTTTACAGCGGCAGGGACCCGGGTTCAATTCCCGGCTTAGTTCACTGTCTTTGTGGAGTCTGCACGTTCTCCCTGTGTCTGTGTGGGATTCCTCCGGGTGCTCTGGTTTCCACCCACAAGTCCAGAAAGATGTGCTTGTTAGGTGAATTGGGCATTCTGAATTCTCCCTCTGCGTACTGAAATATGAGTTTGAAGTTGTTGATTTGTCCTAAGGACTCATTGCTTTTGCAGTAAGGTAAAAATACTAGTTGTGACAGCATCTTACCAATCACCGCTGAAAGGTAGTAATTCTTCATTAGTAACCTTTGTGAGAAATAACAGCAATCCCATAATTCAAGATAACAGTTGAAGTCACGGTTAGGAATGTAACGATGATTACTTGCTCTCTCAGGCCCTGAAAAAAATAATTGATGGCCAAACAGACAACAATAGAAATCTGCTCTACTAAGGTTGTTCTATAGGCAACACTCTTGCAACTGTGTGAGTAGGTTGTGAGCTGGAGACACATTGCAGGACTTGAAGACATTGAGGAGTTTCTATTGCAGTATAAGGAGTGTCCTTTGTTGTCAGAAGTGGGATCCTTCAAGGAAAGCATTAACTTAAGATCATAGGAAGGTTTTCCCCTCCGGGGATAGGAAATGAGGCCGGGACTGCTTTTAGGTCCTGGATCCACCATCGGGAGGGAAGAGTAACAGGTCCCTATTTTCAGCGGGATAGCTAATTAACAATGCCCACCATCGATTTGAGGATGGTGGACCTGCTCTTGAAATTGGAAGGCAATCAGAGGCTTGTCAGTCAGAAAGCAATGGCAAGCTGCAAGTTAGGGAGAGTGTGCTCCAAAACAGAGGTTCCTTTTCTCCATCTTTATAAACTTAAATTAAAAATTGGATCACAACTAGGCCATCAATGTTGATGGCAGGGTGTCCTGCAACTGCTCATGCACCCTGAGGCCTGTATAGAGCACTGGCTCCCTTGTTTGCCACTGGGAGGCTGACTCCAGGCTCCTAAACTGGCCCCTGCCACATGGGGTGGCCAGGAGGCTGACTGACAAATCATAACAAAGTATGTTGGCTACCTGTCGCCTATGGATGGGTAGCCCTGCTTCCACTTGCCTCTCTATCCCCTCACGACATAAATGGCCCAGGGATAGGATGGAGCTGGCGAGCCAGCATTCTAATCATTGGAGTTAGTTTTAGAACCCGCTGTCCTCTGACAGGCACTAAAAATCAAGCCCCATGTCTCTCTCTCTCTCTGTTACAGTGGTTCAGGTGGACATTAAAGGTCACATGTCACATGCAATACCTTCTGATGTTCTGACCATCATTTTTCTTTCAACGAACACGACCAGAGAGAGGTGCCACATCTTCCAACTCATTGTTGCTTATCAAACATCATTATTTCCCCACAATACGCTAACTGCAACATGTAATTCCTCTATGGTGAAGCAATTGAAAATACCTTTTCTCTCTCTCTTTTACATTTGCTCTTGTTCCATTTTGCAAATATTACATATTAGGAAACAGTAAAGTCGCCATAATCCCAGATGACTACATGCTGCTTTCCCCTTTGAAGGGGAGAGCTGACTGGTGGTGATTTAACCTGAGGATAATCACACCTCAGGCAAGGGGTAGGGTTGAAGAGGTGGGCCTTCATGAATAACCTCTACAGGTATGGGAACTGAATCCAGGCTGTTGACCTCCCTTTGCATCAAGAATCAGCTGTCCAGCCAAATGAGCTAAACCGGCCTCCGAGGTGATGGACAGTTAGGGTGATGACCCCATAGGCTAGAGGAGTCCACTGATAGTGGCAAAGCCCAATGTCACCTGTGCCTGCACTGACCCATCTGTTTCAAAACTACTGTAGTCTCATGCCCACTCCAATAGGGCATCAATCACTTGCCTGATGGCATGATGAGTTGCTGACTGTGAGAAAGCACCCAAATCCACAGCCGATTCCTGGTACATCCTGGATACATACATATTCAGAGCCCTGGTGAACATGATTGTCGCATGTAGGGACCTGCCATGGAAGCCATGATGGATAAGGTCATTTTAGACCAGAGAACAAATATCCAGCACAATTGCCTGGATAGATACAGTCTCCTATGGCACTGGCATTCTGCCGCTTGCAAGTAGCTGCCGCTTGGCTGGTATACCTGATGGCGAGGGTAGTGCCTTCTCTCGTTTGCAGCCCCTTGCTGTGCTTCTCTGGTTTCCTCCTGACCAATAAGATGCATCTGTTGAAACTTTTCCTCATTCATCTGTCCAATGTCTGAGTAGCTGACTCCCATTTTAAGTCTGTCAACTGGCACTGGCTTATTCACCAGAAGCTTCCCCTGCCAACCTCTGCTGTTCAAGTCATGCCAGCAGTCTCATCTCCCTCTCAGGAATCCGATCACTCACTGTTCACAAATGCAAACCGCCCTGCTCCTCTGTGCCACTGAGTGAGCAGCTGAGCATTGTTCTCCGATTCATAAGAACGTTGACCTGTGTCTCCATTCGCCCCCAAAGCTCTTCAACGTGCCCACAGCAGCTGCACCCTGACGTGTTCCAGATGCCGCCTTCTCCCCTGCCTCCCAATTGAAAATTTAAAACTGCTACTCTGAAGTTTTTTAATGAGCCTATCAACGAGTTCAACAATCACTTAATTGGAGATGTGTGGGTTCCTGAATCACCCCTCCTGCCTTCCATTTAAAAATTGCTTCACTTTCCGGAGGCATTGGCATCTAATGATGCCTTCTGGGAGCATAATGTATAATGCATGCCCCCACCTGTGACCCCACCATCACAAAAATATGATCATTTTTTTGTTGTTGTGATGGCACAGCTACACTTTTGTTCATTGTTCAATTATGGTCATATTTAAACACTGCTTTCTTTGTATTTTCTGATCATGAATAGACCTGCATGGTTTTGGAAGATGGCTATATAGATGCAGCAAGTAGAATGGTTACAACACAGAAGGAGGTCATTTGGTCCATCATGTCCATGCTGGTTACTACATGTCTGTACGGAGGACCGCAATATTTATGTTGGAACTCTGAACGTGGCATGCTTGATGGATGTGTTGCAGAACCCCATAGATCATGTCACAATATTGAACTTTTGAGCATCATAGATGCATATTTTATGCACAAATAAACTATTTTTTACCATAAGAAATTCTTCTAACAATGCAATGAAAGTGGATTTTATTACGATACCTGGCATAGGATTGTAATTTCTTTTATCTATTGTTTCCATGTACTGTTAAAATATTGACTCATCTTTTGCAGCTGCAAGGATGTTTAGCCTTCCATGGCACACAAAGCTCCTTCTGTTGTTCCTCTTCATAGCACAAGTAGTGGCAAAAAGTACACTGCCGCCAAAGGCTGAATTTAAGAAAGAAGAAGTATTTACAGGAGCTCTATTTCCAACTTCGACTGTACCTGCAGAAGAACTTGCTACTGATAATTCAGGTCTATCATCGGAAAGTTCCACACTGAAGTCAACATCTCTCCGTTTATTTGACACCTTCCCAACTGTGCCTCCTTTTGAAGATAATGGAAATTTTACTATTGATTCTGCTGAGTTCCTTTTTAACTGCTGCGACTGCTGCCCCCCCGTACCAGGACAAAAGGGTGAACAGGGAGAACCTGGAGAAGCAGGTAAATTTGACACAATAGATGAATTGTACAATGAACACTCTGATTCATTTTCGGAGCTTGGTGCTGTCGTGTTGGTACTCTGCTACACAGACGAACCAACACGGTTGCGGATGGTACAACTCAGTTTTATTACTAACAATATTTACAATGGTAAACTGGTTACTGTGGTTTGTTCATTACCCTTGAATCTGTGGACCTATCCCTAACACTATCTTGGAGTGGCACTCAGCACATGGTGGATGTCTGAGTAGCTTGCTGTGAGCTCTGTGCCCTGAGCTGTCTCCTGCTGGAATGAACGGGAAGTGTTGTGTTCCCCGTTTTATAGTGTGTATGCTCTTGCCTGTGATTGGCTGTGGTGTTGTGTGTGTATTGATTGGTCCGTTGATCTGTCCATCAGTATGTATGTATGTTTGCACCATGATGTTTACCTGAATATGACAGGTGCAGTATCACCGCGATCATGGTCATTGTCATTAGCTCATGAAAATATATGAGGGAACAGTCTGAAAACACATGGAGCAATAATCAAAACCTTGGTGTTAATAGCACTGCATTGCTATGTTCACTAATGTTCATAATTATGGGGTACTAAGGCTTGCATAAGCCATTGTTGCACAGTATTCCTGACAGCCAGCAAGCAGCTGCATATTGTAATATTTAATTAATATAATCAACAGTGTCTGAACAGTGGGCCAACCACATCTCACACATGAATTTTGTAATGCAAGGGAAATCTGCTCCACTATTTCTGGACCATAGTTTCTTGGGATTGATTTGGTGCCAGGAGCTGCTTTGTAGCTCCTCTGTAGCTACATTTATTATTCTTTGCTGTTCTCCAGTTAACAGGTCAATATGTGCAACTTTATGAATGCTTTGTATGAATTCAGCT
Organism: Scyliorhinus torazame; assembly: GCF_047496885.1. Classification (NCBI taxonomy): domain Eukaryota; kingdom Metazoa; phylum Chordata; class Chondrichthyes; order Carcharhiniformes; family Scyliorhinidae; genus Scyliorhinus; species Scyliorhinus torazame. The sequence continues at coordinate 89,516,525 of NC_092720.1, read as the reverse complement.
CACTCGCTGCTTCTACAGTTAGACCCTTGCTGCCTCTGTATCTGACCGAACATTTTCAAACTTTTAAACTATTTCTCTTTCAGGGGAACCAGTTGGTCTTTCTCTGAATTGCTGATACAAGGTAGCAAAATCATTGCCCCTGTTCAACTCACCAATGCTTCATGTGTCAACTATGTCAAATATATGTTTGAGCTAATGAGGTCGGCACAAAGCAATGGGTGTGCCGGATATCTAAAGAGGTGGTCCCAGCATGATTGTACCTAGGCTGTACTACTAGCCCCATTTAAAAAAAACTAAATATTTAATTAATATTAACTATTCGGTTTGTCATGGAGCAATAACATTACATTGATACCTGATCAAATGCAACTTTCCCAGTTACGGCAATTTCTTTCAATTCAAATTAAAAGATGAGAGCATTAAATCAGGAAGTTATTTAGGAAGTTAACAGTGCAACTGAGAATCCATTTCTAAAATCGATTGATCTTTTAGGCTCAGTGTGATGAAGCCCATCTGTTTTTTTTCCATTTTTGCTACCTAGTGTCAAGCTTTTCCATTTCAGATAAAGCACCAGTTGAGTGTGATTGTTTACTCTCCTCAGTTTCAGAACAGCATCATCTACTGCAGTGAGATTTTTCCCACCTTGAGACTGCCCATCTTTGTGATCACTTTCAGTGTTTGCAATGTTCTCAATTACAAAAAAAATGTACGGTCACTGGAAGCAGAGGCTTGATATGAACAGAGCGGCATAGGCAATGCAACTGTCAACTCACTGCTAGAGATATCTGAAGCACCAGTTTGCAGTCAGTTCAGGGTAATTCTAAATTACAAATGGCACTTTTGATTTTTCACATTACGACATAGAAGTGCATTCCAGAATGATCAAAGCAAGGAGCAGTTCAGGTATATTTCTAATTTTATGATCGGGTTCCTCTGAGGAAATTGTTCTTAAATTTTAAGAAAATAATTTATATTGTGAAATTGTTAATGGGGTGGCACAGTGGTTAGCATTGCTGCCTCACGGCGCTGAGGACCCAGGTTCAATCCCGGCCTCGGGTCACTGTCCGTATGGATTTTGCACATTCTCCCGGTGTTTGCATGGGTCTCACTCCCACAACCCAAAGATGTGAATTGGCCATGCTAAATTGCCCCTTAATTGGAAAAAAAGGAATTGTGCACTCTAAATTTAAAAAAAATATATATTATAAAATTGTTGCGTGACCCTTTTATGGGAGCGAGCTCCACTAACCACGTAACCAGTTCAGAGTTAGGAAGACAAATGTTGCAGAATATAAGGCTCAACTGGCTGGAAATCTTCAAAATATCTGACAGCGTCCTACAAGAATGTCTTGAGGAAGTAAGAAGACGTCTTCCGTGAAGAATTGGACCAAGTTGCGACAAATTAAAGGCGTAAAAGTCAAGAAATAAGTCAATCCAGACTCAACACCCACGTTCTTTAGAGCCAGGCCAGTACCATATGCATTGCAGTACTAATGAGATTGGAAATGGACTCACCTATTCAAAATTGGACCTCAGTCATGCCAATCTACAACTGGAGTTTAATGAAGAGTCACAGGTGTTTGCTACAATGAAGACCCAGAAAGACATCTTTCAGTATACCGGACTGCTGCTCAGGCATCTCGTCAGTCTGCGCTATCTTCCAGTGCACGATGGAAATCTCCTCCAGGGGATTCCCAAGGTGATGGTTTAACTTGATGATGTGCTAGTCACCAACACTACACCAGAAGAACATGTGGCCAACCCAGAGGAAGTATTAAAGAGGTTTTGTGATGCTGGGATCTGCCCAAAGTGCGAAAATTGTACCTTCCAGGCATCTGAAGTGATGTACCTACAACTTTGCATCGCTGCAACAGCGATGCGTCCTTTGTAAGAAAAGGTCAAGGCTATACGAGTTGTCCCTGCACCCAAAAATGTCAGTGAGCTTAAGTCCTTCCTCAGTATGATCAGCCCCTCACAGTATAGGGCCTGCTTTATCCCACAAAAAGGAGATGGTATAGAATGCCCTATCGCCTTTGCCTTAAGGACCCTTTCTGAAGTAGAATGAAACGACTCCCAGATTGAAAAGGAGGGCTTAGCGGTTATATTCGGTGTGAAGAAATTCCATCAGTATGTGTGCGATCATCAGTTCGACATAGTGACTGACCACAAACCATTGCTGGGCTTGTTAAGGGAAGATAAGCCCATATCACCCTAAACCTTGGCGAGGGTGCAGCATTGGGCCCTGCAGTTGGCAGCTTCCAACTATGTTTTTCAGCACCGATCTGGGACACAAATTGCTAATGTGGATGTGCTAAGTTGCCTGCCCCTTCCTAAGAGCATTCCGCTGCCATCGGTACCCCAGGAATCATCGTAGCCCTAAACCTCTTAGAGAACCTGCTGGTGTCCAAGGGATATATCCGTAGCTGGACTCAGAGACCCTGGCCGGGATTTTCTCTTCTGGGGACTAAGTCGCCACGCCAGCGGGCAAACCGGCGCCAACGACTCTGGAGTCAACGGCCACCCAAAGTGAGGAATTCTCACCTGTCTAGGCTATTGGTGGATGCCGGAGGGGTTGGCTCTGCTCCAGCCGGCACCGAAGGGCCAGTGCGGGTCCGTGTATGCGCTGAAGGGCCGGCGTGATCTCGCACATATACAGACAGGCCGACGTATTTTGGCGCGTGGGCGGGGTTTTCTCTTCTCCGCGTGGCCATGGCGGAGCCCTATAGGCGCCGGCACGAAAGGAAGAAGTGCCCCCATGGAACAAGCCCACCCGCAGATTGGTGGGCCCCGATCGCGGGCTAGGCCATGTGGGCCCCCTCCCGGGGTCAGACCCACCGCGCCCCCCTCCTCCCCCCCTGAGGACCGCCCCCACCGACTTACCTGCCAGGTCCCGCCAGTATGTGAGGTGAGTGATTCATGTTGGCGGGACTGGCCAAAAATGGACAGCCACTCGGTGAATCCCGCCCCCTATTCTTTCAAAAGTAAACGAAACAGTCTGGCTAGCGATACGAGAAGTCCAAACAGCTGAGGCACTACTTCCCTCATCAAGGCACGTTGACATCTGAAGATGGTATGATTCTCTGGGGATCATGGGTGGTCGTCTCGCCTCAGGCTCGGGGATCCCTCCTTCAAGAGTTACACAGCACCCACCCAGGGCAGACAAAGATGAATATGTTGGTGTGCAGCTTCGTCGAGGGGCCAGGAATAGACAAGGCCATTGATGAGCTCACACAACAGTGCCACCCTTGAGAAATGCAGCAATCTTTGCCGCCTTCTGCCACACTTCACCCTTGGGAATGTCCAGGTTGCCCATGGGCCAGTGTTCACGTGGATTATGCGGGCCCATTTTGGGGCAAGGTATTTTTGATGCCCACTCAAAGTGGTTGTCGGCCCATGAGATGGGGACCACTAACTCGGTGACCACGGTCGAGGCTTTGCACATTCATGGGCTTCCTGTGGCAATTGTTCATTGGCGATGATTTCCAGCGTTTAGTGAGAGCAGATGGCATACGACACACAAGAATAGTCCCCTATCACCCAGCGTCGAACGGTCTGGCTGAGCAGGCCGTTCAAACTTTCAAGAAAGTCATGAAAAAGCAGTCAGATAAATTTAATGCGAGATTATTTCTAATGTGTAGGGAGCAGTATTGGTATCTCATTGGTGTCTTATCCAACACTGTAATTGAATGATCATATCTGCCACTATTTTGTTGGTTTGATAAAATTCTCTCCCTAGTCTGTTTGCAGATGAGCTAAAAAATACTTTCAATGTGAATTTAATGACATCAATTAAACGTTTGCTATTTTTCATCTTTTGTAGGGTCTCCAGGTGAAAAAGGAGACGCGGGTGTAGCAGGTCTCCCCGGATCTCCAGGAACAGCTGGTATAAAAGGTGCTATCGGAGAAAAAGGTAAACTGGATATTATTCTCTCGGAACATGATGTGACCAATTTAAACACAGTATTGTTTAAAGAGGGAACCAATATTAATGCATGTTTAATACGCATAGAAAGTAAACAGCAAAAGAGTAGAAGTAATCGGAGCAGGAGTAGGCTATTGGTTCCTGTTGAGCCCGCTACTCCATTTCATAAGATCCTGGCTGATCCTTGACTGCAACTCCATTTTCTTGCCCGATCTCCGTATCCCTGCTTCCCTTATTGATCTCAGTCTTGATTTACTTACTCTCATCCACATCCCTCTGAGGTGAGAAATTCCAAAGATTCACAACCCTTTGAATGAAGTCATTTCTTCTTATCTCCAGCTGGAATGGCTATTCCCCTATACTGAGGCTGGGATTTTGTTAAAGTTACTATAACATATTACTGTTGACCTTAGGTTACGTTATCCAATTTACAAAGACAAATAACATTTTTCAAAAATTGATACTTAATGTACATTTTAAAATGAATCATTTTTGCTGTTCAGGACCAAAAGGGGACCGTGGTCTCGATGGATTTGATGGACTTCCAGGATTTATTGGGAAGCCAGGGGAAAAAGGTATGGTGAGGTACATGTTACCTACACATAACCAGGTCTTTAATGATCTGCTCGTATAGTCTAATAATAGGCAGTATTAACATGTAAAATTCCAAATAATGCCAGTAGCTGCATTTGTGGTATTTTGATTGCAATAGATGGCAACATATTAAATCTGTTAAAAAGGCTATTTAGGACATTTGCTTCATCTATTTATATTTTGCCATTAACAAAACAGTATTTTTGTACAAAATGTACCATCATTAGCTCCTGATGCAAACAAAATATTCAATTCACAATTGAGAATCTTATAATTTAAAGCCGTCAATAATACAGAAATAAGATTAACAAGTTTACAAATTAATATTGGGGAGGCTGTGGAGTAGTGGTATTGTTACTGGACTAGTTAACCAGAGATCCAGAGTAATGTTCTGGAGACCAAGGTTCAAATCCCACCACTGCAGATGGTGAAATTTGTATTCAATAAAATCTGGAAATAAAAGTCTAATGATGACCGTGAAACCATTGTCAATTGTTGTAAATACCCATCAGATTCATTAATGTCCTTTAGGGAAGGCAATCTGCCTTCTTTACCTGGTCTGGCCTACACGTGACTCCAGACAGCCCCCTCAAGGGCAATTATGAACGGGCAATAAATGCTGCCTGCAACGCCAACGTTCAATGAATAATAAAAATAAATTGTTAATTTGGCATCTATTTATATCTGGTTCAATGTTCTGGTATTTCCCTGAATCTGTTACTGTAATTCAATACCTGCTGGTGAAGAACGATGCGATAAACTTGAATTTTCAGCCCCCCAGAGGTCACGCTTTTGGTGGCCTCTGGGTAACTCACAGAAGTTCTGTACCATGGCAAAAATCATCTCAGCTGTGTCCTTGTTTGGCTGTTTCTCAACCTTGGCTACTTTTATATATCTGCCGCACTCTCTTAGATTTCCAAGCACACCCGAATGGTAGCCTGCTCTGTCCCATTTTGGAGCTCGCCTCCTGAAACTTCCCCGCACTCAGCCTTCTTGATTACCTCTCTGATTCCTATATAACATTTTCTCCCAGCTAATATCTACTTATAATCAATCTTGCACTTTCTTAGTTATTAAGCTCTGTGCACTCACTCACTGCATTGATTTTGCTTTCTGAATATAATTGCTACCTTTCATTGCTCACTCTCCTGAACTCACTTCTGCTGTTCCCCCTGCAGTTTCCGCATTCACTTTTCTTGCTTTCTGTATCTGTTCTCTTTCTCTGAACACTTTCCTCTGATACACAATTCACAACAGCTGATTCTGCCACTGCCCAGCTGATTCAAGGAACAGATTATTCTCTGCCCTGCTTTTATTTAACAAGATGCACCCCAGCTGTTTCTGCTGCCTTTTATATTCTATTTCAGTTGTCCTGCTTGGAACTCCTACTACAAATTAATTCATGTGTGGTACTTAAAATGACAAGTCACTGTTTCCTTTGTATGTCTTTATTGTTTTTTGTACTTCTCCCAGTCTTCTGGATTATTACTTTGCTTGGCATTTGTGCAAGCCACTTGCTTTAGCTGGATACCGTGTTTAACTTCACATGCATTGTTGGCAATGGTTGCTTGGCTGCAGAAGTGGACATTTTGCTTTCAGTGATATGTATTGGCATTGTATTGTCCTGAATACTACATTGAATACCCTGCTGATCTGGCACACCTTAACAGGGATTTGGGTAACTAGCCACTGCCATTGAATAATTGCTGCTTCCACATGGGCACCTGACGGAGGTGAGAATTAGGATCATGTTGAGTTTTTCTCAGCTGCAATACGGTGTATGCACAGTTGTACTTCTTCACTCCTTGGGGTGGTTGTGAATGATAGTGATCGGGGCGGGATTCTCCAACCCCCCGCCGGGTCGGAGAATCGCCTGGGGGCGGCGTGAATCCCGCCCCTGCTGGCCGCCGAAATCTCCGGCACAGGAGATTCGGCAGCTGCGGGAATCGTGCCGCGCTGGTCGGCGGACCCCCCCCCCCCCCCGGCGATTCTCCGGCCCGCGATGGGCCGAAGTCCTGCTGCTGCTATGCCGGTCCCACCGGCGTGAATTGAACCAGGTCCCTTACTGGCGGGACCTGGCGGCACGAGCGGGCTCCGGGGTCCTGGGGGGGGGGGTGCTGGGCGATCTGGCCCTGGCGGGTGCCCCCACAGTGGCCTGGCCCGCGATCGGGGCCCACCAATCCTCAGGCGGGCCTGTGCCGTGGGGGCACTCTTTTACTATGCGTCGGCCATGTAGGTCTCTGTGATGGCCGATGTGTAGGTGACCCCCTCTGCACATGCGCGGGGATGATGTCAGCAGCCGCTGACGCTCCCACGCATGCGCGGACTTCCGCCGGCCGGCAGAGTCCCTTCGGCACCAGCTGGCATGGCGCCAAAGGCCTTCCACGCCAGCCTGCGGGACGGCAACCACTCCGGCACGGGCCTAGCTTCTAAAGGTGAGGGCTTGGCCCCGAAATGTGCGGAGAAATCCGCACCTTTGGGGCGTACCGACGCCCGAGTGGTTCACGCCACTCCATCCCGCTGGGACCCCCGCCCCGCCAGGTAGGGGAGAATCCCGCTCAGTGTCTTACTCCTCGAATCTCAGTGTTTTATTCATCTTCTCCATTTAGTTTGTTGTTTTTTTTTGGTATTTTGGAACCAAATAGGGTGATTTAATTCAGAACAAAATAAAATACCAATTTTTGCTCGGAAATTTCCTACAGCTGTATTCTTTACTATGGCATGCACCCAGTTCAAACAATCGCGTGTTTACACAGGCTGGAGACTTCAGACTCCCTTTAGAATCCTACAGAGCAGCTATTTCCCAGCAGGCTGGGAAATTGGCTAATACCCTTATCGGTATTTTGGGTGTCTCCGGCGATTCTCCGGCCTGCGGCCCGCGAAACTCGACCGGGCCCTTCCCGCCGCTTGGGAGAATCGCGGGAGGGCGTCGGACCGGCGTCCCCGGAAATTTTGGCGGCCCAGGCGATTCTCCCAACCGGCGTGGGAGTGGAGAATCGTGCCCTCTGTTCCTGGATGATTCAACATACCCAAGTTAGGAGCACAAACATTTGCACCAATTTAAAAAAAATCAATGAGGATATGAATGATATAGATCATGTTTTATTCAACCTTAAATTCTGAGTGGTTGTGTAAAATTGTGTCCCTATTTTGCATTGTTGGCAAGAGGTTTAGGTTTTCTGCGCATGTGGGGACAAGTGCACATACGCAGAAGGGTATTGTCGGCTTTCTTGCGTGGCAAGGGACACAGGGATTCTCCGGTCCGCCAGCTGCGTGTTTCTCAGCCGCGGGCTCTTCGCTGGCAGCAGGATTCTATCTTTCCGCCGCTTGTCAATGGAATTTCCCATTGAGACCCCCCCCCCCCCCCACCATCCCACACCGCCGTGAAATTCACTGGCGGGGCTACGCCGCCAGCAGGAAAATTGAATTGCAACGACCAGAGAATTTGGGCACTGTGATTTATTTCTGATATCAGACAAACACACCACATCACATGGAGACAAGTGGCTCAATTTTCAATCCAACTTCAATAATCCAAAGTCAGAATAGTTCCGTGTCCCAAACCTGCTCTTCCACCAAGACCTTTAAAGCAGCACTTCCCAAACTACCAATGTGATTGTGACCCCCATTTTAATGCTTGAAAATTGCCATGGCCCCAGATGCCAACAAGAATAATACAGCAGCATAGTAACATTCAGTATTTAATTAGTAATGTTCACACATTAAAGATAAAAATACAATACATCAAACACGTGAAAATCTGTATTTTTAAACTTTCTTGTGAAAATGTTAATTTATGTACTCACTTATGTTATCGACATGCATATTGCACCAGTCTCTCAAAATCTGGCAATGTGGTTGATATACCAATGCGACATCCAGGGTTGATGGTTGATCCATATTGCCATTTGATGCAGGCAAGTGCTCGAAATCTAGCTTTGCACAAGTACATGCCAGGTAAAGGAACCAACACTTTCAACATGTGTAATGGAATGTCAGAATAGCTAATTTTCAAAGCAAATCAGAATTTTGTCAGCAAAATCTAGAAATTTGTTTTATGTGAAAATAGGGGCGAAATTCTCCGTTATCGGCGGAAACTCCGCCGATCGGCGCAAAAAACAGCGCAAATCCCACTTGCGTCACGTCATAAAAATGGGCCGATAGTCTGCGGCCCGAAATGGGCTAGCAGCGACGTAACGGGATCCGCGCTTGCGCAGTGGTTCACGCCGTGCAGCGTCATACGCGCTGCACGGCGTGACGGCTCATAAGGCCGCGCAGCTCCCCCCCACCCGACCGGAACACCCGACCGCAACACCCGACTTGATGGCTGGCCGTCGCTCAGCCCCGAGGTTCGAGTCACGCGATGTGGAGGCGCTCCTGGACGCGGTGGAGCAGAGGAGGGACGCCCTGTATCCCGGGCACGGCCGCAGAGTTGCCCCACGCCAAAGCCGGCGTCTGTGGAGGGAGGTGGCAGAGGCCGTCACCGCTGTGGCCCTAACACCACGGACAGGCACCCAGTGCCACAAGAAGGTGAACGACCTCGTCAGAGCAGGCAGGGTGAGCCTCCCCATATCCCCCCCATATCCCCCCCTCCCCATATCCCCCATCCCCCATATCCCCCCTCCCCCATATCCCCCCCTCCCCCATATCCCCCCTCCCCCATATCCCCCATATCCCCCTCCCCCATATCCCCCCTCCCCATATCCCACCTCCCCATATCCCCCATATTCCCCCCCTCCCCCATATCCCCCCTCCCCCATATCCCCCTCCCCCATATCCCCCCTCCCCCATATCCCCCCTCCCCATATCCCCCATATCCCCCCCCTCCCCCATATCCCCCATATCCCCCCTCCCCATATCCCCCCTCCCCCATATCCCCCCTCCCCCATATCGCCCATATCCCCCCTCCCCCATATCCCCCATATCCCCCCTCCCCCATATCCCCCATATCCCCCCTCCCCTATATCCCCCCCTCCCCATATCCCCCCTCCCCCATATCCCCCCTCCCCCATATCCCCCATATCCCCAAGTGAATCCAGCCCTAACCTTAACCTCTGCAATGCACGCGCAACCGATGGCGTGCATTCATATACCTGCCTAACACTGTTGCCTTTTACCCCTGCCACCCCCCCCTCCCCCACAGGAGAAGCGCGCACACAACAATAGGGAGCATGTGAGGACTGGAGGAGGGCCCGCTGATGAGAGGCCACTGACCGTACACGAGGAAAGGGCCCTGGAACTGGCTGGCGGACCTGAGGACCGGGAGGTTGCTGATGCAGAGGTCGGGGCCCCACGAGCAAGTGAGCCACCAACAGCCCGTCCCCATATCCCCCCTCCCCTATATCCCCCTCCCCCGTATCACCTGATCACTGCCTGATGTCTAACCATGCATGCTTCATTGTGTATCGCAGGACCAAACGTCCAGGCACCCATCCCCGCAGATGCAGACCGCCCGCAGGATGCCCCTCGGAGACCACAGGAGACGGAGAGACCCGCACCCTCCAGCATGCGACGCCCGCAGGATGCCCCTCGGAGACCACGGGAGACGGAGAGACCCGCACCCTCCAGCATGCGACGCCCGCAGGATGCCCCTCGGAGACCACGGGAGACGGAGAGACCCGCACCCTCCAGCATGCGACGCCCGCAGGATGCCCCTCGCACACCACGGGAGACCTGGAGCAACAGGGAGACGACGCCCCCGTCACGTGTGGGAGCGACCACCCAGCGATGAGGGGGGCAGCCACAGGCCCCCGTCACATCCGAGCCAGGACACCACTACCCAGGACACCACTATCCAGGACACCCCTACCCGGGACACCACTACCCAGGACACCCCTACCCGGGACAGCACTACCCGGGACAGCACTACCCAGGACACCCCTACTCGGGAAGACGAAATACCGGACAGTGACTCAGAGTGGATGGGTGGAGACGAACCCCCACCCCAAAGTGCCATGGACTCAGAGTGGGATGAAGAGCACGACACAACGCCACTGCTGTCACCAACACCCTCCACCATCGCAGAAACACTCACCACTGTTGGGCACTTTAGTGATGAGGCGTCTGGTACACTCACTGGTGCGCACAACACAGCCGTCCCGGTACAGCAGGTGGAGGTAGGAGCAGCAGAGGGACCGGGCGGTCGGAGGGCAGCCCAGGCCAAGCGAACATCTGCCGCCCAGATGGATCCCGGGTTCCTGCAGTTACCACACCCACACATAGATCCGATGCAACCACCGACACGGAGACGAGCGAATAGGGTGACGGGTGGCTTGCGGCGGCTGCGGTCGCAGGTGGAGGAGTCCACCCGCGTCCAGGAGCTGGGAGTGGTCCCGGTCATGCGTGCCACCCAGGCTGACACCGCACGGGTGGCGTCCGCGGTGTAGGCAATGGGTGCGACGGTGTCAGACATGGGGAACGGTTTGCGAGGCCTGGGGCCTTCCGTGCAGGTGGCGTCTGTGGCCCAGGAAATGGCTGCCCTCTCACAGGAGGCCATGAGCCAGTGCCAGCGCCAGATGGCAGAGGCGCTCAACGCCATAGCCCAGTCTCAGCAGGCCATGGCCCAGTCTCAGCAGGCCATGGCCCAGTCTCAGCAGGCCATAGCGCAGTCTCTGCAGGCCATGGCCCAGTCTCTGCAGGCCATGGCCCAGTCTCAGCAGGCCATCGCTGAGGGCATCGGCGCCAGTGGCCATGTACGAGCTGGCGTCGCACTGTCGCAGACAGGGTTCGACAACCCCCTGGGCTCCATGGCTGCAAACCTGCAGACCCCTGTCGATACCAGCACGGGCCTCCAGGACTGGCAGCGCCAGATGTCGGGGGCGCGTCGGATGGCCAGTCCGTTCGCATCCCCCACCCATGTAGAGGCCTGGGGGCCATCGGGCACCCCGAGGGAGGAGGAGGTGGTGTGGTCCGTCCCGGCTCCCTCTGTAGGGGAGGTCCCGGTACACCGCGACACCTCGGACTCCCCCCCTTCCGTCCCAGGTGCATCGGGTGGGCAACGGGCAGGACAGGCTGGCAGCTCGCCATCCCAGTCGCCCGGGCCGCAGCCTGGCCCATCTAGGCCAGGACGCCTCAGGAAACGGCCGCCAAAGGGATCCGGTGTCAGAGGGCAGGAATCACAGGAGTCCACCTCCAGTTCTGCTGTACCGTCTGGGGAACCACGTAGACGTAGTCAAATGGCCCGTAAGGCCAAACAATTAGACACTGAGTAAGTTGGCACGGGTGCAGGGCACAGATGAGTTTTAGGGGCTAGGGCACGTGCATGAACTCCTTTGGTTATTAAAGTCAATGTTACACCTACCGAAGCTGCCTTTGTGCTCTGTCCAAAGTGTGCGGGCGTGTCATGTGCGTTGAGCGCAAGTGTGTGTGTGATGGGTGGTCTTACCTCAGCCCCAGGTGAGTCTGCCCCCTTCCCCCTGCGCCGCCATCAACATCCCCCTGGCAGAGGATGGGACCGTGCGCTGCAGTGTCACAGCCGCATGCAGGGATGGTCCGGGTGGATGGTGGTACTGTGGCCATGGGTCAGACATAGTCCAACGATGTAGAGCCAGGAGCTCATCGGAGGCGGGTTGTCATCATCCTCCATGGCCTGCGATAGACACGCGTCCACCCGCAACTGTGTGAGCCCGGCCCGTTGTGCCGCCGGTGGATCGGCAATGGGGGGGGGGGTGGTGTGCATGCGGGTGGGGTGGGTGGGGTTGGGGAGGGGGGTGAGGGTGCTGGGTGGGTGGATGGGTGGGGGGTGTGGGTGGTCGGCTGTTGCCATGGTGTGCGGTCTGTGGCCATACTACCCGATTCCCACGCCCATCTAGTCAGTGAAGCGGGCGGCTATCAGTCTGTCCCGTGCCCGCTGGGCCAGCCGGTAACGGTGGACAGCCACCCGCCTGTGTCTACCCCGTCTGCCCTGACCATTGCCCCCATCCCCTCATCTGGGGAGGACTGGGCCTCTTCCTGCTGCTCCTCCACTCCGCCCTCCTCTGCCTGCGGCACATCGCCCCTCTGCTGGGCTATGTTGTGCAGGACGCAGCACACCACAATGATGCGGCCGACCCTATCTGACCGATACTGGAGGGCGCCCCCAGAGAGGTCCAGGCACCTGAAACGCATCTTCAGCACGCCAAAGCACCTCTCGATCACTCCCCTTGTCGCTACATGGGCATCATTGTAGCGGTTCTCCGCCTCATTGCGTGGCCTCCGTATAGGCGTCATCAGCCACGATCGCAATGGGTAGCCCCTGTCGCCCAGCAACCAGCCCCTCAGCCGGGGATGGCGTCCCTCGTACATGCCGGGGATGGATGACCGCGACAACACGAATGAGTCGTGTACACTGCCTGGGTGACGGGCGCAGACGTGCAGGATCATCATGCGGTGGTCGCAGACCACCTGTACGTTCATTGAATAGGTCCCCTTCCTATTAGTGAACATGGCCCTGTTCTCTGCAGGTGGCCGCACGGCGACGTGCATCCCATCGCTCGCGCCCTGGACCATGAGGAACCCGGCAACGGCAGAGAAGCCCACGGCCCGGGCATCTTGGCTGGCCCGGTCCACGGGGAAGCGGATGTAGCGGTGCGCCATGGCATAAAGGGCATCTGTCACTGCCCGGATGCACCGATGCACCGATGTCTGCGATATGCCGGACAGGTCCCCACTCGGTGCCTTGAATGACCCCGTTGCATAAAAGTTCAGCGCCACCGTAACCTTGACGGACACGGGGAGAGGGTGTCCCCCGCCAGTGCCACGCGGTGACAGGTGTGCCAGCAGGTGGCAGATGTGTGCCACGGTTTCCCGGCTCATCCGGAGTCTCCTCCTGCATTCCCGGTCCGTGAGGTCCTGGTATGACTGCCGGGGCCGGTACACACGGGGCGCCCTCGGGTGCCTCCGTTGCCGTGGGGCCACGACGTCCTCCTCCCCCTCCTCGTCCTGTCGGTCAGGTGTCCCTCCAGCCTGGGCGGCTGCCGCCTGCCTCTCTGCGGCAGCCTGCGCCGCCTCTCTGGCATGCTCCTCCTCCTCCTCCTCCTCCTCCTCATCCAGGGCAACATAGACATGAGCGGCTGCCACCACGGCGGCCAACATCGCTGGATGGTCTGAAAACATGACGGCCTGGTGGGGGGGAGGGGAACGACGACATGTCATCATTGCCCATATCCCCTCCTCCCCCCCAGCCAGGTGGCATGGACCGCATGGGTCCAACTGTTGGAGGCTGGCACCTGGCCAGGTGGACCAACTCATTTGCCCTCCCATCACCCACCCCGGCACGGACCCCCTCCCCAACCCCCAACCTCCACCCCAGCACGGACCCCCCCCCAACCTCCACCCCGGCACGGACCCCCTCCCCAACCTCCACCCCAGCACGGACCCCCCCCCAACCTCCACCCCGGCACGGACCCCCTCCCCAACCCCCAACCTCCACCCCAGCACGGACCCCCCCCAACCTCCACCCCGGCACGGACCCCCTCCCCAACCCCCAACCTCCACCCCAGCACGGACCCCCCCCCCAACCTCCACCCCGGCACGGACCCCCTCCCCAACCTCCACCCCGGCACGGACCCCCTCCCCAACCTCCACCCCAGCACGGACCCCCCCCCCCCAACCTCCACCCCGGCACGGACCCCCTCCACAACCCCCAACCTCCACCCCGGCACGGACCCCCTCCCGGCACTCCCCCGGAGCCCAGCCTACTCTAACCACCCCCCCACCCCCGCCGCACACACACACAAGCCGAGACACACCTCTCCTCACGCAATCAGTCTGCGGCCACGCCATTTCCTGCCCAGAGCCAACCCCCCAGGCCGTCACTCACCTCCTCGCTGGTCGGCGTGAGCCTGGAGCACCGGGTCACGCCGATGAAAAGGAGGTTTGATTGACGTCGACGTGAACGGTCATCACGTCGATGGGACTTCGGCCCATCCGGAAGGGAGAATATCGGCAGGCCGAAAATCGGCTGCCTTGCGCAGACCCGTGACATTCTCCGCGGCAGCGGCGCCATTAACGCCCCGCCGACTTTTCTCCCTTCGGAGACTTCGGCGGGGGCGGGGGGCGGGATTCACGGCGGCCAACGGCCATTCTCCGACCCGGCGGGGGGTCGGAGAATGACGCCCTAGAGCAGAACATTTCAAAAAGCTGTTTGATTTCAGCGGCAGGCAAATCGAGGTCATCAAGCTGACATTAAAAGGAATTTTGGACCCACTCGAACTTTGTCGCATCCAAATTGGGGTAGAAGGATGCAAACTGTGCCCCCGAGGTGGCTAAGATGATTGGCCATCACATGAAATGCACACTGTTAAATTTCATTGTCAGACAGAAACTTGAAAAATTGAGCAAAGATTTAGAGTTTAACTTTAGTATATTAGTGTTCTAAAATGTAATGTTTTTCATGATTGCTGTGAATGGACCAACCAGTTGAAGAATGTTTGTCCTCTTTCTTTGCGTATTTGCATTCATCTCATTTAGTATTCCAAATATAGCTGTGGCATAAGCAAGGTGACAAATCTGGGGCGTCATTGTCCGACCCCCCAGAGGGTCGGAGAATGGCCGTTGGCCGCCGTGAATCCCACGCCCGCCGGTTGCCGAAGTCTCCAAAGGGAGAAAAGTCGGCGGGGCGTTAATGGCGCCGTTGCCGTCGGAGAATGGCACGGGTCTGCGCAAGGCAGCCAATTTTCGGCCTGCCGATATTCTCCCTTCCGGATGGGCCGAAGTCCCGTCGACATGATGACCGTTCACGTCGACGTAAATTAAACCTCCTTTTCATCGGCGTGACCCGGTGCTCCCGGTTCACGCCGACCAGCGTGGAGGTGAGTGACGGCCTGGGGGGTTGGCTCTGGGCAGGCGATGGCGTGGCCGCAGTCTGAATGTGTGGGGAGAGGTGTGTCTCGGGATGTGTGTGTGTGTGTGCGGCGGGGGGGTTGGTTAGAGTGGGCTGGGCTCCGGGGGAGTGCCAGGAGGAGGGTCCGTGCCGGGGAGGAGGTTGGGGGGTCCGTGCCGGGGAGGAGGTTGGGGGGTCCATGCCGGGGAGGGGGATGGGGGGTCCGTGCCGGGGAGGAGGTTGGGGGGTCCGTGCCGGGGAGGAGGTTGGGGGGGTCCGTGCCGGGGAGGGGGATGGGGGGTCCGTGCCGGGGAGGAGGTTGGGGGGTCCGTGCCGGGGAGGAGGTTGGGGGGTCCGTGCCGGGGAGGGGGATGGGGGGGTCCGTGCCGGGGAGGGGGATGGGGGGTCCATGCCGGGGAGGAGGATGGGGGGGTCCGTGCCGGGGAGGAGGTTGGGGAGTCCGTGCCGGGGAGGGGGATGGGGGGTCCGTGCCGGGGAGGGGGATGGGGGGTCCGTGCCGGGGAGGTGGTTGGGGGGTCCGTGCCGGGGAGGGGGATGGGGGGGTCCGTGTCGGGGAGGGGGATTGGGGGTCTGTGCCGGGGAGGAGGTTGGGGGGTCCGTGCCGGGGAGGAGGTTGGGGTCCGTGCCGGAGAGGGGGATGCGAGGGCAAGTGAGTTGGTCCACCTGGCCAGGTGCCAGTCTCCAACAGTTGGACCCATGCGGTCCATGCCACCTTGCTGGGGGAGGAGGGGATATGGGCAATGATGAGATGTCGTCGTTCCCCTCCCCCCCACCAGGCCGTCATGTTTTCCGATCATCCAGCGATGTTGGCCGCCGTGGCGGCAGCCGCTAATGTCTATGTTGCCCTGGATGAGGAGGAGGAGGAGGAGCGTGCCAGAGAGGCGGTGCAGGCTGCCGCAGAGGGACAGGCGGCAGCCGCCAGGCTGGAGGGACACCTGACCGACAGGATGAGGAGGGGGAGGAGGACGTCGCGGCCCCATGACAACGGAGGCACCCGAGGGCGCTCCGTGTGTACCGGCCCCGGCAGTCATACCAGGACCTCACGGACCGGGAATGCAGGAGGAGACTCCGGATGAGGCGGGAAACCGTGGCACACATCTGCCACCTGCTGGCACACCTGTCACCGCGTGGCACTGGCAGGGGACACCCTCTCCCCGTGTCCGTCAAGGTTCCGGTGGCCCTGAACTTTTATGCAATGGGGTCATTCCAGGCACCGAGTGGGGACCTGTCCGGCATATCGCAGACATCGGTGCATCAGTGCATCCGGGCAGTGACAGATGCCCTATATGCCATGGCGCACCGCTACATCTGCTTCCCTGTGGACATGGCCAGCCAAGATGCCCGGGCCGTGGGCTTCTCTGCCGTGGCCAGGTTCCCCATGGTCCAGCGCGCGATTGATGGGATGCACGTCGCTGTGCGGCCACCTGCAGATAACAGGGCCGTGTTCACCAATAGGAAGGGGACCTATTCGATGAACATACAGGTGGTCTGCGACCACCGCATGATGATCCTGCACGTCTGCGCCCATTACCCAGGCAGTGTACACGACTCATACGTGTTGTCGCGGTCATCCATCCCCGGCATGTACGAGGGACGCCATCCCCGGCTGAGGGGTTGGTTGCTGGACGACAGGGGCTACCCATTGCGATCGTGGCTGATGACGCCTATACGGAGGCCACGCAATGTGGCGGAGAACCGCTACAATGATGCCCATGTAGCAACAAGGGGAGTGATACAGAGGTGCTTTGGCGTGCTGAAGGTGCGTTTCAGGTGCCTGGACCTCTCTGGGGGCGCCCTCCAGTATCGGTCAGAAAGGGTCGGCCACATCATTGTGGTGTGCTGCGTCCTGCACAACATAGCCCAGCAGAGGGGCGATGTGCCGCAGGCAGAGGAGGGCGGAGTGGATGAGCAGCAGGAAGAGGCGCAGTCCTCCCCAGATGAAGGGGATGGGGGTAATGGTCAGGGCAGACGGGGTAGACACAGGCGGGTGGCTCTCCACCGTTACCGGCTGGCCCAGCGGGCACGGGACAGACTGATAGCCGCCCGCTTCACTGACTAGATGGGCGTGGGAATCGGGTAGTATGGCCACAGACGGCACACCATGGCAACAGCCGACCACCCACACCCCTCACCCATCCACCCACCCAGCACCCTCACCCCCCCTCCCCAACCCCACCCACCCCACCCGCATGCACACCACCCCCCCCCCATTGCCGATCCACCTGCGGCACAACGGGCCGGGCTCACACAGTTGCGGGTGGACGCGTGGCTATTGCAGGCCATGGAGGATGATGACAACCCGCCCTGCGGTGAGCTCCTGGCTCCACATCGTTGGACTATGTCTGACCCATGGCCACAGTACCACCATCCACCCGGACCATCCCTGCATGCGGCTGTGACACTGCAGCGCACGGTCCCGTCCTCTGCCCGGGGGATGTTGATGGCGGCCCAGGGGGAAGGGGGCAGACTCACCTGGGGCTGAGGTAAGACCACCCCTCACACACACACTTGCGCTCAATGTACCTGACACCCCCGCACGCTTTGGACAGAGCACAAAGGCAGCTTCTGTAGGTGTAACATTGACTTTAATAACCAAACGAGTTCATGCACGTGCCCTAGCTCCCAAAACTCAACTGTGCCCTGCACCCGTGCCAACTTACTCAATGTCTAATTGTTTGGCCTTACGGTCCCTTTGACTACGTCTACGTGGTTCCCCAGATGGTACAGCAGAACTGGAGGTGGACTCCTGTGATTCCTGCCCTCTGACACTGGATCCCTTTGGCGGCCGTTTCCTGGGGCGTCCTGGCCTAGATGGGCCAGGCTGCGGCCTGGGCGACTGGGATGGCGAGCTGCCAGCCTGTCCTGCCCGTTGCCCACCCGATGCACCTGGGACGGAAGGGGGGGAGTCCGAGGTGTCGCGGTGTTCCCGGACCTCCCCTCCAGGGGGACCCGGGACGGACCACACCACCTCCTCCTCCCTCGGGGTGCCCGATGGCCCCCAGGCCTCTACATGGGTGGGGGATGCGAACGGACTGGCCATCCGACACCACCCCGGCATCTGGCGCTGCCAGTCCTGGAGGCCCGTGCTGGTATCGACAGGGGTCTGCAGGTTTGCAGCCATGGAGCCCAGGGGGTTGGCAAACCCTGTCTGTGACAGTTCGATGCCGGCTCGCACATGGCCACTGGCGCCGATGCCCTCAGCGATGGCCTGCAGAGACTGGGCCATGGCCTGCAGAGACTGGGCCATGGCCTGCTGAGACTGGGCCATGGCCTGCAGAGACTGGGCCATGGCCTGCTGAGACTGGGCTATGGCCTGCTGAGACTGGGCTATGGCGTTGAGCGCCTCTGCCATCTGGCGCTGGCACTGGCTCATGGCCTCCTGTGAGAAGGCAGCCATGTCCTGGGCCACAGACGCCGCCTGCACGGAAAGCCCCAGGCCTCGCAAACCGTTCCCCATGTCTGACACCGTCGCACCCATTGCCTCCACCGCGGACTCCACCCGTGCGGTGTCGGCCTGGGTGGCACGTATGACCGGCACCACTTCCAGCTCCTGGACGTGGGTGGACTCCTCCACCTGCGACTGCAGCCGCCGCAAGCTGGCCGTCACCCTCTTCGCTCGTCTCCGGGTCGGTGGTTGCATCGGATCTATGTGTGGGTGTGGTAACTCCAGGAACCCGGGATCCATCTGGGCGGCAGATGTTCGCTTGGGCTGGGCTGCCCTCCGACCGCCCGGCCCCTCTGCTGCTCCTACCTCCACCTGCTGTACCGGGACGGCTGTGTTGTGCGCACCAGTGAGTGTACCAGACGCCTCATCACGAAAGTGCCCAACCGAGGTGAGTGTTTCTGCGATGGTGGAGGGTGTTGGTGACAGCAGTGGCATTGTGTCGTGCTCTTCGTCCCACTCTGAGTCCATGGCACTTTGGGGTGGGGGTTCGTCTCCACCCATCCACTCTGAGTCACTGTCCGGTATTTCGTCTTCCTGGGTAGTGCTGTCCCGGGTAGGGGTGTCCTGGGCAGTGCTGTCCCGGGTAGTGGTGTCCTGGGTAGTGGTGTCCTGGGTAGTGGTGTCCTGGGTAGTGGTGTCCTGGCTCGGATGTGACGGGGTCCTGTGGCTGCCCCCCTCGTCGCTGGGTGGTCGCTCCCGCACGTGACGGGGGTTTTGTCTCCCTGTTGCTCCAGGTCTCTCCGTCTCCCGTGGTGTGCGAGGGGCATCCTGCGGGCGTCGCATGCTGGAGGGTCCGGGTCTCTCTGTCTCCCGTGGCCTCCAAGGGGCATCCTGCGGGCGTCGCATGCTGGAGGATCCGGGTCTCTCTGTCTACGGTGGCCTCCGAGGGGCATCCTGCGGGCGTCGCATGTTGGAGGGTCCGGGTCTCTCTGACTCCCGTGGCCTCCGAGGGGCATCCTGCGGGCGTCGCATGCTGGAGGGTCCGGGTCTCTCCGTTTCCCGTGGCCTCCGAGGGGCATCCTGCGGGCGGTCTGCATCTGCGGGGATGGGTGCCTGGACGTTTGGTCCTGCGAAACAAAATAAAGCATGCATGGTTAGACATCAGGCAGTGATCAGGTGATAAGGGGGAGGGGGATATAGGGGAGGGGGGATATGGGGACAGGCTATCGGTGGCTCACTTGCTAGTACACCCCTGAACTCTGCATCAGCAACCTCCCGGTCCTCAGGTCCGCCAGCCAGTTCCAGGGCCCTTTCCTCGTGTTCGGTCAGTGGCCTCTCATCAGCGGGGCCTCCTCCAGTCCTCACATGCTCCCTATTGTTGTGTGCGTGCTTCTCCTGTGGGGGGGGGGGGGCTGGGGGTGGTGGCAGGTGTAAAAGGCAACACTGTTAGGCAGGTATATGAATGCACGCCATCGGTTGCGCGTGCATTGCAGAGGTTAAGGTTAGGGCTGGATTCACTTGGGGATATGGGGGAATATGAGGGAGGGGGGGATATGGGGAATATGGGGGAGGGGGGATATGGGGGAGGGGGGATATGGGGAGGGGGATATGGGGGAGGGGGGATATGGGGGAGGGGGGATATGGGGGAATATGGGGGATATGGGGGAGGGGGGATATGGGGGATATGAGGGAATATGGGGATATGGGGGAGGGGAGGATATGGGGAGGGGGGATATGGGGGAGGGGGGGATATGGGGAATATAGGGAGGGGGGATATGGGGGAGGGGGGATATGGGGGAGGGGGATATGGGGGAGGGGGGATATGGGTATATGGGGGAGGGGGCATATGGGGGAGGGGGGATATGGGGAGGGGGGATATGGGGGAGGGGGATATGGGGGAGGGGATATGGGGATATGGGGGAGGGGGGATATGGCGTTATGGGGGAATATGGGGGATATGGGGGAGGGGGGATATGGAGGAGGGGAATATGGGGATGGGGGATATGGGGAGGGGGTTATGGGGGAGGGGGGATATGGGGGAGGGGGGATATGGGGGAGGGGGAATATGGGGGAGGGTGGATATGGGGGATATGGCGAGGGGGGATATGGGGGATATGGGGAGGGGGGATATGGGGAGGGGGGATATGGGGGATATGGGGAGGGGGATATGGGGGATATGGGGGAGGGGGGATATGGGGGAGGGGGGATATGGGGGAGGGGGGAAATGGGGGAGGGGGGATATGGGGGAGGGGGGATATGGGGGAATATGGGGGATATGGGGGGAGGGGGGGATATGTGCGCAAGCGCGGATCCCATTATGTCGCTGCTAGCCCATTTCGGGCCGGAGACTTTCGACCCATTTTTCCGACGTGACGCAAGTCGGATTTGCGCCGTTTTTTGCGCCAATCGGCGGACCTTGCGCTGATAACGGAGAATTTTGCCCCTGGTTTGGTCACAGAGAAAGTCAATGAACCCTGTTTGTTTGCTTGCCATTGCAAATGCAAGCAACTGATGATCCTTCAGTTCAAAAAACCATTGCAGTGCCCATCCTCTAGAAAGTCAATGTATCTCAGTGTGAAACAATAACACATCATGATCAGACCCAATGTGTGGAAATTTCCCACAAAATGGCCAACTGTCAGGTTCTGACTGAAACTCGGCCAGGTTTTCTCTCCAGACCTTCTGACACTTTGTCAGAAAAAGCAGGGGACGTGTTTTACACTGTCACTCTGGCAGAACAGGACCTCAGAGAGCCAGCAAGCCAGCACTGCAGAGATCGGGGAACACTTTTTAAAGGGTACCCCGACCTCAAAGTGGGAGTAAAGGGCTACCCCGCCGGCATTGGGTCTTCAGTGCCCCTCACCCCCCACTCGACCATCGCCGGCATCAGTGACCCCCCTCCCCCCATCACCATTGCCAGAATTGGCGATTCAGTGCCACCCCCCCCACCCCCCCCCAACACTGATCACTTGGCAGTGTCAGGGTGCAAGGCGGCAGTGTCAGGACACTGCCATGCCATGTCCCTGACCACCCGGGGCTACACTGGCCACCACGCCCCTGGTATGGTCATTCCAACTGCTGGAGTGCAGTAGTGATTCCTGCCAGCAGGAAACATGGGCGTCATTCTCCGCCGACGGGAGTCTCCGTTTTGCCGGCGCCGGGGGGTTTCCCGACGGCGTGGGGCTGCCCCACAATGGGAAACCCCATTGACCGGCCGGTGTTACGGAGACTCCCGCCGGCCGGTCGGGGCAGAAATGTGGCGGGGCGGGGAGGAGAATTTCGCCCCATATCTGTCCCTGGAAGATATGGCGTCATATTAAAATGAATGCAAATTGATGGTAATTGGGTTAATGCTCTCTCTGGGCATCAACCTGTACACTGCCAGCTGGAGGAGGGTTGGGGGCGGGGAGATTTCATTCTGAGATCTCCCCGCCCACTCACATAAGTTAGCGGCCACAACGAGATTTGCGCCCACGGCGAAGGGTCCGGAAAATACCCCCTCCCATGTCTTCACACAGTTTTGTAAATGGACAGGCATGAAGTGGGGGAGATCGAATGTAGTTCACAATTCTGTGACCTGCTGCTACACTACACCTAGCTATTTGTTCCGCTCTTTAGTTGCTAGTTGTTCCCGATGAATTATGCAGTGAGTCCAAACAGCAGACCGATCAACTCTCCTCACCAAGACACGCAGGCCCGATTTGTGGCCTGCCACAGCTGGAGCAATATCCTCCAATCCTGACCCCAACCCGCTTTTAAAATTCAGCCCAATGTGAGCAACACCAACACTGTCAGGATGACTGCAGGAGGGTAGCTGGATGCATCATCAAGAATGTTCTTGACTTTTACTGCATTTGAATGTCAAATAAATTCTCAATGATGCTTTGGGTTTCAAGCGTAAGACCAGTCTCCTCGTGGCTTTGGATTCAGGCTTTGCGCAGGTGAAGGAGACACAGCCTGAGTGAGTGAGGCACAGCAAGAGTGGGAATTGGAACTTGGTAATTTGTGCAGTGTGGTAATCTGGCGCGGAGTGGGAGGAGGTGCTGTTTCCCTTTTTGTTCTGTTTCCTTCGTTTGGCTTTGTAACTGGTAATCAGCAGGGAGAGATCCAGAGTGCATTCCGGGAAGCAGGGAGAAAACCAGGGAGCACCCTGGGAAGGTAGGTGATATAAAATCTTCCCCCCAGGTTCCAGCTGCCTTCATTTTCGGGACAGAGAGAGAGAGAGCCGGGGGGCAGCTTTGGAACAGGTAAGTGATAGATATTCTGAGTGATCCGACTTGGGGGGGGGGGGCTGAAAAGTGACATCACAGGAAACCTGTGACCTGATTGGCTGATAGGGAATCTGCACTAAATTAAAAAATTAAACATTGTTAAACGAATTAAACATAATTAATTAATTACTTAATCATAATTTAGAGGGGTATCTAAGCCAGAGATTGGAGAGTACTGTATTTAGCATTTACATTTATAGTAGAAATCGAGTACTAGGAAACATATAGTTAAAAGTACCTTTTAAAAAAAAAGTTTTCAATTTAATTTACTAATTAATTAACACAATGTCAATTAGAGGGGTGCAGGGCTCTGACTGTGAGATGTGACAGATCCGGGAGGCTTCCAGCGTCCCGGATGGCTACACCTGCAGAAAGTGCACCCAACTGGAGCTCCTCACAGACCGCATGGTTTGGTTTGAGCAGCAGCTGGATGCATTGAGGAGCAAGCAGGTGGCGGAAAGCATCATAGATAGCAGTTGCTTAAATGTGGTCACACCCAAGGTGCAGGCAGAGAGATGGGTGACCACCAGAGGAGGCAGGCAGTCAGTGCAGGAATTCCCTGTGGTTGTCCCCCTCTTGAACAGGTATACCCCTTTAGATACTGTCGGGGGGAATAGCCTATCAGGGAAAACAGCAGCCAGTGCAATGGCACCAATGTTCAGCAGGGAGGGTCAAAGCGCAGAAGAGCAATAGTTATAGGGGACTCTGTAGTCAGGGGCACACATAGGTGCTTCTGTGGACATGAAAGAGACTCCAGGATGGTATGTTGCCTCCCTGGTGCCAGGGTCCAGGATGTCTCAGAACGGGCAGCGGGCATCCTGAAGGGGGAGGGCAAACAGGCAGAGGTCGTGGTACATATTGGTACTAATGACATAGGCAGGAAGGGGAATGAGGTCCTGCAGCAGGAGTTCAGGGAGCTAGGTAGAAAGTTAAAAGACAGGACCTCAAGGGTTGTAATCTTGGGATTACTCCCTGTGCCACGTGCCAGTGAAGCTAGAAATAGGAAGACAGAGCATCTAAACATGTAGCTAAAC
Organism: Scyliorhinus torazame; assembly: GCF_047496885.1. Classification (NCBI taxonomy): domain Eukaryota; kingdom Metazoa; phylum Chordata; class Chondrichthyes; order Carcharhiniformes; family Scyliorhinidae; genus Scyliorhinus; species Scyliorhinus torazame. Next base: position 89,492,497 of record NC_092720.1, on the reverse strand, counting down.
AGCTGGTGTAGGAGGGTGGGTTTCAGTTATCTGGACCACTGAGTGCTCTTCCAAGGCAGGTGTGACTAATCTAAGAAGGACGTGTTGCATCTAAACTGGAGAGGCATAAATATCCTAACTGCGAGGTTTGCTAGTATCACATGGAAGGGTTTAAACTAGTATGGCCGGGGGTGGGCAGGGGGTGCCCAGGGCCTGATGGGATCTACCCCAGAATACTGAAGGAGGCAAGAGAGGAAATTGCTGAGGTCTTGACAGAAATCTTTGGATCCTCACTGTCTTCAGGTGACGTCCCGGAGGACTGGAGAATAGCCAATGTTGTTCCTTTGTTTAAGAAGGATAGCAAGGATAATCCAGGGAACTACAGGCCGGTGAGCCTTACGTCAGTGGTAGGGAAATTACTGGAGAGAATTCTTCGAGCCAGGATCTGTCATAATATACACCAGTATATCATGGTGCAGACACACACTGATGGGCACACAGTGGGACCAATCAACATACACAACACCACAGCCAATCACCAGTGAGAGCACACGCACTATAAAGACAGGGGGCATCAGAGTTCCCGCTCATTCGAGTAGCAGCTAGCTAGGAGGACAGAGCTCATAGCCTGCAACACAGACATTCACCATGTGCTGAGTGCACCGACTGGTTAGGACAAGGCAAAGGTCTTTAGTTAAAGCTAGTATCGTATTAACCCACAGTTTGAGTATGTTTAAACAGTTAATAGTTTAATAAAATAGTGTTGCACTATTTCAAGTGTTGGTGACCTGTATGTGATCCAGAACACCCAACACATCATGATACCAGGGGTGGTGGGATACTAGCACTTCTTAGACCTAGCTGCAAGTGATCTGCCTTCCGCCAGCATTCCGTCATCCTGCAACATGGACAACATAAGCCCGCCGCCGCCTCTCCGCATCGCCGGCAACCTTGGGGCCAACTGGAAGATTTTCAAACAGCGCTTCCAGCTCTACCTCGAAGCCACGTACAGGGAGGGCGCCTCAGACACCAGAAAGATTGCTCTTCTCCTCTCCACGGCCGGGGACCATGCCATCCACATTTTCAACTCTCTCACCTTTGCAGATGACAAAGACAAGACGAAGTTCAAGACGGTCCTCCTCAAGTTTGACACTCACTGCAGCGTAGAGGTGAATGAAAGTTTTGAACGCTACGTGTTCCAGCAGTGTTTCCAGGGTAAGGATGAACCTTTCCAATCCTTGCTAATGCACCTGCGCATCATACATACATAGAACATAGAAAATACAGCACAGAACAGGCCCTTCGGCCCACGATGTTGTGCTGAACCTTTGTCCTAGATTAATCATAGATTATCATTGAATTTACAGTGCAGAAGGAGGCCATTCGGCCCTTTGAGTCTGCACCGGCTCTTGGAAAGAGCACCCTACCCACACTCAACACCTCCACCCAACACCAAGGGCAATTTTGGACATTAAAGGCAATTTATCATTGGCCAATTCACCTAACCTGCACATCTTTGGACTGTGGGAGGAAACCGGAGCACCCGGAGGAAACCCACGCAGACACGGGGAGGACGTGCAGACTCCGCACAGACAGTGACCCAAGCCGGAATCGAACCTGGGATCCTGGAGCTGTGAAGCAATTGTGCTATCCACAATGCTACCGTGCTGCCCTTAAGAACAAATAAATCTACACTATATCATTTTACCGTAATCCATGTACCTATCCAATAGCTGCTTGAAGGTCCCTGCATCCTTGCGCAATCTTGCAGCTACGGGCCCACCTCCGACTCCATGATACGCGACCAGATCGTTTTTGGTGTTCCAGCAGGACCCCCTACGTCAGCAGCTCCTCAAAGTAAAGCAGCTCACCCTAGCGACCGCCATCGAGACCTGTGTCTTACATGAAAACGCCACGAGTCGGTATTCCTATATACAAGCGGCTGAAACGGCGCGGCAAGGTCCCCACGAGGCGGAACGGGTCTATGTGTTTGAGTACCTCCAAGGCCTCAGCCTGGATGCGGGCGGCCATTTCGCGCGCTTTTCGCAGACTCCCGCGCTTGCGTGCACCAAACGAGAGGACGGCGACGTTGAGGAACGTAATGCGCAGGCGCGCACCACGCACGACCGCACCGCGCATGCGCGGTGGCGCAATGAACGTGCTGACATCACGACGTGCCACAACTGTGGCTCCGCCCATTTAAAGCGGCAATGCCCCGCAAAATCTCGACAATGCCTACGATGTGGAAGACTTGACCACTATGCTGCCTGCTGTCGAGCAGCTCAGCCTGCCAACTGATATCGCTTCAGCCAGCCTCGCAGGAATGTTCGGGCAATTCAACCCACGGTCACCGAATCCGATGCGGACCTCCCACATAGCAGTGACACCGAGGACCCGAAGGCGCCTTTTCGAGTCGGTGTCGTAACGAAAAACAGGCTGTCCCCGAAGCAAAGACTCCAGCCGCTGTCGGTGTACAGTATCGATCCAGACGATGAGTGGTGTGTCACCCTGACGGTCAACCAGTCCCAAATACAATTCCGCCTGGACACTGGTGCCTCCGCCAATCTCATGGCGTGGTCCGCTTTCCAAAGCCTTTGTGTCAAACCACCCACCCTTCCATCGGCCTGCCAGCTATTGGACTACAATGGCAACCTCATTCCTGCTACCGGCTCGTGCCAACTTGAAGTGACGCACAAATCACGAAAAGCCATCCTTCCTTTCGAGATCGCGGGCTCCTCGAAAGACTCCCTGCTTGGCGCACAGGCGTGCAAGCTGCTGAACCTCGTTCAAAGAGTCCACTCTCTCTCTCCTGATGACACGTTTGCCTTCCAGGATGCTGACTTCAGGGCGCAACTCGACGCCATCATCGACCAGCACCACGACGTCTTCGAAGGCATGGGCACGCTCCCATATACTTACAAGATCATACTCAAACAGAACGCCACGCCTGTGGTGCATGCACCTCGCAGAGTCCCAGCACCCCTCAAGGACTGCCTCAAGCAGCAGCTGCAGGACCTCCAAGACCAAGGAGTGATCTCCAGAGTTACGGAACCAACCGACTGGGTCAGTTCCATGGTGTGCGTAAAAAAGCCTACCGGCGAGCTCCGAATTTGTATTGATCCCAAGGATCTGAATCGCAATATCATGAGGGAGCATTATCCAATCCCCATCCGCGAAGAGATCACATGCGAGATGGCTCGCGCCAAGCTCTTCACCAAACTTGACGCCTCGAAAGGATTCTGGCAAATCCGGCTCGACAAATCCAGCAGGAAACTGTGTACCTTCAACACCCCCTTTGGCAGATATTGTTACAACAGGATGCCGTTTGGGATCATATTGGCTTCAGAAGTGTTCCACAGGATCATGGAACAAATGATGGAAGGCACTGAAGGTGTTCGCATCTATGTTGACGACGCAATCATTTGGTCCACCACCCCTCAGGAGCATGTCAGTCGCCTCCAGGACGTGTTCAAACACATACGGGAGCAGGGCCTACGCCTCAACAAAGCCAAATGCTCCTTTGGTCAGACGGAACTCAAGTTCCTCGGGGACTACATCTCCCAGTTGGGTGTGCAGCCGGATGCGAGCAAGGTAGTTGCCATCACAGCCATGAAAACGCCAGAGGACAAGAAGGCGGTCCTCCGATTTCTGGGCACGGTCAACTTCCTAAGGAAGTTAATCCCTAACATCGCCTCTCATACCACGGCTCTCAGGAACCTAGTCAGGAAGATGACAGACTTCCAATGGCTTCCTGCCCACGAGCGTGAATGGAGAGAATTCAAAACGAAACTCACCACTGTCCCGGTATTGGCGTTTTTTGATCCAGCGAAAGAGACAAAAATTTTGTCCGATGCCAGCCAATCTGGTATTGGGGCAGTGCTCCTGCGATGCGATGAGGCCTCATCAAGGGCCCCCGTTGCATATGCGTCATGCGCCATGACCCCCACAGAACAGCGCTACGCGCAGATAGAAAAGGAGTGCCTGGGCCGGTTGACCGGTGTCGTCAAGATTCATGATTATGTGTATGGCCTTCCCCAATTCACTGTCGAGACCGACCATCGCCCGCTGGTCAATATAATACAAAAAGACTTGAACGACATGACGCCTCGCCTCCAGTGCATTCTGCTCAAGCTCCGGCGATACGACTTCCAGCTGGTATGCACCCCGGGCAAAGACGTAATCATTGCCGACACTCTCTCCAGGGTAGTCAACACTCCATGTGACCCAGCGGGATTCGTCTGCCAAGTTGACGCCCATGTGGCCTTCGTGGCCTCCAATTTACCTGCCACGGATGAACGCCTCGTCCAAATTCGCCGCGAGACAGCGGCTGACCCCCTGCTACAGCGTGTCATGCGCCACCTAGCAGACGGGTGGCTCAAGGGCCAATGCCCGCAGTTCTACAACATCAGAGACGATTTGGCGGTAGTCGATAGTGTCCTCCTGAAGCTGGACCGCATTGTTATCCCGCACAGCATGCGCCAGCTCGTCTTGGAACAGCTACACGAGGGCCATCTTGGCGTGGAAAAGTGCCACCGACGGGCCCGAGAGGCAGTGTACTGGCCCGGCATCAATGATGACATCGCCAACACAGTGCTCAACTGCCCCACTTGTCAGCGTTTCCAGCCGGCCCAACCACGTGAGACCCTACAGCCCCATGAGTTGGTTACGTCCCCTTGGTCCAAGGTCGACATCGACCTCTTCCATGCGCTGGGCAGGGACTATGTTCTGATTGTAGACTATTTTTCTAACTACCCGGAGGGGGTACGTTTACACGACATCACATTGTCTGCAGTCATCCGTGCCTGTAAGGACACCTTTGCTCGACACGGCATCCCACTCACTGTGATTCGGACAATGGCCCCTGCTTCGCAAGCCAGGAATGGTCCAACTTTGCCAGGAGGTACAACTTTGTGCACGTGACATCCAGTCCCCTGTACCCCCAGTCCAACGGCAAAGCGGAGAAGGGCGTCCACATAGTAAAATGGCTCCTCTGCAAGGCTGCCGATGCTGGGTCCGATTTCTACCTCGCCCTGCTGGCCTATCGCTCGGCCCCACTGTGCACTGGCCTGTCGCCAGCCCAGCTGCACACGGGTCGCACCCTGAGGATGATGGTGCCGTTCATTCACGTCCCAGACCTCAACCACGTTCCGGTCCTTCAAGGAATGCAACTGTCCCGTGCACAGCACAAGGCAGCTCACGACTCCCATGCAGCTGATCTCCCTGCTCTGGCTCCAGGTGACAACGTCCGCATCCATCTTCCGGATGGTGGCTGGTCTGCAACCGCTGTGGTTCTTCATCAGGTGGCTCCCCGCTCGTTCCTGGTTCGCCTGCAGGATGGCTCCATTCTGCGCCGCAATCGACGTGCCCTTCGTCTCGTTCCGCGCTCGCTACGTGATCCTCCACCATTGCCACGCCCGCCTGTTGCCACTGACCTGGACTATGCAGAGATTCCAGTCACTCTGCATCCTCCTCACTCTGACGCAGTCCAGCCCGCTCCTCAGCCGGCGGCTCCCGACCCACCCTTGAGGCGGTCAACCAGAATTTGTCGCCCACCTCAGAGACTAAATTTGTGGACTTATGGACTTTATGATCTGTTCTGTTCTTCCATTCAATCGTTCAAGTGATTTGTATATAGTGTTCATCTTGTTATTCTTGTGACACATGGTTTTTCTGCACCAGGCACCTTCCCATGTAAATAGCTTAGTTTTTATGTACATTGTCCTGTAAATATTTTGCACACACATAGTCAGGAACATTCACCATACACTATTTATTGTCACGCAGGTACATTTTTTTATAAAAGAGGGGATGTCATAATATACACCAGTATATCATGGTGCAAACACACACTGATGGACACAGTGGGCCCAATCAACATACACAACACCGCAGCCAATCACCAGTGAGAGCACACGCACTATAAAGACAGGGGGCATCAGAGTTCCCGCTCATTCGAGTAGCAGCTAGCTAGGAGGACAGAGCTCATAGCCTGCAACACAGACATTCACCATGTGCTGAGTGCATCAACTCGTTAGGACAAGGCAAAGGTCTTTAGTTAAAGCTAGTATTGTATTAACCAACAGTTTGAGTATGTTTAAACAGTTAATAGTTTAATAAAATAGTGTTGCACTATTTCAAGTGTTGGTGACCTGGATGTGATCCAGAACACCCAACACATCAGGATCTACTCCCATTTGGAGCAAGAGGTTGCATTCGTGAGAGGCATATTGTTAAAGGGAAGTCATGACTCACTAACTTGATAGAGTTTATTGAGGAGGTCACAAAGATGATTGATGCAGGTAGTTGATGTTGTCTATATGGACTTCAGTAAGGCCTTTGACAAGGTCACTCATGGCAGACTGGTACAAAAGATGAAGTCACATGGGATCAGAGGTGAGCTGGCAAGATGGATACATAACTGGCCAGGTCATAGAAGGCAGAGAGTAGCAATGGAAGGGTGCTTTTCTGATTGGAGGGCTGCGACTAGTGGTGTTCCACTGGGATCAGTGCTGGGAACTTTGCTATTTGGAGGAAAATGTAACTGGTCTGGTTAGTAAGTTTGCGGATGACACAAAGTTTGGTGTAATTGCAAATAGCGATGAGAACTGTCAGAGGATACAGCAGGATTTAGATTGTTTGGAGACTTGGGCGGAGAGATGGCAGATGGAGTTTAATCCGGACAAATGTGAGGTGATGCATTTTGGAAGGTCTAATACAGGTAGAGAATATACAGTGCATGGAAGAACCCTCAAGAGTATTGACAGTCAGAGAGATCTTGGTGTACAGGTCCACAGGTCACTGAAAGGGGCAACACAGGTGGAAAAGGTAGTCAAGAAGGCATACAGCATGCTTGCCTTCATTGGCCGGGGCATTGAGTATAAAAATTTGCAAGTCATGTTGCAGTTGTATAGAACCTTAGTTAGGCTACACTTGGAGTATAGTGTTCAATTCTGGTTGCAACACTACCAGAAGGATGCAGAGGCTTTAGAGAGGGTGCAGAAGAGATTTACCAGGATGTTGCCTGGTATGGAGGGCATTAGCTATGAGGCGAGGTTGAATAAACTTGGTTTGTTCTCACTGGAACGAAGGAGGTTGACGGGCGACGTGTTAGAGGTCTACAAAATTATGAGGGGCATAGACAGAGTGGATAGTCAGAGACATTTTCCCCAGGATAGAGAAGTCAATTACTGGGGGGCATATGTTTAAGCTGGAGGGGCAGGGTTTACAGGGGATGTGCGAGGCAAGTTTTTTTACACAGAGGGTAGTGGGTGCCTGGAACTTGCTGCCGGAGGCGGTGGTGGAAGCAGGGACGATAGTGACGTTTCAGTGTCATCTTGACAAATACATGAATTGGATGGGAATAGAGGGGAACGGACCCCGGAAGTGCAGAAGATTTTAATTTAGACGGGCTGCATGGTCGGCACAGGTTTGGAGGGCCGAAGGGCCTATTCCTGTGCTGTACTTTTCTTTGTTCATTGTTCTTTGTTTGTATTTGGTGCTGAGGGGGCTCCATTTGCCCCTGTAACACGCTGAATATTCCCTGCACCATTTTGTGATCAAGTAGTGGGAGATACAAGAGAATGTCCTCAAGAATACTATTCTCCCACATGTAGAGCATAAAAGGCAATGTGCACCACATCCCTCAGTGCTCACATCAACTTGATGGGCAAAAGCAGCTGTGTATCTCAGGCGCTCCGCCAGCAAGGATTTATGAACAACTGGGTAATTGCCTCGATTCTTTGCTTTATGGTGTTGTTTGACAATGGCACAGCTGAAAATCTATTTTCCTCCACCTCCCCAAACATTATTTCAACTATATTGATGAGAGCAGGTAAAATCGAAGTTTCTGCAGTGGCGTGCGGCTTCTTTGCCTATGCGTTCTGAAAACTCACTTTGTTCAGAGATGGTAAGCACCTCTTAAACTGAATGTGTTGCTGCAAAAGCTCCTCATTTCGATGTTGGAAAAATAATTGTGGTTTCCAGATATAATCCTTGTGAATGATCTCCAAGTGTTGCTGAAGCTTATTTGGCTTCATGCTTTTGCTACGCAGCACTTGAGATGAATGAGGCATTTTAAGCCTTTCTCCAGATTTGTCTGAAGCACTCATGAACACATACACAAGGAAAGTCTCATTGTAGTTCCGAACGCATTCCTTACCATCTTGTTTTTCATTTGCAATGGAGTCAGAAGGTTTGCTGCAGGAGGTAGAAGGAGTGGAAACTCTGCACTGAAAACTGTCCATAGTGTTGGGGCAAGTTGCTGGCAATTATCCAAAATGACTCTCAGTTACACTGTTGGGCTGCAGATTACAGAAGCACCAGGTGAATCAGTTCTGGAACATTCTTCACAGGGCCTCCTTCCTAGCACACATAACGATCTCCCTCCCTGCATGGCTTTGATGCCCTGATCCAGGATGCTATCTCCTGCCCCCACTGCTGACTGGAAATCCCAGTTGGAATGGAAATGTGACCTATTTATTCTAATTTCTCTTAACTGGCCAACCACTGCTTGCAGGTGAGTAATGATTCCAAACCAAACCTGGCCTCTCCAAAAAAGGTTTGTGGTTGGGATCTGGCACACCTTCAGTGGTACAAAATTGTGGGCCTGTCCTCTGATCCCGATCCCAACCTGCATTTAAAATTCAGCCACGTGTTAGGAACACCAACACTGACAGAACGGCTTCAGTGGGATAGCTGGATGCATCCTCATCTTTCCAGTATCAGCACCTTGACTTTTTGTTTGACTGTTAGCTAAAACTTCAATGATGCTTTGGGTTCATGTGTAAGGCCAGACTCCTCAAGGTATTAGATTCAACGTTAAAGAAAACATGAATCTCAACTGGTGGACTAACATTTAATAACATTCAAGAGCAGCTTAATAATTTTTATGTATTGAACTATCAGTAAAGATGAGTGAAAATATTACTTCTAGATCTAAACACCACATATAACACCTTAGATTCTAACATTACATAGATTCAAGCTATTTTATTTATGTAAGGATGTATTCCTTAATGACCTCTATATAAAATGATACATTTCAGAATATGCATGTGTAATTATGATGTTATTGGTAGCTTGAGCAACCTATTTGGCTTCCACATAGGTATTTAAACAATTAACTACAATTATTTAACATCATTAATTTGTGCCGGTTAGTATATTTAGGGGAGAAAGAGAATCACCTAAATTTATCTATTGATATAAGTAACTGAAATGAGATGTAGGAAATCACAGCTTGAATGCAACCAAGGGCAGCAAAACTGGATTTTTTAACAAGCACATTATACAAGAACCAGGGGCAAAATTCTCCCGAAACGGCGCGATGTCCGCCGACTGGCGCCCAAAACGGTGCCAATCAGACGGGCATCGCGCCGCCCCAAAGGTGCGGAATGCTCCGCATCTTTGGGGGCCGAGCCCCAACATTGAGGGGCTAGGCCGACGCCGGAGGAATTTCCGCCCCGCCAGCTGGCGGAAACGGCCTTTGTTGCCCCGCCAGCTGGCGCGGAAATGACATCCCCGGGCGGCGCATGTGCGGGAGCGTCAGCGGCCGCTGACAGTTTCCCACGCATGTGCAGTGGAGGGAGTCTCTTCCGCCTCCGCCATGGTAAAGACCGTGGCGGAGGCAGAAGGGAAAGAGTGCCCCCACGGCACAGGCCCGCCCGCGGATCGGTGGGCCCCGATCGCGGGCCAGGCCACCGTGGGGGCACCCCCCAGGGCCAGATCGCCCCGCGCCCCCCCCAGGACCCCGGAGCCCGCCCACGCCGCCTTGTCCCGCCGTTCAAAAGGTGGTTTAATCCACGCCGGCGGGACAGGCAATTTATCGGCGGGACTTCGGCCCATCCGGGCCGGAGAATCGAGCGGGAGGCCCGCCAACCGGCGCGGCCCGATTCCCGCCCCCGCCGAATATCCAGTGCCGGAGACTTCGGCAACCGGCGGGGGCGGGATTCATGGCAGCCCCCGGCGATTCTCCAACCCGGCGGGGGGGGGTCGGAAAATGACGCCCCAGCTTTCTGGAAAGAGAAGCTATCTCCTAACTTTGACAAAGAGTCATCCAGACTCAAAACATTTGCTCCCTTCTCTCTCCACAGATGCTGTCAGACCTGCTGAGATTGTCCAGTATTTTCTATTTTTGTTTCAGATTCCAGCATCCGCAGCAATTCGCTTTTATTCTGGTCTTCTAACTTAAATCGTTTTAAACTTTCAAAAATGGTGATCTGGAATCATACTTTTGAAAACACTGTGAAGAAATACAAGTGAATGAAAGTTCAATGTATCCTTTCACCGAGAAAGCCAGTGCTACCAGCACGGTAGCATTGTGGATAGCACAATTGCTTCACAGCTCCAGGGTCCCAGGTTCGATTCCGGCTTGGGTCACTGCCTGTGCAGAGTCTGCACATCCTCCCCGTGTGTGCGTGGGTTTCCCTCAGGTTCTCCGGTTTCCTCCCACAGTCCAAAGATGTGCAGGTTAGGTGGATTGGCCATGATAAATTGCCCTTAGTGTCCAAAATTGCCCCTTAGTGTTGGGTGGGGTTACTGGGTTATGGGGATAGGGTGGAGGTGTTGACCTTGGGTAGGGTGCTCTTTCCAAGAGCCGGTGCAGACCTGATGGGCTGAATGGCCTCCTTCTGCACTGTAAATTCTATGATAATCTATGATGCCAATGATACAACTGCTGGTGAGAGGTGCCCTGAAAGCGGACATTTTGTTTAGGACCCACATCCGCACAGATTCCCCAGTTTCAACAACAGTAAGTTCTGCTTCAGCGGCATCATGAAAGAGGATAGCATTTCTGCAGGGCTCCTTACACAAGAAGCAGATTTTGAAGCATAAAAACAGTAACCAAAGGGGATTGAAAGATACTCGATGAAAGGCGCAATTATCTTCCTTTAGAATATTTATAATTGCAGGGCAGTTTAGTGGACTATACTTTTTTTTTTAGTGGACTATACTTGACCACAATGAATGATTATTTTGTTGATTAACTTTGTATAAACTGAAAATGCTCTGCTAAAGTGAAAATGCTCGAGAATGATTAACCTAAGGTTTCTTGTTAGAATCAGTAATGGATGCTTTCAACAGCATTGTGAGTGTGTCAAACAAGACATACCAACTAGCAAGGTTAACAATATGTAATAGTAATTTCTTTATATTCTAGGAATTCCTTTAGAAAAAAAGCAACTCAGTAAATTAGAGACCAATCAACAGACATAAAAAAATCTGCAAGGTTTATTAGGCAAAAAAGCCCCCTTAAGAAAATTGACTTGGTTAATATTATTTCAACAGTACCGTCATAGAGAACAGTTAAACAAAATGTGCTTCCGTGCAAGTTTATTTTTTTCTCTCTCCAATTTTCATTTAATTGTTCCTTCCCACCTAACATTGTCTCAAAATAATTATATCCATAGTTTAAGTGTTGTATTTGCTGTCATATTGTTTTCTCCTTTATTAATGCCACAGATCTCTAGTGCAATTTTTGATAATGTAGGTAAGTGAAAAATTAAATTAGAGCATTAATGTAAATAAACATTCAACCAACGGTGTGTGACTGAATAGCTTACTACTGCTCCTTTACTTCAGCTTAAATTATATGCATTTTTGTTTGTAACGGAGGTAAAATTATTCTTTCTATAGTGAATTTCTGAATGATCATTGTTATTGTATCATATTGTTATGGACAGGGAGGGGTTTAATTTAAAACAGCTCTGATTTCTTCCCTCACCACCATTCTGTTAACTGAAAGATGTTTTGATTTTTGACTTCCCCTTAATAAGTGGTGGCATATTTTCCTCAACCCACGCACAAGCATTTGCACATTAGCAGATCACGTATAGCTTATGCAAAGTTAATCAACAAAATAATCTCCATTAACATTAACTATGCTCATACAATCTCATAGGAAAAATATAGTCTGCTAAATTGCCCTGTAATCCAAAATGTTCTAAAGGAAGATAATTGCATATTTCATCTCGTATCTTTCAATCCCCTGTGATTACTCTTTATTTTACACATACTCAAAACGCAGGAAGTGAGTTTGAAATGTTCCCTCCCTTTTAGCATTCGGACAATAAAAGAGAGTTAAGGGAAAGAAAGAGCTACAGGTCAAAGATCAGAGACAAACTAAGAATTGTTTAATGTGAGTGCAGTTTCATGAACCACGCTGATGTCTCTGCAAGGGTACCCCAACATGAAACACCGGTTTGTTGCAATGGTGCGAGAAGTCAAGTGAAACCCCAATTAGAATACCCAGCAGAGTCGTTGTGTAGCAATTATTAAAGACTGTCATCATTCCAGACCCCATAATGTCCCCAAAGGTCAGATCAACCTACCTCACACATTGCCATTGCAGCTCTGGTGGAAGTGACACCGAAGAAGGATCAACAATCTGAGGACGCACTATCTCTAACTATGATGATGATACATTTGGTGGACTCACAGCAACTTCCAGCCAGCATGCCCAAATAAGTGATTCTGGAACCTGGTAGCAGTTGCGTGCCATCAACAACAAAAGACAGAAATGAGCATGTTACTCAATCTTCTTACCACAAAATGCTCTTCCTCAGCTTGAGAGAGTTTCCAGAAGACCTATATCGAAAAAACACCGCCAAGTAGATGAATAATGTTTTCATCTACCCTGCAAGAATCGATCAAGAGTAACAGCAATCATACCCCACAAAGCCAGTCAGACCAACCCGGTGTGGTTTAACATCAAGCAATAAAAGAAATAGATGAACCATACCTAAACCCCAGTCCAACCTCCACGCAACAACAAGAACAAGCAAGGTCAGAGCCCACCACTCACCTGACAGAACAACAACAAGGTGTGGAAGGGTTATAAGGCCTTCACACCACCTAAACCTCGAACGTCAAGGACTTGAAAGGGGAAGATGGGGTAATGAGAACGTTGTTAATACTTTAATAGTAATAACGTTAGAATAGCACAAAAGGTTGTCACAATAAGGTTAAAGCACAAGGCTTATAACAATAATAATAATCTTTATTAGTGTCACAAGTAGGCTTACAATTAACATTGTGCAGCACGGTAACACAGTGGTTAAACAGTTGTTTCATGGCTCCAGGGTCTCAGGTTTGATTCCCGGCTTGGGTCACTGTCAGTGCAGAGTTTCCACTTTCTCCCCGTGTCTGCATGGGTTTCCTCCGGGTGCTCCGGTTTCCTCCCACAGTCCAAAGATGTGCAGGTTAAGTGGATTGGCTTTGCTAAATTGCCCTTAATATCCCCAAAAAAGGTTAGTTGGAGTTACAGGGATGGGATGGTGGTGTGGGCTTAGGTAGCATGCTCTTTCCAAGGGTTGGAGCAGACGTGATGGGCCAAATGGCGTCCTTCTGCACTGTAAATTCTATGATTCTGTGAACACTGCAATGAAGTTACTGTGAAAAGGCCCTAGTCGCCACATTCTGGCGCCTGTTCGGATACACAGAGGGAGAATTCAGAATGTCCAATTCACCTAACAAGCATGTCTTTCAGGGCTTGTGGGACGAAACCGATACACGGAGGAAACCGACACAGACACGGGGAGAAACGTGAAGACTCCACACAGACGGAATTGAACACGGGTCCCTGGCACAGTGAAGCAATAGTGCTAATCACTGTGCTACCAGGCCGCCCAATAAGGGAAGACTTTCGAGTAAACTAAAGTAACTCTACATCCATGGGGCAAAGACTTGGGGAGGGTAGTGTAGTATAAGAGTCTGGTACATAAAGGTTTAATGTGGAACTGAGTATAGAATCACCCATGCAGGAATACAAGAAGGCCCAGAACCAGAGTCAGTCTAGAGATGGGCAGAGTAGGATAGAAATATAGACTGGAGTCAGCTCCATACCTGTACCCTCTACAGTAAATATCAATTGTTCATAAAGACTTGCTGTTTATATACTCAAGGCTACAACGCCTACTTCATGGTATCTGAAGCAGAATTCTTCACTTTCTACCCCTCATTCCTGGAGCTGAAATTTAATAACCTCACAGCACATTTTTAAAAAGCTGCCACAAAGTGTATCTGGAATCTATTACACACTTGATCATAGAATCCCTCCAGTGCAGAATGAGGCCATTTGGCCCATCGAGTTTGCAGCAACCCTAGGAAGGAGTACCCCACCGAGGCCCATACCCTGCCCCAATCCCATAACCCTGTGCATTGATCATGGCCAATCCACATAACCTGCACATCTATGGACCATGAGAGGGAACCAGAGCACCCGGAGGAAACCCATGAAGACAAGTGGAGGACGTGCAAACACCACACAGACAGTCACCCAAGTTCAGAATTGAACCTGGATGAACCCGAGGCTGACAGGTCCTATGCAAGAGATGGCACAAAATGTCAGAGTGGAGCATTCCCTCAAGGACAGCATTGACTTGTCAGCCTAGATTACATGCTCAAATCTCGGGAGTGATGTGCAAACCAACAACATTCTAATTCAGAGGAGAGTGCTACCACGGAGTCAAAGCCACCTTAACTAATTGCATCAATGTGAAAATAACAGCTTATCCCTTCCTTTTGAGCGTAACTTGTGATTCTGGGATACTAAATTAATGAAGAAGCATGCAAATCCTTAATGGTAAATATTTGTATTAGATGGAAGCCAATGTGGAAAAAGTCAACAAAGCTTAAGAGCTTCAGAAAAAATGTCTTACCTTTTATTTAATTCAAGAAAATCCACAGATTATTGGATTTACTTTGCTCATTAGAAACAAAAAATTCACATGAAGCATTTCTTTCACAGGAAATAAACACAGGCGAGCACAGGGACCAACAGACCATTGAAGAATAACTCCACTGCTTCAGATTAGATTACAATGTAAAACAATTGTGATTCGACAGCATCAGCGAGTAAAGGGCAGTTTTCCAGCACTCTGCACCTGTATAATAGTTTATTTTTTGAGAAGAAGCAAACTCTTCTGTTACAATCCTGTGTTGTCACAATAATCTGTAAAATACTGAGTGCTTTCATTAACTGTATACCACCTTGGGGAAAACGTGCCTACAATAGAACATAGAATCCCTACAATGCAGAAGGAGGCCATTCAGCTCTTCGAGACTGCACCAACCTAAGCCCACTCCCACGCTCTATCCACATAACCCTGAAACCTGCACGTCTTTGGACACGAAGGGACAATTTAGTGCTCTAATGCACCTAACCTGCACATCCTTGGAAGAATTTACAATTTTTTCAAAGCACAGATGTTAATGTAAAACCAGCCACTCTACACTTTCTATTACATTCACCCCCTTTTTCTAAAAAGACACTGTACATGTGGTAGCATTTATGTTTCGATATTTCAATCTCTTGCCCACCTGCAGATTAATAGATTACGGGCTGGATTCTCCATTTCTGAGACTAAGGGCCAGGTTCTCTGATTCTGAGGCTAACTGCGGAAGATCTGTGGTGTTTTACGCCAAAACAAATCAACGCCATCCCCTCACCGATGCTGCGACCGGTGAGGGGCTAGCAGTCGTGCCAGGTAAAATGTCCGAGCTCTACGAAGTAAACAGCCGGAGAATTACTGGGTCCGTGGATGTGCATATGCACAGCGACCACCTGCAGCAGTTGCGCCATACAACATGGCGCCGGCCGTGCGCGGACCCGATCTGCCAGATAGTGACCCCCTGAACATCCACTCGCCACCCCCCCCCGCCCCAAGTCTCCCTAACCCTCGCGGAAGTCTCCCCGAGCCTCCCCCCACCGGCCAGCAGCACGGCTCCCGCCCAAATGTGGTGACGCTGGACACAGTCCGCAGCCGCCACGTCGGGTTCCCCGTGCCGTCGTGAACTCGGCCCATCCGGGGCGGAGCATCAGGGGAGGGCCTTCAGGTGACGTCATGAGGCCGTCCCAACAGCGTGTAGCGCGTGCCGCGATGGCGCTGTTTTGGAGGGTGCAGAGCATGCGAAACCTGCGTCAAACAGGCGCAGCCCCTATTTCGTCGTAAAATGAGATTCTCTGCCCGATCGCCGATTATGAAATCGGCGTCGTAAAATGGAGAATCCCGCCCTAAGTGCTGACACGAAGAGAGAATCTGTGGACTTCCATTGATAGAAAAATTGGCGCCGCACCTGGACCGATTCCGCTACTGTTGAGGGGCTCGTACCAGTGTCGCGTGGATCACAATCGATTCCAACGAAAAACGATGCGGGATTCGCCGGGTCCGTGAATTGACAATCTGGCTGCGGACAAGCTGCAGCCACATATACACATTACACTCCCCACACACACTTATCCCAGCCAAAAAGATGGCACTGGTTGTGCTGGAGTGTAACCAGACAGCTGATGTGTCATCTGGGGCCAGAGGGCACTCAGGGGTTGCGCTGGGGGACACCTATATGGTGGCATCAAGTTTACAGTGGGCTGTCAGCGGCATGCGCAGCTGCATGGCTGCCTTGCTGGCTGCAGCAATGGTGTTCCATACCTGTTCACTCCAACCCCATAGCCCACCCCCTGTCCACCCCCCACTACTCCCGCAGCCCTGGCAGAATCCCCCCGGCCAGTGGCACAACAGTCTGCAAACTATGGCGATGTTGGGCACCTTCCATACTCCCTCTCTCTCCCTCAGCAGCCACCACGCCATTGGGAACTCGGCCCATTGGAGGCGGAGAATCGCGGAAGCCCTGGAGAATACCGGGTCAGACCCGCAAATGATATTCAAATGGTGCCTACTGTACGTGCGGAGTTAAACAAATTGACTCCATTTTAGAGGTGTCGGAGAATCGTGATTTGGCGTCAAATCGGCGCCTGCCACGATTTTGGCGCCGGAAGCTATTCTTTGCCCAATCGTATTCCCTGATTTTGCTGTTGGCTAATGGAGAATCCCGCCCATGTTTGATTGGGTCAACAAACCCTCTACCCTCTCATTCATTGGTTAGTTACCTTAGATTGGCATCCTTTGGTTACCAATCTTTCTGCCACCAGAAACAATTTCTCCTTATTTACCCAATGAATAGTCTTCATGATTTGGAAAACTCCTGTTACATCTACACTTAGCTTTCACTGATCTAAGGAGAATAACCCAGCTTCATCACCTCCAATTTCACTGATGTCATGGACAAGTGTTTGCTCTCTTACTGGCTCTAATCAGTACTTTTGTATGGAAACAGTTGTGGCTTTTCTTCCCCTTGGAGTGCGTACTCCAATCAAATAATACGGCAGTATGATTTTGCGAGTTTAAAATAAGGAAGGTTGATCATTCTCACACACTTACCACAAATTAACGCAAGGTAATCCACTCAGTTTCACGCTCACATACAAATATACACATCACACACAAAGATTGATACAGATAAAGATAGTGGGCTGGATTCTCCGTAACCCCGCCCCAAAATCAAAGAACAAAGCAAAGTACAGCACAGGAACAGGCCCTTCAGCTCTCCAAGCCTGCATTGACCATGCTGCCCGTCTAAACTAAAATCTTCTACACATCCGGGGTCCGTATCCCTCTATTCCCATCCTATTTATGTATTTGTCAAGGTGGCCCTTAAACGTCACTATCGTTCCTGCTTCCATCACCTCCTCCGGTAGCGAGTTCCAGGCACCCACTATCCTCTGTGTACAAAACTTGCCTCGTACATCTTGCCCCTCGGACCTTAAACCTATGCCCCCTTGTAATTGACCCCTCTACCCTGGAAAAAAGTCTCTGACCATCCATTCTGTCTATGTCCCTCATAATTTTGTAGGCCTCTATCAGGTCGCCCCTCAACCTCTGTCGTTTAGCATGGGGGCGGAGAATCCAATTTCACGCCAAAATCGGGCCTGGTGTCCGGCGAGTCTCCGAGACCCGAGAATCGACGCGTTCGCGGAGCACTCCGTGCTGTTGGGGGAGCCATTGCCAGGGGCCCGCCCTGTGATCCCCCACTTCTGACCGGCCGAGTTCCCGACGGCGTGGTTCTAACCACCTATCGCGTTTGGGAAGCTCGCGTGGCGGCTGCGGACTCAGTCCGCGGCTGCCCTGGTGGGGGGCAGGGGGATCGGACACAGGGGGAAGGGGGGGTGCTTATGGGTGGCCAGGGGACAAATCGGGCCAGTCGGATCTTCAGGCGAGCGGCCGATCTGGGGCCTACATTCTGCAGCTGCCTCCGTGGTCTGAGTCCGCCATGACGCTTGGCGTGGCCGCTGGAGGCCGCCTCCGTGTGTATGCGCGGACTCAAAACCGGAAGTGCGGGGGTCCGTAACCGCAGCTAAAGCTGCGTGAAACATTCCGGGTCCCTGCTAGCCCCCCACAGGTGCGTGAATCTTTTTTATAGGAAACTCCAGAGTGAAACGCCAGTGATCTTACACCGGTGTGGGGACATAGTCCCATTTTGGGAGAATCCAGCCCAGTGTGCTTTTACAGATTATAGTTAATTCAGTCTATAATTTATGTTTTCTCATCTCCTACATGACAGGTCTGTGGTTTCTTGATTGAATTCCTTGATTTAAAGTTAAAATGGTGACCTTGAAAAATGAAGCATCCAAAGTAGTTTGTAAAATTGTTTGTAGTTGAATATCTAGGAGGTTGGTTCTCCGGTGAACTTTGAAACTGGAACAAGTTTCAGAGTTTGGTTCTCAGGCTGGCTGGAGACTGGCTTTGAAAAAACAATGATGGCACAGCCTTCCTCTGTAGTTGCCGGCATTCTTCTTCAGTCTGCCCAGGTCTCCTCTGGGTATTTGGATAATAAAGGATCTCAATATCAGAAGCTGGTTTCAGTCACATGGTCAACACCCATTGTTTACTCAGAGTGGCTTTAAGCTAAAAGTTCAGTGATGTACAATAGGAGAGAGTTGGTGGTCTTTCACACTTAACTTGTGGAACTTGTGGATAACTGGATTAATTCCTTTTGTTGAATTGCAAACCTGGAGACATGAAATGAAATTAAATGAAAAGTCCACTGACTTTTTTGAGTAAGCTACAAATGCTGGCAGGTGTGAATTCCACAGATAATATTCATAGGCCCAACCAGATTGTATCCCATTCCAGATTTTTCAACTTAGAATTTTCTGGAAGCTTGATAGGCTGTGTTGAATAAGTAAAGGTTATTTGACCATTTGGCAGCCATATTAGCAGATCATTAGTGTCCATTTTAAATGACTAAGAAAGTTCCAGACGCTTCTGTACAAACCTCAACCCATGTGTAAAGTTACAAATATGACATGCCTTTGCTGAGCATAGCACTGAAGTTTCACATCGCTGGTATCATTCTAAATATTTCTATAGCAATTTGCCACATAAAAGATTGACAGGACATATACACAGTCACAAGGTATGTTTCCTAGATTATAGATGCATAGCCATTCAAGTGAGTGATGGAACTCTTCAGTGTAATACTAGGTTAATGCAAACCTGAAGGTCCCAGGTTCAAATTCAGGACTTCCATCACCAGATCACCAGAGACCAGATCTCTGCAAGAATTAGAACCATTAGTGAGAGAATATGATAAATAAAGAAAACTAAACTATATAACTTGACTTGACTTTTCAGAATGAGTATTAAAACCTATGTGAAAAATAGGTTGAAGTTTTAAAATTAGATTGCATATACTTGCAAAACCAAAAAGCAAATATTTTTTTTTAAATTTAGAGTACCCAATTATGTGTACTTGGCTCTCATTGTGGCAGCTGCACACCTTGTATTCTTTCCCCTGTGCAGCAGTGGTGGGATTAAAAGTTCTTGTGGATTGTGGTTTGTCAGGGTCTGATCTAGAAGGACAAGGGCAGCAGGTCATAAATGCTTGCCCTATCAGTGGTGTCACATTCTATGAATAAAAAAAGCAAATGAATGGTCAGAAATATGCTTAACTTATGCTTTTGCTTTGTTTTCAGGTGAGCAAGGAGCAAAAGGCGATAAAGGGAACATTGGTTTTCCAGGATTTAAAGGAGATAAAGGAGATAAGGGAGGCCCCTGTGAAAATGGCACCAAAGGAGACAAAGGGGATCAGGGAGATATTGGCAAAGTGGGGTTTACCGGAGAAAAGGGTGAGAAAGGTGAGCAAGGAGATGTAGGAGAAAAAGGAGAATGTGGAGATATTGGTGAGAAGGGTGATCATGGAGATTCAGGGGAAGGAGGTGAGAAAGGTGACAAAGGAGAAAAAGGAGAGCCAGGGAATGATGGTATTAATGGAAATGACGGATTGAATGGGGAAAAGGGGAATGAAGGAGAAAAAGGTGACAATGGAGATAGTGGGCAATTGGGACCAAAAGGATCAGTCGGGCCAAAAGGAAAAGATGGCAGCAGAGGTCCTCGTGGGCGAAAGGGTGGTAGGGGACTAAGGGGTTTGCCAGGAAACAAAGGTGAGGATAAAAAGGTCATACCATCTGCATTTAGCGTGGGATTATTGCCAAATAAGTCCTTTCCTCCAGTTGGTACCCCAATAAAATTTGAAAAAATGTTCTACAATGACCAAAATGCCTACAAACCAGAAACTGGAAAATTCCACTGCAGTATTGGAGGTGTTTATTTGTTTTCATACCATCTGACTGTGAGAAGTAGACCTATAAGAGTTAGTCTGGTAAAAAATGGTAATCGGACCTTGAAGAGCAGAGATGCGATTTTTGGTCAAGATATAGATCAGGCATCTGGGATGGTTATTCTTAAATTAGAACCCAATGATGAAATCTGGTTGATGATAACTCGAGACTGGAATGGTATTTTTGCCAGCAATGACGATGATAGTACTTTTACAGGGTTTCTTTTATATCCAGAGTAAGCTTCACACACACATATATATATATATTATATATCTATATACAACAATTCTTATTTTGTAACAGCCCTTTTGAACGTACTTTTGGTTTTAGATCTAGTTCTCAGTGGGTCAATAAATGAAATAGCCAATATTTGAAATAATCATAAAAAAACAATTTTGTTGATTTTTGTTTAAATAAACTTGACATTGTACATCATATTAGTTCATTAAATCAATAAAGTCTTTTACGATGGCACTTCCTTGATTTTCTGATTTCAATTTTGCATGAAGTTTTCAAAGGAATGGCAATGTTTAACAAGGCTTAGTTACATTTTTAGTTTTGAACTTAACATATTTGGTGTGAAGAAAGATGTCAAAATAATAAAGTATTACAATGCTAAAACTAGAATATTGATGTATGAAACCATTGAGACAGATTACATGAGGGAGTGTTCTTTGGACAAGACTTTGTTCGCAGTGATATATGCTTTACTTCACACTGGCCTTGAACAAACTTTATTTGAAAGAATATGATCAAATTCATACCACTAACCACATTAAAGTATTTTGGTTACTGAAATCCTTATTCTTAGGTTTTTCTCAGTGACGAGGCTCTTGGATAATTTTCAACAAACAGCAAAAGCATTGTTAATGTCAGTGGAAAGAGAATTGAGCAGTTTCCAGAGCAGGAATCTGACATCTAACATCAGTTTTATGCTACAAAGGTGAATTTATACAAAGTAAGCCCTGAACTTCTTTGTAAAGTTTTAAGCAACAGTGAATTTGCAGTTTCTATGGTAGAGGACACCAAGTGCTATCTGCCAAAACCACCCAAGCCAAAATGCAGGGGGCAGGATTCTACGATTCTGAGGCTATGTCCCCACGCTGGCGTGGGAATGGTGGTGTTTTATGACAGAAAACATGGTGTAAAATGGCCATCGATCCTCCGTTTGGCTGGGGGCTAGCATGCCGGCAGCATAGAGCACCTGGCTCTAGCTGCCGATACGGCCTGTAGAATTGCTGAGTCCGTGACCGCATCATGCTACATGGTGGCGGCCGCTCGCAGACCCGGCCCACAAAATAGTGCCCCCCCCTTTGGCCGGTTGCTTACCACGGACCACACCCCACAATGCCCCAGCCCCTGATAAAGTCCCCCTGCCTGCAGATCGTCCCTCCCCCGACTGTGGCAGCGCCGGACTGATTCCGCATCCGCCATGCCAAGTTCCCGATGGATGAGACCACACGCGACCGATGCCATCGGGAACTCGGCGGTCGGGGGTGGAGCATCGGGAGCTGGCCTCAGGCAATGTCCTGAGGCCGTCGATATGTCGCGTGGAGTACTCAAAGAGTACGTTGTTTTGGAGGGGCGGAGCATCGCGAAAGCGGAGCCTCCCCCGATTTGATCGGGAACTGTGATTCTCCGGCAGGCGGATGATCATTGCCTGAGACAGAGAACACATCTGTTCCACATGGAAAACACGTAGCAATACACGCAGTGTCACGCAACAATGATTACAATTTTCCAAAGAGCAGGGCATTATTGAGTGCCTGCATGTGAGCATACAAGTTCCTAACTCAGTGTTGCTCTCTCCATGAAGAAAAGTTGGTTCCACTCTTAGAATTTACAGCAGATCCCTGATAGTAGTGGAGCATGCATGTCAATGCTAGTTTCCCTGACAATTGCCATGATGCACTCAGTGTATGGTAATCCAGGTACCAGCATTATATTAAGAGGCAAGAGACTGGTTAATTGACCATTGGGAAACTAAAGCTATCCACCTCAGATATGTCTATTTATCCTAATCGCGTGATCCAAGGACAATCTAATGAGCAAATTTTTCATATTCTTTCATGGGGTGTGAGCATTGCTTACAAGGCCAGCATTTGTTGCTCATCCCTAATTGCCCTTGAGAAAGCAGTGGTGAACTGTGTTCTTGACTGCTATAGCCAATCTATCATCCTAGATCATAGAATCACTGCAGTGGAGAAGGAAGCCATTCTGCCCATCAGTTCTGCACCGACTCTCTGAAAGAGCACCCTACCTATGCCCACTCCCCTACCCTATCCACATAACCCTGCTAACCTAAGAGACATTAAGGGGAAATTTCATAGAGTGTATTAAATATTGTTTCTTGGAACAATATGTTGTCCAACCAATAAACCAATAAAAGAGCAGGATATTTTGGATTTAGTATTGTGTAAATATATGTGATGAATTAATGACCTTGTACTAAAGGTTCCTTTCGGGAAGAGTGATCACTGCATGCATGAATTTCAAATTCAGTTTGTGGGCAATACACTTGAGTCCCACATACATGTTGTGGTGTTAAACCATGGTAATTACATAAGCATGAGGACAGAATTTTCCTCAGTCGACTGGGCAGAAAGACTGAAAGGTAGGACAGTTGACGAATGGTGGCAGACATTCAAG
This sequence comes from Scyliorhinus torazame, assembly GCF_047496885.1. Classification (NCBI taxonomy): domain Eukaryota; kingdom Metazoa; phylum Chordata; class Chondrichthyes; order Carcharhiniformes; family Scyliorhinidae; genus Scyliorhinus; species Scyliorhinus torazame. The sequence continues at coordinate 89,469,414 of NC_092720.1, read as the reverse complement.
GAGATATTTCATTTCTCCAAATTAAAATATATTCCAGAGAGGAAGAAATATTGTGAGGGGGAAAATACATCTATGGCTAAGCATGGAGGTTAAAGATTACACAAAGGCAAAATCAATAGCATATACCATACTGCAAAAGTCAACGGCAGGCTGGAGGACTGGGAAACTTTTAAAGACCAAACAAATGTTACAAAAAAAGTATTAAAAAGAGCAAAGGTGAATTATGAAATAAATCTAGCACAAAATATAAAAATGGACAGCAAAAGATTTTGTTAGGATACAAAAAGGAAGACTGTAAAAATCTAATACATGCTTCCTCAAAGTAAATATTGTTAACTGTAGTTTTTGGAATTGCACATTTGATATATGCTGGGAAAGATCCATTCTAGTTATACGCTTGTTTATTCTAAAAGTGTTTTTATTATTTGGGAAACATTGCTGGGTCTAACACCAGTGACATTTCAATGGATCCCTTCCCCCGAAGGTGGTTCCCGATATGCAAAGTAACGTCACTGGAGGTTGCTGGCCTCCTGCTGTGGTGTGCCGTAGCCATACAGACAAAAGTTCATAAATAACCCCACAATAATCAACCGTACTGCCATATCTCTCATGGAACTTACGGGGTGGGAATGATTATCTTCCCCATAGCTCATGCAGAATACTAGCTCCCCCGCTGAGGGACGGGGAATTCCATTCAGCTACGTACAAAAAGTTAACCAGCAAGGCACCGACCGTGGAGAGACCCGGTTGGGATTTACCGAGAGTAGTATATAATGTAACTAAATAATCCAAAGTTCTTTATTCTCACTCGGTGTGGACTCCCGTGTCCTTATCAAATGCACTATGACAAAAGTGAGATCTCAGGTTTGCAGGGAAATAGATGCTTTGGGTCAAAAGTAGCAGCCTTGGAGCTCTCACTTAGAAAGTCACAAGTTCCAATCACTAACTTTAGACTCTGGACTACCCTACCACAGTTTCAGATAAAAGAGAAAGTGCTGCTAAAAGTGACTGAGAAACAGCCAGGGTGAGGGGCAAAATGTGGATCCACGTAGATTCTTTCAATACATCTAATTTCATATAAACCGAACAGGGCTCACCTGATGCACAACCTGCCCAGCCAGAAGTAGTATACAGTTTTAGTACTAGAAAGCATTATACAGAGCATTCAATTACTTAGAATAACTGGGGGTGGAATCAAATGTGAGGAATGCCGGGTGTTGGATTCAAGTTCACAGGGACAGGACACCAGCAGTATAATGCCCATTGGCTAGTCTAGCCCATGTAACTTGGAGTGGACCAGGATTTTCGATAGATGCAAATAGATTTTCATCAAAATCATACACTGTTCTAGTCCTGGATAAACAGGACATAGTCAATGCACTTTACTTAAAACTGCTGCCCTTAGGCAATCCTGACTGATTAAAATTACACGTTTAAATTCTGGCAGGGTGAGGTAGGCAAAACCTTATGCTAAGCAAAGTGGGGCACAAATGATTACCTTTCTTCAAAGCAGCTATTCTTACAAAGGACGGTGGGTGATATGGATAGGGCGAGGTTGGCTTGGACTGGATTCAATTAAATTGGGTTGATCACTCTTCACATAATAAGAGCTCTGTCCACATTATTGATGGGAGCACTGAGAGGAAGACAAACCAGCACATTTCAAGCTGTCACATGCAGCAGCAACCTTTGAAATTTTGAATAACAGGACTTATGGCCTTAGACTGGGACTTTTACATGTTTTATATAAAGAGCGTGCATTATTATCTTTTAAATTCAGAAACATAGCATTAAAGACGCATGCACATATACTTGGTCACAAGTAGCTGTATACAGAAACAATTCCTGTGCTTATAGCATCTGGCAGTTTATGGCATATTTACATGCAAAAAGCAAACTGTCTCAGTTTTATTTACAAAAGTGTCACAAGTGAGGAATGGATTGGAAAGGTATGATTATCACACTGGCGGTAAGGTGGACAACTTTTTCTCATCCAGACCATTTCTGTACAACTTGTAGCACGAGTCTGTTTCCCTTATACTACAAACTCAATGGCTCTAATGATTACTATGATTCCAGCATACAGTACAACGCTCCAAGCTACCTATTCACTGGGCAACAAAATACAGAGTTATCATCTAGAGCTCAAACCTGAACAGATACATTCCTTTATTACGACAATTTTGCATACCACTAAGAAAAGCTGCAGGGAGCATGTATTTAACTGCAACACAAAAATAAGAGTCAAAGCTAATCCATGTGGATCTCTCATTAAGGTGCTCAAGCAACAGCTACCTATAGTTCTTGAGTTAACACCTGCCTGGCCAAGTGCTGCTATTAGGCAGAGACATGTCCTTTCCATCTGCAAGAGGTGGCATTGGAGATCATGAAAACTAAAAAGAAAGGGAAAAAAATCCATTTCATTTGGGAAATGGACAGTATTCAAGAGATTAGCTTTGAAGCCATTCGCAGATTGCTCGCCTGCTTACAAAGGGACATTTCTATTCTTGTTTTAAAAAATATTTTTATTCTCCTTTTTCACACTTTCATCCAAATTTACACCCACCAACAAACAATCAATGGTAACAAATACAATGTCAATCCCCTGGCCAACAATTCCTTCCTCCAACTTTGTCTTAATCCCCTCCAGCGGTGCCTTCTCTTTTCCCAGAAACGCCCCATAAATCTCCAATCTCCCTGTCGTCAGCACCTCCTCCAACAGTGTGGCGGCTGATGTGACCGGAAAGCTCTGTATCTCCTTCTTAGCGAAAACTCGGACCTGCATATACCTAAATATTTCCTCCTGCCCCAACCCATATTTCGCCCCAACTCTTTAAATCCCACAAACCGGCTAGAATCAAATCTTTTAATGTCCTGACTCCCTTCTTCTCCCATCTCCGAAAACTCCCACCTCACGTCCCTGGCTCAAATCTGTGATTCCCCCGAGTCGGCATTTCCCTTGTTCCCGCCCCCAGCCTAAAGTGCTGGCGCAATTGCCTCCAGATTTTCAACATTCGCTACGAGTACCAGATTCCCTGAGGATTTCCCCAGGGCCATTGGAAGCGGCGCTGTTGCCAACGCCCTCATCCCTGACCCCTTACACAGACTCTCCTACATTCTAACCCACTGGGAGTCCCCCCTCTAACCCAGTTCCTCATCTTCTCCGAATTCGCTGGCCAGTAATAATATAATAAATTAGGAAGAGCCAACACTGACTGCTGTCCTCTCTGCAACAGCACCTTCCTAATCCTGGCCACCTCTCCCCCTCCCCCCCCCACTCCCCCACACCCACCCCCCATATAAACGAGGTAATCATCTTTTCAATCTCCTTGAAAAAATGCCTTTGGCAGGAAGATTGGCAGGCACTGAAAAATAAACTAGAATCGTGGCAACACGTTCATTTTAATTGCCTGTACCCGACCTGCCAGTGACAGAGGGAGACCATCCCACCTTGTCAGATCCGCTTCCACCCTTCCCACCAGACTAGTAATGTTATACCTACAGAGCCCCCCGCCCCCAATCCCGTGTCACTTACACCCAAGATATCTAACGTGAGTCCCCGCCCTATGGAATGGTAGTTCCCCCCCCCGGCCTAGACACCACAAAACACCGCGGGTTGACATGAGGGCGGAGGTCGGGCCGCTGGGTGGAGCTGCACTTCTTACAGCAGAGAAGATGGCTGAGGTGGTGTCTCTTGAGCTCGAAAAGCAGTTTGAAAAGCATATGAAGGCGATGAGAAAGGAGATGGCAGTGGCACTGAAGGCGTTGGTAGAGGAAGCATTTGCCCCGGTGAAGGTAGCTGTTGCAAAGACGTCAGCTGAGGTGAGGGAACAGGGTGAGAAGATGAAGGGAGTGGAGGAGGCCATGTCGCGGCACAGTGATCAGCTCACCTCGATGGGAGATGAGCTGCAGAGGGTGGTTGAGGCCAATAAAGGGCTGTGAGCAGAGCTGGAGGATTTGGTGAACCGCTCGAGACGACATTTAAGGATTGTGGGCCTACCCGAGGGGGTGGAGTGCCCGAGGCCGACAGAGTACCTAGCCATGATGTTGGCGGAACTGATGGGGGAAGGAGAAGAACCCTCTCGGTGTGAATTGAACCGAGTTCATCGGTCGCTGAGGCCTAAGCCTAAGTTAAACGAGCCACCAAGGGCAGTGATTATCTGTTTCCACAGATATCACATGAAGGATAAGGTATTGAACTGGGCAGAGAAGTAGTGGGAGGTGCAATGGGCTGGTGCCAAGGTTCATATATATCAGGACTTGACGATAGAACTGGCAAGACGGCGAGCGGCTTTCGGCCAAGTGAAGGTGGCATTGTAGAGTGCAGTTTGGAGTGGTGTATCCAGCAAAGCTAAGGGTTACCAACAACTCCAAAGACTTTTATTTTGAGGCGGCGGAGGCATTTATGAAGGCAGAAGGCTTGGGATGGAAGTAAACCGTGGGAGAATGTATGTATGTAACTTTGAATAATGTTCCTACTTGATACTGTATAAGAGGTTAAAAGTTTTTTGTTGCTGTTATTTGTGGCTTTGAATAATGTTCTTACTTCATGCTGTTATAGAGGTTAAAGATTTTTGTTGCTGTTCTTTGTAACAACGTTTTTTTATGAAAAGTATATATTTGATTTTTTTTTTCTGGGACTGGGCAGGGGGAGGGGGAGGAAAGGTCTGAGCAGGGGCCCCCGCACTAACTAACAAGTCGGCTAGTGAACGGAGGTATTGTAGGGGGAGCGGCTGCGGACATTGGAGCCTGGTGAGCAGGTTTCAATGGGCCTAGGAAGTGAGAAAAGGGAGGGGAGGGGAGGGGATCGGCATTGAGTGGGGTTTCTTCGAGAGGGAATGTCGGGGGCTTTCTGGGAGGGGGGATGGAGTTCGATGTCAACAGTGGCTTGGGACGGGTCAGGCTCAGTGGGTAGGGCCCAAAATTATGATGATGGTGGATAAGCAGGGAGTGAGGGGGGGAGGGGGGGAAGCCCCCCTGTTAGGATAGTTATTTGGAACATGAGGGGGTTGGGAGGCCCAGTGAAGAGGTCAAGGGTGCTTGTGCATTTGAAAAGTTTGAAAGCAGATGTGGTGATGCTGCAGGAAACTCACTTGAGGGTGAAGGATCAGGGTAGGCTTAGAAAGGTCTGGGTTAGTCAGGTGTTTCACTCGGGCTTTGATAGCAGGGCACGGGTGGTTGCGGTTCTGGTGAATAAAAGAGTGAGGTTTCAAATGGAGAAAGTTGTGGCAGATCAGGGAGGTAGGTACTTAATAGTGACAGGGGCATTGGAAGGGAGGTTGATGGCATTGGTAAGCGTGTATGGTCCCAACTGGGATGATGCAGGGTTTGTAGAGAAGGTGTGTGGGGCCATCCCTGACTTGGATTCACATGAATTGATAGTGGGTGGAGACTGGAATATGGTGCAGGAGCCAAAATTGAACAGGTCACGACTTTGATCGCTTCCCCAGTCAGGTGGAGTGAAAGCATTGGCTAGGCTAATGGTGGAAATGGGAGGAGTGGACCCTTAGAGGTTTTTGCACCCTGGGGAGTGGGGGTATTCTTTTTTCTCCAGTTCATAATGCCTATTCGCGGATAGATTTTTTTGTGGTGGGGAAGTCACTGTTGGACGGGATCAAGGGGTTGGACTATTCTGCAATTGCGATATCGGACAATACGCCATAGAACAAGGAACAAAGAACAAAGAAAAGAATAGCACAGGAACAGGCCCTTCGGCCCTCCAAGCCTGCGCCGACGATGCTGCCCGTCGAAATTAAAATCTTCTACACTTCCGGGGTCCATACCCCTCTATTCCCATCCTATTCATGTATTTGTCAAGATGCCCCTTAAACGTCATTATCGTCCCTGCTTCCACCACCTCCTCTGGCAGCGAGCTCCAGGCACCCACTACCCTCTGTGTAAAAAACTTGCCTCGTACATCTCCTCTAAACCTTGCCCCTCGCACCTTAAACCTATGCCCCCGAGGAATTGACCCCTTTACACCCTGGAAAAAAGTTTCTGACTATCCACTCTGTCTATGTCCTTCATAACTTTGTAGACCTCTATCAGGTCGCCCCTCAACCTCCTTCGTTCCAGTGAGAACAAACCAAGTTTATTCAACCTCTCCTCATAGCTAATGCCCTCATACTAGGCAACATCCTGGTAAATCTCTTCTGCACCCTCTCTAAAGCCTCCACGTCCTTCTCATAATGCGGTGACCGGAAATGAACACTATACTCCAAGTGTGGCCTAACTAAGGTTCTATACAGCTGCAACATGACTTGCCATTTTGTATACTCAATGCCCTGGCCAATGAAGGCAAGCATGCCGTATGCCTTCTTGACTACCTTCTCCACCTGTGTTGCCCCTTTCAGTGACCTGTGGACCTGTACACCAAGATCTCTCTGACTGTCAATACTCTTGAGGGTTCTTCCATGCACTGTATATTCTCTACCTGTATTAGACCTTCCAAAATGCATTACCTCACATTTGTCCGGATTAAACTCCAGCTGCCATCTCGCCGCCCAAGGCTCCAAACAATCTAAATCCTGCTGTATCCTCTGACAGTCCACATTGCTATCCGCAATTCCACCAACCTTTGTGTCGTCTACAAACGTACTAATCAGACCAGTTACATTTTCCTCCAAATCATTCATATATACTACGAACAGCAAAGGTCCCAGCACTGATCCCTGCAGAACACCACTAGTCACAGCCCTCCAATCAGAAAAGCACCCTTCCATTGCTACTCTCTGCCTTCTATGACCTAGCCAGTTCTGTATCCATCTTGCCAGCTCACCTCTGATCCCATGTGACTTCACTTTTGTCAAAGGACTTACTGAAGTCCATATAGGCAACATCCACTGCCTGACCTGCATCAATCATCTTTGTGACCTCCTCGAAAAACACTATCAAGTTAGTGAGGCACGACCTCCACTTCACAAAACCGTGTTGCCTCTCGCTAATATGACCCCTGGCTTCCAAATGGGAGTAGATCCTGTCTCGAAGAATTCTCTCCAGTAATTTCCCTACCACTGACATAAGCCTCACTGGTCTGTAGTTCCCTGGATTATCCTTGCTACCTTTCTTAAACAAAGGAACAACATTTGCTATTCTTCAGTCCTCTGGGACGTCACCTGAAGACAGTGAGGATCCAAAGATTTCTGTCAAGGCCTCATCAATTTCCTCTGTTGCCTCCTTCAGTATTCTGGGGTAGATCCCATCAGGTCCTGGGGACTTATCCACCTTAACATTTTTCAAGACACACAACACCTCGTCTTTTTGGATCTCAATGTGACCCAGGCTATATACACACCCTTCTCCAGACTCAACATCCACCAATTCTTTCTCTTTGGTGAATACTGATGCAAAGTATTCATTTAGTACCTCGCCCATTTCTTCCGGCACCACACATAGATTCCCTCCCCTGCCCTTCAGTGGGCCAACCCTTTCCCTGGCTACCCTCTTGCTTTTTATGTACGTGGAAAAAACCTTGGGATTTTCCTTCACCCTATTTGCCAATGACTTTTCATGACCCCTTTTAGCCCTCCTGGCTCCTTGCTTAAGTTCCTTCCTACTTTCCTCATACTGCACACAGGCTTCGTCTGTTCCCAGCCTTCTAGCCCTGACAAATGCCTCCTTTTTCTTTTTGACGAGGCCTACAATATCCCTCGTTAACAAAGGATCGCGAAATTTGACATATTTATCCTTCTTCCTCACAGGAACATGCTGGTCCTGAATTCCTTTCAACTGACACTTGAAAGCCTCCCACATGTCAGATGTTGATTTGCCCTCAAACATCCGTCCCCAATCTATGTTCTTCAGTTCCCGCCTAATATTGTTATAATTAGCTTTCCCCCAATTTAGCACATTCACCCTAGGACCACTCTTATCCTTGTCCACCAGCACTTTAAAACTTACTGAATTGTGGTCACTGTTCCCGAAATGCTCCCCTACTGAATCTTCTACCACCTGGCCGGGCTCATTCCCCAATACCAGGTCCAGTACAGCCCCTTCCCTAGTTGGACTATCTACATATTGTTTTAAGAAGCCCTCCTGGATGCTCCTTACAAACTCTGCCCCGTCCAAGCCCCTAGCACTAAGTGAGTCCCAGTCAATATTGGGGAAGTTAAAGTCTCCCATCACAATAACCCTGTTGCTTTTACTCCTTTCCAAAATCTATCTTCCTATCTGCTCCTCCATCTCCCATTGACTGTTGGGAGGCCTGTAGTAAACCCCAACATTGTGGCTGCACCCTTCTTATTCCTGATCTCTACCCATATAGCCTTGCTGCCCTCTGAGGTGTTCTCCCGCAGTACAGCTGTGATATTCGCCCTAACCAGTCGTGCAACTCCTCCCCGCCTTTTACCTCCCCCTCTATCCCACCTGAAACATCTAAATCCTGGAATGTTTAGCTGCCAATCCTGTCCTTCTCTCAACCAGGTCTCTGTAATGGCAACATCATAGTTCCAAGTACTAATCCAAGCTGTAAATTCATCTGCCTTACCAGTTATACTTGCATTCAAACATATGCACTTCAGGCCACCAGTCCTGCTGTTTTCAACAACATCTCCCTGTCTGCTCTTCCTCAGAGCCATAGTGGCCCTATTTCCTAGTTCTCCCTCAATTATTTTTAACCTTCTGACCTATTGGTCCGGTACCGACCCACCTGCCATACTAGTTTAAACCCTCCCGTGTGACACTCGCAAACCTCGCGGCCAGGATATTTATGCCTCTCCAGTTTAGATGCAACCCGTCCTTCTTATACAGGTCACACCTGCCCCGGAAGAGCTCCCAGTGGTCCAGGTAACAGAAACCCTCCCTCCTACACCAGCTGTTTAGCCACATGTTTAGCTGCTCTATCTTCCTATTTCTACCCTCACTGGCATGTGGCAGTAATGTGGACTAATCCTGAGATTACAACCCTTGAGGTCCTGTCTTTTAACTTTCTGCCTAGCTCCCTGAACTTCTGCTGCAGGACCTCATCCCCCTTCCTGCCTATGTCATTAGTACCAATATGTAACACAACCGCTGCCTGTTTGCCCTCCCCCTTCAGGATGCCCTCTACCTGTTCTGAGACATCCTGGACCCAGGCACCAGGGAGGCAACATACCATCCTGGAGTCTCTTTCACGTCCACAGAAGATCCTATCTGTGCCCCTGACTACAGAGTCCCCTATGACTATTCTGCGCTTTGACCCTCCCTGCTGAACATCAGAGACAGCCGTGGTGCCAATGCTCTGGCTGCTGCTGTTTTCCCCTGATAGGCTATTCCCCCGACAGTATCCAAAGGGGTATACCTGTTCAAGAGGAGGACAACCACAGGGGATTCCCGCACTGACTGCCTACCCCTTCAGGTGGTCACCCATTTCTCTACCTGCACCTTGGATGCGACCACAGTTATATAACTGCTATCTATGATGCTTTCCGCCACCTGCTTGCTCCTCAGTGCATCTAACTGCGGCTCCAACAGAACCATGCGGTCTGTGATGAGATCCAGTTTGGTGCACTTTCTGCAGATGTAGCCATTCCGGGAACCTGGAACCCTACCGGGCCTGCCACACCTCACAGTCAGAGCACTGCACCCCTCTAATTGACATTGTGTTAATTAATTAGTAAATTAAATTTAAAAATAAATTAAAAAAAAAATTACTGTCAACTATATGTTTCCCAACACTAGATTTCTACTATAAATGTAAATGCTAAATACAGATCTCTGGCTTAGATACCCCTCTAAATTATAATTAAGTAATTAATTAATTATGTTTAATTTGTTTAAAAATTTAGAATTTTTAAATTTTGTGCAATCAGGCAATCAGGTCACAGCTTTCCTGTGACGTCACTTTTTAGTTTTTATCCCCCCCAGTTGGGTCACTCAGAATATCTATCACTTACCTGTTCCCAAGCTGTTCCCCGTCTCTCTCTCTCGCTCCTGAAAATGAAGGCCGCTGGAACCTGGGGGTAAGATTTTATATCACCTACCTTCCCACGGTGCTCCCTGGTTTTCTCCCTACTTCCCGGTATGCACTCTGGATCTCTCCCTGCTGATTACCAGTTACAAAGCCAAACGAAGGAAACAGAACAAAAAGGGAAATAGCACCTCCTCCCACACCAGAATTACCACACTGCCCAAATAACCAAGTTCCAATTCCCACTCTGGCTGTGTCTCACTCACTCAGGCTGTGTCTCCTTCACCTGCGCAAAGCATACTGAGTGCGCTTTCTATCTGTCTTTTATACAGAACTCAGCTAAACAAGATGAGTCACACTATTTAAGCTTCAACAGAAGAATATAATGTACAACCGTGTGCCACTAAACAGGCCTCAGGTGACTGACAGATAACTGCCTCTCAGCAATTACGATGGGGGCAGCTTCAGCCAATCAGACACTGAGCTAGACCCTGACCTTTTAACCATACTGGGTTGATATGGTGTTGGAGAAGGGAATAGTGCAGAGGTGGGGGTGGAGATTAGATGTGGGGCTGTTGGGGGACCGAGGGTTTTGTGATAAGATTGGAAAAGTGATTGAGGAATATGTGTGGTTTAATTGTACGGGAAGCTTTGAAGGCTGTGCTGAGGGGGGAAGTGATATCATTTAAGGCAAAAGTGGATAAGGAGGATGTCATGATATCCAGATCAGCATATCATGGTGCAATCAGACACACACTGATGGACAGGCAGTTGGACCAACCAGCACACACATAACATCGCAGCCAATCACCAGTGAGAGCAAACGCACTATAAAACAGGGAACACCACAGTTCCCGCTCATTCTACCAGGTGATAGCTCAGAGCAGAGCTCACAGCGCGCCACTCAGACATAGACCATGTGCTGAGTGCCTCACTAAGATAGTGATAGGGCTGGGTCCACAGGTTAGCTGGTGAAGCAGTAGTTAGTTGTTAACGTTGATTAGACAATAAAACAGAGTTGTACCATCTACAGCCGTGTTGGATCATTTGTGCATCAGAACACCCAACATGATATGATACCAGTAGTGGACGCAAACCAGCGACTGTGAGACCTACCTGCACCCTTTCAGAAATCCGCCATCCTGCTCCAAGGAAAACATCAGCCCGCCGCAGCCGCTCCGAATCGCTGGCAATCTCAGCGTAAACTGGAAGCTGTTTAAACAGCGCTTCCAGCTCTTCCTCGAAGCCACAGACAGAGAGACTGCATCGGACACTAGGAAGATTACCCTCCTCCTCTCCACGGCGGGGCAACAGGCCATCCACATCTATAACTCCCTGGCATTTGCGGAAGGCGAGGACAAAACAAAATATAAGATGGTACTTCTGAAGTTCGATGAACACTACAGCGTGGAAGTCAATGAGAGCTTCGAGAGGTACCTATTCCAGCAGCGTCTGCAGGGTAAGGATGAGCCTTTCCAATCTTACTTAACACACCTCTGAATCCTCGCGCAGTCCTGCAGCTATGGGGCCACCTCCGACTCCATGATACGGGATCAGATAGTTTTTGGGGTCATCTCGGACACCCTACGCCAGCAGCTCCTTAAAATAAAGCGACTCACCCTAGAGACTGCCATCGAGACTTGCGTCCTCCATGAGAACGCGACCAGCCAGTACCCCCAAATCCAGGCGGCCGAAACGGCACGGCACGACGAGGCAGAGCGTATACAGTCAATCGAGTACCTCCCGGCACGTGGTCCGGACGAGGGCGGCCATTTCGCGCGCTTTCTGAGGCCTCCCGCGTTTGTACGCGCCAAAAGAGGGGACGTTGACGCAGAGGAACGTGATGCGCAGGCGCACTCTATGCAGGACCACACCGCGCATGCGCGGTGGCGCAACAAATGCCATGATGTCACGACGTGCGTCAACTGTGGCTCCGCCCACTTAAAACGGCAATGTCTGGCCAAAGCGCGACAATGCCTCCGCTGTGGCAGGATGGGCCACTACGCTGCCTGCTGTCGAGCAGCTCAACCTGCCAACTCCCAACAATTCTGCCAGCCTCGCAGGGATGTGCGGGCGATTCAGCCCACCTTCACTAAGTCATATCCAGATAGTATGCAGACCAGCGATACCGAAGACAGGGAGCCCTTCCGTATTGCGGTAATCCACAAGAACCGGATGTCCCCAAGTTGGAACCACCAGCCGCTGCCAGTGCACAGCATTGATCCAGGCGATGAGTGGTGTGCCACCCTAATGGTCAACCGATCCCAGATCACATTTCGCCTGGACACTGGAGCCTCCGCCAAACTCCTCGCATGGTCAGCCTTCCAGACCTTGAAGGTTAAACCACCGATTCTGCCATCCCACTGTCAGCTGGTTGACTACAATGGAAATGTCATCCCGGCCACGGGGTCCTGCCAGCTCGATGTTACACACAACTCACACAAAGCCACTGCCCTACACATACAAAAGACGGCTCAAACCGGACGCCACCCCGGTCATTCACGCACCTCATAGGGTCCCAGCACCACTCAAGGACCGCCTCAAGCAGCAGCTGCAGGACCAAGGAGTGCTTTCTCGGGTCACGGAGCCAACGCCATGGGTCAGCTCCATGGTGTGCGTCAAGAAGCCCTCTGGTGAGCTCCGGATCTGTATAGACCCAAAAGTTTTAAATCACAACATTATGAGGGACACTACCCCATACCCAAACGAGAAGAAATCACGAGCGAGATGGCTCGGGCAAAAATATTCACCAAGCTTGATGCCTCAAAGGGCTTTTGGCAGATTCAACTGGATCAGTCCAGCAGGAAGCTGTGCACTTTCAACACTCCATTTGGCAGATACTGCTACAATAGGATGCCATTCGGCATCATTTCGGCCTCCGAAGTGTTCCATCGCATCATGGAACAGATGATGGAGGGCATCGAAGGGGTACGCGTCTACGTAGACGACATGATCATCTGGTCCACCACACCGCAGGAGCACATCAGTCGTCTCCAGCCTGTCTTTGCACGGATACGGGATCAGGGCCTGCGCCTTAAACGAGCCAAATGCTCTTTTGGCCAGACTGAGCTAAAGATTTTGGTGGACCACATCTCCCGTTCGGGTGTGCGGCCGGATGCCGACAAAGTAGTAGCCATCGCAGCCATGCAGCAGCCGTCAGACAAGAAGGCAGTGCTGCGCTTTCTCGGGATGGTCAACTTCCTGGGGAAGTTCATTCCTAACCTTGCTTCGCACACGACTGCTCTTCGCCACCTGGTCAAAAAGACAACGGAATTCCAGTGGCTGCCCGCACACCAGAGTGAACGGGAGGAGCTCAAGGTCAAGCTCACCACCGCCCCGGTACTTGCGATTTTCAACACCACACGGGAAACAAAGATCTCAACCGACGCCAGCCAGTCTGGCATTGGGGCGGTACTCCTGCAACGGGACGACACCGCATCATGGGCCCCGGTCGCCTATGCGTTGTGGGCCATGACCCCCACAGAACAGCGCTATGCGCTGATTAAAAAGGAGTGCCTAGGCCTGCTGACTGGCATCGACAAGTTCCATGACTATGTATATGGTCTTCCGCAGTTCACTGTGGAGACCGACCATCGCCCCCTGGTCGACATCATTCAGAAGAACCTGAACGACATGACCTCTCGCCTCCAGCGCATTCTGCTCAAGCTCCGGAGGTTCGACTTCCAACTTGTCTGCACCCCAGGGAAGGACCTCATCATCGCAGATGCTCTGTCCAGGGCGGTCAACACACCGCCCGACGCGGAGGGGTTCGTTTGTCAGGTCGACGCACAGGTAGCCTTCAGATTGGCCAATCTGCCGGCCACTGATGCACGTCTGGCCCACATTCGCCGTGAGACTGCGGCTGACCCCCTTCTACAACATAATGGAAGGGTGGCTCAAGGGGCAGTGCCCACAATTTTACAATGTCCGGGACAACTTGGCCGTCATTGATGGTGTCCTCTTGAAATTGGACCGGATCATGATCCCACACAGCATGCACCGGCTTGTCCTCGAACAACTGCACGAAGGCCATCTCGGAGTTGAAAAGTGCAGGCGGGGGGCCCCGAGAGGCTGTTTACTGGCCGGACATCGGCGACGACATCTCCAACATGGTGCTCAACTGCCCCACCTGCCAAAGGTTTCAGCCGGCGCAACCCCCTGAGACCCTTCAGCCCCATGAGTTGGTTACGTCCCCCTGGGCGAAGGTGGGCGTGGACCTCTTTCATGCGCTCGGCAGGGACTACATTATTCTGATTGACTACTTCTCAAGTGATCCGGAGGTCATACGCCTGCACGACACGACGTCATCAGCTGTCATCCGGGCATGCAAAGAAACCTTTGCTCGCCATGAAATTCCGCTCACCGTCATGTCTGACAACGGGCCTTGCTTTGCGAGTCAAGAATGGTCTTCCTTTGCCACTTCATACAACTTCACACACGTGACGTCCAGTCCCTTGCATCCCCAGTCAAATGGCAAGGCGGAAAAGGGCGTCCACATTGTGAAGTGGCTCCTCTGCAAGGCTGCTGATGCCGGATCTGACTTCTGTTTAGCCCTGCTGGCCTATCGCTCGGCCCCACTGTCCACGGGCCTCTCGCCAGCCCAGCTGTTGATGGGTCGTGCCCTCAGGACCACTGTGCAGTCCATTCATGTTCCTGACCTTGACCATGCTCCAGTATTGCGAAGGATGCAACAAGAGCGTGCTCAGCAGAAGGTGGCACATGACACTCGGGTGACTGATCTTCCCGCCCTGGCGCCTGGAGACAACGTCCGCATACACCTACCGGAGGGTGGCTGGTCGGCAACCGGCGAGGTTCTCCGCCATGTGCTCCCCGCTCATTCCTGGTTCGCATGCCTGATGGCTCCATTCGCTGCCGTAATCGGCGGGCCCTTCGTCTGGTTCCGCGCTCGCTACGAGATCATGCACCGGTGCCACGCCCTCCTGTTGTCCCTGATGTCGGCTTTGTTGAGCTTCCTGCCACTCTGCCTCTTCCTCTATCGTCCGTGGCCAGGCCCATTCCTCAGCCGGTGGATCCTGACCCACCCTTGAGGCGGTCAACCCGAATTCGTCTCCCACCTGAGAGACTTGACTTATGAGCCTGTTAGCACATTGGACTCACTGAATTGTTTTACAGTACTGTTAACGAGTTTTTTTTCTTGTCGTTCATTGTTCCAGAGTTCTCTCTCGTCGTTTGTTGATTGCATTTGTTCTGTTATTGGTACAACGTTGTTGTTCTGTTGCACCTGACACCTTCCTCTGTATATAGTTTAGCCTCATGTACATGTTGTAAATATTGCATACACATACTCAGATGCACTCAGTACACATTTCGATTTATTATCATGTAGGCACATATCCTTTGTGAAAGGGGAGGATGTCATGATATCCAGATCATCATATCATGGTGCAATCACACACACACTGATGGACAGGCAGTTGGACCAACCAGCACACACATACCACGGCAGCCAAAAACCAGTGAGAGCACACGCACTATAAAACAGGGAACACCACAGATCCCACTCATTCTACCAGGAGATAGCTCAGAGCACAGAGCTCACAGCGCGCCACTCAGACATAGACCATGTGCTGAGTTCCTAACTAAGATAGTAATAGGGCTGGGTCCACAGGTTAGCTGGTGAAGCACGTACCCAAGCCAGTAGTTAGTTGTTAACGTTGATTAGATAATAAAACAGAGTTGTACCATCTACAGCCGTGTTGGATCATTTGTGCATCAGAACACCCAACACGACAGAGGAGAGGTTGAGCGGCAAAAGTTAATAGATGAGATGTGGGAAGTAGACAGGAGGAATGCAGAGGATGTGGATGCAACACTGTTGGAAAAGAGGAAGGAGTTGCAGGCGAGTTTCGGCTGGCAGCCCACAAGGAAGGCGGTGTGCCAATTGAGGCGGGCGAGGGGAGTGGTCTACGAGTATGGAGAGCAGGGATGCATGCTGGCAGGTCAACTTCGGAGGGAGGCAGGGACGAGGGAAATAGTTCAGGTGCGGGATAGGGCAGGGAAGTTAGTGGTGGCTCCGGATCAGATTAATAGGGTGTTTGAGGAGTTTCACGAGAGATTGTATAGGTCATAGCCACCAGGGGACGAACGGGAGATGCAGGAATTCCTGGATGGTTTGGAATACCCGAGGTTGGGGATGGGGACAGGGGCATATTGGAGGGGGCAATAGCAGAACAGGAGATAAAAGATGCGATTGTTAGGATGCAGTCGAAGAAGGGAGCAGGGCCAGATGGGTTTCCAGTGGAGTATTACAAGAAATTTAAAGATAAATTGGCGCCGCTGATGGTGGGGATGTTTGAGGAGGTAATAGGGAAAGGGGTATTGCCACAGACTTTGGGGCAGGCATCGATCGCTCTGTTGCTCAAGAAGGATAAGGATCTGACAGAATGTGGGTCGTATTGGCCCATATCACTTTTGAATGTGGACACAAAGGTGTTGGCGAAGGTATTGGCGAGTAGGTTGAAGAAGTGCCTCCCGAAAGTGATAGGGGAAGATCAGACGGGGGTTGTGAAGGGGAGGCAGCTCTTTTCGAACATTAGGAGGGTATTGAATGTGGTTATAGTGCCGGCGGAGGGGTGGGAGACAGAGGTGGTTGTGGCGCTGGATGCCGAGAAGGCGTTTGACCGAGTAGAATGGAGGTATCTGATGGTGGTTCTGCTGCGGTTTGGGATTGGGCCACGATTTGTAGATTGGGTAAGGCTGCTGTATAGGGAGCTGAGGTTGAGTGTCCACATGAATAACATGAATTCAGGACATTTTGCTCTGCACCGTGGGACCAGGCAGGGATGTCCTCTATTTCCCCCTGTTGTTCATGCATGCGATTGAGCCGTTGGTAATCGCGTTGTGTTCGGAGGTGTGGAAAGGGACAGTGCGGGCGAGTGGGGGTGTAGAGCACAGGGTATCTTTGTATGCGGACGACTTGCTGTTGTATGTATCAGTACCTCGTGTGTCGATGGGGGGCATATTGGAGCTGCTTTGAGTGTTTGGGTCTTTTTCGGGATAAAAACTAAAGTTCAATAAAAGTGAATATTTCTCTCCCTTCCTCGCTGCTCTCTTCCTCTGATTTTTGGACATCTTTCGCCTCATTGGCGGTTCTTATTCCTTCATGAATTGCCCCCAGGAGTGGGCATTAAAAATTGCCTAAAATAAATAAAAAACATGTAAGCCTCAAGCAGGAGCCACCCAATGTGTCAATATTTCCCACTTTTTCTGTATCACAGCTTTGACAAAGAGTCATCTGGACTCGAAACGTTAGCTCTTTTCTCTCCCTACAGATGCTGCCAGACCTGCTGAGATTTTCCAGCATTTTCTTTTTGGCTGCTGTCCCACACTTTGCCTTCAGTCCTGCTGCTCCACACTTTGCCTTCAGTCCTGCTGTCCCACACTTTGCCTTCAGTCCTGCTGTTTCACACTTTGCCTTCAGTCAAGCTGTTCCACACTTTGCCTTCAGTCCTGCTGCTCCACACTTTGCCTTCAGTCCTGCTGCTCCACACTTTGCCTTCAGTCCTGCTGTTCCACACTTTGCCTTCAGTCCTGCTGCTCCACACTTTGCCTTAAGTCCTGCTGCTCCACACTTTGCCTTCAGTCCTGCTGTCCCACACTTTGCCTTCAGTCCTGCTGTTTCACACTTTGCCTTCAGTCAAGCTGTTCCACACTTTGCCTTCAGTCCTGCTGCTCCACACTTTGCCTTAAGTCCTGCTGCTCCACACTTTGCCTTCAGTCCTGCTGCTCCACACTTTGCCTTCAGTCCTGCTGCTCCACACTTTGCCTTAAGTCCTGCTGCTCCACACTTTGCCTTCAGTCCTGCTGCTCCACACTTTGCCTTCAGTCAAGCTGTTCCACACTTTACTTTCAGTCCTGCTGTTCCACACTTTACTTTCAGTCCTGCTGTTCCACACTTTGCCTTAAGTCCTGCTGTTCCACACTTTGCCTTAAGTCCTGCTGCTCCACACTTTGCCTTCAGTCCTGCTGCTCCACACTTTGCCTTCAGTCAAGCTGTTCCACACTTTACTTTCAGTCCTGCTGTTCCACACTTTACTTTCAGTCCTGCTGTTCCACACTTTGCCTTAAGTCCTGCTGCTCCACACTTTGCCTTAAGTCCTGCTGTTCCACACTTTGCCTTAAGTCCTGCTGCTCCACACTTTGCCTTCAGTCCTGCTGTCCCACACTTTGCCTTCAGTCCTGCTGTTTCACACTTTGCCTTCAGTCAAGCTGTTCCACACTTTACTTTCAGTCCTGCTGTTCCACACTTTACTTTCAGTCCTGCTGCTCCACACTTTGCCTTAAGTCCTGCTGCTCCACACTTTGCCTTCAGTCCTGCTGTTTCACACTTTGCCTTCAGTCCTGCTGTTCCACACTTTGCCTTCAGTCCTGCTGTCCCACACTTTGCCTTCAGTCCTGCTGTTTCACACTTTGCCTTCAGTCCTGCTGTTCCACACTTTACTTTCAGTCCTGCTGTTCCACACTTTACTTTCAGTCCTGCTGTTCCACACTTTGCCTTCAGTCCTGCTGTTCCACACTTTACTTTCAGTCCTGCTGTTCCACACTTTGCCTTCAGTCCTGCTGTTCCACACTTTGCCTTCAGTCCTGCTGTTCCACACTTTACTTTCAGTCCTGCTGTTCCACACTTTGCCTTCAGTCCTGCTGTTCCACACTTTGCTTTCAGTTCCAACTGCCTCACCCTCTACCACCGTTTCGCCTGTCTTGCTCCTGGATTCGGGCCTGTAGCCTCGTGTCAGACTCTGCCCCACCGCTCCAACTGCCGTGCCTCCGCTCTGGCTGCCCGACACTCCCGTGGGGTTTTTCACCGGTTTGGTTTGGGACCCATCCCTTGGGCCCTCAAGGCCGAAAAAGAACGGGAAAAACCCCCAAAACCGCCCCCCCCCCCCTGGAAAACACTGAAAAGCGGGAGCCTCCTCTTCATGCAGCCGCTCTACGCACGAGCGCCACCGGAAGTCATCTAAATGCTCCATTGTCTAAAAGCAAAATACTTTGGTGCAGAGGGATCTGGGTGTCCTGGTGCATGAATCGCAGAACGTTAGTATGCAGGTGCAGAGGTAATAAGGAAGGCAATTTGGAATTGTGACATCCATTGCAAATGGAATAGAGTACAAAAGAAGGAAGAGTTGTTGCAACTGGATAGGGCATTGGTGAGATCACATCTAGAGTACTGCGCAAGGTTTTGGTCCCGTTACTTGAGGAAGGATGTAAATGCATTAGGAGTGGTTCAGAGAATGTTCACTACATTGATTCAAGGGATGAAGAACTTGTTTTATGGAGAGCGATTGAGGCCTATATTCGCTGGCATCTGGAAGAATGAGAGGAGATCTAATTGAGGTATAGAAGATGTTAAAGGTGATTAACAGGTGTGATGTACAGTGGATGGTTCCCCTTTTTGGACATTCTAGAACAAGAGGCTATAGTTTTACAAAAGGGGCGGACTACTTAAAACAGAAATGAGGAGGAAATACTTCACACCGAGGGTCGTGGAACTGTAGAATTCTCTAGCCCAGAGTGTAGTGGATGTCGGAACAGTAAACAAAGTTTTTTTTAATAAACATTTTATTGAGGTATTTTTGGTATTGTAACAACAACAAAATAAACAATGTACATGAAACTATAAACATAGTGCAAAGGCCATCTCCCTTCCTTACAGGTCCCACCTTTATCAACCCCCTACTCTAAGCTAAACTAACCCCCCCTTTTGCTGATGATTAATTTCCCGCGAAGAAGTCGACGAACGGTTGCCACCTCCGGGCGGACCCTAACAGTGACCCTCTCAAGGCGAACTTGATTTTCTCCAAACAGAGAAAGCTACGTCCGATAGCCAGGTCTCCGACTTTGGGGGCTTTGAGTCCCTCCAAGCTAATAATATCCGTCTTTGGGCTACCAGGGAAGCAAAGGCTAGAACGTCTGCCTCTTTCTCCTCCTGGATTCCCGGGCCTTCCGACACCCCGAAAAGTGCCACCTCTACACTCAGTGCCACACCTGTTTTTAACACCATGGACATGACATCTACAAACCCCTGCCAAAATCCCCTGAGATTTGGACATGTCCAGAACATGTGGACATGGTTCGCCGGTCCTCCCCCACATTTTGCGCACATGCCCTCCACCTCAAAGAATCTGCTCATCCGGGCCACTGTCATGTGAGCCCGATGACCGACCTTGAATTGTATCAGGCTGAGCCTGGCACATGTTGTGGACGCATTGACTCTACTCAGCTCCTCAGTCTGCGTCTCCTCTGACCCCATAAGTTCCTTGTAAATGTCCGAGATGCTCCCTTCTCCTACCCACCCTCTGGAAACTACCCTGTCCTGAATCCCCCTTAGCGGTAGGAGCGGGAAGGTTGACACCTGTTTAGGTAGGAAGTCCTGTACCTGCAGATACCTGAATTTGTTTCCCCTCGCCAACCCAAACTTCTCCTCCAACACCCTCACACTCGGAAAGCTCCCCTCTATAAACATATCCCCCATCCTCTCAATCCCTGTTCTCCGCAATATCCGGAACCCCCCCATCCAGACTTCCCGGGGCAAACCGGTGATTATTACAGATTGGAGACCAAACCGATGCTCCCTCTGCTCACACATGTCTCCTCCATTGCCCCCAGACTCTCAGGGCCGCCACCACCATGGGGCTGGTGGAGTACCGTGCGGGCGGAAACGGCAGAGGCGCAGTTACCAACGCCCCCAGACTGGTGCCGCCTCATACGCTCCCATGCCGACCCCTCCCCCACCACCCACTTCCTGATCATGGCTATATTCGCTGCCCAGTAATAGTTACTAAAATTTGGCAGCACCAGCCCGCCCTCTCCCCGACTCCGCTCGAGCATTACCTTCCTTACTCGCGGGGTCTTGCCCGCCCAAACGAAGCGAGTGATCACTTTGTTGACTCGTTCAAAAAAGGACCGCGGAATACTGATGGGGAGACACTTAAATACAAACAGGAATCTCGGGAGGACCATCATCTTCACTGTCTGCACCCTCCCAGCCAGTGACAATGGAAGCGCGTCCCATCTCCGAAAATCGTCCTTCATTTAGTCTACTAGCCGGGCCAGATTTAATTTATGCAGCCGGTCCCATTCCCATGCCACTTGAATGCCTAGGTACCTAAAGCTTGCCCCGACTAATCTAAATGGCAGCTCCCCCAATCGCCTCTCCTGTACCCTCGCCTGGACCGCAAACATTATACCCCGAAAACCGGCCAAATTCCCCTAGAATTCTTTCTTCCATCACCTCTATTGGGTCCGATACATACAGAAGCAGGTCATCTGCATAGAGCGAGACTCTGTGCTCCATTCCCCCCCTGGCCAGCCCCTTCCAGCCCCTTGAGGCTCTCAGAGCAATTGCCAATGGCTCTATAGCTAGCGCGAACAACAGTGGGGAGAGGGGCCATCCCTGTCTCGTATCCCGGTGCAGTCTAAAATAGTCCGATGTTGTCCTATTTGCCCGTATGCTTGCCACATGAGCCTGATACAGCAACCTGACCCAGTCAATAAAGCCCCGTCCAGATCCGAACCGTCCCAGTACCTCCCACAGATAATCCCATTCTAGCCGATCAAAAACCTTTTCTGCATCCATTGCGATCACTACCTCACCCTCCCTACCTTCCGGGGGCATCATGATCACGTTTAACAACCTTCTTACATTGGCCACCAACTGCCTACCCTTAACAAACCCTGTCTGGTCTTCCTCAATAACGTCCAGAACACAATCCTCAATCCGGGAGGACAAAATTTTGGCCAGCAATTTAGCATCCATATTCAACAGGGATATCGGCCTGTAGGATCCACACAGCTCCGGTTTCTTGTCCTGCTTCAGAATCAGCGAAATCGTGGCCTGTGACATCGTCGGGGGCAGCACCCCTCTTTCCCTTACCTCATTGAACATCCTCTGCAACACCGGCCCCAATGTCCCAGAGAATTTTTTAAAGAACTCCACTGGGTACCCGTCCGGCCCCCGGGCTTTACCCGACTGCATGGCCTTTTGACCCTCCACTATCTCTTCCAACCTGATCGGGACCCCCAGCCCTTCTACCAGCTCCCTGTCTACTTTTGGGAAATTCAGCCCCTCCAAGAAGTGCCTCATTCCCTCCGGCCCCGTAGGGGGTTCCGACTTGTACAGCCTACTGTAGAAATCCCTAAACGCCTTATTCACCCCTGCTGAATCTCCAACCAGGTTCCCATTTCCGTCATTTACTTTCCCCATCTCCCTGGCTGCCTCCCTCTTTCTAAGCTGCTGTGCACGCATTCTGCTGGCCTTCTCTCCATGCTCATAGATCGCCTCCCTCACCTTTCTCAGCTACTCCACCGCCCTCCCTGCGGTTAACAAGCCGAACTCCGCCTGTAACCTCTGCCCTTCCCTTAAAGGCCCTGCCTCAGGGGTCTCCGCATACCTCCTATCGATTTGTAGTATCTCCTTTACCAGTCGGTCCGTCTCTGCCCTGTCCACCTTCTCCCTATGGGCCTGGATCGCGATCAGCTCCCCGCTGACCACCACCTTCAGTGCTTCCCAAACCACCGCTGCTGAAATTTCCCCCATGTCGTTGACCTGCAGGTAGCTCTGAATGCATTTCCTCAGCCGCTCGCACACCCCTTTGCCAGCCAAAAGTCCCACATCTAACCTCCATTGCGGGCACTGGTTACTGTCTTTGCGAACCTGCGGAGCATGGTCTGAGATTGCGATCGCTGAGTACCCCGTGTCCACCACCCCTGCCAGTAAGGTCCTGCTCAAAATAAAGAAATCAATCCGGGAGTACACTTTATGCACGTGTGAGTTGAAGGAGAACTCCTTCACCCTCGGCTGCCCAAATTTCCATGGATCCCCCCCCTCCCCCCGCCCCCATCTGCTCCATGAAACCTTTTAGTTCCTTTAGAACCTTTTGGTTCCATTGCTGGCACCTGCCCGTTTTCGAGCTTGACCGGTCCAAGCCAGGGTCAATAACTGTGTTAGAGTCCCCTCCCATGACCAACCTGTGCGAGTCCAGGTCCGGTATCTTCCCCAGCATCCTCTTTATAAACGCCACATCATCCCAATTTGGTGCATACACATTTACTAATACCACCTGCACCCCCTCCAGTTTCCTACTGACCATAATGTATCGACCTCCCACATCCGAGACTATTCTACCCGCCTCAAACACCACCCATTTATTGGTCAGGATCGCGGCCCCTCTAGTCTTTGAATCTAGTCCTGAGTGAAAGACCTGACTAACCCAGCCTTTCCTCAATCTAATCAGTTACTCTAAAGTGCGTCTCCTGCAACATTACCACGTCCGCCTTCAGTCCCCTAAGATGCGCAAACACATGTGCCCTCTTGACCGGCCCATTTAACCCTCGAGCATTCCAGGTGATCAGCCTAGTTGGGGGGCACATTGCCCCCCTCCTTCGCCGATCAGCCATCCCCTTTTTTGGGCCCACCTCCAGCCCATGCTCCGCGCCGCCACCGGTCCACCTACAGGCAGCCTCCACCCCCAACCTCCTCTCTTTTCCTTAGCCCAAGTCCCTCCCTCATCAGCAGAACATTTACCCCCCTCCCCACCCTAGTAGCAACACTCTGTAACCCAACCCCTTTAATGAACCGAACATATGCACACCCCCCACTGCGCTTCCGTGAGCTAGCCCACCCAGCTAGCTTGGTGGCCCCCATTCCTGGCGCCGCATAGTCTCCCACCTATTGTTCCCTCCCCCCCTCTCCCGTTCATACAAACATCAAACAATCCCCACGCAATTGCCCGACAGAAAAATACCAAGATCTAAACAAGCACACCTCCATCCCCCAACAGTGCAAATGAAAACCTTAACTCACTCAGCTCTACTGCTGGTCCCAAATCAATGCAAAAGGCATTACAAACAGTTTCCACAAAATGAAAAACGAGAATTTTTTTTTGAATAGAACAGAAAAACAAAAACAAAAAAAACCCAACAACGTTGCAGCAAAGTCCACCACCAGTCCTTTCCTTTTCTCGAAGTCCAGCACGTCCTCAGGCGACTCAAAATAAAAGTGCTGTTCCTTGTACGTGACCCAGAGACGGGCCGGATACAACAGCCCGAACTTCACCTTTTTCTAAAAAACGATTGCCCTAATCTGGTTGACGCCTGCTCTTCTCCTGGCCACCTCCACACTCAGGTCTTGGTAAACCCACAGGATACTGTTGTCCCACTTACAGCTCCGTGTCTGCTTGGCCCCCTGTAGAATGCGCTCCATATCCAAGTACCTGTGGAATCTCACCACCATTGCCCTCGGGGGGGTCTCCCATTCGCGGCTTCCTCGCAAATGCTCTGTGAGCCCTGGCCACCTCCAAGGGCCGGGAGAATGCCCCATCCTCCAGCAGCTTCTCAAACATATCTGTGATGTATGCCCCAGCGTCCATTCCTTCGGACCCCTCCGGGAGCCCAACGATTCTCAAGTTCTGCCGGCGGGACCTATTCTCTAGGTCCTCCACCTTCTCCAGGAGCTTCTTCTGCTGGTCTCTCAGCATCACCACCTCCAACTCCACCGCAGTTTGATGTTCCTCCTGCAGAGCCAGCGCCATCTCTGCCTTCTGGATTGCCCGATCTTGGGCGTCGAATCTAAGCTCCAGCCGCTCAATTGACTCTTTTATTGGGTCCAAGCAGTCCCATTTCTGCTTAGCAAAGCCTTCCTGAATAACTTGCATCAGCTGCTGCGTTGACCGCTGGGTCGACAAACCAGAGGTCCGGTCCTCCGCCATGTTGTCTCCTGCTGCAGCTTCAGCCCAAGCCTTCTCTGTCTTTCTGTTTCTGCCTTTACGAGCACTTCTAGCCCTTCTCTCCAGCACCGATGTGGGAATTCAGTACACAATTGCCTCTGTCATCAGTTTTACAATTCAAGTTCGGTAGAGAATCGGGGGGAAAGGTCCAAAAGTCCGACCAGAGCGGGAGCCACCAAATGTGCGACTTACTATTTCATAGCCGCCACTGGAAGTC
The DNA here is from genome assembly GCF_047496885.1 of Scyliorhinus torazame. NCBI lineage: Eukaryota > Metazoa > Chordata > Chondrichthyes > Carcharhiniformes > Scyliorhinidae > Scyliorhinus > Scyliorhinus torazame. Next base: position 89,444,567 of record NC_092720.1, on the reverse strand, counting down.
AACAGTAAACAAAGTTAAGGAGGAGAAAGAAAGGTTTATAAATAGTGGCGCGATAATGGGTTATGGGAAACAGGCAGGAAGGCGGAGATGAGATTGAGGTGAGATCAGCCTTGATCACAGTGAATGGCGGAGTAGGCTCAAGGGGCTGAATTGCTTAGTCCTGCTCCTTGGTTTTATTTTCTTTAGGATGCTGAGTGTTGTGTAATAGCCCTGTCGCTGTAATCACTTTGCTGCTGATTGAGAATAGACTGACGGGATGGTAATTGGCTTTTTAATGTGGTGCCACCTCATATATCAGGTACAAATGTAACCTGAAAAGGCTGGCATTATCATGCAGAAGTGAGAAGACAGGTAGCAGCAGCCAATGGCAGCAAGAGACTCTGACACGGAATCGGGAGGTTTGGTTGAGCTTTGCTTGGCGGAATGTTCACCATGAATCGTAAGGTAGGTATCACATTTAATTAATTGACCTAATTCAATGCACAAAGCCATATAAATTTGTGATCAATAACCATGTCAAATAAAGAGTTGCCAGCAGCCAGATGTGAAAGAACTGTCACGATACCTTTCAGTCTCAGTCATTCCAACTTTTATTTGCTCTTGGAAGGCTTGATGTAGATGTGCTCAGTAAATTTGTTCCATTATTAAGTATATATTTCCTAACCATATTCTCCTTTCAAGTGTTTCTCTATTGGGAGGAAGCAACAATGTATCAATATCTGACTTTAGGAATTGAGCATGGTCACTAGACCCTTGTGCTGATTACATGAGCTTGTATGCTCTGTAATGCACCTGTGGTCACTTGTCCAGAATGGTTTAGTGATACAAATGTGATTTTGCCCCATGAGACACCTTCATTATTCATCCAAGCGTTTGTTGCTCCACTGCTGCTGGGCAGCCTTAGAGTGGCCAAAGATCTTGGTAGTTTTTGAAACCCTCCATTATATAGTTCTCCAAAACGTTGAGTGTAGATTGGATAATGTCATGGCCGGTAAGGACATGTCAAATTAATAACTTTGAGAAGATGAACTTTACTCTTTTGGATCTGACCTTTCTTTTAAAGTAGACATCATGAACATCAAAGGATGACCTCCAAAGGTCACCTGACCTCATCTGTAAATTCAAAGTCTGCCACACTGTCTCAAAGGACCAAAATATACATTCCAGACGATCCATATCATGAGACCATCCAAAAGACATTCCAAAATTGAATGGATCTTCTGAAACAAAGATGGTTGGCGGGATTCTCCGACCTCGCGCCAGATCGGAGAATCGGCGGGGGGCCGTGTGAATCGCATCACGCCGCCCTGACGTCCGGACGTGATTGAGCGGAGAATCGGCTTCATTGAGGCAGGCGTGGTCGGCGCGGTGCCGGAGCAGCCCCCCCTGTGATTCTCCGGCTTGGATGGACCGAGCGGCCGTAAAAAAAAAAACTGAGACCCGCCAGCGCCGTTCTCAGCTGCTCTGAGCCGGCGGGACCTCGGCGTTGAAGGGTCGGGTGGCGGCCTGTGGCGAGGGGGGGAGGGGAGTCCGACCCTGGGGGGGGGGCCTCCGATGTGGCCTGGCCCGTGATCGGGATCCACCGAGCAGAGCTCTGGCCTCTCTGTGTCCCGGCCTCCTTTATTCCGGCCGGCCCCTGTACTCCTGCGCCATGTTGGGTCGGGGCCGGCGTGGACAAGGGAGACACTGCGCATGCGCGGAAATCATGCCGGTGGGACTGCGCATGCACGGGTTCGCGCCGGACCCACTGCGCATGCACGCATCCCCCGCCGCCCATTCCACGGCCGGATCAGCAGCTGGAGGGGCGTGAACTGCTCCAGCACCCTGCTGGCCCCCTGTAGGGGCCAGAATTGCTGATCCTGGGGCCGTGTTGACGCCGTCAGGAAATACGACGGCATTTCCGACGGCGTCAAGACTTAGCCTCAGGATCAGAGAATCCTGCCCGGTGACTGTCTCAACCCCACTCAGAATGAATGTTTTCAAACAATAAACCAGGTTGTGGCGAATCAACACAAAACCATTATCAGGTTTGAAAATTGGAACAGTGAGAAGCCACTTGGTAGGAAAGCCTCCTTTTAAACTTTAAGTGCTATCTGCAGAGAGCTACAGCAGTAGCATACAGGGAAGTGACACCTATGCCTTAGGAAGCAGAGGCTAAAACATCATAAGGTCCCCAAACCTGTTCTTTTTCAGCTCCACCAATACTGCAAACTGACCTCTGGTAATGAGACTACAAGAAACTAACTTCACGACCTTCAGAAAGTCCATCTCTTCAAGAGAATACTGAAAACCACCTTAACACGTGACTCTGGCTTTTACATACATAGATACATAGAAGATAGGAGCAGGAGGAGACCTTTTGGCCCTTCAAGCCTGCTCCGCCATTCATCACGATCATGGCTGATCATCCAACTCAATTGCCTAATCCTGCTTTCTCCCCATAGCCTTTGATCCCATTCTCCCCAAATGCTATATCCAGCCGCCTCTTGAATAGATTCAATGTTTTAGCATCAACTACTTCATATGGTAATGTATTCCACAGGCTCACCATTCTTTGGGTGAAGAAATGTCTCCTCATTTCTGTCCGAAATGGTTTACCCTGAATCCTCAGACTGTAACCCCTGGCTCTGGACACACTCACCATCGGGAACACCTTCCCTGCATCTACCCTGTCTAATCCTGCTAGGATTTCATAAGTCTCGATGAGATCCCCCCTCATTCTTCTGATCTCCAGCGAGAACAATCCTAACCTAATCAATCTCTCCTCATTTGACAGTCCCGGCATCCCTGGAATCAGTCTGGTAAACCTTCGCTGCACTCCCTCGAGAGCAAGAATATCTTTCCTCAGAAAAGGAGACCAAAACTGCACACAATATTCTAGGTGTGGTCTCACTAAGGCCCTGTTTAATTGCAACAACACATCCCTGCTCCTGTACTCAAAACCTCTCGCAATGAAGGCCAACATACCATTAGCCTTCTTTACCGCCTGCTGTACCTGCATGCTTACCTTCAGTGACTGGTGCACAAGGACACCCAGGTCCCGTTGCATACTCCTCTTTCCCAATTTACAACCGTTCAGGTAGTAATCTGCCTAAGCTACACTTCAGGAGTGAAGATGCCTTTTCTATCAGACCGGCGATACATATTTCCTAGAATAGGACAAGCACGCGAAGTTGAACTATTCCATTTGTTTATAACTTGCAAAAATGCACTATTCTCTTTAACTATACTTTCCTTGAGCATTTTTTGTGCGTCACATTTGAGAGTGAGTGCCGTAGCATTAAATTTTGGGGTGATCAAATAAATAGACAATCAACTATATTTAAACCCATAAACCAGCTTGCTGCTGGTTATTCAAATTGTCCAACCACTCAGGGGTCAAGAAACACATGTTTCTTTTCAAAAGCTTACTGATTATGGGCAATAGGGAAGGGAATAGTGATTGCAGTAGTTCTCTCTCACGTTGTTTGTAAAAATATGTTGTAACCCAAGGTGTCACGAGCTTCAGTTACACCATTTGGTTAGGAAGCTAAGGCAGCACCACAAAGAAGGCAGGGTCCACTGTAGAGACCTTTGCAGCAATCATACTCTCTATGGTGATCTAGAGTTGACAAATGCACCAAAACCTGGCTGCATATTTTGGGCTTCATTGTCGCAGCTAAACTGTACAAGTTACTGTGCATGCTCTTAAATGTCTGTATGGACTGCTTATGCTATGCTACCAAACAATCATTTTAACACTGCAGAGGAGTATTAGGAGTACATTGTTTCTACAGATTCTGCTGAAGCTGGATTCCAATAATGTGGAAATGTATTTTGTCCTGCATTAGTTGCCATCTGACTGCAGGCCTAGAGGTATCAGTTCCTTGTGCACTGAATTGACAGTGTGGTTTTCAGAATGAACAAATATTGTTTCATCCTCCTCTCTCACCTCCATTCGTTCTCATTGTGTCTCATCTGGCACCCCTTCCACAAATGTGCTGGGCCGGATTCTCCGTTTTAGCGACAGAGTGTTGATGCTGTCGTAAACGCCGGAGCGTTTTACGATGGCGTCATCTGGCCGCTAGGAGCAGCGATCCCCCAACCCACAGGGGGCCAGCACGGCGCTGGAGCGCCTCACGCAGCTCCAGCTGCCGATACGGGCCCCAGAACTTACGACCGCGAGTCCGCGCATGCGCGCCACGGCGGGTGTGGGTCTGCACCTGCGCGCCACAGCCATCTTCGTGCCGGCCCCCACGCAACATGGTGGTGCTCTACAGGGGCCCAGCGTGGAGGAACATAGGCCCGCCCCGGAATGAGCACGCCCGCTGATCGGTAGCCCCCGATCGCGGGCCTGGCCACCGTGGAGGCCCCCACCGGAGTGGGATCCCCCCTCTCCACCACCAGGACGGCCCCTGCAGCTAGAACGCCGAGGGCTCGCCGGGTAGGACCACGTGCGAATGACACTGGCCGGACTCGGCGGGCACTCGGCCCGTCATGCACAGAGAATTGCCAGTGGAGCCGTGCGGACGTGAATCCCGCCATGCCGCTCAGACGCTGGCACCGCGGCGACTGGAGAATCGGCGGTCCGGTATCGGAGCGGCGTGGCGGGATTCGCGCCCGCTAAGTTTCACCCATCTTATATTCCTGTTTTGAGGCAAATGACTAAGGAAAATAGTCGAAAGATACCTTTTGAAACATATTTGCAGACTTTTTTCTCACTGTCCAATTGATTCCTTCTAGAAAATATGTCATTATTTTAACTATTAAAAATGTTGCTTTCAACTGACATTTTTTTAATAAGGTTTCTTTCACTAAGGTTAACTTGGCAAAGTTTGGAATTTTATATTTTGGAGTTTAGGCAAAATGGCTAAATTATAGCTGTGAAAGTGTACAAACTCAGCAATAGCATGATGGAAAAAATAGCCAACTTATGTAACCAAGTGTGAGAAAGCTATGTCAGCTAAGTGCCAAGATCAGACCCTGACAAACTAGACAAAGCTAAGAATCCACATAATTGTATCATACAAGGCCAGAAGAGGGAAGATAGTGCCTGACCCTATTAAAACCTGATAACAAAGCCACGATCTAGGAATGTCCTAATAACGCAACTTCCTCATGACCTAGGTCCATCTGCGTCAAGGCATCATGAGGGCAGAGGTGAAAAACAAAATAGGACCACGTCTTATTTCCTCTAAAGACAAACTACTGCAAATAAGCCGAGTCAGGGTCTTTCCATGACAACATGTTTGATCAGAAGTTATGACTGTATTGACATTTTTGAACAAGGTCTGTTTTTGTAAAATGATACAGCTTGTGTATAAATATTGAACGTTTTCTCCATGTCTTTGCGAGCTTGAGAAAGAATGAGCAGGTTTATCTTAACAGCTCTCTCTCTCCCTAACCTGTAGCCATCTGCATGCAGACTTTGGTCAATAAAGACAAAGTTATTTATTTCGAAACAGAGTTGTAAAGTTGTTTTCTTCACAGTCTTGAAGTAGGAAAGATTTTAAAAGACGACATAGCAAAGAATATTGAACACAATTGCTAGAGAAGTATCATTCTTCTAAAATTACATCATTAATGTGTTGAGATAATTGAAGTCTTTAGTTGGAAAATGTGCTGTTAAAGTGCTTATTTTTGTGTGTGCATGTATTATTTGAACGCCTCGCATTATAATGAATCCCAAAAAACACTTTAAAAAATCTTTTTTAAGAATGGCAAGCTGAGAAGTCAGGGTTGATGATATTTGGAAGAGCTATTGAGCTAAACAGTGGGAGATGGCAATTTTGCCAAAGAATGTTGCTGATGACCATCTCTTGTAAAGGAACTTGGCTGTAGCGGATTGTTTATTTCATATCTGACACCATAAATTTGCAGAAGGGATCACATAAGGCAGAATACAGAAGGAATATTTTTCCACAAGGACTAAATTCTTTTGTACCCCACTTTTTTCTTAATACAGGTGAACAGGAGATAAAATGGGAAATAAAAGCAAAAAAGTCTCAAAGGCTATTGAGTGCATTTTCTGTTCCCACCCGCCATGGGAATCGTTGGGAGCAGGACGGACAATTTAACGGCTCATTTAAAGGTTCGTCGAACTCAGGTGAGAATTTCCGGTCTTGGGGCGGGAGCAGTTGGAAAATCCCGTCTGCCGTGGGAATTGTCGATGGCTGGACGGACAATTTGATAGACCATTCAACGGTCCGCTAACCTTGGATGGGAATTTCCAGTCTTGGGGCGGGTGCAACCAGAGAATCCCGCCCATAAATCAGGAAAAATTGGAAATGACTGGTGACGTAGAATAGTTCAGTAACAATTGTGGAGAAAATGGATCGGTTTACACTTTAGGTTCACAGTTCTTCGTCACAGCACACCAGGAATGTGACCTGATAATGCAAAGGCTGGTGAGGAACAGTATCATGGTTGTGAGGGGAAGAATGGGTAAGTGAAAAGGCATGGGATGTTGGGTAGAATTGGTTAGGGTCCTGCCAATGTCACCATGGAGGAATTAAAGAAAGATATTTCAGCAGTGCTTTTGTAGAAGGTAGAGTCATAGCAGATGAGATAGAGATGGAGAAATTGACAGAAAAGTGTCATAATATACACACAAGTATATGGTGGTGCACAGACAGACAGTGAGTGACACAAAAGATGACTAATGAACATAAAGAACACAGCAGCCAATCACCAGACAGGACACGGCCACTATATAACCAGGGGGCACTAGTTTTCCCACTCTCTCGGGATGCAGCCTCTGAGACAGTCAGAGCCTGTAAGCAACAACTAGAACATCCACCATGTGGTAGTAAGATAGTCTGGTAAGGTTAGCCTCAGGTCTCCAGTCAAGTCAGCATAGTGTCAACGCACAGTTCAAGCATGTTTAATAGTTAAGAGTTCAATAAAATAGAGTTGCATTTCTTCAAGTGTTGGAAGCCTGTCTTTCTCTCTGCTACAGTAAACGCAGTCCTCGCAGACCCAGCTTACCCAACACATCAAAAAGGACAGAGTTCAAACACAAATGAGGGTGGGAAGAAGAATAAACATGGTAATAGAGGAGGTCCATGAGCTTGTAATCGATTCCTCTGGAAAACCTATCATGAGGGTTAGAGGACGAGAAATTCAGGAAGGCAGGGAAAGAGTCAGAGATAGATCAAGCCAGGGAGCAGTTTGAAAATGAAAGCATGAATAAAATTATCAAGATCACAGCAAGGAACTACAGCACCTAATTATAATTAATTTCTATGTCTCAAACAATCTAATTATAACAATGACAGTCCTCAATTGAATTATTTTTCCTTTGTCTGCAATTACACTAATTGAATATTTCTGTGATCTTATATAAAGACACTGCTGTCATTGAACACACAGAATACGGCAGCCATGAATCTTCATGTCCCTTTGCTTATAGTATCTTCTTATAATATATCTGCTCTCAGGTTGTCTTTTAATACACTACATCAATCATTCTGTCATCTCTTACTTTTCACACCAAAATTAGATCGGTTCAATGTTTTATACAAAGAATAGTTTAACTGGTTAAAAAGTACGTTACGCTAAAGCAAATTTGAAAACATTCAATATGTGGCCGCTGGCAGATAAAGCTATAAAAGGTAACATCATTTTTAGTATTATTAATATAGACATTGAATGGAAGAGCAAAGAAGTAACCACAATTTTTCCAAAACATTGGTTAGGCCACAGTTAACGTACTGTGTGCAATCTTCCATAGCTGATTATGGAAAGGTTATTAAAAGCACAGCAAGTGTACAACGTTTATTCAGGATGATGCTTGGATGCCAGCAGCTCGGGTTCAATTCCCGTACCGGCCTCCCCGAACAGGCGCCGGAATGTGGCGACTAGGGGCGTTTCACAGTAACTTCATTGAAGCCTACGTGTGACAACAAGCAATTATTATTATTATTGGATAGGGAATTGTGAAGTGAGTCTTGAGATACCAGAATTTAACTGAATGGAGTTGCACGGGTTGAGAGGAAATTTAATAGGGGTATTCTTTAAAATTATGAAGGGATTTTATCGAGTCTGCATCGACCCTCTGAAAGAGCACCCTCCCACGGCCCAATCCCCAGCCCTATTCTCAGAACCCCACCTTACCTTTGGACACTAAGGGGCAATTTATCATGGCCAATCCACCTGACCTGCACATCTTTGGACTATGGGAGGAAACTGGAGCACCCAGAGGAAACCCACGCAGACACGGGGGAAAGTTCAAACTCCACACAGGTTGGAATTGAACCTGGGTCCCTGGTTCTGTGAGGCAGCAGTGTTAACCACAGTGCCTCCCAGAGTTGACAGGGTTAAGAGAAAGATTACCTCCTCTGGCTGGAGAGTCAATCATAACGGTCCATCAAGTTATCACTGATTGTGTGGAGAGAGGCGAGAAGAAATTCATTTTCATGAAGGGTTGTTGATTTGTAGAATTTTATGTCAAAACAAAGGGTTGGGTCAGATTGTTACATCTTTTGAAGGAAAATTTAGATACCTTTTGAAGAATAAGAAGTCACCAGGAAATAGGAAAGTGGGTTTAATTTTGGGTTACTCTGGCAAAGAGTAAGTACACACATGAAGGACTAACTGGCCTCCTTCTATGGTCTACACTTTGTGGCTTAATGCTCACGTTTGGACAACTAAGCAAATGCAATCCTAAAAGATGAATATAAAAGGTCCATGGTAGGCTATTGCAGAAAATACGGAGGCATGGGATTCAGGGTCATTTAGCAGTTTTGATCAGAAATTGGCTAGCTGGAAGAAGACAAAGGGTGGTGGTTGATCGGACATGTTCAGACTGGAGTCCAGTTACTAGTGGTGTACCACAAGGATCTGTTTTGGGGCCACTGCTGTTTGTCATTTTTATAAATGACCTGGTGGAGGGCATAGAAGGATGGGTGAGTAAATTTGCAGATGACACTGAAATCGGTGGAGTTGTGGACAGTGCAGAAGGATGTTACAAGTTACAGAGGGACATAGATAAGCTGCAGAGCTGGGATGAGAGGTGGCAAATGGAGTTTAATGCAGAAAAGTGTGAGGTGATTCATTTTGGAAGGAATAACAGGAAGACAGAGTACTGGGCTAATGGTAAGATTCTTGGCAGTGTGGATGAGCAGAGAGATCTCGGTGTCCATGTACACAGATCCCTGAAAGTTGCCACCCAGGTTGAGAGGGTTGTTAAGAAGGCGTATGGTGTGTTAGCTTTAATTGGTAGAGGGATTGAGTTTCGGAGCCATGAGGTCATGTTGCAGCTGTACAAAACTCTGGTGCGGCCGCATTTGGAGTATTGCGTGCAATTCTGGTCGCCGCATTATAGGAAGGATGTGGAAGCATTGGAAAGGGTGCAGAGGAGATTTACCAGAATGTTGCCTGGTATGGAGGGAAGATCTTATGAGGAAAAGCTGAGGGACTTGATGCTGTTTTCGTTAGAGAGAAGGTTAAGAGTTAACTTAATTGAGGCATACAAGATGATCAGAGGATTGGATAGGGTGGACAGTGAGAGCCTTTTTCCTCGGATGGTGATGTCTAGCACGAGGGGACATACCTTTAAATTGAGGGGAGATATATACAAGACAGATGTCAGAAGTAGGTTCTTTATTCAGAGAGTAGTAAGGGCATGGAATGCCCTGCCTGCAACAGTAGTGGACTCGCCAACACTAAGGGCATTCAAATGGTCATTGGATAGACATATGGACGATAAGGGAATAGCGTAGATGGGCTTTAGAGTGGTTTCACAGGTCGGTGCAACATCGAGGGCTGAAGGGCCTGTACTGCGTTGTAATGTTCTATGTTCTAAAATAAAACATTTGCAAGTTAATTGAGGAAAGATGATTTTTCCAAAGACGGCTCAAGTGCGTCCCGAATGGTGATATTATTTTTCTACAATGACATGCTAATGAATAATTCACACCACGTATCATTTCACATTCAACACATTGTAACTTCAAGGCATGTTATTTGCTTAACCTAGCGCAGCTGTTCCTGATAGTGAGCCAAAACAGCAGATTTTAACAATGTGCCACAAATCTTGGTCTATTGGCATTGCCTTCCTTAAATGGGAGAAAATAGAAAATTGCCAAGCTTTCGCACACAATAACAGAGAGCAATGCTCACTCATGTGGCTTATAAATTCAGTGCACTTCACTGGCATGTAATTGTTCAAACACTATTTCAATCTTTATTTGAAATGGTCCAAACACCTGTAAGGACTTTGATCTTCTTGTCCATTTTGTTATTTCTGATAGAAAATTTCACTGTGCCATCAAAACTAAATCTGTTGTCAAGCTGACGTTTTGGATTTTACTTTCTGTTTTGAAATAACTGTAGATGTACTTGTAGTTAGTTAAATTTGAATGCAGCTATTGCCTCCTTAATAATTGAGATAGTACTGACACAAAGACACATGCTCTAACTATTTTAACAGCCTTAACTACGGTCATTAATGTGGAGAAAATGCCAATTACGTCATGAAGCCTATTCAAATAAAACACGTGGGCCTAAATATAGTTCGGGGGCTTCTTCCTTTTAAGGGGTGAGACCAAAAGTTATGATCATGGCGACTAACAATGTAAAAGAACTGGACTTCTTAAATTAACCCAATGGAAAAAGCCAATGGAGAAGATTTCACTTTTTAAAAATGTTTAGAGTCAACATAAATTGAACATGAAATAACAGGCAAATCACAGTCAATATAAGTGATAAATTACACATTAAATGCAACAAAGACAGTTCTCACAGATTTACTCAGTAAACATGGCACAAATTTCAGCCATGAGGTCCTTCAAAGCTCTGAACTTTCTCCTGTAAAATACCAGTCCCTCTTCTTCAAGGATTTATCCTGACCCCCCTGCCACCAGCAGCACCCAACCAACCCGAATTCCACAGGCATGGTCTACACCGAAATGGAATATGTCTGCACAATGTCCTCAACTCTGCTTACAAGAATCTGGCAGTCAGTCACTGAGGAGGAGCAACGATGGAAGCAGGAGTTTAGGTAGCTGAGGTGGCCTCGCAAGCCAGACCAGTCAGGCAGGTCCAAGTGGGTTATAGCAATCGGAAGGCCAGGATTTGAGCATTTGGGGCGTGGACGTGGACGTGGACGGGGGGGGGGGGGGGGGTTGCTCCATGTGGCAGATTATGCCCAAACAGGAGGGAACCATGCTCCTGATCCTGCAGTCACATTGTCAGTTTTACCTGGCTCACTGGCATAGGCACATTTTACCACTGCTGAAATTAATTGGCCATTTAGGATACTCAGCTGGTCCGGGGGGGAGGGGGGAGGGAAGGGGGAGGGGGAGGAGGGGGAGGGAGGGGGGGGGAGGGGGAGGAGGGGGAGGGGGGAGGGGGGAGGAGGGGGAGGGAGGGGGAGGGGAGGGGGGAGGGGAGTGTGGTGTTGGGTGCTCTGATGCACAGATGAACCAACACAGTTGTATTTGGTACAACTCTATTTTATTTTAACTTCTATATACAGTTCGTTCTGGATACTCTGCACGTTGTGTCTCCCTGAGTGTGTAGTGTAACAGGTCTGTCCTTGTCCTGGTCTCCAGCTAATACTGGCCACCAGGTGTCGTGTTTGTCCTTTTATACTGTCCCTGTCCTTGTTTGTGATTGGTTGTGGTGTTGTGTGTTCTGATTTGTCTGTTGGTGTGTCTATCATGATGTGTGTGTTTGAATATCATGACATCCCCCCTTTTTACAAAGATATGTGCCTACTTGGTTATAAATATAATCGTGTCGTGTGTGCATCTAAGAGTGTGTGTGTGTGTTATTTACAGCATGTGCATACAACGTAACTATATACATGGGGCGATGTCGGGTGCGTCATGCTAATGAGGTTGTACCGTAACAAAACATGAATGCAAAAAAACTTTGACTAGTGGCCCGGTCAAACGATATCTGGAACGATAAAACAACAACAGGTTATAATACAGCAGTGTTTAACGTTCAAACGTATGAGCAGTGTTATAAGTCCAGTCTAATAGGTGTGCGACGAATTCGGGTTGACAGCCTCAAGGGTGGGTCAAGAACCACCGGCTGATGTGCAAGCCTGGTCAACTTCTGTTTGTTCATTTTCGACATTACAAATATCTGTCCCATTTTCTGGTTCTGTATCCTCGCGAACATGTTTGTCGACTTCATTGAGGTGGCCCGATTCAGGCACCTGTGACACCTCAAGAATAGGCTGGTCCTCAAGTCGGTTCAGTTGTGGAGATTCGGGTTCACACTGGTTCACATTGGACTGTTGGAGGTGATGCTGTTGCCGAAGTCTCTCCTTTTCCATTTGTTTTACTTCCTGCAGTGCTTGGTTTTCCATTCGTGCAAATATAACATTCAACATCTGTGTTCGTGTTGCCTTGGCTGTGGTTTGGTTTATTAAGTTTTTGCTGGCCAGGTAAATATTGTAGCACGTTCTAACAGCCTGTAACACAGTTCCTTGGTGTATTTCGATATGCTGAGATGTTACTGCAGTTAGTAAGGCCTTAATTATCTGCAACTGAACACCTTCGTCGGTTTGTGGTCCTTAGAAAACAACCACATATTGTCTCTATGATTCTATCAATTAATTTCTTGCAGGTGTTGGACTGTCTGGGCATTACCAGTGAGATGCCCATAGGCAATTAATTTCTGTAAACAGTCAAGTGATGTGCTGACTATGGGGGGACATTTCGACTGGCATGCCAACTCAAAAGGGAGAAAATACTTGTCTGCTTCAATAAAGTTTGCCTTGGATTTGACAGGTGGCAAGGTCCCAGAACAGCCTTAGCTTCTGCATGGGGAGGATTTTAGCTGCTGTGGCCTGGTCACGGGTGGCGATGGAAGGGGCATGATCCGTGGCAGCTCACAAAGTCATCCTTGGGAACCAGTGGGAGGATCCGGCGTGTGTGTACGGTTCAGTTGCGAGCGTGGAAGGCGGCGCAAGGCTCGCCGATTGCGCCGAGTCACCAATCCATCCGCCATGCATACCAGGAACGAGGTGGAGTCTTTTTTCTTTTTATGTTTGTGGTGGTGCCGCTGGACGGCATCTTGTAGCCGATGGGTCGTTGCCATTGAAGAGGCACCATAACTAATGTCATACAAGGCGATGAATGTGCCAGATGTTGAAGTCGGCCGAGACCGTGCACGCTGGTTCCGGCCACATGCTGTGCTGGAAGGGCGACTCCGCAGAGAAAACGTCGAAGCATGTCGCTTTGGAGAGAGAATTGTTGCTCGCATCAACATCTGGCGATGGCGCGAATTGGTGTATCCGTCTTGGACCGCCGGTGGCTGGTCGCCACTGCTGACCCAGTGTGACTGCCACGCGATCCATTCCCTGTCGCCGTGGCATCCGCCGTCACCCTGAGCGTGCCATCACCGAGGCCGCGACACTGCCCGTCCGGTGCAAAGTCTGGCGTACGCGAATCAGAGTCGGCGCTTGGCTGCTCCCCATCTGGAGTCCGGTCTGCCTTCCGTCGATGCTCCCCGTCCGGAGTCCCAACAGGTTCACTGGAGGCAGCCGAGATTCCCTGAAGCTGCACTTCTGGAGTCGGAACATGCAGGAATGCACCGACCAGTGGAGAGGCTCGAGTCATCAAGGGTGGAAGTGGTGCGGCACCACCGCAGTCGTCAGTGGTCCCACCATGATCGTCGAGTGCCTCTGTACGCACTAGGAGAGGTCTGTCACCTTGAACCTTTTGCATGGGAAGTGGGATGCTGTCGTCACTCGTCTCACATCCCGTGGATAGATCCTCATTAGCAGCTTGCGTTCACTAGGGTTGGGTAAATTGTCAGAGTTTTCATCTGGTGGTGCAAACCATGTCGGTGGACTGTCATTGTCTTGCCATTGTCCTTCATTTGGGCTTTTCTTCTTTGGAATTTTAAATCTTCCCCCAGGAGGGGGTAAGGGGGGGAGTGGGGGGAAGGGAGGGCGGAGGGGGGGAGAGGGCAAGAGGGGAGGGGGAGAGGGCAGTAGGGGAGGGGGGGAGGGGAGGGGGGAGGGGGGAAGGGAGGGGGAGGGGGGAAGGGAGGGGGGAAGGGGAAGGGGGAAGGGGGGGAAGGGGGAACGGAGGAGGGAGGGGGAGGGGGGAAGGGAGGAGGAGGGGGAAGGGAGGGGGGAAGACATTGCAGAACCTTGTTTATTACCCTCAAATTCTCCCATATGTATGGTCTCGAATGTAGGATCCAATGTTTCTTTCGACATTGTACTATTTTTCCAAAGAACATTCCGTTTCAATTTTCTTCTCAGTTACCTCATATGTATCTTTGTCTAATGTACATGCCTTCATAGTCTCTGGGTCTGATTTTGCTGGGACTGGCAGAGTCACAGTCTCTCTTTTACTGTTCTCATTGCCCACATTATACTCCCCAGACATAACTGCTTAATCACTGGGGTTAGTGTGGTACAATGGATAATCGGGTCGACCTTATCTGCATCTTCACCATTAGTGGAAAGCACACTTGGTTCACTTGAAATTGCTGCGGGTTTTAAGTTCTTTATCTGGCTACTCGATGTCGGTGTCCTCAGGATTCTTGCTCCAATATTCTGCTCATTTATCAGTGGAGTGTGTATAGATTCAATGCAGTTAATGTTCCCCTCAAGGTTTGCAGAGTCATTACTGACTAACTGCTGGTCTCCGAAGTTGGGACTTTGCGGTGTTGTGTTGAAGGGAGCCATTTGTCCCTGCTGTAGATATGATTCAGGTTGTGTTATTTCCATTACCTGAGGATCAATGTCTTGTCCATTTTTTTTATCTGTACTAAAACACTGGCAATTTCTCAGTCTGCTCCTTGCAAGTTAAACATACAAGTAATTTCTTTAGCAAGTCCTCAGCATCCTTCTGTGACCGTGCAGCATTATTAATCTCTGTTCGGCTACAATGATCCTGAAGGGTCAGCGCATAAACCTTTTTCCTTCGGGCTTGGAAGAGGAGATTCCTTTGGCTTGTCTTCAGTTGGGCTTGAACAGTCATCAGCGCTGTGCCCTTCATTGTAGCATGAGAGACCGTCATGGTCATGCTGCTGTGCAGTGGAGCATGGTAGGCTGTTATAGCCTTCTTGCTATTCACGTGAGCATGCAGACTTGCATCATCTGCCGCTGGTGGTCAGGAGAGGTCGCTCGACCCTCATGGTCTTGTTCCTGCAAGGACTGCGCATCGGAGTCAAGCGTTTCTTCTTTCGTGGAGTCTGTCCACGAGCTCGCTGTGGAGGCTTGTGACTCTGGAGTCACTTCTTGTTCATGCAAGGACTGCGCTCTGGAGTCTCGCATGTCTTCTTTCATAGAGTCGGGAACGCTGAGCGGGACGTGGACCACGCTCTGTGTGGCAGCAGGGGCGCTCTCCGTGTGCTTGCAGCGCTCCCTGTCTGTTAATGTCAGGCTGCAGCATCATCCTGCACTGATGAGTTGGGACGTCATATCTGCTGGATTGAAGATCTTCAAATCCGAAAAATGAATCCGCATCTGCGTCGGATTCAATACGGGGGTCGCCAATTGTGCAACACGAAAGGTTCGTCCGAGTCGTAGTCGTCTAGGACCATGGAGCTGTCATTGGGCTCGCGAGGTCTAGAACATAGAACATAGAACATAGAACAATACAGCGCAGTACAGGCCCTTCGGCCCACGATGTTGCACCGAAACAAAAGCCATCCAACTACACTATGCCATTATCATCCATATGTTTATCCAATAAACTTTTAAATGCCCTCAATGTTGGCGAGTTCACCACTGTAGCAGGTAGGGCATTCCACGGCCTCACTACTCTTTGCGTAAAGAACCTACCTCTGACCTCTGTCCTATATCTATTACCCCTCAGTTTAAAGTTATGTCCCTCGTGCCAGCCATATCCATCCGCGGGAGAAGGCTCTCACTGTCCACCCTATCCAACCCCCTGATCATTTTGTATGCCTCTATTAAGTCTCCTCTTAACCTTCTTCTCTCCAACGAAAACAACCTCAAGTCCATCAGCTTTCCTCATAAGATTTTCCCTCCATACCAGGCAACATCCTGGTAAATCTCCTCTGCACCCGCTCCAAAGCCTCCACGTCCTTCCTATAATGCGGTGACCAGAACTGTACGCAATACTCCAAATGCGGCCGTACCAGAGTTCTGTACAGCTGCAACATGACCTCCCGACTCCGGAACTCAATCCCTCTACCAATAAAGGCCACACTCCATAGGCCTTCTTCACAACCCTATCAACCTGGGTGGCAACTTTCAGGGATCTATGTACATGGACACCTAGATCCCTCTGCTCATCCACACTTTCAAGAACTTTACCATTAGCCAAATATTCCGCATTCCTGTTATTCCTTCCAAAGTGAATCACCTCACACTTCTCTACATTAAACTCCATTTGCCACCTCTCGGCCCAGCTCTGCAGCTTATCTATATCCGTCTGTAACCTGCTACATCCTTCCACACTATCGACAACACCACCGACTTTAAGTATCGTCTGCAAATTTACTCACCCACCCTTCTGCGCCTTCCTCTAGGTCATTGATAAAAATGACAAACAGCAACGGCCCCAGAACAGATCCTTGTGGTACTCCACTTGTGACTGTACTCCATTCTGAACATTTCCCATCACCACCACCCTCTGTCTTCTTTCAGCTAGCCAATTTCTGATCCACATCTCTAAATCACCCTCAATCCCCAGCCTCCGTATTTTTTGCAATAGCCTACCGTGGGGAACCTTATCAAACGCTTTGCTGAAATCCATATACACCACATCAACTGCTCTACCCTCGTCTACCTGTTCAGTCACCTTCTCAAAGAACTCAATAAGGTTTGTGAGGCATGACCTACCCTTCACAAAGCCATGCTGACTATCCCTGATCATATTATTCCTATCTAGATGATTATAAATCTTGTCTCTTATAATCCCCTCCAAGACTTTACCCACTACAGACGTGAGGCTCACCGGCCTATAGTTGCCGGGGTTGTCTCTGCTCCCCTTTTTGAACAAAGGGACCACATTTGCTGTCCTCCAGTCCTCTGGCACTATTCCTGTAGCCAATGATGACATAAAAATCAAAGCCAAAGGTCCAGCAATCTCTTCCCTGGCCTCCCATAGAATCCTAGGATAAATCCATCAGGTCCCGGGGACCTTATCTATTTTCAGCCTGTCCAGAATTGCCAACACCTCTTCCCTACGTACCTCAATGCCATCTATTCTATTAGCCTGGGGCTCAGCATTCTCCTCCACAACATTATCTTTTTCCTGAGTGAATACTGACGAAAAATATTCATTTCGTATCTCGCCTATCTCTTCAGTCTCCACACACAATTTCCCATCCCTGTCCTTGACTGGTCCTACTCTTTCCCTAGTCATTTGCTTATTCCTGACATACCTATAGAAAGCTTTTGGGTTTTCCTTGATCCTTCCTGCCAAATACTTCTCATGTCCCCTCCTTGCTCGTCTTAGCTCTCTCTTTAGATCCTTCCTCGCTACCTTGTAACTATCCATCGCCCCAACCGAAACTTCACACTTCATCTTCACATAGGCCTCCTTCTTCCTCTTAACAAGAGATTCCACTTCCTTGGTAAACCACGGTTCCCTCGCTCGACGCCTTCCTCCCTGTCTGACCGGTACATACTTATCAAGAACACGCAGTAGCTGATCCTTGAACAAGCCCCACTTATCCAGTGTGCCCAACACTTGCAGCCTACTTCTCCACCTTATCCCCCCCAAGTCACGTCTAATGGCATCATAATTGCCCTTCCCCAGCTATAACTCTTGCCCTGCAGTGTATACTTATCCCTTTCCATCATTAACGTAACGTCACCGAATTGTGGTCACTGTCCCCAAAGTGCTCTCCTACCTCCAAATCCAACACCTGGCCTGGTTCATTACCCAAAACCAAATCCAACGTGGCCTCGCCTCTTGTTGGCCTGTCAACATATTGTTTCAGGAAACCCTCCTGCACACACTGTACAAAAAACGACCCATCTATTGTACTCGAACTATATCTTTTCCAGTCAATATTTGGAAAGCTAAAATCTCCCATAATAACTACCCTGTTACTTTCGCTCATATCCAGAATCATCTTCGCCATCCTTTCCTCTACACCCCTAGAACTATTAGGAGGCCTATTAAAAACTCCCAACAGGGTGACCTCTCCTTTCCTGTTTCTAACTTCAGCCCATACTACCTCGCAGAAGAGTCCCCATCTAGCATCCTCTCTGCCACCGTAATACTGCTCTTGACTAGCAGCGCCACACCTCCCCCTCTTTTGCCTCCTTCTCTGAGCTTACTAAAACACCTAAACCCCGGAACCTGCAACATCCATTCCTGTCCCTGCTCTATCCATGTCTCCGAAATGGCCACAACATCGAAGTCCCAGGTACCACCCACGCTGCCAGTTCCCCTACCTTGTTTCGTATACTCCTGGCATTGAAGTAGACACACTTCAAACCACCTACCTGAAGACTGGCCCCCTCCTGCGACGTCAAATCTGTGCTCCTGACCTCTATACTCTCATTCTCCCTTAAATGTAAAGATCGGTATTGAAGTATTCGAGGTCGGAATCATCGGCTTGTGCGTAGGTAACTGCTTGTTGCAGGGTTCTTCGGAGGTCAAATTCATCTCCTGGGTCAATTCTGCGGCAATGTGCTGTCATTCCAGGTGAGGGAAGGTTGTTTTACAGCTTTAACAGATTTTTGTTTTTTTGATTTGGGACGTTTCCCTTTTAAATTGGATTTTGGACATTTCCCCTGTAAATTGGTGCGGTCTGGGGCCTCTGACATCCTGACGCTCGGTATGTAGCACGTAGGAAGCGACTGCACATGCGCAGATCGCTGTTCCTTACCACTTTAGATGGCCGTTTTCTTGACTGCGCATGCGCAGCGTCTCGCGCAAACGAAACTTCCGGTTCTGCGCACTGCTCGCGCAACTGTGCTACCTTTAGCAAGATGGCTGCCGACCTCGACCCAACTCTCTCTCAGGCCCGGGATTTCGGCCTCTGGGAATTCGGGCCTCCAGGATCCCGGCCACAGTGTGAGACCTGCCGCTTTTCTTACCTTTACTTGCCGATTGGAGTGCGTTTTCCTCACAGTACTTGGCGAATTTGTCCAGGACTGCCTGGTAATCGTACCTTTGTTGCCTCCTGAAAAACCTGAACCTTGTGAAGATTTCTTTTGCCCTTGCACGGCGATGGTGAGGAGAAATTCAATTTTTTCATTATCATCCAGGTCTTTGAGTTCAGCTGCCACCAGGAACAATTCAAACGCTTGCCGGAATCGCCGCCAGTTTTCACGGAGATTGCCGTGGCACTGGAACGGCTGCGGAACCGGGAGCCAATACACCTTGCCTGGGTACTGG
Organism: Scyliorhinus torazame; assembly: GCF_047496885.1. Classification (NCBI taxonomy): domain Eukaryota; kingdom Metazoa; phylum Chordata; class Chondrichthyes; order Carcharhiniformes; family Scyliorhinidae; genus Scyliorhinus; species Scyliorhinus torazame. The sequence continues at coordinate 89,425,287 of NC_092720.1, read as the reverse complement.
TGGTTGTCTCTGTGCACTGAGGTATGCTGGCAGGTATCGATCCACTCCTGTACCATGTGGTGTTGGGTGCTCTGATGCACAGATGAACCAACACAGTTGTATTTGGTACAACTCTATTTTATTTTAACTTCTATATACAGTTTGTTCTTGATACTCTGCACGTTGTGTCTCCCTGAGTGTGTAGTGTAACAGGTCCGTCCTTATCCTGGTCTCCAGCTAATAATGGCCACCAGGTGTCGTGTTTGTCCTTTTATACTGTCCCTGTCCTTGTCTGTGATTGGTTGTGGTGTTGTGTGTTCTGATTTGTCTGTTGGTGTGTCCATCATGCTGTGTGCGTTTGAATATCATGACAGGAAGGGGGGGGGGGAGGGGACGGGGGGAGGGATGGGGGGAGGGGAGGGACGGGAGGGGACGGGGGGAGGGGGGGAGGGACGGGGGAGGGGAGGGGACGGGGAGGGGAGGGGAGGGGAGGGGTGAGGAGGGGGGAAGAGAGGGGGAGGGGGAGGGGGAGGCGGGGAGGGGAGGGGGAGGGGGGCGGGGAGGGGAGGGGGCGGGGAGGGGAGGGGGCGGGGAGGGGTGGGGAGGGGAGGGGGGAGAGGGGGGAGAGGGGGGAGGGAGGGGGAGGGGGGATGGGAGCGGGGAGGGGGGAGGGAGGGGGAGGGGAGGGGGAGGGGGAGGGGAGGGGAGGGGGGAGAGGGTGGAGGGGAGGAGGGAGGGGGAGGGAGGGGGAGGGGAAGGGGGGTGGGTGGAAGGGAGGGGTGGAAGGGAGGGGGGAGGGAGGGAGGGGGGAAAGGGGGAAGGGAGGGGGGAGGGGAAGGGAGGGGGGAAGGGGGGAACGGAGGAGGGAGGGGGAGGGGGGAAGGGAGGGGAGGAGGAAGGGAGGGGGAGGGGAGGGGGGAGGGGGGAGGAGGGGGAGGAGAGGGGGAGGGGGAGGGGAGGGGGAGGGGGGAGGAGGGGGAGGAGAGGGGGAGGGGGGAAGGGGAGGGGAAGGGGGGAAGGGGGGGGCGGGGAGGGGAGGGGGCGGGAGGGGGAGGGGGGAGGGGAGGGGTGGTGGAGGAGGGGAGGGGGAGGGGAGGGGTGGGGAGGAGGGGAGGGGGGAGGGGAGGAGGGGAGGGGAGGGGAGGGCGAGGGAGGGGAGGGGGGAGGGGGGGAGGGGAGGGGAGGGGGAGAGGGGGAGGGGGGAGGGGGGATGGGAGGGGGAGGGAGGGGGAGGGTAGGGAGGGGGGGGAGGGGGGGAGGGGAGGGGGAGGGGGAGGGAGGGGGAGGAGAGGGGGAGGGAGGGGAAGGGGTGTGTGGAAGGGAGGGGTGGAAGGGAGGGGGGAAGGGAGGGGGAAGGGAGGGGGAGAAGTGACGGGGCGAGGGGGGGGAAGGGAGGGGGGAAGGGGGAAAGGGGGGAAGGGGAACAGAGGAGGGAGGGGTGGAAGGGAGGGGGAAGGGAGGGGGGAAGGGAGGGGGGAGCGGGAACGGGAGGGGGAGGGGGGGAAGGGAAGGGGGGGAAGGGGGGGAGTGGGGGAAGGGAGGGGGGAGAGGGCAGTAGGGGAGGGGGAGAGGGTTTAGGGGAGGGGAGAGGGGAGGGGGAGGGGAAGGGGGAGGGGAAGGGGAGGGGGGAAGAGAAGGGGAGGGGGGAGGGGGGAGGGAGGGGGGGAGGGAGGGGGGAGGGAGGGGGGAGGGAGGGAGGGGGAGGGAGGGGGAGGGGGTGGGAGGGGAGGGAGGGAAGGGAGGGGCGGGGGAAGGGAGGGGGAGGGGGCAAGGGAGGGGGAGGGGAGGGGGGGAGAGAGAGGGGGAGGGGGAAGGGAGGGGGAGGGGGAGGGGGAAGGGAGGGGGGAGGGGAAGGGAGGGGGAGGGGGGAAGGGAGGGGGGAGAGGGCAGTAGGAGGGGGGAGAGGGCAGTAGGGGAGGGGGAGGGGAGAGGGGGGGAGAGGGCAGTAGGGGAGGGGGCGAGGGCAGTAGGGGAGGGGGGAGGGGAGGGGTGAGGAGGAGGGAGGGGAAGGGAAGGGTAGGGAGGGGAAGGGAAGGGGAGGGAGGGGAAGGGAAGAGAAGGGGCGAGGAGGAGGGGGGAGGAGGAGGGGGAGGAGGGGGAGGAGGAGGGGGAGGGGGGATGAGGAGGGGGAGGTGGGGGAGGGGGAGGTGGGGGATGGGGAGGTGGGGGATGGGTGGTGGGGGGACGGGGAGGGAGGGGGGAGGGGGTGGGGGAGGTGGGGGGAGGTGGGAGGAGGGAGGTGGGAGGAGGGAGGAGGGGGAGGGGAAGAGGGGGGAGTGGGGGAGGGGGAGGGGGGAGAGTGAGGGGGAGGGGGGAGAGTGAGGGGGAAGGGGGGAGAGTGAGGGGGAGGGTGAAGAGTGAGGGGGAGGGGGGAGTGAGGGGGAGGGGGGAGTGAGGGGGGAGTGAGTGGGGAGGGGGGATGGGAGAGAGGGGGAGGAGGGTGGAGGAGGGGTGGAGGAGGAGGGGAGGAGGGGGAGGGGGAGGAGGGGGAGGGGGAGGAGGGGGAGGAGTGGGGGAGGGGGAGGGGGAGGAGGGGGAGGAGGAGGGGGAGGAGGAGGGGGAGGAGGGGGAGGGGGGAGGAGGAGGAGGGGGAGGAGTGGGAGGGGTTGAGGGGGAGGAGGGGGGAGGGGGAGGAGGGGGGAGGAAGGGGGAGGAGGGAGGGGAGGAGGGGGTAGGGGGAGGAGGAGGGGGAGGAGGAGGGGAGGAGGAGGGGGGGAGGAGGGGCGGGGGAGGGGGTAGGTGGGAGGAGGGGGGAGGCTGGAGGGGGAGGAGGAGGGGGAGGAGGGGGAGGGGTGTGTGTGGGAGGGGGGGGCAGGAGGGTGGAGGGAGGGGGAGGGAGGGGAGGGGAGGGAGGGAGGGGAGGGGAAGGAAGGGAGGGACAGAGGGAGGGGGAGGGAGGGAGGCAGTGGGAGGGGGAAGGGGGAGGGGGGAAGGGGGGAGGGGGGAAGGGGAGGGGAGGGGGAAGGGAGGGGGAGGAGGGGAATGAAGGGGGAAACGGAGGGGGGAGGGGGGAACGGAAGGGGGAGGGGAGGGGAGGAGGGGAGGAGGGGGGAAGGGGGAGGAGGGGGAGGGGGAGGGGTAGGAGGGGGAGGAGGAGGGGGAGGAGGAGGAGGGGGAGGGAGGGGGAGGGGGAGGGGGAGGGAGGGGGGAGGGGGGAGGGGGAGGGAGGGGAGGGGGAGGGGGGAGGGGAAGGGGGAAGTGGGGTGGGGGAAGGGGAGGGGGAAGTGGGGGGAGGGGGGGGAGGGGGGTGAAGGGGGAGGGTGTAGGGAGGGGTCAGGGGAGGGGAGAGGGGGAGGGGGGGACAGGGAGGGGGAGGGGGAGGGGAGGGGGGAAAATGGAGGGGGGAACGGAGGGGGTTGGGGGGAGGGGGGGGAACGGAGGGAGGAGGGTGTGAGGGGAGGGGGGGGCGGGAGGGGGGGGGGGACGGGAGGGAGGGAGGAGGGGGAAGGGAGGCGGGAGGGGGGAGGGCAGGGCGGGGAGGGGAGGAGGGGGGAGGGGGAGGGGGGAGAGGGAGGGGGAGGGGGAGGAGTGGGATGAAGGGGGAGGGGAGGGGGGAAGCGGGAGGGTGAAGGGGGAGGGGGGGAAGGGGGGGGCGGGGAGGGGGGGAAGGGAGGGGGAAGGGAGACGGGGGGGAATGAGGGGGGAGACGGAGGGGGGAGGGGCGAGCTGGAGGGGTGGGAAGGGGAGGGAGGGG